>NC_133415.1:10017500-11303333 GCF_049350105.2 Macaca mulatta
TTAGATTTGACGACAAGTTTTTTTCTTTCTTTTTTTTTCTTTGAGACGGAGTCTTGCTCTGTCGCCCAGGCCGGAGTACAGTGGCGCAATCTCAGCTCACTGCAACCTCTGCCTCCCGGGTTTAAGCGATTCTCCTGCCTTAGCCTTCTGAGTAGCTGAGACGACAGGCATGTGCTACCACACCCAGCTAATGTTTGTATTTTTTGTAAAGACAGAGTTTCACCATGTTGGCCAGGCTGGTCTTGAACTCCTCACCTCAGGTGATCCATCCGCCTCAGCCTCCCAAAGTGCTAAGATTACAGGCGTGAGGCACCGTGCCCAGCCTGTAACTTTTAAATGTTGCATGATATACGCATTTCTTTTGTAATCAGAAAAAGAAAAAATAAACCAGGCAAATAGGTGAAGAAAAGCATACTCCTTAAAGTGCAGAGTAGCATAATTGTTCAGTGGCAATTTGACAATAATCAAAAGCGTTTTGGTTTTTGGAAATGTGCAAACCCTTTGTTTCAGCAAGTTTACCTACAGGAAGTTATCATTATGAAGGAAAAGGAAAAAAAAATGTACCTTTACAATAGCAGAATCTGATTACCACCATTTTAACCCAGAGATCAAACGCGGCACCACCAACAGCAGGACCACCCGACACCAGGGCCTCCTGGTGACCCGGCCTCACCTACGAAGAATTCTTGTCCAGAATGTTTAACCTGCATGTAAGAAAGCTTTGGAAACTTACCGCCAGAGTAAGGGAAATGCAAGGAGACAAAAGAACAATGAAACCCAGAAAGTGGACATTCTACAGGAAAACTGGCCTGGTCTCTTCAAAGAGTCAATGTCCTGGGGAAGAAAGGGCTGGGGCAGGGAGTGGCGGTGCTGCTGTAGATTAAGAGAGACATAAATGGAAAAACCAATGCAATGTATGTTTTTTTATCAGATCTTGATTTGGAAAAAGATACCTATCAAAGACATTTTGGAAGAAATTAAGAATGTGGTCTGGGTATTACTATTAAGAGCATTACTATTTGGCTAGTGCAGGGCTCGCAAAACCTGTAATCCCAGCACTTTGGGAGGCTGAGGCAGAAGGATGGTTTGACCCCAGGAGTTTGAGACCAGCCTGGACAATATAGTAAGACCCTGTCTCCACAAAGAATAAACAAAATTAGCCAAGCATGGTGGCACACACCTGTAGTCCCAGTTCCTTGAGATGCTGAGGTGGGAGGACAGCTTTAGCCCAGAAGGTCAAGGATGCAGTGGGCTGTGATCATGTGTACCACTGCACTCCAGCCTGGACCACAGAGCAAGATCTTATCTCAAAAAAAGGGGGAGGAGGGGGAACTGGATTATTCCAGCTATATCAAAATCACTTGGGAGGTTTTGTAAAAACTCAGCTTCTAGGTCCTATCACTCCCAGAGCTCTGAATCAGATCACCTGCAGTAGGGCCTAAGCATCAGTAAAAGATTACCCGGTTACTCTGAGATAGCCACATCTGGTCATCACTGGACCTGATGTTCTCCAAAGTTCCTTCCAGCCCACAGTCTATAAATATTCCTCCCCAGCAAGGCAGGCTCACCAATAAACCCCCTTAATCCCCAAAGGCCTGGGGGAAAGCACAGTAATGTCAGAATGGATTTATCTGAATCAAGGAAGAAACCCCCAGAATCCAGGCCCTTCTGGCTTAGCCACAGCCTTCACCTTCAAGTACAAGCAGGGAAGGAAGCAACGAGCTACACATGTGCACATGTGAAATGCAACCCAGTGTTTTGCCCCAGAATGCACATGAGACTCAGAACCGCACTCGATTATGATCAGGCCCCGGGCTGGTCACACAGCTTACTCTTTCTTCTATAAAACAGGGAGAATGGTCGGGCACAGCGGTTCCTGCCTGTAATCCCAGCAGTTTGGGAGGCCAAGGTGGGCGGATCACCTGAGGTCGGGAGTTCGAGACCAGCCTGACACACACGGACAAACCCCCATCGCTACCAAAAATACAAAATTAGCCGGGCTTGGTGGCACATGTCTATAATCCCAGCTACTTGGGAAGGCTGAGGCAGGAGAATCGCTTGAACCTGAGAGGTGGAGGTTGCGGTGAGCCGAGATCACGTCATTGCACTCCAGCCTGGGCAACAAAAGTAAAACTCCATCTCAAAAAAAAAAAAAAAATCAGGGAGAATGATCCCTCTAGTCTACCTCACTTAACAAAGAATTCATTTAACAATGAATACCTTCCTAGGTGCCAAATGCTGTTACCATGAGGCTTCCAAGCTTTTCCAAGTTAAGGCACATGAACAAAATAATACATTTGGACACCGCAGAGCAGTAAGCAGACTAACCTGCTACCAGGAGGCAACCGGCAGGTTCAGCATGTCACCCTGCTAGGGTGGGGTAAGGCCAGGGCTATCTTGGCACACCCATGTCCCATCTGCTATACTGCACCTGAGGGATGCTTAGTTGTACCACACTGGACACTGAGAACACCACCATGGGGTCCCTACCATCAGGATTACCATCTGGTAGAATAAGAAAGACTGTAGTATTATAGTTATAGTTGCTATTGTGCACATTAGGTGCAAGATTCAGTGAGGCCACAGAAATATGGGCAATCAAGCACAAAAGAAGCCAAGATTTTATCAGATCATGAACTCAAACCAGATCATGTTTGAGTTCAAGTTCAAAAAAACTGGCTAGAGATGTCTATATTTTGAAGGTGATAACAGTAGGATTTGCTGAAAAGTTGGCCAAGGGGTGTGAGAGAAGGAGTCAAGAATATCACTTAGGTTTTGGACCTAAGTAACTGGAAGAATGGGTTGCTATAAACGAAATGGGGAAGGCAACCAGAAAAGCCGACATGCAGGGTGACACCAGGAGTTTGGTTCTGGACATTGGACTATCTGATACCCAAGTGGAGAGGCCAAAGAGGCAGGTAGATTCTCATCCTAGATAAGCAGCCCTCTAGAGCTCTGTTAATTTGATGATTCATCTAGAAGTATAGATTATCACAACCCAAGATGACCCCAGATCACCAGGAATTTTTTCGTTTGACAGATGAGGATATGAATGCCAAGGTCACATACCTAGTTAACAGTAGTTAGGGGCAGAATTCAAGCCCTCCAATTCTCAAGTCAATGCTTTCCCTCCCATACTACCTCCCCAATTTAAACTAACGTCTTCCTGATTCATTAAGTATTTCTCCAGTCCCAGACTATGTGTTGTGGTGCCTGAATTTTAGATGAGAAAACATGTCAAGTAATCACTTATGGGACTGTGTAAGTGACTGTAAGAGAAGTGCTATGACAGAAAAGTTAAGCTGCTATAACAGCATAAAGCTGGACAGCCTAATCTAGAATTGGGGAAGGGTTTCTCCAATAAAGTGATGTTTGATCTGAGGCTAAACAAATGGGCTTTAGGGGAACGAGTCCAGGGAATCTGGCACAGAGAGAATAGCATATGCAAGAAAGCACTTGCAACTGAAAGAAAAGAAAACCAGCCAAGCATGGTGGCTCATGCCTGTAATCTCAGCACTCTGGGAGGCCAAGGTGGGTGAATCACCTGAGGACAGGAGTTCGAGACCAGCCTGGCCAACATGGTGGAACCCTGTGTCTATTAAAAACACAAAAATTAGCCAGATGTAGTGGTGGGAGCATGTAATCCCAGCTACTTGGGAGGCTGAGGCAGGAGAATCGCTGGAACCTGGGAGACGGAGACTGCAGTGAGCTGAGACCACGCCACTGCACTCCTGCTGAGGCAGGAGGATCGCTTGAGCTCAGGAGTTCAAGATCAGCCTGGGCAACATAGTGAGACCTAGTCGCTATTTAAAAAAAAAAAAATTACCGGCCGGGCGCGGTGGCTCACGCCTGTAATCCCAGCACTTTGGGAGGCCAAGGCGGGCAGATCACGAGGTCAAGAGTTCGAGACCAGCCTGGCCAACATGGCAAAACCCTGTCTCTACTAAAAACAAAAATTAGCTGGGTGTGGCGGCGGGTGCCTGTAATCCCAGCTACTCGGGAGGCTGAGGCAGGAGAATCTCTTGAACCCGGGACGCGGAGGTTGCAGTGAGCCGAGATTGCGCCATTGCACTCCAGCCTGGCAACTGAGCGAGACTCTGTCTCAAAAAAAAAAAAAAATTACCAGAATTTTTCCTCTGTTATAAAAAGCAAGATATATTTCATGGAGAAAATATAGAAAAGTGATAAAACACACAATTTTACAGACTCCCTGAAGCCCATCCACGGACATCTACCATCATCACCCTTCCACCAGCCTCCCTGGCCTGGTATCTTGTGGGTCCCTAATACTCAGCGACTCCAAGCAAGGCACCAAACACTAGTCTATGCTGCATCTCTCCCTCCCCACAATCCCTGGCACCATGGAATCCATTGTACTCACAATGAACAGGTGTCAGGGCTGACATTTCTGAGGAAATACAACCATGATAATACTAATCCTTATTAGTGATATTTGATATTTTTGTTTTTAATTTTTTTTAATCAGAGTAACATCTTTATGCATTATTAAAATTTAAAAACTATCATTATAAAGGAAACCAGGACTCAAGTCCCAACCCCCCATTTATCTGCCCCAAAGACAACAAACTTCAACACTTGGTGTATTTATCACAAATTCATCCTCGAACTCTCCATCAGCTACGACACTCAATATGATGAATGCGTCAGGAGATCCACCAGCCCTGTGATCTCCTGGAGCCTCTGTCTCTTTCCCCATAAGGTCTCATACCTCTCTGGAACTCACATCCATTAGTATCCTTAGAATATCCTGTCCTTCTCTTGAGTTGGATTCTTGTTTCCTGGATTCAATGGCTTTTTCTTAGATTACTCTTGTTTTGAGAGAACACATCCTCAAGTATCTGCCATCCTTCCACCTCAGCCTCCTAAAGTGCTGGGATTAGAGGCGTAAACCACCACACCCAGCACAGTATTATTTAAGGAAGGATAATGATGATGCCTTGGGCTTTTTTTTTTTTTTTTTTTCTGAGACGGAGTCTCACCTTGTTGCCCAGGCTGGAATGCAGTGGTGCAATCTCCGCTCACTGCAACCTCCGCCTCCCAGGTTCAAGCGATTCTCCTGCCCCAGCCTCCTAAGTAGCTGGGATTACAGGCGCGTGCCACAACGCTCAGCTAATTTTTGTATTTTAGTAGAGATGGGGTTTCACTATATTGGTCAGGCTGGTCTCGAACTCTTGACCTCGTGATCCACCCGCCTCGGCCTCCCAAAGTGCTGGGATTACAGGCATGAGCCACCATGCCCAGCTGGGCATATTTAAAAAAAAAATTTTTTTTTGAGACGGAGTCTCACTCTGTCGCCCATGCTGGAGTACAGTGGCACAATGTTGGCTCACTGCAACCTCTGCCTCCTGAGTTCAAGTGATTCTCCTGCCTCAGCCTCCCGAGTAGCTGGGATTACAGGCATGCACCACCACGCCCAGCTATTTTTTGTATTTTTAGTAGAGACAGGGCTTTGCCATGTTGGCCAAGCTGGTCTTGAACTCTTGACCTCAAGTGATCCGCCTGCCTTGGCCTCCCAAAGTGCTGGGACTACAGGCATAAGTCACTGCACCCAGTCATATTTTTTAAAAATAACTTTACAGAGTTCTGTTTTTATTTCCTGATTCCAAAAGTAAAACATACTCAATGCTCAGTTCAACCTCAGGCCACAGAGATATTCCTGAGATCACCCATAAGGCCATCCAACACAGTTTTCCCAAAACTGGGAAATGGGAAAATTTTTTCCCATACTTGGAGCCTACGTCTCAGGCCTGGTAAATCCCAGGCCCTCATCTAGAAGAAATACTTTCACTGTGCCCTTGCCCTCCACTTTCCACCACTTTCTGGGGAACAGAGGGGCCAAGGCAGAAAATCTCCCCTCATAACTCCCATAAGCCCCCTGGTTCAACATGACTAGGTCAGGAAGCTCACTCTCTTCCAGAAAGCGTATTCTACTGGTCACTTCTAAGATTTTAAACCAATGCTTCTTAAATCAAATGAAAATGTGCCCCCATTACATCGTTCCAGCTTTGGAGATCTGAGCTTAAATCCCAGCTCTGCCCCTTACAAGCTGTATAAACTTTATCTTATTTAATCCCTCTAAACATCACTTTTTCCCATCTGTAAGTGGGGATAATGCCTTCAGAGGCTGCAGTGAGGATGAAAGGAGAGAATCTAGATCAGTGCCTGGCACATGACAGGCCTAACTTCCTAGTCCTACCCTTTGGAACCAGATTAAATGAGGCTAGTCAGTCTTCCACAATCAACCCTTCAAATCACTGAAAACCACAATTGTGTCTTCTCCATCCCAAGCATCCCTATAGCACTTCCTCAGCCACAAAACAACTTCCTAATTTTACACCTAAGTGGGAGTCTCCCATCAGGGTGACCAGTAGCCAGACGCCCACAGATCTGTTTTGGAGTAAATATCACCTCCCGCACATCCCTGTGCCAGTGACTCTTGTGAACCTTGCTGTGCATAGCTCAGCCTCCCTGCCTGAACTTGCAGAGGCTCAGAGATGGGAAGGGTCCTGCCTAAGGTCAAAAAGCTGGCAACTTGCAGAGGTCAAGATTTTCCCCCAACCTCTGCTTCAGGCCCAGCGGCCAGATGGGCTGAGTCCTCCACGTGGGTTGTCGGTACCAACCGCTGACCCTGAGTGCCTCTGTTGGAGTCTAGCTGGAGAAGCCACAAATCTCCAGGGCTTCCAGGGAGTAAGGGAGGCCCTGCTGATCCTGCAGCTACCAACACAGGACAGTGGGCAAATGCTGAGGGAAGGGGCATCCCCACAGGAGACCCCACATGGGAGCCAGGCACCACACAGCTAGGCAAGACAAAGGAAGAAAGGACGCTGCGGGCGAGATGACAACGGCTCTCTTACCCTAACAATTGTGCCAAGTGGGACTACTACAGGTCATTCTGTCCCTTGTTCAGATGAGAAGACAGAGACTTGGACCAGATGGGAAAGTAAAGTCCACTAAAATATAAGCTCCATGGGGACAAAAAATGGTCTATTCTGGTCACAATATATTCAGAACCTAGGATAATGTCTAACACATAGAAGTTCGAAAAAGACTTACTGATGAAATGGATGAAGGCAGAGCCGTGGCACAAACACCAGCTTTCTGGATTGTGCCTTCATACTCAAGTTAAGTGCCTCTGGCAGAGGCCGTGGTGAGCAACAGCACCGGTTCAGAGCCGTGGCAGATGGCAAAAGGGCCCACCCCACGGCACATCACATGTACATCCACTCAGAACTCCCTGCAACCCCACTCGGCCAAGGTCAGATATGCTGCCCAAAGGATGGAGGTCTTCCCTTGGGACCACTTGTATTCAGAGAATACTACAATCCAAATGGACTGACTTATTCTCCGGCAGGCTTCTGCCCACCTCGTCAAGCATGGTGCACACAGCAGTGCTTGTTGGGGAGCCATGTACCCGTGAGCCCCAGCACACAGAGCAAGCTACAGAGCTGAGGGGGCTGATCCACCCAAACACGCCAGCGTCCAGGAGAGGCCAGGTCTCTTGAGACAGTTGCTTTAACAAGTGACAGGAAGTCACCAAGCACCTGTCAGAGTGCCACCATGGAAACACTCCAAGACAAGTGCCGAGTCACAGAAACAGCATCCACTCTAGGGCTGGAGGGATCTGGCTTGGAATCTCAGCTTCCCTAGCTGTGGGACCTCAGATAAGATTCTTTACCTCTCTGAGCCTTAATTTCCTCTTCTGTAACATGGGGGTAAAAGAGCAGAGATTTTGGCCAAGGGTAATGGCTCATGCCTGTAATCCCAGCACTTTAGGAAGCCGAGACAGGTGGATCACCACCACTCCTGAGCCCAGGAGTTCAAGACCAGCTTAGGCAACAAAGTCAGACCCCATCTCTACAAAAAAAATACAAAAATTAGCCAGGCATGGTGGTGTGTGTCTATAGTCTGAGCTACTCAGGAGGCTGAGGCGGGAGAATTGCTTGAACCCAGAAGTCTGAGGCTGCTGTGAGCCAAGATCGAGCCTCTGTACTGCAGCCTGGGTGACAGAGCAAGACTCCATCTCGGAAGAACAACAACAACAACAAAAAAGGCAGAGCTTTTGTGAGGATTAGAAAGACTTGTAAATACAGAGGAAAAAAGTCTAGAATGATAAACACAAAATTCCCCTGGGGACTGGGACGGGGAGAAGAGAGGTTTTCTGAATATACTGCATCCTGTAACAAAAAAATATACGAAAGGCATAGAGCTTGGTAGCTGGGTTTCTGGCAGCCATTCAATAAACATAAGCTGCTATTACTCAGTTCTCCGGGGAGAATGAGAGGCTGCTACTAAAACGTGGCCTGCCTGCGTACTGGGGAGAGGATTATAGGCAGATGTTTTTCCACTATGCCCCCTTATTCTCCCTCCCAGTCACCAAAGATCAGAGCCCCAGGGCAAGTCCCAAGCACCAGGACAGCACATCTTGGAACTGAAATGGAACTGAAAAGGCCTCATCTATCCACTCTTTCTGCATTTGAATGCCTAACACACTCACCCAACCTAGCCAAGTTGTCTCCAGCAGTGGGGAACTCATACATTATAAGGCAGCCCATTTCACAGAAGGATGACTTCAGGCTCACATCTCTTAGCAACTAACTGCCTAGCCCTTCCTGGCAGAGAAGTCTCAGGTGGACTCTAAGCGGGCAACACAGAAATGCCCATCAGTCCACACCCTCCTAAGAAGCATCTTCCCACACCTCCACTGCAGGGCTTCTAACGATTTTCTCCCCCTCCTGGTAGGCGACGCCTGGCTCCTCTCCTAAGAAACCAAAGCTAAACAATTCCCTCCTGCCAGCAGGCAGTCAGCTAGCTTGGTTGCTATGCAACTGGCAGGCACAAAAGTGATGCAGTCCTTTTCAGAGGCTTGGAAAGGGAGCAAGGCGCCGTGTCTCTCCAAGTCAGAGCCTCTAAATGGGTACCAGAGGCAGCAGGGGGTTCCTTTAAGGAATAGGCTGATGACAGATTAGCTCATGTGACTAATTCTCTTTTGCTGCCCACATCAGTCGTACACTGTGAACTGCATACAAATCCCAAGCCCTGCTCTGGCCCCACAGGCAGCAGCTCTGCACCTACACACTCGAGATGGGCACCCTCTGCAAGCTCAACAGGCAGCCCGTGAGGCTGAGCCGAAGCTCAGTCAAGGAATAAAGCTGCCTCTGTGCAACCCACCCGTCTAGCCTCTCCCCCGCCAGCCTCGCTGGTATTTAGGGCAGGAGACAATCACAGTCCCAAAGACATACACCCAAACGGGCACAGAGCCGAATGAACTGTGTCCCCTATATCCAGCCCACTCGACAGAGATCAGTTTCTACTCCCTCTGGGGAATCGGTTTGGCTGACTGATAAAAAGCCTGGGTTCTGCAGTCAAATCTGCATTCATGTGCTAGCTGTGACCTCAGATGAGCTATTTAACCTCTCTGGGACTCAGTTTCATCATTGTGAAACAGGCTACTCATATGTACTTCTTAGTGTTGTTGTGAAGGACAAATGAGGCAATATTTGTAAAACAAGACCTAGTTCTGTGACTGGCGCAGAGGGCCTGATTACTCAGCAGATGGTGGGTAATGCATTTCTCTGCTCCTCCAGGCCTGGATGGGCATCTGCCGTTGTCAGTGGGCGGACCAAACACACCACCACTACATCCATCTTCCAGGATGGGTGGCTGAGGCTGTATTTAGCCCCATCCAGCAAATCCCCCCACCTACTCCTTGCTTCAGCGCCATGTATTATAGTTATTTAGATGACTTCTCCCTCACCACCCTAAAAGCTCTTCACAGACAGGGCCCTTGTCTTAGATCAGCTCTGTGAACACACTCATGACACGGTGAGTGCTTATAAATACCACAACCACAGATACCCTGCAGAAGGTGAAGGAGCCCGGCTACAAGGAACTAAAGAAGTGTGGCATACAAAAAAATTAACCGGGTGTGGTGGTGCATGCCTCTGGTCCCAGCTACTTGGGAGGTTGAGGCAGGAGAATCGCTTGAGCCCCAGAGGCGAAGGTTGCAGTGAGCAGAGATCGTGCCACTGCACTCCCACTTGGGCTACAGAGTGAGACTCCTTCTCAAAACAAACAAACAAACAAACAAAAAAACAGAAGTGTGGCAGGGACAGGGTGGGGGTTTTAAAGGAACTCCAGATACCTCTTTGGTAAGTCCCACAAATGCCCACAGAATTAAAGCTCCCAATCAGAAACCATCTCAATCTCTCCAGGGGGAAAGCAGAAGTACTCCCCAGGCCTCAATTCACCAAGGGCCTAGACTTGAATATTTCATGATAAAAATAAATACTGCAAATATAACTCTAAAGCTCACTTCCCCAATGTTGTCCTTAGATAATTAAAAAACTAAACCAAAAGATTCATTTCTACCTCTTCCCCTAACTCTTTTAAAACAGTATTGAAAGGGTTTTCTTGGCCAGGCACGGTGGCTCACGCCTGTAATCTCAATATTTTGGGAGGCTGGGACGGGTGGACCACTTGAGGTCAGGAGTTAGAGACCAGCCTTGTCAACAGGGTGATACCCCGTCTCCACTAAAATAAAAATGCAAAAATTAGCTGGGCGTGGTGGTGCATGCCTGTGATCCCAGCTAAGTGGGAGACTGGGGCAGGAGAATCGCTTGAACCCAGTAAGTGGAGGTTGCAGTAAGATCGGGCCACTGCATCCAGACTGAGTAACAGAGTGAGACTCTGTCTTGGGGGTAAAAAAAAAAAAAAAAAAAAGGTTTCCTTCAACAACTACCACCTATCTGTTATCTGGGGAGATGATGGGAGGAACAAGCAATTCTCACAACTGGTTTTTTTTTTTTTGAGACAGTCTCGCTCTGTTGCCCAGGCTGGAGTGCCCCAGGGTGATCTCAGCTCACTGCATCCTCTGCTTCCCGAGTTCAAGTGATTCTTCTGCCTCAGCCTCCCAAGTAGCTGGTACTACAAGCCCATGCCACCTTGCCTGGCTCATTTTTGTATTTTTAGTAGAGACGGGGTTTCACTACATTGGCCAGACTGGTCTCAAACTCCTGACCTCGAGATCCACCCATCTCGGTCTCCCAAGGTGCTGGGACTACAGGCATGAGCCACTGCACCTGGCCACAACTGGTCTTTTTTAAACATATGAGCTGAGGATAAAGGCTGGGGTGATGGACGACATGGGCCATCTGCAGGGGCTGGAGACAGAAACGAATGTTTACCAAGTGCCTCTATCCTGCACCAGATTTGCCCCAAGTACTTTATCCACACAATCCCATGACTACCCTGTAAGGCAGAAGGCATTGTGCCCATTTTACGGATAAGGAAACTGAAGCTCTGGAATGCTAACTATTTTGCCCAGGGTCACGCAGCAAGGTGGAATTCCAGGCCTGGCTCCAAAGCTAGTACCCTTTCTTCTGGCCCAGGTTCTGCAAAATAAAACTAAGGAAACCATTCTCCCTACCTTTAATTTACTTGGGAGGCTGAGACAGGAGAATCAGGTTCAAGTGATTCTCCTGCCTCAGCCTCCCAAGTAAATGGGATTACAGGCACATGCTACCATGCCCAGCTAATTTTTTGTGTTTTAGTAGAGACAGGGTTTCACCATGTTGGCCAGGCTGGTATTGAACTCCTGACCCCAAGTGATCCACCCACCTCGGCCTCTCAAAGTCCTGGGATTACAGGCATGAGTCACCATGCCCAGCCCGTTCTCCCTACCTTTCAAGACTTCCAAATGAAGATATTCCACAAGGGGAAAATCTGTCCCTACTCTCAATCTTAGAAATGTCCTATTCCTTTTTTTTTTTTTTTTTTTTTTTAAGACGGAGTCTCGCTCTGTCGCCCAGGCTGGAGTGCAATGGCCGGATCTGAGCTCACTGCAAGCTCCGCCTCCCGGGTTTAGACCATTCTCCTGCCTCAGCCTCCTGAGTAGCTGGGACTACAGGCGCCCGCCACCTCGCCCGGCTAGTTTTTTGTATTTTTTAGTAGAGACGGGGTTTCACCGTGTTAGCCAGGATGGTCTCGATCTCCTGACCTCGTGATCCGCCCGTCTCGGCCTCCCAAAGTGCTGGGATTACAGGCTTGAGCCACCGCACCCGGCCAGAAATGTCCTATTCCTAAAGTAATATCAGAAACTATTCACAATGCTTTTTTTTTTTTTTTTTTTTTTTTTGAGACAGTCTCACTCTGTTGCCCAGGCTTGAGTACACTGGCACAATCTCGGCTCACTGCAAGCTCTGCCTACCAGGTTCAAGCGATTCTCGTACCTCAGCCTCCTGAGTAGCTGGGTCTACAGGCGACCACCAACACACCTGGCTAATTTTTTTCTATTTTTAGTAGTGATGGGGTTTCACCATGTTGGCCAGGCTGGTCTCGAACTCCTGACCTCAGGTGATCCGCCTGCCTCAGCCTTCCAAAGTGCTGGGATTACAGGTGTGAGCCACCACGTCTGGCTTTTTTTTTTTTTTTTTTTTTTTTTTTTTAAGACAGAGTTTCATTCTTGTTGCCCATGCTGGAGTGCAACTGCACAATCTTGACTCACTACAACCTCCACCTCCCAGGTTCAAACGATTCTCCTGTCTTAGCCTCCCAAGTAGCTGAGATTACAGGCATGCACCACCACACCTAATTTTGTATTTTAAGTACAGACGGGGTTTCACCACATTGGTCAGGCTGGTCTTGAACTCCTGACCTCAAATGATCCACCTGCCTTGGGCTCCCAAAGTGCTGGGATTATAGGCATGAGGCACCACACCCGGCTCACAGTGCTTTATAGCACATCAAACAGAGTCAAAACAACTTTTTAAATATTAGGCCTTCAGAACCTTTCTTAACCGAAGGGTAGTTATTAATTACACCGTTTTGCAGATGTGTAACTAACTGCAGGACCACAGAGTTGAGACTTTGCCCGAAGCTACACAGTAAGCCAGTGGCAGAAGTCTTCCCAAGGCTCCCGATGGTCTATCTGCCGCCTTTTTTTTTTTTGAAACAGAGTTTCACTCCTGTTGCCCAGGCTGGAGTGCAGTGGCGTGATCTCAGCTCACCACAATCTCCGCCTCCTGGGTTCAAGTGGTTCTCCTGCCTCAGCCTCCCCAGTAGCTGGGATCACAGGCATGTACGCCACGCCCAGTTAATTTTTTTTTTGTATTTTTAGTAGATAGAGACGGGGTTTCATCATATTGGCCAGGCTGGTCTCAAACTCCTGACCTTGTGATCCGCCCACCTCAGCCTCCCGAAGTGCTGGGATTACAGGCATGAGCCACCGCACCCGGCCCATTTGTTGCTTTTTAAAGGCTACAAGAAGCCTCTCTGCAATACCTTCCCTCCTTCATGCTGAGAGGCCTAGAGCCCACCACTGCCATCCAAACCAGGTGCTGGGAAAACCAGGCCCATCAAAGAAAACTGGAGCCAGGAAAGACTTAACACTGACTTTAAATACTTCCCACTGGCTGGGTGCAGTGGCTCATGCCTATAATTCCAGCACTTTGGGAGCCCAGGAGTTCAAGACCAGCTTGGGTGACATGGCAACATCCCCATCTCTACAAAAAATAAAAAATTAGTTGGGCACGGTGCTACACACCTCTAGTCCCAGCTACTAGGGAGGCTGAGGTGGGAGGATTACTTAGGCCCAGGAGGTGGAGGCTGCAGTGAGCTATCATTACACCACTGCACTGCAGCCTGGGTGACAGAATGAGGCCCTATCTCAAAAAAAAAAAAATTCTTTTTTCTTTTTTTTTTTTTTTAAATAAAAAAGGTAAGCATTTACAAGATGGCCCTCTTGGATACACACCAGGTTTCCCAATAAAACCAGATAGGACAGAGTCCACATGAAACGAGATGCTCATACTCTACTCAAGTGAGGGCCCCCGGGTAAGACACTTGACGTCATCTGGCTTTTTCACCTGTGAAATAAAGTACTTGAGAATTGATGAAAGAATCAAGAATTTATCAATGAGATTCTGCCCTTAGGTAATTTTTATAAGTACTGAGGAGGCTGGGTGCGGTGGCTCACGCCTGTAATCCCAGCACTTTGGGAGGCCGAGGCAGGCGGATCACGAGGTCAGGAGATCGGGAGACCATCCTGGCTAACACAGTGAAACCCCGTCTATACTGAAAATACAAAAAAATTAGCCGGACATGGTGGCAGGCACCTGTAGTCCCAGCTACTTGGGAGGCTGAGGCAGGAGAATAGTGTGAACATGGGAGGCGGGGCTTGCAGTGAGCCGAGATCACGCCACTGCACTCCAGCCTGGGCAGCAAAGCGAGACTCTGTCTCAAAAAAAAAAAAAAAAAAAAAAAAAAAGAAAAGAAAAAGAAAAGAAAAAAGGCCTGGCTGGGCACGGTGGCTCACGCCTGGAATCCCAGCACTTTGGGAGGTCGAGACGGGCGGATCATGAGGTCAGGAGATGGAGACCATCCTGGCTAACACGTGAAATCCTGACTCTACTAAAAATACAAAAAAAAATTAGCTGGGTGTGGTGGCGGGAGCCTGTAGTCCCAGCTACTTGGCAGGCTGAGGCAGGAGAATGGCATGAACCCAGGAAGCAGAGCTTGCAGTGAGCCGAGATCGCGCCACTGCACTCCAGCCTGGGCGACACAGCAAGACTCTGTCTCAAAAAAAAAAAAAAATTACTGTGCAAACACACGACCACTGAATTCAAGCTCACCCATCCCTCAGTTACTAAGACCCCAAACCAAGGAGTCACCCTTATTCTCTATCCCTCCCATGTGCCAACCCATCTGCCTCTGAATATATCCCAATTTAGAATACATCTCATTATCTCCACCCCCAGACCCTAGTCCCAGACACCTCTGCCATTCCTGGGATGACTCCAACAGTCCCACACTGTTCTCCCTGCCTCCTCCTTTTGACCCTCTATGGTTCATCATGCACGCAGCAGCCCGGATGATCAGATCATGTCACTCCCTGGCTTAAAATCTTCCAGTGGATTTTCACTACACTTGGATTTCCTTACCGAAGCCTGCCTGACCCTAGCCCCAGCCTCTTGGTCAGACCTTTTGCTCCTCAGGACACTGTAGCAACACTAGCCTTAGCTCTTATCCTCAACACACTCAGCTCACACCTAGATGGGTGCTCTGCACATGCTCCTTCTATTTGAAGTCTCCTCCAAAAATGCTGAACAGCTGCGTTAGTATCATCTAAGTCTCAGTTCAGATGTCACCTCTTCTACGAGGTCTTCCCCAAATATCCCAGTTAAAAATGCCATGTTCCCACCCCATTCTCTCTACTTTATCTTTCCCACAACACTCAGTAATACAATATTCTTATTTTTCTACTTATTTTCCCCAGGACTACAATTTAAGCCCCACTATTCTTGTTGACTACTGCATCCCCAGTGTCTAGAACAACACTAGGCAGTGTTAGACATTAAGCTTTTTCTTTTTTCTTCTTGAGACATTAAGCTTTTTCTTTTTTTTTTCTTGAGACAGAGTTTCATTCTTGTTGCCCAGGCTGCAGTGTAATGGCGCGATCTCGGTTCACTGCCACCTCCGCCTCCTGGGTTCAAGTGATTCTTCTGCCTCAGCCTCCTGAGTGGCTGGGATTACAGGTATGTGCCACCACACCCAGCTTATTTTGTGTTTTTATTAGTGATTGGGTTTCACCATGTTGGCCAGGCTGGTCTTGAATTTCTGATCTCAGGTGATGCACCCGCCTCGGCCTCCCAATGTGCTGGGAATACAGGCGTAAGCCACCCAGCCCGGCCAAAGCGTTCAAAGAACATTGTGAAGCAATTGGTTTGAAAGGCAATGATGTGCTCCCTTAATCCTCAGGATGGTGTCCCTGTTCCCTCTGTCCATATCTAAGATGGAAGCTTATTTAACAATTCATTCGCCGGGCGCGGTGGCTCAAGCCTGTAATCCCAGCACTTTGGGAGGCCGAGACGGGCGGATCACGAGGTCAGGAGATCGAGACCATCCTGGCTAACATGGTGAAACCCCGTCTCTACTAAAAAATACAAAAAACTAGCCGGGCGAGGTGGCGGGCGCCTGTAGTCCCAGCTACTCGGGAGGCTGAGGCAGGAGAATGGCGTAAACCCGGGAGGCGGAGCTTGCAGTGAGCCGAGATCGCGCCACTGCACTCCAGCCTGGGTGACAGAGCCAGACTCCGTCTCAAAAAAAAAAAAAAAAAAAATTCATTCATTCACTCAATTCTAGTAACAACTGATATCTGGGAAGGTTATCACAGTGACCATACAACCAGAATCATCTATTTCACAATTCAAACCAAGATTTGATTTTAAGATGGCACAGAGAATTTCTGCCAAATATTTTTGTAGGTAACTGCCATCACAAATTTACATGCAAGAGGTTACATGACTTCCCCCAAGGTCACATGAAACCTCAAAACCCCAGTTATCTCAAGGAAAAACCAAACACCTAATAAACATATTTTCAACTGCTCAACCCCTCTTGTGTACTACTCAGTCATATGCACAAAAATAAATGCTAAAAAACAGAGAGTAAATGTGGTTTTTCAAAAATCTCACCTCCTTGGCTGGTTGCAGTTGGCTCACACTTGTAATCTCAGCACTTTGGGAAGCCAAGCCAGGAGGATTGCTTGAGCACAGGAATTTGAGACCAGCCTGGGCAACATAGTGAGACCCCCATTTCTTTAAAAAACAAAACAAAACAAAAACCCACATCCTATTTTCTTGTTTCTAATCTTACTATCTGGTAGCAGGTACTGTCAAACAAGAGTACACATTCAGCTTGGCACTGTTCTGAGGTTATGGTGCATCTATGGATCCACAGGTTGAGCTCGATGCCAAAGGGAAGCAGTATAGTGCCAGCTGCTAAGCCCCCAGGCTTCGGAATCAGACATGTCCAGATTCAAATCATACCTACTAACAACTACTGATAAGGGCCTAGGCCTTATTTTGTTTTGAGACGGAGTCTCGCTCTGTCACCCAGGCTGGAGTGCAGTGGCGTGATTGCAGCTTACTGCAACCTCCGCCTCCTGGGTTCAAGGGATTCTTCTGCCTCAGCCTCCTGAGTAGCTTGGACTACAGGCGCGAGCCACCATGCCCGGCTAATTTTTGTATTTTTAGTAGAGATGGAGTTTCACCATATTGGCCAGGCTGGTCTTGAGCTCCTGACCTTGTGATACACCTGCCTCAGTCTCCCAAAGTGCTGGGATTACAGGCGTGAGCCACCGTGCCTGGCCACGTATTTATTTAGCAATTATATAGCCCTTACTTTATAACCCCAGGAAGGGTTCTAAATACTTTGCAACTATTACATGATTGAAACAGATATATTCTTTTTATTGTATCTAAAGGCAAGGAAACAGGTGCGGAGAGGTTGAGTAACTTATCCAAAACCACAGCTATATGAGTATTAGAGTTATTACAGAATTCAAATCTAGGTTGTCTGATGCCAGAGTCCATGCTCTCAACCATAACACTACGTTTGCTCTCTAATTCTGTTTCTTCATCTATAAATCAGGCTAATAAACCTGACTCATCTCGCAGAGTCATGTGAAATTAGTCATACACAGTAAGATAAATGCTAGGTACTCTTAGTGCTGGGAGTAACACCCATCATTCTACTATCTACCTTCACCTTTGGTCCAGCCAAGGAAAGAAAAATACCGTATTTGGCTGAGAAAGATCTCCAAGGCCCTCTGCAGTCAGGTACATTAGAATACAGTGGAAGTTCCACAAGAACAGGGACTGTCTTTGCTTACCACGGTATTCAGAACAAGCAGTGGGCGCTCAGTAAATATACGGTGAATGAAGTAGGAATGAATTGACTACAGCCATAGGGTTCTGCATATATGACTATTAAGGTGGTAACCATCATTTCACAAATGTATCTAAGCACAAAAGAGGTAAATGTACAAGCTTCTCAGAGAAACCGTGTTAGTTGGTTACTTGAGACAGCCTGGTTATTGGGAGGCAGTGTGCAAACCGCATAATATTGTTCATTCATCTTAGCTGAAGGAACAAATAAGGAGACTAGGATTTTAATCCTGACTCTGCTACTGGAAGTCACCCAGGCTCTCAAGGTCTTAAATTTTCCACCTGCAAAAGAGGTTAGTCGACATGATGGTCGTAAACTCATTCTACTTACTCATCACTTTCTAACATCCAGTTGCTGAATATACATTTGTTCAATGAAGATCATCCTCAATTGACAATGGATTCAGGAAGTAACTTACTCAAGGTCACAGGATCAGGAAAGAGTATGAACTACAGCCCAGATCTCCTTTTACACCAGTCTGATACTCATACTTTCCAAGATCCTTTTCAGTTCAAAATGGTGTGATATTATTCTTCTCTTCCAAGTTCAAGAACTCTATAATCATTTATCTTACCAAATAATCTTGACTGACTCCCTTAACTCATGAGACAGGAAGAAACAACTGTTTCCACATCATTAACCTAGAGAATCAAAAGACTTGAAGAGGCCAGATGGGGTGGCTCACACCTGTAATCCCAGGACTTTGGGAGGCTGAGGCAGGCCGATTACTTGAGGGCAGTAGTTTGTGAGCAGCCTGGTCAACATGGTGAAACCCTGTCTCTATAAAAATACAAAAATTAGTCAAGCATGGTGGCACACGCCTGTAACCCAGCTACTCGGGAAGCTGAGGCAGGAGAGTCACTTGAACCTGGGAGGCAGAGTTGCAGCCAGCCAAGATTGCACCATTGCACTCCAGCCTGGGTGACAGAGCGAGACTCTGTCTCAAAGGAAAAAAAAAAGACGTGAAGAGATAATCAGGTGCAATCGTTTGCCTTTGCCCAGAATTGAGATCAGAAATATTTTCTTTCAGATAAAAGATTTTATTTTAAACCACATGGTTTAAATTTAAGCAATGTGATTAAAAATAACTTCAAGTACCACAATGCTTCCTGAGAGTACAATGCATAACAACTTGTAAAATTCTATTATCAAAGTTGCGCCACTGGATCCAAAAAAAGATTTACAAAGTTAACTGTGAAAGGTTGACAGAGAATGTCTACAGATGCTTGCTTGCTTTATTTTTATTAATGAAAGACACATTTGACATTGAACCTTTGAGTATAACACCTTCCCAGGGCTGTCAAGTTAGAAGTGAAAAAATCATCTGGCAGTCGGTCAGCTTTCTAGATAGCTCCTAACGGGGGAGTCAAGGTCAAACTGGAGTCTCCTTATCCTCCCATATTTGACAAGCAACTTACTGTGAGCTCAAAATATTCGTATTGCATTCTGACAAACAGAAATCATCGCACCCTGGTTCAGAAAGTTCTGTGAGGGCAGGCTGACATAAACAAGAACTCAGTGGTGGTAGGGCCCATGCTTCTGCCACAGCACTTCGGTGACACTCTAAGAACCAGAACTTCCACCTACTTTCTACCAGTTTTATCACCTATCAAATGAGAAAAATCATCTCATTCCTATGATTACATGAATCAAATAATATTATGAAGAATTAAAAAACAGTCCTCAAATCTTGTGCAAACGTGAGAGACTATTATTATTATTTACTACGTAGGGGCCCAGAAGACCACCTCCCCCCCTCGGGCATTCCATGTTCCGCAGGGTCCTCAAAAGGTGGTACAGGGTCCTAGTTTCTTCTCCAGACTCCAGGCCTGGCAACCGTAGATGCTGTCATGTCTCTGTTGCTAAGAGATGGGAAGTGAGGCCTCAGGAACTGGGCCTAGAAGGCTCAACAACGACCGCGCCCCCTAGTCACCTTGTCCTCACCTTGAGGAATGGAAAGACACCCCACGGGAGCAGGGAATGCTGTCCTCAAAAAGAAGAAAGAGGTGCCTCCGCTCTTCACCCGGCCGCCGCTGCTTGGGCCCACGCTTCTTGCGAGGCGGGGACAGGGCCAGGAAAGCTGACTGTGCCGGGGACGCCTTGACCTAGGGCACCAGAGGAGCGGACACGGGTGCCGGGCCCACAACCGGAACAGGTACACGAGAAGTTGGCCCCAGGTCGGGCCCGCCTCGCCCTGCCTCGCCCATAGCCGCCGGCACAGTAGAAGGCACCCCGCCCCCGTGAACCCAGAGGTCCCTGAGCTCGCTCACCTGCAGCCGAGTCACCAGTAGGCTGTAGGGCGCCATTTTGTGCACTGACAAAGATGAGGTCGCATGCAAGTGACGTCCCAAACGGCGCCTTTTAAAGCCTTTGGGCAGGGGCGTGCCCGGAAGAGTGGGGCGTCACGGTGAAGGCGAGGCCTCCCTAGGGGCACCAGAACCCTGGGAACGCAATGAGCGGAGCTCAAGAGTAATGAACAGACACGCAAGAGGAAATAGAACTGCCTAAAGACACTTGCAGAAGTAGATACCAAGCACAAATATGTTTTATCCAAGAACAAATTTTAGTTATCTCTGCCATCCAAATCTGGGAGTGTTTTTAAGACTTTCATGCACCTGCCAGGACCTGGCCACACAGCAGCGACAGAAACTCGCGCGAGAGCAAGAGGGGCCTGGTGCAAGGATCGTAAACTGACGGAAGCTTAGAGGACCAATCACAGCGACGTGGAGGCAGGAACAATGGGAAATAAAGGTCGGACGGAAGTTCCCGAAGCTTCCGGTGGCCGGCTTAATTGGGAGCTATGGCTAAACATCATCCTGATTTGATCTTTTGCCGCAAGCAGGCTGGTGTTGGTGAGACTGCGCCCTGCCCCTGTCTGTCTGGGTAGGGGTGGTATTAGGAGCTGGGGGGTCGGGGGTTCCCATCACTTCCTTAGTGGCTTGCCCAGCTGGCGCCACGTTTCCCGCCTCTCGGGCGCGGGGTGTTGTAGGAACGCACAGGTTTGTGGCCGCTGATGAGAAGAGGGCGGGGGTGCGCGTGCTGGGAGCCCCAGGCAGGTATCGGGGGTGGGGTCTGGGCCAGGTCCACAGAAACTCAGAGCTTGCCCCAGGACGTTGGAGGAGATTCAGAAGGGTGGTTGGGCTGTGGGTTTGGTTCATTTGGAAATTTGTAATGATAAAATGGCTATCCGCAGGTATCACTGCAGTCCGTACTCATTTCCCTACCCCCAGCTCCAGGATGTACTTCCCGTTTGTCAAAACCTTTATTCTAATTGTACTTTTTAACCATCTTTCATCTTGCAGCCATCGGAAGACTGTGTGAAAAATGTGAGTGGAACCTTCCGTCCCAACAGCCCACCCTTCCCACTCCCAGTTTCTGTGGAACCAGCAAAAGTGCCACAAAGAGGGCTTTGAGTAGATGTGCCTGGAAGTATGTGAACACTGAATGCTGGACTTCAACCAAAGGCCCCTCTGTCTCCCCACTGCCACTTGCACATTTAACGCTGTATCTCTCTAGTTTTCAACAGGAAAAATTGCCAGAGTAGCATGACCCCTCCCTAATACACAGCACTTTGCCGCCAATTATATAGGCTTATCATCTCTGAGGTGATTTTCTAGGCTCTTTACATATGTTAATTGATAAACTTTTGTATATGTTGAGGGACTTGAGATGGATACTGGGTAAACCAAGTTTCGTGATGCCAAGAGGAGGGTCCTAAAGTCACTGTCAAAAGGAGACTAGTGTATTTCCCCATGGCAGGAGATAGCAGAGGACTGAAGAACTTGTTGTGAGTATGACTCCATTCTCTTCCTTACAGGTGATGGCAAGTGTGTGATTTGTGACTCCTATGTGCGTCCCTGCACTCTGGTGCGCATATGTGATGAGTGTAACTATGGATCTTACCAGGGACGCTGTGTGATCTGTGGAGGCCCTGGGGTCTCTGATGCGTATTATTGTAAGGAGTGCACCATCCAGGAGAAGGATGTAAGTGTACAGCTTTCCATCTGACCTTTCCTGCTTTTGTTTCCTGCTTTTTTGCCATCCACTGCAATCTCCTATGGTCTATGGAGATTACTGTGTTCATCTAGTCATCTAGGTTATAATTTTTTCAAGTTCTGTGAGTCAAACTGGGTGTAGTTCAATAAAAGGCAGTTATTTTGCATCAAGGGGAAAAATGCAAGGGAAGCAAATCTTTGTCAAGACCAGCAATTTGAAGAGCCCTCTCTCTATTCATGTTTCTCTGTGATTATTTTTATTCAGAAATGACATCCGGCTGGGCGTGGTGGCTCACACCTGTAATCTCAGCACTTTGGGAGTCCAAGTTAATGAGGATCACTTTAGTCCAGGAGTTCAAGACTAGCCTGGGTCACAGAGCAAGATCCCATCTCAAAAACAACAACAAAAAACAATTTGGTTTTTTGGTTTTGTTTTGTTTTTTTGTTTTCCTTTTTTTTGAGACAGGGTCTCTTGCTCTGTGGCCCAGGCTGGGGTGCAGTGGCATGATCACGTGCAAGGCTCACTGCAGCCTTGACTCCCCCGGGCTCAAACGATCCTCCCACCTCATCCTCCCAAGTAGCTGGGACTGCAGGCATGCGCCACCACACCTGGCTAATTTTTTTTTGTAGAGACAGGGTCTTGTCTTGTTGCCTAGGTTGGTCTCAAACTCCTGGGCTCAAGTGATCCTCCTGCCTTAGCCTCACCAGGTGCTGGGATTACAGGCATGAACCATCACTCCTGGCCAGAAAAACATATTTTTCATTAGTCGGGTGTGCTGGTGTGTACCTGTGGTCCCAGCTACTTGGGAAACTGAGGCGGGTGGAGGATCACTTGGGCCCAGGAGGTCAAGGCTACAGTGAGCCATTTTCATGCCACTGCACTCCAGCCTGGGTGACAGAGACCCTGTCTGTTTATAAGGCCTGTACAGCCCATGTTGTGTCATAGCCACTCATTAATGTCTCAGATCTATCATTAAGCACTATTCGGGTGTATATCGTGACAAAGTTGAATTTGGGACGATTCAAGTTGACTTCAGCTTTAAGCAGGTAACAAGTACCTTTGGTTTAATATTGCAGAAGTGATTGTGGCCCTGCATCATGACTTTTTTTTTGTCCCTTGACACTGCGTAGTGGCAGTGGTTACTTACTATTCAACTATCTGAGCCAAATGCCAGGAGAGAGAGCTTATAGACCAGTGCTACAGGCAAGGTTTACCCCATTTCTTTCGTTTAGTATTGGCAGCAGGGATTTTGTGGGGGAAAACTATGAATCAGCATGTTTTCTTCAAAAAACAAAACAAAAGGAAGTATGATACAGTCTCACTAGGTTAATGATAGTACCCAGTTATCTAATTTATTTATTTATTTGTTTTTTATTTTTTGAGACGGAGTTCACTCTTGTTGCCCAGGCTGGAGTGCAGTGGCACAATCTCGGCTCACCGCAACCTCCGCCTCCCGGGTTCAAGCAATTCTCCTGCCTCAGCCTCCCGGGTAGCTGGGATTACAGGCATGCGCCACCACGCCCAGCCCATTTTGTACTTTTAGTAGAGACGGGGTTTCTCCATGTTGGTCAGGCTGGCCTCAACTCCCAACCTCAAGTGATCCGCCCACCTTGCGTCTCCCAAAGTGCTGGGATTACAGGCCTAAGCCACTGCGCCTGGCCCAGTTACCTAATTTAATTCTAATTTAGAGTAAGGCAAAAGATACATAATTCTTCATATTTCCATGAGCAAAGAATAGGTCTTTTATAGATGTTATCACACCTTGTTCCTCACAATAAGTTTGAGAAATAGGGATGATTATTATGATACCCATTTTATAGTTCCTCTGACAAGCCCAGGCTATTCAACGAAACCTTGTAGTGTCCCCATTTCACCATGTTGTACTTTTATTTATATATTTATTTTATTTTATTTTATTTTTTGAGACAGAGTTTCGTTCTTGTTGCCCAGGCTGGAGTGCAGTGGCGCCATCTCGGCTCACCACAACCTCCGCCTCCCGGGTTCAAGTGATTCTCCTGCCTCAGCCTCCCGGGTAGCTGGGATTACAGGCGCCTGCCACCACCCCCGGCTAATTTTTGTATTTTTAGTAGAGACGGGGTTTCATTGTGTTGGCCAGGTTGGACTCAAACTCCTGACCTTGTGATCCGCCCGCCTGGGCCTCCCAAAGTGCTGGGATTACAGGTGTGAGCCACCACGCCTGGCCTTATGTTACCCTTTAATGTGTGCTTTTGGGATGTTTCCATGGTGAAGGCAACAACGCCAGTACCTCATTTCATGCACTTGGATCCTACCTACCCCCAGTAATTGGGAGAGATTGGGCCAGATAAGACTACACCATTGGGCCAGGCACAGTGGCTCATGCCTGCAATCCTAGCACTTTGGGCGGCCAAGGTAGGTGGATCACCTAAGGTCAGGAGTTTGAGACCAGCCTGGCCAACATGGTGAAACCCCGTCTCTACTAAAAATACAAAAATTGGCTGGGCGCGGTGGCTCATGCCTGTAATCCCAGCACTTTGGGAGGCCGAGGCAGGCGGATCATGAGGTCAGGAGATCGAGACCATCCTCACTAACACGGTGAAACCCTGTCTTTACTTAAAAAATAAAAAAATTAGCCGGGTGTGATAGCGGGCGCCTGTAGTCCCAGCTACTTGGGAGGCTGAGGCAGGAGAATGGCATGAACCCAGGAGGTGGAGCTTGCAGTGAGCGGAGATCACGCCACTGCACTCCAGCCTGGGCGACAGAGTGAGACTCTGTCTCAAAAAAATAATAATAACAAAAATAAATAAAAAGAAAATACAAAAATTAACTGGCGTGGTGGCACACATCTGTGATCCCAGCTACTTGGGAGGCTAAGGCAGGAGAATTGCTTGAACCCAGGAGGCAGAGGTTGCAGTCAGCTGAGCCGAGATCAGAACATTGCACTCCAATCCGGCAACTAAGAGCAAAATTCCCTCTCAAAAAAAAAAAAAAAACAGTACACCATTGAATCTTCTGTTGTTTAGGGAGATGAGAAAGGTCCTGAAGTAACAAAAACATAATTTCCGTTAGTGATTTGGACCTTTCTCTTGTCTGCAACTCCGATTTGCATTTCAACTATGAAACTATGACTTCAACTATTAAGTCATATCCTGCTGTCCGGAAATCCGAATCTAGTCTACTAGCTAGATTACACTTCATTAGAGGCAGGACTTTGGTTTGTCTATTCACCTCTCCTTTTCCTTAGGCCGTGGTATGGTGCCTGACATGCGGTGCAAGCATGGTACATGTGTTTTGGTGCTGTCCCTGTAAGTCATCCAGAGGTATCCCCTTTAGGGTGTCTAATACATAGTAGGTGTTTGTTAACTTCTGGTCTATAAGCAGTGAAAGCATAATAAGGTAACAGCAGTGAAGAAAAGTTACAAACAGTTCCTAAACTAGCTACAGGGTAGCTATTTAAGCCATTTAAGACAGCATTTTCTTGAATTTTTGTATGGTTCTAGCTAGAGTTCTTATCTAGCATAAGCTTGCAATCAGAGAATGCTTAATAAATGTTAATTGCTGTCTGACTCCTCTGAATGTGGTGTGTGAACTGATACCTTTGGATCCTCATGCCTCATTCTGTCCCTGAGACTTATTCTAGACGTCACTTCCCTGCCTTCACATTATACACGAATGTTCTGAGGACATTTGAGATGGAATCTAGCTCACATTTTCAGCGCTAGTTTCCAAGGAACACAAAGTCTAGTGACATGATCCAGGCTCTCAGCCTTACAGATCATCACGTAGATTAAGTGGCCAAGGCTCTTTCCTATGCAGAAACCTTCCTACAACCAAGGCAACCCTTGTTATTGTTCTCTTCCTGCAACTTTCATAATTGATAAGGGAATTAGACAGGTAAGCTAAGCCAGGTCTTCTCATTTATAATTTTTCAAAGCCACAAGAATAACCAGGAGACAGGGATGATGTCTATGGACATTGCTACCAGAGGACTAATTGGTAGGTTCTTAGGGTGCCGCATCGTGTAATCCCCTTAATCTTGATTCCTTTTGCTTACCATTTTCCTCAGTTCTCCCAACCAGAACATAAGAAAAATAGCACTAACATTTATGAAGCTCTTAATATATGCCAGGTGCTTAGCTGAACATTGTTATCCAAAAGTTCCATGTGATACAGATGAGGATGCTAAGGCTTAGAGACGTTAAGCAACTTGGTTAGTCCAAGGTCAAGTGGCTAATGAGTGACAGATCAGGACTAGAACCTAGGAGGTCTGACTCTTTTTTAATTAATTAATTAATTATTATTTTTTTTTTTTTAGTTTTTTGAGATGCAGTTTTGTTCTTGTCGCCCAGGCTGGAGTGCAATGGCATGATCTTGGCTCACTACAACCTCCACCTCCCAGGTTCAAGCGATTCTTCTGCCTCAGCTTCCCAAGTAGCTCGGATTACAGGCACACGCCACCATGCCCAGCTCTTTTTTTTTTTTGAGACAGTCTCACTATGTCGCCCAAGCTGGAGTGCAGTGGTGTGATCTTGGCTCACTGCAACCTACACCTCCTGGATTCAAGCAGTTCTTCTGTCTCAGCCCCCTGAGTAGCTGGGATTACAGGTGTGCACCATCACGCCCGGCTAATTTTTGTATTTTTAGTAGAGACAGGGTTTCACCATGTTGGTCAGGCTGGTCGTGAACTCCTGACCTTGTGATCCACCCACCTCGGCCTCCCAAAGTTGCTGGGATTACAGGCGTCAGCCACCGTGCCCAGCCTAATTTTTCTTTCTTTAGTAGAGACGGGGTTTCACCATGTTGGTCAGCCTAGTCTCAAGCTCCTGGCCTCAGGTGATCCACCCACCTCGGCCTTCCAAAGTGCTGGGATTACAGGCATGAGCCACCGCGCCCAGCCTGACTCAGTGTTTCTTAACCTTTTATTTATTCATTCTCATCATTGCACCTCTAAGGAGAAAAGTTAAAAGTTAATGTAAATTAATTAAATTTTCGGGCTAGCTAAGCTGTAAGTAGGCTGGGAGCAGTGGCTCATTCCTGTAATCCCAGCACTTTGGGAGGCCCAGGCAGGCAAATCACGAGGTCAGGAGTTTGAGACCAGCCTGACAAACATGATGAAACCCCATCTCTACTAAAAATACAAAAATTCGCTGGGCGTGGTGGCGGGCGCCTGTAATCCCAGCTACTCAGGAATCTGAGGCAAGAGAATCACTTGAACCCAGGAGGCAGAGGTTGCAGAGCGCTGAGATAGCGCCACTGTACTCCAGCCTGAGCAACAGGGTGAGACTTCGTCTCAAAAAAAAAAAAAAAGCTAACCTGTAAGTAAAGAACGGAGCTGTACAAATTGGAGGATTGGGTGATACCATCACTTGGTACCTTCCAGGAATATTTAGGTATCTATAAGGATAGTTTGTAAACCTTGACCTGATCTAGTCTTCTTCTTTTACAGCTGAGGAATAATATAAGTCCCAAGAGAAGCAACTTGCCCACATTTGTGTCAGTAAGGCACAGTTTAAGCTGTCATCATACCATGAGTTTCATAGCCTCTCTAAAGGGTTTAGAGTGCTGTTATTATGTTTAATATCAGGCCTTTGTCCAGGAGAGGCAGCTAATGCCTTATTTTTACAAGGACATTAAATAGAGATTACATTGCTTACTTGGGTTCACCTAGCAAGCTATTGGTGGGTGGCTTCCTTGGTACACCAGGCTTCAGAGATGGAAGCTGTCAATGTAATGACTTGATACATGTTTTCTAGGAGATCCTAAAATGTTAGTGTTAGCTTTGTGTGTTTTCGGAGATTTTTGTAGTTGTTAACGTCTGCCCCCAAAGAAAGATGCTAGTTGAGTTAGAAATGAGTTGGCTAAGGACTTGATTAATTCATACTATTGCCTAATATCACAGGACTTAAACTCTGACATGGGTGTTTAATAAAATCAACAGACCTGTAGGGCTTTTCCAGTTACAGCTTCCCCGGTTTTTCTTCCATCATCCCTAATCAACTGGTGGAGTCATCATTTCTGTAGAACACAGCTTCCCAGGGGCTTCACTGAAAGCACTCAAGCTCATCAAATGGCCAGGGCAGCCTGTCATGACAAATCAGTGCATGGTCTGTCAACAGCCACCTATCACTAGCACAGTAGTGCTCTGTACCCCCAAGACCATGTGTTAAATTAAGTGAATTAATGAAGACACATAAAACCCACTATTCTCCTCTGGTATTTAAAATGTAAGGGCTGGGCGTGGTGGCTCACGCCTGAAATCCCAGCACTATCAGGAGGCCAAGGCGGGTGGATCAGAAGGTCAAGAGATTGAGACCATCCTGGCCCACATGGTGAAACCCCATCTCTACTAAAAATACAAAAATTAGCTGGGCGTGGTGGCGCGCCTCTGTAGTCCCCACTGCTCGGGAGGCTGAGGCAGGAGAATTGCTTGAACCCCGGAGGCGGAGGTTGCAGTGATCCGAGATCACGCCACTGCACTCTAGCCTGGCAACAGAGTGAGACTCCATCTCAAAAAACATAAAAGTAAGGTATGGCCGGCCACAGTGGCTCACGCCTGTAATCCTAGCACTTTGGGAGGCTGAGGCAGGCAGATTGCCTGAGCTCAGGAGTTCGAGACCAGCCTGAGCAGCATGGTGAAACCCTGTCTCTACTAAAATACAAAAGACATAAGCTGGGCGTGGCGGCATGCACCTGTAGTCCCAGCTACTCAGGAGGCTGAGGCAGGAGAATTGCTTGAACTCGTGATGCGGAGGTTGCAGTGAGCCAAGATCGTGCCACTGCATTCCAGCCTGGCGACAGTGAGATTTTTTCTCAAAAAAAAAAAAAAAAGAGTTTCATAGTCTACCTCAACTGTATCATATTAGCAGCAGATATGGCTAAGATAAATGGCTAAACCGTTAATCCAAAAGTTATAAAATGGTCTTTTTTTTTTTCTTGAGACAGAATTTCTCTCGTTACCCAGGCTGGAGTGGAGTGCTATGGCGTGATCTTGGGTCACTGCTACCTCCGCCTCCTGGCTTCAAACAATTCTCCTGCCTCAGCCTCCTGAGTAGCTGGGACTACGGCACACACACGTCTGCCTAATTTTTGTATTTTTAGTAGAGACAGGGTTTCACCACGTTGGCCAGGCTGGTCTTGAACTCCTGACCTCAGGTGATCCACCTGCCTCGGCCTCCCAAAGTGCTGAGATTACAGGCATGAGCCACCGTGCCCGGCCTACAAATGATCTTTCATAAGTGCTAAGAGATAGGGAAGAAACTGATCTTGGCCTCCCAATGAAGGAGATACTGATGTTTGGACACATTTACAAACCCATTTATCGGGTTTTTCAAATACTAAAATGAGAATTTGAACTCTGACCAATTTTTTTTTTTCCAAGAGATGGGGTTCTCGCTGTGTTGCCTACAGTGGGGTACAGTAGCTGGCTATTCACAGGCATGATCATAGCTCACTACAGCCTCGAACTCCTGGGCTCCAGCAATCCTCCTGCCTCGGCCTTCTGAGGAGTAGCTGGGACTAAAGGCACATGCTACCACACTGGGCTTAAATTTTTTATCTTAAGTCACTCTTGGTTCAGGCTTAAAGACTTAACAACTTCTCTGTTCTGTTTTCCAGAGAGATGGCTGCCCAAAGATTGTCAATCTGGGGAGCTCTAAAACAGACCTCTTCTATGAACGCAAAAAATACGGCTTCAAGAAGAGGTGATTGGTGGGTGGCCCCTTCCTCCCCCCAACATCAAGCTGCTGCAGCTGCCAGAAAACATGCCTACTACTACCAGCAGAAAGGGAGCAGAGACCATAGCATCACCAGGAGTGCCTGCTAGTGTACTGGCAGCTTGCCACCCCCTCCTCTCCCTTCACCCAGACGTGGTAGGGATGGAAAAGGATTCTTCACAGAGCACTCTGGCACACCGTATCAGAGAAAAGTTGATAGATTAGTTAATGATTTTTCTTGAATTCGAGAAGCAGAGATCTGTTCTCCATATTGATATGTTCTCCCTCAACCAAGATCTTCTAAAAAGAAGTAATATTTTAGTCTTCTGCTCGAGGAGTTGGCTGTGAAGCTACAGCCGGTGAAAACCACGTTCTTGCAGCAGCTCTGGTGGCAGCTGTCCTTGAGGAACTTTTGGTGTGTGGTGGGAAGCTATCAGAACAAGAAATGTAGGCATTTACTGTTTTGGGGGGAGAGGGAGGGGTGCTCCGCCATCTTTAAAGGCATTTATTCATTTAACACTTGTGCTGTTGTCATGTTATTTTCCTTTTGAGAAATTGGAAACTCTGTTGCTATTATGTTAATAAAGTTGGTGTTTATTTTCTGGTAGTTACCTTCCCCATTTAACTTTAGGAATTTATTTTAGTCATCCAGGAATTTGTGATTCAAAACAAGAGGTAGTTGCCGGGTGCGGTGGCTCACGCCTATAATCCTAGCACTTTGGGAGGCCGAGATGGGTGGATCACGAGGTCAGGAGATCGATACCATCCTGGCTAACACAGTGAAACCCCATCTCTCCTAAAAAATACAAAAAGTCAGCCATACGTGGTGGTGGGTGCCTGTAGTCCTAGCTACTCGGGGGGCTGAGGCAGGAGAATGGTGTGAACCCGGGAGGCAGAGCTTGCAGTGAGCCCAGATCACACCACTGCACCCCAGCCTGGATGACAGAATGAGACTCCGTCTCAAAAAAAAAAAAAAAACCAGAAGTAGTGGGATTGGTTAAGTACTCTGTCCTCTTATTACCACTGGAAGGAATTCAAAACCACCCATACCTTTCATTATAGATAAGTCAAAGTCATTTTTAGAAACGTACTATTTTTTCCTTCCTATCCAACTTTAATTTTGAATTGAAGAGATGGCTTCCAGTGATGGTGGAGGCTGGGCACAGTGGCCCATGCCTATAATTCCAGCACTTTGGGAGGCTCAGGCAGGCAGATCTTGAGCCCAGGGGTTCAAGACCAGCCTGGGCAACATGGCAAAAACCCATCTCTATGAAAAATATGAAAACTAGTCAGGTATAGTGGCATGCACCTATAGTTTAGTCCCAGCTACTCAGAAGGCTGAGATGGGAGGATCACTTGAGCCTTGGAGATTGAGGCTGCAGTGAACAGTGATCCTGCCACTGCACACCAGCCTGGGAGACAGAGCAAGACTGTCTCCAAAAAAAAAAAAAAAAAAAAAAAAACGGGCTGGGCACAGTGGCTTGCACCTGTATTCCTAGCACTTTGGGAGGCCGAGGCAGGCAGATCACTTGAGGCCAGGAGTTCAAGATCAGGGTGGCCAACATGGCGAAACTCTGTTGCTACTAAAAATAGAAAAATTAGCCAGGCATGGTGGCACACACCTGTAGTCCCAGCTACTCGTGAGGCTGGCACAAGAGAATTGCTTGAACCTAGGAGGCAGAGGTTGTGGTGAGCTAAGATGATGCCATTGCACTCCAGCCTGGGCAGCAAGAGCAAAACTCCATCTCAAAAAAAAAAAAAAGGGTTCCAGTATAACCCAGAGGATGCACAAAGGAAGGATTCTAGGCCTACCTTGGAGGTGCCTCAGGAAGGCAGGGGAAGGCCATAGTCATAGGGCTACAGCACTTTCTGGGCTCTTTGAGCCACCCCTTTCTCTGCACTGCAGCCATAGGCTCCTTTTCAGTTCCACAACTGCTGCTTTTCTTTTTTTTTTTTTTTTTTTTTTTTGAGACAGAGTCTCACGCTGTTGCCCAGGCTGGAGTGCAGTGGCGCGATCTTGGCTCACTGCAAGCTCCGCCTCCTGGGTTCACGCCATTCTCCTGCCTCAGCCTCCTGAGTAGCTGGGACTACAGGCGCCCGGCTAATTTTTTGTATTTTTAGTAGAGACGGGGTTTCACTGTGGTCTCGATCTCCTGACCTTGTGATCCGCCCGCCTCGGCCTCCCAAAGTGCTGGGATTACAGGCTTGAGCCACCGCGCCCGGCCTAACTGCTGCTTTTCTTTTTGCTTCTGCTTTGAGTTTATTTTTAACATGTTGATCCCTCCAGAATGCTTGTGCCCCCCTCCCTTTTACTCAGCTAACTCCTACTCCCTTCTGACCTTAGCCAAATATTTCCTCAAAGATGCCTCTCTGGACCCTTAATGTAAGTTCCCCTGGTACTCCCACATAGCATCATACGTGGTTTTGTTTGTTTGGTTGGTTGGTTTTGAGACGGTGTCTCTGTCGCCCAGGCTGGAGTGCAATGGCACGATCTTAACTCACTGCAACCTCTACTTCCCAGACTCAGCACTCCTCCCACCTCAGGCTCTGGAATAGCTGGGACTACAGGCATGCACCACCCTGCCCAGCTAGTTTTTTGTTTTTGTTTTTTTGTTTTTGAGATGGAATTTTGCACTGTCGCCCAGGCTAGAGTGTAATGGCACGATCTCTGCTCACTGCACTCTCCGCCTCCCAGATTCAAGCGATTCTCCTGCCCCAGCCTCCCTAGTAGCTGGGATTGCAGGCACCTGCCACCACGCCCAGCTAATTTTTTGTATTTTTAGTAGAGATGGGGTTACACTATGTTGGTCAGGCTGCTCTTGAACTCCTGGCCTCCCAAAGTGCTGGGATTACAGGCATGAGCCACCAAGCCTGGCCTGTTTTTTGTAATTTTTATAGAGACAAGGTCTCGCTGTGTTGCCCAGACTGGTCTCAAACTCCTGGATTCAAGTTACCCTCCTGCCTTGGCCTCCAAAAGTGCTGTGAATACAGGCATGAGTCACCACACCCAACCCTGTGTGTTTTCTTAGCATTTGGTGATCAGTGAAAGTAACCTACGACTGTGTCTACAAGAGCAGGAAGCAAGTTTGTTTTGCCCAGTAGGTAGCAGGTAGGTGTTTAGTATTGAATGACTACTTAAAGTCAAGGAAACTGGGTAATAAACTGGGCTTTGATATGTCAGAACCTACAGGCAAAGGGTGCAGTAGGCAAATAAAGGCATTTGTTGGGGGTGTCAACTTAAGCAAAGACAGTCGTGAACAGGGTGCTATATATTGATTGATTCGGATACGGTCTCTCTTTGTCCCCCAACCTGGAGTGCAGTGGCATGAACACGGCTCACTGCAGCCTCAACCCCCAGGGCTCAAACAGTCCTCCCAACTCAGCCTCCTGAGTAGCTAGGAGGTGAGAACCAGCATGCCTGGTTTTTTGGTTTTTTTTTTTTTGTCTTTTTTGTAGAGACAAGGTTTCACCATATTGACCAGACTGGTCTCGAACTCCTAAGGTCAAGCGATCCGCCTGCCTCAGCCTTCCAGTGTGTTAGGATTATATGAGCCACTACCCCCAGCCTAGGGTGATGTGTTTAGGGAGCTCTGAGCAATTCTAATCAATCAGTGAGGTGATTGCTATGGTTTGAATGTTTGTCCCCTCCAAAACTCATGTTGAAACTTGATCCCCAGTGTGGCAGTGTTCAGAAGTGGGACCTTTAGGAAATGATTGGGTCATGAGGGCTCTGCCCGCATGAGGGGATTCATCCTTTCACTGTTTTTGTTTTGTTGAGACAGAGTCTGTCACCCACGCTGGAGTACAGTGGCGTGATCTCGGCTCACTGCAACCTCCACCTCCCAGGTTCAAGCGATTCCCCTGCCTCAGCCTCCTGAGTAGCTGTAGGCACATGCCACCATGCCCAGCTGATTTTTGTGTCCACCACCATGCCCGGCTAATTTTTGTAATTTTAGTAGTGACAGGGTTTCACCATATTAGCCAGGCTGGTCTTGAACTCCTGACCTCAAACAATCCACTCACTTCAGTATGTATCCACCATTACAGCATAAGCCAATCTACCTGGCCCATCCTTTCACTGTTAATGGATTAATGGGTTCTCATAGAAATGGAACCAATGGCTTTTATTTACTGATTTATTTTTTGAGACGGACTCTTGCTCCGTCGCCCAGGCTGGAGTGCAGTGGTGCAAACTCGGCTCACTGCAAGCTCCACCTCCCGGGTTCACGCCATTCTCCTGCCTCAGCCTCCCGAGTAGCTGGGACTACAGGCGCCCGCCATCACGCCTGGCTAATTTTTTTGTATTTTTTAGCAGAGACGGGGTTTCACCGTGTTAGCCAGGATGGTTTCGATCTCCTGACCTCATGATCTGCCCACCTCGGCCTCCCAAAGTGCTGGGACTATAGGCGTGAGCCACCGCACCCAGGTGGGACCGATAGCTTTATAAGAGGAGAAACTGAGCCAGCACTCTCAGCCCCTTTGCCATGTGATTCCCTGTGCCACTTTGGGACTCTGCAGAGACGGTCCCAGTGAGAATGCTCTCATTAAATGTACCCCCTCAACCTGGGACTTCCCAGCCTCCAGAACTATATAACTATATAGTTATAGAACCTCTATATATAATTATAAATAAATTTCTCTCTTTATAAATAACAGTTTCAGGTATTACAAGCAAAAGAAAACTGACTAAGGTGTGGTAGGTCAAAAGAGGTAGAGAGACCAGATCATTTTCAGACTGTAATTAGAATGTGCAAAAAAGCCCTAGTTAAGAATAAAAAATAGGCCGGGCGTGGTGGCTCATGCTTGTAATCCCAGCACTTTGGGAGGCCGAGGCAGACAGATTACCTGAGGTCGGGGGTTCAAGACGAGCCTGACCAACATGGGGAAACCCCATCTCTACTAAAATTACAAAAATTAGCCGGGCATGGTGGTGCATGCCTGTAATCCCAGTACTTTGGGAGGCCAGGAGTTTATGACTAGTCAAAGCAACATAGTGAGGCCCCCGTCCCCACAAAAAAAAAATTTGTTTTTTTTTTTGAGACAGAGTCTCACTGTCACCCAGGCTGGAGTACAGTGGCATGGTCTCAGCTCACTGCAACCTCTGCCTCCTGGGTTCAAGCGGTTCTCCCACCTCAGCCTCCCGAGTAGCTGGGACTACAGGCGTGTGCCACCACACCCAGCTAATTTTTTTTTTTTTTTTTTTTAGACGAAGTCTCGCTCTTGTCACCTAGGCTGGAGTGCAATGGCGCGATCTCAACTCGCTGCAACCTCTGCCTCCCAGGTTCAAGCGATTCTCCTTCCTCAGCCTCCCGAGTAGCTGAGATTACAGGCGCCTGCCACCATACCCAGCTAATTTTTGTATTTTTAGTAGAGACGGGCTTTCACCATGTTGGTCAGGCTGGTCTCGAACTCCTGACCTCAGGCAATCCACCTGCCTCGGCCTCCCAAAGTGCTGGGATTACAGGCGTGAGCCACCGTGCCCGGCCTAATTTTTGTATTTTTAGTAGACACGGGGTTTCACTATGTTGGCCAAGCTGGTCTTGAACTCCTGGCCTCGTGATCCACCTGCCTTGGTCTCCCAAAGTGCTGGGATTACAAGCATGAGCCACCGTGCCCAGCCTAAAAAAAATTTTTTTTAATTAGCCAGGTGTGGTGCCATGTGCATATAGCCCTAGCTACTTGGGAAGCTGAGGTGGATCACTTGAGTCCAGGAGATCAAGGTTACAGTGAGCTACGATGGCACCACTACACTCTAGCCTGAGTGACAGAATGAAACCTTGTCTATAACAGGAAAAAAAAAAAAAATTAACTTAAAGATTTTTGGTCAGGCACGGTCGCTCACGCCTGTAATCCCAACACTTTAGGAGGCCAAGGTTGGTGGATCACCTGAGGTCAGGAGACGTTCCAGACCAGCCTGACCAACATGGTGAAACCCCATCTCTACTAAAAATACAAAATTTAGATGGGTGTGGTGGCAAATGCCTGTAATCCCAGCTACTCCAGAGGCTGAGGCAGGCGAATCACTTGAACCCAACCGAGAGGCTGAGGTTGTGGTGAGGCAAGATCATGCCACTGCACTCCAGTCAGGGCAACAGAACAACTCTGTCTCAAAAAAAAAAATTAGCCGTGTGTGGTGGTGAAAGCCTGTAATCCCAGCTATTCTGGAGGCTGAGGCAGGAGAATCACTAGAACATGGGAGTCAGAGGTTGCAGTGAGCAGAGATCACGCCACTACACTCCAGCCTGGGCAACAAGAGCGACTCCCTATCAAAAAAAACAATTTAAGTTACTTATTAACCACTTTGGTCCACATGACATCTTGTAACTATAGATGTTTCAAAAATTATTCCTTTGTTTCATCAAAACATCACCTTAACTGCACTCCATCAGCCTCTGTGTGTATAAGATTAATGCCCTGTAGCATCTCAAATAAGCAGTTTAGTCAATCAAGTGAATTCCACTGAAACCTGCTCCTCTGTCAATTTCTTTCTTTTTTTTTTTTTTTTTTTTTTTTTTTTGAGACGGAGTCTTGCTCTGTAGCCCGGGCTGGAGTGCAGTGGCCAGATCTCAGCTCACTGCAAGCTCCGCCTCCCGGGTTTACGCCATTCTCCTGCCTCAGCCTCCGGAGTAGCTGGGACTACAGGCGCCCGCCACCTCGCCCGGCTAGTTTTTTGTATTTTTAGTAGAGACGGGGTTTCACCGTGTTAGCCAGGATGGTCTCGATCTCCTGACCTCGTGATCCGCCCATCTCGGCCTCCCAAAGTGCTGGGATTACAGGCTTGAGCCACCGTGCCCGGCCTCCTCTGTCAATTTCATAATCCCATTCTTGGTTTGCTTTTTTTTTTTTTTTTTTGGGAGATGAAATATTTCTCCATTGCCCAGGCTGGACTGCAGTGGCACGATCTCAGCTCACTGCAATTTCTGCCTCCCAGATTCAAGCGATTCTCCTGTCTTGGCCTCCCGAGTAGCTAGAACTACAGGCGTGGGCCACCACGCCCAGCCAATCTTTTGTATTTAGTGGAGACAGGGTTTCACCATGTTGCCCACACTGGTCTCAAACTCCTGAACCACAGCCTCCCAAAGTGCTAGGATTACAGGCTTTTTTGTTTTTGTTTTTTGAGATGGAGTTTTGCTCTGTCGCCCAGGCTGGAGTGCAGTAACAGGATCTTGGCTCACTGCAACCTCCACCTCCTGGATTCAAGCGATTCTTCTGCCTCAACCTACCGAGTAGCTGGAATTACAGGTGTGTGCCACCATGCCCAGCCAATTTTTGTGTTTTTAGTAGAGACAGCACTCGACCTCCCAAAGTGCTGGGATTGCAGGCGTGAGCCACCTCGCCCAGCCTTTTTTTTTTTTTTTTAATAGAATCTTGCTGTGTCGCCCAGGCTGGAATGCAGTGACTCAATCTCGGCTCACTGCAACCTCCGTCTCTTGAGTTGAAGCAATTCTCCAGCCTCAGCCTCCTGAGTAGCTGGGATTACAGGCATGTGCCACCACACCCAGCTGATTTTTGTATTTTTAGTAGAGACGGGTTTCCCCATGTTGGCAAGGCTAGTCTCAAACCCCTGACCTCAGGTGATTCCCCAGCCTCGGCCTCTCAAAGTGCTGGGATTACAGGCATGAGCCACCACGCCCAGCCTCCTTACTTGACTTCTATCTGTGCTCCTCACTCCATCAGGCAGTCGAAGGGACATCCCTTGAATACTCACTGCCTTTTCCATGGCTGTTTCCTTTGTTTGAAATACCCTTCTACCTTCCCATCTACTGGCCAAATGGATACCTTTTCCTTTCAAGCCCCTGACATCTCATAAAAGGTTCCAGAAGCACCATAACCCACAACAATTTCTGTCATTTGCATTATTTTCATGTCTAGTACCTACATACAACAGAAACAAAAGTTTCATGAAACAATATTACTGTGCGAGCTATAATCTGATACTTTCATTTTCTTCTTTTTTTTTTTTTTTTTTTTGAGACAGGGTCTCGGTCACCCAGGCTGGAGTGCAGTGGCACGATCTCAGCTCCCTGCAAACTCCACCTCCTGGGTTCAAGCGATTCTCCTGCCTCAGCCTCCTATGTAGTTGGGACTACAGGCGCCCACCACCACACTCAGTTAATTTTTGTATTTTTAGTAGAGATGGGGTTTTACCATATTGGCCCAGCTGGTCTTGATCTCCTGACCTTGTGATCCACCTGCCTCGGCTTCCCAAAGTGCTGAAATTATACGCGTGAGCCACTGCACCTGGCCTGATATTTTCATTTTCTTTCATTCTATTCTAAAATTCCTGGCTGAAATCCATTCAACTGGGTTTTGTTTTGTTTTTCTTTTGAGATGGAGTTTCGTTCTTTTGCCCGGGCTGGAGTGCAGTGCCGTGATCTTGGCTCACTGGAACCTCTGCCTTCAGGTTTCAAGTGATTCTCCTGCTTCAGCCTCCCTAGTAGCTGGAATTACAGGTGCCTGCCACCACGCTCAGCTAATTTTTATATTTTTAGTAGAGATGGTGTTTCACCATGTTGGCCAGGCTGGTCTCCAACTCCTGACCTCGTGATCTGCCCGCCTTGGCCTCCCAAAGTGCTGAGATTACAGGCATGAGCCACCATGCCTGGCCTAAACTGGGTAATTTTATGACCCCCACTAATGGATGACAACCTCAAGTTTTAAAACAATTAACTAGAAGAGGGGCTCGGTGGGGGGGGTGGGGGGGATAAAAATAAAATCAACTAGGCCAGGTGCGGTGGCTTACACCTGTAATCCTAGCAATTTGGGAGGTGGTAGGATTGCTTGAGGCAAGACCAACCTGGCCAATAAACCTAGCAAAACCCTGTCTCTATTAAAAAACAACAGCAACAACTAACTAGATGATGAATAAGATCCTTGAGTTCCCTTTGCCTCTCCTTCCACCCAGGGCATACAATATGCAACCACTCCAACAATTACTTGCTAAATTAAACTGAAAAAGGGGTCACAGCCGGGCGCGGTGGCTCATGCCTGTAATCCCAGCACTTTGGGAGGCCGAGGCGGGCGGATCACGAGGTCAGGAGATCGAGACCATCCTGGCTAACACGGTGAAACCCCGTCTCTACTAAAAATGCAAAAAATTAGCCGGGCGAGGCGGCGGGCGCCTGTAGTCCCAGCTACTCGGGAGGCTGAGGCAGGAGAATGGCGTGAACCCGGGAGGCGGAGCTTGCAGTGAGCCGAGATCGCGCCATTGCACTCCAGCCCGGGCGACTAAGCGAGACTCTGCCTCAAAAAAAAAAAAAAAAAAAAAAAAAGAAAAAGGGGTCACAAACTCAGGAGTCTGGGTGAGTAATATCATTGATTGAAAAGGGAGGGGTAAAAGAATAATAGCCCAAGTGTGATGATAAATGGTATGTGACCCTCAGCCTCTGTGTCTGGGACACAATAGGGGAGTGGTGGCGGGCGCCTGTAGTCCCAGCTACTCGGGAGGCTGAGGCAGGAGAATGGCGTGAACCCGGGAGGCGGAGCTTGCAGTGAGCCGAGATCGCGCCATTGCACTCCAGCCTGGGCCACTAAGCGAGACACTGTCTCAAAAAAAAAAAAAAAGAAAGAAAGAAAAAAAAAAAAAAGAAAAAGGGGTCACAAACTCAGGAGTCTGGGTGAGTAATATCATTGATTGAAAAGGGAGGGGTAAAAGAATAATAGCCCAAGTGTGATGATAAATGGTATGTGACCCTCACCCTCTGTGTCTGGGACACAATAGGGGAGTGGTGGGGACCTTAGGCAACCAAAGAACACAAGCCCTGTCTAAAGGAGACAGCTGCTATTCAACTCCAGACAATTGCTGCCAGTTTGAATGCCCAGTGTTGCCAGATATTTTGAATTTAGGACAAGTGGCAATTTAAGATATTTTTGTACAACATCCCAAATTTTCAATATTGGCAACTCACTTTTAAAACCGTAATATGTCAGTATATGCCAAGAAAACACATCTGCCAGATGTGGACATTGGCCTGCCAAATTAGCAGCTTCTAAATTAAAATTAACTTCCCAGGGAATCAAACTGAACTGACTAAATTTCAGAAAGACTATGTGTCACTCTATTCTGACCTGTAGCTTTTTTTTTTTTTTTTGCTTTGAGATGGAGTCTTGCTCTGTCACCAGACTGGAGTGCAGTGATAGGATCTCAGCTCACTGCAACCTCTGCCTCACGGGTTCAAGCAGTTCCCCTGCCTCAGCCTCAGGTGCATACCACCATGCCCGGCTAATTGTTTGTATTTTAGTAGAGAAGGGATTTTTTTTTTTTGAGACAGAGTCCCACTTTGTTGCCCAGGCCGGAGTGTAATTGTGCAGTCTCAGCTCACTGCAACCTGACTCCCGGGTTCAAGCAATTATCTTGTCTCAGCCTCCTGAGTAGCTGGGATTATAGGCAACCGCCACCACGCTCAGCTATTTTTTTTTGTTTTGTTTTGTTTTTTTTTTTTTTTTTTTTTTGAGACGGAGTCTCGCTCTGTCGCTGGGCTGGAGTGCAGTGGCCGGACCTCAGCTCACTGCAAGCTCCGCCTCCCGGGTTCACGCCATTCTGCCTCAGCCTCCCCAGTAGCTGGGACCACAGGCGCCCGCCACCTCGCCCGGCTAGTTTTTTGTATTTTTAGTAGAGACGGGGTTTCACCGTATTAGCCAGGATGGTCTCGATCTCCTGACCTCGTGATCCGCCCGTCTCGGCCTCCCAAAGTGCTGGGATTACAGGCTTGAGCCACTGCGCCCGGCCTTTTTTTGTATTTTTAATAGAGACGGTGTTTCACCATGTTGGCCAGGCTGGTCTCAAACTCGTGACCTCAGGTGATCTGTCTGCCTTGGCCTCCCAAAGTCCTGGGATTACAGGCGTGAGCTACGGTGCCCAGCCTGTAGAGACGGGGTTTCACTACATTGGCCAGGATGTTCTCAATCTCCTGACCTTGTGATCCACCCTCCTTGGCCTCCCAGAGTCCTGGGATTACAGGTGTGAGCCACCAGGCGCCTGTAGCGTTTTTTGGGTTTTTTTTTGAGACAGAGTTTCACTCTTGTTGCGCAGGCTGGAATGCAATGGTGTGATCTCAGCTCACTGCAACCTCTGCCTCCCAGGTTCAAGCGATTCTCCTACCTCAGCCTCCCTAGTAGCTGGGATTACAAGCATGTGCCACCATGCCGGGCTAATTTTGTATTTTTAGTAGAGACGGTGTTTCTCCATGTTGGTCAGGCTGGTCTCAAGCTCCCGACCTCAGGTGATCCGCCTGCCTCGGCCTCCCAAAGTACTGGGATTACAGGCGTAAGCCACCATGCACAGCCAGACCTGTAGCTTTTTTATTGTAGTTTGAAGCAAGGATATAGAAGGAAAAGATTCTTTGCCTTGCCTGGAATTTTCCTGTCTTAAAAGACTGATTATTTCCACCTGTTCCCAGTCGCTCAGTTCCTTATCAGCTCTGTCCAGAGGGGCCTGTTGAGACCACCAAAGCTAAAATGTTACTTTCTTTGAACACTGCATTTTAGCATCTTAGCAAGACAGGTTTACTTACCTTGTTTACTAGACTTCACAGTATTGGTGAATACATAAAAAATCATTTGTCGGCTAGGCATGGTGGCTTATGCCTGTAATCCAAGCACTTCAGGAAGCCAAGGGAGGCAGATCACCTAAGGTTAGAAGTTCGAGACCAGCCTGACCAACATGGTGAAACCCCGACTCTACTAAAAATACAAAAATTAGCCAGGTGTGGTGGTACATGCCTCTAATCCCAGCTACTCAGGAGGCTGAGGCACGACAATCACTTGAAACCAGGAGGTGGAGGTTGCAGTGAGCCGAAATCATGCCACTGCACTCCAGCCTGGGCAACAGAGCAAGACTCTGTCTCAAAAAATAAACAAACAATAAATAAAAATTTTTTTAAAAATCATTTTTCTTAAGTAGGCAACCACACTTCCCCAAAACCAGTTTCTGTCTTTACATCTGCTGAAGAAATCAAATTGAGGAACTATTTTCTTGGATAACTTCAAAGAAACAATACAAAATTTCTTGCCCTGGAGTGTGTATGAAAGGGTGACGCATCTATGTGAGTTAACTGGGGCCAATTATGACCAGCCTGACTTCTCATGGCGCCACATCTTGCTTACTCTCAGACAGGGGATGTGCCCCCACCTTCTCCCTACCTAACTTGCTTGCTCACAGAGCTCACCATTTTGCAAGCACAGTGCATGCCTGTCAACATATGATTATTCAAAATGGGAGGGGAATCTGGAATGCCTGAGTAGGCATTCAGCTCACAATTAAGCCCTGGCAAGATGTAATCACACACTGGAAAGGAAAAAAAACACTTCTTCCTCACCACATGATAGAGACATCAGCAGTTGAGAAGGGTGGTTACCTTTTTTCCCCTCGATTTTATCTTTTCCTACTCACATGCTAACCTTTTACCCAGAGCTCCCACCAAGGAGTCTGGATTTCTCATTTCATTCTAATGATGCTGCTGCTGCTCAGGGCTGGTATCTTTCCAGCGTTGCAGAAGAGATTCTATTAAACGCACAAACACGCAGAAATTCATGGCCTTCCTTCTAAGGGTTCAGTCCGCCCTCCCTCAGCCTGTCCGGAATGGTAGAAGACGTCTACCCTTTAACTGCCTATATATACTCCAGCTGTCCCTCCTAAGATGCCATAGGACAACTCGCTTCAGCTCACCTTCACCTTTACAGTTGTCAGAAGTTCCACATTGGAGAGCGCACACCATACTGAGCACAGGATATGCAGGATATGCAGAGGCAATTTGGCCCAAACACTAAACTCTAAGAATAGCAACGATTTGAGCCAGGCTTTACATACAGCATCATATTTAATCCCCCACACGAGCTCCATTTTATAGATGAGGAAACTGAGGTTTGGTGATGTCAAGCGTTTTGCATTAAATCAAGATCACACAGTAGGTAGCAGAACTGGGGTGTAAACCCACCTAGTTTCATGGCTGCCTTAATGACTACAAATACCAGCATCCCTTGCCTTGCCCGCTGGCGCAAACGCACACTCTCAAGGGCCCAGTCTTAGCGGCTGGATCCTAAACCCAATCAGATACCGCTTCTCCGTTTCCCCCGACCAATGGGAAGGCTGTTGCTAACACGCCTGCTATATTTTTAGCTTTCAGTGCTCTGGGAGCGAGTGGGTCGGCTGAGCCTCTCTGCCTGGTGGAAGATCTAGGGGAAAAGAGAGAAGGGGAGGGTAGAAGGAAAGGGAGGGTGCAGCGGGGCTGTGCGGGAGGGGGCGTGTGTGTGACGCTGTCACTCGCTGACGCACAAAGCAAGTAGTCCCTGGAGGTGCCCCCGGGGTTGTGGCGCTCAGAAGTGTGGGGGATGGGGGGCACTCAGGCTCCCTCCCGCCTCCCTGTCCCGGTGGAGTTTGCCCTCCAGCCCGGCTTGTTTCTGTTGCATTCAGGGAAAGCGCATTTAAACCCCCCACGCTACCGGTGCTCTCCGCCCTTGCCAAAAAAAGCGATCAAGAAAAAAAAAAAGCAAACTGGAAACTTTCGGATCTCGCCACCCAACGTGGGGTTGGCGGCTGCTGCTGGGCCGGAACCGTCTGGCGTGACCAAAAAGGTGGGGGCGGGAGGGGAGAACTGGGGAATGGGCGATCTAAGGAGGGACCGGGGAGAAGACCTCACTCATAGTCCCCCGGGGGCTCCGAACTGCATCTTCCGGCACTCCTGTCCGCCTGTGACCGCAGAAGACGACCCTCCCTATCCCTGGTTCTGTGTCCCGCACAGTCACAAAGAGGCAGAGCAGCCCGCGTGGCCAGAGCCGGGGCAGGGGGCCTCAGCGCGCGGGCCTGGCGCGCCTGGTCCCGGGTTCGCGGAGCCTCGCTCCACCGCTCGAGGGGCCGTAGTGGGTGCGAGCCTTGCGCCCGTTGCACGGTCAGGGACCATCCCACGCCGGCGGGACTGACTAGAAGAAATGTGGTTCTCCCGCGCGCCCCACACTGGGGTCGCTGGCCAGAGAGAGCAAACAAGAGTTGGGAGAGGAGCTGCGCCCGCGCGCCCTCGCAGAGCCGGAGCCAGAGGCGGTGAGGGGAAGGTCCATTGTGGCGCTCGGCTCGTTTCATGGCCGTCGGCCTCATCCTCGCCTCCTCTTACTCCCGCACAGCGTGGCCCAGGCCCCAGAGTCCCCCTCGCCTTTCATTCGACGTTGAGTCCCCCGAGGAAGCACAAGGCGCTCGGAAGACTCAGGCCTGCCCGAAACGAGTCCGAAACGTTTCCGGAGCCCGCGTAGTCCCCTCGGCTCCCCCTCCCGCAGAGGCCGTAACTGGGGCGATGGGATCGCCGTGGACACGGCCAGACGCTCGGAGCAGGAGGGAAGGCCCCGGGAAACGGCTCGGGCAAACGTCCGAACCCTGGGCGCCGAGGCAGGTGCAAGGCGGACGACTCAGCGGGGGGTTCCGGAGGGCAAGGCGACGCCCTCCCCTCCCCGCGATACTCGTCCCCCAAACACAACTAAAGGGAGAGTGCACTGTGCTCGGCCCGTGAGCAACCCGGCCCCAGGTCGCCCCCAGCCCTCACGTTGCGCCCCTGGAGAACACCTCACACGATGCCCACAAGTTCAGAGAGTGGTATGGGAATGAAGGAAAGGAGTGCGGCGCGGCGCTGTGACGGGGAGGGGACGGAGGGGACCCGCACGCAGGACCTGAGAGTACAGAAGGACCGGGTAGCTGAGCCGCGCAGCACCAGCGAGCTGAGGCGCGGGGTAGCTGGGAAGTAGTCCCGGCCGGGCCCCGGCCCCTCCCCTGCAGGGCGGAGGGACGCATCACGCAGGGGTGGGGAAGCCGGATCCGTGCGCAGGGTTGCTAAGGGTGAAACTTTTCATTGACTTTGCTCACTTCGGGCCGGGGCGCGGGAAGGTGCGGGTTGTTGGCGGAGGCAAGTCAGTGGCTCGGGCGACGCGGGGCCAGAAGGGCAGGACCGCCCGCCGGCGACAGCCCAGACCGTCTTCCGTTCCGCGACACGAACCACCCTCCGGTCCGCCATCCCCGCGTTGTAGCCGCTGGTCCGCCCGCTCGCCCGCCCTCCGGCCCCCAGCCGCAGAGCCCGACCTCCTAAGAGCTGAAAGAAATTCTTGAGAGTCATAGTCCATAGCCCCCTGCTTCGTCCCCCAACCCTCAACGACGAAAAGGACTTCGGCCCCCCGGCCCGGCGGCGCCCGGGAAGGAAGGGAGAGCGACCTCCGCCCCGTGCTCAGGACCACCCTGGAGGGAGAAGCCGCCCTGCGGCCGGCAGAGCGCCCCGCCGCCGCGGAGACCCGAGTGAGTTGGGGGGTGTGCGGGCGGGGGGCCCGCCCCGAGACCCAGCCGGCCGAACTGCCTCTCCCACCCCGCCCCACTCCCGCTTTGCTGGATTCTCCACGTTGCTGCCGCTCCCTCCCGCCTGGCCAGCATTTTCTTTCGCCATCCAGCTTCCCTCTAGATCCCACTTTCCCCTGCTCCTCTTCTCACGCCATCTCTGCTCCTGGGGTGCCCAAGAGCTCCCTTTTCTCCCAGTTCCAAGAGTGGCCCTCTCCTGGGTGGGGTGCATTTCCTCCCTTCCCCGCCTCCCCCAGTTCTTTATATCCCAGCTACTCGCTAGATGTTCCTTGTTCTTCAAAGAAACATAACTCCCCCCACCGTTAAATAAATCCGAGGAAGGAAGGGGATCCAGGCCTTGTTTTTCTGCTTCTTTTCCCGTGTGCAGGGAAGGGGGGTGGTAATTGTTAATAGGCTCTATTTCTGGCTCTGTGGAGCCTGAAGGGTGGAGGTTGTACACCCCCTTTGGCGAGGGGACAGGTCAGTGGAGATTGTCCTTGGGCCCCTGAGCCAGAGTTCACCATTTCGGCTTGAGCTCTTTATATTCTTTAGTGTTTTAATGGAAAATTGGGCAGAAAAAGTACCCTTAGAGCAGTGCCAGTGAGTGGATTCTGCTTATCTTGGTAAGGTGCCTGCGAGGTGGGGCCCTATCCCCAAACTCCTTCCCCTCCTGTCCAGAGGATGAACTGTGCCCTTGACCACCAGAAATCTGGGAGGGGAAGGAGGGTGCAGAGAGGAGGCATAGCTGGCAGGCCCTCTCCCTCCCCCAGGAGAAACCAGAACCCCGCACAGCAAGCTTCAACTTGGGACTGGTGGAGGCCAGTCTCTGGTGCTACTCCGTATCTAAACGGTCTTTTTCTCCTTCTTACCCACCCTACCCTGGGAATGGGTCCTTCAACTCTGATTTTCCGGCAGAAAAACAATCCTATTTCTTTCTTGGGCTTCTGCCCCCATTCCTCCGTGAAGCATAGGGGAAAGAAGCTTGTGTGGGAGGAAGGATTAAGGAGGTTTAACACCCAGTAGGGGAGCTTGCCGAAGATCTGGTAAGTCTGGTCGTAGAGCAGACCTTGCAATGGGAGGAGACACAAAGATTTTTAGTATGAGAAGATGCTCAGGTGTCAGGTGTACAGCTTTTTCTTCTCTGCCTGGGAACCTTTTCCTATTTCCCTCTCCCGGATCTGGTTACTCAGACTTGGATTAGAAATGGGGTGAGGCTTGGGCCCTGCTGGCCTTGGCCTGGCGCCTCCCCACAGCTTGACTGGAAATTTCTTTGGCCGAGAGGACGGGAGACTGGGTTTGATTCCTGCCTTTCCTTTCCTGGCTGTTGTGGCGCTGGAGCCGAGTCCGCTAGGCATTAAGTGAAAAAGACCCGTTTCCCTTTGAAACCGCTGTCCAGTAACCCCACACGGACCGCCCAGGCCCTGGAATTCAGATTGAGTGCGGGAAAGGGGGTCGTGACCTTATCTAAGCCAGCCCACCCCTTTCACCCAGAAAAAGCTCATTAGAAGCTCATTAGAAGCAGATCCTAGTTTCAACAGTAATGGAAGGCGATGAAGGGAAAGGTGGGAAAGTTAGGCTCTCGTAAAGCCTAGAGGATGTGGTGGGGCCATACAATACGGGGAGTAGGCCTTTGGAGTAGAATCTATATGAAATGTATTAGGCGATGGGAGGGGGGCGCCGGCCCGCCACAGTGCGCATGTGCATCGGAAACTTTTCCTGGGCTCTTCGACCCTCGGTCGGCTCCCCTTACCGGGCATGCGTATTGCGGCCACTTGGGCCTTCGCAAAGTACTCAGGGAAGTGTAGTGTGCAGAGAAAGTAGGTCACTCGCTACCGCCTGGTCCGGAGGCGTTCGAGGACTACAATTCCCAGAGTGCAGAGCGCGCCCTCACCGCTGGCCTCTCCGCCTACGTTTGGGTTGAGTCGAGTTTTCTTGGCTTCTCAGGAACATGGAGTGCCCTAGAAAGGATCTTCTTAGCCGAAAGGGTCCTTGTAGTCAGACCTAGAGTTGACCGGTCTATGTCTGGGGGAGATGATGTGAGACTGGGCGTGGTGGTGCAGTCAGTCGGCACCAGTCCTGGAAGCCTTTCAATCCACACCCGCCCGTCTGGGCCACTGCCTCTGGGACCAGTGAGTTGGGGCGGATCCCGTGTCTCACCAAGGAGAGGAGCTGCCTGCGTTTGGCTCTCACTCCCCGGGCATCCACCCGGTCTGTGACACCTACTGGCCCCTGCACGCTCAGTTGAGTCCTGTAGTCCGTCACTGTAGGACAGTTTGCACGTTTAAGACTTAGAGGTGTCTGAATATTTTTTTAGGTTTGAGGCTCAGTGGATTCCATCACCATTATCCCTCCTTTCCCTCTTTGAAACAGAATTTTCTTTCTAAAAAATCTTCCGGCCGGGTGCGATGGCTCACGCCTGTAATCCCAACACTTTGGGAGGCTGAGGCGGGCAGCGGATCACCTGAGGTCGGGAGTTCGAGACCAGCCTGACCAACATGGAGAAACCCCGTCTCTACTAAAAATACAAAATTAGCTGGGCGTGGTGGCGCATTCCTGTAATCCCAGTTACCCAGGAGGCTGAGGCAGGAGAATCGCTTGAACCTGGGAGGCAGAGGTTGCAGTGAGCCGAGATCACGCCACTGCACTCCAGCGTGGGCAACAAGAGTGAAATTCCGTCTCAAAAAAAAAAAAAAATTCTGGCTAGGCGGTGGCTCACGCCTGTAATCCCAATACTTTGGGAGGCTAAGGTGAGCGGGTCACGAGGTCAGGAGTTCGAGACCAGCCTGGCCAATATGGTGAAGCCCCGTCTCTACTAAAAATACAAAACTTAGCTGGGTGTGGTCCTGAGCGCGTATTATCCCAGCTACTCGGGAGGCTGAGGCAGGAGAGTTGGCTGAACCCGGGAGGCGGAGGTTGCAGTGAGCCAAGATGGCGCCATTGCACTCCAGCTCTGGGCTACAGAGCAAGACTCCTTCTCGGGGGCGGGGAGAGGGGGAAGCCAAAAGTCTTCCTTTGCTTCTGACATTAGAGCAGGCAGACACATGCGCGCGCGCGCAGACACACACACACACACACACACACACACACACACACACACACACTAGAGCAGGCAGACACATGCGCGCGCGCGCAGACACACACACACACACACACACACACACACACACACACACACACACTAGAGCAGGCAGACATGCGCGCGCGCGCAGACACACACACACACACTAGAGCAGACACATGCGCGCGCGCGCAGACACACACACACACACACACACACACACACACACACACACACACACACACACCTTCCTCACATTTTTGTCAGAAGTTCTCTCTGGAATCACTGAGGCTTCTTTTGAGCTTCACGCCCTACTTTTTCCCTCGTCGTCTTTCTCCTAGGCACCTACTCTTTAAAACACAAGTCAGCACAAGGGATCAGAATCCAGGTTAACTTTGCTGCTGTTAGTAAACAAGTGAGGATAAGATTCTTAGTGAAATTGGACAGAATTTTGCTGTCATATTTGCCCTTTTTAATAGGTTGACAAAAGGGAGATTTTGCTGTTAAACACCTCACCATTTTTATTCTTCTTGCTCCCTTTTTGGCCGTTTGTGCCTACACTGGGGTTGGAAAAGATCTTAGCGTACTCTGCAGCCACTTAAGCGAATCCCTTTACTTGTTCCCTTTATTGACAGGTAGTTATTTCTAAGGTTTCTAATTTCACTATAATAATATAATACATAAATATTGTGTATTATAAATATTATGTATTTATAATACATAAATATTTTATATATAAGCACTAGAATTTGTTCGTAGCTTTTTTAAAAAATGAACAAACTTCTCTGAATGGCCACTCCTATCTTTAGCTAAAGACAAGCCAGCACCAGTGCTTTAATCCTCTGCTCCATAAGCTTCTTGCAGTCAAAATTAGAGCCTGAGCTGATAGAGCAGAAAATCTCATTCTGGTTGTCCATCATTTTTATAAGGTTCCACCCCACAGCCATCTGGTCCAGCCTGTTCTCTAATTAAAGAGGCAAAGGTGGCATTATATGCTTCCTTATTTGTGCGGCAACATCACTGAGGTATAAATTGGTGTGCAGCTTTAGTTGCTTATGCTGCAGAAAATGGTTAGCTAGGCAGGGCTGATGACAGTGGTTCTATTGTATTTTGGGGTGGGAGGCTTATTTCCCAATGACTTTGGCCTGCATTTAAAATGCTCTCATTTTGAGGCCGAACTGTTCAGGAGTAGTTAACTTGGAAGGCAATTATGCAGCCAGGTTTGAGGAGGCCTAGAAAGGTGTAGAAGCCCTTTGCTCTCAGTCGAATACCAAGAGGTGCATTTTAAGAGGCCATGTGGTGCCTTGGGAGAAGTATCATATGTTGACCAGTCTGTTTTAGATTTCAGAAATACTTTGGAAACACTGTCTTTAACATCAGGTTCCATTCTAGGGAACCAGTATCAACTTTCCTCACAACTTTTTTTTTTTTTTTTTTTTTTTTTGAGGCAGAATCTCACTTTGTCGTTCAGACTGGAGTGCAGTGGCATGATCTCGGCTTACCACAACTTCTGCCTCCCGGGTTCAAGTGATTCTCTTGCCTCAGCCCCCTGAGTAGTGGGATTATAGGCACCCGCCACCAGGCCCGGCTAATTTTCATGGGTTTTTTTTTTTTTTTTTTTTTTGAGACCAATCACTCTGTTGCCCAGGCTGGAGTGCAGTGGCGCGATCTTGGCTCACTGCAACCTCTGCCTCCCGGGTTCAAGCAGTTCTCCTGCCTCAGCCTCCTGAGTAGCTGAGGTTATAGGCGCATGCCACCACACCTGGCTAATTTTTTATTTTTAGTAGAGACAAGGTTTCACCATGTTGCTCAGGCTGGTCTCTAACTCCTGACCTTGTGATCTGCCCACCTCAGCCTCACAAAGTGCTGGGATTACAGGCATGAGCCACCATGCCCGGCTAATACTTGTGTTTTTAGTAGAGACGGGGTTTCGCCATGTTGGCCAGGCTGGTCTTGAATTCCTAGCCTCAAGTGATCCACCTGCCTCGGCCTCCTGAAGTGCTGGGATTACAGGTGTGAGCCACCACACCTGGTTCTTCACAAGTTTTTAGTCTGCTCCTTGTTGGACACCTCTATGGACCATGTGGCCCTTCAGACCTCTGTTCCTGAGGAAAGGCCCGTGGTTCTGGTGGGCAGCTTTGTATCTGCTGATGAGCCTGAGCCTTATAAACAGAAAGCCCTTATTATTCTTTCTACTATTCTTACTTTTTTTTTTTTGAGATAGAGTCTTGCTCTGTCACCCAGACTGGAGTGCAATGGCACGATCTCGGCTCACTGCAACCTCTGCCTCCTGGGTTCAAGTGATTCTCCTGCCTCAGCCTCTGGAGTAGCTGGGACTACAGGTGCCCACTACCACGCCTGGCTAATTTTTGTATTTTTATAGAGACGGAGTTTCACCGTGTTAGGCAGAATGGTCTCAATCTTCTGACTCAATGATCCGCCCGCCTCGGCCTCCCAAAGTGCTGGGATTACAGGCATGAGCCACCGCGCCCGGCCTCTAGTATTCTTACTTTTTATACCCAAAAGGGCCCTGAATTTGATCTGTATTGATCATTAATAGACATTTGAGACTGAGGCACGTGCATCACTTGAGCCCAGGAGTTCAAGAACAGCCTGGGCAACATGGTGAAACCGCATCTCTACATAAAAATACAAAAAAAAAAATGAGGCCATTTGCAGTGGCTCATGCCTGTAATCCCACCGGTTTGGGAGGCTGAAGCCAGTGGATCACTTGAGGCCAGGAGTTCAAGAGCAGCCTGACCAATGTGATGAAACCCCGTGTGTACTCAAAATACAAAAATTAGCCAGGTGTGGTGGTGGATGCCTGTAATCCCAGCTACTCAGTAGGCTGAAGGGGGAGAATTGCTTGAACCCAGGAGGCAGAGGTTGCAGTGAGCCGAGATCACGCCACTTCACTCCAGCTTGGGTGACAGAATGAGACTCCATCTCGCAAAAAAAAAAAAAAAAAAAAAGCCGTGTGTGGTGGTGCATGCCTGTAGTCCCAGCTACTTGGAGGCTGAAGTGAGAGGATCACCTGAGCCCAGGGAGGTGGAGGCTGCAGTGAGCTGTGATCCTGCCACTGCACCCTAGCCTGGGTGACAGATTGAGACCCTGTCTCAAAAAAAGAAAAAGAAAAACATAGACATATGAAGAAACTTAGAGATGAAGTCTCTAAGGAAAAGGCTGGGAAAAGAGGGAAACCAGGGTATTCTGAGTCTTGAGTGTTCTTGTGGAAGGTTTGGGAGAGGCATAGTTGTGGCACCTCTGCTGAGTCCCATGTGACCATCTCTGTTCCTCAGACCTGAAATGAGAGTTAACTAGATTTAGCCACTGTCATGCTGCTCCAGATTGACCCAGTGAGTCTTCTCTGATACATTCACCCCAGAAATCTTTTTCTGAGGATTTAGTCCCCAAAATGCCCCTTAAGGCTGTGTGTGTTGGCTCATGCCCGTAATCCCAGCACTTCGGGAGACCAAGGCAGGCGAATCACTTTAGGTTAGGAGTTTGAGACCAGCCTGGCCAATATGGTGAAACCACATCTCCACTAAAAATACAAAAATTAGCCAGACGTGGTGGCAGGTGCCTATAGTCCCAGCCACTCGGGAGGCCGAGGCACGAGAATCACTTGAACCTGGGAGGTGGAGGTTGCAGTAAGCCAAGATCGTGCCACTGCAGTCCAGCCTGGGCAATAGAATGAGACTCAGTCTCAAAATACATACATACATACATACATACATACATACATACATACATACATACACTGCACTCCAGCCTGGGCGATAGAATGAGACCCAGTCTCAAAATATATACATATATACATACATACATACATACATACATACGGACTCAGTCTCAAAATATATACATACATACATATATACGGACTCAGTCTCAAAATATATACATACATACATACATAAAGTAAAATTAAATTAAATTAAATGCCCCTTAAGAGCCATGGGCCCAGGCCTGAGAATTTCAGGGAAATGTGTTGGGGCAGGTGTTTAGGAAACTCAAAATCCCCAAGCCTGAAATTAGCACCTGGATACTTAAAGCTGGATCCAGAAAGGATTTGAATCAAAATCCAGCTCCGAGTCTTTCACAGGACAGAAGATGCCCTTGACAGTCCATGGAGCAGTCATGTCTCTGTGTTTAGCTCAGCAGCACAGCTTTGCCCAGAGGCCTGGCTCGGAACATGTTCTGGTGCTGCCTCCCCTCAGAGGGCTCTTTCAGTTCAGTTTCTCCCCCAGCATGAGCCCCGGAGCTGCTCTTTTGGAGAAAATGAGATTAGGATCACTGGCTCTCAGGACCTCACAGATCATCTTCCTGAGACATGAGGCTGGCCCAGGCCGAGGGAATAAACCTTTTTGACCTCAGTGGGATCTGGCTGTGAGAGAATCCCAAAATAACAATCTCATGTTTATCTTGGGCTGCCTTCTCTTCAGGGATCTCAAAACACTTGATAAATCTGATCTGCTGCCGAGGACAGGTGGTCAGACAGTCCCTGGGAGACTGAGTGATGATGGGTCCCTGCTGGAGGCTGCAGGGTGATGGAAAATTTCTTTCCCCTGCCACCCTCATCACTTACACTCTCACCAGAAACTTCTCTCTCCTTTTTTCTGCTTCCCTATGGCAGCCCCCAGGCAGCAGTTCCCTTGTTAGTCCACATCTCTGATTGTGACAGGTCTTGCCTTTTTCCTGGGGCTCATGCTCTTGTCTTATTCTTTTTTTTTTTTTTTTTTGAGACGGAATTTCGCTCTTGTCGCCCAGGCTGGAGTGCAATAGCGCATCTCGGCTCACCGCAACCTCCGCCTCCCGGGTTCAAGTGATTCTCCTACCTCAGCCTCCCGAGTAGCTGGGATTACAGGCATGCACCACCATGCTTGGCTAATTTTTCGTGTTTTTAGTAGAGACAGGATTTCTCCATGTTGGTCAGGCTGGTCTCAAACTCCCGACCTCAGGTGATCCGCCCGCCTCGGCCTCCCAAAGTGCTAGGATTACAGGCATGAGCCACTGCACCTGGCCGGAGTTCTTAAATCAGTTCTGCAAACCCAGACTGAGCCAGACAGCATACACACCCATGGGGCCCATGATGACAGATGGATGTGACTGGAGTCCAGGCCCCCAGTGAAAAATTGGCAGTGCTCTTTCCTGTTCAGTGACCTGTATCCCTTTTCATTTAAGGAGGACAACCAAAGATTTTAAACTTACATCTTAGTCTGTGACAGTTTGGGGGCACGACTTCACCAAGATATTGCAGAGACAGCAAGAGCCTTCTCTTCTTCACCTGATTTAGGGACTTGATTTTTTTAGTGTCATTCATACAGTGACCTGAATTCTCAAGATGGTGGAAAACACAGCTTCCCTATTTCTTTAGAATTACTTAAAAATAGTAGCTTTTTTTTTTTTTTTTTTTTTTTTTTTTTTGAGATGGACTCTCGCTCTGTCGCCAGGCTGGAGTGCAGTGGCGTGATCTCGGCTCACTGCAACCTCTGCCTCCTGGGTTGAAGCGATTCTTCTGTCTCAGCCTCCCGAGTAGCTGGGACTCCAGGCATGCGCCACCATGCTCAGCTAATTTTTGTATTTTTAGTAGAGATGGGGCTTCACTATGTTGGCCAGGATGGTCTCAATCTCTTGACCTTGTGATCTACCTGTCTCGGCCTCCCAAAGTGCTGGGCTTACAGGCGTGAGCCACCATGCCCAGCCAACAGTAGCTAACTTTATCATTTGCCTTTTAATTGCCAGGTACATTGTGAGGCAGTTTATATCCTTGAACTAACAACTTCATGATGGCCTCATGTTACTAATGAGGAAACTAGGGCCCACAGTCAGACATTAGCCACTGGTGGGGCAGAAATAGGCTCCTGGTTCTAGTGTGATCCAAAGTTGGTGCTTTTCTGTCTATCCTTAGCTGTTGGTCACCACCAGCTTTCTGCATATTTTCTCATGATGCCTCTCATTTCCCAGAGCCGTCTGGAGCCCAAGGCTGTACACGTGCCCTGTGCTGATTCTCTGCCTAGGAAAGGACCATGCAGCTAGAGATCAAAGTGGCCCTGAACTTCATCATCTCCTACTTGTACAACAAGCTGCCCCGGCGCCGGGCAGACCTGTTTGGGGAGGAGCTAGAGCGGCTTTTGAAAAATAAATATGAAGGCCACTGGTACCCTGAAAAACCCCTGAAGGGCTCTGGCTTCCGCTGTGTTCACATTGGGGAGATGGTGGACCCCGTGGTGGAGCTGGCCGCCAAGCGGAGTGGCCTGGCGGTGGAAGATGTGCGGGCCAATGTGCCTGAGGAGCTGAGTGTCTGGATTGATCCCTTTGAGGTGTCCTACCAGATTGGTGAGAAGGGAGCTGTGAAAGTGCTGTACCTGGATGATAGTGAGGGCTGTGGTGCCCCAGAGCTGGACAAGGAGATCAAGAGCAGCTTCAACCCTGACGCCCAGGTGTTCGTGCCCATTGGCAGCCAGGACAGCTCCCTGTCTAACTCCCCATCACCATCCTTTGGCCAGTCACCCAGCCCTACCTTCATTCCCCGCTCCGCTCAGCCCATCACCTTTACCACCGCCTCTTTCGCTGCCACCAAATTTGGCTCCACTAAGATGAAGAAGGGTGGCGGGGCAGCAAGTGGTGGGGGTGTAGCCAGCAGTGGGGCAGGTGGCCAGCAGCCACCACAGCAGCCTCGCATGGCCCGTTCACCCACCAACAGCCTGCTGAAGCACAAGAGCCTCTCTCTGTCTATGCATTCACTGAACTTCATCACGGCCAACCCAGCCCCTCAGTCCCAGCTCTCGCCCAATGCCAAGGAGTTCGTGTACAACGGTGGTGGCTCGCCCAGCCTCTTCTTCGATGCGGCCGATGGCCAGGGCAGTGGGGCTGGCACCTGCAACAGCAGCAGCTTTGACATGGCCCAGGTATTTGGAGGTGGTGCCAACAGCCTCTTCCTGGAGAAGACACCCTTTGTGGAAGGCCTCAGCTACAACCTGAACACCATGCAGTATCCCAGCCAGCCGTTCCAGCCCGTGGTGCTGGCCAACTGACCGTCTACCTGCCTGTGGGGCCAGAAGCACCCAAGACCACAGAAAAGAGAAAGAAAAGGCCAAAAAAAAGAGGAAAAGAAAAATGTACAAAAAGATTTTCGATCTTCTCACTCTCACTTCTAGAAAAAAGATCCAGCCCAGGCACGGAATGGGAGGGCCCCGCAAAGCACCCAAGTGTGTTTCACTCACCCCTTACCGCTCACCCACCGGCCTGCGATTTATTTGGTTGGTTTGGGTTTTATATTTCTTTTTCTTTTTTTTTTCTTACATGTAGTTTTCTATATAACATCTTTAATGAGTGGCTTCCTGTGCTAAGAATGGTCCAGATGTGAACTGCTGCTCCCTGCTCCTCCCTTCCTCCTTCACACTCCTAGTTTAGGATTGGTGTGTCCAAGCTCACAGGGAAGAAAGAGCTGCAGCTGGAGCCTGACCCTCTCTGGAACAGGGAAAGGCTGGCCCGTGTCACTGCCTCTGTCACCCAGCTATCCTCGCACTCAAAGCCATCCAACCTCAGCAGGCCTTCTCGGGCCCTGCCACCTGAATAGGTCTGAACCCATTCCCCACTCCCTTTCAGGCTGGGCCACAGGGAGCTGCTGGCTGGCCACTTGACACCCTCCGCCTAGAGCTGATGTCTGTGACTACAGGGAGATTAGCACTTCGTCTAGTGAAACTCCTTTCATCTCTGTCCTATGGCCCCACCCCACCATTCCCTCCAGGCCCAGACCATCATCATGTGTGTGGCCTTCCTTTCCCTCATGCAGCCCCTTCCCCAGGCTGGAGGTTGTGGGAGGGGTGTGTGTGTGTGTGTGTGTGTGTGTGTGTGTGTGTGTGTTTGGTTTGCTGTCCTTTTTTAAAGGATTCCAAGCCATGTGAAACTTCCCTTCTGGATGTGATTCTGGGTTGCAGCAAATGCTTATTTATATGTGAGGCTGGGGAATGGGCTGGGGGTATTGGCAGTCCTTTTGCAGGGCAGTGTGCGTGGTGGGGTGACACCACTGTGGCTGAGCCCAAGACACTCCCAGAGGAAAACACTGCAGAAGGAACTGGTTTGCAGACTGCAGAAGGATCTGCACTTTTGTTTTTGACCAAAAAGATAATAATGTTAGCTCTGAAGGGCAGAGGGAATGCCCAAGCCCCTGATGCCTATGAGAAGCCCCCGGACTTCACCCTCCTGTTGTGTGACCTTAGCCCAGCGGGAGCTGCTCACCTGAGCACCCTTGGGGGTGGGCAGGGAGGCAGGGTGGGGTTTTAGAGTTAGTGTCTGTGCGGGGGCAGCCCTGAGCCTGGAGTGGAGACTGCGTCTCTTAGTTGGAGGTGTTGATTGCATTTGTGCCCCGGCCTGGTTGAGAGCTTCTTGGTACCTCTTGCCACCCCTTCTCACTGCCCTGACCCAACCCCATTGGACTTTGATGCTGCGAAGAGTGGTGTCCTGACAGGGACTCAGTGCTCCCGCCTGATGTATTGGATTATAGGAGAGCGCTTGCTCTCCTGCCTCTGCAGGAGAGGGCTTGTTCCTCCAACCCTAGGAGGCCAGGCAAGCATGAACAGGAGCCAAGGGATCAGGGTCATGAACTTTTTCCTCTTTGCAAAGAGGGGCACTTGGCATTAGGGTCCCATTGCCAGAAAGCACCAAAGCCCCTGGCACCCCACCCACTCCATCCTACCCAGGGACCCCAAGTAGGCAACTGCTATGGCAGTGGGTCCAGCCTAGGCCAGCACTGCCAGCCTCCTCTCCCTGCAGTATGCACCAGCTCTACCTCCCCCGGCAGGCAATGTCCTGGCTTCTCAGCCCAGCACCATCTGTTCCCCTAGACTTCTCAGGGGCCAGCCCAGTCTAGGCCATCCTTCCCCTCATCCTCGGCTCCCACACAGGTGACAGGCCCAACAGATAACTTCTCTCTGGGAAAGGTTGGATGCTGCCTTACGTCCCCTTCTAGCCCTCCTCCCATCGCCACACACAGGCACCCACCCGCACCAGGTCAGCTTGTTTCTCACATGTAGGGAGAGAGGGGAGACCAACCCCTTTGTGTCTTTTGAAATACGAAGAAAAATGTGTGTTCAGGCGCTCTTGGGCCCAGTTCAGTCCGTCTTGTCTCAAATCTAGGCATTTTTGCTTCAATTTTATTTTTTTTAAGAAAACAAAAACAGAAATCTGCACTAATTTACCTGGTTTCGTAGGAAAACTTTTTTTTATTTTTTACATTTTTTGGTGTCCGTTTGTATTGAATAATTTGCTACATTTGTAAAATGTAAGAGGTATATATAATATATGTATATTTCTAACGTAAAAAACATAATTTTTTTCTTTTCAAGATTTTTTCTTAAGATGAGAGAAACATATTTTTTCAGGAAAAACAAACTTTAAAAAAAAGAGGAGAATAAAACCTTTTCTCCCCTTTCCCCATCCTCTATCCCTCTTTCCCAGGAACAAATCAAAAGGTGGATTATCTTGTGAAGAATGGAAACCGTTAGTCCAGAATGATGTCTTTTTCTCAATGCAGTGAGTTATAGATTCTCTAGTTTTCTCCCTAGGGATGGGAAGGGGGCATTGAGGCAAGCCTGGAGAGGAGCCCGGGGAGCAGGGTCATGAACTTTTTTCTTTAGTGAAGGAGGAATACAATCAAGGGTTTTGTATTCAGAATGTTGTGCAATATTTTGGAATGGGACATTGGTGTGTTTAGAGATTTTAGTTTAAAAACAAAACAAAAAGATTGATCAAATCTGTACAGTTTCTATTGTTCCAGATTTTTTAAGTTTGTATTAAAAGCATGATATATAACAGCCTTCTGCCTGCTCCTAGCTTGCTTGGTTTCTGGGGTCCCTTTTCAGATGGAGAGAATGGGAGTGGCCCAGCTCTTACAGACTCCAAGAAATGATTGGTCCTCCTTACAGTGACAGCCTCCGATGGACATAACTGTCCTGGTGCCCCTTCTTGACCACCTATCCATCCCATCAACACAGGATACTTCATTGTGCCTGCTACCCTAGATGCTTTTCTACACTGGAAACAGGTTCCACAAAGTTAGGAACCGCTCCAGTTCCCTTAGCCAGTTGGTGGTGGCACCAGGGCTGGGAGCAGAGCCTGGAGAACGGGGTCCTTCTTCATGACTCTTTAGGAATTGCCTATTCCTGTGGGGAGGAGAGAGGGAGCAGCCTCCAGCCTGCTCTAGATCTAGTACTTGATCCTTAGTACTAGATCCTTAGATGTGGGCAAGGATGAGAACAGCTCACCTAAGCCAGGTTCCATCCAAAACCCTGGTGCTTGGATTCTCAGCCCTTTTCTGGGGCTGGACAATTCTGGAGCTGCTTTAAGAGTAAGACAGCCCAGCTCAGAGAAGGCCACCCTTCTGGCAGTGGCCGATTTCCTTAGGAGCTCTGCCATCTCCCAGTGACCCAGGCCATATGTTCCCCTTCCCAGGGCCTGTGCCCATCAATGCTGCCCATCTAGGAGAGAAACAAAATCTCTCTATACCATCTCCCACCAGCGTGTACTTCATGTCAGAAACTGGCAAGGCCCCTGAGAATATTTGTGAAGTTATTTTTTTTTTTAACAGTCATCTTTTATTTGGAGGTTAATTCCCATCAGGATATGAAAGGATTCAGCAACAATCAAGATTGTGTTCCTCACGGAAGGGCTCAGGCCAAGGTCACGGGGTGGGGGGATGCAGAGCGTGTCCTCTTCAGTAGTATTTGCGTAGCCGCTCGCGCTTAAGATGCTTGTAGGAAAGGCAGTAGCTGAAGAGCACATAGCATGCCAGCACCATGGTAACCCCTGAGATGCTCCCTTTCCTCACGTCAATGTACTTGTAGTACCAGTAGTAACCTCTTTGAAACGCTCTGAAAATGCCACTAGGGCTGAAGTCCTGCATCAAGATCCAGCTTGGCAGCTCCCCTAGTTTGACCTCCAGAAGTTTCTTGTCCTTCACTGATATGACTGACGCCATCTTGGAGTCCTGGTGTCCGCTGTGCCGGGCCACGTCGAAGTTAGTTAGTTATTTATTCCATTTTGTTTTTTAATTGGACAGGGTCTTGAACTCCTGGGCTCAAGCAATCCTCCCACCTCGGCCTCCCTCTCAAAGTGCTGGGATTACGGACATGAGCCACCATTCCTCATCCTGTTGAATTTTCACAGGGATTGTTCATCCTCACAGGGATTGTCTCCATTTTGCAGTTAAGAAATAGGCTGGGTGCGGTGGTTCACATCTGTAATCCCAGCACTTTGGGGGCCGAGGCAGGTGGATCACTCGAGGTCAGGAGTTTGAGAACAGCCTGGCCAACATGACAAAACCCATCTCTATTTAAAAAATACAAAAATTAGCCGGGTGTGGTGGCGAGCGCCTGTAATCCCAGCTACTTGGGAGGCTGAGGCACTAGAATCTCTTGAAACAGGGAGGCGGAGGTTGCAGTGAGTTGAGATCGCGCCATTGCACTCCAGCCTGGGTGACAGAGCAAGATTCTGTCTCAAAGAAACAAAAAAGAAATAGGCTCCAACTTAGATTACCTTAGATTCACAAAACTAGTAAGTGGTAAAGATTTTGACTTGTGTCTGATTTTTTCATTTGTTGATCCAAGTGCTACTGGGCAGTGTCAGTTTTTGTCCACTGGAGACAGTGTCTGCCCTCCCAGAGTTGATGTCTCACATGCATTTGATACAATTATAACTGCTATAGAAGAGTGATACGGGTTAAGGGTGGCAGGGGATGACCTTGCCACCTCTACTGCCACGCCACCACTGGGCTGGGGTAGGGGGCAAACAGTTCTGGGGTATCAGTGGGGTATGGGGCCTCCTCAGTCCCCTCACTCCCCAAACAGGCAACACTGAACGCTCCCCAACCAAGTTGGTGAACTAGAAGCTCCCAGGACAAACATTCAACCTCTGGACAGGTCGCAGGAGGCCTGACGTCCAGCCCCTCCATGGGCCACTTCCCCTCTGCAGGGCCTATTGAGGGGAGGGAGGTCCCCATCCAGGATAATGAGGCCCTGGCCTGCCAGACACAGGGCCATTTGCAGGGGTTTCACTTTCTTCCATCCTGCCAGGCCAGGGAGAAGCCCACCTTGTCCCTGTATCCCTGTGTATAAGCTGACCACCCAGCCTTGGGCCCCACGGCAGGGGCAGGATGGCCCTCACCTGCTCATTCCTGTTTCATGTAGACACAGGTCCTGAGGCGGCAGGTGCCTGCTCCCACTCCCTGTCATGCCGTCAGTGGAAGGTCCTGGGGGAGACCCAGCTCAGAAGCCAGACTCACCTTCCTGGCCCGGCCCATCCCTCTGAAGGTATAGATACTACGAGGCCGGGCGCGGTGGCTCAAGCCTGTAATCCCAGCACTTTGGGAGGCCGAGACGGGCGGATCACGAGGTCAGGAGATCGAGACCATCCTGGCTAACACGGTGAAACCCCGCCTCTACTAAAAAATACAAAAAACTAGCCGGGCGAGGTGGCGGGCGCCTGTAGTCCCAGCTACTCGGGAGGCTGAGGCAGGAGAATGGCGTAAACCGGGGAGGCGGAGCTTGCAGTGAGCTGAGATCCGGCCGCTGCACTCCAGCCTGGGCGACAGAGCGAGACTCCGTCTAAAAAAAAAAAAAAAAAAAAAAAAAAGATACTACGGATTTGAGGGGGGGGGAATTCTCCATGGCATAGACAGAAATCACTCATTCAGACATTCATGCCTTTGTTTATTCAGCAAACACTCACTGGCTCTGAAGAGGTGGAGAGGGAGACTTGGAGGGGTAAAGGGCTGGGGCAGCAGGGGAAGAAAGAATATTCTAGTAGACTCAGTTCCTCTGAAAAAGGCTAATTTATTCCTTTGACAAACTATCTATGGCATCCACTCGCTGCCCTGGGAACACAGGTGTGTCACCACACCAGGCTAATTTTTGTACTTTTTTTTTTTTTGAGATGATGTCTTGCACTGTTGCCCGGGCTGGAGTGCAGTGATGCAATCTTGGCTCACTGCAACCTCTGCCTCCCAAGTTCAAGCGATTATCTTGCCTCAGCCTCCCCAGTAACTGGGATTACAGGCGCGTGCCATCACGCCCAACTAATGTTTTGTGTTTTTAGTAGAGATGGGTTTTACTGTGTTAGCCAAGATGGTCTTGAACTCCTGACCTCGTGATTCGCCCGCCTCGGCCTCCCAAAGTGCTGGGATTACAAGCATGAGCCACCACGCCTGGCCAATTTTTGTACTTTTAGTAGAGACAGGGTTTCACCATGTTGGCCAGGCTGGTCTCAAACTCCTGACCTCAGGTGATCCACCCGCCTCGGCCTCCCAAAGAGCTGGGATTACAAGTGTAAGCCACCATGCCTGGCCAATTCTCTGCATTTTTAATTTGGGGGATTTCACTATCAGGGAGAAGTAGGTTCTAGGTACTTGAAGCTGCCAATTCACTGTGTAACTTTGAACCCCTCTTGACATCTGTCCCATTTGTACAACAAGGGACAGTGGGGCTAGGCCCCTGGCCAGCTAGGCCATTTAGGATGGTCCCTGTGCCTGCACCTCTTCTTGCCCCACTGGCTCCTGAGCCCTAGGGAGGGCCCTAGAAGGACCCTGTATGGTGGCACTTTTCCCAAAGATGTGACGAAATAATGATGGGTTGAGCCCTGGGCAGAACCATATACCATCAGGTGAGACCCCTCAACCCAAGACACAAGAACCTAGTCAAACTACTGCTGGGCTGTGGCAGGGCTGGGAAATTCAGACAGGAGAAGAGTCTTGGCCCAGAGGCCCAGACATCTGTGTTCTTTTTCTAGCTCTGCCCTGATTCACTATATTCCTTTTTTTTCTTTTTTTTTTGAGACAGGGTCCTCCTCTGTCACTCAGGCTGGAGTGTAGTGACAGGATCATGACTCACTGCAGTCGTGACCTCCCAGGCTCAAGCAATCCTCCTGCCTCTGTCTCCCGAGTAGCTAGGATTACAGGTGTAAGCCATGACACCCAGTTAATTTTTTACTTTTAATTTTTTGTAGAGACAGGGTCTTACTATGTTGCCCAGATTCGTCTCAAATTCCTGGGCTCAAGTGATCCTCATGCCTCCTAAAGTGCTGGGATTACAGGTATGAGCCACCTCGCCCAGCCTGATTCACTACACTATTTTTATTTTTATTTGAGATGGAGTCTTGCTCTGTCACCCAGGCTAGAGTGCAGTGGTGTAATCTTGGCTCATCGCAACCTCCGCCTCCCGAGTAGCTGGGATTATAGGTACATGTGACCATGTCCGGCTAATTTTTGTATTTTCAGTAGGGACAGGGTTTCACCATATTGGCTAGGTTGGTCTAGAACTCCTGACCTCAAGTGATCTGCCTGCCTCAGTCTCCCAAAGTGCTGGGATTACAGTCATGAGCCACCACACCCGGCCTGATTCATTATATTAAACATTCAATATTCAGCTGAGGCGATGGCTCACGCTTGTAATCCTAGCACTTTGAGAGGTGAAGGCAGAAAGATTGCTTGAGCCCAGGAGTTCGAGACCATCCTGGGGAACATGGTGAGTCTCCCATGTCTCTACAAAAAATAAAAAAATTAGCCAGCCATGGTGGCATATGCCTGCAGTCCCAGCTACTCAGGAGGCTGAGGTGGGAGGATGACTTGAGCCCAAGAGGTCAAGGAATAAGCGAGATGTGATCATGCCACTGCACTCCAGCCTGGGCAACAGTGTGAAACCCTGTCTCAAAAAACCTCCAAAATTCCACATTCAATATGGGACCCCCATAAACACTGGACACTCTGCTAGGCATGAGGAAATAAGGGGCAACTGCAGACAAAATCCTTGCTCTCCTGAAGCAATGTTCTATTAACTGAAAACAAACAAATAAATGAGAAAATGGCAGACGGTAAGATAATCACGACCGGTGACAGTGGCTAGTGACAAAGTGGACACTTATATTAGGTGGACAAGACAAGGCAGGTCTTCCCGAGGAGGGGGCTCTCAACCCGTGAGCTGAAGCATACGATTCCTTGTCACATGCTTAACAGGGAGAAGAGCAGCAGGACTAGACACTTCCAAGGGCAAGAGGCAGGAACAGGATGGTGGGTTCAGGGAAGAAAAGGCCAGCAGCAACAAGCAAGTGGCGCAGATGAGGTCGAAGGGGGTCCCAGGCCATAGCATGGGCCCTGCCTGAAGCCTGGATGAGAAGCTGGGATTTTCTCTTCAATATGCACTAAGTTTCTTGCCCCGTGGTTGCATTATCTGTAGCTAGGGGCAGAGACAAGAAGAGAGCTTTCTTGGCCGGGCGTGGTGGCTCACACCTGTAATCCCAGCACTCTGGGAGGCTCAGGTGGGCGGATCACCTGAGGTCAGGAGTTCGAGACCAGCCTGTCCAACATGATGAAACCTCGTCTCTACTAAAAATACAAAAAATTCGCTGGGTGTGGTGGCACGTCCCTGTAGTCTCAGCTACTTGGGAGGCTGAGGCAGAAGAATCACATGAACCCAGGAGACGGAGGTTGCAGTGAGCTGAGATCACACCATTGCACTCCAGAATGGTGACAGAGACTCCGTCTCAAAAAAAAAAAAAAAAAAAGAGAAAAAAAGAGAGCACTTTCTCTCACATATTCAACTGCAAACCCTCTTGGAACCCTCCTTTATGGCAGGCCCAGAGCAAGGACCACTGCAGGAGCAGACCCAGGCCCCTCCCTTGAGGGGAAGAGCTGGGGGAAGACAAACCCAGGTCTCATGACTTCAACACCACATCAGGTCCACAGCAGGAGGAGGCCCAGAAGCTCTATGCACCCAGAGGAGGCTCCCACGTGGCCCTGGAACGCTTTTCAGAGGGTTGACAGAAGCTAGTAGGTGAAGAATTTGAAGAAAGGGGAATAGCACTTATGCCAAGTGCTTCAGGGTGAGTTGCAGGGTAACATGACACCTGGACTTGGCATTGAGGGGGCCTTAGGGAGTCCGTGGAGAGGGGAAGGGGAGTGAGACTAAGGGGCACAGGAGTGAAGGGTGAAGCCAAGGGCACAGCAAGTGTAACTGACTCTTTCAACAAACCACAGAGGTTTGCAGAAGGCAGAAACGTAAAACCCCTCACAAAGTGCTGAGATTACAGGCTTGAGCCATCGCACCCCGCCTAAAACCACAATGAACATAACTATTAAAACAGCTAAAATGAAAGAGACTGTCCACAGCAAATGCTGGTGAAGATGTGCAGGAATTAGTAACTTTATATACTGCTCATGGGAATGAAAAATGGTACAACCATTTTGGAAGATAATTTGGAAGGGAAGCTTTTTTTTTTTTTTTTTAAACACAGAGTGTCGCTCTGTTGCCCAGGTTAGAGTGTAGTGACTTGATATCGGCTCACTGCAACCTCCGCCTCTCGGGTTCAAGCAATTCTCCCTACCTCAGCCTCCCAGGTAGCTGGGATTACAGGCACCTGCCACCGGGCCACTTAATTTTTTTCTATTTTTAGTAGAGATGGGGTTTCGCCATGTTGGCTAGGCTGGTCTTGAACTCCTGACCTCAGGTGATCCGCCCACCTCGCCTCCCAAAATGCTGGGGTTACAGGCGTGAGCCACCGCACCTGGCCAGAAGGGAAGTTTCTTTTCTTTTGTTTTTGTTTTCTTTTTGAGACGGAGTCTTGCTCTGTCACCCAGGCCGGAGTACAGTGGTGCGATCTCAGCTCACTGCAAGCTCTGCCTCCTGGGTTCACACCATTCTCCTGTCTCGGCCTCCCAAGTAGCTGGGACTACAGGCGCCTGCCACCACACCCAGCTAATTTTTTGTATTTTTAGTAGAGACGGGGTTTCACCGTGTTAGCCAGGATGGTCTCGATCTCCTGACCTTGTGATCTGCCCACCTCGGCCTCTCAAAGTGCTGGGATTACAGGCATGAGCCACCACACCCGGCCGGGAAGTTTCTTAAAAGTTAAACATACAGCCAGACATGGTGGCTCATGCTGGTAATCCCAGTACTTTGGGAGGTCAAGGCGGGAGGATTGTTTGAGCCCAAGGAGTTCAAGACCAGCCTGTGCAACACAGTGAGGAGACCCTGTCTCTACAAAAAATGGTCAGGTGTGGTGGCTCACACCTGTAATCCTACCTTTGAGAGGCTGAGGTGGGAGGATCACTTAAGCCCAGGAGTTCAAGATCAGCCTGGGCAACATGGCAAGATGGCAACATGGCAAGACCCCATCTCTACAAAAACTTAAAACAATAGTGGGCTGGCCGGGCACAGTGGCTCATGCCTGTAATCCCAGCACTTTGGGAGGCCGAGGCGGGCAGATCACAAGGTCAAGAGATCAAGACAATCCTGGCCAACATGGTGAAACCCCGTCTCTACTAAAAATACAAAAAAAAAAAAAAATTAGCCGGGCATGGTGGCATGCGCCTGTAATCCCAGCTACTCAGGAGGCTGAGGGAGGAGAATCACTTGAACCCGGGAGGTGGAGGTTGCAGTGAGCCGAGGTCACGCCACTACCCTCCAGCCTGGAGACAGAGCAAGACTCCATCTCAAAAAAAAAAAAAAAATAGTGGGCTGGGCGTGGTGGTTCATGCTTGTAATCCCAGCACTTTGGGAGGCCAAGGCAGGCAGATCATGAGGTCAGGAGTTTGAGACCAGCCTGGCCAAAATGGTGAAGCCTCGTCTCTACTAAAAATACAAAAATTAGCCGAGCGTGGTGGTGTGTCCCAGCTACTTGGGAGGCTAAGGCAGGAGAATCGCTTGAGCCCAGAAGGAAGTACAGACTAGGCGACAGAACAAGACTCTGTCTCAAAAAAAAAAAAAAACAATAGTGAGGTGTTATGGCTGGCACCTGTGGTCTCAGCTACTCGGGAGGCTGTGAGAGGATTGCTTGAGACTGGGATGTTAAGGCTGCAGTGGGCCACTGCACTCCAGCCTGAGTGACAGAGTAAGACCCGGGCTCAAAAAGCAGTTATACATGTACCATGTGATACAGCCATTCCATTCCTATCTCCTCATAAGAAAAGGAAATAGGCTGGGCACAGTGGCTCAAGCCTGTAATCCCAGCACTTTGGGAGCCCGAAGTGGGTGGATCATGAGGTCAAGAAATCGAGACCATCCTGGCCAACATGGTGAAACCCTATCTCCACTAAAAATACAAAAATTAGCTGGGTGTGGCAGCACGCACCTGTAGTCTCAGCTACTCGGGAGGCTAAGGCAGGAGAATCGCTTGAACCAGGGAGGCAGAGGTTGCAGTGAGCCAATATCAAGCCACTACACTCCAGCCTGGCGACAGAGCAAGACTCCATCTCAAAACAAAACAAAACAAAACAGCCGGACGTAGGAGTGCACGCCTGGAGTCCCAGACACTCAGGAGGCTGAGGCAGGAGAATTGCTTGAACCAAGGAAGTGGAGGTTGCAGTGAGCCGAGAACGTGCCACTGTACTCCAGCCTGAGCGACAGAGCGAGACGCAAAACTCCATCTCAAATAAAAAAAAAAGAAAAAGAAATAAGGCCGAGCGCTGTGGCTCACTCCTGTAATCTCAGCACTTGGGGAGGCCGAGGCGGGCTGATCACCTGAGGTCAGGAGTTCGAGACCAGCTAGCCAACATGGTAAAATCCCGTCTCTACTAAAATACAAAAATTAGCCAGGCGTGGTGGCCGGTGCCTGTAATCCCAGCTACTTGGGAGGCTGAGGCAGAAGAATCACTTGAACCCAGGAGGCAGAGATTGCAGTGAGCCAAGATAGCACCACTGCACTCCAGCCTGGGCAACAAAAGAGTGAGACTCCGTCTCAAAAAAAAAAAAAGGGGGGAAGGAAATAAATGTTATGTCCTTATAAAGACTTGCATGCAAGGCCAGGTGCATGCAAGTCTTTGTGAGGTGCCGTGGCTCATGCCTATAATCCCAAGTATTTGGCAGGCCGAGGTAGGAGTATCATTTGGGTCCAGGAGTTTGAGACCAGTCTGGGCAACATAGCAAGACCCTATCTCTACAGAAATTTTTTTTTTTTTGAGATGGAGTTTCGTTCTGTCGCCTAGGCTGGAGTGCAATGGCGTGATCTCGGCTCACTGCAATCTCTGCCTCCCAGGTTTAAGCGATTCTCCTGCCTCAGCCTCCCGAGTAGCTGGAATTATAGGCACACATCACCAAGCCCAGCTAAACCACAAAAACATTTTAAAAAATTTAGCCAGGTATGGTGCCTACCTGTAGTCCCAGATACTTCAGAGGCTAAGCAGGGAGGATCACTTGAGCCCAGAAGATTAAGGGTGCAGTGAGCCATGATCATACCGCTGCACTCCACCCTGGGGAATCGAGTGAGTCCCTGTCTCAAAGAAAAATAAAATGACTTATATGCAAATGTTCATACCAGCCTTATTTGTTATGGCCCCAAACTGGAAACACCCAAATGTCCTTCAATGGGTGAATGGTTGAACCAATGCTGGCACATCTATACTATGGAATACTACTCGTGGTGAAAAGAAATGAACTACTGACACACACAACATGGCTGGATCTCAAAATAATAATGCTGAGTAAAAGCCACAACTTTAAAAAAATTCTTTTTTGAGATGTAGTCTCACTCTGTTACCCAGGCTGGAGTGCAGTGGCGTAATCTCAGCTTACTCACTGCAACCTCCACTTCCCAGGTTCAAGTGACTCTCCTGCCTCAGCTTCCTGAGTAGCTGGGACTACAGGCACACGACACCATGCATGGCTAATTTTTGTATTTTTAGTACAGATGGGGTTTCAACACGTTGGCCAGGCTGGTCTTGAACTTGTGACCTCAGGTGAACTGCCTGCCTTGGCCTCCCAAAATGCTGGAATTACAGGCGTGTGTTACCACATCCTGCCAAAAAAATTTTTTTTTCTTTTTTTTTGAGATGGAGTCTTGTTCTTGTTGACCAGGCTGGAGTGAAATGGCGTGATCTCAGCTCACTGCAACCTCCGCCTTCCAGGTACAAGTGATTCTCCTGCGTCAACCTCCCAAGTAGCTCAGATTACAGGCATGTGCTACCACGCCTGGCTAATTTTTCTGTATTTAATAGAGACCAGGTTTCACCATGTTAGTCAGGCTGGTCATGAACTCCTGACTTCAGGTGATCCACCTGCCTCATCCTCCCAAAGTGCTGGGATTACAGGTGTGTGCCACCGCACCTGGCCCAAAAAAATTTTAAGTAGAGATGAAGTCGGTGTTTCCCAGGCTGGTCTCAAACTCCTGGACTGATGTGATCCTCCCACCACAGCCTCCTAAAGTGTTGGGATCACAGGTGTGAGCTACCACGCCTGGCTGAAAGCCACACCTTAAAAGAAAAATAAGGCTCAAGCCTGTAATCCCAGCACTTTGGGAGGCCGAGACGGGCGGATCACGAGGTCAGGAGATCGAGACCATCCTGGCTAACACGGTGAAACCCCGTCTCTACTAAAAAATACAAAAAACTAGCCGGGCGAGGTGGCGGGCGCCTGTAGTCCCAGCTACTCGGGAGGCTGAGGCAGGAGAATGGCGTAACCTGGGAGGCGGAGCTTGCAGTGAGCTGAGATCCGGCCACTGCACTCCAGCCTGGGTGACAGAGCCAGACTCCGTCTCAAAAAAAAAAAAAAAAAGAAAAATAAGTAGGTACTATCTGATTCCATGTATAGAAAATGCAAATTCACCTACAGTGAAGGAAAGCAGATGAGTAGCTGCTTGGGGACATAAGGATGGAGGCGTCAAGCAGGAGGGATTTAAACAGGGGAATATGTAATCCTAGCACTTTAGGAAGCCAAAGTGCTCAGGAGTTCAAGACCAGCCTGGGCAAGACAATGAAACACCATCTCTACAAAAAATAGAAAAATTAGCTGGGCATGGTAGCACATGCCTGCAGTCCCAGCTACTTGGGGGCTGAGGTGAGAGGATCACCTGCGCCTGGGAGGTAAAGGCTGCAGTGAGCTGAGATCAAGCCACTGTACTCCAGCCCGGGCAACAGAGTGAGACCCTGTCTCAAAAATTAATAATAAAAATTTTTTAATGGCAGGGAATAACGAAACTTGGAGGTGAGAGATATAGTCATTACCTTGATCGTAGTGATGGTTTCATGGGTATACAACAGGTCAAAATTTATCAAATTACAGTTTTATTTATTTTATTTTTTGAGACTTTTACTCTTATTGTCCAGGCTGAAGTGTAATGGTGCGATCTCGGCTCACTGCAACCTCCGCCTCCCAGGTTCAAGCAATTCTACTGCCTTAACCTCCCAAGTACCTGGGATTACAGGCATGTGCCACCACGTCTGGCTAATTTTGTATTTTTAGTAGATTTTCAGGGTTTCATCATGTTGGTCAGGCTAGTCTCTAACTCCTGACCTCAGGTGATCCGCCCACCTCAGTCTCCCAAAGTGCTGGCATTACAGCGTAAGCCACCGCACCCGGACATTTTACTTAAAAAAGTATATATATGTATATATGTATGTGTATATACACACACACACACACACATATATATATATTTTTTTTCCAGATGGAGTCTGACATTGTCGCTCAGGCTGGAGTGCAGTGGCAAAATCTCGGCTCACTGTAAGCTCCGCCTCCCAGGTTCATGCCATTCTTTCCTGCCTCAGCTGTCCCAAGTCCCTAGCTGGGACTACAGGCGCCCTGCTAATTTTTTGTTTTTAGTAGAGATGGGATTTCACCATGTTAGCCAGGATGGTCTCGATCTCCTGACCTCGTGATTCACCCACCTCAGCCTCCCAAAGTACTGGGATTACAGGTGTGAGCCACTGCACCCAGCCTATACCTACATATTTTAATTTAAGATAGGGGCCTCGCTCTGTCACCCAGGTTGGAGTGCAGTGGCATAATGATACCTCACTGCAGCCTGGAACTCCTGGGCTCAGGAGATCCTCTCACCTCAGCCTCCCAAGTAACTGGGACTACATACAGGTCAGGTGTGCACCACCACGCCTGGCTCGAATTATAATTTCTTTTTTTCTTTTTTTTTTTTTTTTGCGACAGAGTTTTGCTCCTGTTGCCCAGGCTGGAGTGCAATGACGCCATCTGGGCTCACCACAACCTCCACCTCCCAGGTTCAAGCGATTCTCCAGCCTTAGCCTCCCGAGTAGCTGGGATTACAGGCATGCGCCACCACGCCTGGCTAATTTTTTTGTATTTTTAGTAGAGACGGGGTTTCATCATGTTGGTCAGGCTGGTCTCCAACTCCTGACCTCAGGTGATCTGCCTACCTCGACTTCCCAAAGTGCTGGGATTACAGGCGTGAGCCACTGCACCCAGCCCCGAATGACAGTTTTTGAGTATGTATAGCATACATATATCAATCATTCCTCAATAAAGCTATTAAAAAAGAAAAACAAAGCAGACATGCTGGAATGTATTGACATACTGGAATGACGGAAACGGCCAACCAACATTCATGGTTCACTCAATTAATATTTACTGAGCCCCTACTATGTGCCAGAGTCTGTTCTCAGCACTGGAGTCGCAGCAGAACCAAAAGTCCCTGCCCCTGCCAGCCTTACTAATTCTGGTGGGCAAGATAAACAATAAATATAAGGAAACAAGAAAAATCCATGTGGAGATTTGTCCTCAGGGAAATAAAACAGCTGTCCTCTAGAAGGGTGGGGGTCAGGGAGGGTGTCTCTGAGCAGGCAGCAGTTAAACTGAGACCTTTTTTTAAATTTATTATTATTATTTTTTTTGAGATGGAGTCTCACTCTGTCGCCCAGGCTGGAGTGCAGTGGCGCGATCTCTGCTCACTGCAAGTTCCACCTCCCGGGTTCACGCCATTCTCCTACCTCAGCCTCCTGAATAGCTGGGACCATAGGTGCCCGCCACCATGCCCAGCTAATGTTTTATATTTTTTAGTAAAGACGGGGTTTCACCGTGTTAGCCAGGATGGTCTTGATCTCCTGACCTCATGATCTTCTGCCTTGACCTCCCAAAGTGCTGGGGTTGCAGGCGTGAGCCACTGTGCCCGGCCTTTTTTTTTTTTTTTTTTGAGATGGAGTTTCATTCTTGTTGCCCAGGCTGGAGTGCAATGGCGCGATCTCCGCTCACTGCAACCTCTACCTCCTGGGTTCAAGAGATTCTCCTGCCTCAGCCTCCTGAGTAGCTGGGATTAGAGGCATGCACCACCATGCCCGGCTAATTTTGTATTTTTTAGTAGAGATGTGGTTTCTCCGCATTGGTTAGGCTGGTCTCGAACTCCCGACCTCAGGTGATCCACCCGCCTTGGCCTCCCAAAGTACTGGGATTACAGGTGTGAGCCACTGCGCCTGGCTGAGCCACTCTTTATTTATTTATACAGAGATATGATCTGGCTCTGTTGCCCAGGCTGCAGTGCAGTGGTGGGATGACCACCCACTGTAGCTTCAACTTCCCAGGCTCAAGTGATCCTTCCACCTCAGCCTTCTGAGTAGCTGGGATTACAGGTATGCACCACCATGCCACCCTAATTTTTGTATTTTTTGTAGAGACAGGGTTTCACCATGTTGCCCAGGCTGGTCTCAAACTCCTGGGTTCAAGGGATCTTGCCACCTTGGTCTCCCAAAGTACTGGGATCACAGGCATGAGCCACCTCCCCTTCCCTTGAGACTGCTCCCCCACCCTTACTTTTCTCCACTCCTCAGCGCCTTCCCGCAGAGTCTCAGCTCATGGCTGTGCAGCTTTGGGTGAATCCCACTCTCTCTATGCAGTTCAGTTTTCTTATCCATAAAGATGGGAGTCAAGGCTGTGTCCAGCTCACCTGGGCACTAGGCTCCCACACAGCTGACTCTCTGTGTAAGGGGGCCTCTCCTCTTGGCTCAGCTGGCATTTTGGGACACGCAGAGCAAACATGCCAAAGGCAGAAAAACAGCATCTCAGCAGCCCAGCTGGCTTGTCCTGAGGAGCATCCTGGGGAGTCTGTCCCCTGGGACTAGGGGTATCTTCTGGAGAGATGGCAGGGCTTGGAGGGGGCACCCCTCCTAACCAGGGCTCAAAGTGAGGCGGGAGGAGCTGAGGCACTGCCCTCAGAGCTGCTTCTATGAGGGCAGCTCTGTCCTGCTCATACCAGGGCTGGGGACAGGCCAAGTTGGCCTGAGGCCCAGAGGGGCAGGGAGGGAGGTCAGCGCCACAGTTGGGGGTGGGCCTGCTTGGCCCTCTCTCTGGACACAATGTCCTGGACTGCTCCACAGCTTGGCTGGCCAACAGGGAACAGTGGCTGGCAGAGGGCACGGGCAGCCAGCCGACTGGAGGCAGGCAGCCCAGCCTGAGCAAAGGGCTTGTTCTTACAACCTGTCCTGCCACCTTGGGCAAGGAGAGGGCCAGCTTTCTGGAGGCAGGGAACCTCAGCAGTCACTCGCTTCCTCTTGCCTCAGTTTCCCCAGATCATGAACAACTGCCATCATTTGAGCTAAGTTCTACAAGAACGCCGAATCTTACAAATGCTGCCTTAGCACCTTGCTGGCTGTGTGACCTTGGCCAGGGCACCATTCTGAAACCCAGATCTTCACTGGGTGTGAATGCATGGGCAGCATTTAGAACAGTAACCCTCACACAGAGAGTGCTTAATGGAGTAAAGTATGCTAGTACTGCCACATTAATAAACAATAACAACATTTATTTATTAAGGGCATCATGTGTGCCCAGAATTTCATCTGTATTGTCCCAAATACTGGCAGCAACTTGGTAGACACGTCTTAACACTCTGACTTTATTTTTATTTATTATTTACTTATTTTGAGATAGGGTCTTGCTCTGTCACCCATGCTAGAGTGCTCACTGCAGCCTTGGCTTCCTGGTTTCAAGCGATCCTCCTACCTCAGCCTCCCAAGTAGCTGGGACCACAAGACTGCACCACTACGCCCGGCTGATTTTTAAATTTTTGATAGAGAAGGGGTTTCCCTATGTTGTCCAGGATGGTCTCAAAACTCCTGGGCTCAAGCCATCTGCCTGCCTCGGTCTCCCAAAGTGCTGGGATTACAGGCATGAGCCACTGTGCCCGGTCAACACTGTGATTTTTTATTTTTATTATTTATTATTATTTTATTTCATTTTATTCATTTATTTTGAGACGGAGTCTTACTGTGTCACCGGCTACAGTGCAGTGGCGTGATCTCGGCTCACTGCAACCTCTGCCTCCCAACTTCAAGCAATTCTCTTGCCTCAGCCTCCTGAGTAGCTGGGACTACAGGCAAACACCACCACGCCTGGCTAACTTTTGTATTTTTAGTAGAAATGGAGTTTCACCATGTTGGCCAGGATGGTCTCGATCTCTTGATCTCGTGGTCCACCTGCCTCAGCCTTCCAAAGTGTTTGGATTACAGGTGTGAGGTGCCGTGCCCATTTTATTTTTTTGAGATGGAGTCTCACTCTGTCACCCAGGGTGGAGTGCAACGGCGTGATCTTGGCTCACTGCAACCTCCACCTCCCAGGTTCAAGCGATTCTCGTGCCTCAGCCTCCTTGAACTTCCGACCTCAGGTGATCCGCCCACCTCAGCCTCCCAAAGTGCTGGGATTACAGGCATGAGCTACCACGCCCAGCCTAATTTTTGTATTTTTAGTAAAGATGGGGTTTCACCATGTTAGCCAGGCTAGTTTCGAACTCCTGACCTTGGGTGATCCACCCACCTTGACCTCCTAAAGTGCTGGGATTATAGGCATGAGCCACTGCGCCCAACCAACACTGTGATTTTTTTTTTTTTTTGAGTCGGAGTCTCGCTCTGTCACCCAGACTGGAGTGCAGTGGCACGATCTCGGCTCACTGCAAGCTCCGCTTCCCGGGTTCACGCCATTCTCCTGCCTCAGCCTCCTGAGTAGCTGGGACTACAGGCGCCCGCCACCACGCCCAGCTAATTTTTTGCATTTTTAGTAGAGACAGGGTTTCACCATGTTAGCTAGGATGGTCTCCATCTCCTGACCTCATGATCTGCCCACCTTGGCCTCCCAAAGTGCTGGGATTACAGGCAGGAGCCCGGCCCCCAACATTGTGATTTTATAGGTGAGGAAACTGAGCTCCAAGAAGAAAAGTGACAAGTCTAAAGCCAAACCACTGAAACTACAGGGCTGAGTAGCTCCCCAGGTGGGAACCCAGCCTCCCCCATAGGCAGAGGGTAAGAGCCTGTTGCGTAGACCCTGGGGGGTTCCTGAAGGCCGAGGCTGAACCAAGCAGGGGCCAAGGGGTTTCTTGGGACTCAGCAGCGGAATCAGCCATCTGGCCTCCCACAGGATGCTGCTGGCATAGTCCAGGCTCAGATCAACGCACATGAGCCAAGGTGCCCAAGGAGGGCTGAGGGGAGTCGTGACAGGGAAGGATTCATTCATTCATTTGCATTCATTAATTCAGTAAACAAAAAATTGAAGACAATAGTTTGGTGTTGCCACACATAGGCTCTGCAGCCAGACTTGTTTTTGTTTGTTTTTTTGTTTTGTTTTGTTTTGTTTTTGAGGCGGAGTTTCACTCTTGTTGCCCAGGCTGGAGTGCAATGGCACAATCTCGGCTCACCGCAACCTCCGCCTCCCAGGTTCAAGCGATTCTCCTGCCTCAGCCTCCCTAGTAGCTGGGATTATAGGCATGTGCCACCAGGCCCAGCTAATTTTGTATTTTTAGTAGAGACAAGGTTTCTCCATGTTGGTCAGGCTGGTCTCGAACTCCCGACCTCAGGTGATCCACCCGCCTTGGCCTCCCAAAGTGCTGGGATTACAGGCGTGAGCCACTGCACCCGGCCTCAGACTTTGAACATGGACACTGTCATTGGCCAGTGGAGATAGGGTAATTCCTAGTTTTCCCACTAAAGCCTGAGTCCCCTCAGTTTCCAACAAAGCAGGATGATTGGTCACCCTGCCTGGAAGAGCGACTCCATCTCTTGGTTTCCTCAATTGTCAAAGGCGGGGCTGGTGCTGTGTGGCCTGGACACTAATTCTCCCTTCATATGTTTGCTCAAAGGTAAAATGAGGCCAGGTGCGGTGCCTCACGCCTATAATCCCACACTTTGGGAGGCCGAGGCAGGAGGATCACTTGAGGTCAAGAGTTAAAGACCAGCCTGGCCAACATGGCAAAACCTCATGTCTAATAAAAATACAAAAATTAGCCGGGCGTGTTGGTGCATACCTATACTCCCAGCTACTCAAGAGGCTGAGGCAGGAGAATCGCTTGAACCCAGGAGGTGGAGGTTGCAGTGAACTGAGGTCGCACCACTGCACTCCAGCCTGGGCAACGGAACAAGACTCTGTTCTCAAAAAAAAAAAAAAAAAAAAAAAAAAAAGGTAAAATGAGCATAACGCCAATTTGTGTCCAGGCCAATTTGTGGGAGCAGGGAGAGTGATGTTTCATCTCATGCTGGCAGGGGCCAAGCAGGAGGGAAGGGAAGGAGATATGATATCTACGCCCAAGGAAGAGATGAAGAAACTGAGGTTCCCAGTATCTGAGGAGCTCAGAGAAGGCCTGGGCAGATACCTTCCTCATCTCACAGCTTGTCCTCCTAGATGCTCAAAACAGGCTCTGGGTGAGCTACCTCAGTAAGATGATGAATGGGACCGCAAGGGACCCTCAGCTGCTTCTAGGGTCTTGTAAGGAGGGTGAGAGGGAAGCACCCACTCCCCACCACCACCAGGCCACAGAGCACCAGCCCATCTGCAGCTCCTGGGCCACAGGGCAGGCCTACACCGCGTGTTCCCAGGGCAAAGGCCAAGGTCCACAGGGAGCTGACTGGCCCAGCTGGGCACCACCTAACCAGGCCCAGGTCTGGCACTGTGGCAGGCCTCTGGCAGGGAGGGTTGGATAAGGAGAGTTCACAGCTACCCGGCTAAGTACTCACCGGATGTCGACATGCTGCTGTTCTTCCCCACCACACTAGAAGGAAGGGGCCATTTTAGACAGGTGGGGACACTGAGGCTCGGAGAGGCGAAATCTGCCCAAGGTCACCCAGAGGAAGGTGGAGAAACCAGCACCTACTGAGCGTCACTGCCCGACTTCATAATTTAAGCCACATGGTGGCCCAGGCACAAATGTTGTGGGTGGAGCGGCCACGGAAGGCTCCAGGGCCCCAGAGTCCAGGCCAGGGAGGAAGAACGCTGTACACAGGTGGAAGCCGAGTCCCCCAGGCGGACCTGGGGCACCCCCGCAGTCCGGGCTCCCCTAGGGACCCAAGAATCCTAGCGAGGGCGGTCACAGCCACCCCCTGCGGGCACCACCCGCCGTGCTCTGCTGGAGAAGGGCCTCAGTTTCCCTTTGGGCGCAAAGCTGAACGCGGACGAAGCGAGGCAGGCAAGGCGGCGCCGGTGGAGGGCGCAGGGTCCACCAGGAAAGGCGTGAGGGGGGTTACGTAACGGACGACGCGGGGGCGTCAGCGAGGGTCGGGGAGGGGCAGCGCCTGGGCGCCCGCTCCCCGAATAGCGCGCCTGTTCAGTCCTCGTGACGCCGGCGCGGCCCCCTCCGCGCCCGCCGAGCCAGCCGGGACAGGGGGTGGGGAGGACACCTGCCGGGAGCGAGTCTCGGGCTGACTCCCCATGGCCGCGCGGGGTGTGGAGAGGAGCCTGGGGGGGGCCTCTCGCCTCCGGCGCCCGCGGGGTGGGCGGCCCCGACCGCTCTGAGGCCTCTTACGCCCACACGCCCTTTGCCCTCCCCTGGGGCCTGGCATCTTCACACCTCCCGCCCTGCCCGGGCCGCAGCTTCGAGACCGCTGAACCCTCCTCCTCCTCCTTGTCTTCCTCCTCGGACTTCACCTCCACCAGGGACTTCCGCCCCGGGGCCCGGCCGCAAGCTTTTCCCCATTGAGCGCGTCTTCTGCCCCCGAGGCCCCGCGGCGGCCCCCCCACCCCCCGACCTCAAGGCTGGGTGTTATTTTTATTGTTATTTTTGAGACGGAGTTTCGCTCTTGTTGCCCAGGCTGGAGAGAAATGGCGCGACCTCGGCTCACCGCAACCTCTGCCTCCCGGATTCAAGCGATTCACCTGCCCCAGCCTCCCGAGTAGCTGGGAATTACAGGCATGCGCCACCACGCCGGCTAATTTTGTATTTTTAATAGAGACAAGGTTTCTCCATGTTGGTCAGGCTGGTCTCGAACTCCTGACTTAAGGTGATCTGCCCACCTCGGCCTCCCAAAGTGCTGGGATTACAGGCGTGAGCCACTGTGCCTGGCCGAGGCTGGGTGTTATTTATGTCCCCCTCTGTGTCTCCGCAGACAGAGCTCGGTGGAGAGATGGCCGCGGCCCAGCTGCACACAGCCGGCGCTCAAGTGCGAGGCCAAGGCAGGAAGACGCCGGCCCAGCCGCCTGCTGCCCAGGACCGAGGAGGCCTCTGGTCCAGGCTGGATTGCCTCACCCTTGGGAAAGCAACAGAGGACAGGAGGTAGCTGCCACCTGAGGTCATGGTCACCCACATCCCACCACACCGCATTTGCTCTCCCTCCTTCCCCAGGTTAGGACATCATCGGGCACTTCCATGTCGCCCCAGGAGGCTCCCCTACAGCAGGGGCATGGCCACGGGGAGGCTGCTGAGCAAAGTTAATTCCGGGGTTCCACACTAGGCCTCTTGGGAATGGGGCCTGGGCCTCTGCATTTGAAATGTGCTCTACCTTCTAAGATTTGAGATGATTTGAGAGCAGGGAGGGTTTTAGGGAAGAGAGCTAGCTGACAGCAGGAGATGGCAGGTGCAGGTGGGGACTGCGGCAGCCTTGATTTGATGGGGCAGGATGGAAAGACAGGGCAGATGAGGATGAACTGGGAGCCTTGGTCAGAGAATGTCCTGATCATGACCTTGGAGCACCACGCCCACCCGTACAGGTATCCTTTACTGCCTGCTAAGGGATATATTGGACCCTGTCCTCCAGCAACCCTGCAAAATGGGCCTTATTGTCCCCATTTTAAAGGCTCAGAGCGTGAGGCCGGGCGCAGTGGCTCACAACTGTAATCCCAGCACTCTGGGAGGTCGAGGCAGGCAGATTGCTTTGAGTCCAGGAGTTTGAGACCAGCCTGGCCAACATAGCAAAACCCCGCCTCTACTAAAAATACAAAAAATTAGCCGGGCATGGTGGCACATGCCTGTAGTCCCAGCTACTCGGGAGGCTGAGGCAGGAGAATCACCTGAACCCGGGTGGTGGAGGCTGCAGTGAGCCAAGATTGCACCACTGCACTCCAGCCTGGGCGACAAGAGTGAGACCCTGCCTCAAAATAACAATAATAAATAAAAATCAAGGCTCAGAGAGGGGATGTGACTTGGACAAAGTCCCTGGTGAGGAGGGTACAGAAAAATCAGGACTCAGTTTAATTCCTCCATCCAGGCCCTAGCTAAACACTAGGCATGAAAAGATGAATAAAATACACTTCCTGCCCTAAAAGAGTTGTTGATACAGGAAGAGGAGCAGGCAGCAAACATACCACAATCGCAATCACAATCATGATGGAGGTCTGATGGAGCAGTGAGGGCTCAGAGCTGAATTTTGAAGGATGAAGAGGAGTTACCCCAGAAGATTCGGGAGGGGCATCGCCAGCAGAGGGAACAGCTTGTTCTGCTGCTCAGAGGCCTGAAATAGCAATCGCTGTAGGGATCTGTGAGCTTTTTGGTGAGACTGAGCTTAGAGTGTGTTGGTTTGGTGGGAGATGAGGCTTGATGTGCCCAGAGAGCCTTGGCTGGGCAAGGAGGCTGGACTTTGTCCACAGTGCAAAAAGAGTGTGAACCCTGTGGAGGAGGGGTGAGGAGTAGGAGGGACCTGAAGGAGGCCAGAAGAGCAGAGGCACAGGGCTCCCTCCCGCCCCATCCCTATATCTCCATGGCAACCCCTCTTCCCCCACCCTGACTCTACCTCAGCTGTGGACCTGCTTCTCTATCAGCAGCTAAGCTGGGGACTGTCGGAAGAGACCAGACCCCATTCTAGCTGGGCATGATGTGCTTGCTGTGTGGCCTGGAGCAAGCCACTTTGTCCCCTTGGGTCTTGGTTTTCTTTTCGGTAAAATGGGGGCAGCACTAATCCCTGTCCAGTCCCTCCACGTGGTGAGTGAGGCGCAGAGGCAATGATCAGGTGGGAGGGGCTTGTCTGCCTCACAGCCCCTGTCGGCACCTTGCTAGGCATTGGCTCAATTGGTGCATCCCTCAACCCTCATCCGGTCAAGCCTTCTCCCCAGTGGTCCTCCCGACCATGCCCACCAGACTTCAGGAGAGGCCGGCACTGCTGGCTGGAGTCCTGAAGCTGCCAATTTTCTGAAAGCGGAGGCTCAGGCAAGTCACAGCCTCTCTGGGCCTCAGTTTTCACAGATGCAATATGGAATGTTCCCAAGTGTCTAGTGGGGAGAGGGCCCTGGCAGCCCCTCTGCTCCAGGACAACCCAGGCCTGGTCTCTCTAAACACAAAGGGGGCCAGGCACAGTGGCTCACGCCTGTAATCCCAGCATTTTGGGAGGCCGAGACTTGCAGATCAGTTGAGGCCAGGAGTTTGAGATCAGCCTGGCCAACACAGCGAAACCCCATTTCTACTGAAAATACAAAAATTTAGCCAGGCATGGTGGCGCACACCTGTAATCCCAGCTACTCAGAGGCTGAGGCAAGAGAATGGCTTGAACCCAGGAGGCAAAGGTTGCAGTGAGCCTGGACAACAGGGCAAGACTTTGTCACACACACACACACACACACACACACACACACACACACACACACCCAGAAACAGAACAGGCAGATCAGGACCCTCTCTGCCCTACCCCCTGTTATGTCCCCTCTGCCACTCCCAGCCCCTGCCAGGGACATCCTGTGCTCCAGTGATGTCACCAGGCCTACAGGATTTATTTTTAAACTCCCAGGCCTTGGCCAGCTCCCTACCCATCACCCATCCTACCCCATCTCACCCTACCTGCCCTGCTTCCCACATCCCAGCTGAGCCCCCGGCTGGTCCTTGAAAGCTTCTCCACACACACTCTGTTGCCCAACCTGCAGCCCTCAGGCTTCTGAGAGGTTGTGGGGAGCCAGGTCACTGGCCAACTGATCTTGGCCATTGGATTTGGACCTGCAGAAGTAAACAGATGGGCCCCTGGATGTGGACCCCAGCTGCCTTGTGTCCCCAAGGGGGAGTCTGAAGCCCAGGTGGCAGGAGGGCGAGAATCATCAGATAGGCTGTGCGAACACTTGGAGCCCCTGTCTGGGCCTTGGAGTTGTCACCAAAGTTTGCTTTGAATTCATTTTTTAAAAGCAGCTTTTTGTCTGGAAGCTTCAAGTCTTTCTTGATGATATGCAATACAGACGGCTGCAGAGATAGACTGGGTGCTGGGGTAGCTCCCAGCAGTACCCTGGCCCTCACCCACACCCTGGGCAGGGTGTGTGTCCATCACAGATGTTACACACTTGCCCTCTAGAGTGACTTTAGACTAATGATCTGTCCCCATCTTCAGCTTAGAAATTTATGCTGATGAAACACCCATTTTATGTGTTTCATATGTTGGCCTTCTGGATGAGATTATGGGTGAAAATGATATTCTCCTTCAAAAAACCATTTGAAAATGGCAGCCTTGACTCTTCTATCCTCATAGCTGCCCTGGGAAGCTGGGCAAAGATCAGAGGACCAGAATCCTCTTTTCTTTTTCTTTTTTTTTTTTTTTGAGACAGAGTTGTGCTTTTGTTGCCCAGGCTGGAGTGCAATGGCACGATCTCGGCTCCCTGCAACCTCCACCTCCCAGTTCAAGTGATTCTCCTGCCTCAGCCTCCCAAGTAGCTTGGATTAGCCACTATGCCCGGCTAATTTTTGTATTTTTAGTAGATAGAGGGTTTCACCATGTTGGCCAGGCTGGTCTCGAACTCCTGACCTCAGGTGATCTGCCTGACTCGGCTTCCAAAAGTGCTGAGATTACAGGCGTGAGCCACCACTTCCAGCCCTGAATCCTCTTTTTTTTTTTTTTTTTTTTCTTCAGACTGTGTCTAACTCTGTTGCCCAGGCTGGAATGTAGTGTCACAATCTCAGCTCACTGCAAGCTCCGCTTCCTGAGTTCACGCCACTATTCTCCTGCCTCAGCCTCCTGAGTAGCTGGGACTACAGGCTCCCACCACCACACCTAGCTTATTTTTTGTATTTTTAGTAGAGACGGGGTTTCACCATGTAGCCAGGATGGTCTCGATCTCCTGACCTCGTGATCCGCCCACTTTGGTCTCCCAAAGTGCTGGGATTACAGGCATGAGCCACAGCGCCTGACCCTGCACTGCACTCCGGATTGGGCGATAGAGTGAGACTCTGTCCCAAAAAACAAAACAAAACAAAACAAAAAAATGGGAAACTGAGGCTCAAAGAGGAGAAGTGACCCAGGCAGTGGCAGTGGCTAGAATCCAGGGTGTGTCTATCCTCCAGCCCCATGAGAGGTGAGATTGACTTACGTTGCCCAGCCCAGCCCAGCCAGCCAGAGTTGGCAGTCCTCTTTTATTTTATTTTATTTTTTTTGAGACGGAATCTCGCTCTGTTGCCCAGGTTGGAGTGCAGTGACACAATCTCAGCTCAGCCCACTGCAACATCCACCTCCCAAGTCCAAGCAATTCTCCTACCTCAGCCTCCTGAGTAGCTGGGACTATAGGTGCCCACCACCACACCTGGCTAATTTTTTGTGTTTTAGCAGAGAAGAGATTTCACTATGTTGTCCAGCGTGGTCTCGAACTCCTGAGCTCAGGTGATAATTCGCATGCCTCAGCCTCCCAAAGTGCTAGGATTACGAGCATGAGCCACCGTGCCCGGCTAGAATTTCCATTTCTTGATAGTTCAGTGCAATGCAACACGGAGAACAAAAGCACAGACTCTGGACCCAGATAGATCTCAGTTTGAGTCTGCCTGTAACATTTCTTAGCTGTGTCATCTTGGGCTACTCACTTCACCTCTCTGTGCCCCAGTTTTCTCACCTGTAAAATGGGATTTATGATAAGATGTAACTCACAAAGAGTTGTGGGAAAGACTTTGAAAAAAATGCTTGAAAAGCACTTAGCAGACTGGGCGTGGTGGCTCACGCTTGTAATCCCTGTGCTTTGGGAGGCTGAGGCAGGTGGATCACAAGGTCAGGAGTTCAAGACCAGCTTGGCCAATGTGGTGAAACCCTGTCTCTACTAAAAATAAAAATAAAAAAGTCTGCTACCACCACCACCACTACCACTACTCTTATCTCCCCAGGGAACATAGTGACCCTTGAGTCAAAAGAACAAGAGCCAGGTTTGTTACTCAAGGGCAGGAGCCAAGAAAGAAAGTGCCTAGGCCTGCTTACTATGCCCACACCCTAGCTGTGTCAGCAGAAAGTTCACCAGAGCTGGGTTCAAATCCTGCTTATTGGGTGATCTCAACCAAGTCACTTAATTGCTTTGAACCTCAGTTTTCTTGTCTGTAAAATGGGTGTAAAGATACTGTAAAGGGCTGTTGTGAGGATGAAATGAATGTGTATAGAAAGCATCTGCTGTGATGGCTGGGCGCGGAGGCTCCAGCCTGTAATCTCAGCACTTTGGGAGGCCGAGACGGGCGGATCACGAGGTCAGGAGATCGAGACCATCCTGGCTAACACGGTGAAACCCCGTCTCTACTAAAAAATACAAAAAACTACCCAGGCGACGTGGCAGGTGCCTGTAGTCCCAGCTACTCGGGAGGCTAAGGCAGGAGAATGGTGTAAACCCGGGAGGCAGAGCTTGCAGTGAGCTGAGATCGCACCACTGCACTCCAGCCTGGGCGGCAGAGCAAGACTCTGTGTCAAAAAAAAAAAAAAAAAAAGCGGCCGGGCGCGGTGGCTCAAGCCTGTAATCCCAGCACTTTGGGAGGCCGAGGCGGGCGGATCACGAGGTCAGGAGATCGAGACCATCCTGGCTAACACGGTGAAACCCCGTCTCTACTAAAAATACAAAAAACTAGCCGGGCGCAGTGGCGGGCGCCTGTAGTCCCAGCTACTCGGGAGGCTGAGGCAGGAGAATGGCGTAAACCCGGGAGGCGGAGCTTGCAGTGAGCTGAGATCCGGCCACTGCACTCCAGCCTGGGTGACAGAGCAAGACTCCATCTCAAAAAAAAAAAAAAAAAAAAAAAAAAAAAAGCATCTGCTGTCCTGGCACAGTAGCTCATGCCTGTAATCCCAGCACTTTGGGAGGCTGAGGTAGGAGGATTGCTTGAGCCCAGGAGTTTGAGACCAGCCTGGGCAACATAGGGAGACCTTCATCTCAATTGAAAACTATATATCTATATCTATATCTATATCTATATCTATATCTATAGATAGATATAGATATAGTGAAACCCTGTCTCTACTAAAAATTAAAAAAAAAAGTCTGCTACCACCACCACCACTACCACTACTCTTATCTCCCCAGGGAACATAGTGACCCTTGAGTCAAAAGAACAAGAGCCAGGTATAGATAGATATAGATAGATATAGATATAGAGATAGATACAGATATAGATATATTTAGCCAGGCGTGGTGGCTCACGCCTGTAAATCCCAGTGCTTTGGGAGGCAGAGGAAGGTGGGTTGCTTTATGTCAGGAGTTCACGACCAGCCTGGCCAACATGATGAAACCCTGTCTCTATTAAAAATACAAAAATTAGCCGGGGGTGATGGCGTGCACCTGTAATCCCAGCTATTGAGGAGGCTGAGGGAGGAGAATCACTTGAACTTGGGAGGCAGAGGTTGCAATGAGCTGAGAGCTGAGACTGTGCCACTGCACTCCAGCCTGGACAACAGAGCAAGACTCTGTCTCAAAAAATAATAACAATAAAAAAAACTGACTCACAGTAAGTGCTCAATAATTACATGACCAGGCGTGGTAGCTCACACCTGTTATCCCAGCACTTTGGGAGGCTGAGGCGGGCAGATCACTTGAGGTCAGGAGTTCGAGACCAGCCTGGCCGACATGGTAAAACCCCATCTCCACTAAAAATACAAAAAGTAGCTGGGTGTGGTGGCATGCACCTGTAATCCCAGGTACTTGAGAGGCTAAGGCAGGAGAATCACTTGAACCCAGGAGGCAGAGGTTGCAGGGAGCCAAGATCACACCACTGCACTCCAGCCTGGGTAACAGAATGAAACACTCTCAAAAAATAAATTAATGAATTAATCACATATCTCTAGCAGGAAAAGAACCAGGCTGACTCTGTATGGGGAAGAGGGGAGGCTGGAGATTGGGCCCCTCCAGCTTAATCCCTGGACCCCCTTCCGCTAAGGAAGTCCACAGCCTCCTTGACTACTCTGGCAGGAGTGAGAATAATGCTGTACGCTTCAGGGAAGCAGGGATCTAAATCCAAATGTATGTAAATCTCATGCAAATCAGGAAGCACTGGGTCCTTCCAGGGGAGAGATGGAGAGAGAAAATCCAGTTACCAGGGACTGGGGATGGGGATAGGGGGACTGGAACAGAAGCAGGTTGCCCCAGAGCCTTCACAGGGCACTGCCTCAGATGCCAACTGAGAAGCTGCCCCAGGCCCTGTGGGCCCCTCCTGGCATGGATATGAAACCTCCTGGTGCCCTGGGATTCCCCGGTCCTCCTCGGTCAAGTTGAGAGGGTCCCTGGTGAGGATACACACAGACCCATTTGTGCACACATACTCTAACCCTGCTAGACACAGTTGGACACACACACATATACCCAGGAACAGTCACAGACACACATAGACACAATTGTACACACACTCAGACACAGGCACTAGGGCAACTCAGGCTCTGGGCCTCAGGGCAGGGGAGGCCCCGGAGATCTTGCCCCACTTGAAAAGGCCGTGCTGAGGCCCCAGGGGCCCCTCGTTTCCTGTCCACCCGCCTTTTCTGCAACCCACACACACGGTACCTGGACACCACCCCCACTCGAGGAGGCCCCTGAAAAAGCTCCTTCCTTGGCCTCATCCTGATACGGCAGGCCTGCTCCGTGCACCCCGTGGGGTTCCAGTTCTTGCCCACATTTATTCTTTATTTTTATTTACTTTTTTTTTTTTTTTGAGACGGAGTCTGGCTCTGTCGCCTGGGCTGGAGTGCAGTGGCCGGATCTCAGCTCACTGCAAGCTCCGCCTCCCGGGTTTACGCCATTCTCCTGCCTCAGCCTCCCGAGTAGCTGGGACTACAGGCGCCTGCCACCTCGCCCGGCTAGTTTTTTGTGTTTTTTAGTAGAGACGGGATTTCACCGTGTTAGCCAGGATGGTCTCGATCTCCTGACCTCGCGATCCGCCCATCTCGGCCTCCCAAAGTGCTGGGATTACAGGCTTGAGCCACCGCGCCCGGCCTTTATTTACTTTTTTAAAAAATGTAACATTTATTTATTTTTTTATTTACCAAGACAGAGTCTCACTCTGTCGCCTAGTATGGAGTGCAGTGGTATAATCTCAGCTCACTGTGAGCTCCACCTCCCGGGTTCATGCCAATCTCCTGCCTCAGCCTCCTGAGTAGCTGGGACTACAGGCGCTATTTTTTATTTATTTATTTATTTATTTATTTATTTGTTTGTTTATTTATTATTTAGTAGAGACGGGGTTTCACTGTGTTCGCCAGGATGGTCTCGATCTCCTGACCTCGTGATCTGCCTGCCTCAGCCTCCCAAAGTGCTGGGATTACAGGCGTGAGCCACCATGCTTGGACCACTTTTTTAATTTTTATTTTTGAGCCAGAGTCTCACTCTGTTGCCCAGGCTGAAGTGCAGTGGCACAATTTCAGCTCACTGCAGCCTCTGCCTCCCGGGCTCTGGTGATTCTCCTGCCTCAGCCTCCCGAGTAGCTGGGACTACAGGTGCTTGCCACCACACCTGGCTAATTTTTTTAATTGTTTTTTTTTGTTTGTTTGTTTTGTTTTGTTTTGTTTTGTTTTTGAGATGGAGTCTCACTCTGTCGCCCAGGCTGGAGTGCAGTGGTATGATCTTGGCTCACTGAAACCTCCGCCTCCCAGGTTTAAGCAATTCTCTGCCTCCCAAGTAGATGGAATTACAGGTGTGTGCCACCACGCCTGCCTAATTTTTGCATTTTTAGTAGAGATGGGGTTTCACCATCTTGACCAGGCTAGTCTTGAACTCCTAACCTTGTGATCCACCTGCCTCAGCCTCCCAAAGTGCTGGGATTACAGGCATGAACCACCACGCCTGGCCCTAATTTTTTTGCATTTTTAGTAGAGATGAGGTTTCACCATATTGGCCAGGATGGTCTCGAATTCCTGAGCTCAGGTGATCCGCTCACCTTGGCCTCCGAAAGTGCCACTGTGCTCAGTCTATTCTCTCTTTTTGACAGATGGGGAAACTGAGGCTCAGAGCCAGGCTTGTCAAAGGCCATATGGAGGACTGGGGGTGGTGGGATACAAATTCAGGCAGCAGATAGACTCCAAGTCCGATGCCTCTGCAGAAACCCTCATCCCAGATTACTGGCTCTGGCCAAGCTACCGTCCCCACCCAACTCCCTGGACATCACCTCCCTCCCCAGAAAGAGCCTAGAAGCACAGGCTCTGGGCGGCAGCCAGCCCTCCCTTCCTCCCAGGCTTCTGTGCACGCCCTTGGACCACGTACACCAGTGGCCATTGGAGGGCAGGAGGGGCGGTGGCCGAGTCAGCTGGTGCCCACAGCACTGCCTGGCACGGAGGGCCCTGGAGGCTTTGCTGAGAGGACAGATCTGGAGGCTGGACCCGAGGTCACCGCCCAGGGCGTGTCTGCAGCGCCACCTGGTGGTGATACAGCACCCCTGCCACACCCGACTCGTGTTGTCATCCTCTCCACAGCCGGGTCAGATATATTTGGGGACTAGCCACTGCGTGCTGTGCATGGGCAGGCCAGGTACTGAGAACCCAGCGAGGCTGAGGAGATGTGGGGGCATGCACTCCAGGCAGAAGGAACAGCAAGTGCAATGGCTCTGAGACAGGAAGGAGTTGGGGAGACCCAGGAGGAGCAAATGGGTTGAAGAACTAGACTTGAGTGCCAAGGGTAGAGAGGAAGAAAGGCAAGGCTCGGTGGCTCACCTCTGTAATCTCAGCACTTTGGGAGGCCAAGGTAAGAGGATCACTTGAGGCCAAGAGTTTGAGGCCAGCCTGGGCAATATAGTAAGACCCTGTCTCTACAGGAAATAATTTTTTTTTTTTTTTTTTTTGAGATAGAGTTTTGCTCTTGTCACCCAGGCTGGAGTGCAGTGGCGTGATCTCGGCTCATTGCAACTTCCGCCTCCTGGGATCCAATGATTCTTCAGTCTCAGACTCCCCAGTAGCTGGGATTACAGGTGCCCGCCACCACGCCCAGCTAATTTTTGTATTTTTGTAGGGACAGGGTTTCACCATGTTGGCAAGGCTGGTCTCGAACTCCTGACCTCAGATGATCTGCCTGCCTTAGCCTCCCAAAGTGCTGGGATTACAGGCATGAGCCACTGCGCCCAGCCCCATTTTGTGCTGGTGTGACAGAATACTTGAGACTGGACAATTTGTAAGAAAAGAGATTTATTTCTTATAACTCAGGAAGCTGGGAAGCCCAAGATCGAGGGCTGCATCTGGTGAGGGCTCTCTTGCTGTGTCATAAGGTGGCAGAAGGCATCCCATGGTGAGAGGGAGCGAGAGCTTGAATTTGCAGCTTCAAGCTCTTTTTTTTTAAAGATGGAGGTTCAATCTTCTCGGCCAGGCTAAAGTACAATGGCCTGATCTTGGCTCACCACAACCTCTGCCTCAGCCTCCCAAGTAGCTCCCAAGCGATTCTCCTGCCTCAGTCTCCCAAGTAGCTGGGGTTACAGACGTGCACCACCATGTCCAGCTAATTTTTATCTTCTTAGTAGAGACGGGCTTTCTCCATGTTGGTCAGGCTAGTCTCGAACTCCCAACCTCAGGTGATCCCCCCCGCCTTAGCCTCCCAAAGTGCTGGGATTACAGGCATGAGCCCCCGCACCTGGCCACCTCAAGCTCTTTTATATCCATTCGTGAGGGTGGAGGCCTTATGACCTAAACACCTTCCATTAAGCCCCACCTCCCAACACTATTGCATTGGGGATTAAGTTTCCAACACATATATTCTGGGGAGACATTCCGTCTCCCCATAGCACCGTCCTGTGTGCTGTACGCTGGGAAGACGTAAGAACAGTGAGGAATGGTGCACCTGGCCTTGTGCCTTAAGAGGGAGGGCCAGCTGGAGGCAACAGACTGAGGCCCTTGTCCTGTCCCCTTTACCTCTGATCCTTGACCCTTGTGCCATCCCCTCTACCTCCCTGCAGTCTGGACTTCCTGGAGTCAGCCTGGAATCCAAACCTGAGTGGACGCCCTCTGCTCTGTTTGGAGAAACCTGCGGGACAGCTAGGCAGTGGCTTGCTGTGTGCCCTGATGACAGAGCCTCAGCTTAAAATAAAAGCCTCCTGCTCAGCTCTTACTTAATCCTGAGGGGACTGGGCATCAGGACGCATGGTTGGGAGGATTTGCTGAAGTGAGAGGCTGCTGAGAGCTCCCGGAGGGCTGGCTGGGGGGCTGGGGCACCCATCTTAAAGTCTGTTTCTGATTTCCTTTGCTGCTCACCCCTATCTCTGGCTGGCAGCTTGCCCGGATTAGCTGCTGACGTCAGGAGCCGCCAGCTGGGCCAGCCTGGCATAGTCACGGGGCAGTGTGTGAAGGGCTGTCTGGGAATAGGGTGCAGTCAAGGAAGGGGCATATGTCCAGCTTTGGAATTTGTCCTCGAGGGAGCTGGGGTGGGGGGAAGGAAAAGGGTTGAGATGTGCTGTCACGCACGCACATGTGACCTGTGTAGCGCATCCTCATTGGACAGAGAGAGAAACAGCTCAGGGAAATGGATAAGCTGTCCAAGGCCACAGAGCTGGTCTAACCCTGGCTGCACCCCACACCAGCTGGTAGACATGCCCCGATAGGCAGCAGCTGCTGGGACTGGAGGTGATGGTCTCTGTGTAGGTCTGTACCTTCCTATCGCCATAATGGCAGCTGCCGAGTGGTGAGTGTTCGCCCTGCTCCAGATATCTTCGTGGGACAACTGTCTTATGAAGCTGGTGTTTTTTTTTTGTTTGTTTGTTTGTTTTTTGTTTTTTTTTTTTGAGACGGAGTCTCGCTCTGCCGCCCAGGTTGGAGTACAGTGGCCGGATCTCAGCTCACTGCAAGCTCCGCCTCCCAGGTTTATGCCATTCTCCTGCCTCAGTCTCCCGAGTAGCTGGGACTACAGGCGCCCGCCACCTCGCCCGGCTAGTTTTTTGTATTTTTAGTAGAGACGGGGTTTCACCGTGTTAGCCAGGATGGTCTCGATCTCCTGACCTCGTGATCCGCCCGTCTCGGCCTCCCAAAGTGCTGGGATTACAGGCTTGAGCCACCGCGCCCGGCCTTTTTTTTTTTTTTTTTTTTTGAGACGGAGTTTCGCTCTTGCTGCCCAGGCTGGAGTGCAATGGCACGATCTTGGCTCGCCTCAACCTCTGCCTCCTGAGTTCAAGTAATTCTCCTGCCTCTGCCTCCTGAGTAGCTGGGTCACCATGTGTCACCATGCCTGGCTAATTTTGTATTTTTAGTAGAGACAGGGTTTCTCCATGTTGGTCAGGCTGGTCTCGAACTCCTGACCTCGTGATCCACCTGCCTCGGCCTCCCAAAGTGCTAGGATTGCAGGTGTGAGCCACTGCCCGGCCGCTGGTGTTCCATTCTACAAGTGAGAAACTGGAAGCCCAGAGAAGGGAAGTGACTTGCCTACGATCATACCCCAAATTGGTGATGGAGGCAGGGTTTGATCCTAGGACCGTTGGAGTCTAAAGCCAGTGTTCTGCCATGCATACAGAGATTTCACAGCTTTGACATGTTTCAAGCCCATGCCCCTGTGCCTGCCATGGCTGCACAGATCTCCGCTCTGAGTGAGCGCATTTGCATGCAGAGTAGAAAATACAGAGGAGGCCAGGTGCGGTGGCCCACACCTGTAATCCCAGCACTTTGGGAGGCCGAGGCAGGTGGATCACTTGAGGTCAGAAATTCAAGACCACCCTGGCCAACCTGGTGAAACCCCAGCTCTACTGAAAATACAAAACATAGCCAGGCATGGTGGCACACACCTGTAATCCTAGCTACTGGGGAGGCTGAGGGAGGAGAATTGCTTGAACTGGAAAAGTGGAGGTGGCAGTGAGCCAAGATCGTGCCACTGCACTCCAGCCTGGGTAACAGAGCAAGACACTGTCTCAAAAAAAAAAAAAAAAAAAAAAAAAGAAAACGCATGGGGTTAGAACAGGTCATCCCTGGAGAGAAACAGAGCTCAGGTTGACCAATCCTAAGAAGGGACATCCTTAGGCCCCATTGGGTCACATGCTCACCCCTAGACCAATCAACTGTGCCCAGGGCTAGGCTCAGATGGACCACAGGGATGGATATGGGGTGAGCAAGCGCTTGGGTAAAGCCTTTGCCTAAAAATTTGACCTTGGGGCCAAAGGTTTTGCTTTTTCACCTGGCTTCTTGGAGCCCTATTCTCAACCTCAGGGACAAGAGGCCGAGGTGTCGAGAGTTCCATCCTCCTGGATCCTTCCTCCTGGATCCTCTCCAAGCTTTCTCTGTGCCCTCTTTGGCCATCTGGCTGGGCTGTTTCTGCAGTGGGTAGTGAGGTGTGTGATCAGGATCAGAAGCTACCCGCAGGCCTCTTGGCTCTACCCCAACTTGTATGTGAACCTTGGGGACAAGTCACAGCCATTCACTCTCCTGGTCTCCTCTTAAATGCCACCCAGAGAGGCCTTCCCTAACCTCTCCAGTACGGTTAGTCTCTCTCCCAGCTCCCCAGTCTTGTCAGCCACACCCTTTACCTTGGCCCGCCATCCTCCACGTTTTTCCATCTGTTTTGTCTTCCCTAGCAGACTGTGAGGGCAGGAGGCAGAGGTGATACAAAATAGACATTTAAGAAATATTTGCAGGCTGCGCACGGTAGTTCAGGCCTGTAATCCCAGCACTTTAGGAGGCCGAGGTGGGTGGATTGCCGGAACTCAGGAGTTCCAGACCAGCCTGGCCAACATGGTGAAACCCTGTCTCTACTGAAAATAAAAAAAAATTAGCCAGGCATAATGGCATGCGCCTGTAGTCCCAACTACTTGGGAGGCTGAGGTGGAGAACCGCTTCAACCTGGGAGGCAGAGGTGCAGTGAGCCGAGGTCGCGCCACTGCACTCCAGCCTGGTGACAGAGAGACTCTGTCTTTAAAAAAAAAAAAAGAAAAAAAGAATATTTTATAGCCAAAGAACAGGAGAAAAGGAAAACCCTTGGAGTCCCACTAAAAGGATCCAACTCTTCAGTCTTCTTGTTTTGTTTTTTTTGAGACAGAGTGTCACACTATCGCCCAGGCTGGAGTGCAGTGGCGCAGTCTCGGCTCATTGCATCCTCCACCTCCCAGGTCCAAGCAATTCTCCAGCTTCTGCCTCCCAAGTGGCTGGGATTACAGGCCTGCACCACCATGCCCAGCTAATTTTTATATTTTTAGTAGAGACAGGGATTCACCATGTTGGCCGGGCTGGACTCAAACTCCTGACCTCAAGTGATCTGCCTTCCTTGGCCTCCCAAAGTGCTTGGATTACCGGTGTGAACTACCGTGCCTGCCTTTCTTTTTTTTTGAGACAGTCTCGCTCTGTTGCCCAGGCTGGAGTGCAGTGGCATGGTCTCGGCTCACTGCAACCTCTGCATCCCGGGTTCAAGTGATTCTCCTGCCTCAGCCTCCTGAGTAACTGGGATTACAGGTGTCTGCCACCATGCCTGGCTAATTTTTTTGTATTTTTAGTAGAGATGGGGTTTCACCATATTGGCCAGGCTGGTCTTGAACTCTTGACCTTGTGGTTCGCCCGCCTTGGCCTCCCAAAGTGCTGGGATTACAGGCATGAGCCACTGCGCCTGGCCCTTTCTTTTCTTTACAGAGCTGCCATCACGCATTCTCTATTTGGGAACACTTGTCATAAGCAGCTCCCTGTCTGCCTTCTAGTTGTTTAGCACTTTTATCTGTTCCAACTGCTTTTGGTCTGGTATCTGTCCCTCCTCAATATAAGCAGGGCAAGAATCACTTCCATCTGATAGATGAGGAAACTGAGGCAGAGTGGTTGGGGTCAGATGCTAAGAGTGTCTGGACTATGATGAAAGGGGTGTCTGGGGTGGATTCTAATGAGATAGTTTTCCAGCTTGACTCTACAGCTCCTAGGCCAACAGTCAAGAGAGGAAACTCGAGATTGGGGGTGCGGGGAAGGACAGAAAAGACAGTCCCAACATTCTCATTTCAAAATATTTAATTTTGTCTGAAAAGGATACATTCCCGGCTTCCCTCCCACCACATCACTCCGGCCCACCAGCAGTGACACACTCGCACGCACACACGCACATAAGGCCAATGGGCTACGGTCTGCTTCTGCCCTCTCTGGCTGGGAAGAAGGGATTTTTCTCTTGCCTCCTTCCCCCAACAAAGGTAAAGAAGAGAGGGGCCCGCTGGAATGCCAGCTCCCAGGGAAGGACACAGAGCCCCACACACTCTATCACATCACATGCACTTAGAAAAATAAAACCAAGTGGTGTTCTGGCATCCCCAACACCGTAAGAGAGCAATATCCACCTGGAAGTCATCTTTGCCATTTTCTAGAAAAATTTATTGCACTTAATTAGCAGATGTTAAAGGAGCTCTGGGGTAGAGCTTTGCCATGAAAACCAGATGCTCCTCGACCCTTTGCGTTCCAAGGAGCACGGCTCCCGGGGCCCAGGTAGAGGGCTGCCCAGCTTCAGAGGGGTTTTCCCCCACTGGCTTGCATGCCTGCCGCCCTGCCTCAGGCCAGAGGACCGCAGGAGCGGCCTGCACAGCCCCTCTCAGCAGGGTTACATGTACCCAGACTTAAGGTTCACTGCTAAGTGCCCCCTCCAACCTCAGAAGCCAGACAGGCAAACCTCTTCCTTTGACCAAGGGTAAGAGTTACCCAAGTCCTCCACAAAGTTGCCGTAAACCTTGAAAACTCTCCCTCTCTCTAAATGCACATGTTCCTCCATCACATGAGACATTTATAATATGAATATTCCTGCAAAGTTCCAGCTCATTCATGATTTGTCTGTTCTGAGGTTGCGCTGAGGGTGCCACAAAGCTTTAGACAGGATGCTTAGGAATTAGATGGTACTTCCAAGCCCATCGGAACCCACGGAAAGCCAAGGTAAAGTCAGCTTCTCTAGCCTCCAGTGATTTACAGATGTCAAAGATCCAAGCACAGGAGCCTCAGTGTCCAGCGGTCGGCCTCCAAGAAGCAGAAGGCCCAGGAGGGAGCCAAGAGACTCCCATTCCCTCGAGAGAAACTGAGCAGGCACCAACCCTCTCCTGCAAGCACGGATTTTTTAGGACAGGAGAGGAGACAGCCTTACCTGAGCACTTCTTTTCCCCCACAGGTCAGCCTCTGTGGACATCCTCCATCTTGTCCCCACCAGGCTCCTGACTCAGAGGGGCATTTCGAAAAGAGTCCAGCAGCCGTACTCTTTCCAAGTAAGCACTTTGGGAAAGAACCCGATACCCACTGCCTGGGGGAAAGAAGGGAGGGCACCAAACAGGCAGAGGGCGGGATAAAGAGGAGAGACATCGAGCCACCATCCCAGCCACTGGGCTTGGAACATAGACACCAGAGATTTAGTGTCCATCCTTAAAAAAATAAAACTGCAAAAACACAAACCATATACTTTCCGGCAAAGAAAATGAAGAGCTTTTAAGCTCGAGGCTCTTCCACTAATAACAAAATGAGAACCGCCCTCTTGGTGATCCACCAGGCCAGAGGGAGCGTGCCCGGGAGGGAGAGCTGCCCGGGGCAGGACACTGACATGCTGGATGCGCCTGCCCTGTGTGGTTACAATAGAGTGAAAGTGTGTACATGGTTTTTAGAGAACCACAAAGTAAAAGTCAGGGGCCTGGCGAGAGGAGTGACCTCCCTTGGCCTCAGAGCCCCTTGTCAAGTCCCCCGGAGAGGTGGGTATGAGGTCCCCGAAGGGCCGTGGCATTCCCCTGGGGTGAGGTCCACGCCTTGGTCTTAACACCTGTTATGAAAAGTCTTTAGAAGTCGGGGCCCGGGACTCTGAACCACCACGGTAAATAAAGCCAGTGTTACGGAGGGCAAAGCATGCCCATCGCCTCTTGTCTCCTCTTCACCACAGGCTGCCCACCCTGAGCAAATAAACACACCCATCTCAGGGGTGCCCCAGTGACCCAAATGAGCAGAGGCTTCCATGAATTTCCTCGGTGAATCTTCTGAGCACAGCAAAAGGGCAAGTCCAGCCACACAAGAGAAAGGAGTCGTTGTGAGGCAGGGGAGGCCACAGCTGTGAGAAGCCACAGCATGGCCAGCCTCACGAGTGGCCCCCGTCTCCTGGGACTAAGACTGAGGGGACCCTAGGCCTGTGTAAACATCCTAACAGCCTGCTATCCTGTAAAAGTGGCACTGTGACCTTGGTGACTCTAGACTAGGTGTCTTGCCCTGCTGACACCCTCCAAGCAGCTCGCATGGGAGGGATCCTGAAGCAAGAATTGCGAGGCCCTCGATGCCCCCAGGGAGAGTGCACTCTAGCCCAGGCCACACTGGTGAGCAGAGCAAGAAAAAAAGGGAGCTTCTCAAGAAACACACCACAGTTCTCGTGCCCATGGTGGAAGGGGGCTATGGAGGCATTTTCTAAACACCACTAGGAAGGTGAATCCTGGGGTCCAGGAAGTTAAAGCCTCCTAGATAAGAGGGGTTTTCCTTTTAAATCTATGGTCCAAGACTGGACACTGGGTGGAAAGAAACAGCAGGCCCAGAGGCCTGGTGTAGTGGGACAAACAAGCTTCAGAAGGTGGCCTCTGAGTAGCCTGGAAAGGAAATGAAAAGGCCTCCCTCGGCCCTGGCACTCAGGGCTCAGAGAGCAGTCATCCTGGGAGTCTCTCCTCCACAGCCAATGAAATGCAGAGAGCCAATGGCCTCAGAGCCATAAGGGAAAAGGGGTGCAGGAGCTGAGAAAGGCTGGGTGCACTTCTGCTGCAGGCGCCAGCCTCAAGCCCCATCCCAGGCTGTGCAGAGACCTCACTCCTGCAGCCTGCCACCCATGCAACACTGACGAAGGAGTTGGTGTGTCCTTCTGCCTCCAAGGAAGATGGGAACAGATATTACTCAGACTGTCTGGGGTGGATGAGGTGCGTGACAGACACACCTTGAGTGGAAATGCACCCTGCTACCTGAGAAGACATAGGGTGACAATGATCACAACTCATTCTGCAGAGATAGCCCTCGGCAGCCCAGACTGGAGACTGAGAGAGAGTCCAGGGACCCTGAGTGCCTGGGAAAGAGAGGTGTGTACTCCAGAGGTCCCCTTCCGATTCAACTGGGACATCCAAGAATAGAAACTAAGGCCGAGTCACCCGTCTATGCATTCTCTTGCGTTCCCCACCAGTGAGGAGACTGGCCCCCCAGGGACGTCGCCACGTGCGCGGGCCGTGGTATAATGAAGCTGAGACGTGGCCGCTCCTGCAGCAGGTGCGCCGCCATGCGCCCACGACGAGTCATAAGTCTCCACGCGTGTGAGGGGTTTCAGGGAGCCCCCAGGCAGAGGTCTGAGGTGCAGGCAGTGCCCTGCCCGGGCGGGGGGCACGGGTTACAAGGGCCCGTATTTGGTCTCATACTTGGACACGATGGTCTTGCACTTGCCCACTTCCTTGCGTAGCTCGGCCACCTCCGTCCGCAGGGCTGTGTTCTCCTTCTCCAGGAAGGCCGCCCGGATGGTGATCTGATTCTCTTTCAGGCGCCGGGCATCCCGCGACCGTTTAGCTGCCACGTTGTTCTTCTTGCGTCTTGTCCAGTACTTTTCATCCTGTGTGGAAGTGCCCTCCGTGAGTCTCTTGTCTTTCCCCACGAAAGAACCCGATTTTTCCACTCCCACCACCTGGATCCCCCTAACTCATCTGGTGTGGCCACAACTAAAGCGGGGATACCAGGGAGGGAGCAGCACAAACCAGGGCACATCGAGGGGACTGCCCTTTCCTCGGGGGCAGGATGAGAAACAAAAGTTATTTGGTAGGTTACATGGTGAAGAGAAGGAGACCCATCTCCTGGAGGCCTGGTACCTGCTGCTCCAGCACAAAGCACTGCACTATCCACACCCTTGCCTCACTTAGGCATTTTGGTTGTAGGTAAGGGCCTAGTTCCCCGAGTTGAGATCTTGGCTCTCCAAGATTACTAGCAGTGAAACTGCAAGTACTTTAACCCCTCAATATCACAGGTCCCTTATCTTTACAATGAGAAATAATAGGCTAGGCGTGGTGGCTCACTCCTGTAATCCCAGCACTTTGGGAGGCCGAGGCAGGTGGATCACTTGAGGTTGGGAGTTCAAGACCAGCCTGGTCAATATGATGAAGCCCCATCTCTACTAAAAATACAAAAATTAGCTGGGCATGGTGGTACGTGTCTGTAACCTCAGCTACTCAGGAGGGTGAGGCACAAGAATCAGTTGAACCCGGGAGGTGGAAGTTGCAGTGAGCTGAGATCACGCCACTGCACTCCAGCCTGGGTGACAGAGTGAGACTCTGTCTCAAAAACCAAACCAAACCAAACGAAACAAAAATCAGTGCCTGGCCTACAGTGAGTACCATCTAAATATTTACCACGATCATCACATCATTATTAAAGTCTCAGAAACTTCCCCGGGAGGCAGGTTCAGTTGTTCCCATTTTACAGATGAGGAACTTGAGGCACAGCTAGGCCACAGATGGCAACATGGAGTTTGAACCCAGGTCTGCCTGACTCCAAGGATTTGGATGAAAAATCCTTGCTGTAAGTTTTTCATAGGAAAGGATGGAAAACTGCAAAATTCCTTCTTTCCACCAGTTCCTAACAGCACCACCAGCTTGCTCATCCCTGGGGATGGCAACATACAAGCAATCCTTTGTCCTTCAAAGCAAGGACTTTTTCAACCCCAGTTCCTGTGGCCTAGTGAGCTCTTGCCCAGTGGCTGGGCTACAGCCAGGGAGGCAGGAACATCAACACAGCCAATGGCCCGGGGAAGGAGAGAGAAACTACAGGGAGTCACACTGGGGCCAAATGCCACATGACTCCTTTTCTTTCTACCAAACCGCTGCAAGACATGGCTTTAAACACTGAACTTATGTCTTTCCAAATGGTGTCACAAGGAGGGAAGGCTCTCCAGATAAAATCAAATTTGAGAAGCCATAGCCCCTAGGCTCTTGAACCAATGTTGCATCTTTACTTATAAGGAATAACAGGTTACCTTCTGCTCATCAGGGACAAAGACCTTCTTGGCCTTTTTGATCATGGGCTGGGGCTTCAGGTCCTCCTCAGCAAACTTGTGCTTCCGAGGGTTGAAGAGCTCCCCGCCTGGCACACTGGAGAGCACCAGGTCAGCGGGGTCTGGATTGAAGTTCACATCCACCTCCACACAGTTGGGGTCAATGGGACTGGGAGTCTCCCTCTCCTTCTCCAGGGAAGATTCTGAAAGACACAGAGACAGGTGCTCGCTCCTGAAGCAGCCCACTGGACAGAGAAGACCCACGCCACACAGCCAGAGACCTGCTTGAACCTCAAGGCTGCATAAGCCACTGCTGCTTGGGGAGAAGAAAACCCCAACAGTACCAACCCCTAAGCCAGACTGGCACATGGTTCAATTCCACAACACAAACATTCAAAGAATTCTTTCCTTCAGGAACAGAACGCTCAAAAGGAAACAGAAGCCCCTGAAAAAAACAGGGTTTTCCAATTGTTTCCACCCCCTCCAGAAATGTTAAGCAAAACATAAATTTTTTTTCCTTTTTTGAGACTGAGTCTCACTCTGTCGCCCAGGCTGGAGTGCAGTGGTGCGACCTCGGCTCACTGCAAGCTCCGCCTCCTGGGTTCATGCCATTCTCCTGCCTCAGCCTCCCAAGTAGCTGGGACTACAGGCGCCTGCCACCACAGGCGCCCACCACCAAGCCTGGCTATTTTTTTTTTTTTTTTTTTTGAGACGGAGTCTCGCTCTGTCCCCCAGGCTGGAGTGCAGTGGCCGGATCTCAGCTCACTGCAAGCTCCGCCTCCCGGGTTTACGCCATTCTCCTGCCTCAGCCTCCGGAGTAGCTGGGACTACAGGCGCCCGCCACCTCGCCCAGCTAGTTTTTTGTATTTTTTAGTAGAGACGGGGTTTCACCGTGTTAGCCAGGATGGTCTCGATCTCCTGACCTCGTGATCCGCCGGTCTCGGCCTCCCAAAGTGCTGGGATTACAGGCTTGAGCCACCGAGCCCGGCCGAGCCTGGCTATTTTTTTTTGTATTTTTAGTAGAGACGGCGTTTCAGCGTGTTAGTCAGGATGGTATGGATCTTCTGATCTCCTGATCTGCCCGCCTCAGCCTCCCAAAGTGCTGGGATTATAGGCGTGAGCCACCGCGCCTGGCCTAAAACATTAAATTTTTATATTCCCTTAACTTCTGTGATTTCAAGATCTCCACTAATGAGAAACAGCTGCATCTCTCCAGGGACACAGACTGAAGAACGGAAATGGGTTCCAATTTTTTTTTTTTTTTTTTTTGAGACAGGGTCTCACTCTGTCACCTAGACTGGAGTACCGTGGTGTGAACATGGCTCACTGCAGCCTTGACCTCCTGGGCTGGAGTGATCCTCTTGCCTTAGCCTCCTGATTAGCTGGGACCGCGGGTGCACAACAACATGCCTGGCTAATTTTTTTTTTTATTTTGTAGAGACAGGGTCTCACTATGTTGCCAGGGTTGGTCTCAAACTCCAGGGCTCAAATGATCTTCCTGCCTCTGCCTCTGAAAGTGCTGGGATTACAGGTGTGAGCCACTGCACCTGGCCAGGTTCCACTGTTTTTTTTTTGAGACTGAGTCTTGCTCTGTCGCTCAGGATAGAGTACGGTGATACAATCTTGGCTCACTGCAGCCTCCACTTCCCCGGTTCAAGTGATTCCCCTGACTCAGCCTTGCGAGTAGCAGAGACAACAGACATGAGCCACCACACTTGCCTAGTTTTTGTATTTTTAGCAGAGACAAGGTTTCGCCATGTTGGCCAGGCTGCTCTTGAACTGTTGAGCTCAAGTGATCCACCCGCCTTGGCCTCCCAAAATGCTGGCACAAGCGTGAGTGACCGCGTAGGCCTGGGTTCCACTTCTGAGTCCCTGAGACATGTCTGTCACTGTGCCATCTAGTCATTTAGTCCTTTTTTTTTTTTCAGGAGTCTTACTCTGTCTCCCAGGGTGGAGTGCAGTGGTATGATCTCAGCTAACTGCAACCACAGTCTCCTGGGTTCAAGCTATTCTCCTGCCTCAGCCTCCCAAGTAGATGGGACTACTGGCGCCCACCAGCACGCCTGGCTAATTTTTGTATTTTTAGCAGAGACGGGGTTTCACTATGTTGGCCAGGATGGTTTCGATCTCCTGACCTCATGATTCACCTGCCTCCACTACTTTGTACACTATTTGGCAGGGTCTACACAAGCTGAACATACGCACGTCCAATGACCTAGCCATTCTCCACCACACCTGGCCGGTCTCAATCTCTTCATTTCATGATGTGCGCCTGCCTCAGCCTCCCAACATGCTGGGATTACAGGCGTGAGCCACTGTGTCTGGCCCAAAAAAATTTTTTTAAATTAGGTGGTGGGGGCCGGGCTCACGCCTATAATCCTAGGAGTTTGAGAGGCTGAGGTGGGTGAATCACGAGGTCAGGAGATCAAGACCATCCTGGCTAACACAGTGAAACTCCATTTCTAGTAAAAATTCAAAAAATTAGCCGGGCGTGGTGGTAGGCACCTGTAGTCCCAGCTACTCGGGAGGCTGAGGCAGGAGAATGGTGTGAACCCGGGAGGCGGAGCTTGCAGCGAGCCGAAATCCCGCTGCTGCACTCTAGCCTGGCTGACAGAGTGAGATTCTGTCTCAAAAAAAAAAAAAAAAAAAAATTAGGTGGTGTGGTGGTGCATGCCTTAGTCTTAGTTACTCAGGAGGCTGAGGTGGGAGGATTGCCTGAGCCCAGGAGTTTGAAATGATAGTGAGCTATGATCACACTACTGCACTGTTGGCCAGTCTGGGCAACAGTGAGACCCTGTCTCTAAATAAAAAATACATTATATATATACTATTGATGTTTTTTTTCTTTTTCTTTTTTTTTTTGAGACGGAGTCTTGCTCTGTTGCCCAGGTTGGAGTGCAGTGGCGCGATCTTGGCTCACTGCAAGCTCTGCCTTCCAGGTTCATGCCATTCTCCTGCCTCAGCCTCCCAAATAGCTAGGGATACAGGCCCCTGCCACCACGCCCAGCTAATTTTTTTGTATTTTTAGTAGAGACAGGGTTTCACCGTGTTAGCCAGGACGGTCTTGATCTCGTGACCTTGTGATCTGCCTGCCTTGGCCTCCCAAAGTGCTGGGATTACAGGCGTGAGCCACCGCGCGTGGCCTGATGTTTTGTTTCTATAGAGGAATTGAAAAATTAAAAGGAGGAATTCTACTTTCTTTTTTTTTTTTTTTTTTTTTTTGAGACGGAGTCTCGCTCTGTCGCCCAGGCTGGAGTGCAGTGGCACGATCTCGGCTCACTGCAAGCTCCGCCTCCTGGGTTTATGCCATTCTCCTGCCTCAGCCTCCTGAGTAGATGGGACTACAGGCGCCCGCCACCGCGCCCGGCTAATTTTTTGTATTTTTAGTAGAGACGGGGTTTCACCGTGGTCTCGATCTCCTGACCTTGTGATCCGCCCGCCTCGGCCTCCCAAAGTGCTGGGATTACAGGCGTGAGCCACCGCGCCCGGCCCTAGGAATTCTACTTTCATTTCTTTTTTTTAAGACAGAGTTTCGCTCTGTTGCCCAGGCTGGAACATGGCATGATCTCGGCTCACTGCAACCTCCATCTCCTGGGTTCAAGTGATTCTCCTGCCTCAGCCTCCTAAGTAGCTGGGATTACAGGTGTGTGCCACCACGCCTGGCTAATTTTTTGTATTTGTAGTAGAGACGGGGTTTCACCATATTGGCCAGGCTGGTCTCAAACTCCCGACCTCAGGTGACCTACCCACCTTGGCCTCCCAAAGTGCTGGGATTACAGGCCTGAGCCACTGTGCCCAGACGTCTCCTTTCATTTCTACCATGTGTACAATTCTTCAATATAAATCTTACTTCATTTGTATTGTGATTTTTGTCTGTCAAGAATATTTCATAAATTTGTTCTGTAAAACTATTTTGTCAATGTAAAGAGATTCTGATGCCTACATAATTTATATTTGTACTATAAAGCTAGCTATAGAAAGTTATAAGTGTAAGTACGTATAAATGTAATTAGCTTATAATAGTTAAAAACAAAAGGGAGGACATATTATGTAACTCTATTTATAGAAAGTTCAACTACAGGCCGGGCACAGTGGCTCACACCTGTAATCCCAGCACTTTGGGAGGCCGAAGGGGCAGGTCACTTGAGGTTAGGAGTTCAAGGCCAGCATGGCCAACTTGGTGAAACCTCGTCTCTACTAAAAATACAAAAATTAGCTGGGCATGGTGGTCAGTGTGCAGCTAATTTTCGGGATGCTGAGGCAAGAGAATCACTTGAATCCAGGACGCGGAGATGGCAGTGAGCTAAGATCGCACCACTGTATTCCAGCCTGGGTGATAGAGCGAGACTCCATTTCCAAAAAAAAAAAAAAAGGGGCGGGGCGCAGTGGCTCATGCCTGTAACCCCAGCACTTTGGGAGGCTAAGGCAGGTGGATTACTTAGATCAGGCGTTGAAGACCAGCCTGGCCAACATGGTGAAACCCCATCTCTACTAAAAAAATACAAAAATTAGCTGGGCATGGTGGTGTGTGCCTGTAATCTCAACTACTCAGGAGGGTAAGGCAGGAGAATTGCTTGAACCTGGGAGGGAGAGGTTGCAGTGAGTTGAGAACACGCCACAGCACTCCAGCCTGGGAGACAGAGCGAGACGCCGTTTCCAAAAAAAAAAAAAAAAAAATACAGCCAGCAAAAGCCAGCACATGCGAAACTCTACAGGACAAATGATTTGGTTTATTAACAAATTGGGGGAAAAAATAAAAAAAGAAGAGAGCCTATAGATATACTGAAAAGACATATCAACCAAATGCAATGTATAGGCCTTGTCTGGATCCTGACTCAAACAAATAAACTGTAAAATACCATGTTTTTTTGTTTTTGTTTTCTCGAGACGGAGTCTTGCTCTGTCGCCCAGGCTGGAGTACAGTGGCGCGATCTCGGCTTGCTGCAAGCTCCGCCTCCTGGGTTCACACCATTCTCCTGCCTCAGCCTCCCAAATAGCTGTGACTACAAGCACCCGCCACCACGCCCAGCTAATTTTTTTGTATTTTTAGTAGAGATGGGGTTTCACCGTGTTAGCCAGGATGGTCTCGATCTCCTGACCTCGTGATCTGCCCATCTTGGCCTTCCAAAGAGCTGGGATTACAGGCGTGAGCCATCACGCCCAGCCTGTAAAATACTGTTTATGAGACAACTTTGGGAATCTGAATGTTGATGGATTTATTGTCAACTTTAGATGTAGAACTAGTATTTTCCTTACGTCTTTTTAAAAGAACCCTTATATTTTAGATACACATTGAAATACTTATAATTTGATTGCAAATAACTGCTTCTGAGTTGAGAATTGTTGAAGCTGGGTGATGGTTACATAGAGGTTCATTATAGTCATCTCTTTTATATTTTTTTTGAAAAAATTTCCATAATAAAAAGAAAAAAAATACAGTGTGAGAATTTATTGGGTGTGGATTCCTGCGGTGACATACCGGATGGCAGGAGCTATCAGCCTGTATGCCTCGGAGCCTGGAGAAAGCTTTGCAGAGCCCCCAAAACAGGAGTCATGTCTCCTTTGGTATGTTCATGTCCAAGGGGCATGAAAACAAACCCCCAGAGGTAAAATGTAAAAAGGAGGAGGAGTAAGGACAGACTCTGAAGATGATGTTTGTCCTGGCCAGGTGGTAGGAATGCTTTCTTTTTTTTTTTTTTTTGAGATGGCATCTCACTCTGTTTCCCAGGCTAGTAGGTAATTGTAGGACTTGAATACTGCTTATGCCCTGGCACAAAGAAAGCATTCCCCACTTTGGGAGGCCAAGGTGGTCGATCACCTGAGGTCAAGAGTTTGAGACCAGTCTGACAAATATGGCGAAATCCCGTCTCTACTAAAAATAAAAATCGCTTCAATCCAGGAGGTGGAGGTTGCAGTGAGCCAAGACCAGCCTGACAAATATGGCAAAACCCCATCTCTACTAAAAATACAAAAATTAATGCTAGGCATGGTAGCTTATGCCTATAATCCCAGCACTTTGGGAGGCTGAGGCGGGCAGATCACCAGAGGTTAGGAGTTCAAGACCAGACTGGCCAACATGGTGAAACCCCGTCTCTACTAAAAATACAAAAATTAGCCAGGCGTGGTGGCTGGTGCCTATAATCCCAGCTACTTGGGAGGCTGAGGCAGAGAACTGCCTGAACCCAGGAGACGGAGGTGGTAGTGAGCCAAGATTAAGGCACTGCACTCCAGCCTGGGCAACAAAGCGAGACTCCGTCTCAAAAAAAAAAGGGCAGCATTGAGGAAATGCAGAATGAATGGGATTTCTATCCTGTAATGCTTTGGCCTAGAAGGTCCCGTCCTGACTGTTTGCAGCACACCAACCAACAAAAAGGTTCCAACTGCCGAAGACATGACCACTGTTTTTATCTCCAGTCTTAGGGAACCGTGCAGAAGCGTGGGGAGTGAAGAGTTTCTCCACACTGCAGCCCCACCAGGACTTCCCCTCAGAGAAGGGACTCACTGGGTACATGGACACAAGCAGCCCTCAGTGGGAAATGGACTTCCTTGTATGGGACAGGTGGCCCTGCCCGATGGCCTTTCACCAACCTGTGCTGGACACGGTTTCAGAGGGCTGAAAGATGGCAGTGGAAGAGGATGGTGGGGACGCTGTGGAAGAGCTGGCAGACTCCTTCCCTTCTAACTCCGCTACAGGCAGCAGCAGGTTGTGGGCCAGGTGGGTGGGGCTGGCGGGGATGCCATTCTCCAGCAGGAACTCGTCCAGGTCCATGTACTCCAGGTGGAAAGATTCGCCGTCATATGGGATGGTCTTGTCCCAGATGGGTGGCATGAGGGAGGCTGAGACGGCCATGGTGCTGGCGGCTGCGGCCTCGTCCTCCTCCAGCTTTTCCTTCCCCTTTTCCTTATCTGCAGAAACAAAATCCGCGATGAAATACCACACAACAGATTAACTCAATCCCAGGAAGTGGGCAGTGAGTCTCACAGACCTGGCCCATCTTTCTCAGAGCCCCGATTCCAATCCATGCATTTCAAGAGCCCACTCTATTCTCCAGTTAAAATCTCACACTTGAACCAGGCCCGGCTATTTTCCTTTAGACATGGCATCCCATCCTCATCCATGCATGGCCTTCCCAGAAGGCTCACCACATGCTCTGAGACCTTAAGTGCTCATAGGGTTAATTCATTATTTATTTTATTTTATATTTTTTTGAGACAGTGTTTTGCTCGTCACCCAGGCTGGAGTGCAGTGGCCCAATTTTGGCTCACTGCAACCTCCACCTCCCGGTTCAAGCGATTCTCGTGCCTCAGCCTCCCGAGTAGCTGGGATTACAGGCATGTGCCACCATGCCCAGCTATTTTTTGCATTTTAGTAGAGATGGGGTTTCACCATGTTGGCCAGGCTGAGACAGGAGAACCGCTTGAACCTGGGAGGCAGAGGTTGCAGTGAGCCAAGATCACGCCACCACACCCCCAAGCCTGGGCCACAAAGACCGAAACGCCATCACAAAAAAACAAAAACAAAAACAGAATAGGCTGTAGGATTAGCATCTGCAGGAGAGAGACTACAAGGAGGGAAATGGAGTCTCTGACCTTTCCGGATACTTTAGCTTACAAAGGGCCAAGATCTTCAGGCCAAGAACTTTTGTGTTCCCCTGTCCTGTTCCCTCCAGTTATGCTTCTCCACAGCAACCCAGCCCAGGGAGGAGTACCAGCTTTGCCACTCGCTGTTTGATGTGTGACCTTAGCCACATTACTTAACCTCTCTGAGTCTTGGTGTCCTCCACTGTACATAAGGATAAAGCTGTTTCTTCGGTGACGATTACAGATAACTTTTTTTTTTTGAGACAGAGTTTCGTTCTTGTTGTCCAGGCTGGAGTGCAATGGCGCGGTCTCGGCTCACCACAACCTTTGCCTCCCGGGTTCAAGTGATTCTGCTTCCTCAGCCTCCCAAGTAGCTGAGATTACAGGCAAGCGCTACCACGCCTGGCTAATTTTGCTTTAGTAGAGAGATGGGGTTTCTCCATGTTGGTCAGGCTGGTCTCGAACTCCCAACCTCAGGTGATCCGCCCGCCTCGACCTCCCAAACTGCTGGGATTACAGGCGTGAGCCACTGCGCCTAGCCAGAGATACCACTGGAATGTGTCTTTACAGCCATGCGCGGTGGCTCAAGCTTATAATCCTAGCACTTTGGGAGTTCGATGCGGGCCAATCACCTGAGGTCAGGAGTTTGAGACCAGTCTGAACAACATGGTGAAACCCCGTCTCTACTAAAAATACAAAAAATCAGCCAGGCACAGTAGTGCATGCCTGTAATCCCAGCTACTTGGGAGGCTGAGGCAGGAGAATCGCTTGAACCCGGGAGGCAGAGGTTTGCAGTGAGCCGAAACTGTACCACTACACTCCAGCCTGGACGAGAGCCAAAGTCCACCTCAAAAGACCAAAAAAAAGTGTCTTTACAGTGTTCCTGGCATACTGCAGGCATCATTGTTACTGTGGGCTCATTGTGGGTATGAACTGATTTATTTCTAGATCTCAAGGGTCCACCAAAGGGTAGGCAGACGGTGGACTATAGAAAAATATATGTAAAATATTGGATTTGCAAACAGATTCAGGTTATTAGAAAGGGCCTGGAGCTGTCTTTTCAGGACCCTTTTCAAAGCAACCATTTCAAGAGACCTTTATCCCTGAATAAGCAGAAAAGACTGAAAGCAGGTTTTCTGGGAGGAAGGAGAGGGGTAGAGCTGAAGAAGAAAGACAGTTCCTATCCAAAGCAAAACTAATCAATTAGTGGGGACTGGATCTGCCTAATTGTCTCAGTCACAAAGTTACATGTATAGATATCCAAGAGGGAGCAATTTGAAAAAGACAAGAGAGCAATGTGACAAGGTTGGAAGGAAATCAAAGTGACAGGGAGGCTAATCAGGGAAGTGGGAAATAAAATCATGACAAGCTCATGATGGGTTTTCAAAATTGAGGGAGACAATTTTGAACTCTGGATTTATAAGTGAAAAGGAGAAATCAAATATGATTAAGTTGGAAATAAACCAGTCACGCACAGACTCCCAGACCAAATAGTAGCTTGTTGGTCCAACACAAATGAACACACCCAGTGAGTTAAGAAGGTAGAGGTTTTGACAAACAACTTGGTCATGGCTTTCTAATACAAATTAACCTGAATTCCTGCAACTGCTTTCTATACCAGGCTTTGGTTTAAAGCCAACTGGGAAGTAAGAAAGTCAAGCCTTGGTGGGCTGGGTGGGCCAGATGGCCTTCCTGCTCTCCTCCCCTGAGAGCTGGTCTCCTCACTCTGTTCAGAAATGACTGTGACCCATATCAGGTGGGGTCATTTGGGATCAAAGGAGGCAGGAGAAGGCAGGAGATAGAAAAGCAGCCATACTAAGGACAGGCAACAGTAAGTTCCAGGTTTTGCCTGGCCTAAACAATTAAGGATACTTTAAATCACTGTTTTTGTAAAGTGGAATTTTAAATTGTAAGAGATAAAAGACTTACTCCATCACTCAGGTCATGCAACAGTGGCTGCCAGCGTGATACAGAAGAAAGAGCACCAAACTGAATGTCAAAGGTCTAGCTGTGTGACCTTGAGGAAGCACCCTCACCTCCCTGAGCCTCAATTTTCTTCATCTGGGAAGTGGGGAGAATACCCTCTAGGACCGTTAATGAAATAAGATGATGTCAGCGTGCTTTGCCAGCAGTCTGCGAATATCGGGCAGAATTCTTGTTATAGATGGTTATTACCTGGTAATCTCAAACAAGAAACTGTCAGATGTGTGCACCTGTCACTGCAGCTTGTCTCAGCCTCAGATTTGGAACAAAGCATGGTCTCAAAAACAAACAAAAGGGTTTGTGCACATGAGGTCCCAAAGCAGGAGGAGAGAGGCTGGCCTCACCTGATGTGCTGAAGCTATTTATAACTCAACAGTGACAGCCACAGGGATGGGAGCCTCAGAACACACCCAGGAAAGGAAGAGAAACGGCATTTTGAAAAGGAAAATCCATTCCCCAGGCCAGATAACTCTCGAAGGCCTATCCCTTTCCCAAATCCTGAATTACTGATGGCTCTTAGAAATGCAAAGGTCTCACACTCAAAGTATACCTCAGTGCACCCACATCCCCACCACAGGCGGCCCTCCTGCTGCTCCCTGTACCCCATCTCCCAGGGTGAAAAACAAGGCCAGACCTGCTTTCCACATATGCCCCAGGGATGTTTGTGGCCTAGGCAAAAAGATGAAGCTCAGTCCTGCCGCCGTGGCCCCAGAGTCTAAGGTCAGCCACAACCAACCAGGCGAAGGGCCTCAGTGGCCTCATTTGACCCTCATCCTTTCCCTGCCTGGCCCAAAACTCCCCTCCCAAGGCGCCCCGCACTCCTCGCCCACACCCCTCCCCCACCCGCTCAGCAGAAGCCCCTCAACAGAATGGCTCCCGCGTGGACCTAGCAGCTGCGGCTACTCACACCCAGGGAGGAAGCCAGGTCCCCCCGGGAGGGGTAAGGTACGATGACAGTCCGCTACCGTAGACCTGCGCTTCCTAAACTTTGGTGTACTTAGAAAATAATAGGGGTGCGGTGGGGTGCTCCTTAAAATGCAAGACCCCTGTCCCGGTGACCGCAGACTGGGTGGGGTGCAGAAACCGGCATTTTAAACAGGCATCCCAAGTGACTCCGATGCAGGTGGCTCCGGGGGAGGGGCCCCGGAGCGTCATTTAAGTGACTGCTCCCGATCCCCTTCCGCCTCCTCAAACCGCCCCACCATTCTCTCCCGCCAGACCCACCGTCTCAGCTCGCCCCTGACCCTCTGTCCCCAGCCCCGTGGCCTCGTCCTCCAAGCTCCTTGTCATCCGGGCCCCATCCCCCTCCGCTGGACCGCTGGACCACTGTTCCCTGACCCCCAGCCTCCCCGGCCCCGCCCTCACGAGGCCCCGCCCCTGTATAAGCCCCGCCTCCAGGCCCGCGCGGACCACCCCCCCCCCCGCCCTCACCGAGGCGCGCCTCGCGCGGGGGGTTCTCCATCAGCTTCTTCAGGACCAGGGGGAAGGACCCCGACAGGCCCCTTTCCCCAGCTGCGCGCCCCGGCCCCGGACCGGGTCCTGCCTGCGGGTCCACAGGCGGCTTCTTACCGCCGCCCGCGTCGGACATCGTGCCCGGACTCGGCTCGCGCCCCTCGCCTCCCCCGCCCGCCCCCCGAGATGGGCCGGAGCTGTGCGACCCGCTGCAGCTGCCGACACGGGCAGCTACTGCGCAGGCGCCCAACGGCGCCCCCGCCTCCCTCCATCGCTACCCCGCCTGCGGACCGGCTCTGGCATATTAATTATTCATGAGGCCAGACCAGCTTCCCCGGATCGTGGCTCTGGATTGGCCCAGCCTGCTAGAGGGGCAGGCGCAGTTCCTCGGGTCCTGATTGGTCGGACGGCCGGGATAAGCTAGACACGTGCAGGGCCAGGTGAGGACCCCCGCGGAGGCCCCGCCCCCGCCACCCCTGTGTCCCCTGATTGGAGCCTGCTGGAGTCTTTGTCGTGGGCTTTCCTCGGCGCGGTCCCTTCCCTCCTACCAGTGTTCCCCCCTCCTACGAGTGTTCCCCCTTCACCGCCCTCTTCATAACCCCTGCCCTCCGCAACCACCGCAGCCTCTCCCTCTTGTCCCCGACTTGCAACCTTCCAGACGCGCCACCGAAGAGGGGCGGGGCTCGGAGCGGCCTGGCCGGCCAAGGGGACCTATCCGAGCTACTGCTCGCGCTGCGTGACCGCCCCCCGTGGGTCACGTGGAGCCGCAGCCGAGTCTGGTCGCGTGGGGTGGGGGCAGAGGAGGAAGGCGCGGGAACAGCCAATGGAGGGCGGGGGCGGGGCCCAGGGAGGTGCACGAGGCGCCGCACGTGCGGGGCTGCGGCGGGGCGGGAGGGGAAGGGAAGGACAGGCCTTTCTGTTCTGGGGACTCTGCCCAGGGTCGCGGGGCAGGGACGCAGAGCCCAGCCCGCACTTCGGCTCCCACGCGACCCAGAGGTCGCCTGAGGGCAGGACCGAGGACCGCGACCTGCCGAGTCGTAGGGATGGCCCGAGCAGGGTTGGCCGCCCCAGAGCCGGGTGTCGGGTTGCCCACGCATCCAGATAAACACTAGCGTGGAGGGAGCATCCCTGAGGCTCTGTCCTGAGCCAGAGCCCGGGTACATGCTTCCGCCCTCCCACTTACTAGTTTATGACCTTGGGAAAGTCCGGTTGCTTCACTGGAACTTGTTTCCTCGGCCATAAAATTAAGAGATTGGGCTAGATAATCTCTACAGTCCCAAACAGATGGGAAATTCTTTTCCTTTCTAGGACTCTCCCTTCTTTTACCTAGAAAACAAAAACAACCTTGACACCAGGTACCGATCCCACGTTTTGTGGGAGAACCACCTCCTCTCTTAAAATATAAATCCTCCCCGGAAGTTCTGCAGGAATCTGTAAAAATGTAATATGTCGAGCGGTACATAAATGTAAAGCTGCTCCTAAACAGCGCTCAGAACTTTGTACCCCTTTATAGTACAAATCAGACTCCGCTGCAAACCCAAGCAACATTAGACTCCCCGGTTTACTCCCGGAAGGCAGAGCTTGGCTTGTTTATCCAGCATCCCTGCAGTGGCCCAGCCCATCTAGCAGGAGGGGTTGGGGGGTGGTATAGTGATAGCCCTTGGTTCAGGGTGTAGACACATGATCCAAACACCCACAGCCAGCTAAAAGTTGTCAAGCTGATGCAATCAGAATTTTGTTGAGGCTGGGCTTGGTGACTCACGCCTGTAATCCCGGCGCTTTGGGAGGCCGAGACGGGCGGATCACCTGAGGTCAGGAGTTCGAGACCAGCCTGGCCCACGGTGAAACCCCGACACTGTTGTAAGTACAGAAATAATTAGACGGGCATGGTGGCTGGCGCCTGTAATCCCAGCTACTGGGGAAGCTGAGGCAGGAGAATCCTGGGAAGTGGGAGGTTGCAGGGAGCCGAGATCGCACCACTGCACTCAAGCCTGGGCGACAGAGGGAGACTTCATCTCAAAAAATAAATAAAATAATTTTGTGGGGGGTTGAGAAGGAAAAAGAAGTTGGGTAGCTGACCAGGCCTGGAAAGCAAGAGATTTGAAGGACTTTCGGTGGTGGTAGGGACAGGATGATGGGTCTGATTCAAAAATTCAAGCTCTCGCTGCCACTCTAACTGAACCTCAGTCATTTTCTGAATCTGATGCCTCGGTTGTTTTACCTTTTGAGGCCTCCTTTTCCTTTTATGTCAAATGGAGTTGGGGCGGGCTTTACCTTATGGGGTTGCTTTTTTTTCTTTCTTTTTTTTTTTTTTGAGACAGTTTCCTCTTGTTGCCCAGGCTGGAGTGCAGTGGCACAATCTCGGCTCACTGCAACCTCTGCCTCCTGGGTTCAAGCGATTCTCCTGCCTCAGCCTCCTGAGTAGCTGAGATTACAGGCATGCGTCACCACGTCCAGCTAATTTATTTATTTTTCTTTTTTTCTGAGATGGAGTCTCACTCTGTCGCCCAGGCTGGAGTGCAGTGGTGGGATCTCGGCTCACTGCGAGCTCCGCCTCCCGGGTTCCCGCCATTCTCCTGCCTCAGCCTCCCTAGTAGCTGGTACTACAGGCGCCTGCCACCGTGCCCGGCTAATTTTTTGTATTTTTAGTAGAGACGGGGGTTTCACCACATTGGCCAGGCTAGTCTCGAACTCCTGACCTCAGGTGATCCACCCACCTGGGTCTTCCAAAGTGCTGGGATTACAGGCGTGAGCCCCGGCGCCTGGCCTACCTTATGGGGTTTCTGTGAGCCAATTTGTGTAGGTGCACAGTTGCAAACCTTCAACAAATGTAGTTTTCATAATTTTACCAAAATTGTTGGCATATCCATTATCCTAGAAGTTAGTAGGTTGCTTGTGTCACACTCTGTAGTGAAAATAGTTATGTCACTCTCTATAGTGAAAATAGTTAATCGTGTACAGAAAATTGGTTGCATTGTAGAATTGTTAGTGAGAATTCTGTGTGTGGCTAAACTTAAATATCTTTAGGGGAAGCTAACCTAGACAAAGGGCATTCCAAGGAAATTGATTAAATCAATACAGGGGCTGGGCATGGTGGCTCACCCTTGTAATCCCAGCACTTTGGGAGGCTGAGGCAGGTGGATCACCTGAAGTCAGGAGTTTGAGACCAGCCTGGTCAACATGGTGAAACGCTGTCTCCATTAAGAATACAGAAATAGGCTGGGCGCGGTGGCTCACGCCTCTAATCCCAGCACTTTGGGAGGCCGTGGCGGGTGAATCACGAGGTCAGGAGATCGAGAACATGGTGAAACCCCATCTCTACTAAAAATACAAAAAATTAGCTGGGCACAGTGGCGAGCCCCTGTAGTCCCAGCTACTTGGGAGGCTGAGGCAAGAGAATGGCGTGAATCCAGGAGGCGGAGCTTGCAGTGAGCCGAGATCATGCCACTGCCCTCCAGCCTGGGCAACAAAGGAGAGACTGTCTCAAAAAATAAAAAAAAAGGCCGGGCGCGGTGGCTCAAGCCTGTAATCCCAGCACTTTGGGAGGCCGAGACGGGCGGATCACGAGGTCAGGAGATCGAGACCATCCTGGCTAACACGGTGAAACCCCGTCTCTACTAAAAATACAAAAAACTAGCCGGGCGAGGTGGCGGGCACCTGTAGTCCCAGCTACTCAGGAGGCTGAGGCAGGAGAATGGTCTAAACCCGGGAGGCGGAGCTTGCAGTGAGCTGAGATCCGGCCACTGCACCCCAGCCTGGGCGACAGAGCAAGACTCTGTCTCAAAAAAATAAAAATAAAAATAAAAATAAATAGGCCAGGTGCGGTGGCTTACACCTATAATCCCAACACTTTGGGAGGCCAAGGCGGGAGGATCACAAGGTCAGATCAAGACCATCCTGGCTAACATGGTGAAACCCTGTCTCTACTAAAAAATACAAAAAATTAGCCGGGTGTGTGATGGGCACCTGTAGTCCCAGCTACTTGGGAGGTTGAGGCAGGAGAATGGTGTGAACCCGGGAGGTGGAGCTTGCAGTGAGCCAAGATCGCGCCACTGCACTCCAGCCTGGGCAACAGAGGGAGACTCCGTGTTTAAAAAAAAAAAAAAAAATTTAGCTGGGCATGGTGGTGAGCACCTATAATCCCATCTACTCAGGAGGCGGAGGCGGAGGCAGGAGAATTGCTTGAACCTGGGAGGCGGAGGTTACAGTGAGCCAAGATCTTGCCACTGCACTCTAGTCTGGGCGAGAGAGTGAGACTCTGTCTCAAAAAAAAAAAAAAGAAAGAAAGAAAACAATATAGGAAGCTTTTTAAAAAACCTGCTAGTTCAGCCATGAGGAGACTTGATTGATGGCTTAGAGTCATATCCATATAGTCTCATGGCTAATATGACATTATTGCTGGGAAGAAAAACCCATTCTCAAAGTATTAGAGGATGATTAATGATAACAGTGGAAGGTTCTAACACGTGTTTATGAGAAAGATGGGATGTAGTAAGAGGAAGTAAAGATTTAGATTTTCTTTTTTTAGCTGTAGTTATCCAAAATGAATAATGCCTACTCCAGTCATCTCCCAGCCTGGAGCAACTACCCTAACAGGCAAGTGATGCTGGTGAGAAGTGAGACTGGCAGGTTAAGCCTCCAGAACTTGGTGTTCATGTACTGACACTTCCCAAAGAGGGTTTTTTCCCCCTGGATAACCAGAGGGTAAATGATGTGTCACAAATGCTGCAGGAGCATTGTAAACACGTTCTCTATCGTGCTTAATTGCAAGCTGTGAGAGGTTAGCTACACTGCTAGTTTGCAGCATTAAACAGTGCTATCCTGCAGGTGGGAGCCATTATGTTCTCCTCTTCATTCTCCACCACAGCGGCCTCTCTCTATGTCTGCCTCCTATCACTAAAGTGGGAATAATGGTGTGACCTTGCCCCATCTTAGTGGGGGTATAAATGTTGAGAGAAGTAGTTAGCTAATTTCCATAGTCTGTGAGCCTTACAAAGAAAGAAACTCCGGCCGGGCGCAGTTTCTCACGCCTGTAATCCCAGCACTTTGGGAGGCCGAGACAGGCGGATCACTAGGTCAGCAGATTGAGACCATCCTGGCTAACACGGTGAAACCCCGTCTCTACTAAAAATACAAAAAATTAGCTGGGCGTGGTGGCGGGCACCTGTAGTCCCAGCTACTCAGGAGGCTGAGGCAGGAGAATGGCGTAAACCCGGGAGGAGGAGCATGCAGTGAGCCGAGATCATGCCACTGCACTCCAGCCTGGGAGACAGAGCGAGACTCTGTCTCAAAAAAAAAAAAAAGAAGAAATAAACCCCTTAAGAAGAACATGTTATTACATGATTAAGACTTTAAAGGCTGAGAGATTAGAGAGGTTTTTCAGGGGGAAAAAAGAGAGAAAAATAAAGGTATGATGTGGAACAGCGGCCCAGCCTGGACAACATAGTGAGACCTCATCTCTACAAACAGTAAACAATTAGCCTGATGTGCTCGCCTCAGCAGCACAAATACTAAAATTGGAACGATACAGAGAAGATTCTCATGGCCCCTGTGCAAGGATGACATGCAAATTCGTGAAGCGTTCCATTTTTTCAAAGAAAAAAATATTAGCTGAGTGTGGTAGTGCACCTGTAGCCCCAGCTATTCAGGAGGCTAAGGTGGGAGGATTGCTGGAGCCCAGGAGATCAAGGCTGCAGTAAGCTGTGATTGTGCCACACTGCGCTCCAGCCTGGGTGACAGAGAGAGACCCTGTCTCCAAATAACAAAAAACAAGAAACAAAACCACACTGGTTTCTTTTTTTTTTTTTTGAGACGGAGTCTCACGCTGTTGCCCAGGCTGGAGTGCAGTGGCGCGATCTCGGCTCACTGCAAGCTCCGCCTCCCGGGTTCCCGCCATTCTCCTGCCTCAGCCTCCTGAGTAGCTGGGACTACAGGCGCCCGCCACCGCGCCCGGCTAATTTTTTGTATTTTTAGTAGAGACGGGGTTTCACTGTGGTCTCGATCTCCTGACCTTGTGATCCGCCCGCCTCGGCCTCCCAAAGTGCTGGGATTACAGGCTTGAGCCACCGCGCCCGGCCAACACTGGTTTCTTTAGGGAAGCATGGGTCCTGGGACGGCAGTGACTTTGTGGGGAGACCCTCCTCAGTTTTTGACCCCGCCACATGGCCGTGGGCAAGCGACTTCTCCTAAGCCTCAGTTACTTTCCCTTGGAAACAGAGATGGATATGCCCACCTCACAGGGTGGCTGTGAGGATGACCTGTGATGTGTGATGCCAGGTGCCTGCCTGGCACGGTATACAGTGTGGAGTGGGTGGGTACCCACCCTTCCCCTCCCGTTCAAGCTGTGTTGGGTCAGGAGTAGAATTATTCTGGGTATGAGGACAAGGCTGCGGGCCTGAGGGTGGGTTTAGAGTCTAAACCACAGACAAGATTGGATGTGAAATGTCCATTTTCCAGAGCTAGACGACTGGCTGTATATTCTCGTCATTACTGTTCCAGAAACCTGCTAACCAGCCCAAGCTAAAAACTTTGTTCAGGCCTGGCACGGTGGCTTATGCCTGTAACCCCAGCACTTTGGCAGGCTGAGACGGGTGGCTCACTTAAGGCCAGCAGGTCAAGACCAGCCAACATGGCAAAACCCCATCTCTACGAAAATTAGCCAGGCATGGTAGCAGGCACCTGTAATCTCGGCTACTCTGGAGGCTGAGACAGGAGAATCACTGTAGAAGTTGCAGTGAGCCGAGATTGCACCACTGCCCTTCAGCCTGGCCTACAGAGCGAGACTCCGTCTCAACAAAACAAAACAAAACAAAAACAAAACAAAAACTTTGTCAGTTGAGCATATGCAGAATAAGTGATTTTCATGAAGCCATTTTGCCAGTTTGGATTATTTTTACTGAAACTTGAAGTTTAGAGGAGCTAAAAGTCCAACACAGGAGCCTTTGGCCAGATACCCTATAATGATCTGTTTGGGCATGTATTCAGCGCCTAGTAGAACAGTCCCATTCTGTTTTCTGAGTTACTGAAAATGGGACATGGGCCTGGGATGTGTGAGAGCAGGAGGGTGATAAGGCTTCTTCCATTGAGCTCTAACAAAGCCCGGTTATCTGTGTCTTTTGCCCAAATCAAATGCAGGAGGGCACAGTGCTTTGTTCAGGGTAGTAACTCAGTAAAAATATACTTTTTTTTTTTCTTTTTTCTTTTTTTAAAAAATTCCCAGCCGGGCGCAGTGGCTCACGCCTGTAATCCCAGCACTTTGGGAGGCCGAGGCGGGCGGATCACAAGGTCAGGAGATCGAGACCACGGTGAAACCCTGTCTCTACTAAAAATACAAAAAAAAATTAGCCGGGTGCGGTGGCGGGCGCCTGTAGTCCCAGCTACTCAGGAGGCTGAGGCAGGAGAATGGCGTGAACCCGGGAGGCGGAGCTTGCAGTGAGCCGAGATCGCGCCACTGCACTCCAGCCTGGGCGACAGAGCGAGACTCCGTCTCAAAAAAAAAAAAAAAAAAAAAAAAAAAATTCCCACCCCATCAGTAAATATTTGTTGGCTTGCTTTGTTCTTGGTGCTAGTAGAACGGTTAACCAAACCTTTCAGAGCTAAGTGATACGCATTTGGAGCATTAATAATGTTAAATAACAGTCACTGTGTTTGATTCACAATTGAACCTGGAACAGCAAACATGAGCCATCCTTCGGCAAGTCTGCCCGCACAAGCCTTGCCAGCAGCTCTCCTTTTTAGCCCACATGCCTGTGGCTGGGCTCTGTGGTTTGTACCTTGGTCTCAGTGTGTTCCAGGGGAGAAGTGGTGGGTGGAGGCTCTTCTCTGATTCTTGCCCTCCTCATCAGTACTCTCAAAAGTGCTAAAAGCATTCTTCTCTTCAGCACTGAAGGAGAGGCTGGTCCTGACCACCAGCGCCTCCTGCCTAAACACAGCTGATTGTGTCTCCCCTCTAGAATCCAAATACCAGGGGAGCAAGAGTAGAGTTGGTTTCATTCACCCCGGGCTCCCCAAGCATAGCAAATGCTCTGGAAGCACATGATGAGTGGCTGGGCGACCAAGAGCTACCGCCCGAGGCATGCTTTCAGAGCCCAGAGAACCCTATGGGTAGGCACGAGCCTGGTGTCAGGAGGAACTGGGTTTGAATCCTTCAACAACTGTGTGGCCTTCCCTCTCTGAGCGTTGATGTCCTCATTTGCAGAGTGGATGATTATACCTTCCTTACAGAGCCATTGCACAGATAATGACATAGGAGCACGCAATACAGTCCTGGCACATGCTCAGGAGATGGTGGCTGTCAAGTCAGGAGCCCGTCCTGTAGCATCCTAGCCATCTGGAAGGAGCACGCCTTGACACTGCCGTCAATGCCTGGCACTTGGTGAGAATTTGTTTCTCACATTTCTCTGAAGGGGTGGGGTGGGGGGCAGGTAGAGAAGAAGGCTCTGGGCTCCTAGGGTGGGAAGGAAGAAGAGAGAGACTGGCCCTGAGGGTAGCCAGTGTCCCTGAGTTCATTTTCTCACCAGAAGAACAGGGGAAATATACCATTTAGAAGGAGGTAGTGAGGATTAAACGAGCTAACATGTCCAGCACGTAGAAGGCCCTCTCCCCTATCCTCATCCCTGAAAGCAAACTCCTCGATTTCTCAGTTTTGCTCTGGTTCCCAGGCTGTGCATGGAGGCAAACACAGGGCCCTTTACTCAGGCCAAGCTCAGGAGAGCCCAGGCTGCACCGAGTCCACCCTCTTGGCTCATTTGTCTCAATCCACCAAGAGGATGACACCAAGGCGCTCTCTTCCTGTACCCCTGCCTCTGCCCCAGCAAGTCCTGCTGAGATCCTGCCTGTTATGAAATGGGGCTGTCCTGTTGCATGCAGGGCAGGTGGCACCATGCCTCTAGGAGCCTCAGCACGTGTTTCCAAGGAGACAGCTCTGTGTGTGTGTGTGTGTGTGTGTGTGTGTGTGTGTACGCACCAACTTGTAACATCCAGTTCTTCAAAGGAAGGTGGAAAGAAGGGAATGAGGGTCAGTTTGCAAGTGGGATGTAGGTAGAAGGCGCACGATGCCAGGCCACGCTGCTGTTTGCCTTTCACAGAAAAAATCAGCATGGCACCTCACGGTTTGCAGACGCTTTCACATGGGACAGCTCACTTAATCTTGGCAACAAGCTCGTGACACAGATACTCTTTTCTGCTTTTTTTTTTTTTTTTTTTTTTTTTTTGAGACGGAGTCTCGCTCTGTCGTCCAGGCTGGAGTGCAGTGGCGCGATCTCGGCTCACTGCAAGCTCCGCCTCCCGGGTTCACGCCATTCTCCTGCCTCAGCCTCCCGAGTAGCTGGGACTACAGGCGCCCACAACCGCGCCCGGCTAATTTTTTTGTACTTTTAGTTGAGACGGGGTTTCACCGTGGTCTCGATCTCCTGACCTTGTGATCCGCCCGCCTCGGCCTCCCAAAGTGCTGGGATTACAGGCGTGAGCCACCGCGCCCGGCCTTCTTTTCTGCTTTTTAAAGTTTGGAGATGGAGAGAGAGGGGGGCAAGTCCCAACCAGTGGGTGATAGAATTAGGATTTGTGTCCTGACTCTGATCATAAGCCCCCTGCTCTCTTCCCAGGGCCATGCTGCCTTGTCCAGAAAGGATTCTAGATCAGGAGTGCCCCTAGATGGGGATGCCACCTGCCCAGCCCAAAGCAAAGGCCTTGTTCAGCCTTCGAGCTGTATGTTCAGGCTCCATAACTCCCTGAAACGGAGGCCTGAGCGACTGGAGATGACAGGAAAATGGGAGGGGTATCTCTAAGCATAGCCAAGGCCCCACGGGAGAGGGAAGGATAGGGTATAAAATGCTAATCATATGATTTAGAGACGCGTGTCTTTCCAGAAGCTGGAAGAGAAAGACGTGAGAGCTGGAGTGAGCATTCTGGAACAGAATCGACTCTTGGAAAAGGATCCTTGGGAGACAGGGTGGGAGTGAAGACAGGAAGAGTGGCTTTCAGGATTTAGGTCCCAGGGACAGAGAGGGGAAACTGAGTCAGGGCTTGGGCTACAGACCCACCCTTTTGCTGGAAATGGATTTCTCTACCAAAAGGGAAATTGTTTGAACTCATGACCTAGAGTGAAGGCTACCAAGCAGCCATTGTCGCTGGAAACCAAGGGAGTCTGGGAGCTGGTCAGTTCTGGCAGAGAAAGTCTGTTTATCCAGGGACAGGAAAGAGGGAAGGTCTACATGGACTGGGCTGGGAGGCCCAGGGGCAGCATTAGGGAGAGGGGCTCCAAGTCTGGGTTTCAAGGGGCGTCATCGAACTAGAAAACGAAATGGGGCAGGGTGCAGTGACTCACGCCTGTAATCCCAGCACTTTGGGAGGCCGAAGCAGCTGGATCACTAGAGGTCAGGAGTTTGAGACCAGCCTGGCCAACATGGTGAAACCCGTCTCTACTAAAAATACAAAAATTAGCTGGGCGTGGTGGCAGGTGCCTGTAATCCTAGCTAGTCAGGAGGCTGAGGTAGGAGAATTGCTTGAATATGGGAGGTGGAGGTTGCAGTGAGCTGACATTGCGCCACTGCACTCCAGCCTGGGCAACAGAGTGAGACAATGTCTAAAAAAACAAAACAACAACAACAAAAAACAGTGGGCGCTGTGGCTCACGCCTGTAATCCCAGCACTTTGGGAGGCCGAGGCGGGCGGATCACGAGGTCAAGAGATCAAGACCATCCTGGCCAACATGGTGAAACCCCATCTCTACTAAACATACAAAAATTAGCCTGGCATGGTGGCGGCACCTGTAGTCCCAGGTACTTGGATGGCTGAGGCAGGAGAATTGCTTGAATTCTCTCCGCCGGGAGGCGGAGGTTGCGGTGAGCTTAAATTGTACCACTGCATGCACTCCAGCCTGGCGATAGAGCAAGACTCTGTCTCAAAAAAAAGGAAAGAAAGAAAATGAAAGTGGAGTGAGAGACTGCATGGAGCAGAGAGCAGAGAGCACACCTGGAGTTTCACACACACCGCACGGCTTTCCAGTACACTTCCCTCCCGCAGGAGGCGAGATACGCTCTGCACGTGACCTAAATGCGTGCTGAAGCACAGCCACGGGGCAAGTGAAAGAAGAGAAAATGGGGAGTTTGTAAACAGTCCTCCAAAGAGATAACTGCCCCCTTCCACTGGACGGGAGCAGCAGGAAGTCCACCAAAGCAAGGGCACGCAGGCCTGAGGGCATCCCTGTTTTCTGGAGCACCTGGTCTCTGTCGTCTTTCTCCCATTCAAACCCAAAGTCAGAGCAGTGGGAGATGGGAGAGAAGCCGCTTCAACAACAACTTAAGTACATGGTCCCCAATGGCAAGTAATTCCGTAATCATTCTGTGTGGCGGATATACCCTCTTTTCAACAAGGTCTATTGCTTTTCAGGTAGACATTTGTGTTTATAAATGGTCTGGAGATTCGGGCGGCTTTGGGAAACTGATCGCAGATTAGGGGGCAAGAATGTGCTGCGGTCGTTGTGACCCCTGTGGCTCTTCAACCCTCTTCCCCCCATTTTATCTAGCAGTTGGCTGCAGGCATCTGTCAGTCCCGTGGGACCTCATGCTTCTCACCCTCAGTGAGACGCCACATGAAGGGACAGGAGGTGACCCAAGACTGGCCCACACCCGTTGGACCTGCCCAGCCACGCTGGACTAACTAATTCTCGGCCACAGCTTGCCAGTGCTCGGCAAAGCTCTGCCTGAAACCTTGGGCGGTCCCCTATGTGCCAGGCCCTGACTTCGCTCATCCACAGTGAGGGAGGGGGACTTTCCGGCTATTGCAGGGCTCTGCAGACCAGCTGGGAGCCAGAGCCTGGCAGCTGCTGCCACACTTCAAAGGCCTTGTTATCCTCATCTGAGGAGCAGTGCCCCGAGTCGCCCCTGAGAATCCTCCCTACCGCACTGGCAGCCTCACCCTTCGTGTGCGTGCTGGGGGACATCCTGGGACACCTGAGGGGAGCCAGGAGCGGCTGCACCACCCTTCCTGGGTTCCTGGAACAAGGAGGGGACCGTCCACCTTAGCTTTTGGATAGGTGCTCAGCTCTGCCAACCCTCACAGGCCACTCAGAGATGCCAAAAAAGTCAGCTATGGCTTGTTTGTGGGTGTGGACTCCAAACGGGGGCAGATCCCTCGGGCTGAGTTGCAGAGGGCTTCCCTGAGGAGGTGGCCTTCTCGTGGTGAACAACTGGTGTCCCCAGTTCTAGGAGGCCCCAGGAGCGCCTTCTGTGACACTCATCTTGGAGGGTGGCCTGGAGTGTCCCAGCATTTGACAGTATGGGGTGTGATTGGAGGGGCCTGAGCCCAGAGCTGCATGCGAGAGCTCAGGTGCCCCTGCCCTGAGCTCCCAGAACCCCCTTCCCCATTCGGGCAATGTGTCCTTAGGAACAGAACCTGCTGACCCTCCTTTCCTGGTTTAGCACAAGCAAACCCACACCCGGTGCCAGAGGGGTGAAGGGAGGCCAGGGGCTGTGGGGTCTGTCTCCTGGCTCTGGTTTGGGAATGGGCTGAGAGCATCCTGTGGAAGGAAGTCCTGTAGGGACCACCAGGGCCACCTGGTGATGCTAGGTAGCAGGTGCTGGCACAGCAGGATGAGAGGGAGGCCTGAGAAAGGTCCCCTGAGAGGACACCCCAGGCACCCAAGTCAGACTCAGGCAGCAGAGGCCAATGGGCCCCTGTAAAGGCAAGGAGGAGTTGGAGCCCTGGGGACCTGGGGGTGACCCCTGAAGTCTGGGAACAGAAGAGATTTGGAGAGAGATTTATCAGGATTCTCTCCCAAACTAATCTGGCCATGGGGTTCCCAGGCAGGACTCAGGAGACAACTGGTGCTGGCCACCAGGTCTGCCCCGTGGTCCACGCCCTCCTCTCTCCTCCCTCGCGCGTGTTTTGCCTGTGGCATCCTAGGAACGCAGGGCTTCCAGCCTTGTGGTCCTGTTACATAACAGCTTCCATCCCATCCATGAGTTCAGCCCTCCGGCAAGCGGGAGCTGCAGCAGGCGCACCAAGGAAAGCCTCTGCTTCAGACCCAGGCTTCTGCTCCCCAAATCCACAGTCCCTGCCACTCTGCCACCCCCAGCGTACAGCGGGAGGGAGCTTCATAAACAGTCAGCGTCCAGCCAGATTCTTTCAACAGGACCCCCGTCCTGTCCTGTCCTGTCCTGGTCCCACATGAGCACAGCACCTGTCAGTGGCCACACACTGGCCATGGCTTCCCCAAATCCGGCAGGCCTAGGAAACAGTCCCAGAGCCGGTGTGACATATGCCTCTTCGAACCCCTCTCCGCACTCTGCACCCTGAGACCAAGGACACACCACTACCGGGACCCTCCCTGGCTTGGAGATGCGTGTCCTGCCACTGTGCTTGTGGCTGCCCCCTCGCACCCTCGAGTACCTGGGCAGCCAGCCATTGCCGGTCACCTGCGCTCCTACCTGTTCTCTTCTCTGGCCAAGGCAGAGAGTGCTCCAGCAGGGACTTGAGGACCTCAGGCATGTCCATGGCAGAGGCCACTGGGAACCGGTCGCAGCTCACACAGCCCAGCAGGAGGTGCTTGCTCCAGGGAGTTCAGAAGCAGCTGGAGAGGCAGGGGCCGGCCAAAGCCGCAGGCTAAGGGGAGGCAGGCGGGGTGGGAGCCTTGAGGCAGCCAATGGCCAGCACCAGTCCCGGCCCGCCCGTCCACCCCCGGCTTGGCCACCTGCCAGCTCCGGCTGCAGCCAGGCCTTCCCTTCCCGCTGCTTGGCAGGGCGGGCCTGGCCCTGCGCCAGCTGCAGCACGTGGAGCTGTCGCGCCAATCCTCTGACAGAGAGCTCAGCCTGTTATCTAACTTTGGAAAGGGAAGTTCTCCCCCAGGCTGGGAGCCATAACTGGGGCTGCCAGGTGAGAATGGTAAGCTCCACGCCCACAGCAAGCATGCATCGGCACGGAGGAGCCCTGGAGGCCCAGGCACGCAGTGGAAACCATCCCGGGCTAGGACCTAAGGCTGCAAGAGAAAAGGAGGATGACAGGCAAGGACAGCACCTCAGGCAGCCCAGCACAAGATACCCTGTGTTGGCAGATGCAGGGACGCGGGTGGGCATCATGCCTTCTCCTATGAGCTCGTGAGCCTCAAGGGCTTGTGGCATGTTTTGATGCTGTGTTTATGCCCTGCACGTTTACCCTACAAGGCACGCCAGTGTATATGTGGCATGCATAACTGGGGCTTTATACCCTCTACACAGCCTGAAGCCTGTTCCCCAAAAGGAAGTGACAAAACCTACTGCCTGAGGTTCTTTGGTCTTCAGGGGAGAGGGGAATAGGGGCAGGTGCCAGGAGACCAGGCACCACTGAAAGGGGGGCAGCTCTGCCAGCCTGCTTCAGGCTTGTCCTGGATAAGGAATCCCTGCTTCCCAGTCATCGTGGGGACTTAAGGTGCCAATTGGCTGTTTGCTGTGGTCCCCTCTCATACCTTCCCAGCAGGACGCTGGCCCCTGTGGTCTTCGGGTTACTTGGATGTGTGGGTGAAGCCAACGGTCTGGATGTCACCGTCCACCTCAGACCAGCATCAGAGCAAAGCCAGACTTGTCGGGATGCCAGGTTCTCGATTCTGCCATACATTGATGTGGGATCTTGAGGAAGCTTAGCAGCAATTCTGGGTCTCAGTTGCCGAACCACCTAATGTAGTGGCCTCTAAGGTGCTGTTCAGCTCTAGTTCTGTGGCTCTGAAGCTCCAGGTGGGCTGCAGTAAATGTTTGGTTTTCTGCATGGTAGCAGATTTTTTTTTTTTTTTTTTCTGAGATAGGGTCTTTGTTGCTCAGGCTGAAGTGCAGTGGTGGGCTCATGGCTCACTGCCTTATGCTTGCAAGTAGCTGGGACTATAGGTGCATGTGCTGCATGCTGCCCCACTGGACTTTCTTTTCTTATGTAAACACAGGGGCTCCCTGTTGCCCAGGCTGGTCTCAAATCCTGGGTTCAAGCCATCCTTCGGTCTTGGCCTCCCAAAGTCCTGGGATTACGGGTGTGGACACTGCCCCTGGCCTGTAGCTGGCTTTTCTTTTTCCTTCCTTCCTTTTTTTTTTTTTTTTTTTTGAGAGAAGTCTTGCTCTTGTCCCCCAGGTTTGAGTGCAATGACTTTATCTTGGCCCACTGCAACCTCCACCTCCCGGGTCCAAACGATTCTCCTACCTCTGCCTCCCAAGTAGCTGGGATTAAGGCACCTGCCACCACGTCCAGCTAATTTTTGTAGTTTTTAGTAGAGACAGGGTTTCACCATGTTGGCCAGGCTGGTCTCGAACTCCTGACCTCAGATAATCCGCCCGCCTCGGCCTCCCACAGTGCTGGAATTACAGGCTGAGCTACCGCACCTGGTCAGCCTGTAGCTGGTTTCTAAGCAGTCCTTTGTTGTTTCCCAAAATTCCATTTTGTACAGAATCAAAAATACTCCAGAAGCCCCTTCTGGCTTCTTCCTTTCCCCATGATCCCAGCTTATCCGCTAATTACCCACCCTCCCTCCCTAATGACCCACCCCAAATTATGCTCTTTCCCAAATTAATTAAAAATTAATTTTAACTTTTGAATACAAAAAACAGTACGTGGCTTAAAGCTCAAAACCTCCGATAAGGTTTGTTTATTTGTTTATTTAGAAACACGGTTTCGTTCTGTTGCCCAGGCTGCAGTACAGTAGCAGGATTTCAGCTCACTGCAACCTCTGCCTACCAGGCTCCTGCCTCAGCCTCCCGAGTAGCTGTGATTACAGGCACGCACCATTACGCCTGGCTGATTTTTGTATTATTAGTAGAGGCAGGGTTTCACATCGTTGGCCAGGCTGGTTTCAAACTCCTGACCTCAGGTGATCCACCCTCCTCGGCCTCCCAAAGTGCTGGGATAGGCGTGAGCCACCGTGCCCGGCCTCAATGAAGTATACTTTAGAAATGTCCTTTCTGGCCGGGCGCAGTGGCTCAAGCCTGTAATCCCAGCACTTTGGGAGGCCGAGACGGGAGGATCACAAGGTCAGGAGATCGAGCCCTTCCTGGCTAACACGGTGAAACCCCGTCTCTACTAAAAAATACAAAAAACTAGCCGGGCGAGGTGGCGGGCGCCTGTAGTCCCAGCTACTCGGGAGGCTGAGGCAGGAGAATGGTGTAAACCCGGGAGGCGGAGCTTGCAGTGAGCTGAGATCCGGCCATTGCACTCCAGCCTGGGTGACAGAGCGAGACTCCGTCTCAAAAAAAAAAAAAAAAAAAAAAAAGTAAGCATGTATATATGTGTATATTTATAACACACATACAAAACACTTAATTTTGCAGAGTTGTGTGTTTTGACCAGCAGAGAGTTTTGTGACTACAAAGGAGAGACCCCCTTACTGCTCTGTTTCCAGCCAGACCCCTGGCCAGTGCCCCTTGCTCTGCAACCCCGGGGGTGAAGGTAAGGGTGAGAGTGGGCCTGGTGTGCAGGCCCCCAGCTGACCTGTGATTTGCAGGAAGGGGCGGACTGAGGCTGGGCTGCCACATTCAGCATTCCTTGGCCCAGGAATTCTCTTGAGTGCAAGACTGCTTATCACAAAGGTAGAGTGGGCAGGTGTCCATCAGTACGATCTCAAAAGGAATACGAAGCACCCTGTATTTCTCAAACATACCCACCTGCTGCAAGACGTTTTTCTCTTGGAGATTCATTCCTGTGAGCTCTCTGCAGGCTCCCTTTTTTTTTTTTTTTTTTTTTGAGGTGGAGTTTTGCTCTCGTTGCCCAGGCTGGAGTGCAATGGCGTGATCTCGGCTCACCGCAACCTCCGCCTCCCAGGTTCAAGCAATTCTCCTGCCTCAGCCTCCTGAGTAGCTGGGATTACAGGCATGTGCCACTGTGCCTGACTAATTTTGTGTTTTGAGTAGAAACAGGGTTTCTCCATGTTGGTCAGGCTGGTCTCGAACTCCTGACCTCATGTAATCCACCCACTTCAGCCTCCCAAAGTGTTGGGATTACAGGTGTGAGCCATTGCGCTGGCCTCTGCAGGCTCCTTTTAATGTGCAAATGTCCTAAGCCTCTGAGACCATGAATGAGTGCTTATCACATACCTGGCACCAGCCTAAACCCCACGAGGAATTCAAAGTTTAATAACATACCCAGCCAGGCAACTCCCTATCCTTAGAGAACTTTCACACCACTGGGAGTCCATATTGGCAGCCCCCAGTCGGCACTCACAGTGTCCAGCTGGCAGCATCCCCTAGGTCAGACAGGGACCACACCAGTGGGTTGCTGGGCCAGGCAGCCAGGGAGGCAAGAGGTAGTGGGAAGGGAAGGCCATATACATACCTAGAGACCTTTGGATGGGGGCCACATGCCGGGAGTATTGGGATTGTCTGCCCTTCTTGGACTTCCTAGCTCAGGTGTCTGATGTCCACTGCAGATGGTCTGAGGTCTGTTGGTGTCCTTATCAATGCCACTGAGCCCACCCCATGCCCTGTGCTTGAGTTTTCATCAACTGTATTTACCCCTAGTTCACTAGGAATGTGGTGTTCTTTGTGCCTACAGCTATGTCTCTGCAGGGGAGCTGTAATGCCAGACAGGAGTCCGGAGTCAGAGTCACAGTGGCCCCATAAGAACATCTAACGCCTTGTGCAGCTGAGAGGCCGGGCTGAGGGAGAACTTTATCAAGAATACGTTCTCGGCCGGGTGCGGTGGCTCACGCTTGTAATCCCAGCACTTTGGGAGGCCGAGACAGGCGGATCACGAGGTCAGGAGCTCGAGACCATCCTGGCTAACACGGTGAAACCCCGTCTCTACTAAAAATACATTAAAAAAAAAATGAGCCGGGCGTGGTGGCGGGCGCCTGTAGTCCCAGCTACACGGGAGGCTGAGGCAGGAGAATGGTGTGAACCCGGGAAGCAGAGCTTGCAGTGAGTGGAGATCGCGCCACTGCACTCCAGCCTGGGTGACAAAGCAAGACTCCGTCTCAAAAAAAAAAAAAAAAAAAAAAAACCAAGAATACGTTCTCAGCCAGGCACAGTGGCTCACTCCTGTAATCCCAGCACTTTGGGAGGCCGAGGTGCGCAGATCACCTGAGGTCAGGAATTCTTGACCAGCCTGGCCAACATGGAGAAACCCTGTCTCTACCAAAAACACAAAAATTAGCTTAGTGTGGTGGCACGTGCCTGTAATCCCAGCTACTTGGGAGGCTGAGGCAGGAGAATCACTTGAAGCTGGGAGGCAGAGCTTGCAGTGAGCCGAGATCACACCACTGCACTCCAGCGTGGGCGACAAGAGCAAGACTCTGTCTCAAAAAATTTTAAAAAAAAGAATATGTTCCCTGTGCCTCGTCCCCTCCTTGACCAGCAGCGCATATTCACTTCTAGGTCCAAAACGAAGGTGCCAGAAGAGGCTGGCATAATCTTACTGATCATCAATTGAGCAGGTCCAGTGGCTCTGGCTGCGTTTTCCTGAGGACCGGGGGATATTTCCCAGGGAGGCTGCAAAGGGCTTCCAGGTGTGGGGATAGATGGATGCAGTTCTTTGCAGAACTGTTAAGGGCTTTCTCTGGAAAGGTTCAGAACTGAGGCAGCTGGTGCACTGTGTTGGTCGTGTTCACTGAGGCCCCTCCTCACAGACTTACTGATCATGACTTACTGCAGCCTCAACCTCCTGGGCTCAAGCCAACCTTCCACCTCAGCCTCCCAAGTAGCTAGGACCACAGGTGTGGACCACCATGCCCAGCTAATTTTACATTTTTTTTTTTTTTTTGTAGAAGACCAGACATAGGCCTGCGTTCAGTAACTGGGAGCTGCTGAAGCCAGCTCTGACTCATCGATAGGACGAATACCAGCTACTGACCATAAATATCCAGGTGACACGGGTGCATGGAACTGCACATGTGAAGTAAAAATTAAGAGAGAAAGAAAGATGCAGAACAGTAAGTGACATGGATTACAATGATGAATCTTTTTAAAGCTTCAATTCCAGTTTCACCTCCTCCAGGAAGTCCTCCCTGGCTCCTGAGCCTGGATGAGGTACCTCCCCTGGTACCCTGAGTGTCTCCCCCCTGTCACCCAGATCACATCATTCTACAGTCTTCTGTTAAGTCGGTCTCTTTTAGCACTGACTGAATTGAAGGGGAAGCAGTTTCTTAAGTAATCTTGTATTTCCTGGATCTGGGATGGACTGGGTGCTCAGTTGATGTTTACCAATCTGAGTCACATGAGGACCAGAAGATAATTTAAGGGAATTGACAAGAATTTACAAATTTATTCCACTAGGTGTGTTGAAGTCCTGCTTTTTTTTTTTTTTTTTTTTTTAAGACAGAGTCTCACTCTGTCACTCAGGCTGGAGTGCAATGGCATGGTCTCAGCTCACTGCAACCTCTGCCTCCTGGGTTCAAGTGGTTCTCCCACGTCAGCCTCTCGAGTAGCTGGAACTACAGGCGTGTGCCACCACACCCAGCTAATTTTTGTATTTTTAGTGGAGACGAGGTTTCACTATGTTGGCCAGGCTGGTCTGGAACTCCTGATCTCGTGATCCACCCGCCTCGGCCTCCCAAAGTGCTGGGATTATAAGCGTGAGCCACCGCGCCTGGCCTCTGCTTGTCTTACTCTAATTGTTCCTTTATTTTATTTATTTTTTTGAGACAGGATCTTGCTCTGTCTCCCACGCTGGGAGACAGTGCTGTGATCATGACTTACTGCAGCCTCAACCTCCTGGGCTCAGGCCAACCTTCCACTTCAGCCTCCCAAGTAGCTAGGACCACAGGTGTGGACCACCATGCCCAGCTAATTTTACATTTTATTTTTTTTTTTGTAGAGATACAGTTTTACTGTTGCTCAGGCTGGTCTCAAGCTCCTGGCCTCAAGTGATCCTTCTGCCTTGATCTCCCAAGGCAGGATTACAGGAGTGAGTCACCCAGGGAAGGTCTTGATGCAGGCACACGAGCTCTGCAGCCTAAAGATGAGTCTGTATTTTTCTTCTGGGAACTCTGCTTTGCCACGGCACTTTGGTTTTTCACAGTGTATCCAGAAGTGCTGTGAATTCCAGAATGTCAGGGCTGAAGGGACATTTGCCGATACCCAGTTCCCAGTGGTTCTCGATCTTTTTTCTGCCTCCTTCCTGAGAGTCTTTGGAACCTTCGCTGAAACTCTCTGGGCTATAAACATGGACAGCAAACTTCCAGGGCTGCTGTGAGGGGCGGATGTACTGTCTGCACAGTACCTGCTGCAAACAAGATGCTCAATAAAGCTGGCTGCTTTTGTTCCTCGCGCCATCATTTATCAAACATCTGAGCATCTACTGCATACCTGGCCCAATGTCTTCAGGCAATTCTCTGGTCCCGAACCTCTGTCTGTCCACTCCACACTGCAGTTTAAAGCTGCCTGGGAAGCCGGGCATGGTGGCTCATGCCTGTAATCCCAGCACTTTGGGAGGCCAAGGCGACAGGTGGATCACTTGAGGTCAGGAGTTCAAGACCAGCCTGGCCAACATGATGAAACCCTGTCTCTACCAAAAATACAAAAATTAGCTGGGCATGGTAGTGGGCGCCTGTGGTCCCAACTACTCAAGAGGCTAGGTAGGAGAATCACTTGAACCCTGGAGGCGGAGGTTGCAGTGAGCCGAGGTCATGCCACTGCACTCCAGCCTGGGTGACAGTGAGACTCTGTCTCAAAAAAAAAAGGGAAAAAAAAAGCTGTCTGGGGAGAGCTTGCTCTTGGACATGAGCAGTACCTCCCTACGAGACCCCCGCTATCACCTGCAGCCATGCACGATCCAAAAGATTTGACGAAGTACCTCCCACCCCAGCAGACTGAGTCCCTGAGAACTCCAGATCTAATATATCAGCTCCTTTTATTTATTTATTTTTGAGATGGAGTCTTACTCTGTCACCCAGGCTGGAATGCAGTGGTCCTATCTCAGCTCACTGCAACCTCTGCCTCCCAAATTCAAGCAATTCTCTGGCCTCAGCCTCCCAAGTAGCTGGGATTACAGGCGTGCGCCACCACGCCCGGCTAATTTTTGTATTTTTTAGTAGAGAGGGGTTTTCACTATGTTGGCCAGACTGGTCTCAAACTCCTGACCTCAGGTGATCTGCTCCCAAAGTGCTGGGATTACAGGCATAAGTCACCGTGCCGGGCCCCCCGCCAGCTCCTTTTAAAGATGAGGAAACTGGACCCATGTGACTTCCGTCTCCTTTGGGTTCACAGGAGCCAGGGTTGTGGTCGGGACCATAGGCATGGCCCCCGCCTTCCTGGAAGAGCCGCCTCCAGAAAGGGCAGAGGCGGGCCCTGGAGCCCAGCTGGGCACACTGCAGCATAAGTGTAGGGAAGTGTGGGCACCACTGGCAGCCCCACGTGGAAGGCTGAAAGCAGGCAAGCTGCGGATGAGCCAGGGAAGGGTGGCAAGTGGCAGCATGTCGTTGCCAGTGAGATGCTGCCAGAGCCGGGGTCAGCTGGCCTCCGTGTATACACAGGGACACAGACCTGCCCCTCACCCCGGGGAATGCTTAGCGTTCCTCAGAGTAGCTAGCACGGGCCAGGTCTGTCCCATGAGGACAGAGCAGCTAAGGCCCCTGGATATAAGTGCCAGGTGGGGAGGAACAGGAGCGACACCTCGGGGACAGAGGTCAAAGTGTACAAGTTTATTTTCTAGAACAAAGGCTAAAAGAAGCAAGTTTCTTTCATTTTATTTTAAGAAGGACAAAAATTGTTATTAAAACATCTACATTATTATCAAGATACTAGACCTTATGAATATTTAATATTAAAGTGTGGTATTCTTAAATTTTTAATACACAGACATTTTAAAGGACCATTAAATTGATGGCTGCCCAGCTGAGAAATGCAGCATCCCTCCCCACCCACCCCGCCCCCATGCTTGCCATGCCACCTTGTCCCTGCCTGCCGGGGAACACAGGTCCCAGACTCAGCCCTCTGAGCCTCCCAGCCAGGGGCCCTAGGAGGCTCACAACAGCAATAGTTACCCTCATCATTAAAAGGGCCTTCTTGTCCCTCCTCCCCATCATACTCTGCCTCCCACCCTCTCTTCCTTACCCTGTGGGGGCTCCAGCTCTGGCCAGGCCAGGGAGCCCCAGATCCCAAGGGTCCCTGGACAGATCACAGGCTGAAGATGAAAACTCTGGACTTGAATCCTGTTCCTTTCAGCGGGGAGACAAATACAAATCACCTTTTTTCCCTGAGCACTCCCACTCTCTCCGCAATCGATGGGGCTGGTCTGGGACGCTAGCAGAGCTGGGCCTGGGGAGGGTGGCTCCTGCCCCTGGCTGCCCGAATCACCTCTGAGCCATGGCTCCAGTCCCTGTCACCTTGCAAATGGCCCGATGGCCCCTGAAACCCTCCTAATCACACAAGGATGGCTGCATTTTCTGGCCAAATTCTTTATCTTTAGCCCTCATAAAAGTGACTCCTTGGATACCACACACATATATAATATTATATAGAGCGATATATTTAATACCTGTGTATATATGCATCACGGGGGCGACATATATACACACTAGAAACAAGGCTGGTGACAACAGACTGCAACACCACGGATCAGGGAAAACAAGTATCATCGACATCACGGCCACACACAGCCACAGCCCCCACCTTGGGTGTGGTCTCCCCTCCTCTACAGCCACACCACCAGCACCCAAACTGTGCAGTGCTGGCCTGCTGGGGGCAGGGGGTGGGGCAGGGAAGAGGAAAGAGTGCATGCCACAATTATCAGGAAAGGTTGGGCAGTGGCGGTGGGAGGAACAGTGGCCCCTTCAGCCCTGGGCAGCCCATCACTGCGTCAGCGAGCGCTGGCAATCCTTGCTTGAGAAGAGTGGGGTGGTCCCTTCTCTCCTTCTCACCCCCCTACAGCCTAATCCCTGGTTCCTTCCGGGGCTGCCCCACTCCTGTGCCAATGGTGTGGGGCATTCTGGAATGTCTCGGGAACCAGGGGAGGGTGGATCTGCCCGTGGAGGGTGGGGTGGAGAGGAGGGGGGTGCACACAGACATGTCAGACGAGAGGGACGAGGGAGGCCTTGGTGAGTGGGGGCAGGGGCTGCGGGTCCGCTGGAGTCCCAGACAGCTGGTAGGGCCAGGGATTAGGGAGGGGCTAGGACAGACGGTTATAAATGTATGTCTGGGTCTAGAGGAGAGGACATACTGGGTCCCCAAGAAAGAGGGGCCGTGTCCCATCCTGGAGTGGCCCATGGTGCCCGGGGTCAAGCCTCCCTTTTCTCCATATTCTCCAGACCCTCACCCTTCCCACCTCCCACACAGATCCTGAGCTCATGGTGTCCTGCCCTCTGCCACCTTTCCCAGAGTGCATGTCGGGAGGCAACCTCTGCTGCTGCACCCAAAGAGACCATCCTTGGGAGGGGGCAGTCCCTTCATGGGGTGCTCACATGGCCAGCCCTCCTCTGGGCCTCCCTTCCCCAGCCCCCAGGCAGCGCTGCCTGGGACCCCAGCTGCACACCGATTCAGAGACCGTCACATCCCTGCTGAGGGGACCGTGGGCTTGGCCAATAATTGGCCCTGAGTCTTTTGAGCCCTGTTTTCATCCCAGCTCTGCCTTGTGCTGGGACCCTGGGCGGACCACTCCTCCCTTCTAGGCCTCAGTTTTCCTCTCTGCAAAATGGGGTTTGGGCTGGATCATCTCTGAAGGCTCTGAGGACCTACAGTCTATTTTCACTGGCCCACGAGGGAGTAGGGTTCAGGTGGTGGCATCAGAGAAAGGCCGGGAACTCCTTAAGCTCCAAAGATCCTCCAGCCCCGCTCCTCCCAGCCTTCCCGAGGGGAAGCTGAAAGCTGAGGCCCCAGAGGGTAAGTGACCAGTACAGTGTTCCCAGCTCCATCCTGGGGCTACATTTTAAAGCTAATGGGGCCTCCGCCCTCTGTTGTGTCCTGATTTGCCCCCAGGAGGAGGGGGTGGGATGAGGACCGGCCAGGGCGAAGGACGCTCCTGCTGCAGATTCAAGTGGGGACCCCAGGCTCCCCAGCCCTGAGCTTTGGGCCCCCATTAGGAGCAGACATAAGTTAAAGCTGGAGGCTGAAGCTGGAGGGGTCAGCCAGGCCCCTCCCTCCTCAACCAGGAGAGCCATGGGGTGGGGGAAGGGCTGCCCAGGTTTCAGCGGGGCCTCCGGGGGCTGCAGCATGTGCGCCTGGGTACGCACACCGGGGCGGAGGTGGGGAGAAGATGGACGGGGCCTCAGGGGGCTGGGGGCTGCCTGATGAGGGCGGCCCCCCACCCCGGCTGGCCTGCCCTGACCCTTCTATCAGGCCTTCTGGCCCCACCCACCCCTGACCCCAGGACTTCGCCCATGGCCAACACCTGGCCCTACTCCCCGGTGGTGGTGGCGGCAGCAGCAGCAGCAGGGGCTTCTGGGGTGGCACCGGCAGGGTCCCCATCCTCTTGCAGCAGGAAGTTGTATTTGCCAAAGTCGTCATCCCGTGGGCACAGGAGCATGTCCTTGCGAGCCTTGGCCAGCTTCTGCTTCAGCACCTCGCGCCGATCCAGCCACTCGTTGAGCTCCTCCTGTCCATGGGCGCAGCGGCACTTGTCCCCATCTGGGCAGGCTTTGCCCTTCTGGAGCCTGTGGGTGGCAGGAGGCTCACTGCCCGAGCTCTGTGCCCTTCCCACCCCGGGCTGTCAGTCTGAGGCCAGCCACTTGACCTCCCCGAAGACAAGCCTCTCCCTCGGCAGCTGGGTCCCAGCTCAGGGAGAACCTGGGTGTCTTGACCCCCTCTGGGATCTGCCCCACAGCTGCAAATTAGAGGTCTGGATAGGTCTGAGCCCAAACCTCCAATCCACCCTTCCCCACCACCCCCAAGACTGCAGTCACAGCCAAGCCTCACCACCCTCTGCACACCACCTCCAGGCCAAGACGAGCCAGAGCTGGCCACAGACTCCATCTCCTCGGGCCACCCCATGTCCCACCAGGCCCTGCTCTCCCAGGAGCACCTGTCGCAGAGCCGGAACTCGCCCATGGGGAAGCGGAAGGCCCAGCCGCTGGCGTCACTGTCGGACGTGAAGACCTTCTCCTTGTGCTTCTCAGACTGGATGTGCTGCTGCCACTGCTTCTTGCTGTTGCTGTTCTTGCCGCAGAGCCAGCAGTGGTAGCCCATCTGGGGGCACAGCCATCGTGGGTGCCTGCTCCCCCACACCTCTGCCCGGACCACCTCCCTCGAGAGGCTGAGCGCTGGCCAGCTGGGCCTTCCAGGCTGCCCCTCCCAGGTGAGGCTCAGACCACAGCCCCGAGCACAGCCCCGAGCACAGCCCCGAGCACAGCCCCGAGCACAGCCCAAACCACAGCCCCGAGCACAGCCCCGAGCATGCAGGGCAGGGGCATTACCATGATGTCTGCGTAGTCTGTGGGCATCTGGATCTGCTTCTCCCCTTCCCGAGAACTGATGGGGGTCCCTTCCCCAGGCTTCCCTGGGTTGTGTTTTTTCAGCCACATGTCATAGGTCTGCTGCATGTCCAGGACTGGGCAGGGGCAGGGAGACAGGGCACCTGCTGAGGGGCTTCTCCATCCGTTCTGCCCCATGGTCCCCACTTGATTTGGGAGCCATGAGCATCCCAAGTCCTGCTGATGGGCTGCTTGGCTTCAGGGCCTGGCCTCAGACAGGGCCCGGCCTAGGGTTGGCGGAGAAGGGCCCAGGCAGCAAAAGGGGGTGCAGCAGACGCTCTTGGGCCCGCTGGTGAGTTGAGACTTTCAGCACCGAAGAGACACCGGGGGAGGGCCCGCCCACCCCGTCTGCCCACTCACTCTTGTTCTCCTTCATGAAGGTCCACATGTCCCTCTCCTCCGGGCTGTGTGCGAAGGAGCAGTTCCCCACATATTGGCACTTGCGGCCGTTCTGTGCATGGATGCAGAGCTGCGGGGTGGGCATGGGGAGAGCCTCTGAGTCCCGCTGGAAAGCATCGCTGCCTCCTCGGGGCCCCCCAGCCCCCCGTCCCAGCACTCACATCGTATTGCTGTGGGAAGTTGCGAATGGACGGCAGGGGCCTCACTGACACCCACTTCCTCTTGGCCTTGGACATCACCAGAAGGACCCGCCGCTCCTTGGTCCAGCTGCAGGACAGAGCAGGGTTGGGGAGAGGTCAGGGCACAGCCTGCGTGCTGTGTGACCTCTGTGGAGAGCCCTGGCCTCTCTCAGTTGGCCTCCACACCTGTGGTGGTCGGGTGGCCCCATCCCACCTGAGCCCCCACCTGGCATCCCACTCACCAGTGCCGGGCCTTGGCACTGCAGTACTTGAGGTCCTTGTCAGGCTCCACCACCTGCCCGTTCCTCCAGCACTGGCCACATACAAACTTCATTTGCAGGTCAAAGGTGCTGGGCCCATGTGTCCTCGGGGCACCCTGTCGGGGGATGGGGAGGGGGGTTGGTGAAGCTGCAGGCACCAGGCCTGAGGCCCTGGGTCTTCACACAGGTAGCCTCCTGGAGAGCCGTGGAATAAGCTGGTCTGCTCCAGGGTCTTCCTGGCAGGCAGTGACCTCCCAACGGCAGGCCCAAGGGCTTCTCAGGGGAGCCAGGTCTGGAACGGGGCTCCCCTTTCCACCCTCTGTGGCTGGTCCCTGCCTCGTCCAACTCCCTGGGAGGCCTGCTGGGTGGAAGCTGCATTTCCCAGGGCAAAGCTCCGTTCTGCTACACTCCCTGCCTTTGCACAGGCTGTTCTCACTGCCCTTCCTCCATTCTTCATCCAGCCTGTTCTAGAAATTCCTTCAAAACTCAGCTCAAGCGCATCTCCTGTGGGAAGCCGGCCCTGGAGCTCTCCTAAGCTGCAGCTGTCCATTCGGTGAGCTCCCACGGTCTCTAAACTGCTCCTGTTGACCGACTCACCCGACTATGAGTGCCGAACCTGTAGAGTGGGGGGTCCGGGAGATGGGAAGCCACCCCGGTGGGGGTGGGGTGGTGGTGGCAGGAGTCAGCCTTGGGCGGTGGGACAGGCATCTGGGTGGCCCTGGTCTCTGGCCCTCCCTCCAGGGCAAGGCCTTGCTGGTCTCTAAGGCCCCACCTACCACGTTCCTTCTCTGCCCTATGTCCCAGCCTTTGGCCTGCTCTTCTGCACCCCTGGGACAGGGCTGAGAGCCAGAGGTGGGAAAAGTGCTCGCTCCGCCTTGTCTCCTGCCACCTCGAACCCCCTCAGCTGGCTACACTGGCCAGCCTGCCGCTCTGTGAATGCACCAGCTGTCCCTCCTCCCTCGTGTAACCTTGAGCCTCCCGGTCTTCCCAGGATCCTTGGGTGCAGGGTCACCCCTTGCTCTTCCAGGCTGCTGGGCGTGATCCTCCTGCCACAGGAACTCCCCCGCAGGAGCTGTGGCCTACTCCCCTGTGTCCCCAGCACTGCCCTGCCCAGGGCCTGCCCTGGAGCAGGAAGGAGCTGTCCTCATTGCTGACTGACCCCTGGCCTGGCGCTGGACAGCTCGCGGGCTGCTCAGCCCCAGGATAACACACGTATGACCCCGGTAATAAGGTGAGGTCAAGCCTTTATGAGCGGGACGGCCTGCACTAGAGCAGGCAAGAAGTGGACCCATGTGGCTACTGATTTCTGGGTGTTCCCCTCGATTCTCACAAGAAGCGTGACAGGAAGGCATTATTACCATTTCCCAGGCGGGATAAAGGGGGCACCGAGGGTATGGTGGCTTAGCCACGGCACTAATGACAGCCACTGCAGTCCTGAGCTCTTCCCTCAAAGCCAGACCCCGTGCCCATGTTCATGACTGCATAGTCTCACCAGCTCTTGCCATAGCAAGTGGCAAGAGGGGTCTCACTATGTTGCCCAGGCTCATCTCAAACTCCCGGCCTCAAGGGATCCTTCTGCCACAGCCTCCTGCGTAGCTGGGCTGCATGTGCACTACCACACCCAGCTAGTGTTCTCTCTTTGAAAGGTGCCATCAGCCCCTCACTGCTTCCCTGCCAGCTCCTGGCCAGAAGGAAAAAGAAACAGACGGGGAGGGGAAAAGAGGACTGCACGGGAGACTGATGGAGGGCAGCAGGGACCAGGAAGAGGGGAGAAAAAGAGAAGAGGACCAGGAACAAAGAGGTCAGGGAGCAAGGGAATGCTCGAGGTGGTGGGCAGCCCTGCCAGCCAGCCTGGCCCAGGGACCCCCAGGCAGCCTGCCCTGCTCCCTGTCACACCCTGGTCAGCCTCCTGAGTGGTCCAGGGGCCCAGCCTTCCCCCAAGTTAATCAGCGGGTGGCCTCACGTGGATGAAAGGGTCAGTGCTCACGTGTGGATGGCATGGAGGCTTCATCTCACACTTACTGTCTCCTGGGCGCTGGGCCCAGCCCTCTGAGCCCCAGGGCCCTCCACTGTCAGCTACGTTACGGTGATCCCACCACCTGGGGACGATGTGAGCACAGGGCAGCTTAGGTTGGCTCCTGTGAGCCTCACACCCACCCCGGGAGATGGGAGGGTCAGGGTTCTGATCCTCATCTGGGAGTGATGGATGAGAATGCTGAAGGTGGAGAGGGAGAAGAGTGAGCCCCGGACAGGATGTCAGAGAACCTGGGAATTGCCCCACTCAGTGTGCCCCTGGGCAAGTCACTAACAATCTCTCAGCCTCAGCTTCTCTATCTGCAAATGCCACAATCCCATGGCTCCCATCTTCAGGACTATGGCGAAGATCAGGAGGGATGGGAGGGGATACCACAATCAGTGGTGTCAGCCTGAGCAGTACTGGGATATTTACAAGGTCTCGGCGTATTTCTCCTGAAGTCTTTTTTTTTTTTTCAGATGGAGTCTCGCTCTGTCACCCAGGTTAGAGTGCAGCGGCGTGATCTCGGCTCACTGCCAGCTCCACCTCCCAGGTTCGTGCCATTCTCTTGCCTCAGCCTCCAGAGTAGCTGGGACTACAGGTCCCCGCCACCACGCCCCACTAATTTTTTGTACTTTTAGTAGAGATGGGGTTTCACCGTGTTAGCCAGGATGGTCTTGATCTCTTGACCTTGTGATCCGCCCGCCTCGGCCTCCCAAAGTGCTGGGATTATAGGTGTGAGCCACCGCGTCCGGCCCCTTTTTTTTCATTTTTTTTTGAGACACAGTCTCACTCTGTCACCCAGGCTGGAGGTCAATGGCACAATTTCAACTCACTGCAACCCCTGCCTCCTTGGTTCAAGCAATTCTCCTGCCTCAGCCTCCCAAGTAGCTGGGATTACAGGCGCGCACCAACACGCCCGGCTAATTTTTTGTGTTTTTAGTACAGATGGGATTTCACTACTTTGGACACGCTGGTCTTGAACTCCTGACCTTGTAATCCGCCCGCCTCAGCCTCCCAAAGGCTGGTGGGATTACAGGTGTGAGCCACTGCGCCTGGCCTCCGAAGACATTTATTTATTTATTTATTTATTTATTTATTTTATTTATTTTATTTATTTATTTTTTTTGAGACAGAGTCTCGCTCTGCCGCCCGGGCTGGAGTGCAGTGGCCGGATCTCAGCTCACTGCAAGCTCCGCCTCCCGGGTTTTCGCCATTCTTCTGCCTCAGCCTCCTGAGTAGCTGGGACTACAGGTGCCCGCCACCTCGCCAGGCTATTTTTTTGTATTTTTTTAGTAGAGACAGGGTTTCACTGTGTTAGCCAGGATGGTCTCGATCTCCTGACCTCGTGATCCGCCCGACCCGGCCTCCCAAAGTGCTGGGATTACAGGCTTGAGCCACCGCGCCCGGCCCGAAGACATTTATTAATTACAAATTATAGAAATGATCCCTGAAGGCCGGGCGCGGTGGCTCAAGCCTGTAATCCCAGCACTTTGGGAGGCCGAGACGGGCGGATCATGAGGTCAGGAGATCGAGACCATCCTGGCTAACACGGTGAAACCCCGTCTCTACTAAAAATACAAGAAAATTAGCCGGGCGAGGTGGCGGGCGCCTGTAGTCCCAGCTACTCGGGAGGCTGAGGCAGGAGAATGGCGTGAACCCGGGGGAGCGGAGCTTGCAGTGAGCCGAGATCGCGCCACTGCACTCCAGCCTGGGGCACAGAGCAAGACTCCGTGTCAAAAAAAAAAAAAAAAAAAGAAATGATCCCTGAAAATATAGTCTTACTTACAAAGAGGAAAGCTCTAATTTTACAATAGAGAATGTTTACAATGGAGGCACCTTGAATCAAGTTACAGAAGTTTAATTAGATTGTCACCAGTGAAGGGACACACTGAGATGATGCATCCCCTGATGTGTGAGCTGAGAACACGACATCAGCTCTGTGGAATGAGGAAACTCACACGAGCCCAGAGGGATGGACCTTTTACAAAACATCTGGCTCTTCAAAAATGTCAATGTGACACAAGGCAAAGACTAAAGAACTGTTTCTTCATTAAGGGAGACGAAAAAGAGACACAACAAGGCTCATGCCTGTAATCGTTGCACTTGGGGAGGCCAAGGTGGGAGGATTGCTTGAGCCCAGGAGTTTCAGATAAGCCTGGGCAAGATGGCAAGCCCCACATCCCCAGCCCCATGGTCTTAAAAAATAGACAAATCAGCCGGGTGTGGTGGTGCATGCCTGTAATCCCAGCTACTCAGGAGGCTGTGGCAGGAGGATCACCTGAGACCAGAAGGTCGAGGCTGTAGTGAGCCATGATCATATCACTGCACTCCGGGCTGGGTGACAGAGCAAGACCCTGTCTCAAAATAAATAAAATAAAATGAGACACCAACAGCTGAATGTGGTACATTACCCTGGATTTGGAGACAATTCACGAAATCTGAATAATGGCATAGTATCAGAAGGCCTTACCATGCTGCTGCTGGCCTTCCCCGCGTGCGCCTCCATCTGCTGCCAGTACTTCTTAGACTCCTGAACGATGTCTTCATGAGTCATGCCTGGGGAGGGTGGGGGCAGACACAGGCATCTTTCAAGGTGCTCAGCAAGGAGGGAGGCGGGGGGTCCACGAGGTGCCAGGGCCCCCCGAGGCTCAACTGGAGGAGACCTATTCCCAGTTAGCCCAGTCACAGTAAGATGTGGGGTGCAAAGGAATCACTGTCCATCTGCAAAATGGGAACGAAGACCTTCTCAAGCCTCACTGGGAGTGAAAGAATTAAATGCAGCCAAGAGTGGGAAAATGCAGTAGAAGGATATTGGCTCTGTACTGTGGTGGGGAGTCCCCTGCTCCCATGCCATGCCAGTGACCCTGTCTCCTGGGCCGGTGACTCAGCACCCTTCCCTGACCCCCATCTCCCTCAGTGTGGCTGCAAGCCTAGTGCCTGCTTGGCAGCCCCTGGCCTCCCTGGCACTTAGGGCTCCATGCCTGCCCAGCCTGGCTCACCAGCTTGCCATGGTACCTTGGCTTTTTACTGCCAGTCCCCAAAGGGCAAATACCCCAGCCTGGTGGCATGGACCCCCCAGTCTGTCTCCCCACCAGCCTCAGACTGTTGCCACTGAGCCCGACCTTGGAGATCCAGCTCCCAGCTCTTCCATGAGCCTGCCCTCTTCCCAACGCTCTCCATCTTTCTCACGTCTTTCCCACAACGGATGTGGCCTCCCACCTTGACCTATGGCCCCTGCTCCACGACAGCCAATCATCATCGGTGTTTACTTGGGGCAAGACACTGCACTTGACATCCAGTTTCTTGCTGATGATCCGCAAGTATGTATCTACAGACCAGACCTTTCCTGTGAACTTCAGACCCCCACATCCGCTGCCTCCAACATCTCCACGTGAAGTCCACCAGGCAGCTCAGACTTCCCACGTCCCACATTGAGCCTGAGCCGCTCCTCTTACAGCCTTCTCCCTCTTAGAACATAGTAGCCCCCTTCTTCTTGTTGCTCTGATCTTGGAGTCGACCTTGACACTCTCCTTTGTCTCATACTTCATATCTGGTCCATCAACAAATCTTGCTGGCTCCACCCTCAAAATACACCCAGAATCGAACTGCTTCTCCCACCTCCCACATCACCACCCTGGCCTGAACCACCCTCCCCGATCTCCCGGCTTCTGCCCTTGCTCCTCGGTCTCTACCCAGCAGCCAGAGCGACTTTTGCAAAGTACTGATCAGATCATACAACTCCACCCACTTAAAACCCTCCTCCAGACACTGTAAATCATATTTAGAACAATCCCAATTGTTCCTGTTTAAGGCCTAGAGACTCCTATATGCTCAGGCCTCTCCAACCTCTCAGGCTTCATTCCGCCTCTACTGACTGAGCTGCTCCACCCCCAGGGAAAATCCTTTCTGTGTGGAGCTTGCTTCTGCCTCAGAGCCTCAGTCTGGTCTCTCTTCCTGGAATGCACTCCCTGCACTTCCCTGGTCAAAAGTCGCCTCCTCCGAGAGGCCTTCCCAGCCACCTTACCCAAAACACTCCCATCCCCGTGTCTGTCTCCGTCCCATTGCTCAGCTTTATCTTCCTCATAATGCTGAGGCACACCTGAAATTCTACCACTGCATTTCCTCAACTCTAAGCAGACGCTGAGTACCATATTCTATACCCCCGCCCCACAAAATGCTGCTAATTAAATGATGACAGGCAGTGGGGGTAAATGTGCATCCTAGAACAGATGGAATACAGGGTTTAGTCACCTGTTTCTATATTGTCTGTCTGGCCTCCAATTATAAATGTAGGTTCTCTGAAACTGAGGGCCTCGACTAGACCATGGCTGAATGCCCTGACAAGAGAAGGTGCTCAGTGAATCCCGGATGGGTGAGTGGGAGAACACCTTCCAGTCCCGGCAGCAGCTCTGCGAGGTAGAGGTGGGCTCCCCGTTTCCCAGATGAGCACTGGAGGCTCAGTGAGGAGCAGGGACTTGCTGGCGACCCCCCAGGGAGCAAGCAGAGGCATCGCTGCAGGAGCCCAGGTGACTCCCTCCCCTCTCCGTGCTCCCTGGACGGTGCCTGCGAGGGGAAAAACCCAGATCTCCGAGCCTGGAAGTGTCCTGAGAGCAGAGCTTCTCTCCTCTGTGGTGCCTGGGACTCATCAGCTCCTCCAGAGAGCCCACCCCGCAGCCACCTCCCCTGAACCCTCCCGAAGTCCCCTCCAGCAACCAGGGGGCCCTGGCCTGTAACCCCCAGTCAGTCCTGCGCTCCCTTCACGTGCACCGCCTGCCCCTCACCTGAGTCACCCGCCCCCCACCTTCACCGCCTGCCCCTCACCTGAGACACCCGCCCTCCACCTGCACCGCCTGCCCCTCACCTGAGTCACCCGCCCTCCACCTGCACCGCCTGCCCCTCACCTGAGTCACCCGCCCTCCACCTGCACCGCCTGCCCCTCACCTGAGTCACCCGCCCTCCACCTGCACCGCCTGCCCCTCACCTGAGACACCCGCCCTCCACCTGCACCGCCTGCCCCTCACCTGAGACACCCGCCCTCCACCTGCACCGCCTGCCCCTCACCTGAGACACCCGCCCTCCACCTGCACCGCCTGCCCCTCACCTGAGACACCCGCCCTCCACCTGCACCGCCTGCCCCTCACCTGAGACACCCGCCCTCCACCTGCACCGCCTGCCCCTCACCTGAGACACCCGCCCTCCACCTGCACCGCCTGCCCCTCACCTGAGACACCCGCCCTCCACCTGCACCGCCTGCCCCTCACCTGAGTACTGCTGCAGCAGCCAGACCTTGAGCTCAATGAAGCTGTGGGCGAAGTGGCAGCTGTCCTCCCGCAGGCAGCCGTAGCGCACCTCGTGGCGGCACACGTCGAACTGGAAGTGCTCCTGGAACTGGCGGATCTTGGAGTACTTGAGGGAGGTGGAGCGGACGATGTGCACCAGGCACCTAGCGGGCAGGTGGGAGGGGCACGATGCAGTCCGCAGCCCCTCTGACCTTCTCTCCTGGTAGGGCCACCTTCCCAGTGCCAGGCTCTCCCTGGGCACCCCCTGATCTATGTACCAAGTCCAGGCCATGGATGACACAGGAGGGCAGAAACGGGGCTCCTATGCTCGGGCATCCCTGGGCCTAGGTCCCAGCGCTGCTTTACTTCTGTCCCTCCCCTCAGGATTCAAAGCGGGAGCTGCCAGCAAGCAGAGGACACCACCCTCAGGTTTCCAACTTGATTCTACAGGGCTGGTCCTGCACCCTGAGGAACACTAACCAAGCATGTCCTCCGGGCCAGGAGTCTTAATTACCCTCACTGCAGCCTCAGGAGCCTAGAGCATCATCAACTTTACAGACGAGGAAACCCAGGCTTGGATGTAAGACAGGACTGGCCCAGGAATTGGACCCAGGTCTGTCTGACTGCAGGGCCTGGGCTCCATATGCACACTGAGGCAGAACCAAGGGGAACAAGAGGAAGAAAGGGGTGGCGCCAGACCTGACCCAGGCCTCCCCTCACTGCCTGATGCTGATGTCCTGACATTGGAGGGTGCTGGGCTAGAGTCAGAGACGGGGCCCCCTGCTCGCTGTCAGCTGAGTAAGCTACTTCCAAGCCTCAGCTTTTTCTTCTGTTCAACAGGGCCAGTAATTCCTCCTCATAGGACTGCTAAGATAATTAATACACCCAAGACAATGCTTGGAATATAGTAGATGTTCGATAAATGTGATTCGCATCCTTTCCAGGTGGAGGCTGGATTTGATTCCCAAATTCTGCCCCTTTCCTTGCACCCTAGGTCCACTCTTTCAGTTCAGTCTTTCCTCAGCCATCTGAGCTGACTCTCCAGTAGCCCCCAGGCCCCAGCCTGGGCTGAGCGTCCCACTCACTTGTTGTTGTAGAAGCTGTGCTTGGCAGCCAGGTTGGAGCAGACAGACGGAGAGTCCTTGGTGCCTTTGCTGATGATCCGGGGTTTACTGTCAAAGCAGATCTGCCCAGGGAGGGGAAGGGCTGGGACCTGGCATGGCCACCTGAGAAGGGGGTGAGCTGGGATCCCGCATAGCTACCTGGGGAAGGACAGCTGGGTCCCTGCAAGCCCTGCCCTGGGTCAGAGGAGCGAGGAAGGGAATCCCTGGGGCTGTGGCCTTGTCTCTCTGGTTCCAGCTCACAGGTGACCTGGGCCTTGGCTCCCTTCCTCTCCCTCCTCCCTCTCTCTGATCCCACCACTCCCAATGCCTGGGGCAGGGGGTTACTTCACATCAAAAATATATATATAAAAAGGAATGGCAAGTGCTTTATGAACTATAGGCGATCACCTGGCTATGAACTATGATTCCCAGGCCAATGCTCCCCGTAGGGGGTTGGCACAAGTCCCGACCTCAAAGAGTTGGGGGAAGGGCTGGTAGTGCCAGGGATGAGGGTTGGACTGAGCCACAGCAAACCCTGCCAGCAACCCGGACCTGGAGCCCTTGCTCTGCGGACACAGACGTGCCACTGCCCCTGCCCTCAACATGCTACGACTGGGTGGGGAGGCAGGGGCCAAGTTCACTCCGGAGGCCAAGTGGGGTTTTCAGGGACAGCTTTGGGGAGAGAATTAACAGCAGCTCAGTGGCGCTGCTGGGATCACAGTGCAGCTGAGAGGCTCCAAGCCCAGAAACACAGGACAGTGCCCTGTGGGGAGGGCACAGCCAGCTACAGGCAGGAAGTGCAATGGCCACTGAAGCCAGCAGGGCCGAGGGAAGGCATGTGGGGGAGGCCTGAGATGTGGGGCCGTGGACACGGCACTTGGAATCGCTGAGCAGTGCCAAATACATCATACCCACAACAAGGGATGAAGGGGAAGCCCTGGACAGGCCCTCAACCTGCCTGTGTCCTGGGGGCCTGGCTGTGGGGACCACCAGCGGCAGCTGGTGCTGGGAGGTGGGCATGACTCCAGGGGCAGAATGCCTGGGTTTGAAGTTCAGTTCTGCACGGCACTGTCCATGTGGCTGAGGGCAGCTCCTCGCTACCCTGAATCTCAGCCTCAACATCTGTAAAATGGGGATATCTGCCTGCCAGCACTGCCGTGACAATGGAAATGACTTCTTTTTTTTTTCTTGAATAGGGTCTCACTCTGTCACCCAGGTTGGAGTGCAGTGGCTCGATCTTGGCTCACTGTAGCCTCTACCTCCTGGACTCAAGCAATCCTCCCACCTTAGCCTCCTGAGGAACTGGGACCAGAGGTGCATGCCACCAAGCCCAGATAATTTTTAACTTTTTTATGAGATGGAGTCTCAAGTGTAGTTGCGTGATCTTGGCTCACTGCAACCTTTGCCTCCCAGGTTCAAGTGATTCTCCTGCTTCAGCCTCCCAACTAGCTGGGACTACAGGCATGCATCACAACGCCCAGCTAATTTTTGTATTTTTAGTAGAGACAGGGTTTCACCATGTTGGCCAGGCTGGTCTCAAACTCCTGACCTCAATTGATCTGCCCGCCTCAGCCTCCCAAAGTGCTGGGATTACAGGCGTGCGCCGCTGCACCAGGCTGGGAATGAGAAACAGAAACAACCACATGCCAAGCCTGGCCTGTGACCGGCTGTCAGGAAAGAGCAGGCGTTAAGAGTTACGATTTTTCTTTCCAGCCTCAGTTTCTGCCTCTGCAAAATGAGGGGGCTGGATCAGATTTGGCCTCTAGCCAGACAGGATCCTAGGGCCCTGACTTACTGACCCTCCAGGACCTACTGGTTCTAAAGCCAGGCCTCCACAGCCTACTGGTTCCAGGGCTGACCTCCTATGGTGGTCCGTGCCAGGGAGCATCCCCGGCCCTGTCTGTGCCATGGCCTATGGGGTGGCAGTGGGTGGGCGGGCGGTACCTCGCAGAGGAAGGTGAAGATGCCCTGGTGCTCCTTCAGGAGCTTGGCGATGGTGAGGCTGCCACGCTTAACACCCCCCAGCGGGTCGAAGAGCAGGTCGCGGTTGAGGGTGCCCTTCCGCTCCTCGGTCCACACGTCGATCTCCTCCTGATGGTAGGCGAAGGTGCAGTTATCCCCGTACTTACAGTCCTGCTTGTTAATCATGTCTGCAAAGAGGCAACAGGACACACGTTCCGCCAGGCGGGGACAGAAGCCCGCAGCACCCTCGCCACCCTGCTGCGGCCTGCGGGGCTCTAGCCCCATGAGCCAGGCAGGGCTTGGCTCCACCCCAACACAGGTGACGCAGCGGCTGCTGCACCCCCGGCCAGGACTTGGCAGAGCTGGAAAATCCTTTCCAAATACCAGACCCCCTTCTGTACCCCAACACAGGTGACGCAGCGGCTGCTGCACCCCCTGCTGCCAGGACTTGGCAGAGCTGGAAATTCCTTTCCAAACACCAGGCCCCGTTCTGCACTCCACACCTGCAGAGTACAGTAATCACTCCTGCCCCACTCACCCCACAGGACTGCTTTTGAAGAAGTAGACAAGTCTCTAAATAAATATAAGGGATTTGGTTTTTTTTTTTTTTTTTTTTTGAGATGGAGTTTCGCTCTTGTTGCCCAGGCTGAGTGCAATGGCATGATCTTGGCTCACCGCAACCTCCGCCTCCCGGGTTCAGGTGATTCTCCTGCCTCAGCCTCCGAGTAGCTGGGATTACAGGCACGTACCACCATGCCCGGCTAATTTTGTATTTTTAATAGAGACAGAGTTTCTCCATGTTGGTCAGGCTGGTCTCAAACTCCTGACCTCAGGTGATCTGCCCATCTCAGCCTCCCAAAGTGCTGGGATTACAGGCGTGAGCCACTGTGCCTGGCAAATACAAGGGATTTAAAAACAATTATTCACCAGGAAAATAACATGGCATGGTGAAGAGCATGTACGCTGGCGTCAGACAGAATTGGGCTAGGATTCCGCATTACTCCCCAAGCCTCAGCTGTCTTTGCTATGAATGGAGGAGAATGGGTTGTTGGAATCAAGTGAGATAATACATAAAGCTGGTGGGGGTGCTGGGCACAGTGGCTCATGCCTGTAATCCTAGGACTTTGGGAGGCTGAGACAGGAGAATTGCTTGAGGCAAGGAGTTCAAGACCAGCCTAGGCAACAAATTAAGACCCCATCTCTTTTTTTTTTTTTTTTTTTTTGAGACGGAGTCTCGCTCTGTCGCCCAGGCTGGAGTGCAGTGGCCGGATCTCAGCTCACTGCAAGCTCCACCTCCCGGGTTTACGCCATTCTCCTGCCTCAGCCTCCCAAGTAGCTGGAACTACAGGCGCCCGCCACCTCGCCCGGCTAGTTTTTTGTATTTTTTAGTAGAGATGGGGTTTCACCGTGTTAGCCAGGATGGTCTCGATCTCCTGACCTCGTGATCTGCCCGTCTCGGCCTCCCAAAGTGCTGGGATTACAGGCTTGAGCCACCGCACCCGGCCAAAGATCCCATCTCTACAAAAAAATTAAAAATTAAAGAATAAGCTGGGTTGGTGGCATGTGCCTGCAGTCTCAGCTACTCAGGAGGTTGAGGTGAGAAGAGACTTAAGCCCAGGAGGTTGAAGCTGCAGTGAGGTATAATAGCACCACTCACTTTAGCCGGAGCAACAGAGCAAGACCCTGTCTCATAAAACAAAAACAAAACAAAACAAAATTTCCGGGGGCTGGGCCATCTGGAGAGAGGAAAGGTGGCTCAGAACCTGGAGATCTGCCATTTCCTGGGGGTGGGACCTGTTTTTCTTTCTCCTCCTCCCACTCTAAGTCTGCCTTGTCTCATCCCTCTGCCAGGCTCTTGGCGTAAAGGACAAACAGGCCACAGACCTGGAGGAGTGGGGCAGATCCCTGGGTGGGAGTGGGGGTGATTACACGGGGAAGCACCGCAGAGAAGGGCTTCCCAAGATTCAGGCGGTGCTTGGAGGAGGAGCAGAGGACGACCAGGCTCAAAGGGCGCAGCGTGTGTGACAGAATCAGGGAGGGTCAGTGCGTTTGGGGAATGGTTAGAGCAGAGGGGTGAGGGGGTGGATGCGGGCACGTGTAGGCCTTGTTGCAGAATTTGGACTTCATCCCACTGGCAACGGGCAGTGGCTGATGGAGGCTTCAACCCAAGAGTGACATGTCCTTAGACCAGCCCGGCTGCTGGGAGGACGAGGAGCAAGTTTAGGAGGCCTGGGCAGGCCACAGCTAGGGGCCAGGTCGGGGGAGAGGCAGAGCCGTGGGTGCGCTCTCAAAGCCTCCGTTTCCTCCTCCAGAGCTGTGAGGCTGCAAGCTGACGGAATGAAAGGGCTACACTGGGAAGAGCTGAACGATTCGTGGCTATTCACACATTGCCGTACAGCGGGACCAAGGCGCTTGGCTGGGACCAGAAAGAAGCAAGTCAGGGACATGACGGATGTCCATTAAATACCAACCAGGCTGATGTGAGCCAGAAATGAGGACAGTGACAACAGAAGAGCGACAGAGAGCTCAGGTGGACGGAGCCCTTACCATGCGCCAGTCCTAAATGCTTCCTGTGGCTGCTGGGCACACCGCCCCGCAGCCCCTCAGGGCCCTACAGTGGTAAGAGAAGCCAGCTCCCTGTGAGTCATGTAGGCCCCTGCCACTCCAGAGCACAGGCCAGTGAGGGGCTCCGGGTCCGGCCAAATGTCCCAAATGTGTCCCGCCTGCCTCTGGAAGCTGCTCAGGGCAAGAGACGCTCATTGTGATGCAGAATTCCTCCTGCATGGGTCCCAGGAGCCTAGGCCCCAGCGTTCTCCTCCCATGCGGCTGTGAGGCCCACCCCGGTTCTGTGTACCGGTGATGGGGAGCAGAGAGGCGGCTGGGGGTGGAGGGGCTGAGCCCCAGCTGTGCTGCCGGCCCCGCTGCAGCCCACCCACCTTTGCACAGGTAGTAGGAGCCCACAAAGCTGGTCTTGGTGGGCCGAGGCCGGATCCGCTTCCAGGTCTGGTCCTCCGAGCTCCGGAGCCGGCCGAGCAGGATGTCCCGCTTGCACTTGTGCTCAAGGCCCTCACGGTAGGTGTAGTCGCCAGCCCGGGGGCCTATGGGCAGGGTGGACACACATGGTAATTCCGGAAGCAGAATTGAAGGGTGATGGCTGGCAAGCCCATGCGATTGGTAGGTATTGGCCCCCTCCTTATATATCTACCTCCCCTCTGAGGGCCTCCCACCAGCTCCCAGCACACCCTTCCTGGCTACTTGCTCCCTGGAGACCGGGGGGCCATGCTGGAGTAAAGCCCTCCAAGGAGCCCATTCTTGACACACCCCGCCTTTTTTTTGAGACAGAGTCTCGCTCAGTTACGCAGGCTGGAGTGCAGTGGTGTGATCTCAGCTCACTGCAACCTCCACCTTCCGGGTTTGAGCAATTCTTCTGCCTCAGCCTCCCGAGTAGCTGGGACTACAGGCGAGCACCATCAAGCCTGGCTACTTTTTGTATTCTCAGTAGAGACAGGGTTTCGCCATGGTGGCCAGGCTGATCTCAAACTCCTGACCTCAAGTGATCTGCCTACCTCGGCCTCACAAAGTGCTGGGATTACAGATGTGAGCCACCATGCCCGGCCTACCCATCCCCTTTCTACCACCGCCCTCACTCTCTAGTGAGTCTGACCATGTTAGTGTTTCTCTAGCAAGAACTGTGAAGACAGTGCCTGGCAGGGACAGACCCCAAACTCCTGCCCCTTTCCTTTTTTTGCCCCAGAGGGCCTTCTGTTTTCTGGCACTTATCTCCAACTGAGACACTGGGATTCTTTTGATCTGGGATCCCATGTTCCTGAGATTCCCAGTTCTCTGGGCAGAGGGGTGGAGTCTGCAGGTGAAATGTTACCTGTCTTGGGGTAGCAGAGCTGGCAGGCCTGCTTGAACTCGTGGGTGGCAGCCAAGGGGTTCTTGATGAGCAAGGCAGTGTTGGGCATGCAGGGCTCTGGCTGTGACAGGAGGAAGGAGGCCACTGTGGGCACTGGATGATGGCTGAGGCCACTAGGGCCAGCCTGGGCACCAGAAGTGGGGAGTGCCCTATGACCCCCCCTCCTACCCAAGAGCAAAACCACCACCCAGGACCCCTCCTCTTGCTCCACCCTCCCAGCCAGGAGAGCGCTTTGTAATGTGGTCCAAGAGTCTAGAATATCAGGACCGCCTTGGGAAGCCCCCAGGCTAGTGGGTGACCTGGGTCTTGGCTCTGAGCCTTTCTTTGAAGGCAAGCTGAATGTGAAAGCATAGAAATGGGAGGGGCCGTGATTGCAGCCTGTGCTCATGCCCTCTGCCAATCCCCCAAGTCATCAGCAGATGGGGAGGAAGGCAAGACTCAGAGAGGTTAGGGAACTTCACCAGGACCACACAGCTAGTGTAGGTCAGAGTGCAGCATCCTCATCAAATGCCCTTTTTTTTTTTTGAGATGGAGTTTTGCTCTTGTTGCCCAGGCTGGAGTGCAATGGCATGCTCTCGGCTCACTGCAACCTCTACCTCCCAGGTTCAAGCAATTTTCCTGCCTCAGCCTCCTGAGTAGCTGGGATTACAGGTGTCCACCACCACACCCAGTTAATTTTTATATTTTTAATAGAGACGGGGTTTCACAATATTGGCCAGACTGGTCTCGAACTCCTGACCTCGTGATCCGCCCGCTTCAGCCTCCCAAAGTGCTGGGATTATAGGCGTGAGCCACCACGCCCAGCCCTTCATCAGATGCTCTTTTATTTATTTATTTATTTGTTTATTTATTTATTTATTTATTTTATTTTTTGAGATGGAGTCTTGTTCTGTCGCCCAGGCTGGAATGCAGTGGTGCGATCTTGGTTCACTGCAAGCTCTGCCTCCTGGGTTCACACCATTCTCCCACCTCAGCCTCCCGAGTAGCTGGGACTACAGGTGCGCACCACCACGCCCGGCTAATTTTTTGTATTTTTTGTATTAGCCAGGATGGTCTCTATCTCCTGACCTTGTGATCTGCCCGTCTCAGCCTCCCAAAGTGCTAGGATTACAGGCGTGAGCCACCACGCCCAGGCGAGATGCTCTTTTAAACTCAGGACCTGGCTGAGTCTGGAGACCAGGGATGCTACTAACCCTGGGGAAGTCACTTCACCCTCTGAGACTTGAATTCTTCCACCAGACAAGGGCAATGGTGCCCTCTGTGTGCCTGCCCAGCACATGGCTTGGTGAGGAAGGACACGAGGTAACCATCTTTTTTTTTTTTTTTTTTTTTTTTGAGGTAACCATCTTTGATCCATCCACTGTGGGGGTGCCCCGCCATGGGGAATGCAGCACCTTACCCTGTGCAGACGGCTCATTCCCCGACTCTAGAACCCACAACCCCCAGCAGGGAATGAGAGGCCTGGATCCCCACTCCAGTCACTCACCGAGGGGGCTGGTTTCTGAGCACCGCTAGGGGGACGGTGGTCCTGTGAGTTGGTCTCCTCTGGGCAGGGAGAAGACATAGGGTCAGTGGCTCTGGCTCTGAGGCGTGAGGGGCCTTCCTAGGGCTTCCCCTTATGTGTCGCTAACTCAGAGAAGCCTCCAGGCCACACGTCCTCTCCCACTCCCGCTGAACCTCTGACTCTATCCTCTCCTCTCCACTACCCTGGGGCAAAGACGCCTCCCAGCCTGTGTGTCCACTCCTTGCTTAAACTTGCCAGGGCTTCCTGCTGCCCCTAGGAGAAAGCCCAAGTTCCTTAGCTTGCTCCCAGGTCCTTGGAGACCAAGGCCCCCACCCCAGCTGCTCTGCTTCTCAGCCAGCCCCGCGCCATGCTGTGCCAGGATAGTGCCCCTGCTTCCTCTGCCTGGCAGGCAGAGAACTTGAACTTTTCCTTCAAGACCCCGCCTTCAAGAGCTTTTCCTTCAAGATCACTTCCTCCAGGAAGCCTCCTTTGGCCCTGAGGCTGAGCGAATCCCCTCCATGCCCCCACTGTCCCGTTAAGTCCTCTCAGTCGAGTGCCCTGGGCTGTGTCCGACTGCCGAAAGCTAGCCCCACCAGGGCCCAGACAACCCGGCTTCCTCCCTGGGTCCCTGGCACCCAGCCCAGAATGGTGCTGTGGGAGGCCATGACCTTGTGCCCCGCCCCCAGCCTCAGGATCATCCCATGGGATCTCACCAGCCTGGTGACCCAGGGTCCTGGGAGGCTGGGCAGGGAGCACCAGACTGGGAGTCTAGAGGCCTGGACTGTCGTAGCTCTCCTCTGCTTGATCTTGAAGAAGACACCCGCCCCTCAGGCCCAGCCCCACACTGTGCTGAGCACTGCAGACAGCAGCGCAGAGGCATGGCCCGGGATTGCTGAGGGGTAATGGGGACAAACAGATCTGCAACTCAGCTCCACTCTCCAGGGACCAGAGGCCACAGCACTGTGCAGTCTGTGCAGGGAGGCTGGGCGTGCCCGCCTATGGCCTTACCCACGAAGCAGTCAGGTTTGTCCAGGGAGCCTCGTGTCGACCCAAAGCTGTCCAGCGCATCCAGTCGGGTCTCCGAGTACGGCAGCAAGTCCAGGGGGTCTAGCGTGGGGCCCGGGGGATCGAGGGCATCCAGCACAGAGGCGGCCAGCTTCTTGGAGGGGTCCATGACCAAGCCGAAGGAGGCGGGGGGCAGTGGGCTGGAGACAGGGATGGAGCCACCCACCACAGGTGGTAGCAGTGGGGTCCCGCCGGGGAACACGGGTATCAGCTGGGGCAACTCACTAGGCACGCCGCTGCCAGACAGGCCACCCTGGACCAGAGACTACGAGGCAGGGACAGAGGGAGGGGTCAGAGGAAAACAGGACTGCCCAGGCCTGGGCAGCATCAGGCACTTGGGGAAGCAAGGAGACCTGCACCCTGTCCCCTGGCTTCAGCCTGTCCCACGGGGGAGCAGTGCTCACTATGGTCCCTTCTGGCCAGACATTCTGGAGCTTCATTTTTTTTTTTTTTTTTGAGACGGAGTCTTGCTCCATTGCACAGACTGGAGTGCAGTGGCGTGATCTTGGCTCACTGCAACCTCCGCCTCCCGGGTTCAAGCGATTCTCCGGCCTCAGCCTCCTGAGGAGCTGAGACCAGAGGCATGTGCCACCATGCCCGGCTAATTTTTGTATTTTTAGTGGAGACGGGGTTTCACCATGTTGGCCAGGCTGGTCTCGAATTCCTGACCTGAAGTGATCCGCCTGTCTTGGCCTCCCAAGGTGCTGGGATTACAGGCATGAGCCACCGTGCCCAGTCTGCAGCTTCATTTCTGTCCCTACTGAGGCCTCCTCCTGAGACACATGACATGAGCATGGGGACCTTCCCTCCACCCCTGGGACAGTGGAGACACAGTGGGGAGAGGGACTCAGGGGAGCACAAGGAGGGCGGTGTGGCTCACCAGCGAGTCCAGGAGGGTGTCCAGCTCTGGGCCAAAGACGTCCCCATCTGAGAAGTCATCCAGGCTGTCGGTGCTGGGGAGGGTCCTGCTGCTGTCCAGCGGGGCCAGCAGGTCCAGAACATGAGGGAATAGGGGCATCGTGGGCGTGGAGGGGAGGAGGGCTGGGGAGGCTCGAGGGTCCACATAGCAGTCTGCGGTGGGGTAGGCAAGAGATGAAGGGGAGCACTGCTTGGTGGGGGTGGAGGAGGCATCCTGGGCCCCACGACGCTCACCCAATACCTTCCCTTCTTCCTTCAGCTCTTCCCAGGAGCCCTGCCTTCCCCATCGGCTGATCCCACTGGCAGATGCTCAGGGGGTGGTCAAGGAAGGCCACAGCCCCAGAGCTGGGAGGGGCCCTCAGTCCTATGATGTCAACCCTTGGCCCAGGCTCAATGCCTGAATGTCCACTATTGCTGCCTCCTCCCTCTGGGGTAAGCAACGCCCTCTCCAGGGGACACTCTTAAAAAGGCAACCTTTTCTGGAAGCCAATGAGGAAGAGGAGGGGAAAGGGCTTTGGAAGAGGCGGGGATGTGCAGGCAGCCTGGAGTGAAGGCCATGGAACTGTTGCACCCAGCTAAGAGGCAGCGCCCCCCTGCCAGGCTAGAGATGCCCTCCCCTCCCTGAGCAGGTCTGTGGCTCTCAACCCACTGTTTTCTCCCATGCCTCAGGGAGTATCAGGGTGGGGAACCCCTCAAAGGCCCTCTCGTCTACAGGGCTGGGATGGGGAGAGGACTTGACTCCCCTGACCTCTAAGGGACATCAGGGGTGGGGGGCTGAGTGCCCCCCAACCTGGGGCCTCAATTTCCACTTGTTCCCTCATATCAGGGACATTACCTGTTTCGATGTCATCTATGGACCCCAATCCATTAGAAGTTCCCTGTGGGGAGAGGGCCACAATGGCTCTGTGGCTGGGAAGGCCCCGATCCCGGCACCCAGGACCAGCCCCTCCCCACATGACTACGCTGTTGACCCAGCACCCAGGAGCACTTAGAGTGCCAGGGGAGATTAAAGCCCTCACATGCAGCTGGGCGCGGTGGTTCATGCCTGTAATCCTAGCACTTTGGGAGGCCGAGGTGGGCGGATCACCTGAGGTCAGAAATTTGAGACCAGCGTGGCCAACATGGTGAAACCTTATCTCTACTAAAAATACAAAAATTAGTCGGGCATGGTGGCAGGAGCCTGTAACCCCAGCTACTTGGGAGGCTGAGGCAGGAGAATGGTTTGAACCCAGGAGGCGGAGGTTGCAGTGAGCTGAGATCATGCCACTATACTCCAGCCTGGGCAACTCCGCCTCAAAAAAAAAAAAAAAAAAAAAAAAGGCAGGGCGTGGTGGCTCATGTCTGTAATCCCAGCACTTTGGGAGGCTGAGGCGGGCAGATCACCTGAGGTCGGGAGTTCAAGACCAGCCTGACCAATATGGAGAAACCCCGTCTCTACTAAAAATACAAAAGTAGCCGGGCGTGGTGGCACATGCCTGTAATCCCAGCTACTAGGGAGGCTGAGGCAGGAGAATCACTTGAACCCGGGAGGCAGAGGTTGTGGTGAGCCAAGATCGTGCCATTGCACTCCAGCCTGGGCAACAAGAGCGAAACTCCATCTCAAAAAAAAAAAAAAAACAGCCCTCACACGTGCTGGGTCCTCACCCCTGTGGTGCCCAGCAAGGGGCTGGATGGGCCAGGAGGTGGGGGCATGGGATCAGTGGAGTGCCACAGCTACCCCTCTAGGGAGGGGTGGTGAAGGGCAGGGAGGGAACCTTTGAGTCTTGGCTTCCACCTGCCACGGGGTGGGGTCCTCACCCTGGTGAAGGCGGCAAGGGTCATACCAAGCCCCCCATGCAGCACCACAGATGGCTTGCAGTTCAAAGACAAAAGTGCCCTCTCCCTGGGTCCCCAGGCTCTCGTCTCCCATGGTAGCCCCAGGTCCCCCAGGAAGCAGAGAAGGGGATGCAGCCCAGGTGGGATCCCACTGCCTTCCTGCTGGAAGGAAGCTGGGCCTGAGCAGGCTGGACAGCCTAGGCAAAGTTCCCCATCCACTCTGGGCCTGCTTCACTCACTGCTGGGGAAAGCTATCAGGATGAAATGACCTGCTATGTGTGAAAAGCTTAGAATAGGGCCTGGCACACAGGAAGTGCTTTGTAAGTGTTTTTTTTATTTGTTTGTTTGTTTTGAGACAGAGTCTCGCTCTGTTGCCCAGGTTGGAGTGCAGTGGCACGATCTTGGCTCACTGCAACCTCTACCCCCCGGGTTTAAGCAATTCTCCTGCCTCAGCCTCCCGAGTAGCTGGAATTACAGGAGCCCGTCACCACACCTGACTAACTAATTTTTTGCATTTTTGTTTTGTATTTTTATTTATTTATTTATTTTGAGATGGAGTTTTGCTCTTGTTGGCCAGGCTGGAGTGCAATGGTGCGATCTTGGCTCACCGAAACCTCCGCCTCCTGGGTTCAAGCAAATCTCCTGCCTCAGCCTCCTGAGGAGCTGGGATTACAGGCATGCAACACCATGCCTGGCTAATGTTTGTATTTTTAGTAGAGACGGGGTTTCTCCATGTTTGTCAGGCTGGTCTCAAACTCCCTACCTTAGGTGATCCATCTGCCTCAGCCTCCCAAAGTGCTGGGATTACAGGCGTGAGCCGCCGCACCCAGCCTTTTGTATTTTTAGTAGAGATGAGGTTTCGCCATGTTGTTCAGGCTGGTTTCAAACTCCTGAGCTCAGGCAATCCGCCTGCCTTGGCCTCCCAAAGTGCTGGGATTACAGGAGTGAGCCACCACACCCAACGTTTTTTTGTTGTTGTTGTTGAGACAGAGTCTTGCTCTGTCGCCCAGGCTGGAGTGCAGTGGCCGGATCTCAGCTCACTGCAAGTTCCACCTCCCGGGTTTACGCCATTCTCCTGCCTCAGCCTCCCAAGTAGCTGGGACTACAGGCGCCCACCACCTCGCCCGGCTAGTTTTTTGTATTTTTTTAGTAGAGACGGGGTTTCACTGTGTTAGCCAGGATGGTCTCGATCTCCTGACCTCGTGATCCGCCCGTCTCGGCCTCCCAAAGTGCTGGGATTACAGGCTTGAGCCATTGCGCCCGGCCCCAAGGTTTTTTTTTTTTTGGAGATGGAGTCTTGCTCAGTCACCCAGGCTGGAGTGCAATGGTGTGATCTCAGCTCACTACAACTTCCGCCTCCGACATTCATGTGATTCTCTAGTCTCGGCCTCCCAAGGCTGGGATTACAGGCACATGCCACCACGCCCAGCTAATTTTTGAACTTTTTTTTTTTTTGAGACAGAGTCTCGCTCTGTCGCCCAGGCTGGAGTACAGTGGCGCGATCTCGGCTCACTGCAAGCTCCGCCTCCCAGGTTCACGCCATTCTCCTGCCTCAGCCTCCTGAGTAGCTGGGACTACAGGCACCCACCACCATGCCTGGTTAATTTTTTGTATTTTTTACTAGAGATGGGGTTTCACCGTGTTAGCCAGGATGGTCTCAATCTCCTGATCTCGTGATCCGCCTGCCTCGGCCTCCCAGAGTGCTGGGATTACAGGCGTGAGCCACTGCACCCAGCCAATTTTTAAATTTTTTTTTTTTTTTTGAGACAGAGTCTGGCTCTGTTGCCCAGGCTGGAGTGCAGTGGCCGGATCTCAGCTCACTGCAAGCTCCGCCTCCTGAGCTTACACCATTCTCCTACCTCAGCCTCTGGAGTAGCTGGGACTACAGGCGCCCACCACGTCGCCCGGCTAGTTTTTTGTATTTTTTTTTTTAGTAGAGACGGGGTTTCACCGTGTTAGCCAGGATGGTCTCGATCTCCTGACCTCGTGATCCGCCCATCTCGGCCTCCCAAAGTGCTGGGATTACAGGCTTGAGCCACCGCGCCCAGCCAATTTTTGAATTTTTTAGTAGAGACAGGGTTTCAACATGTTGGCCAGGTTGATCTCAAACTCCTGACTTCAAATGATCCACCCGCCTCGGCCTCCCAATGTGCTGAGATTATAGACGTGAGCCACCATGCCTGGCCTGTGTTTATTAGATGCACAGCATAAGTTCCTGAGTCCCAGCTATCAGGAAACCGGCCTGAGCTGGTGTTTTATTCACCAGCTCCCACGCTCCGAAATTCAGGCCGTGGTGCATCCTTTCCTGTCCTGACAACCTCCCCTTTTTCTCTGAGTCCTTCACAGTCCAGCTGAAGTCCTGCTTCCCTGGTGAGGCCCTGGGGGGCCCCGCCCTCTCTGTGTCCCCATAGAGGGCCAGATGGAGGACCAGACTCCACCACTAGCCTTCTTTTCCCAGGACCAGCAGCCACAGGACCAGGAGCTAGCTTCATCGGGCATCCTGCCTCACGCCAGCCCAGGCCAGCATCTCACACCCACTGTGGGGTTTAGCCCTCGGTCCAGGCGCCCTGCGAGGTAGCATCCCATGGCATGGAAATGTCAGCCCAGAAAGTTGCCATGCACAGATCAGAGCAGGGCTGTCTGATCCAAGAGCCTGCCCTGAGTCTGTCCCCTGGAATTGTACACTCCCCCACCCACACCTGCACCAACACCCTGAACCTCCTTCCCACACCCGAGCCTGCCATGGAGCACATGGCAAATGTGTGCACTTCAGTCTCTGGAGTGTTTGCTCACCACAGATTGGCTGCCAAACCAAGGCCGCCATGCTGGATCACAGAGCTGCTATCCTCATGGTAAGTACATAAAGTTTTTTTGTTTTTTGTTTTTTTTTTTGAGACGGAGTCTCGCTCTGTCACCCAGGCTGGAGTGCAGTGGCGCGATCTCGGCTCACAGAACACTCCGCCTCCCGGGTTAGTACCATTCTCCTGCCTCAGCCTCCCGAGCAGCTGGGACTACAGGCGCCCGCCAGCACGCCCGGCTAATTTTTTTTTGTATTTTTAGTAGAGACGAGGTTTCATTGTGTTAGCCAGGATGGTCTCGATCTCCTGGCCTTGTGATCCGTCTGCCTCAGCCTCCCAAAGTGCTGGGATTACAGGCGTGAGCCACCGCGCCCGGCACATAAAATCTTTGAGGGAAAAGAGAGGTACCAGATGAACATCTCTTTTTTTTTTTTTTTTTTTTTGAGACGGAGTCTCGCTCTGTCACCCAGGCTGGAGTGCTGTGGCCGGATCTCAGCTCACTGCAAGCTCCGCCTCCCGGGTTCCCGCCATTCTCCTGCCTCAGCCTCCCGAGTAGCCGGGACTACAGGCGCCCGCCACCTCGCCCGGCTAGTTTTTTTTTGTATTTTTTAGTAGAGACGGGGTTTCACCGTGTTAGCCAGGATGGTCTCGATCTCCTGACCTCGTGATCCGCCCGTCTCGGCCTCCCAAAGTGCTGGGATTACAGGCTTGAGCCACCGCGCCCGGCCCAGATGAACATCTCTAGGGAAAGCGGTGATTCTCCCTGCTAGGTCCTGCCCATGGCTCCCAGGCCATACAGGACAAAGTCACCTTCTCAGCCCTCCTGCCCATGCCATCAACTCAGCCTGCCAGGCTCACTCTTCCTGCCCTTCTGCATGGCACTCCTTCTGGTGACATCCGTTTAGCAACAAAGGTCTATGGAGCTCTATCTCTCCTGCAGACGCCCTGCTGGGGGCTTTCACACTGACCCATTGTAATTCTGCAACCTCCACAAAAATGGCAGGTACTGGACCCCTGTGAAAGAGAAGGAAGCTAAGGCTCTGAGAGGTGGAGTGGCCTGCGTAGATAAGGAGCAGGCTCAGGATCTGAGCCAAAGCACGTCCCACTGCAGAGCCCAGGCTCTTCTGAGCCCCATGGGAGGAACTGGTCTTGTGGTCTGGGGTGTCTGTCTCTCCTGCTGCTTAGCCTTTGCGCAGGCTGTGTCCCTGGTCATGAGTGCCGTTTCCCCCCTCTCCAGCTCTCCCTTCCTCTTAGTCTTGCTTCCCTGGCTCGCTGAAGCCCTCTCCCACCAAGGCTGCCTTGGGCTCTCTGTTCCTGGAACTCACAGCCCTCCTTGCATCTTGCTCCCCACACTGCCAGAGGCAGCTCTTGCACAGACTCTGTCTTGCAGGGCCTCTGCCTGGCTCCTAGGTCATAAGCAGCTCCCTGAGGGCATAGCCTGGACCATCCCCACTTCCAGGTGCACATGTGGAATGACCAGCCGGCTGAACGAATACGGTGCTCATGGTGGAGAACCTACAAGGACCCCTGCAGCCTGCATTTACCTGTGTCTGTGCACAACTGACAGAAGGCCAGGGGCTCTGGCTGGGACACCACCTTGCCCTCATGTGTCCTAGGGCCACTCCGTGTGTGCACGTGCACATGTGTGTACCATGTTGGGCAAACTGAGTTCATGAGGCAGGGTCTGAACTGGTCCTCTCCACTCTGGGCTTCTTAGAGCCCTCCCGAACCATGCCCCACCTGACCTCTATGAACGTGCAGGAGGAGCCCAGAAAGATTGCAGGGATGGGTGAACGGCCTGGCTGGGACCGGGAGTACCTGGTGCCAGGTATGGCGCCATCCGTGGTCATCTGGCTGCAGACTGAGCAGGGCTTTGAGGCCTGGCCCTGGAGAGCTGGGCATTCAGCCCATATTTGCTGTGGCCCCCTGGCCACAGTCATCAGTCATTCAACAAATATCTTTTGAGCATCTGCTGTGCCTGCCCAGCCCCAGCTCTGCTTGCTGTGATGAGAAGCTACCTCAGTGCTCTATTCCCAGTGTCTGAACTGACACTGGGTACAAAGCAGTACTCAATAAACACCTTCTGAATCAATGAATAGAATTAATGCTGCCTCCCTTCAATGCCTTCCCAATGCTAAGACTGAGCTTCTCACCAGGGGCCAAGCGGTCTGGCTTATATCTCCTGTTCCAGGACCCCCAGGGGGCTGCCTGCCTTGGCGTTGGTTCCTCCCACACTCTGAGCTCCTCCAGGCCTCAGGGTCTTTGTAAACACCTTCCCCCGGTCTGGAATGCTGTTTCACCTGCACACCTGCCCCTAACTCTTCAACCTTCCGGTCTCAGCTTAAATGGCACTAAATCCTGTCTAAATCAGGCCTCCCAGTTGCAATGGCTCAGGTCTCCCCACACTCTGCCTTCAGAGTCTTCATCACGGTTTGTAACCAGAAATGATCTGGCTAATGTCCTAATGTCCATCCTGGACTGTGAGCTCTTTGAAGGCAGGGAACAGATTTGTTTTGTTCATCACGTACCCAACTCCAAGCTCAGTGCTTGGCCCATACTGGGTAAACTTAGACAAATCACTTCTCATTCATTTAGTGTTTCCTCTTTGGAGCACCTGGTATGTGCCAGGCCTAATAATTTCTTTTGTTTTTGAGATGGAGTCTTGTTCTGTCTCTCAGGCTGGAGTGTAATGGCGTGATCTCGGCTTACTGCAAACTGAGCCTCCTGGGTTCAAGTGATTCTCCTGCCTCATCCTCCCAAGTAGCTGGAACTACAGGTGCACGCCACCACGCCCAGCTAATTTTTGTATTTTTAGTTGAGATAGGGTTTCACCATATTGGCCAGGCTGGTCTTTAACTCCCGAAATTAACTGATCACCCACCTCAGCCTCCCAAAGTGCTGGGATTACAGGCATGAGCCACTGTGCCTGGCACACATACCGTGAGTGCTACAAAGGCAGATCATCACCTGCCTCCTTTGCAGGCTGGGAGGCCCCTGAGGGCAAGGACGCAGCTCTCTCAGGCCCAGGGCCAAGAGTGTTTTGTGGGCCTCCTTGTGGAATGAATGAAAGAAAGTGCTGCAAAGCTCTGGAGGAGGGAGGCCTGCTGCTACCTCGCTGTATGACACTGGCCTTGTCCCCGCCCCACTCTGTGCCTCAGTTTCCCTTAACGTACAAGGTGGCAGGACCTCGGGTTCCATCAGTGCTCTTATAGCCCATCCCTCACTTTCCAGAAAGCCTCGAAGTCTACCTGAGCAGCTCCTGTGTGGTGAGTGGAGGGCAGGGGTCTTAGTCATGTGCCAGGCCCTGCCCCAACTCCCGGGATGAGCCAGGCCTGATGGGGGCGCACAAGTGTCTTGGCCCTTAGGAGGAGTCCCTAGCTCGGGACAGCACAGCAGCTCTCCGCCGTGACTGCCCACTTCATTTCCTGCTGGGTCCCATGTGCCGGGTGATCAAGCACTTTCCTCCCTTGTTTCTGTTGAGGGATGGTCCGCATTTCAGAACGTGGACTCTGAAGGACCTGCCCAAGGCTGCAGGGCCCAGATGGGCTCTTCCTTGTCAGAATCCTCAGTCTCAGCTGCCCCTCCCCAGCAGAGTCACCGAGCCAGGGAGAGCAGGATGGGTGTCAGCAGGGGCATGCCCTTGAGCTGGGCTTTGAAAAGCAAAGAGCTAGAGAAAGGCAGGGTGGGGAAGAGGAAGACATTCGAGGCCCAGGGGACTGAACCTGCAGAAAGGCTGGTGAGAAAAAAAGCAACACAGCAGGAAATGTGGGGCAGGAGGCAGAAGGAAGGCACGTGGGACCAGGTGCCCAGACTGTGTCCTGGCCAGGGTCCATGAGTAAGGCTGCCCCCAGTGGCTCCCTGGCAATGACCCCTTCCTGCCAACAGCAGCCATGGCCTGTCCCCACACCCTGCCCCCGTGGTCATGGGAAGCACCTCCTGGGGAGGCGGAGGCCCCTGGACCTGCTGCCTGAGGTCATTTATACCCAGAGAGAGTGAATCCAAACCTCTTGTAATGGATAAATCAAGACAGGTTGGCTCAGCCCCAATCCTACCTGGTCTGCCACGCCAGCCGCAGTGCCATTACTGAGCAGAGAAAAGGTTTCCAATTCCTGCCAGAGATTGGAGAGAGGTGGGCAGAGGTAAAGATTCTGAAAAGATGCTCAAGGTCCCCTTAGCCGGGGCAGGAAAGAAGCCCTGACACAGGCAGCTGGGGTCTGCAGTGTCCCCTGAGAGTCCCTGTCCCCAGGCCTGCCGGAAATCACCTGCTCTGTCTCTCTGGGTCAGATTCTGGGGTTTTCTTCCTCCAACCTTGACCTGGGCAGAGGATCTCCCTGCACACCTCTGCTGTGTGTCACGCACCATGCTAGACACCGTCTCCAACATTCTATCTTTTTAAAATATTTTTCTGAGACAGAATCTCACTTTGTCCCATAGGCTGGAGTGCAGGGGTGTGATCTCGGCTCCCTGCAGCCTTGACCTCTGGGGTTCATGTGATCCTCCCACCTCAGTCTCCCAAGTAGCTGAGACTACAGGCGCGCACCACCACACCAGGCTAATTTTTGTACTTTTTGGAGAGATACGGTTTTGCCATGTTGCCCAGGTTGGTCTTGAACTCCTGAGCTCAAGCAAACTGCCTACCTCAGCCTCCCAAAGTACTATGATTATAGGCATGAACCACTGCGCCCGGCCCGTTCTCTCTCTGTTTTTTTTTTTGAGACGAAGTTTCACTCTTGTTGCCCAGGCTGGAGTGTAATGGCGCGATCTCAGCTCACTGCAACCTCTGCCTCCCAGGTTCAAGTGATTCTCCTGCCTCAGCCTCCTGGGTAGCTGGGATTACAGGCATGCGCCACCACACCTGGTTAATTTTTGTATTTTTAGTAGAGATGGGGTTTCTCCATATTGATCAGGCTGGTCTCGAACTCCTGACCTCAGGTGATCTGCCCGTCTCGACCTCCCAAAGTGCTGGGATTACAGGCGTGAGGCACCGCACCCGGCCCATCCATTCTCTCTTTTTAATCCTCCCATGAGCCCTCTGGGGTGGGCATAAATTATCTCCATCCTCCGGATGAGGAAACCAAGGTGGAAAGAGATGAACTAACTTGCTCAAGGTCACAGCAGAGACTCGAGTCACGAGCTTTCCCATGTGCAGCCTCCTGGCCCTTGGCAGGTGCCAGATGAATCTGTGTGGATCTGAACCAGCCAAACGGATACCGACACTTCAAATTTGCACCATATGGGGGTTATTTTAGAACATAATGCTGAAGGACGCCAGTGTCAACTCAGGCCACCTCCAGGTGATTAAAGTCAGCCAGCGCAGGGAGGGAGTGGTTTTCAACAGCTGGAGTCTAAGGTGAGCTAGAAGCGGTGGCCGCTATCTCCTTTTCTGAAAGGTTCCGGGGCTTTCAGCCAACAGACAAGGAAGATCACCTGCTGTCGCTCCCCTCTGTCCTAACCTGGCCCTGGCCACCCTCACCCACCTTCTCCACGGTGCCTGGTCCCTCGCTTCAGACCTCCTCACATCCACACCGACCCTCCCAGGGTCCCGAGCCCACCTACCTGGGGCCTCTTATATGCCTTGCGAACTCGCAACCCCAGTTTCTGGGCCAGCTCTTGACCAAGCTGAGTCACGCTTTCATCCTGCAGAGGACAAGACACAGGGTGGTGGGTCAGTCTGCCCGGGCTCACAAAGCCGTGCTCCTGGACACCTGTGCAGCCCTACGGGGGGAGGTCATGGTCACCCCATGTTACAGATGAGAAAGTGAGGCCCCAGGAGGTGACCCTGGCTTGTCCAAGTCACACAGCTAATGAGTGGTGGCACCAGGACCACCACCCCATGCTTCTGTTTTTCCTTTTATTTGGGGGTAGAAAATGAATCATTTTGTTTTTATTTTAATATAGTCTTTTTATTTCTAAAATTTAGCAAGTGAATGTCACTGTAGAAGGGAAGAATGTTACAGGGAGAGCAAGTGCTCCCTGGGTCTCCCCCTTCTCCCCAGGTCTTTCCAGGAGGGAATCACACTCTGCTGGGCTGATGTGTTTCCTTAGCGCTCTTTTCTAGGAATGAATGCAGACCTATAAAGAATGCTGAGTTCTGGCCGGGCACGGTGGCTCACGCCTGTAATCCCAGCACTTTGGGAGGCTGAGGTGGGCAGATCACCTGAGGTCAGGAGTTCGAGACCAGCCTGGCCAACATGGTGAAACCCCGTCTCTACTAAAAATAGAAAAATTAGCTGGGCATGGTGGTGGATGCCTGTAATCCCAGCTACTCAGGAGGTTGAGGCAGGAGAATCACTTGAACTCAAGAGGCAGTGGTTGCAGTGAGCTGAGATTGCGCCACTGTACTCCAGCCTGGACGACAGAGCAATACCCTGTCTCAAAAAAAAAAAAAAAAAAAAACTTAGTTTTGTTTTGCGGGGATTTGGGGATTGTCTCTTTCTTTTTTGTTTTGTTTTTTTGAGATGGAGTCTTGCTCTGTCCCCCAGGCTGGAATGCAGTGGTGTGATCTCAGCTCACTACAGCCTTTGCCTCCTGGGTTCAAGAGATTCTCCTGCCTCAGCCTTCCATGTAGCTGGGATTACAGGCATGTGCCACCATGCCCAGTTAATTTTTTTTTTTTTTTGTATTTTAGTAGAGATGGGGTTTCACCATGTTGGCCAGGCTGGTCTTGAACTCCTGACCTCAAGTGATCCACCTGCCTCGGCCTCCCAAAGTGTTGGGATTACAGGCTTGAGCCACTGTGCCTGGCTGTCTCTTTCTTTTTTTAAACAGGAATGAGGTCACATTATATAGTTCTACAACTTGTTTCTAAAACCAAACAACGTCCTGCAACCCTCAGCAAGTGAGGATACATAGATGAGGCACAGGGTTGTAAGGCCCAAAGGAGCCAGGGCGTGGAAAGCTTGCAACAGTGCCTGGACCACACTTAGTGACCACTGGACAGCAACCATCCTTCCTTCCCTTCCCAGGCTGTAATACAGAACATGCACTACGTGCCAAGCATGAGTGAGGGGCAAAGGATACCCCAGCGAACAGGGCAGATGGGCCCAGGCCTCATGGAGATTCCAATCCAAAGGGGGAGATCAGTCAGTGAACAAAGAAACAGGTGGCTACAAACTGGGGTCCAGGCACAAAGGGGCAAGGAAGGCACTGACATCTGGGCATGTGTCTACCTCCGACCTCACTGACAAGCTCCTGGAGGCCAGGGCCTGGGTTGGAGTCATCTGTGGTCTCCCAGCATGGAGCAGGGGCTCGGTCAGTGTTTGCCCAACAAAGATTGGGAAAAGAGAGAGTTCCCTCAAGCAGAGCCGGGAGCCCTTAGTTACTTTCGCCTGGCCATTTACTAACCCTAACTGGGTCCCGGTTCCTTTCTATCCCCTGTGGTGGGGATGAAAGCTGCTTTGTCCTCCTCATGAGTAAGTACCAGTGAGACCTGGGTGTGGATCTATTGTGGACATTCTAAAATGCTATATGGATCAGGGGACTATGGTCATACAGAAAGGCTGTTTTTTGTTTTTTTTTTTTAATAGACAAGCTCTTGCTTTGCCAAACTCAGGTCGAAGTGCAATGGCGCAATCACAGCTCACTGCAACCTCCACCTCCTGGGCTCAAGCGATCCTCCCACCTCAGCCTCCTGAGTAGCTGAGATCTCAGGTGCATGCTGTCATGCCCAGCTAATTTTTTAAAAATTTTTTTGTAGAAACGGGGTCTTGCTATGTTGCTCAGGCTGGTTGCAAACTCCTGAGCTCAAGTGATCCTCCCACCTTGGCCTCCCACAGTGCTGAGATTACAGGCATGAGCCACTGTGTCTGGCCAAGAAAGATTCTTAATTGTGAACTAAACAGAATTAGAGAAACAAGAATAATAAACAATAAGCATGATAACACAAATGTGTTCTTTTTTTTTTTTTTTTTTTGAGACGGAGTCTCGCTCTGTCGCCCAGGCTGGAGTGCAGTGGCCGGATCTCGGCTCACTGCAAGCTCCGCCTCCCGGGTTCCCGCCATTCTCCCGCCTCAGCCTCCGGAGTAGCTGGGACTACAGGCGCCCGCCACCACGCCCGGCTAATTTTTTTTTGTATTTTTTAGTAGAGACGGGGTTTCACCGTGTTAGCCAGGATAGTCTCGAGCTCCTGACCTCGTGATCCGCCCGTCTCGGCCTCCCAAAGTGCTGGGATTACAGGCTTGAGCCACCGCGCCCGGCATCACAAACGTGTTCTGAACACTTACTGTGTCTGGCCATTGTGCTAACTGCCCTATACGATTTTCATATTCTATCCTTGGCACAGCCCTAGGATGCACGGTCATCACCCCATTTTACAGGGGTGCAAACCAAGGCTTAGAAAAGCTAAGCCATGGCCAAGGTCACATAACTAGTAGGTGACAGACCCAAGATTAGAACCCAAACCCAGGCCAGCTCTCTAGCATCAACATCCTTGACCACTGTGCACACTGCCTGTCCTCTGCTCTGCCCACCCAAATCCTTCTTGCCACCTTCTGCCCTACTCAATCCAGGGAGCCTTCCAGGATTCTGGTCACTCTTTTCCTTTCCACCCTTCCTGGGTAGCATTTACCCTTCCCCAACTTCTTTCACATCCATTATTTCAGGGATAAAGTAGGAAGGGGATCGTATAGATGTGGAACTGATGTGCAGAGATGGGAAGTGCTTCTTCACACTCATGCTGAGAGTCGCAGGTGGAGCCAGGTTTAGACCCCAGCTGCTTTCATTTGTCTCCAGTGGGCTGTGGGACCCTGTGGGGCACAGATCTGTGGTCCAGGGCCACCTCACAGGCTCTCTATTCATAATTTCTCATTGTTTCTTCCCCACCTAGTGACAGCTATGACAGCAAGACCTCAGCTTTATTTATTTATTTATTTATTTTATTTATTGAGACAGAGTCTCACTCTGCTGCCCAAGCTGGAGTGCAGTGGCGTGATCTCAGCTCAATGCAATCTCCATCTCCTGTGTTCAAGCAATTCTCCTGCCTCAGCCTCCCGAGTAGCTGGGACCATAGGTGTGCACCACCATGCCTGTGTAACTTTTTTTTTTTTTTTTTTTTGAGACGGAGTCTTGCTCTGTCGCCCGGGCTGGAGTGCAGTGGCCGGATCTCAGCTCACTGCAAGCTCCGCCTCCTGGGTTTATGCCATTCTCCTGCCTCAGCCTCCCAAGTAGCTGGGACTACAGGCGCCCGCCACCTCGCCCGGCTAGTTTTTTATATTTTTTAGTAGAGACGGGGTTTCACGGTGTTAGCCAGGATGGTCTCGATCTCCTGACCTCGTGATCCGCCCGTCTCGGCCTCCCAAAGTGCTGGGATTACAGGCTTGAGCCACCGCGCCCGGCCGTAACTTTTTTTTTTGAGACGGAGTCTCACTCGGTCGCCAGGCTGGAGTGCAGTGTCACGATCACGGCTCACTGCAACCTCCGCCTCCCAGCTTCAAGCGATTCTCCTGCCTCAGCCTCCTGAGTAGCTGGGACTACAGGTACACGCCACGGCGCCTGGCTAACTTTTATATTTTTAGTAGAGACAGGGTTTCACCACGTTGGCCAGGATGGTCTCAATCTCTTGACCTCGTGATCTGCCCACCTCGGCCTCCCAAAGTGCTGGGATTACAGGCATGAGGCACTGCACCTGGCCGAGGTCACCCTTTTACTCCTCATGTCAGTTATGTGCTCCTTCAGTGCAGAGGTTAAAAGCACTGACTCTAGAATCAGACTGCCTGGGTTCAAGTCTCAGCTCTGCCACCTACTGGCTGTTATGATCTTGGGTAAGTCAGTTTTGTCTTTTCTTTTGTTTTGTTTGAGGTAGAGTCTTGTTCTGTTGTCCAGGCTGGAGTGCAGTGGCGCAATCTCAGCTCACTACAACCTCTGCCTCCTGGGTTCACACCATTCTCCTGCTTCAGCCTCCCGAGTAGCTGGGATTACAGGTGCCCGCCATCACATCTGGCTACTTTTGTATTTTTAGTAGAGACGGGGTTTCACCATGTTACCCAGGCTGATCTCAAACTCCTGACCTCGTGATCCACCCGCTTCAGCCTTCCAAAGTGCCGAGATTACAGGTGTGAGCCACCATGCCTGGGCTTTTTTTTTTTTTTTTTTTTTTTTGTTTCCTTGAGATGGAGTCTCGCTCTGTTGCTCAGGCTGGAGTGCAGTGGTGCGATCTCGGCTCACTGCAACTTCTGCCTCCCGGGTTCAAGCGATTCTCCTGCCTCAGCCTCCCAAGTAGCTGGGATTACAGGTGTGCATCACCACACCCGGCTAATTTTTGTATTTTTAGTAGAGATGGGGTTTCGCCATGTTGGTGAGGCTGGTCTCAAACTCCTGACCTCGGGTGATCCATGCACCTCAGCCCCTCAAAGTGCTGGGATTACAGGCATGAGCCACCGTGCCTTGCCTTTTTTTTTTTTTTTTTTGAGATGTAGTCTCACTCTGTCACCCGAGCTGAAGTGCAGTGGCACAATCTCAGCTCACTGCAATATCCGCCTCCTAGGTTCAAGCAATTCTCCTGCCTCAGCCTCCCGAGTAGCTGGGATTACAGGCGCATGCCACCATGCCCGGCTAAATTTTGTATTTTTAGTAGAGATGGGGTTTTGCGATGTTGGCTAGGCTGGTCTCGAACTCCTGACCTCAGGTGATTCACCTGCCTCAGCCTTCCAAAGTGCTGAGACTACAGGCGTGAGCCACTGTGTCTGGCCCCATCTTTAAAATGAGGATAATCACAGTATCTGCCTCTTAGGGTTATTGCCAGGATTAGGTGAGTTAATACACACAACGTATCCTAACAGTGCCTGGCACCCACTCAGCGCTCAGAGAATGGGAGCTAGTGTTAACGTCAGGATCTGCAAGTCCGTATCACAGGGGAGGAAGCTGAGACACAGAAGGATGTGATGGCTGGGCCCGAGTGAGGGCCAGAAGGTTAGAAGCCTGGCCTCTGAGCAGGCACCGGCGTGGCTGCAGAGCCACACTCACGTGGGGCAGGGCGAGGGAACACCGGCTGCTGCACTCGTAGGCCTCCTTGTGGCGTCCCAGTTCATTGAGAGCGCGTGCCTTGCGGAACAATGCCCGGATACTCTCGCTGTCCAGGCCTAGTGCCTTCTCGCTGTCCTCTAGCGCTTTCTCATACAGGCCCTGCCGGAGAGGAGCAGGTGGTCACTGGTCAACACCTATTACTCTCCCTCCCCCAGGCCTCCTGCCCCTGCCTAGGAATGAACACCAGCTTCTCTTCTTGGCAGAGAGAGAGGAGCTGAAGTCTTGGGTCAGGGACAGGGCTCGAGGCTCCAGGAGAGAAGGAAGCACTCTGGTGTCCAGCCTCTGATCAAGGGTGTCTGTGTGTCTAGCTGATGGGGCTGCAGTGGGCTTGGGCGGGACACTGCAGGGAAGGGCCTGAAGATCTACAACCACCAGCCTGGTCATTCAAACAAGTCTATATCCATCTCTGCCTTTGGTTCAGAACATGATGGGCTGAGAGTAACAATGGCATCTCTAAGAGGCAGTGAGACCATGAAGGCAGCTCTGTGCGCAGAGTGTGTACAAGGGTTAACCCTGAGGCATCCAGGAGCCATTTATCCAGAAGAGTCTGCTGGATGGCAGAGGTGTCACGGGGTCCTCTAGAGAGCCTGCAGCAGAGCCTCCCACAGGATCTCATGAACCTGAGTCAGTGGGTGCACAGGACAAGGAAGAGGAGGAGGCTGCAGCTCTAAGGAGGAGAGGAGGGGGAGGAGGAAGGCACTGAAGTCTGTAAAGAAACAGTGACGAGGCTGAGGCTATGGAAAGAACAGTGGGGCCGGGAAGGAGGAGCGGGAGGAGTCAGACTCCCACCAAGGCCCAGGGTCACCCCAAGATTCTAACTTACTTCATCTGGGGTAGGGCTAGGGCATCAGTATCATTTAAAAAAAAAAACTTTTTATTGTGCATCGTACTTTTAAAAGCTCTCCAGCTGAGCATGTTGTACAGTTGAGATTGAGAGCCACCAGGACAATGAGATTCTGAACGTAGGCTGGGAGGAGGCTGGCCCTGGTCTACAGGCTCACTGGGGTATGGGCCTGGCTCCACTGGGCATCCAGAGGGACGTGGTGATCAGGACAGCGGAGGAGGAAAGAAAGGAGGGTGCCAGGCTCACCATGGTGAAGTAGCAGGCGGCCCTATTGACATGCAGCTTGCACAGCAGCTCCCGGGGCAGGGCCACCTGGTCAGAGGCAGCGTAGTCGGCCACGTTCAGCCCTTCCATGTACTGCACCAGAGCTTGCTTATAGTCCTTCTCCCGGAACAGATCATTGCCCTCAGCAAACAGATTCTGCACCAGCTTGAGCAGAAAGGCCTGTTGGGGGCAAAGTGTGTAGGGGGCTCATGACCTCTGGCCCCAGCTCGGGCACCCGGCCCAAGCCTCTCCCCTGCACATCTCCACCCTTCCCTTTTGCTCAGCCTGACAGCTGACACTCACCTCATACTCTTCTTGCTTTAGGGGTAGTGTCGACCTAGTAGGAAAAGAGAACATGAGGTCTCAGTGAGCCCAGCGGTCCCAGCTTCACGGAGGTTACTCCTCTAACTCAGACCTCAGCCATCACCTTGTGGACTAGGGTGAACAGACAGCGGTTTTCTTCCCCTAAATCATTACCATGCAGGACTTCCAGTTCTGATGAAAGGACCTGCATGTTTCTTGGGGCCAGACAGCCAGGTTTTCCAAGGTACAGGTGCTGAGAAAGAGCAGACTGACCCCAGCCCCACCTCCAGCCTGGCCCGAGCTCCAGCCCCACTTCCAGCCACAGCCCCAGCTCCAGCCCCAACCCAGCCAGCCCCAGCCCCAAGCCAGTCCTAGCTCAGCCCAGTTCCAACTCTACCTCTGGCCCTCGACCCAGCCCTAGCCCCTGCTGCTGAAAAAACAAGCCCTCTCCTAAAGGCAAGCAGGCATTCCAAGCCCTTTCTCAGTTACATGAGGGGAAGGAGGGAGGAGCCACACTGGGCCTAGGAGGCCCCCAGGACTGGAAAAGGACAAGAAGAGGAAAATCAGACTCGGGCCAAGGCAGAGCAGGGGAAGGCTCCAGCTGCAGCTCAAGGGCAGGAGGAGAGGATGGTGCAGGGGCTGCTGTAGCAGGAGTGGCAGGGACAGAAGCGGGCAGGAAAAGGCAGGAAGCATGAGCGTCGTCAGGGAATTAACACCTAGCATAGGCCTTGGGAAGGACCACACCCCATCAAACCCAAGAGCATAGGCCCACAGACACTCAGTCCCCTACCCTGTCCACTCCCACGTAACACACGCCCCCGCCAATGCCAGGTCTTCACTGAGCCTGTGAGCCCCTCACGCTGGACTCAACAAATCATTCTAGGTGGGGTCTGGGCGCCTGCTCCCTCCTATGGCTAATACGCCCTCAGTATGAAAGAGGGCATCAGCCGAGGAGAACTGAGGTTCATCTCTCCGATGGGCTTGATGGCCAGGCTGGAAGGGAAGCTGGGCTTTGTCTCCCAGCCCCTCATTCCACAGAGGGAAAAACAGACACTTAGAGTGGTGCAGGGACTTGCCCAAGGCTGCTCGGCAGGAAGGCATTGGAGGCAGGGCTGGGGGGATCTTTCCGTTGCCTGGAAATGCCGCCAGCACCTGGGCAGGAAAGAGCGGCCTAGGCCAGTGCGTGAAAGGTGGGCAGAGGCACAACACTGGGAAGGCTGTGTGTGCACGTATGTGTGGAGTGTTCCCAGTTGTGACATCGGGGCTCACCAGCCCGCCTCTCACTTGCCTCCCCACTGTCTGGGCCGCAGCCCTGCCATCCCTTCCCATACTGCTGCAGTGTCTGTCCCCTCTGCTGCCCCACCAAGGACCCCATCACTACCCTCTTGGCCTCCTGCCTCCAGCCTCCCCTCTACCAGTGTCCTTTTTTTTTTTGAGACGGAGTCTCGCTCTGTCGCCCAGGCTGGAGTGCAGTGGCGCGATCTCGGCTCACTGCAACCTCTGCCTCCCGGGTTCACGCCATTCTCCTGCCTCAGCCTCCTGAGTAGCTGGGACTACAGGCACCCGCCACCACGCCTGGGTAATTCTTTGTATTTTTAGTAGAGACGGGGTTTCACTGTGTTAGCCAGGATAGTTTCAATCTCCTGACCTCATGATCCGCCCGTCTCGGCCTCCCAAAGTGCTGGGATTACAGGCATGGGCCACCGTACCCGGCCGTAGACATCTTAAGGTCCTCCGCAAGCTGGGGCCAACCCACCTGTCTCCATTCACTTAGGGCTCTCAGGGCGTGCTAAGCACATGAGGCACACATGCAGCAACACAGCGTAGGAGGAGTGGGGCAAAAATAGCAGGACTGATATGAAAAGCGGTGAGTCCCACTGTGCTTCCTGCAAAGCCTTAGGAGGCCAACAGACGGCTTCAGGGAGGCTGCCTTGTAACTGGGCCTTCCTAGAACTCCCCTTTGGAAAGGAGAAGGAGGGGACAAGAGTGAACATTTACCCCAAGCACCACCTGGCCCCTTAACCCTCACAATGACCCTGTAGGTGAAATGGGAGAACCGGGCTGGGGATCCAGCTCCACAGATATCAGTGACTGAGGCTGGGGACACAGAACTCTTCTGATGGAAGACAGCAGTGGCCGGAGTCACCTTGTTCACCAGACTGGCCTCTGAATAAATTGGAGCACTTCCCCAAAATCAAACCCTCACTCCCAAAAACGGGAGAGGACCTGCCACCCATGAAGAGAGATGAGCTAGCAGCCCCTCTGATGACCAAGTCTGAGGAGGGTTTGCAAACTCCCAGGCATGGCAGCAAGGTGGGGTTGGCCAACGGCCCAGGGAGTGGCTGCTGAACTTGGGGCCATGCTCTAGGTGCTCCCAAAACTCCTAATCAAATCAGCCCAGCGCAGCACACCCTCCAGAAGCAGCCAGGAAAAGTGACTGTGTTGTGCGCTGAGGAAGGAGGATGTGTTGTGTCAATATGAACACTCACTCTGGGAGAGCAGCATGGACACCGAGGTTGTGTGAAAAGGGGCCCAGTTTGCGGTGACATGGGTGAGAAAAGGCAAGGGAGTACGCTGGGCACAGCGGGACACGCCTGCAATCCCAGCTACATGGGAGGCTGGGGTAGGAAAACTGCTTGAGCCCAGGAGATTGAGACCCACCTGGGCCACACAGGGAGACCCCATCACAAAGAAAAGAAAAGGCAAGGAGTGTTTCATTGGTCTGTGTGAGAGAACAAAAGTGGGGAGTATATAAGGGAACATGGAGGCAAACTCCAGTTTTGTTTTTTTTTTTTTTTTTTTTTTTTGAGACGGAGTCTTGCTCTGTCGCCCAAGCTGGAGTGCAGTGGCGCGATCCTGGCTCACTGCAAGCTCCGCCTCCTGGGTTCACGCCATTCTCCTGCCCCAGCCTCCCGAGTAGCTGGGACTACAGGCGCCCGCCACTGCGCCCGGCTCATTTTTTGTATTTTTAGTAGAGACGGGGTTTCACCGTGGTCTCGATCTCCTGACCTTGTGATCCACCCGCTTCGGCCTCCCAAAGTGCTGGGATTACAGGCGTGAGCCACCGCGCCCGGCCAAACTCCAGTTTTATGGGGAGCTCTATTTAAGAAAAAGAACACAAAATGATGAACACAGGATTGCAAGGGTGCATGCCTTCCAGGGCCTTAGAAGGGGCTCGTGCAAGTGAGAGGCCACGATGCCTACGCTTCATTAGCATTGTGATAATTATGCCTCTGGGGATCTACTTGAGAGCAATAAGAGAAAAAGGTTACTCAAAATATTTTGTGTGTAAAAAAAAGAGAAACAAAACAAAAACAAATGTCGGGCCAGGTGTGATGGCTCACACCTATAATCCCAGCACTTTGGGAGGCTGAGGAGGGCAGATCACGAGGTCAGGAGTTCGAGACCATCCTGGCCAACATAGTGAAACCCCGTCTCTACTAAAAATACAAAAATTAGGCCGGGCGCAGTGGCTCAAGCCTGTAATCCCAGCACTTTGGGAGGCCGAGACGGGCGGATCACGAGGTCAGGAGATCGAGACCATCCTGGCTAACACGGTGAAACCCCGTCTCTACTAAAAAATACAAAAAACTAGCCGGGCGAGGTGGCGGGCGCCTGTAGTCCCAGCTACTCAGGAGGCTGAGACAGGAGAATGGCCCGAACCCGGGAGGCGGAGCTTGCAGTGAGCTGAGATCCGGCCACTGCACTCCAGCCTGGGCGACAGAGCGAGACTCCGTCTCAAAAAAAAAAAAAAAAGGCCGGGCGCGGTGGCTCAAGCCTGTAATCCCAGCACTTTGGGAGGCCGAGATGGGCGGATCACGAGGTCAGGAGATCGAGAGACGATCCCGGCTAACACGGTGAAACCCCGTCTCTACTAAAAAATACAAAAAAATAGCCGGGCGAGGTGGCGGGCGCCTGTAGTCCCAGCTACTCGGGAGGCTGAGGCAGGAGAATGGCGTAAACCCGGGAGGCGGAGCTTGCAGTGAGCTGAGATCCGGCCACTGCACTCCAGCCTGGGTGACAGAGCAAGACTCCGTCTCAAAAAAAAAAAAAAAAAAAAAAAAAATACAAAAATTAGCTGGGTGCAGTGGCGTGCGTCTGTTATCCCAGCTACTCGGGAGGCTGAGGCAGGTTGCTTAACCTCTGTGACCCTCAACTTTCTCATCTGCAAAATGGAAATAAGGCTACCTACTTCACGGGTTGTTGTGAAGACTAAGAAGATGATGGATTGGCCAGGCACGGTGGCTCACGTCTGTAATCCCAGCATCTTGGGAGGCTGAGGTAGGAGGATCACTTGAGCCCAGGAGTTTGAGACCAGCCTGGGCAACATACCAAGGCCCCATCTCTACAAAAAACTAAAAAGATTGGCCTCGTGCAGTGGCTCATGCCTGTAATCCCAGCACTTTGGGAGGCTGAGGTGGGCGGGTTACCTGAGGCCAGGAGTTCAAGGCAGCCTGACGAATATGGCGAAACCCCATCTCTACTAAAAATACAAAAATTAGCTGGGCATGGTGGCACACACCTGTAATCCCACCTACTCAAGAGGCTGAGGCAGGAGAATCGCTTGAACCCAGGAGGTTGCAGTAAGCTGAGATCATGTCACTGCACTCCAGCCTGGGAAACAGGGCAAGGCTCTGTCTCAAACAAACAAACAAACAAACAAAATTAGCTGGGTATGGTGGTGTGCACCTACGGTCCCAGCTACATGGGAGGCGGAGGCAGGAGGATTACTTGAGCCCAGGAGGTCAGGAGCACCACTCACTCCAGCCGGGGCAACAAGGAGAGACTCTGTCTCAAAGAAGACACAGATGTGAAGGTCCCAGTGTAGAGACTGAGATTGTAAGTGCTCCATAAACAGGGACTATTGATTGATCAGAAAACTCGTGCAGTCATGCAAGAGAATTAACAGGGAGTGCAAATGTGAAGGGTGAGGGTAGAATTATCTACCGGACAAGATCGAAGGGTGACCTGGGCCAGGGAGCATGTGTGCATGTGGAGTTCACGCCCAGCCACACCAGCCTCTTCCTGGCTCCTCCCACCTGCCCACACCCCAGCACACACAGGAGCCTTGGCAGTAAAGGCTCAGCAGCGAGAAAAGGGAGCGCTGGGAGAGTGTGGCTCTCAGAGAACCCACCCCTGCCCACCCAGCCGTCCAGCCCTGGCCACATGCAGGCTTACTGAATGAACTGCAGCCCCTTCTCGATGTCCGCCTTCCGTTTCTGCCTCTCCATCAGTCTCTGGGGGAGAGAGCACAGTCCATCAGTCAGCAAAGCCGGGTTGCCGTCGGCCACCCCCACTTTGTGGGCCCTGTGATTGGGTGCTCTCACTCCCACACTCATTCCCTTCCCCACGTCGCCCTCAGGGCGGTGTCTTCCCCACCCACGGCCCCCTGGACTCCTAGACTGTGGTGCCCTCAAGGGACAAGGGGCATAGAGGCCACCTGCCCTTAGGCTTGAGCTACAATACCTTACGGACACCCTCAAGTTCAAGGGAAAACTTTTTTTTTTTTTTTTTGGAAACAGAGTCTCCCTCTGTTACCCAGGCTGGAGTACAATGGCACCATCTTGGCTCACTGCAACCTCCGTTTCCTGGGTTCAAGTGATCCTCTTGCCTCAGCCTCCTGAGTAGCTGGGATTACAGGAGCCCACCACCATGCCCAGCTAATTTTTGTATTTTTAGTAGAGACAAGGTTTCGCCATGTTGGCCAGGCTGGTCTCGAACTCCTGACCTCAGGTCATTCATCTGCCTCGGCTTCTCAAAGTGCAGGGATGACAGGCATGAGAAACCGCGCCCGGCCCCCTTTTTTTTCTTTTTTCTTTTTTTTTGAGATGGAGTCTCACTCTATCGCCCTGACTGGAGTACAGTGGCACAGTCTCAGCTCACTGCAACCTTCATCTCCTGGGTTTAAGCGATTCTCCTGCCTCAGCCTCTGGAGTAGCTGGGAATACAGGTGTGCACTACCACGCACCGGGCTAATTTTTGTATTTTCAGTAGGGGTTTCACTATGTTGCCCAAGCTGGTTTCAAACTCGTGACCTCACATGATCCGCCTGCTTTGGCCTCCCAGAGTGCTAGGATTACAGGTGTGAGCCACTGTGCCCAGCTGACAAAAGCTTTCTTTTAGAACGTATGTTCTAGTGGAGAGGCACATGACAATAAATATATCACATAGTACAGGAAGGATACACGCAATTAAGAAAAAATAGTAAGATAGAGTGACAGGGTGCTATAATTCTGAGTAGTCTGAAAGGCCACTTTGATTTTTTTTTAGCCAGAGACTCACTCTGCTGCCCAGGCTGGAGTGCAGTGGCATGATCTCAGCCCACTCCAACTTCCACCTCCCGGGTTCAAGCGATTCTTATACTTCAGTCTCCCAAGTAGCTGGGACTACAAGCACTTGCCACCATGCCCGGCTACATCTTGTTTTTTTTTTTTTCTGAGAGGGAGTTCCGCTATGTTGCCCAGGCTGGAGAGCAGTGGCGCAATCTTGGCTCACTGCAACCTCCACCTCCCGGGTTCAAGCAATTCTCCTACCTCAGCCTCCCGGGTAGCTGGGAATACAGGCACGTGCCACCATGCCCTGCTAATTTTTTGTATTTTTAGTAGAGACGGGGTTTCACCATGTTAACCAGGATGGTCTCGATTTCCTGACCTTGTTATCTGCCCGCCTCGGCCTCCCAAAGTGCTGGGATTACAGGCGTGAGTCACCATGCCCGGCCTATTTTTTTGTATTTTTAGCAGAGACAGGGTTTCACCACGTTGGCCAGGCTAGTCTCAAACGCCTGACCTCAAGTGATCCACCCATCTCAGCCTCCCAAAGTGCTGGAACTACAGGCATCAGCCACTGCGCCTGGCTCACTCTGACATTTGAATGGAGATCTACGTGTATGATGTGAGGGAGCCAGCCCTGTGGATACCTGGTGGGAAAGGGCTCCGGGCAGAGGGAACAGTGAGTGCAAAGGTCCTGAGGGAGGCACCTTGTTGGTGTATCTGAGAACGTGCAAGGAGGCTGGTAAGGATGGAGCAGAGTGGGCAGTGCGGAGGGTGGTGAATAAGAAGGTCAGAGAGATTAGCAGGGAAGACCACATGTAGAGGTATTTTCATTTTCTTTTTTGAGACAGTTTCACTCTGTTGCCCAGAATGGCATGATCGCTGCAACCTCAAATTCCTGGGCTCAAGGGATCCTCCCACTTCAGCCTCCCAAGTAGCTGAGATTACAGGTGTGCGCTACCATGCCTCGCTAACCTTTAAAATTTTTTGTAGAGACAAGGTCTTGCTATGTTGCCCAGGCTGGTCTTTTTTTTTTTTTTTTTTGAGACGGAGTCTCGCTCTGTCACCCAGGTTGGAGTGCAGTGGCGCGATCTTGGCTCACTGCACGCTCCGCCTCCTGGGTTCACTCCATTCTCCTGCCTCAACCTCCCGAGTAGCTGGGACTACAGGCACCCGCCACCATGCCCGGCTAAGTTTTTGTACTTTTAGTAGAGATGGGGTTTCATCATGTTAGCCAGGATGGTCTCAATCTCCTGACCTTGTGATCTGCCCACCTCGGCTTCCTAAAGTGCTGGGATTACAGGTGTGAGCCATCGCACCCGGCCTCCCAGGCTGGTCTTAAACTCCTGGTCTCAAGTGATCCTCCCACCTCAGCCTCCTAAAGTGATGGGATGATAGGCATGAGCCACGCACAGCACCCAGCCCATAGAGGTTTTGTAGAGGGGGCAGACTGTGGATTCCACTCCAAGGCAGAGGAGTCACAGGAGCTTTTGAACAAAAGGGCCATTCTATCTCTAGCTTTGCTCTACAAGAAAATGAGTTGTCACTAAATAACTGAGATTTATTTAAATCTCACAACATCCCCATCAGGTAGAAAAATAGTACTCTAAGAGGCTAGGAAAGTTATTCAAAGCCATGCAGTCAGCCTGGATCCTGGGTTCAATGACACTGTGGAGATAGGCATCAGGCAGCCTCATTAACAATGCATCAGGAGACCAAAGGCCCCATCCCTCCAGGCACCTAACACCCCACACCCTTCCCTCCTCTGGGAACAAAATTTCTTTGTTTCGAGATAGGGTCTCGCTCTGTTGCCCAGGATGGAGTGCAGTGATCTTGGCCCACTGCAGCCTCCATCTCCCGGGCTCAACTGATCTTCCCCCCTCAGCCTCCTGAGTAGCTGGGACCACCACACATGGCTAATTTTTGTATTTTTATTTTTTTAGAGATGGGGTTTTGCCATATTGCCCAGGCTGGTCTCGAACTCCTGGGCTCAAGAAATCGTCCCACCTGAGTCTCCCAAAGTACTGGGAATATAGGCCTGAGCCACTGCGCCCAGCCAGAAAATTCTTACAGGGAGGGTGTTATGGCCTGGATGTTTGTGCCCCCTCTCCCATTCATATGTTGAAGCCCTAAACCTTATATTTGGAGACAGGGCCCATACGGAGCTAATTAAGGTTAAATCAAGTTATGATTCAGTATTTTGTTGGATGAATTCTCTCTCTGCACCACGTGGCCGCTGCCCAGGGATGGGAGAGGGATGGTATTGGCAATTCAAGACTGGCTTTCTGGCCAGGCACGGTGGCTCATGCCTGTAATCTCAGCACTTTGGGAGGCCGAAGTGGGTGGATCACCTGAGGTCAGGAGTTCAAGACCAGCCTGGCCAACATGGTGAAACCCCATCTCTACCAAAAATATAAAAATTAGCTGGGGGCCAGGCGCAGTGGCTCACGCCTGTAATCTCAGCACTTTGGGAGGCCGAGGCAGGCAGATCACGAGGTCACGAGTTCAAGACCAGCCTGGCCAACATGGTGAAACCCTGTCTCTACTAAGAATACAACAATTAAGTTAGCTGGGCGTGGTGGCACATGCCTATAATCCCAGCTACTCAGGAGGCTGAGACAGGAAAATCTCTTGAATCCGGGAGGCAGAGGTTGTAGGGAGCCAAGACTATGCCACTGTACCCCAGCCTGGGCGACACAGCAAGACTCTTCTGGAAAAAGAAAAAAAAAAATTAGCTGGGCATGGGGGCACACGCCTGTAATCCCAGCTACTCAGGAGGCTGAGGCAGGAGAATCACTTGAACCCGGGAGGCGGAGGTTGCTGTGAGCCGAGATCGGGCCACTGCACTCCAGCCTGGGCGACAGAGCAAGACTCTGTCTCAAAAAATCAATAAATAAAATAAAATAAAAATAAAAATACAAAATACAAAAGGGGAAAGAACATAAAAAGGAAATTCACAGGAAAATCAATCATTAAGATACTCAAACTCACTGATTAAAAAAAGATGCCAGTCAGGCGCGGTAGCTGACGCCTGTAATCCTAGCACTTTGGGAGGCAGAGGCGGGCAGATCTCCTGAGGTCAGGAGTTCAACACCAGCCTGGCCAACACGGTAAAAACCCCGTCTCTACAAAAATACAAAAAAAAAAAAAAAAAAAAAAAATTAGCCGGGCATGATGGCGGGTGCCTATAGTCCCAGCTACTTGGGAGGCTGAGGCGGGAGAATCGCTGGAACCCGAAAGACAGAAGGAAGTTGCTGTGAGCCGAAATGGCACCCCTGCACTCTAGCCTGAGCGACAGAGAGAAACTGTCTCAAAAACAAAATCAAAAACACAAAAAAACCACAAGATGCCCATTTTCACCCATGAGACTAAGGTGAAAAGCAAGCCTGGCTGACGAGGGTAGAGAAACTGACACTCCCAAACCCTGTGCATACACTGACAGCGTAAACTGGAATCATCTTTGAGAAGCAATATAGCAACATGTACCAAAAAGAGCAACGCAGGCCCTGCTGGCTGCACCCAGCCGCCAGTTTCCCCCTCCTCCTTCAAGGTTGTCCCTTTCCCAAGCACTCAGGTGAACCTTCACCGGGCTAAGCCAATCAGAATGGTCTTTTTCCCTTGCCAGTGATTGGCTTCAGTAAGGGCATGTGACATCATCCTGGCCAATGAGAAAGGAGGGAAAGTCAGCCCAGGGGCTTCTGGTACAGGATTTATTCACGCTGAAACTGGAACACAAGGAAGAATTCCTTTTCCTGCCGCTCTATGCCCAGGTGTAACAAGATGAACACATGGGATAACAGAGCAGAAAGACAGACTAAAGGTATTTAATGACACCTGACCCAGTCCAGGCACAGTGGCTCACGCCTGTAATCTCGGCACTTTGGGAGGCCGAGGCCGGGGGATTGCTGGAGCCCGGGAGTTCGAGACCAGCCTGGGCAATGTGGCGAAACCCCGTCTCTACAAAAAAATACAAAAAATGAGCCGGGCATGGTGGTGCATGCCTGTAGACCCAGCTACTTGGAAGGCTGAGATTGAAGGACCACCTTGCCCATGAGGTCGAGGTTGCAATGAGCTGAGATCATGGACACTGCATCCCAGCCTGCCTGGGCAAGAGAGTGAGACCCTGTCTCAAAAAAAAAAAAAAAAAAAAAAAAAAGGCCAGGCTCAATGGCTCACGCCTATAATCCCAGCACTTTGGGAGGCCGAGGCGGGCGGATCACAAGGTCAGGAGATCAAGACCATCCTGGCTAACACGGTGAAACCCAGTTTCTTCTAAAAATACAAAAAAATTAGCAGGGCATGGTGGCGGGCGCCTGTAGTCCCAGGTACTCGGGAAGCTGAGGCAGGAGAATGGCGTAAGCCCAGGAGGCGGAGCTTGCAGTGAGCCGAGATGGCACCACTGCACTCCAGCCTGGGCGACAGAGCAAGACTCCGTCTCAAAAAAAGAAAAAAAAAGAAGTCTGACTCAAAACATTACCTGCTTCCGGAACTGCCCCACCTGGTTTTTTATGTGAGAAAACAAACTCCCATGTTGAGCTAGGAATTCTGTTGCTTGCAGCCAAAAATCTTCCAAATGCTAAAATGTCCTTTCACTTTGACCCAGAAATTTCACTTCCAAGAATTTAATCTACGAAAATCCCTGCACATGTACTCAATTATATTTGCATAGAGATGTAGTATGTACTCAATTATATTTGCATAGGGATGTAGTATGATTATAATTGTTTTGTTTTTGAGACAGGGTCTCTGTCGCCCAAGCTGGAGGTCACTTCAACCTTGACCTCCCAGGCTTAAGCGATCCTCCCACCTCAGCCCCCCAAGTAGCTGGGACCACAGGCACGCACCACCACCCCTGGCTAATTTTTTTTCGTATTTTTTGTAGAGACAGTGTTTCACTACATTGCTCAGGCTGGTCTTGAACTCCTGGCCTCAAGGAATCTACCCACCTCAGCCTCCCAGAGTGCTGGGATTACAGGCGTGAGCCACCATGACCAGCCAGGGATGTATTATTATTATTTATTATCATTATTTTAGAGGCAGGGTCTCACTGTATCACCCAAGCTGGAGTGCAGTGGCTCCATCATGGCTCACTTCAGCCTTGACCTCCTCGGCTAAAGTAATCCTCCCACCTCAGCTTCCCCAAGTAGCTGGGACTACAGGTGTAGGACGTATTATTATTATTATTATTACTACTTTAAGAGAGTCTCACTCGTTGCCCAGGCTGTAGTGCAGTGGCACAATCTCAACTCATTGCAGCCTCAGCCTCCCGAAAAGCTAGGACTACAGGCATGTGCCACCATGCCCAGCTAATTTTTTGTAGAGACAGGGTTTCACCATGTTGTCCAGGCTGGTCTTGAACACCTGGACTCAGGCGATCTGCCCGCCTCAGCCTCTGAAAGTGCTGGGATTACAGGCATGAGCCACCATGCCCAGCTAGGATTTTTTTTTTTTTTTTTTTTTTTTGAGACGGAGTCTCGCTCTGTCACCCAGGCTGGAGTGCAGTGGCCGGATCTCAGCTCACTGCAAGCTCCGCCTCCCGGGTTCACGCCATTCTCCTGCCTCAGCCTCCCGAGGATGTATTATTTTTAAGAGTAAGTGAAAAACTAGAAGAAACCTTAATGTCTACCACTAAAGGATTAACTTAATTAATTAAATTATACTATATCCATAGCATGGAATACAATGCAGCTATTGAATCTCTATGTATTGTCATGGAGATGCCTCCGTGCATGGTTGAGGAACAAAACAAGAAGCAGATTTCTCTGTTAGGGGCTCTTCTCACTCTGCCCAGGTCTCAAGACCAACATTCCCAAGCTTCCATTTAAGGGACAGTGCTCCTGCTCTCTTCACTACCAGCTCCCTAGATGAGCTCTTGCATTTCATGATAACATGAGTCATGTTAATGACTCACCTATCTCTTCCTCCTGCCAGGCCCAACCCCCTACCCAGTATTTCAGCCTCAGATCTCTTTTTTTTTTTTTTTGAGACGGAGTCTCGCTCTGTCGCCCAGGCTGGAGTGCAGTGGCGCAATCTCAGTTCACTGCAAGCTCCGCCTCCCGGGCTAACGCCATTCTCCTGCCTCAGCCTCCCGAGCAGCTGGGACTACAGGTGCCCGCCACCAGGCCCGGCAACTTTTTCTGTATTTTTTTTTTTTTTTTTTTTTTTGAGACGGAGTCTTGCTCTGTAGCCTGGGCTGGAGTGCAGTGGCCGGATCTCAGCTCACTGCAAGCTCTGCCTCCCGGGTTTGCGCCATTCTCCTGCCTCAGCCTCCTGAGTAGCTGGGACTACAGGCGCCCGCCACCTCGCCCGGCTAGTTTTTTTTTTGTATTTTTAGTAGAGACGGGGTTTCACCGTGTTAGCCAGGATGGTCTCGATCTCCTGACCTCGTGATCCGCCTGTCTCGGCCTCCCAAAGTGCTGGGATTACAGGCTTGAACCACCGCGCCCGGCCCTTTTTCTGTATTTTTAGTAGAGATGGGGTTTCACCGTTTTAACCAGGATGGTCTCAATCTCCTGACGTCGTGATCCACCCGCCTCGGCCTCCCAAAGTGCTGGGATTACAGGCGTGAGCCACTGCGCCCGGCCAGATCTCTTATCTTCTGGGTAGTGGTACCTGGAAGTCCAACATCCAGGCTGCCTATGACTTCCTGCGCCCTCTACCTGGAATGCCTCTGCCACACACACCTTCCCAACTCCTACTCTTCCTTTAAGACCCAACTTAGATGACTCTGTGTTCAAAGTCCTCTTTGGTGCCATCTCAGCTGGATTGGGTGTTTCTCCAACTGAACACATTCCAAACTGAACTCAGCGTCTTCTCCCCTAATCCTACTCCTCTTCCATTATTCCCTGCCTCTATTCACAGCTCTGAGCATCATCCTGTTCTCAGCCAACCCCCAGTTTCTTCCACCTTTACCTCATAAATATTTCCCCACCTTGCAGTCCCTCATATCCTCTCCACAAGCATGGCTATCTCTCAGGTCTTCAACATCTCCTGCCAAGTTTCCAATAGGCCCCTCCAATATGCTCCCATTTAGTGGTCAGGGATATCTGTGTAATGCATACGCCAACGTCACTTCCCCGCTCAAAACCCAAGCGCACGCATGCACGCATACACACGAATGAATGCAGGCTAAAAAAAAAAAAAAAAAAAAAAAAGGTGAGGCCGGGCACGGTGACTCATGTTTGTAATCCCAGCACTCTGGGAGGCCGAGGGGGGCGGGTCACTTGAGGTCGGGAGATCGAGACCACGGTGAAACCCTGTCTCTACTAAAAATACAAAAAATTAGCCAGGCGTGGTGGCGGGCGCCTGTAGTCCCAGCTGCTCGGGAGGCTGAGGCAGGAGAATGGCGTGAACCTGGGAGGCGGAGCTTGCAGTGAGCCGAGATGGCGCCACTGCACTCCAGCCTGGGCGACAGAGCGAGACTCCATCTCAAAAAAAATAAAAATAAAAAAAATAAGGTAGTTCTGGGCCAGGCGCAGTGGCTCACGCCTGTAATCCCAGCACTTTGGGAGGCCAAGGCAGGCGGATCATGAGGTCAGGAGATCGAGACCATCCTGGCCAACATGGTGAAACCCTGTCTCCACTAAAAATACAAAAATTAGCTGGGTGTGGTGGTGCGTCCCTGTAATCCCAGCTACTCAGAAGGCTGAGGCAGGAGAATCGCTTGAACCAGGGAGTCAGAGGTTGCAGTGAGCCGAGATTGCGCCACTGCACTCCAGCCTGGCAACAGAGTGAGACTCCGTCTCAGGAAAAAAAAAAGAAAGAAAAGAAATTAGGGGAGTTCCATTAGACTGCTAGATTTGGTGTTTTAATTGATACTATAATCCAGGAGAACTGCTTTCCTTTGTAAACCTGTGTATTTCACTTTATACTTTTTCTTTTTTTTTTTTTTGAGACAGAGTCTCACTCTGTCACCCAGGCTGGAGTGCAGTGGCGCGATCCTGGCTCACTGCAACCTCTGCCTCCCAGGTTCAAGCAATTCTCCTGCCTCAGCCTCCCAAGTAGCTGGGATTACAGGAACCCGCCACCACGACCAGTGAATTTTTTATTTTTAGTAGAGATGGGGTTTCACTATGTTGGCCAGGCTGATCTCAAACTCCTGACCTCAAGTGATCTGCCCGCCTCGGCTTCCCAAAGTGCTGGGATTACAGATGTGAGCCACCACGCCTGGCCTATACTTTTGTTTTTGTTTTGCTCTGCCACCTAGGCTGTAGTGCAGTGGCGGGATCTCAGCTCACTGCAGCCTCCGCCTCCTGGGCTCCAGCAATCATTTCACCTTCGGCGTCCTGAGTCGCTGGAACCGCAGGCACGCTGCACCATGCCTGGCTAATTTTTTGTACGTTTTGTAGAGACAGGGTTTTGCCATGTTGCCTAGGCTGGCACTTTATACATTTAAAAACATGACAGGTCTGAAAAGATTTAGAAACCCTATTCTAACGAATCATATTATTTATCCACCCAGTCATATCAAAGGTAGGTGCTTGTTACCCCACTTTTCACAGAAAAGTGAAGCGTGGTGGGGATCTGTGACTTGCCCAAGGCCACATTGTTGCTGAGGAAGAAAGCTGGAGCTACTGGCAGGGCTCCCGGCTCCAGGAATGAATGTGAAATGGCAACCTGCAGCTTGTGTTCTTGTCAACTGGCTCACCTTGAACAGAAACCAAAGTTCAGGAAACTTCCCCAGACCTCCCCAACTCCCTGGTCCCTGCCCCACAAACTAAACTAAGAGTCAGTAGCAAAGCACACTCCTGTTTCCAACGGCAGCATTCTGGTTACAAAGGGCTTCTACTTTCATAATCTTGTCTTACCCTGCCAACAACTTGGGGCCAAACTGCACAGGAATGGTTCAAACCCACATCCCTGTCTCCAGGGGGCCTGGGCTCCAGCTGCTTCTTTTTTTTCTTTTTTTTTTTGAGACAGAGTCTTGCTCTGACGCCCAGGCTAGAGTTAAGCGGCTCGATCTCGGCTCAGTGCAACCTCCACCTCCAAGGTTCAAGCGATTCTCCTGTCTCAGCCTCCAAATAGCTAGGACTACAGGCATGCGCCACCATGCTAAGCTAATTTTTTTTTGTATTTTTTGTAAAGACGGGTTTCACCATGTTGGCAAGGCTAGTCTTGAACTCCTGACTTCAAGTGATCCGCATACCTCGGCCTTCCAAAGTGCTGAGATTACAGGCGTGAGCGACCGCATCCAGCCTTGCTCCAGCTTCTTCATCAAGACCCACCAGATGTGGTGCTTAAAGTGAGATGCTTAAAATATACCAACTCCTTGGCCAGGCGCAATGGCCCATGCCTGTAATCCTAGCACTTTGGGAAGTCGAGGCGGGTGAATCACAAGGTCAGAAGATTGAGACTATCCTGGCTAACACAGTGAAACCCTGTCTCTACTAAAAATACAAAAAAAAAAAAAAATTAGCCAGGTGTGGTGGCAGGCACCTGTAGTCCCAGCTACTCAGGAGGCTGAGGCAGGAGAATGGCGTGAACCCGGGAGGCGCAGGCTGCGGTGAACTGAGATCGCGCCACTGCACTCCAGACTGGGTGACAGAGCGAGACTCCAAAAAAAACAAAAAAAAACAAAAAAAACAAAACTCCCTTTTTAAAACAGTAACAGAAGGTCATTGTAAAAGCTTTGGAAATTATAGGCAAGTATTAAAAAAATAAGCCAGAGTCACCCAGAGGCCCATAGCTCAGAATGACTGTCTAACACTGCGGCGTACCCTGTTCCTCTTGAGCAGTTAGTTAGTCACTGCTCCTGCTCCCAGGGAACTTGAAAATCCTTGTGGCCAAAGATAGTTTCCAGCGCTGCTCTGCTTGCTTTGGTGCCTGGTGCTGACAGGGAGGCAGGCTGGGCCATGCAATCCACCAGCCCTGGGTTCAAAGCCCAGCACTGTTCCACACTGGCTTTCAGGGCACCTCCCTGAGCCTCAGTTTTGTCATTTGGGAGACAGGGATGATGATACACACCTGACAAGACAATTTTGCAGATCCACCTGGTGTGCTTCCCCCAGAAGGGGTCAGAAATTCATATTTCTGCTGAACTGGGTGCTGTAGAGAGCACTCACAACAGACATAATTATCCTGTAAGTTTTCAGTCAGTCCATGTTGATTTCTTTGCAGTTTCCCTGCCCAGTCGTGGGCTGTTTGGCAAGGGCTATTCTGTGGCCAACCTGCTACTATTATTCATTTATTCAACAAATAACCATGAAGCACTTTTAGTGCAAAGGGGACCTACCAGGTGCTAAGGGAACATGGTTAATAAAGTCCTTTCCCTGGTGGAGCTTGTCATCCATGGGCAGGAAGACAAATAAACCAGCATGAAATGCACACGACAAGTAAAAATAGAGATCAGAGTCACAAGGAAGCTGAAGCAGGAAGCGTGGCATGGAGTGATGGAAAGCACACTAGGGGCGGGCACGGTGGTTCACGCCTGTAATCCCAGCACTTTGGGAGGCCGAGGTGGGCGGATCACTTGAGGCCAGGAGTTCAAGACCAGCCTGGTCAACATGGTGAAACCCCATCTCTACTAAAAACACAAAAATTAGGCCGGGTGTGGTGGTGGGCACCTCTAATCCCAGCTACTCAGGAGGCTAAGGCAGGAGAATCACTAGAACCCAGGAGGTCAAGGTTGCAGTGAGCCGAGATCACACCACTGTACTCCAGCCAGATTGTCTCAAAACAAGAAAAAAAGAAAGAAAGCAGACTGGGAGTTTAGGGAAGACCGTTAGGGGGAAGCTAGCATTTAAGAAAGACAGGGAGCTAGTCATGAAGATAGGAGGTGGGGTAAGAGGGCACCTACCTAGCAGGGGACAGGGCACAGGCAATGGCCCCGAGGTGGGAACAAGCTGATAATGTTCCAGGAAAACTCAGAAGGCCAGCGTGGCTGAAGCACCCGAGTGAGGGCAAGCCACGTGGGAGGCAAAGTGCAAGGGGCAGACAAGGCTGGTCCCAGAGCCACTCACAGGCCATGCCGGAAGCCAGGGCTGTGTTTTGCATGTGTCAGGAAACTGCAGGAGACTTTTCAGCAGAAGAGTGACAGGGGCTTATTTATTTTGCAAGAAGATCCTTTGGCTACTGCAGGGAGGATACTGGGAGATTGGTTAGGAGGCTACTGCAGTAGTCCAGGCCTGGATCAAGGCAGACAGTGAAGAAGATTCAGGAATATTCTGAAGGCTATTAAATGATCACAACTGCAACCGCTGCCACAGATTTGACTGGATCAGTACGGCCATTTCACAGAAAAGGAGACAGAAGCCAAGAATGACAAAATAATCGTGCCTCCATCATATAGCCAGCAGGAACAGGAGTTGGGAATGAAATTCAGGACTTTGGGCTCCCTGCCCTGCATTCCTCAGCCTGTGGAGGGAGAAGGATGACACAGGGATGCTCTGGGGAGCAAGGGCGTAGCTGAACCAGGGCGACCTCTGAAAACCCCAGGAGGGCCAGAGCCCCCACCTTCCCTGCAGCCCTCACAGGAAGTGCTCAAGGAATGATCATCAGCCGACCCCAGCACTTCAGTAACACAAACGAATCAGAAGACACGGTTCTTGGTCTCAGGGAATCTAATACCCTGTTCCCCTCCCAAACCACAGTGTGGACTGGGTAGGAAGAGCAGTGGTGGGGTGATGCCTCAGTCTTTTTCTTCTGAAAAACAGGGACACCTCTTACCTTACCTCGAAAGACTGTCATGACAATTAATGAGAGACTGTGGACACAGCAGGACACAAATGGTGGTGGTAGTTAGGATTTCCAGACTGGTAAGAAAAGAGCTTCGAGGAAACTGGAAGTAACTTGAAGGCTGTCTCATGCATGGCAGCTAAGACCTCGGATGCCAGTGGCTTCATGTGACTCCCTTCTCTACCTCAGCTGTGTGATCTCGGAAGTGTTACTTAGTCTTTCTGAGCCTCAGGCTCCTCATCTACAAGATGGGGCTGCCAATGATTGCTCCAGCCTTGAAGAGCTGTTAAGTGGATTCAATAAGAGAATGCATAGGAAATGTCAAGCACGATGCTGGTATACAGTGGTGTTAACTATATGGGGGCTGCTGGTATATGGGTGTTATATGCTGCTATATGGGTGATCGTATCCCCACAATCACCACCAAGCTCGTGTCTCAGCCTCTGATGCTGAGGAGCTGTGATGCTGCAGAACTGAAGTTACCAGATGTTTCTTTTTTTTTTTTTTTTTTTGAGACGGAGTCTCGCTCTGTGGCCCAGGCTGGAGTGCAGTGGCCGGATTTCAGCTCACTGCAAGCTCCGCCTCCCGGGTTCATGCCATTCTCCTGCCTCAGCCTCCTGAGTAGCTGGGACTACAGGCGCCCGCCACCTCGCCCGGCTAGTTTTTTTTCATATTTTTAGTAGAGACGGGTTTTCACCGTGTTAGCCAGGATGGTCTCGATCTCCTGACCTCGTGATCCGCCCGTCTCGGCCTCCCAAAGTGCTGGGATTACAGGCTTGAGCCACCGCGCCCGGCCTTTACCAGATGTTTCTTAAGGGAACAAGGGTTCTGAATGTCCCTCCCTCTGGGCCTCCATAGCCCGGTGGGGAGACAGCACCAACACAACCGACCCGGCACCAACACAACCAACACGCCTGCAAAGAAACAGTCTCCCTGGGGGGAATGAATTCGGTGGGAAGGAGTCTGTAGCTGGTGCTGACAGACGAAGGAAAACGAGCTTGTTTTCCAGGGGCCGTGAAATGTGATGAAAGGAGCTGACTTCAGGCCCAGCGTGGTGGCTTATGCCTATAATCCCAGCACTTGGGAGGCCGAGGCGGGTGGATCACGAGGTCAGGAGTTCGAGGCCAGTCTGACCAACATGGTGAAATACCATCTCTACTAAAAATAAATAAAAATAAAAATAAAAAAATTAGCTGGGTGTGGTGGCATGTGCCTGTAATCCTAGCTACTCGGGAGGCTGAAACAGGAGAACAGCTTGAACCTGGGAGGCAGAGGTTGCAGTGAGCCAAGATCACACCACTGCACTCCAGCCTGGGTGACAGAGGGAGACTCTGTCTCAAAAAAAAAGAAAGGAGCTGACTTCTGTGCAGGCTCCTGGGAGCTGACGCACAGCCATCATCAGCCCAGGCTGAGCCTCCAGCTTGGGGCTGCAGTACCTCCACACCTGCTGTCTGAATAACCTTGGGTCTCCCCTGAGGCTCCTTCCCAGGCCCACACCAGGCCAGCTCTAGAGCCAGACATCCTGGGTTGGCTCTGCAGCTCTGCCCCTTCCGCACTTCATGGAATCTCTCTATGCCACAGTTTCTTCACCTGTAAAATGGGGATAATTATAGTGCCTCCCTATAGGGCTGTTGAAAGAATTAAGTAAAGGCTGGGCGCGGGGGCTCATGCCTGTAAACCCAGCACTTTGGGAGGCCGAGGAGGATCGATCACTTGAGATCAGGAGTTCAAGACCAGCCTGGCCAACATGGCGAAACCCCGTCTCTACTGAAAATACAAAAATTAGTTGGGCATGGTGGCGGACACCTGTAATCCCAGCTACTCAGGAGGCTGAGGCAGGAGGATCACTTGAACCCAGGAGGCAGAGGCTGCAGTGAGCCGAGATTGCGCCATTGTACTCCAGCCTGGACCACAAGAGCAAAGCTCCGTCTCAAAAAAAAAAAAAAAAAAAAAATTAAATAAGCTAATTTAGGAAAAAGGACTTGCAACAGGGCCTAGAGAATTGCTGGTCCAGTGATTGCTAAATTAATACAAATTTTTAAACACTTCTAGCTCCCTTCATCTGAGTTTCTTATCCTAATCCCCAGGCATGGGTTATCATTAAATATCATCAAATCTCAGGGCTCCTTTTTAGAAGGGGAAACTGAGGCCCAGAGAATCAAAAGGATCATGATGGCAGAGCCTGACTTGAACTCAAAGTCATATATCTGCCCACTAGACTGTGGCTGTACCAGGTGACCTGTTCTTCTTTATACATCCCTGCCTTTGTCCATCTCAATGCCTCTGCTTAGAACACCCTTTCTCTGGCTTTTCAACCTATCTTTCAGATGTTCAAATGGCACTTCTAGGAAGACCTTCCACTCCTGGGCAAAATAAACCTTCCTCCTCTACGCTGGGGCATAATTCAATTTGACAACACAATGGCTGAGTGTGTCATCCTGGCACTGCCTCTGGGGCTGGAGGCACAGAGGGTGAATCAGACCCACTTCCTGTCCTTGGGAAGCTCAGATTAATGGTCCATATCTATCTCATCCCAAGCTCCAAACTCTTCCAGGGTGCTGAGCCAGCACCTAGCAGGCACTAAGGAACCAAACTTGCTCAAATCCCCACGCTCAGGGACCGGTCCTCCTTCCACTACCATTCTGCTTTCTGCAGTTAGAAACCTATTGAGAGTGCTTTCACTGGGCCAGCCCCGCGGGGCCCTGGGACACAGAGCCAGTTTAGGAGAACTCCTTGGTCTTGGGGAGCCTGCTGACAGTGCTACCCTAGTTGCATTTGCTAATTCAGACCATCTGGTCTCTGTTTTTGTTTTTTGAGACGGAGTTTCACTCTGTAGCCCAACCTGGAGTGCAGTGGCATGATCTTGTCTCATTGCAACCTCCACCCCCCAGGTTCAAGAGATTCTCCTGCCTCAGCCTCCCAAGTAGCTGGGATTATAGGCACCCACCACCATGCCCAGTTATTTTTTTTATTTTTTTATTTTTTTGAGACAGAATCTCACTCTGTCACGAGGCTGGAGTGCAGTGGTGCGATGTTGGCTCACTGCAACCTCTGCCTCCTGGGTTCAAGCGATTCTTCTGCCTCAGCCTCCCAAGTAACTGGGATTATAGGTATGCACCGCCATACCCAGCTAATTTTTGTACTTTTAGTAGAGGCGGGGTTTCACCATGTTGGCCAGGATGGTCTCAATCTCTTGACCTCGTGATCCGCACGCCTCGGCCTCCCAAAGTGCTGGGATTACAGGCATGAGCCACTGCAGCTGGCCAATTTTTGTGTTTTTAGTGGAGACTGGGTTTCACCATGTTGCCAGGGCTGGTCTTGAACTCATGACCTCAAGTGATCAGCTTGCCTCGGCTTCCCAAAGTGCTGGGATTACAGGCCAGTCCCTGTTGTTGCTTACGTATCTGAGAGGAAGGTGGTGCAGAGGTCAGGAGCACACTCAAGAGTCAAGAAGGCCTGGATTCAAATCCTGCAGATTGACCTTGGGCTGGGCACACAAATTCTGTGTTTCTCAATTTCTTCATCTGTGAAATGGAGATTACAGTGCCTACCCCTCATGGAGCTACTATAACAATTACAGAGAATGTAAGTCAACCTTCCAGCACAGAAGCAATTGTGGCTAACCCACCCTGGCAAGCCTCCCCATTCTTTCAAGTTCAAATTCTACTTCCTAGAAGAAGACTTCTCTAACTTTTTCAGGTAACCTTGAGCTCTCTTCTCTCCACTCCCACCGCATTGACACCATAATTCTTGTGTTCTCATTGATTCACTGGAGTGAAGTTTCTCTTTCCAGCCAGATAATAAATGACAAAGTCAGTTGCAAACCTGCCCCACAGCATCTCACAAGAGGCACTTGAAAAGTAACTTGCAGGCCGGGCGCGGTGGCTCAAGCCTGTAATCCCAGCACTTTGGGAGGCCGAGGCGGGCGGATCACAAGGTCAGGAGATCGAGACCACAGTGAAACCCCGTCTCTACTAAAAATACAAAAAATTAGCCGGGCTCGGTGGCGGGCGCCTGTAGTCCCAGCTACTCAGGAGGCTGAGGCAGGAGAATGGCGTGAACCCAGGAGGCGGAGTTTGCAGTGAGCCGAGATCGCGCCACTGCACTCCAGCCTGGGCAACAGCGTGAGACTCCGTCTCAAAAAAAAAAAAAAAAAAAAAAAGAAAAGTAACTTGCAGATGGGCATAAGGTGGCTCACGCCTGTAATCCTGGCACTTTGGGAGGCCGAGGTGGGCAGATACGTTGAGCCCAGGAGTTCACTTGAATCCAGATATGTTGAGCCCAGGAATCACTTGAACCCAGGAGGCAGAGGTTGCAGTGAGCTAAGATCCTGCCACTGCACTCCAGCCTGGGTAACAGAGTGAGACTCTGTCAAAAAAAAAAAAAGAAAGAAAGAAAGAAAGAAACAAAGAAAGTAACTTGTAGCAGCCAGGTTTGGTGGCTCATGCCTGTAACCCTATCCCTTTGGGAGGCCAAGGCAGGAGGATTGCCTGAGCCAAGCCAGCAGACTAAGTTACAATTGTGCTACTGTACTCCAGCCTGGGTGACAGAGTGAGACCTTGTCTCAAAATGAAAAATGAAAAGAAGGCCAGGCAAGGTGGCTCACGCCTGTAATCCCAGCACTTTGGGAGGCCGAGATAAGAGAATGGTGTGAACCCAGGAGGCGGAGCTTGCAGTGAGCCAAGATCTCACCACTGCACTCCAGCCTGGGCGACAGAGCGAGACTCTGTCTCAAAAAAATAAAAGAAAATAAAAAATAAAAAGAAAAGTAACTTGCTAAGGTGGCCCAGGACTCTGGGAAAGGGTGACGATTCGGAGCCAGAAAACTGGGTGGGAATCCTACCTCTGCTATCTGACTTTCCGGCAAGACTCACAATTCGGCCTAAGGTCTCTCATCTGGAAAATGTCTACCTGACACAGTTGCTATGGAGGACAGATGAGCCAACACATGTGAAAGCCCTTTTGTTATAAACTAAAAAGTGATATTTAAGGGATTATTATTTTCAGATTGAGGGATTATTTTCAGACTCTCTATCCATGTCTCAACCGACGTCTCAGCTTTCCTACTAAGACTGGAGACATCAGCGCATCCCACCAAGCTTCTTAGCCCCGCAGTAATCTACCAAAACCTCCATTCCTGTCTAACCTATACAAAAGCCAGCAGCTAAGAACACACAGCACCTACGGAACAGAAACTTTATCCCAGCTCAGGGACAACAAAGTCTCTCTCCCATCATCCCTCCTGGACAGGCTCCTTCTTCCCACCTTAAGTCTCCCCACTTCTCAAACATGCTCCATCGAGTGTTGACCAGGTGTCATTTCCACCTTGCAGTCCAACTTCTGTGAGAGGTGAACATGCTTGGAAAGAAGACCACCACGAGGGGATGGCTGTACGTGTGTGGGGGAAGTATTGGTAGTAGAATTAAAGATTCCATCCGCCAGCATTTTGTGTCCAACACAGTTGCTATATGTACTATAATTATCTCATTTGTGTGAAAATTCAAGGATCTGCATGCTGCTATTTTCATCAGGCTGAACTGCAGATGCTGAAGAATATGGCAAGAAGTTGGGGTTCAAAGTCTGATGCCAAAGCTAGCAACCCGAGAAATAAAACCGCTGACCACCAGCTCCCCACTCAGGCCCAGTCCCCTTTCGAGCCCCCAGACTCCCCACGCAGGGCCCTAGCCCCCTAGTCTTCCCCCTCAATTCCCTGTTGGCAACACGGCCATCGGGTTCTATCAGAGTGAGCTGTATTTATATGATTATTTTTCCCCCTGGGAAAACGGCTTTGTCTGTGAAAGTCCCCCCAACCAGGCGCCTTATAAACACCCAAAACAGACAGAGTTAAGGAGAAAGGAGGGGAAAGGAGGAGGGAGCAAGCCCGGAGGGGGGCCCCCAGGCTCACTGCGGGCAGGATGGGGGTATAAGGCCGGGGTCGGCGGCTCCCAGGCCCCCAGCCCCGTCAGGGCGCCCCCTCCCCAGACGCCAGAGCCGGGATCCGCAGCACTCCCTGGACTGCCGCTGGCCTCCCACAGGCCTCGGAGTCCACAGACTGATCCTGCGACCGGAAACGCCCCCCTGCCCAGCAGGCCCAGACCGCGCCCCCCTGTCCTGCCGCCCCCTTCCCGCGGGCCCGGCTGCAGGCCCCGGATCCCCGGGCTCGCGTGGACGCCGCAGCCGAAAGGGGCGGCCCGTCGGGCGGCCCCGCTCCCCGGCCCTCGACGCGGCCCCTCCAACTGCGGGTGCTGCGGGGCCAAGGCGAACACAAAAGGAAGGGGGGCCCTGCCAGTGACGCCCCTGCCAGCCCCCGAGACCCTCTGCGCGGGGTCGGCAAAGCATCCGGGCGCCCCAGAAGCTCCGGACGCCGAAGAGAGAGGCCCCACGAAAATTTCAAGACACCTCCTGGGGGCTGCAGGGGCGGCCGAGTCTCCCCAGCGCCAGGTGCCCCCGGCCGCACGGTAACTTTGAAACTTTGGGGCAGGGCATGGGGACCGGGATCCCCAAAAAGGAGGAAGGAAATGGGGGTTTAGAGACGATTTATTTTTTGCAAAATCCCACTTTCCAGGTGGCCCAGCGCGCGGCCCCGGCCTGGACAGGGCTCTCCGCGCCTCTTCCCCAGCCCAGCCCGGCCCGGGCGTCCCCGAACCCTCGCGCGCGGGCGGCCCCGGACGCGGTGGCCCCGACCTCTGCTCCGCGGGGCTCGGGCCGCGCCAAGCACTTACCTCCGCCGGGCTGCGCTCCCCGCGGGCCTGCGCCGAGCCCGATAAATGGTATGCTATGACTAGAGGTATGATTACGTTATTATTATTAGTAATAATAAGAGTAAATGTTATTTAATTACGGGCGGCCGCATCCTGCTCCCGGCGCCGCCGCCCCGGCAGCTCCGTCCATGTGGCTCTGGAGCGCTTTACTTTCATTTCCAGCCCCTCGGCCGGCCGCTCGCGGCAGCACCCGCTGGAGGCACCGTCTCCCTGCAGCTCTTCCTCCTCGGGTCCTAGAGAGCGCGGCTCCCGTCGCCTCGCCGCGCCCGGGGTGGGCGGCGCGGGCTGCGCACCTGGGGAGAAGGGGGTGGGCGAGTCGGAGAAGCCCCATTCCCCGTCGAAAGCTCAAGCCTGGAATTCACCTTTATTTTCTTTAAAAGTGTCCTGCCTTTTAGGGGGGTTTCCTGTGGCAGTTCTGCATTTCTGGGCTAATGCTGCTCAAACCCAGCGCCTCCGCCCTTCCCCATCTGTGTCAAAAGCCCCCCCTCCGGCTTCCAGGTGCTTTCATGAAAGGCTGCCCAAAACCCTTCTCACAGATGGGAACTGGAGACACAGAAGAAAATCAGGACCTCGCTTGGCTGGAGTTTTATGTATAGGATGTTAAAAAATATTGAATGACACTTGTTAAAGAGTATAAGGCCGACTTTATTGGCATCATGATGGATGTAGGGACCACTGCAGTGGGTTTTGCGGTCGCGGAGAGTATTTGGGCTCAATTCAGAATTCAGCATGGGCAATGGGAATTTATAAGGAAGGAGCAAGGCCACTGATTGAGGGCCAATGCATAGGAAACTGCATCAGAGATAAAAGAGGATTCTGGCGTAAACCCATCTAACAAGATTCTGGCTGAAGACAGGCCAAGGTGATCACACATCACCTGAGGGATTGTGGAGAATGAGGAACCTGATTAGATATTGACAATCAGGGCTGGGTGCAGTGGCTCACGCCTGTAATCTCAGCACTTTGGGAGGCCGAGACGGGCGGATCACCTGAGGTCAGGAGTTCAAGACCAGCCTAGCCAACGTGGTGAAACCCCGTCTCTACAAAAATACCAAAATTAGCCAGGCTTAGTGGTGGGTGCCTGTAATCCCAGCTATTCAGGAGGCTGAGGCAGAAGGATCACTTGAACCCCAGAGGTGGAGGTTGCAGTGAGCCAAGATTGTGCCATTGCACTCCAGCCTGGGAGACACAGTGAGACTCCATCTCAAAAAATAATAATAATAATAAAAAGATATTGACAATCAGGTTTGGAGAATGGGGGAGTCTAGCTAAACCAACTTAGCAGGATTCTTACCAAAAGTGGACAGTGTGGCCCAGGGGCAGTGGCTCACACCTCTAATCCTGGCACTTTGGGAGGTTTAGGCAGGAGGATCACTTGAGCCCAGGAGTTCAAGACCAGCCTGGGCAACATAGTGAGACCCCATCTCTACAAAAAATTAAAGAATTAGCTGGCATGCGCCTGTAGTCCCAGCTACTCTGGAGGCTGAGGCAGGAGGATCACTTGAGGCCAGGAGTTTGAGGCTGCAGTGAGTGATGATCATGCCACCTGCACTCCAGCCAGGGTAAGAGAGCAAGGCCCTGTCCCTAAAAACAAAACAAAAAACTGGACAATGTAAAGATGAACACAGAAGTCCAAAAGTCAAGGCCTAGTTGAAAAGTTCAGGGGAGCCTAGAGTTAAGTCAAGGAGAGAATCTTTGCCAGGGATATTTCTAGAAAGGATTTGAGGCTGCTTAGAAGGCCTACTAGGTAAGGGGAGATTAACCAGACAGACCAGCTATGCATATCCATGATACTGCCTCAGGACTGGTGAAGAGCCTACATTTGAATCCATAGCTCATGATCCAAAGAGTGTTCATTTATCACTACCTGCCCCATTAATTCCTGGAGGACTCTCTCAAGAGTTCTTTCAGATTTCCTTCTTAATCCTCTTCATTTTACACACATGCACACATACACACATGTGTATGTATTTTTAATTTATTTCAGATCAGCTGTGAGCTTGGCAGACTTTATCTTTACAAATGTTATCTCTTCCACAAGCATTTGTGCCAGACACAATCTTAGGAACTGGGGATATAACAGTGAACCAAATTTTAAATATTTAAATGCACTGTGGTAAGTTCTAGGAGAGACAAGAACCCGGAGCTGTGTTTACCTTTTTTTTTTTGAGACAGGATCTGACTCTCTTGCGCAGGCTGGAGGATAGTAGCATGATTATGGCTCACTGCAGCCTCCAGCTGTCCAGCTCCTGGGCTTAAATGATCCTCTGGCCTCAGCCTCCCAAGTAGCTGAGACCACAGGTACACATCCCTACACCTGGCTAATTTTTAAAATTTTTTGTAGAGATAGGGTCTCATGTTGTCCAGTCTGGTCTCCATCTCCTGGACTCGAGTGATCCTCCTCCTGCCTCGGCCTCCCAAAGTGCTGGGATTATAGGTGGCTGACAGCTGTAATCCCAGCACTTCAGGAGGCTGAGGTGGGAAGATTCCTTGAGCTCAGGAGTTCTAGACCAGCCTTGGCAACACAGTGAGATTCCATCTCTCTTTTTTTTTTTTTTTGAGCAAGGTCTCACTTTGTCACCCAGGCTGGAGTGCAGTGGCACAATCCTGGATCCCTGCAACCTCTGCCTCCCGGGTTCAAGCGATTCTCACACCACAGCCTCCTGAGTAGCTGGGATTACAGGAATGTGCCACCCTGCCCAGCTAAGTTTTTTGCATTTTTTTAAAATGGAGATGGAGTTTTGCAATGTCAGCCAGGCTGGTCTTGAACTCCTGGCCTCAAATGATACACCCACCTTGGCCTCCCAAAGCGCTGGGATTACAGGCACGAGCCACCACACCCAGTCTGTGAGATCCTATCTCTAGAAAAAATCAAAAAATTAGTGAGGTGTAGTGACACAGGTGTGTGTTTCCAGCTACTTAGGAGGCTGAGGTGGGAGGCTTGCTTGAGCCCAGGAGACTGAGGCTGCAGTGAGCCGTGATTGCACCACTGCACTCCAGCCTGGGCGACAGAGCAAGACCCTGCCAAAAAAAAAGAAAAAAGAAAGCCTCTGGCATGAAGAAGGTAGATGCTTTTGTCCAGATCTGAAAACAGAATTCAGTGGCCATCAGACATTTCTGCTGTTTAGTGGGAAATCAACCCTTAAGACACCTGGGATAGATGCAAGATCATGGGCTAGAGGCAGTGAGAGGCTGCGCCTGGCAATTTAGGGAGGCTGGATGGTGTGGTGCTTATGTCACTAAGGCAATTATTAGGAGGACCAAGGTCCCCAGCCCTGCCACTCACTGGCTGTGTGACCCTGGCAAACTAGCAGTATCAATTTCTTCATTTGTAAGATAAGGATCAGGAAACTGCATCCACATAAAGTTTGACTTAAGGATTTTAATGAAATACGAGCGTGGTGGCTCACGCCTGTAGTCCCAGCACTTTGAGAGGCCAAGGTGCGAGGCTTGCTTGAGTCAGGAGTTCGAGACCAGCCTGGCCAACATGGTGAAACCCTGTCTCTACTAAAAATACAAAAATTAGCCAGGCATGGTGATTCAGTGCGCCTGTAGTCTCAGCTACTCAGGAAGCTGAGGCAGGAGAATCCCTTGAACCCTGGAAGAGGAGGTTGCAGTGAGCTGAGATTGTACCCCTGCGCTCCAGCCTGGGCGACAAAGACTCCATCTAAAAAAAAAAATGGCAGGGGGTGGGGGATTATAATGAATAATGTCTGTAAACCATGTAGTGAAGGCCGAATAAATATAAATGTCAGGCTGGGCATGGTGGCTCACTTTGGGAGGCTGAGGTGGGCGAATTACCTGATGTCAGGAGTTCGAGACCAGGCTAGCCAATGTGGTGAAACCCCATCTCTACTAAAAATACAAAAATTAGCTGGGTGTGGTGGTGGGCACCTGTAATTCCAGCTACTCGGGAGATTGAGGCAGGAGAATCGCTTGAACCCGTGAGGTGGAGGTTGCAGTGAGCCGAGATTGCACCATTGTACTCTAGCCTGGGCAACAAGAGCAAAACTCTGTCCCAAAATAAAATAAAATTTTATATATATATACATATATGTGTGTGTGTGTGTGTCAGTTCACACACCCCCTAGGCAGTTTACAACGAAACACCCTTGACAACTTATCACATTTACCACCATGGTTATCATTCTCATTTCATCGATGAGGATGCTGAAGCCAGTTGGATTGCTGCATTTTGCCTCAAGTGAACTAGGTGGCAAATGGTCTGGTGATTCCACCACCCCAGGTTGCTGGTGAAATAACGAACACATATCCTTGAAGAGGACTGTCCATCATTCAATGGGGATTCAGCGGGACACCAGCCTCCTATCTCTTCAAGTTGGTACCAACTTGTTCAATTGTTTGGGCTGCCTATAATGGTAAAGGGGTCTTTATTCCAAGACCCCAACCAGAGGTGAGGAGGCTTGGAGAAAAGGGCTGAAAGGAGGCTGGGCGTGGTGGCTCACACCTGTAATCCCAAAACTGGGAGACCAAGGTGGGTGGATCACCTGAGGTCAGGAGTTTGAGAACAGCCTGGCCAATGTGGTGAAACCCCGTCTCTACTGAAAATACAAAAATTAGCCGGGCATGGTGGCACATGCTTATAGTCCCAGCTACTTGGGAGGCTGAGGCAGGAGAATTGCTTGAACCTGGGAAGTAAAGGTTGCAATGAGCCGAGATCGCGCCACTGCACTCCAGCCTGGGTGGCAGAGCGAGACTCCATCTCAAAAAAAAAAATTCGTATGTTGAATCTCTAATCCCTAATTTGATGGTATTAGGAGGTGGGGACTTTGGGAGATAATTAGGTCATGAAAATGGAGCCCTGATGAATGGAATTAGTGCTCTTATAAGAGACACTGGGGAGATGATCTCTCTCTCTGCCAGGTGAGGATACAGCAAGAAAGCAGCCATCTATAAACCAGAAAGGCGGCCCTCACCAACAACCTGACCATGCTGGGACCCTGGTCTTGGACTTCCAGCCCCCAGATCAGTGAGATGGCTACTGCTTAAGCCATCCAGTCTATGGTATTTGTCATGCAGCCTGAGGTGACTAAGACCGGGGTAATATGAGCACTGTACTCGATGGGGCATGGTGGCTTACCCAAAATCCCAACACTAGGAGGCCGAAGTGGGCAGATCACTTGAGCCCAGGAGTTTGAGACCAGCCTGACCAACATGGAGAAACCCCGTCTCTACTAAAAATACAAAATTAGCCGGGCATGGTGGCATGTGCCTGTAATCCCAGCTACTCAGGAGGCTGAGGCAGGAGAATCACTTGGACCCGGGAGGCAGAGGTTGCGGTGAGCCGACATCATGCCATTGCACTCCAGCCTGGGCAACAAGAGCGAAACTCTGTCTGAAAAAATAAAAAAATAAAAAAATAAATAAATAAAAATAAATTTAAAAATAAATTAAAAGTAAAATAAAATAAAAATACGAAAAGTAGCCAGGCATCGTGGCACATGCCTGTAATCCCAGCTACTCAGGAGGCTGAAGCAGGAGAATCTCTTGAACCTAGAAGGCAGAGGTTCAAGAGAACCTCCTCTCAGTAAGCCAAGATTGCGCCACTGCATCCCAGACTGGGAGACAGAGTGAGACTCCACCAAAAAAAAAAAAAAAGGAATTATTATTTTTTTAAGATTGGAGTCTCACTCTGTCAATGCGGCTGGAGTGCTGTGGTGTGATCTTGGCTCACTGCAATCTCCACCTCCTGGGTTCAAGCGATTCTCCTGCCTAGGCCTCCCAAGTAGCTGGGACCACAGGCACGTGCCACCATGTCCAGCTAATTTTTTTGTATTTTTAGTAGAGACCATATCGGTCAGGCTGGTCTTGAACTTCTGACCTTGTGATCTGCCCACCTCGGCCTCCCAAAGTGCTAGGATTACAGGCTTGAGCCACCGTGCCCGGCCGATGAAGGAATTATTAAAAGAGAAGATAATCTGCCAGAAACCGTTTGGTACTGGGAAATCCTCCATAAATATGAGAGCAGAATGTAAGCTCCTCCATAGACACCATCCTTTTCAATCCTTTTCAATCTCTTTCATCACTGGATTTTCAGGAGCTGGAACGGCGCCTGTTGGAACATAGATGTTTGATAACTATTTGTAGAACAAATGAATTATTTTAATGATATTTCTCAAAGTTAAAAAAATAGTTTGCTCTAGTGGGAAGTCCCTGGCTTGAGCCCTGAGAAAGATGTAGTTCAAGTGTCCTTCATAGATGATGCAGCCAACCCACTCCCGCCAGTGGAGGGGACCCTCAGGGAGGCTGCCTTGCCCTGCAGGTGGGCTGACCCATCTCTCTCCAGGGGCCACAGGCGAGCACCCCATTGGGTGTTGGGAATATCTCTCCACATTCCTCACATGTCTGGCATACTTTAGCCATTTGTTTTTGATCTGACTAAATAGCAAGTCAGCAGCCTTGGTCTGTTTTCAGGAATCCAACATAAATATTATTATTTATTCCATTTACAATTGGCAATTAAGTTTGTTTTCAGGCACCAGAATGGAATTTAAAACACTCAGTTAAGTAAACCAGACTAATCAGAGGCAGCCTGCTTTTGTCTTGGAAACATTCTTTACAAAAACAACAAAAGAAGCCTGCACTGTTAACAGAGAAAGGCCTGGAACACTCTCTGCTTCTCCTGATTCCCCCTTAAACTCACCTCGCACTCACGAGTGAAGTGTGTATGTTGAAAACAACCACAGAAGGCCAGAAATGGTGGCTCACACCTGTAATCCCAGCACTTTGGGAGGCCGAGGTGGGTGGATCTCCTGAGGTCAGGAGTTCTAGACTGGCCTGGCCAACACGGTGAAACCCCATCTCTACTAAAAATACAAAAATTAGCTGGGCATGGTGGTAGCCACCTGTAATCCCAGCTACTCAGGAGGCTCAGGCAGGAGAATCGCTTGAACCCGGGAGGCAGAGGATGCAGTGAGCCGAGATCGTGCCATTGCACTCCAGCCTGGGCGACAGAGCAAGACTCCGTCTCAAAAATAATAATAATAATAAAAAATAAAAAAAAATAATAATAGAAAAGGACCCTAGAGACCTGGCTTCTATTCTCTTTCTCTTTCTCTCTCTCTCTTTCCTTTTTTCTTCGAGACAGGGTCTTTTTCTGTCATTCAGGCTGGAGTGCAGTGGCCTGACCATGGCTCACTGCAACCAACCTCCACCTTCTGGGCTCAAGGATCCCTCCTGCATCAGCCTCCCTGGTAGCTGGGACTCCAAGTATGTACCACCATGTCTGGCTAATTGTTTTTAATAGAGACAGGGTCTCACTATGTTGCCCAGGCTGGTCTCAAATCCTGGGCTCTAGCAGTCTTCCTGCCTTGGCCTCCCAAAGTGCTTGCATTACAGCTGGTTGTGAGCCACCGTGCCCAGCCTTGTCTCATGTGTAAGTCAAACTGTAACTTGGGCCTGAGTTCTTCATTTGTTGAAATAAGGAACAAGATAGTCTTGGATGACACCATCCATTTGTCAAAGACTATGGTTATACTTCTTGGGCCAGGCAGACGAGCTCTCAGGTGATAACTTGAAAGAGAGAAAGCTGTAAAAAGGGCTGGAAGGAGAAAGAGAGAAGATAAGTAGTGTGTTGCTTGGAAACAGTGATTTTTTTTTTTTTTTTTCTTTTTGAGGCAGAATTTTGCTTTTGTTGCCTAGGCTGGAGTGCAATGGCCTGATCTTGGCTTACTGCAACCTCCGCCTCTCAGGTTCAAGAGATTCTCCTGCCCCAGCCTCCCGAGTAGCTGGGATTACAGGTATCCGCCACCATGCCCAGCTAATTTTTTGTATTTTTAGTAGAGACTGGGTTTCACCATGTTGGCCAGGCTGATCTCGAACTCCTGACCTCAGGTGATCCACCCACCTCGGCCTCCCAAAGTGCTGGGATTATAGGCATGAGCCACCGTGCCTGGCCAGAAACAGTGATGATTCTTGATTCTCCTGACTTGCTGGGCACCCTTGGGCAAACCCCCTGTTCCTTTTCAAACCCCAGTCTCCCCATTTGTAAAGAAGTTTAAGATAGAATCAGGAGGCCGGGCGCGGTGGCTCAAGCCTGTAATCCCAGCACTTTGGGAGGCCGAGATGGGTGGATCACAAGGTCAGGAGACTGAGACCATCCTGGCTAACACGGTGAAACCCCGTCTCTACTAAAAATAGAAAAAATTAGCCGGGTGCAGTGGCGGGCGCCTGTAGTCCCAGCTACTCGGGAGGCTGAGGCCAGAGAATGGCGTGAACCCGGGAGGCGGGGCTTGCAGTGAGCCAAGATTGCGCCACTGCACTCCAGCCTGGGCGACAGAGCGAGACTCCGTCTCAAAAAAAAAAAAAAAAAGATAGAATCAGGAGGCCGGGCACGGTGGCTCATGCCTGTAATCCCAGCACTTTGGAAGGCCGAGTAGGCGGATCACCAGGTCAGGAGTTTGAGACCATCCTGGCCAATATGGTGAAACCCCATCTCTACTAAAAATACAAAAATTAGCCGGGCGTGGTGGCATGTACCTGTAGTCCCAGCTACTCCGGAGGCTGAGGCAGGAGAATCGCTTGAACCTGGGAGGCGGAGGTTGCAGTGAGCTGAGATCGCACCACTGCACTCCAGCCTGAGCAACAGAGCGAGACTGCATCTCAAAAAAAAAAAAAAATCAGGATACAGGAGTGACATAATCCAGATTGCTAGGGGGTGCTGTCAGGCTGAGTTTGTGATTTTTAGCTTCGAACGTGAACACCTTCAGGCAGAACATCCACTCTCCAACTCCCCACGAATCCCCCCAAGCCCCGCCAAGCCCCATGACTTCCTGTTACCTCCTAGGCCTTGAAGGCCACTGAATTTCTGGTGTCTAAGAATTCCCTTCCAGTTCTGAAAATCCCAAGACCCATCAGCTAAGATGTTCCCCTGCCCACCTTCCTCTTCCCTTTGGGAGGTCTCTGTGCGCAGGCCAAGGAAAGTCTCAAGAAGTAAACTTGGAAAAGGGAGGCTGCAGATCACCCCAAGGAAAATCCAGACTGATTTGATCAGTTCTAGCTGGAAGCAGCACAGGAATAGCATGAGGCCTATGACTCATTTTAAGCAAACATCCGGTAATCCGACTGGTATCTGGTTCAAATGGGGAAACCTCAAGCACCTATGACAGGCCAGGCCCAGAGAAGATGCTGCCTAGATGGATACAGCGCCTCCTCCCGAGACCCTCCCAGGCTGAGGAGGAAACGCCAAGAACAGTGTTAACTCTATCCAAGAGCCCCAGAGCCCCAGGCCAATTGCTGTGGGGCTTTGCATCTTGCTGTGGGCACCTGCCGGAGGGAAAGGCTCATGAAGTAGCATTTGACATGGGCCTTGTAGAAGAGGGAAGGTGGAAAGAGGATCCACATCTCAGGAACTTTGAGAACTGGGAGAGTTACACTCTGTCTAGAACTTCAGTTTTCTCATCTCTGTGCTAGGAAGGGTGGTAATGATGCCCACTTCCCTTTTGGTGGTGAAGATTAAATGAGCTGTGTGTAAAAAGATACGGCATGATCTGTTTATTCATTTATTTATTTTGAGACGGAGTCTTGCTCTGTTGCCCAGGCTGGAGTACAATGGCACGATCTTGGCTCACTGCAACCTCTGCCTCTCGGGTTCAAGCAATTCTCCTGCCTCAGCCTCCTGAGTAGCTGGGATTCCAGGCATGCATCACCATGCCCGGCTAAGTTTGTATTTTTAGTAGAGGCGGGTTTCTCCATGTTGGTCAGGATGGTCTCAAACTCCTGACCTCAGGTTATCCGCCCGCCTCTGCCTCCCAAAGTGCTGGGATTACAGGCATGAGCCACCGCGCCCAGCCTGCATGATCTGTTTAACTTTTTTTTTTTTTTTTTAAGTTTTTGAGACAAGGTCTTGCTCTGTCACCAGGGCTGAAATGCAGTGGTGCGATCATGGCTCACTGCAGCCTCAAGCTCCCAGGCTCGAGATCCTCCTGCCTCAGTCCCTTAGCTGAGACTACAGGCATGCACCATCACGTCCAACTCATTTTTGTATTTTTTGTCGAGACAGGGTTTGATTATGTTGCCCAGGCTGGTCTCGAACTCTCTCGCCTATAATCCCAACACTTTGGGAGGCCGAGATGGGCAACAAGAGTGAAACTCCGTCTCAAAAAAAAAAAAAAAAAAAAAAAAAAAAAAAACGCTGTTTGTGTTTTTATGCTTAAATTCACACCTGCAGAAAAGTTGCAAAAAGGTTCAAATAACTCCCATATCCTTCAACTAGATTAACTAACATTTTGCCACATTTGTGTCTCTGCTTTCTCTATGTATATGTGTATTTCTTAACCATAAAGGTTGCTGACATCATGTCCTTTTTGTCCCTAATTATTTCATCTCTTTTTCCCCAAGAACAAGGGCAGTCTCTTACATAACCCTGTACCATAATCGAAATTAATAAATTTAACATTGATACAATACTATTATCTAATATACAGTCAAATTTTGCTGTTTCAGTATTGTCCTTTATAGCAATCCCCACCCAGGATCCGATCCAGGACCATGTATTGCATTCAGTTGTCTTTTTCGTTTCCTGTAATCGGCAACAGTTTCTTAGTTTTTCTTTGTCTAACATAATACAAACATTTCGGGAAGGGTACAGATCCGTTATTCTGTACCATGTCCCTCAGCTTGGGTTTCTCGTGATTAGGCTAAGGTTGTAGACCGGACGGTGACGCCGTGTTTTTCTCAGTGCATCACACAGAAAGCGTGCGATGAATGTCAGCTTGTCCTGCTGCTGATGTTAACGTGGCCGTTCAAGCGGTGTCTGCAGTTTCTCTACGATAGTTACTATTTCCCCTTTTTAATTATCAGGTAATTTGTGCATATTTATGTGGAAGGCTTCGAATGCCCTTTCAGTTTCATGGGACGGAAAAGAGCACTTTATCTGGGCAAATGGATACCTGTGTCTTGCGGAAGAGACCCAGCAGCCAGCAGTACCTGTGTCAACAAAGTTACGCGAACAAAACCTTTCCGGAAGAGCTGAGGGACCTGGGTGCAACGCATTCTGGGAATTGTAGTCTCTGGGTGGTCCCGGCTGAACACCGCCCTGCGGTCTCTGCGAGAAAGACCCAGAAGCCGCCAGGGGAGGGCGAAGAGGAGGGCGGTGGGGACGCTCTGCGCGCGGTGCGCCATGGGACGGGTAGTTCACGGCGCGCGCCCTGTCGCGCCCCCAGCTGGGGAACGGGACTACCCTACCCGAGAGGCCGCGCGTGCGGGGCGAGGGCAAGCCGGCCGGGGCCTCGAACAAATCAAATCGAAGCAAAGAAACTGCCGGCTTTCAAAATCCTCCTCCTCCGCCATCATCCGCCGCGGTGCGGAGAGCAGGTGGTGCTAAGCGCGTGAGGCCCCGAGCGCGAGAGAGCTGACAGACAAGCCAGCTGGACATCTGGACCGCTGGACCTGGAGGTGGCGACCCCGGCGTGACCCGGACCCTAAATCCGTCCCCGCCCCACCGGGCGGAGGCGCGTGCTCGGTTACCCCCACGCGGCGGCGCCGCCTGTTTACGGTAGAGTCAGGGTCCCTTTCCTTTCACAGTCACCTGCCTGGAAGAGGGGTGGGGGCGAGGAGGGCGTGGCGCCCCAGTGCACCTTCTGCCTGCCCCCTCGGCCTTCTTCACTAAGTCTTCGATGGCCGAGCGCCCCGGGGTGGCGGTGGGAGTGGGGTTGTTGGGCGGCGCTGGCTTCTTTCACAAATGGGGAAACCGAGGCTTAAAGGGCGTCTGACTCGCCGGAGCAGCTCAGCCTGCAGCTGCTAGCAGTGGCGTCTCATATTAGCATCGTTGTCAACCGGAGGCGGTGCGAGTCCGCCGGGGATTCCAGATGGGTCTCCCGCGCCGCCCGCCTGTCATTTGCGGCCTGTATTCGCGAGTCGCTCCCGCGGCGCCGCCTCCCAGCAGGCCCACGCCAACGGGGGGCCCGGGCTGGCGCCGCTGTCCCTGGAATCGATGTGAGTCACTGCTGACGCTTTGCAGGAGCATGCATCTCACCTCAGAAAGTCTCCGACGCTGCTGCGGAGCGGGGAGAGGATATTTCTTTATTAACCCTTTGCTTTTGCTCTGGTGCTGACCCTTTGCTGACCTTGGACAAATCAATTCACGTTTCTGTGCTCCAGTTTCTTGGTCTATAAAGTGTGTGTGGAGGAGTGCATCTCCTTGTCTGGCTCTCTCTTGGACTGAGGAATAGGCCCCCTTTCAGCTGAGAAGTTCTGTCCCTATTCTATTTGGAGGTTTCACCAACACCTTTTACCCTCAGATTGTCCCATCTCAGAACTGCAAGAGATGCTGGGGTTTCAGGTTAATTTTTTGTTGGTTTTTCTTTAATTTTTTTTTTTTTTTTTTTTTTTTTTATGTTTTTAGAGACAGGATCTCCCTCTGTCATCCAGGCTGGAGTGTAGTGGAACAATCACCGCTGAACTGCAGCCTTGGCTTCCTGGGCTCATGCGATCCTCCCACCTCAACTTCCCAACTCATGGGGACTACAGGTGCCATCACACCTGGCTAATTTTTAAATTTTTCTTTGGGGACAGGGTCTCATTCTGTTGCCCAGACTTGTCTCGAACTCCTGGTCTAAAGTGATCTTCCCGCCTAGCCTCCCAAAGTGTTGTAATTACAGGTGTGAGCCACTGCACTGGGCTGGTTTCTCGTTAATTTTTTTTTGAAACAGGGTCTCCAGAAGTGCAGTAGCAAGCTCTCATCGCACTGCAGCCTCCACCTCCAGGGCTCAAGTGATCCTCCCACTTTACCCCCCAAGTAGCTGGGACTGCAGGCACCCGCCACCACACCCAGCTAGTTTTTGTATTTTTAATGGAGACGGTTTCAGCACATACCCAGGCTGGTTTCTAACTCCTGGGCTCAGTCGATCCACCCACCTCAGCCTCTGGAAATGCTGGGATTACAAGAGTGAGCCATTGCACCCGACTCTGGTTAATTTTTTTTTTTTTGAGACGGAGTTTCACTCTTGTTGCCCAGGCTAGAGTGCAATGCCACGATCTCGGCTTGCCCCAACATCTGCCTCCTGGGTTCAAGTGATTCTCCTGCCTCAGCCTCCTGAGTAGCTGGGATTACAGGCATGTGCCACCACGCCCAGTTAATTTTGTATTTTTGGTGGAGACGGGTTTCACCATGTTGGCCAGGCTGGTCTCGAACTCCCGACCTCAGATGATCTGCCCGCCTCAGCCTCCCAAAATGCTGGGATTATAGGCGTGAGCCACCGCACCTGGCTTGGTTAATTTTTAGGCAGTTTCAACTGGTCATTTCTTGAGCACCTTCTGAATGCCAGGCTCTGTGTGGCAAGTAGAGTGATCCTGTCAAAACATAGGTCAAATGACATCTGTCTCTGCTAGAAACTTCAGTGACTTTCCTTGTCACTTATAGCGAAAGCCACTGTTCTTCCAATGGCCTTTATGACTTGGGCCGCTTGTTAACTCTCTCGTCTCTTAACTCCTTTTTTTCCTGTCTCTCTGTGCTTCAGCCTCGCTGGCCCTATTGCAGTTCCTCCAACCCTCTGCCCGTACAAGAGCCATTGAATTTGCTATTCCCTTTGCAGGAATCGTGTTCCCCCAGATGTGTGCATGGCCCAATCCCTGACATCTTTATTTAACTATTTCCTAATAATGCCTTTTTGTTGTTGTTGTTGTTTGTTTGTTTTGAGACAGAGTCTTGCTCTGTCACCCAGGCTGGAGTGCAATGGTGTGATCTTGGCTCACTGCAACCTCTGCCTCCTGGGTTCAAGCAATTCTCCTGCCTCAACCTCCCGAGTAGCTGGGACTACAGACACACACCACCATGCCCAGCTAATTTTTGTATTTTAGTAGAGACGAGGTTTCACCGTGTTGGCCTGGCTGGTCTTGAACTCCTGACCTTGTGATCCACCTGCCTTGGTCTCCCAAAGTGCTGGGATTACAGCCGTGAGCCACCACTCCCACGCCCCTCCTTTTTTAAATCACATACTAAATGTGTCATTTAGCACACATGCTTCAAGAGGTCAAGGTTTCTGTTTCCTTTGCTGCTATACTTCTGTTACCTGGAACAATATCCAGCACACAGTAATACTCAAATGTTTTGTTGAATGAATGAGTGGACACCTTACCCAGAATAATAATTCATGCTTATTGATAAAGACATAGACAAACCAGGGTGATAAGTTTGAACCCAGAGGAAGCCTAGGGGTGGCAGGATTCAGGGTATCACATCTGTATCTGAGAATGAGGAGGCTGTAGGAGAAGGCCTTTTGGATAGCACCCCCTAGTTCTGCCCCTCATATCTGCTTCCTTGGTCTGTCCTGATTACTTGCTGTTTCTCCTCTTTTTTTGGAGCATCTCACAGACACATTTATTCATACCACAAAGTGAACACTATACAAGTATGTAGTGATGTTCCACGTTCCCGTCTAATATAGCTGGCTTCAATTGTCAGGCAGTACACGAGAGACGTTTAATCTCACATGTACTCCAAGTAAAGCTGGAGTACCATGAGTAGGCGCAGGAGTTCTTAAAGGTTTACTTGTTGTTTTAAAAATTCTCATTTATTGGCCGGGCAAGGTGGCTCACGCCTGTAATCCTAGCACTTTGGGAGGCCGAGGTGGGCAGATCACGAGGTCAGGAGATCGAGACCATCCTGGCTAACATGGTGAAACCTCCTCGTCTCTACTAAAAATACAAAAAAATTAGCTGGACATTGTAGCGGGTGCCTGTAATCCCAGCTACTCAGGAGGCTGATTCAGGAGAATGGCATGAACCCGGGAGATGGAGCTTGCAGTGAGCCGAGATTGCGCCACTGTGCTCCAGCCTGGGTGGCTGAGCGAGACTCCATCTCAAAAAAAAAAAAAAAATTCTTTAATTTATTTAGTTACTTTTAGAGATAGAGTCTCCCGATGTTGCCCAGGCTGGAGTGCAGTGGCACAGTCATAGCTTACTGTAGCTTTGAACTTCTGGGCTCAAGTGATCCTCCTGCCTCAGGCTCTCCAGTAGATGGGACTGACTACAGGCATGTGCCACCACATCCAGCTAATTTTTATTTTTATTTTATTTTTTTGAGACAGGGTTTTACTCTGTCACCCAGGCTAGAGTGCAGTGGTGAGATCATGGCTCACTGTAGCCTCTGTCTCCTGGGCTCAAGCATCCTCCCACCTCAGCCTCCCCAGTAGCTGGGATTACAGGTGCACACCACCATCCCCCGCTAATTTTATTTATTTATTTATTTTAATAGAGATGGAATTTTGCCATGTTACCCAGCTTGAGCTGCTGGGCTCAAGCAATCTTCCCGCCACAGCTTCCCAATGTGCTGGGATTACAGGTGTGAGCCACTGCACCTGGCCAGCTTTACTTCTTTTACCAGCACTCCTGACTTTATAAACAGTGAGGCTCATCAACCCCATTTCCAACCAGATCCCCTGGTAAACTTGGGTATAGTAGGGCTTCATGGGTGGCAGCCCTGTCCCTGTCCTATTATGATGGTAGCTGTTGTGATGTGGCAATCTCTGATCTAGAAAACCCTGAGAGGCCACTGTGGCCTGCCTAGTCTCCCGGCCAGGGTTGAAACCAGACGTGCAGTGGGGCTGACCCCTGTGCCCCACCCCAGAGTCATGCCAGTGTGGGTGTGGGGCATTCTCTGGGATGAATGATCTGGATCCCATAGCCATCTGTGTCCTGTTTGAGGAATGTGACCCTCAAGCAGAGAGCAGCCAAGATGCTCAAGCAGGTGTGTGCTCGGGCCAGACTCTGCAGCCTTTGGTTTGGGACTTGACTGCCATTCACTGACAGGGTCCAGGAAATGGGCAGCTCACATGGCATTGCTGGGCATCCCAGCTGCAGCGGTTTGGCAGAGGAGGACTTGTAATGAGATGGTAGCTCCTTATAGGCTAAAACATGATTTTTCTGTTCTCTTACTACCTCCTGCACCTTCTGGAACTGTTCATTCTCTGATGCTGTTTTCCTTTCTTCCAGTGGTTTAGCTGTAGGGTCTCCATAGCAGGGGAGGTACGGTCAGACTCCTGAGATGACTATGTCCTACCCTGCCCCCCAACCAGGGGCCCCAGGAGACTCCTTTTTCTTATTGCAACTTCGGCCTCTTCAGTCTGCAGATCTCCAGGGGAGCCCACCAGCCTAGTCAGCATGGCCTCGGAAGACATTGCCAAGCTGGCAGAGACACTGGCCAAGACTCAGGTGGCCGGGGGACAGCTGAGTTTCAAGGGCAAGAGCCTTAAACTCAACACTGCAGAAGATGGTGAGTTTCTGGAAGTTGCGCACTGGTGTGTCCAGGGGAGGAAAGGGAGTGTACTGAACTCTTACTGGTTATCAGGCTCTTTCTGCTACATTGTCTCCATTATTTGTCCCAGAAGCTCTGTTAGGTATCATTGACCCCCTTCTAACAATGAGGCTCAGAGATCATTTGCCCATGTGCAAGCTCCCCTGAGCTTTGCATGTTTGCAGTGGGCATCCCTTTGTGCCCTGTCCTTTCTTTCTCAGGAGGGGATGGTAGGTAATGAGGGGCCACAGTTAGTGCCAGTCCCAAGATACAGCCTCTGACTCTGACTTCACATCTGGTGTTCTCCCACCCCTGCCCTTTACTCTCATGATCTCAGGCAGGCCTGGCAATAGGTGCAGCTTTCCCCAGAGCTGAGGCTGTGTTGGAGCTGCATTAAAACAACCTGGGCCCTCTTGGGAGATGCTGGTTCATGCAGCCAGATGTACCTGGGAGAGGGATGGCTGTCTGTGTGTATACAGGTACTGTAACCACAGAAAACGAGGAACCAGAGCGCAGACCCTATCTTTTCATCCCTTGTCAAGGCTTCGCTGCCACTGACCAACCCTGAATCCCCTGGCACCAGCAAATGAAGGCGCCTGTGTCAAGTGAGGCCTCCTGGGATTCTGGCCCAACCAGGGGAACTGGTTTGGACATGCCTGGTTGTCATGTTGTGTAGGCAGCCTTGTTCCCCCCAGGTCAGAGGCTGCTTGAGTCCTTGGGTAGCTGGGAGCGTGGTGACACATGTTCCTAACATCTTCATAAGGCCTTAACATTTATAGACTTCCTCCCTGTGCGTTTATCACTTTTATTTTTTTTTTTTGAGACGGAGTCTGGCTGTGTCACCCAGTTAGAGTGCAGTGGCACGATCTCGGCTTACTGCAAACCTCTGCCCTCCTGGTTTCAAGCGATTCTCCTGCCTCAGTCTCCTGAGTAGCTGGGATTACAGGCATGTGCCACCATACCCGGTTAATTTTTGTATTTTTAGTAGAGACAGATTTTTGCCATATTGGTCAGGATGCTCTTGAACTCCTGACCTCAGGTGATCTGCCTGCCTTGGCCTCCCAAAGTGTTAGGATTACAGGCGTGAGCCACTGTGCCCGGCCTTTTTTTTTTTTTTTTTTTTGTAGATGAGTCTCGCTGTGTCACCCAGGCTGGAGTGTAGTGGTACGATCTTGGCTCATTGCAACCTCTGTCTCCCAGGTTCAAGTGATTCTCCTGCCTCAGCCTCCCAAGTCGCTGGGACTACAGGCTCACACCATCATGCCTGGCTAATTTTTTTTTTTTTTTTTGAGACATAGTCTTGCTCTGTTGCCCAGGCTGGAGTGCAGTGGTGCGATCTCAGCTCACTTTAACCTCTGCTTCTTGGGTTCAAGCAATTCTCATGCCTCAGCCTGCTGGGCGGGTAGCTGGGACTACAGGTATGTACCACCATGTCCAGCTAATTTTCTTTTTTTGTGTTTTAGTAGAGATGGGGTTTTACCATGTTGGACAGGCTGGTCTTGAACTCCTGACCTCAGGTGATTCACTCACCTCAGCCCCCAAAGTGCTGGGATTACAGGCGTGAGCCACTGTGCCTGACCTTCAGCCTAGTTTTGTATTTTTTTTATTTCTTTTTTTTTTTTTTTGAGACAGTCTTGCTTTGTTACCCAGGCTAGAGTGCAGTGGCGCGATCTCAGCTCACTACAAGCTCTGCCTCCCGGATTCATGCCATTCTCCTGCCTCAGCCTCCCGAGTAGCTGGGACTACAGGCGCCTACCACCACGCCCGGCTAATTTTTTTGTATTTTTAGTAGAGATGGGGTTTCACCATGTTAGCCAAGATGGTCTTGATCTCCTGACCTCGTGATCTGCCCGCGTCGGCCTCCCAAAATGCTGGGATTACAGGCATGAGCCACCATGCCCGTCCCCCTATTTTTGTGTTTTGTTTTTTTTTTTCTTTTTGAGACAGAGTCTTGCTCTGTTACCCAGGCTGGAGTGTAGTGGCGCGATCTCAGCTCGCTGCAAGCTCCGCCTCCGAGTTCACACCATTCTCCTGCCTCAGCCTCCCAGATAGCTGGGACTACAGGCACCCACCACCATGCCCAGCTAATTTTTTGTATTTTTAGTAGAGATGAAGTTTTGCCGTGTTAGCCAGGACGGTCTTGATCTCCTGACCTCATGGTCCTCCCACCTTGGCCTCCCAAAGTGCTGGGATTACAGGCATGAACTACCGCGCCCGGCCTATTTTTGTATTTTAATAGAGACGGGATTTTGCCATGTTGGCCAGGCTGGTCTCAAATTCTTGACCTCAGGTGATCCGCCCACTTTGACCTTGTTTATCACTTTTGATGCTTGCATCACCCTTGTGGGAGATAAATAGGAATGTTGCTGTTTTATAAATGAGAAAAAAGGATTTAGGAAACTTAAGTAACTTGGCCAAGGTCATACATTTGATAAATAGCAGAGCTAGGACTTTCACAGAGGTCCAGTGAAATCCCTATTCCTGTGCTTCTAATTAGACACTGAGCTCCGTTTAGGAAACATGGATTTGATACTAAATGCCATTTATTGAATACTGTGTCAGATAAGGGTATTAAGTGCCAGATAAGTAGTATCTCAGTTTATCTTCACAAAATCCCTTGAGATGGATTGTATTTCCATTTTGCAGATTGGAAAACTGAGGTTTAGGGAGGTGGTAAGACGTGCCTAAGGGCACAGCTTTAATGAGTGGAGCTGGGATTAGAACTCAAGTTTGGGCCAAGTGCAGTGGCTCACGCCTGTAATCCCAGCACTTTGGGAGGCTGAGATGGGCAGATCACCTGAGGTCAGGAGTTCCAGACCAGCCTGGCCAACATGGAGAAAGCCTGTCTTTACTAAAAATACAAAAATTAGCCAGGCGTGGTGGTGGACACCTGTAATCCCAGCTACTCTTGGAAGGCTGAGGCAGGAGAATTGCTTGAACCTGGGAGGTGGAGGTTGTAGTGAGCCGAGATTGGGTCACTGTACTCCAGTCTCAGTGACAGAACGAGACTATCTAAAAAAAAAAAAAGAAAACTCGAGTTTGACTGGCGCTGAAATTCATCCAGTTAACTTCTTTGCTCTCCCAGCACAGGCTGGATGTGGTGTCTCCCATTTTGTAAGTCCCCAGGGGTGCCCGGCTTACCCAGCCCCTAAGAAGCAGCAAATCTGGAATAGAAATGATGTACCCAGGTAACTAATTGAAGGCAAAATGTGAATATACTCTGTGAAAAGGCTCTGGGAAGTAAGGCAGGGAGAGGCCTCACTTTTACCTTAAGAGCACCCAGGAAGTCTTTTTCATCCCTTGCCAAGGCTTGGCTGGCACTGACCAACCCTGAATCCCCTGGCATCTGGAAGTGAAGGTACCTGCATCAGTGAGGCATCCTTGGGTTCTGGCCCAACCAGGGAAACTTGGCCCAGCTTGGACAACTTCTTAGGGAACACCTAATAGGTTGTAAGTCCTTTCTCAAGACCCTTCTTGGCCAGTAGGTCAAGTTCAAACTTTATCTCCCATACCCATCTTTGTCTCTTCCCTCCCACATGTCACCCTACTCCATCCTGTACCAGCCAGACTCAGCTTTTTGCTTCATGTAAGATGGTTTTGTTCAGATTATACAATTAATGCAGGTTTATTATAGAATACAGAAACATTCAAAGAACAGGGAAAAAATATATTCTCACTTTCATATAACCCCAGGGATATAACAACTGTTAATTTCAGGGCATTTTATTTCTAGCGCATAGTCTTTTTTTTTTTTTTTATCATTGAGACACACTCTCGCTCTGTAGCCCAGCCTGAAGTGCAGTGACAAGATCTCGCTTACTGCTACCTCCGCCTCCTGGGTCCCGGTTCAAGCAATTGTGCCTCAGCCTCCCGAGCAGCTGGGATTACAGGCATGCGCCACCATGCCCAGCTAATTTTTTTATTTTTAGTAGAGACGGGGTTTCATCATGTTGGTTAGGCTGGTCTTGAACTCCTAACCTCATGATCTGCCTACCTCGGCCTCCCAAAGTGGTGGGATTACAGGTGTGAGCCACTGCGCCCAGCCTAGTCTTTTTTTTTTTTTTTTTTCCCTGAACGTATCTGAGTTCATTTTATTTTGTTTGTTTTTGAAACGGAGTTTTGCTGCTGCCCATGCTTTAGCGCAATATCTTGATCTCAGCTCACTGCAACCTCTGCCTCCCAGGTTCAAGCAATTCTCCTGTCTCAGCCTCCCCAGTAGCTGGGATTACAGGCACATGGCAGCATGCCCGGCTGATTTTTGTAGTTTTAGTCAGAGCCAGGATTTCATCATATTGGACAGGGTGGTCTCAAACTCTTAACCTCAGGTGATCTGCCTGCCTCGGCCTCCCAAAGTGCTGGGATTACAGGTGTAAGCCACCACACCCGACCCATTTTTTTTTTTTTTTTTTTTTTTGGAGACGGAGTCTCGCTCTGTTGCCCAGGCTGGAGTGCAGTGGCCGGATCTCAGCTCACTGCAAGCTCCGCCTCCCGGGTCTACGCCATTCTCCTGCCTCAGCCTCCCGAGTAGCTGGGACTACAGGCGCCCGCCACCTCGCCCGGCTAGTTTTTTGTATTTTTTAGTAGAGACGGGGTTTCACTGTGTTAGCCAGGATGGTCTCGATCTCCTGACCTCGTGATCCGCCCGTCTCGGCCTCCCAAAGTGCTGGGATTACAGGCTTGAGCCACCGCGCCCGGCAGCCATTTTGTTTTTAATTGGGATTATAGATCTTTGAAAAGTTGTTGTATAACCTGATATATTGAGAACATTTTACTCCAAGTAGTGGAAGAACACACAATCACCCATTATCCTACCAGCTAGAGAGAACTGCTGTAACATTTGGTTTCTATGTTTCTGGACCTTGTTTTATGCATATGTGTGCATGTGTGTTTATATGTGAATGCATACGTTTTTAAAGAGTGATCAGACCAAATGCTTGAGTAACCTAATTTTTCACTTACTGCTATAACAGCTTTTTCCAAGTCAAAAACACCTGTGTCTTACATAGCAGTGCTAGTGTAACTATTTGTGTAACATGCCACAGTGAACCTCTATCCTCCTCTCTGTCTTCCTGTCTGTCTCTTTTGTTTGTTTGTTTGTTTTGTTTTGAGAGGGCAATGTCTTGCTCTGTCCCCCCAGCTGGAGTGCTCTGGCATGGTCATGGCTCACTGCAGCCTCAACTTCTAAGGGTCAGCTGATCCTCTCACCTCAGCCTCCCAAGTAGCTGAGACTACAGGTGCATGCCACCATACCAGGCCTTTTTTTTTTTTTTTTTTTTTTCTTGAGACAGAGTCTTGCTCTGTTGCCCAGGCTGGAGTGCAGTGTTGTGATCTCAGCTCACTGCAACCTCTGCCTCCCAGGTTCAGGTGATTCTCCTGCCTCAACCTCCTGAGTAGCTGGGATTACAGGCACGTGCCATACGCCCAGCTAATTTTGGTATTTTTAGTAAAGATGGGGTTTCACTATGTTTGTCAGGCTGGTCTTGAACTCTTGACCTTGTGATCCGCTGCCTTGGCCTCCCAAAATGCTGGGATTACAGGCGTTTACCACCGCGCCTGACTTTTTTTTTTTTTTTTTTTAAGTTGGAGTCTTGCTCTATCTCCCAGGCTGGAGGGCAGTGACACGATCTTGGCTCACTGCACCCTCCTCCTCCCAGGTTCAAGGCATGCTCCTGCCTCAGCCTCCCAAGTAGTTGGGATTACAAACACCCACCAACATGCCCAGCTAATTTTTGTATTTTTAGTAGAGACAGTGTTTCACCATGTTGCCCAGGCTAGTCTTAAACTCCTGGGCTCAAGCAATCCACCTGCCTTAGCCTCCCAAAGTACTGGAATTACAGGCGTGAGCCACTGCGCTGGGCCTTCTGTCTTCTCTTGATGGACATTTAGGTGGTTTGGAATGTTTCATCACAATAAAATAGTACAGTAGTGAGCAAACACCCCCCACATAAATCATTTAACAATGAAGGCCTTTGTGCCATCGTGCCTGCTGGCCCTCTGGCTTGGGTGCCGTTTCTCTGCTTGACCTGGTACACTGCCCATCTTTGGAGGCTCCACACACACCACCCACTTGGCAAAGTCTTCTTTGCTGTGAGCCGCCAGTTGCTCTTTTCCCTCGGCTCCCAAGCCTCTCTACATGCCTGATTTAAACACTCATTACAGACAAATCATCTGCATAGCTCTGTACTCTGGACCGTGAGCCTGTCTGATTCTCTGTAAGCCAGGGCTCGTCACACAGTAGGTGCACCATAAACTGTTGAGTGGCAAGGTGGTTGCCAGCCTCTCTCCTACCTTAGCTGTTTGTGATTCCAAAAGCCTAAAGTTCTGTTCTTTGGTCCCTGGCAGCTAAAGATGTGATTAAAGAGATTGAAGACTTTGACAGCTTGGAGGCTCTGCGTCTGGAAGGCAACACAGTGGGCGTGGAAGCAGCCAGGGTCATCGCCAAGGCCTTAGAGAAGAAGTCGGAGTTGAAGGTGAGCAGAGTGGGGCGAACAGGCCCAGGCTGGTTTGAACAAGCTTCTGTTCACACTTCCACAACCCCTGCCTGTGTCCAATCTCTTCCAGGCCCCTGCCTGTGTAGCTGTCCCCCAAGCAGCTCCTCTTCCTCTGGCCTCCCCAGGGCACACAGCATTGGCTAGGGACCCTCTTCCTGTAGTCAGCAGACCCTGAGAGGGTGTTAGGGGTGCAGGAGGATTATTGGAGTGACACCTGTGAAAGATAAAGTAGGGAGAGCCTTTTGCTCACAATGTAGATATGTCACATATGAGGTTGGAAGGTTGCAGAAATAACCAGCAGGAGCCTCTGACTGTGAGGCTGCTCTGACCGACCTACCCTTTGGGAGTTTCAGAGCAAAGACTGCCCATGAAAGGAGTCTCATGTTGGGCAGAAGTGGCCAGGCCTCAGCTCAAATGCTGCAGCGATAGGAAGGTGCCGTAGCCGGAGACTGCCAGCTCCCTACGCTCCTCGCAACAGAGGCAAGTTCTCTTTTTTTGATTTTTGAGACAGAGTCTCACTCTGTCACCCAGGCTGCAGTTCAGTGGTACCATCTCGGCTCACTGCAACCTCTGCCTCCCGGGTTCAAGCGATTCTCCTGCTTCAGCCTCCCAAGTAGCTGGGATTACAGGCTCCCACCAGGACTCCGGCTAATTTTTTTGTATTTTTAGTAAAGATGGGGTTTCACTGTGTTAGCCAGGATGGTTTTGCTCTCCTGACCTTGTGATCTGCCCGCCTCGGCCTCCCAAAGTGCTGGGATTATAGGCGTGAGCCACTGCTCCGGCCTTTTTTTTTTTTTGATACGGAGTCTCACACTGTCACCCGGGCTGGTGTGCAGTGGTGCAGTCTCGGCTTGCTGCAACCTCCGCCTCCCAGGTTCAAGTGATTCTCCTGCCTCAGCCTGCCAAGTAGCTAGGATTACATGTGCCCACCACCACGCTGAGCTAATTTTTTGTATTTTTAGTAGAGACAGGGTTTCACTTTGTTGGCCAGGCTGGTCTCGAACTCCTGACCTTGTGATTTGTCTGCCTCGGCCTCCCAAAGTGCTGGGATTACAGGCGTGAGCCACCGCACCTGGCTGGCAAGTTCTCTTGAAGGTTAGATCCAAGTGGTGCCCTCCTTGGCCAACACAAAGGGCAAGTCAGATTATTCTAGCCCCGTGTTCCCCAAACGGGTTCCACTAAACACCAGTCTTTTGATACGCTCTGTGAGAAAAGCAAGAGTGTCATGTTCAAAGCGTTGGGAGATGTCACTGGGTATTCCCCTCTTTGAAATCCCAAAGTCATGAAGGAGAGAGACCAGAGTTCCAGAATGGCATTGTCTCTTCGTATGTGCAGGGCTAGGGTTGGGCTGGGCTCTTTTGCATGTCATTGCCTGCTCACAGCAACCAGGGAAGAGACTGGGTTGAGTCTCCATTTATAAGTCAAGGGAACTGAGGCTCAGAGGGGCTCATTAAATAGCCACGATCAGCCGGGCATGATGGCTCACAGCTGTAATCCCAGCACTCTGGGAGGCCAAGGCCCAGAAGTTCGAGACTAGCTTGGACCACATGGTGAAACCCCATCTCTACAAAAAGTACAAGGATGGTTAGCCCAGCATGGTGGTGTGCAGCTATGGTCCCAGCTCCTTGGGAGGCTGAGATGGGAGGATTGCTTGAGCCTGGGAGGCAGTGGTTTCAGTGAGCCAAGATTGCACCACTACTCTCTAGCCTGAGTGGCAGAGCGAGACCCTGTCTCATAAAAAAAGAAAAAAGCCAGGCGTGGTGGGTCACGCATGTAATCCCAGCATTCTGGGAGGCCGAGGCAGGCAGATCATGAGGTCAAGAGATCAAGACCATCCTGGCCAACATGATGAAACCCCGTCTCTACTCAAGATACAAAAATTAGCTGGGTGTGGTGGCATGTGCCTGTAGTCCCAGCTACTCGGGAGGCTGAGGCAGGAGAATCGCTCGAAACCGGGAGGCAGAGGTTGCAGTGAGCCAAGATCGCGCCACTGCACTCCAGCCTAGCGACAGAGCAAGACTCTGTCTCAAAAAAAAAGAAAAAAAAAAAATAGAGATGTGGCCAAGCCACACATCCACACTCCCGAGATCAGTATTCTCTCTGTGGCCCCACTTTCTGCAGGAGAAGGAATACGGGGGTGGAGGCCATGAGAGGATTTGCCCCAGAAGGGCCTGCCTGCTAGTTTACAAAATGACACTGCATATTTGTTTCCTTAGGAAGGTCATGGTCAAGTTAACCACCAAGACAGTGATTGTTTCTGCTCTCCTGCCTGGGGCCTGTACTTTCCCTGAGCATAAGTTGGGATGTTTTCCAACCAAAGAACTCAGAACTCGGCCCTCCCCGAGACCTGTGAAGAACAGGAACGGCGGAGGAGCCATGGGTCTGAAGGCTCCAGGACTCAGCAGGAGCTGAGCTTGCGTTCGGCACATGGGATCAAGCCCTAACAGCACCACCTTTTTTTGCCGTATGTGGCCTTGCCCTGCATGCAGCTCTGAGGCTGGGCTCTTATGAAATAGGAGATGGAGCCCTTCCTCCTTCCTCAGAGGTTGTCCTGGGAGAGCTTGGCCGGTAGGAGTGCTGCATGCACCTTCCCACCTGGTGCAGATGCAGTGGCTCAAGTAAATCACTGCACCCCACCTCCCAAGCCCTCCTCTGTGCAGGAAGCAGCCCAGGGCAGGGACAGGGTGGGAGCTACCCTTGATGGCCTAGTGTTCTGGGCCTAGTGCTGAGCCAGAGGTGTTCTCTCCCCTACTGTAGCAGTGTACAAGTGAGGAGTGAGGTCTTGACGGGCGAGAGAAGTGCAGCCCGGAGTCACACAACCAGGGGTAGGCTGAGGTGGTGTCAGCCCAATCTTTTTTTTTTTTTTTTTTTTTTTTGAGACGGAGTCTCGCTCTGTCACCCAGGCTGGAGTGCAGTGGCCGGATCTCAGCTCACTGCAAGCTCCGCCTCTCGGGTTCACGCCATTCTCCTGCCTCAGCCTCCGGAGTAGCTGGGACTACAGGCGCCCGCCACCTCACCCGGCTAGTTTTTTGTATTTTTTTTAGTAGAGATGGGGTTTCACCGTGTTAGCCAGGATGCTCTTGATCTTGTGACCTCGTGATCCGCCTGTCTCGGCCTCCCAAAGTGCTGGGATTACAGGCTTGAGCCACCGCGCCCGGCCTTTTTTTTTTTTTTTAAGAGACGAGTTTCACGCCATTGCCCAGGCTGTAGTGCAGTGGCATGATCATAGCTCACTGCAGCCTTGAACTCCCAGGCTCAAGTGATCCTTCCATCTCAGCCCCCTAAGTAGCTGGGACCATGTGTGTGCCACAATGTCCAGCTAATTTTTTTTTCATTTCTTTTCTTTACTTCTTATTATTTTTTTAATGATGGGGTCTTGCTCTGTTGCCCAGTCTGATCTTGATCTCCTAGACTCAAGCAGTCTTCCCACTTTGGCCTTCCAAAGTGCTGGGATTATAAGCATGAGCCAATGTGCCCAGCCCAAGCAAGCTCTTAACTGCTTTGCTGTTCACATGGGAGATCGTTAGGACCTAAAACCTCATTTCAGAGAGAGGATACCAGAGGCTGGAGAGGGGGAGTGATGGCTGGAGTCAGCCAAATCAGGATTAGAACCCAGGTGGTGTGCTCTAGAGGCCTGTGCTGACTGTTCAGCTCATCAGAGTTGGGTTTGGGGAGCTTTGTTCGGAGTGACATGCCAGTATCTGTTGTGAGGGACTGTGGCGCTCGCGCTCTGACTGCCTGTTCCTGGCACTATGGACCTGCGTGCAGGTGTAACTACTAAATAGATCTGGTGTAGAGCAGCCAGCTGAGGCCCACGTGTGTTCATGGTCTACCTTATTGGTGGATATGCGGATTTGTCTGCAAAAACCAGCTTCCTTAGTATGTAAGGTGGGAGTGGATCCCTTGATCCCAGGAGTCTGAGATACGCCTGGACAACATAGGGAGATTCCCAACTCTACAAAAGATACAAAAGTTAGCTGGGTGTGGTGGTACACACATGTAGTCCCAGCTACTTGGGAGGTTGAGGTGGGAGGATGGCTTGAGCCTGGGAGGTCGAGGCTGCAGTGAGCCGTGTTTGCACGGCTATGCTCCGGCCTGAGCAACAGAGTGAGACCCCGTCTCAAAAAATAAGGGAGGGCTGGGTACGGTGGCTCTCATGCCTGTAATCCTAGCAGTTTGGGAGGCTGAGGCAGGTGGATCACCTGAGGTCAGGAGTTCGAGACTAGCCTGGCCAACATAGTAAAACCCCATCTCTACTAAAAAAAAAAATACAAAAATTACTCTGGAGACAGAGGCAGGAGAATCACTTGAACTTGGGAGGTGAAGGTTGCAGAGAACCGAGGTCACACCATTGTACTCTTAGCCTGGGCGACAAGAGTAAAACTGTGTCTCAAAAAATAAATAAATAGATAGATAGATAAAATAGGCCAGGCGCGGTGGCTCATGCCTGTAATCCCAGCACTTTTGGAGACTGAGGTGGGTGGATCACCTGAGGTTGAGAGTTCAAGACCAGCTTGACCAATATGGCGAAACCCCATCTCTACTAAAAATACAAAAAATTAGCCGGGCGTGGTAGCAGGTGCCTGTAATCCTAGCTACTTGGGAGACTGAGGCAGGAGAATCAGTTTAACCCAGGAGGCAGAGGTTGCAGTGAGCCGAGAATGTGCCACTGCACTCCAGCCTGGGCGCGACAGGATGAGACTCTGTCTCAAAAATAAATAAATAAATAAATAAATAATAAAATAAGGGTAATGGAGGTATCCATCCATCCCCTTAAATATTTATCTTTATGCTAGGAACATTCAAATTATTCTCTGTTAGCTTTTTTTTTTTTTTTTTTTTTTGAGACAGTCTTTCTATGTCGCACAGGCTGCTATGCAGTGGCGCAGTTTCAGCTCAGCACAACCTCTGCCTCCTGGGTTCCAGCGATTCTCATGCCTCAGCCTCTTGAGTAGCTGGGACTACAGGTGTGCGCCAACACGCCTGGCTAATTTTTATGCTTTTAGTAGAGATGGGGTTTTGGCATGTTGGCCAGGCTACTCTCGAACTCCTGACCTAAGGTGATCTGCTTGTCTCCGCCTCCCGAAGTGCTGGGATTATAGGTGTGAGCCACCGCTCCCGGCATCTTCTAGCTATTTTGAAATGTATAATAGATTAATGTAAATGATAGTTACCCTGTTGACCTATTGAACACTAGGTCTTATTTCTTCTAACTTTATACTTGTCTCCATCAATTAACCTTCAGCCTCCCCTCCCTCTAACCTTCCAGGCCTCTGGTAACTACCAATCTACTATCTTCATGAATTGCTTAATACTTTCTTTAAATCATACCAGGAGTGGTGTCACATGCCTGTAATTGCAGGTACTCTGGAGGCTAAGGTGGGAGGGTCGCTTGAGGCCACTAGGTCAGGGTTACAGTGAGCTATGATTGTGCCACTGCACTCCAGCCTAGGCGACAGAGTGAGAATCCATCTCTTAAAAAAAATGAAAAAAACAGCTAACTTTCATGTAATTTCTTTTTTTTTTTTTTTTTTTGAGACGGAGTCTCACTCTGTCGCCCAGGCTGGAGTGCAGTGGCCGGATCTCAGCTCACTGCAAGCTCCGCCTCCCAGGTTCACGCCATTCTCCTGCCTCAGCCTCCTGAGTAGCTGGGACTACAGGCGCCCACCACCTCGCCCGGCTAGTTTTTTGTACTTTTTAGTAGAGACGGGGTTTCACCGTGTTAGCCAGGATGGTCTCGATCTCCCGACCTCGTGATCCGCCCGTCTCGGCCTCCCAAAGTGCTGGGATTACAGGCTTGAGCCACCGCGCCCGGCCTCATGTAATTTCAAAGCACTTCTATGAATGGAAAGCTGGCATTCCTTACAGTAAAGGAAAGAAGATAGTGTTACTGAATTATTGTTTGATGCTGTTGCTATTTAATGACTCTGAGCCTGAGGCCTGTTCTCCCTTTATTAAAAAGTCCCCATCACTATGCTCATTTTTGTATTTTTAGTAGAGATGGGGTTTCACTATATTGGCCAGGTTGGTCTGGAACTCCTGACCTCAAGTGATCTGCCCGCATTGGCCTCCCAAAGTGCTGGGATCACAGGCGTGAGCCACTGGCCCTCAACACGGAATTCTGTGTTGTTTACGTTCATGTTTCTCTGTCATCCATAACTATATTACACGTCCACGTAGAGGGTTGTATAAGTCAGGGATTTTCCTGACACTTCTGAGCCCCCAATAACCCTTGGAGGCCTCTTGATTTGAGAACAGGACTCCAGGTCCCACCAACTACAGCCAGAATGGGTCCAGCTTTTCTTTTTTTTTTTTTTTTTTTTTTTTTTTTTTTTTTTTGAGACGGAGTCTGGCTCTGTCGCCCAGGCTGGAGTGTAGTGGCCGGATCTCAGCTCACTGCAAGCTCTGCCTCCCGGGTTTACGCCATTCTCCTGCCTCAGCCTCCCGAGTAGCTGGGACTACAGGCGCCCGCCACCTCGCCCTGCTAGTTTTTTGTATTTTTTTTTTTTAGTAGAGACGGGGTTTCACCATGTTAGCCAGGATGGTCTCGATCTCCTGACCTCGTGATCCGCCCGTCTCGGCCTCCCAAAGTGCTGGGATTACAGGCTTGAGCCACCGCGCTCGCCGGGTCCAGCTTTTCACAAACAAAGCTCAATTAAGTCTTGCGGGCTGGGTGCGGTGGCTCACACCTGTAATCCCAGCACTTTTGGAGGCCAAGGTGGGCAGATCACCTAAGGTCGGGAGTTCGAGACCAGCCTGACCAAAATGGAGAAACCTTGTCTCTACTAAAAATACAAAAGTTGCCAGGCATAGTGGCAGATGTCTGTAATCCCAGCTACTCCGGAGACACAGGCAGGAGAATTACTTGAACCCGGGAGGCGCAGGTTGTGGTCAGCCGAGATTGCGCCACTGCACTCCAGCCTGGGCAACAAGAGCGAAACTCCATCTCAAAAAAAAAAAAAAAAAAAGAAGTCTTGCGATGCTCGGGTAGTTCAAATCCACCAGGATGAGGCTTCACTGTAGGCCTCCAGGGGCCTCTCCCACTAACTCTTGTCTTCTTTCCGCCGCAGCGCTGCCACTGGAGCGACATGTTCACAGGGAGGCTGCGGACTGAGATCCCACCAGCCCTGGTAAGCAAACGAGCTGTTCTTTTCCTCCACACACAGGACCCTCTTTGGCAGTTCCCAGGGCTTTTCTCATACTTTATTCTTTCTGGAGCCTAAGATAAGCCCTGTGGGTGATTGAGCTGATGGAATGGAAGCCTGGCAAGCCCAGCATGTGCCCTGTGTTCAGACAGGAGGGGAGGGTGGGAGCATGGAGACTGACAGGGGAGGAACCCCAAGGGCGGGGACTTCGGGGAGGTGGCAGAGCTGAGACCACACACTCCTGGGTCCTCCTGAGCTGCATGGTTTGGTTCACTGTGGATTTCACCCCAATACAATGCCCCGCCTTTCCCAGCAACCCCTTCCTGCACCTCACAGTCCTGCTCCTTCGTGACTTCTCTGCACACAGCCCATGTAGCCGTCCCCGTCTTTCTCTGGCTCCTCCCTTTCTCCACACCACTCTCTGCTTTGGTTTGCTGCCGTCATGGTTGGCTTCCCATTTCCTCATTCCCAGGGCTCAGACTGACTTGCGTTGAGTTCCCGGTCTCTGAGTGCGTGTGTGCGGGTGTGTGGAAGGAAATAGAAAGGGGCAACACAGAAAGAAAGGCTTGCCTGGCCGAGGGAAGAGAGCAGGGCTGGCTGTCTCTTCAGGTCGGCAGCCTCTCGGTGTGTCTTCCTGGCACGGGGCTGCACACGGCAGGCCTTGAGGGTGCAGATTTCTGGTCAGTGATGAGTGCGCACACCAGCGTTACTGAGCCCCTCACCCTGGTTGTGCCCAGTCTCTTTTTATGTTTTATTTTTAAAATTTTGTTTTATTTTATTTTTGAGACGGAGTCTCGCTCTGTCACCCAGGCTGGAGTGCAGTGGTGCGATCTCAGCTCACTGCAAGCTCCGCCTCCCAGGTTCACACAATTCTCCTGCCTCAGCCTCCTGAGTAGCTGGGACTACAGGCGCCCGCCACCACGCCCAGCTAAGTTTTTGTATTTTTAGTAGAGACAGGGTTTCACCGTGTTCGCCAGGATGGTCTTGATCTCCTGACCTCGTGATCCACCTGCCTTGGCCTCCCAAAGCGCTGGGATTACAGGCGTGAGCCACTGCGCCCGGCCTTTATTTTTTTTTAAAGACAGGGTCTTGCTATGTCACCCAGGCTGGTCTTGAACTCCTGGGCTCAAACATTCCTCCCACGTCAGCCTCCCAAGTAGCTGGGATTACAGGTGCATGCCACTGCACCTGGCTTGTGAGGCTAGGATTTGGAATGTAGGTTAAGAAAATTCATTTCTGGGCCGGGCGCGGTGGCTCACGCCTGTAATCCCAGCACTTTGGGAGGCCGAGGCGGGCGGATCACAAGGTCAGGAGATCGAGACCATCCTGGCTAACACTGTGAAACCCCGTCTCTACTAAAAATGCAAAAAATTAGCCGGGCGAGGCGGCGGGCGCCTGTAGTCCCAGCTACTCGGGAGGCTGAGGCAGGAGAATGGCGTGAACCTGGGAGGCGGAGCTTGCAGTGAGCCGAGATCGCGCCACTGCACTCCAGCCTGGGCGACTAAGCGAGACTCTGTCTCAAAAAAAAAAAAAAAAAAAAAGAAAATTCATTTCTGGGCCGGGCGTGGTGGCTCAAGCCTGTAATCCCAGCACTTTGGGAGGCCGAGACGGGAGGATCACGAGGTCAGGAGATCGAGACCATCCTGGCGAACACCGTGAAACCCCGTCTCTACTAAAAAATACAAAAAACTAGCCGGGCGTGGTGGCGGGCGCCTGTAGTCCCAGCTACTCCGGAGGCTGAGGCAGGAGAATGGCGTAAACCTGGAGGCGGAGCTTGCAGTGAGCTGAGATCCGGCCACTGCACTCCAGCCCGGGCTACAGAGCGAGACTCCGTCTCAAAAAAAAAAAAAGAAAATTCATTTCTGGCTGGGTGTGGTGGCTCCTACCTATAATCCCAGCACTTTGGGAGGCCGAGGTGGGCAGATCACTTGAGGTCAGGAGTTTGATACCAGCCTGGCCAACATGGCAAAACCCTGTCTTTACTAAAAATACAAAAATTAGCTGGGCATGATGGCACCTGCCTGTGTTCCCAGCTACTTGGGAGGCTCAGGCGGGAGAATTGCTTGAACCCAGAAGGTGGAGGTTGCAGTGAGCCAAAATCATGCCACTGTACTCCAACCTGGGTGACAGAGCAAGACTACGTCTCAAAAAAAAAAAAAAAAAAAAAAGGAAATTCATTTCAGTGATTGTATATAAAAGAATTTCAAGTCAGGCCGGGTGCAGTGGCTCACAACTGTAATCCCAGCACTTTGGGAGGCTGAGTGGAGGCAGATCACCTGAGGTCAGGAGTTAAAGACCAGCCTGGCCAACATGCTGAAACCCTGTGTCTGCAAAAGTACAAAAATTAGCGGGGCATGATGGCAGGTGTGTGTAATCCCAGCTACTCAGGATGCTGAGGCAGAAGAATCACTTGAACCTGGGAGGTGAAGGTTGCAGTGAGCTGAGATTGTGCCATTACATTGCAGCCTGGGCGAGAGAGAGCAAGAATCCATCTCAAAAAAAAAAAGAATTTCAAGTTAGAAAAGATGGTGAAGAAAACTCTCTTTCTGCCCCAGTCTCTGGCAGAGCCTCCTCTCTGACCATTTCTCCTGGTGGGATGAGGGAGTGTAGCTCTCTCCAGCCCAGGAGGTTTCCAGGAGAGCTCCAGATCCTCCTGCCAAAGCTGATCCTGGCCGTGGCTTGGGGATGGCCACCTCCATCTGCCAGTCACCACCAGAAACCATGGAGGCATTTGTGGTTCCTCCCTCCCTCCTCCTGCATGTCCAGGGAACCACCAGCTTCGGCATGTCCCTTGCTCCGTGAACAGGCAGCTCCTCTCCTGCACTTGTCACACTGGCCGGCCGGTCCCCTCTCTGTTGCCAGTGTTGCTGCCTCACACTCCCGGGAGGGCACTCCAGCCCATCTTCCTATGCATCTGCTCTCTTCGGGTCCGGGGATGTTACTTCCGTATCCCTCAGCCACCTCAAAGCCTAGTGTTCTCGGGCTGAGGCTCACAGTTCTTGGCCTGGCATTCAAGGCTCTTGCCTGATCTGAGCCCTCACTTCCCTTCCACCCAAAGCCCATGCCATGTTGTGTTCTGGAGTCTCCCCACAGCTTGCCCCCAGGCTCCCAGCCTGCTGCTTCATGCTTATGTCTCTCTGCTCCTGTTCTTCAGCTGCCTGGAGTCTTTTCACATTGGCTAGCTGATTCTCATTCAGACTAAGCCCAAATGCCACCTCTTACAAGGAGCCTTCCCAGGCCACCCCATGCATACACACACCCCACTCTCCAGCTGTTAGGAGCCCTTTGCAAAGTTTCCAGTCTTAAGAATACCAAAATGGTTTGTGTCTGTGCTGGTTCTGCACCAGCCGGGGTGTCCTTGGAAGGCAGAGCTGGGCCTGGCACAGAAGCAGCACCTGCTGGGTGTCTGTGAAACTGACACGAGCTTCCTCTGTGCCCAGATCTCACTAGGGGAAGGACTCATCACAGCTGGGGCCCAGCTGGTGGAGCTGGACTTAAGTGACAACGCGTTTGGGCCCGACGGTGTGCAAGGCTTCGAGGCCCTGCTCAAGAGCTCAGCCTGCTTCACCCTGCACGAACTCAAGCTCAACAACTGTGGCATGGGCATCGGTGGCGGCAAGGTGGGTGTGGCAGCCCTCTCCCCGCAGAGTCCCCTGGTCCATCCACATCCGTCTGATATATGTGCCCTGGCCCTTGGCCACCACCATCTGGGATGGTCAGCCGTTGTTTTCAAAAGAGAAAGGCCTCAAAGGCAGCAGCCTGTGGCCGGAGGGTAGAGGCATCCATGAGGGTGGGGTTGCCAAGCAACCATCCCAAGTTCTTGGGTTGGCTTGGCAACGCAGAGGGAGTGCCGCTGCATACCTGCTCCAGCCTGCTGGCTCTGCAAAACTCAGGGCTTGGGGCATCCCTACACTCACTGTACCCACAGAGCAGCTGGTAGAGCCTGGCACACAGGCGGAGGAGGGCGCCTGAAAAGAGGAGCGTCCGCTCAGGGAGGCACTGTCACAGCTCACCTTTATTCCTGGACAGGGCCTTGCCCCCGGGGTGCGGGGGGCATCCCCCAGGCAAGGTCAGTGTAGAGCTTCACGTTGGGCTGGTCAGTGTAGAGCGGAGCTGCTTTGCTTCCCAGAACCTGCATCGAGGGCAGCCTGCGTGTTACTCTCTTCCAACTCCATCCCAGTGCCTTTAGACCCAGGGTTGGAGAACGCTGAGTGCCAGACCGCAACCCCTGCACACACTTTCTTTTTTTTTTTTTTTTTTTTTTTTTTTTGAGACGGAGTCTCGCTCTCTCACCCAGGCTGGAGTGCAGTGGCCGGATTTCAGCTCACTGCAAGCTCCGCCTCCCGGGTTTACACCATTCTCCTGCCTCAGCCTCCCGAGTAGCTGGGACTACAGGCGCCTGCCACCTCGCCCAGCTAGTTTTTTGTATTTTTTAGTAGAGACGGGGTTTCACTGTGTTAGCCAGGATGATCTCGATCTCCTGACCTCGTGATCCTCCCATCTCGGCCTCCCAAAGTGCTGGGATTACAGGCTTGAGCCACCGCGCCTGGCCCCTGCACACACTTTCTAACCAAAGGGAGAAAAGGGCACTGGGAACTAACAGCAGTTGGGGACATCTTATTTGAATATGCAATACTTTAACTTTTCCCACCCACACTGAAAGGTGGGTGGTGCCATCCCCATTTTTCCACATGACTCAGCATAAGCTTAGAGAGGTGGGTGGAGTGGATCACATAGCTAGTGCAGTGAGGCCCATGGCGCCCCAGGCTGAGGAGCTGGAGTGGCCTATCCTGCCGAGGGTGCCTGTGGCCCTCGGCCTGATGTGAGGGTGAGCAGGGGCAGGCTCTGTACCTGTCTTAGACAGCCCTCCCCCAAGTCCACTTGGGCAATAAGCTGTCCCTGTGTTAAGATATAAAAATGCGCCGAGCACGGTGGCGCAGTGGCTCATGCCTGTAATTCCAACACTTTGGGAGGCCGAGGCAGGTGGATCACCTGAGGTCAGGAGTTTGAGACCAGCCTGGCCAACATGGTGAAACTCTACTAAAAATACAAAAATTAGCTGGGCGTGGTGGCAGGCACCTGTAGTCCCAGCTACTCAGGAGGCTGAGGCAGGAGAATTGCTTGACCCGGGAGACAGAGGTTGCAGTGAGCTGAGATGGTACCACTGCACTCCAGCATAGGCAACAAGAGCGAAATTCCGTCTCAAAAAAAAAAAAATGATATAAAAATGTAGCAGGTGTGGCCCAACCTAGAATGAGTGGGATATGCTGAGAGAGCCAGAGACTCTATTCTAGCAAAATGCTTCAGTTTTCCTTCCATTACTTCCCTTCTCCCGTCCAGCAGTGTCTGGAAACTGAGGCTAAGGGAGCTTTCCTACTAGCCAGGGCTTGTCTGTCCTGTCCTGTACTTGCAGTGGGATGAGTTGGGGAATGAGTTTTGAACCCCAGGACCAGAGGGCCTCCTGGGCAGACAGGCCCACCGTGGAGTTTGATTAATGGTTCTCTGCGCCTCGGACCACTAATTCGATTAGATCTCTGGGTCTTGGCCTTGCCAACCTGTGCCTCTTGGGAGCTCAGACGCCGTAGTCTGGGTGTCTAACCAAAGCCTGCAGGTCCTTTGGCATCTTTTTCTTCTGGACAGTGTGTTTAGTGTGGTTTCTGTGCCATGCACCATGAGAATAAGAGGGCCCAGAGGAGTCGACGGGGCAAGAGGTGTGGCCCTGTGCTGGGGAACTCTCCATACCCAAGTTGGACTCCTTCAGGAGCTAAGGCCCTCACCACGTGGCCTCCAAGGAATCGGGGAGAATGGGGGTGACCTAGCAGTCAGCTGCTGCTGCTGAGGACCTTCCTCAGAGGCTGGTCTTTGGCAGAAGTTTGATGCCTCTACCTTGAGTGTGTACCTGATCCACCATCACCACCGTGGAGTCAGGCAGGTGCTGGCTCTTCTGTTCCTCAAGGACGGCTATGTGCAGTCTCATGCCAGGAGTTAGGCCAACCTACCCGCCATGTGTGGCTTTGCTAAATATTTGCTGGGTGACCTTGGCCGATTCACTCACCTCTCAGAGCCTCAGCTTCCTCATCTGTAAAGTACAGCCAATCCCGCCTGCCTCCTCGCAGGCTAGTGTTGAGGTTGAAACGAGAAAATATGCTGAGGGTGCCCAGACCCTAGCAGGTGCTCTGCAAACGTCAGGTGTTCCGTAAATCTCACTTCTCTCTTGATGCACTCGCTCATGATTCTTTTGTGTCGCATTTGCCATGGGCTGTGATTCCCATCTGTCAGTCTCCGTTTTTCAGTGCTTTGCCTATTGGTGTAACCAGGGTAGAAGCTACTTCCTGGCACCACACCAGGGACAGGACAAGCTGGGTGTTAGGTTTTTACTGCCAACAGGCAAGCCCCTGCTGTGCCTGGCCAGCTTAGATACAGGCATGTATCAGACAGGTCCTTCTGGACCGTGGACTTGGCAGCTGGCTCCCTTGGACATTGTGGTGCGTGGAAGAGAAGCTGGAAGATTTGGGCTCTGGTCCAGCGTCCACCACTTGTTTATTGACCATAAGAAAGTTTCCGTTCCCCTTACCCTGAGTTTCTTCAGCTGGAAAACAGGAGTCATGAAGTAAGCTGACTAGGAAGTCCCTCCCCTGGACCTGGCTGAAAGTTCGTCCACTCCATGTGGTGTCTCCCTTTCCTCAGTCTCCGAAGTGAAGCTAGACCTCTCAGGCTGGTGTGACACAGCATTAGATGTAAAAACCTTTTGTAAACTGAAGTGCTGGGCACATGGAAGGTGTGACTGTTGTGCTGTTAGCAGTCCTGTGTCTCCTGACCTGCACCAGTGGGTGGCGTGGGATGTTGAAGAGCAGTTCAGTGGCAGTGGCCGCCCCACTGGGAGAAGGGGCTCCTGCCCATGGCCTGGGCCCCTTACCTTTCCCCACAGATCCTGGCTGCAGCTCTGACCGAGTGTCACCGGAAATCCAGTGCCCAAGGCAAGCCTCTGGCCCTGAAGGTCTTCGTGGCTGGCAGAAACCGTCTGGAGAACGATGGCGCCACTGCCTTGGCAGAAGCTTTTAGGGTGAGTGGTTTCTGTCCATCCTGCCCCCGTGACCCTGAGGTGCACTTGGTGTAGTAGGCTGACAGTCCTGGATGCGAATCCCTGGCTGGCACTCAGCCGAGAGACCTGGGGCGTCACGTGCCCCCTCCAAGCCTGTTAGTCCATCTGAAAATGGGCCAGGATTCTTGTCATGCATTTCTGGAAAGGTGTGTGACTGCTCCCTCAGGTAAGCCAGCAGCAGCCCCCTGCGGGGCTTCAGGCCAGGCAGGTCGCTCTGACCAAAGAGTGTCATCTGCCAGGCTCAGAAGTGGTGAAATGAGATGGCGGGAGTACTGACAGTAGCCTGGCCCAGCCCCTGGTGTGGGGCACAGAGAAGGAACATACCAGACTTCCCAAGACAGGGAGACAGGCAGGGGCATCCGCAGGGCTCAGGGGCCAGATGATGAGGTGCTCTCAGGTGACCTTGTCCCCGCTCTTCTTCCACTCTCCTCTCCCCATCCCCCCAGGACATTGCTGAGTCCCCGACTGCGAGTGCCAGCAGAAGGCCACATTTGCCCCTAACAGGACTGAAAACTTTGGGGTCTGTCTCCCTCTTCTCTTTTTTTTTTTTTTTTTTTTTTGAGGCAGTCTCATTCTGTCACCTATGCTGGAGTGCAGTGGCACGATCTTGGCTCACTGCAGTCTCCGCCTCCCAGGTTCAAGCAGTTCTGCCTTAGCCTCCCGAGTAGCTGGAATTACAGGCACTCACCACCACACCCGGCTAATTTTTGTATTTTTATTAGAGACAGGGTTTTGCCATGTTGGCCAGGTGGTCTCGAACTCCTGACCTCAAGTGATCTGCCCACCTGGGTCTCCCAAAGTGCTGGGATTACAGGCATGAGCCACCATGCCCAGCCCCTCTTCTCTTCATTTAAGTGTTTTCTTCAGCAAACAGTATCCTAGGAGCATTGCTCGTACGGGCCGGAATGGCACCCACTGTCCTGCCTGCCCACAGAGCCTGCCTATAGACACCCCTTGCCTGCTTCAGTGCCAAGTGAACACCATAGAGATCTGCCTTGTGTCTCCCGCACCCCTGGCTGCAGGGGAGCCCCCGCTCCCTCCTCGAGCTGGAGGTGGCCTCGCTGCCATCCTTGGACCCCTCCCTGCCCTCAGCCTGCTGTCCTCAGTGCGCTAGGAGTAGGTGGTGTGCTGTGGTTGTGTTGAGCCTTCATAGGTGTCCTCTGGTGGGCTTCGAATGGGAGTTCTTAATCCCCTCCAGTCTGTGGATAGAATTCAGGGGTCTGTGAACATGGATGAGGAAAAAATAACATCATTATTTATCCCTAACATAGCTAAAGTATGTAGTGTGACTTTTGATCATGAATGTAGACAATAAACCTCACAGCATTAGAAAGGCCTGTGAATAACCCACATAACAAACAAGCACGTGTAGCCCCTGAACCAAACAAAAAATTTATTGAGACAGGGTCTCACTCTGTGGCCAGGCTGGAGTGCACCAGTAGCAATCTCGGCCCACTGCAGTTTCAGCTTCCCAGGCTCAAGTGATCCTCCCACCTCAGTCTTCTGATTAGCTGGGACTACAGGTGCACACCACCATGTTAATTTTTGTATTTTAGTAGAGATGGGGTTTCACCATGTTAACCAGACTGGTCTCAAACTCCTGACCTCAGGTGATCCACCCGCCTTGGCCTCCTAAAGTGCTGGGATTATAGGCATAAGCCACTGTGCCCAGCCTAAAAGTTTTTAAAAAATAAATGACAGGTGCAGTTGGCTCATGCCTGTAATCCCAGCACTGTGGGAGGCTGAGACGGGCGGATCATGAGGTCAGGAGATCGACACCATTCTGGCTAACACGGTGAAACCTTGTCTCTACTAAAAATACAAACAAATTAGCTGGGCATGGTGATGGACACCTGTAGTCCCAGCTACTTGGGAGGCTGAGGCAGGAGAATGGTGTGAACCTGGGAGGCAGAGCTTGCAGTGAGCCAAGATCACACCACTGCACTCCAGCCTGGGCGACTGAGCGAGACACTCTCATAAATAAATAAATAAATAAAAAGAAAATCTTGTGACTTTATCCCCAGTGGAAATTACAGATATTTCATGTGAAGTTATAATTATTGCTGCTATATAGAAATATTTCTCACTACATCAAAATTACAGTAATAGCGAACCCACCCCTAGATCTTATTTAGTGCATTAACAAGAAGTTTGTGGCTGGATGCGGTGGCTCACTCCTGTAATCCCACCACTTTGGGAGGCCGAGGCAGGTGGATCACGAGGTCAGGAGATCAAGACCATCCTGGTTAACACTGTGAAACCCCATCTCTACTAAAAATAAAAAAGCAAAAAATTAGCCGGGCGTGGTGGCGGACACCTGTAGTCCGAGCTACTTGGGAGGCTGAGGCTAGAGAATGGCGTGAACCTGGGAGGTGGAGCTTTCAGTGAGCCGAGATCGCACCACTGCATTCCAGCCTGGGCAACAGAGCAAGACTCCATCTCAAAAAAGAAGAAGAAGTTTGTATATCACTACAGCACGTGTTTGGAGTCTTTTCCTAAATGTTTTGATAACTGTTCTGAGTTGATTTCCTTTGTAATTCTGTATAATTTATCTTAAAATTTTAAAAAACATTTTTCGCAGAGGGGACCCAGGGGCTTCACCAGACAGCCTGAAGGGTTCATGGCACAGAAAATATTAAGGAGGCCTGACCTGGAGTGTGCCTCAGTTGCCTTCCTGTGTTTATTTGTGGACCACCCGCTACCCCCATCGCCCCATGCTTCGCTGAGCACCCAAGGACAGCGGAAGGCTCCTTGGCACAGTTATGCCAGGCCTACCCTCAGTCCTGGGTCACAGTGGAGACTGGGACATGGCCCTCTCCTCCAAAGCTCAGGGGCTGATGGGGTGCAGATGGAATATAGGCTTTGAATGTAGACAGGGTGAGGACCACCGTGATAGAGGAGGGACCAGGTGCTCCGGGAGCACAGAGGAAGAGCACTGGACCCTGCCTGGGGGAATCAGGAAGCCTTCCTGGGAGAGGAGGTGACCAAAACAAGAGCCCTAGAACTCATCTGAGTTAGCCTGTCAAGAAAGTGCTGACTGGCCGGGTGTGGTGGCCCACGCCCGTAATCCCAGCACTTTGAGAGGCCAAGGACGCTGGATCACCTGAGGTCAGGAGTTCAAGACCAGCCTGGCCAACATGGTGAAACCCCATCTCTACTAAACATACAAAATTAGGTGTGGTGGTGCGTGCCTGTAATCCCAGCTACTCAGGAGGCTGAGGCAGGAGAATCACTTGAACTCAGGAGGTGGAGGTTGCAGTGAGCCAAGATCATGCCACTGCACTCCAGCCTGGGCGACAGAATGAGACTCCATCTCAAAAAAAGAAAAAAAATGAAAATAAAAGAAGGAGACAGAGTGTTCCAGGCAGAGAGAATGGGTATCAAAATGCCAGGCTGCGATAGGGCTGCGTGGCCCAGGGAAGACCCTCCTCATCCCCAGAGAAGGACACGCTATGTCGAAGGGGTTATGTTGTGTAGGTGGGTGGGGTAGGAGGGCCCCAAGAAAGAAAGGTCACATGGAGCTGTGTCATCCAGAGAAGGGCCGTGAGTGACTGCCCACCACAGCCAGGGTCCCCTCTGTGCAGAGGATACCAGACTGAGAACAAGAAATCGACCTACTGGATCTAGAGCTCTGTGACCCTGGGCAAGTCACTTTGCCTCTTTGATCCCTAGTCTTTTCTCTGGTGGAGATCCTATCCCAGGCAGTAGGACTCCCTCATGAGGTTGTGGAAAGAGTCAGATGCAGCCATGCCCCAGAATCCCACAGACGAGCTCCTGCCCTGTGCTGGCGGCAGCCCATTCCTGTGCCTGCTGTGTGGAATTGCTCTCCCGCCTGCTGGATGTCACCTGGCACTCAGGGCCCCCTCCACTCTCTGCCTGCTCCTCACAGGTCATCGGGACCCTGGAGGAAGTCCACATGCCACAGAATGGGATCAACCACCCTGGTGTCACTGCTCTGGCCCAGGCTTTCGCCGTCAACCCCCTGCTGCGGGTCATCAACCTGAACGACAACACCTTCACCGAGAAGGGCGCCGTGGCCATGGCCGAGGTGAGGCGAGTGTGGCAGAGCCAGTTGCAACACGCAAGACAGAGGCTGGCGGCTGTCTTTCCAGGGAAGCCGGGGCTCCGTTTAGCAGGGACTGCTCTGTCCCCTGCCTGCCCCCTGGGTGTGTGCCCCATGGGTCCAGCTCTTTGAACACGTCCTAAACAGGGTTTCAGGTCACAAGGTAGCCCGCGCCCTCCTCGGGCAGCTCCGATCCTTCATGCCACCTTCTGAGCTGCCTCTGTGGCCCCCAGCGGCTGGCGCTGGTTTGGTTCTCAGGCTGCTCCCCACATCTGTTTTCCTGGTTGATTTGTTCAGCAGCTGCTGTTTGTTTTGTTATTTATTACCACTTTTTGAGACAGTCTTACTGTTGCCCAGGCTGGTCTTGAACTTCTGGGCTCAAGTGATCCTCCCATCTCAACCTGAGTAGCTGGGATTACAGGTGCATGCCACTGTGCCCGGCCCAGCAGCTTTTTCTGAGCCCCCATATAGTGCTTGGCTTTGTACTAAGTGCAGGCCACACAGGGTTGAGCCAAAGACTCTGCCTTCAGGGAGACCCTAGAGGGAAGGAAGCTGCCGGTGGTAACAGTGCCGGGCTTTGAACGCAGTGGCTTCTTGGTTGCCAGGGCCCCGTGGCCCCACAGAAGGCTAGTCCGGCTGCCTGTGTGTTAGCAGAGATGTGTGCAGGTGTTGGGGAACACGCCAGAAGGAAGTTCAAATCAGACTTAGGGCAGGCTTCCTGGAAGAGATCACATTTTGGCTAAATTGTATAGGATAGTGGTTTTGTTTTTTGTTTTTTTTGAGACGGAGTCTCGCTCTGTCGCCCAGGCTGGAGTGCAGTGGTGTGATCTTGGCTCACTGCAAGCTCCACCTCCCGGATTCATGCCATTCTCCTGCCTCAGCCTCCTGAGTAGCTGGGACTACAGGTGCCCGCCACCACACCTGGCTAATTCTTTGTATTTTTAGTAGAGACGGGGTTTCACCGTGTTAGCCAGGATGGTCTTGATCTCCTGACCTCGTGATCCACCCGCCTCAGCCTCCCATAGTGCTGGGATTACAGGCGTGAGCCACCGTGCCCGGCCATAGGACAAGTGGTCTTTTTCTAGAGAGAGGGTGGGGGATGGGTGTTTCAGGCAGAGGGATCAGCTTATGTGTGGAAGGCCCAGAGACTCGGGCAGGAGCCTTGCTCGGTTGGTCTCAGAAAGAGTTCTGGCCATAACGTGGGGAGTAGGGTGGAGGAGGTTTGGCCAGGGACCCAGAGGCCTACAAGAAGACAGCAAAGCTAGTGACTTGCAGAGAAGGACAGTGTGTGGTGGCTGATGTGGGATGTGACCGTGTGGGGCCCCCGGGACTTGCTGAGGGCTGGGGTATGGCCTGCACCCTCACTCTGGACCCTTACTTCCACCTTGCAGACCTTGAAGACCTTGCGGCAGGTGGAGGTGATCAATTTTGGGGACTGCCTGGTGCGCTCCAAGGGTGCCGTTGCCATTGCAGATGCCATCCGTGGCGGCCTGCCCAAGCTAAAGGTGCCAGCCTGGATGCCTGACGTCCTCCCTCTGGGGTCTGTGGGTGGTGGGGTGGCTGGGGGCGCAGGGGTCTGGTCTGAAGGCAGGCAGGCCTGCATCCATATCCCAGCTCCCCCACTTCGGGCTCTGTGGTGCTGTGTGAGCCTGCACACCCCTCTGAGCCGTGGTTTCTTCATTTCTAAAGTGGGAGGCAGGGGTGGTGTGCGTCACTGTCGTAGAGTAAACACGCTCAGTACGTGACTCGTCGTTGGTTGCAGGGCATTATTTTTGTTGTTGGTGTTATTCTTCCTGCCCACTTTGCCCAATCCTGAGGACAGAGCCTGCCATATTCTCACTTGGGGAAACTGAGGCTTAGAGTAGAACCTGGTGTCCTGGCCTGGGTTTCTGCCTGCCTCCAACCCTTCCTCTTATTTTCAGGAGCTGAACTTGTCATTCTGTGAAATCAAGAGGGACGCTGCCCTGGCTGTTGCCGAGGCCATGGCAGACAAAACTGAGCTGGAGAAGCTGGACCTGAATGGTAGTCAGATGGGGGAGGCCTCTGCACAGGTCTGCTGGGCTGGCCCTGGCACCCCGGGCTGACTGCTCTTCCCTCCCCTTGAGCAGGCAACACCCTGGGAGAAGAAGGCTGTGAACAGCTTCAGGAGGTGCTGGAGGGCTTCAACATGGCCAAGGTGCTGGCGTCCCTCAGGTAGGGAACTCAGGGTGGGCGGCCCCAGAGGTCGGGGTCAGGCCATTCCTTTCTTTCTTTTTCTTGAGACGGAGTCTTGCTCTGTTGCCCAGGCTAAAGTACAGTGGTGCGATCTCAGCTCACTGCAGCTTCCACCTCCTGGGTTCAAGCGATTCTCCTGCCTCGGCCTCCCAAGTAGCTGGGATTACAGGCACCCACCACCACACCTGGCCCCTTTATTTGTTTCTACTTGTATTTATTCAGAAATGTTGGTTGCACTCCTGTTATGTACCAGGTCATACACTAGGCATCAGAGCTATAAGGGTGGGACACTCAGGGTTTCTGTCTCATGACGGAGGAGACAGAATGAGTTGTCCATTCAACAGAGGATCTCGTCCGGGCTAAGCGGGGCCACCCTGTAGAGTGGTGGAGTTGGGGAGGCCTCTGAAGGGGTGAGGCCAGATCTCATCCTGATGTGGTGGGGCCTGGGGAGTGATGGGGGTGGGAGGTGGGGGTAGCCAGAAGGGGCTGCACTCAGTATTGTTCTTAAGATGCTGACTCTAGAAAGGAAGAGACTGTGGGGCCTGGGGAGTCTACCTGGAGGCGAAGGTGGGTGACCGGGGAGTGGCCATCTTCTGGATCCAAGTCCGGTTGGGCCATCAAGCACCTGGCTCCCTGTACTCCTTTCATCTCCAAGTCAGCCTCATTCATGCGTCAGATACTCAGTCGTGTCTCCTCGGTGCTAGGCCCTGAGCTGAGGCTGGGAACTGGGGACTCCGAAGTGGGCTGAACCTTACAGGTCCCACAGTCCCTCGGAAATGGACCAGCCTTCCTGTGGGGCAAGGACACTCCTACTCTACTTCCTCCCCCACGCCTGTAGCTTCCTGAGGTCATGTGGATATGGGCGCCCCCTGCGCTGGCATCTCAACCTGGGCAGTGTTCCTGCCAAGCCCTGGGCTCTGGATGTGACAAAGCTGTCTTCGTTTTCTGTCTCCCCATGAAACTTGGGGCTCCTCGAGGACAGGAACAAGATGTGATTCTTTTGTGTCCACAGCGTGGATTTCTCTGGTGATCTACCTACCCCTGCCCTGGGAGCAGGTGCTCCCACCCCACCAGGCTCTCTCCCGCCTGGCTGAGCTGAGGTCTCTGGGCTCATGGAGCCAGGCCTTGCAGCCAACCTGGGCTGCTGGGTAGAGAGGATCTGCTTCAGCCAGCTCTTTCTGCAGTGACGACGAGGACGAGGAGGAGGAGGAAGGAGAAGAAGAAGAGGAAGCCGAAGAAGAGGAGGAGGAGGAAGAGGAGGAAGAGGAAGAAGAAGAAGAGGAGGAGGAAGAGGAGGAGCCTCAGCAGGGAGGGCAGGGAGAGAAGTCAGCCACACCCTCACAGAAGATTCTGGACCCTAACACTGGGGTGAGTTTCTATCATTTGCCACAATCAGAGCCCTGGTCCTGAGAACGTGAAATCCTGAGGTGCTTTCACAATGGGGTAGGGGGTGTCTCCTTAAGCACAGTAGCCACAAACATTTTTTTTTTTATTGCATGATATTGAGTAAAAAAAAGAAAATGGTTCAGTGTAATGATAGTTACCTATATTTCTTTCTTTTTTTCTTTTTTTTTTTGAGACGGAGTCTCACTTGTCACCCAGGCTAGAGTGCAGTGGTGTGATCTCAGCTCACTGCAACCTCTGCCTCCTGGGTTCTAGCGATTCTCATACCTCAGCCTCCCAAATAGCTGGGATTACAGGTGCTTGCCGCCTGGCCAATGTTTTTTTTGAGACAGCGTCTCGCTTTGTCGCCCAGGCTGGAGTGCAGTGGCATGATCTCGGCTCACTGCAAGTTCTGCCTCCCAGGTTCACACCATTCTCCTGCCTCAGCCTCCTGAGTAGCTGGGACTACAGGTGCCCGCCACCATGCCCAGCTAATTTTTTATATTTTTAGTAGACATGGGGTTTCACCATGTTAGCCAGGATGGTCTTGATCTGACCTCGTGATCCGCCTGCCTCCGCCTCCCAAAGTGCTGGGATTACAGGTGTGAGCCACTGCGCCCAGCCTCATCTGGCCAATTTTTGTATCTTTAGTAGAGCCAGGGTTTCGCCGTGTTGGCTAGGCTGGTCTTTGTTTTACTCCTGACCTCAGGTGATCCATCCGCCTCAACCTCCCAAAGTGCTGGGATTACAGGTGTTGAGCCACTGCGCCTGGCCATAATTACCTATATTTCTATTTATTCCAATATAAATGTCTATTTATAAGTAGCAGTGCTGCTGCATTACGTATATTATAATATATGCGTAAGGATTTCTGAAAGAATAAACAAATAAGCATGAATGGAAATTCTAATTTTTTTTTTCCCACCCACCAGAAGATTGTCTTGGTGACCCTTAGGAACTGCTCCCCCATTCCTGGGATGGTGGCTGGGCCGTGACTTGGCTTGGGCACTTGGTGTCTGGCCTGGGGCTGGTGGCATCAGGGCTGCCACACCTCCAGTTCATTCATTTGCATTCCTTGTCAGGTTCCTAAGTAAAGCTCCTGGAGAACTTGGCTTTGGACAAGGACTCCCCACACTTACGCTGATTGGGCTGCTTCTCTGGTTTACGGAAGCAGTTAAACAAATGGCTAGGTGCGCCTCAATTCGGGTTTTTCTCTGGGCACCTCTGGTGCTAGCAGGGCTTACCCAGGCTGGACTGTAGTTCTCCGGGGACCCACTTTGGCCCCCATGTGCCTCTGTGGTCGTTGCTGGGGCACTGCGTGTCGTGATGAGGATCCACTTGGTCGTATTTATGAGTCTCAGGGAGGTGGCTTCCCCCTGACCCCAAAGGCTCCTAGAGCAAGAGCCATCCAGGGCCAGCATCTCTAGGTGATGTTGATAGATGGGAAATGCAGCTGAGTGGGAGGAGGAATTCTAGACTTTGAGCCTAGATGGGCTGGAGTGAAGGATGGATGTGCTGGGTATGGGGATGGGCACAGCTGGGTGGGGAGTCTGGGGTCCGGAATTCTCCAGAGCCTCTGTGCCTCCACTTCGCAGGAGCCAGCTCCCGTGCTGTCCTCCCCACCTCCTGCAGACGTCTCCACCTTCCTGGCTTTTCCCTCTCCAGAGAAGCTGCTGCGCCTGGGGCCCAAGAGCTCCATGTTGATAGCCCAGCAGGTAATAACCACACCTTGCCCCCCACCCTGTACTTGCCGTGGCTTCTGGAGCTGTTAGAGAAAAGGGACGAACAGCTCAGGAACCTGGGGGTGCGACACTGTCAGCTGGGGGCAGGGAGGCTTGGCCTGCCACTGTTAGAACACACACAAATGTCCAGGGTATTTATAAGCCTCCAGGGGTTGCAAATGTTCCCTCCTCACTCGGCCTACAGAAAGTGCAGCCCGCCAGTTCCCATGCTGACTGGGGTTAGGGAATTTCCTCAGGACTCTTGCATGTGCCCACCCCCTCCTGGGCTTCTCTCTGCATGTTCTGTCAGCCTAGCTGCTTGGAGAACAGCTCTGTTGCCCGGGGCCCCTCTGGGAGTGGCGTGCCTATTGCAGGATGGGTGAGAATACCTCTGTTGCCCGGGGCCCCTCTGGGAGTGGCGTGCCTGTTGCAGGATGGCGCCCTCACTCCAGCCTAACTTGTTGGCTGGCTCATTCATTCATTCAGAGGTGATCTTTGGGGCATCCATTTTCTGTCAGGTACTGTATTTGGGCATGATTTTATTTAACCCTCTTGGCAACTTGAAATGTAGACTTTGCTGCCCTTATTTTACAGATAAGAAAACAGAGGCTCGGAGGTATAGAGAAATAAAATGGGCGCACTCTCAGCGTTGGCTTAACATTTCGGCCAATTGCTTTGTTAGGTTTTGCCTGTGTTCTTTGTTTCTTTTAACATGATAAATAAGATGATGTAAGCCTTTTTGTGGCCTATCACTTTGGTTTAACACCATTCATCACTTTCTTGTGCCCGTAAAACTCTTCTCATGATTTTTATTCTAATGCATGGATGTAGCACTTAAAATCCAGGCACTATTTCTGGACGTTTTCCCTGGCCCACTTTTCCCTGTTGTCAGTGAGGTTGAGGTAAACTTCTCTGCATGTGAGTATCATCTACATCCTAGATTATTTCTTCAAGATGGGGACCACTGGGTCCCTGAAATGATCTTTTTGTGTGTGTGAGACACTGTTTTGCTTTGTCACTCTGGCTGGAGTCCAGTGGTGCAGTCGTGGCTCATTGCAACCTCAACCTCCTGAGCTCAAGCAGTCCTCCTGCCTCAGCCTCCCAAGTAGCTGAGACTATAGGCACACACCACCACCCTTGGCTAGTTTTTTTCCTTTTTGTTGACATGGGGTCTTGCTGTGTTGCCCAGGCTGGTCTCAAACTTTTGGCCTCAAGCCATTCTCCCACCTCAGCCTCCCAAAGTGCTGGGGTTACAGGCATGAGCCACTGCACCTGGCTGGGATGATTTTTCATCCTTGTTCATTCACTCATTCATTCCCTCTCTATGCTGCATATTTGCTTGCTGCAGGCCAAGTCCAAGCCAGACTCTGAAGGGACAGCATGGGGTAAGGCAGGACCTGTCCTTGCCTGCCAGGGGCTGGTGTACTGCCTGGGCCTCTCCTAGCTAGTGGCAGAGCCCAGGGACATCTCCCCCATGTGCCACAGGCCAACCATTGTCTCTTATGTCCTCAGACTGACACGTCTGACCCCGAGAAGGTGGTCTCTGCCTTCCTAAAGGTGTCATCTGTGTTCAAGGACGAAGCTGCTGTGAGGACGGCAGTGCAGGATGCAGTAGGTAATGTGGGCTGGGTGAGGCCGGGGTGCCCGCTGGCCCTTGATGCTCGTGAGGCCCCGGTGCCCTTTGTGGTCGCCGTCACTCGTCAGCCCCAGTGCTGTCATGGGAACTGCTCTTTGAGACCCTGTGCTGCTCCTCCATCAGGGTCCTGCCATGGTCCTGCCGTGGAGCCAGGTGGGTGCTCGTCTCCCTGTTTTTCACCACTGAGAAACTGAGGCCTTTCTCAAATGCACACAGCCATATAGAGTTAGAACCCAGAGCCCACTCTAGGAAGGCCAGATAGTCACATCCGCAAGCCCGATGGACGCAGGTCTGTCGGGAGGAGGGATGCTGAGAGCTGAGCCCTTGTGCGTACCTCAGAGCCTCTGTGCTCATGTCCATTCTACCTGGAGCTTCCCTGCACTGAGGACACCTTTCCCTGTAACATTATGGGGCCTTCTCGGAGCACCAGCCCACGCCCCTCCTGCCCTATGGCAACCCTGTCCCCACCCTGTCTGTTTCCTCCATTCCAGCACCTGTCACCTTCCACCCTGTGCTTGACTGAGGCAGAGGGGAGGAAGGGCCCTGAGGCAAGGGGCGCGGCTCCTGGAAAAGGATAGAAAGGGGTGGAAGGACATGTGGTGCCTCTTCCTGGCCTCTACTGTGGGTGGCGTTAAAGTGGGGAGGGCAGCTCAGTGGGAAGGGAGGCTTGGAAGGAGGTGGGGCCAGACACAAGCCTGCTCCCTGAGGGCCTGCCCGGGGGCATTTATGGGAACAAGTTGCCCTAGTTCTGTTGCCCAGGAAGCCTAGCACAGTCCCCGCACATCCCCTCACCCCACCAAAATAACCTGAATCCTCCCCCAGTGGTGGCCTGCCTCAGGAAATCTCCACTCCCACGGTGTGAGGTGGGCACAGTGGCTGTCATCCCCACACCCATGTTACACCTGAGGCCAGGATGGGGAAGGGCCAGAGTGTCACATCTGGTAGATGGACTGAGCCCATCCCCTGATGCCAACTGCCCCTCCCTCTGGTTCCTGTGTCTCTGCCATCCCTCTTGTGTTCGCCTCTTCGTCAGGGCAAGGAGGCAGGCGAGCCTGTGTGCGCGCGGTGTGGGGGGAGCCTTGGGTGCCTTGGCACAGCGCTCTGCCGTAGCCAGCAGCCTGCCCCTGCTACTTCTGCCCTACAGATGCCCTGATGAAGAAGGCTTTCAGCTCCTCGTCCTTCAACTCCAGCGCCTTCCTCACCAGGCTCCTCGCACACATGGGTCTACTCAAGGTGAGGCCGGAAGGAGCAGCAGGCGCGGGAGGGAGGTGGGCGAGGTCTGCACAGAAGCTGCCCCAGCCATGCCTGCTAGCCTCCCTCACCTCGAGTCCTGAGCCGTCTCACCCACTGGGCCCTGAGGCCTGGGTCCGCCCCAGCAGCCTCGGTCTTCATGATGAGGTTCCGGCTGGACTCAGTTGTGAGCACCGCCCGCAGAGTCTGGATGGTGGAGTCCAGGGGCCGCCCAGGTGAACTTGACGCTCACCCCGCCTTTCGCTGTGTTCCCCTCACAGAGTGAAGATAAGGTCAAGGCCATTGCCAACCTGTACGGCCCCCTGATGGCACTGAACCACATGGTGCAGCAGGACTATTTCCCCAAGGCCCTTGCACCCCTGCTGCTGGCATTCATAACCAAGTGAGTGTGGCCCTGTTGTCCTTCTGCCGCGGCCTGTCCTCTCAGGCTTCTCTGGCCAGGTCCAAAGGCCTCCAGTCCCAGGAGGTCCAGCCCAGCCAGCCTGCTGGCCCTGCTCGGGTGCACAAGAGGCCCTCATGCTTCCTGGGCTCTCAGCATCTGTGTTGGAGTCTCACCACCCTCGGGAGGCCCGCTCCCCTCTGCCCAGCTGAGGACAGTGGGGCTCGGGCAGTGAGAGAGGAGACATGTAACGCCCCCATTTTGCCGATGAGGAAAGGAGCACCGGGTTGGTTAAAGAGTTTCCCTTGGTCACACACTAGGAAGAGGCTGGGCCAGTGTCCAGACCCACGTCTGTGAGCAAGGTGCTATGCGTGGTGACATCTCTGGAGGGGCTTTTTGTCCATGCTCACAGTAGTGCAGGCCGAAGGGGCCCAGTCACACTAGGCCCTGCAGCCCCAGGCCCTCTCCTGGGGACACACATTGCCCCGGGAGCCGCCAAAATGCCCAGCAATGTAGGAACCTTGGCCTTGTTCTGGAGGGTCCTGGGGAGTCCTGGGGCATTGATGGGGTGATGGGCACAGTCAAGTAACAGAGCCAAGGCCCCACCAGGGGTGGGGAGGCTTGCCCCGTACACCCTCATGGGGTCCTGTGTGGCCCCTGGCCAACCTGTGGCCTTCATCAGGCCTCAGTCTCCCCATTTGCCCAACCGGAGGGTTAGGTGAAATTGTCTCCAAGCGCCCTGACCAGCCACACTTCCAGTCAGTCGGCGCCATCCGGGGAAGTGGGGCAGGTAGAGGAGCAAGAAAGTCCCTTTGCTGGGGGAGCCCAGAGCCCACCGGCCGAGGCAGGATGCTTGGTGCATGTGGGGAGGCGGGGCTGGTGGAGTGTGAGCAGCCCTGTCCACCCCAGCGTCTGGAGTGTCTGTCCGCACGGCGCTGTCTCCTTAGCCAGGCCTTACCTTCTGGCCGCGTGCCCCCCACCCAGACCACTCCTTGGGCTGCAGCTGGACTGGCCTTGGTGAATGGCAGATCTCACTGTCCGCCTCCTCTGCCAGGGGCCAGGTCAAGCCTCACTGTGAATCTCGTGACTGGCCACAGCCTCACCCTCACCCCACCCCACCCCAGCACAGTGTGCGCCCCCGAACCCCTTTCCACAGCAGTGCCATTGCTGCGGTGCCGAGCTTTGTCCATGCTATCCAGAGCTTGTTTGGCCAGTGGCCCCAGCCCCTCCCTGTACCTGCACCTGAGTCCTTTGTGTCCTTCCTACTCCCTGGTCAGAGTGGTTCCCTCTGCATCTCTGGCAGTCCCTGTGCTGTCCTAAGCCTGGGCATGAGCCCCTCGGCCCTGTTAGAGCAGAATGCCTTTTCCCATCTTGTTGCCCAACCTCCAGCACAGGCCTCAGTCTGCCCCCTAGGTCTCGTCCGAGGTGACGGATTAACTCTGTAGTGACATGCACGGCCCCTCTTCCCTCAGCTCCCAGCCAAATTGGGATCCCAGGCCTGGCGCAGATCCTGGCCTGTTCATCAGCTACAGGCCAGAGGTGTTGTCAGGCCTGGTCCTGGCTGCGTCCCACACTTGCCCAGTGCCCCAGAGTCTTGCCTCAGTTTCTTTCTTTGCAGTGAAACTAATGATATTGAGGGCAACAATGGGGAGCTCAGGCGCAGTGGCTCCTATCTGTAAACCCAGCACTTTGGGAGGCTGAGGCAAGATCACTTGAGCCCAGGAGTTCGAGGCCAGCCTCGGCAACATTGGTGAAACCCCGTCTCTACAAAAAATACAAAATTAGCTGGGTATGGTGGTGTGTATCTGTGGTCCCAGCTACTTGGGAGGCTGAGGCAGGAGGATCACCTGAGCCTGGGAAGTCGAGGATGCAGGGAGCCGTGATTCCAGGACTGTACTCCAGCCTGGGCAACAAAGAGAGACCCTGTCTCAAGAAAAAAACAACCAAAAAACAATGGCTAGCCATTTACTTATGACCCAGATTGGACTCTAGTGGGCCAGTCATGTGAGGCCACTGGCAGCCAGTGAGGATTCCCTGGCCTATGTCTGCTGGAAAGGCCCTTGAAGAGCCTGGCTGAGGTGGGGCTGTGTTGTGGCCAGCTCTGGGCTGTGTGGCCTTGGGTGCCTACCTCTCACCCCTCCTACCCCCACCCACAACGTGCAGTCTCCCTTGCTGTCTTCCTTGCTGAGTCATCAGCAATGTCTCCCTTGCTGAGTCATTGTGCAAATTAACAAAAATGAGTCTGGTACCAAAATGGCCCCCACACTTGGAAAACGGGGGCCAAGAGGCATCCATCCCACCTGCTGACCCTTCTTTCCCCGCAGGCCCAACAGCGCCTTGGAATCCTGCTCCTTTGCCCGCCACAGTCTGCTGCAGACACTGTACAAGGTCTAGACTCAAAGCCTCTCCCATCCCTTGGCCTGGACCAGTGAGCTGGGGAGGGACTCGGAGGAACTGAGGCACAACCCACGCCGTTGCCTTGGACAGGACTCTGGTCAGAGGCAGGGCGGGTCTGCGTCCCGTGTGTCCTGTCAGTCCCCTGAATATGTGTGTAGGTGTGGTACGCGTGCAGGTCTGTGCCTCCTGTCGGGATTTGGGTTTGAACCTCTCTCTGCTGGCCTGGCTCTGCTCTGTTGTGGGGAGTTGGCCCCCAGGGGAAAGGACTGTGAGCTGCTCCGCCATTAAACTCACCTTCACCTGACGGCGCTCTGCTGATCTCCACCTGGGCCCTGATGGCTGTCCCCACCCACCTGCCTTCCAGCCCGGCTCCCTGGCGGAGCCAGAGCCCAGGGAGTTGCCCGCGTGCTGTCCTTCCCCTCTGTGTTGTGACTGGGCTGTTTCCTGCCCTGCCTGGGGCTGCTTCTCGTCACCAAGCCCTGGTCCTGCAGCAGCTGTCCTCCCTACCATCCATGCCACTGTGCTGAGCGCTCAGCCTGAAGAGCAGAGAATACCATGGGTGGGACTGTGGGGGTGGGATCATGGGGCTGCTGGCAGAGGGCAACCCTGGGACCCATGCCGTGTGGCCAGGCAGACACCAGATTGTCCAGGAGCAGGAGCTGCTGGAACTGCGCTGGCCCCGGACCTAGCGGACCCTCTCCTGGCTGCTGAGATGTTGTCTGTGACTGGCCTGGGGGCCAAGCTGGAGGGGGTGTGTTGACAACCCAAAGCTGTTGTCCAGTCTGTGGAGGGAGGGGCAGGGTCCCCAGTGTCCGAGCCGTATCTGGACGCTGCTCTTGAAGGACCTCCTGGCGCAGGGGAGCAGTGGGGTCTGGACTGGGCAGATGCTGTACAACCTCCCTGCGTGCCCGTGACTGCCCCATGCTTTCCCCTTTGTGTTCTGTGTGTGTCTGGGCTGTGCCCGGGGGCTTCACAAATAAAGTCATGTGTACAGCTTCAGAGACTCAAACTGACCTAAAGCGGGATAGTCTCGGGGGCCATCATACGTGGAGTCCCACCTTGGCAGAGCACACGGCGCCACAGCAGTCTGTGAGGGCAGTCAGCCCTGCGAAGGGCCCGGCCTCGGCCTCAGGCCACCACCTGGGCAGTGGCAGTCCTGAATGAGGACCCATTTTCCTGCCTGGCCACGCCTCACCCAGCACCCTGCCTTTGGGCTGCAGCTCTCTTGGCTCCTGCGTTGCTCCTTCACTAAGGCAGCCACCTCCCTTGGGGTCCTTTGCTCCACTGCCACATATGTGAGGGCAGCCCAGCCAACCTTCCTTACCTCCTGCCCTATGCCATGTGTGTGCTTGGGGAGCCCATGTCCCCCACAAATGGCCTCCAAGAAGAAGTCCCTTGGCCAGGCGTGGTGGCCCATGCCTGTAATCATAGCACTTTGGGAGGCTGAGGAGGGTGGATCACGAGGTCAGGAGATTGAGACCATCCTGGATAACGTGGTGAAACCCCGTCTCTACAAAAAAATACAACAAAAATTAGCCGGGCATGGTGGCAGGCGCCTATAGTTCCAGCTACTCGGGAGGCTGAGGCAGGAGAATGGTGTAAACCTGGGAGGCAGAGCTTAGAGTGAGCTGAGATCGCGCCACTGCACTCCAGCCTGGGCGACAGAGCGAGACTCCGTCTCAAAAAAAAAGAAGTCCCTCGAGGGTTTCTTAGGGGGTAATATTTTCTTTTTTTTTTTTTTTTTTTCTTTTTTTTTTTTTGAGATGGAGTCTCGCTCTGTCACCCAGGCTGGAGTGCAGTAAACGGATCTCGGCTCACTGCAAGCTCCGCCTCCTGGGTTTACGCCATTCTCCTGCCTCAGCCTCCCAAGTAGCTGGGACTACAGGCGCCAGCCACCTCGCCCGGCTAGTTTTTTTGTATTTTTTTAGTAGAGACGGAGTTTCACCGTGTTAGCCAGGATGGTCTCGATCTCCTGACCTCGTGATCCGCCCGTCTCGGCCTCCCAAAGTGCTGGGATTACAGGCTTGAGCCACCGTGCCCGGCCGGGGGGTAATATTTTCTTATTGGCAGTCGACCACGTAGGCGACCAGGTGGCGGAGGGTAGTGCCGGCCCTGCCCCCGTCCTCTGTGTGAGTTGATACGGTAGGGGATGGGTGCAGGGCTGGTGTTAAGTTTTGATATATGTTACAACGTGGATGAACTTTGAAAACATTACGTTAAATGAAATAAGCCAGACACAATAGGACAAATACGATTGCATTTAGGTGAGGCATCTAGAATAAGCAAATTCAGAGACAAGAAGGTAGAGGTTGCCAGGGGTAGGGGAAGGGTGGGATAGGGAGTGAGGCTGAGAACACATTCTCTAGGATGATGAAGATGTTCTGGAAATGGAGAGTGGTAATGGTTGCAGAACATTGTGAATGTACTTAATGCCACTGAATTGTAGACATAAAAATGGTTAAAATGATAAATTTTATGTATTAATATATTTTATCTCAGTTAATTAAAAAAAAATAAGCAAAATTATAGAGCTTCACCCGGGCGCGGTGGCTCACGCCTGTAATCCCAGCACTTTGGGAGGACAAGGCGGGCCGATCACTTGAGCCCAGGAGTTCAAGACTGGCCTGGCCAACATGGCAAAACCCTGTCTCTACTAAAAATACAAAAATGAGCCGGGTGTGGTGATGCACGCCTGTAGTCTCAGCTACTTGGGAGTCTGAGGTGGGAGGATCACCTGAGCCCAAGAAGTCCAGGCTGCAGCAAGCCATGATTGTGCCACTGCACTCCAGCATGAGTGACAGAACGAGACCCTGTCTCAAAAAAGAGCTTGTAGGAGATAGTGTAGGTGAGTATCTTCAAGGCCTTAGGAGTAAGGAAAAGATGTTTGCCATTATTGTGGGATGTTCATACAATGGAAACGATGTAGCAGTGAGAACAGGTTTCTGTTTATCAAAATATTCATTAAGGAGTACAAAGGCAACTTACAGGGAGAAAATAATTACCCAAACTCACTCTGTATATATAAATGGGTGTGGGGGGGATAACTGGTTTTTTTTGGTTTTTTTTTTTGAGACGGAGTCTGGCTCTGTCGCCCAGGCTGGAGTGCAGTGGCTGGATCTCAGCTCACTGCAAGCTCCGCCTCCCGGGTTCACGCCATTCTCCTGCCTCAGCCTCCCGAGTAGCTGGGACTACAGGCGCCCGCCACCGCGCCTGGCTAGTTTTTTGTATTTTTTAGTAGAGACGGGGTTTCACCGTGTTAGCCAGGATGGTATCGATCTCCTGACCTTGTGATCCGCCCGTCTCGGCCTCCCAAAGTGCTGGGATTACAGGCTTGAGCCACCGTGCCCGGCCAACTTTTTTTTTCAAACAGGGTCTCATGTTGTCCAGTTTCTTCTATCTTGGCTCACTGCAGCCTCTACCTCCTGGGCTCAGGTGATCCTCCCACCCCAGCCTCCCAAGTAGCTGGGACTATAGGCACACGCCACCACACCTGGCCAATGTTTTGTATTTTTAGTAGAGACGGGGTGTTGCCATATTGCCCAGGCTGGGAGAATTTCTATAAATAAAAGACAATGGGAAAAAGCAAAAAGCTCAAATGGGCACTTTACAAAAAGCATGTGAAAAGGTGCTTAATTTCATTAGTCTTAGAGAAACATAATCCCGGTGTGACACTCTTCTGCCCGCACTAGAATGGCTAAAATACAAACGACAGTACCAAGCTTGGTGAGGATTTGGGGCAGCTGGAGTGGCTGGCGGATGTGTAAATTGGCACAACCTTTTTTTTTTTTTTTCTGAGACAGGGTCTTGCCATGTCACCCAGGCTGGAGTGCAGTGGTGCGATCACAGCTCACTGCAGCCTCGACCTTCCAGGCTCACTCAATCTTCCTGCCTCAGCCTCCCAAGTAGCTGGGACCATGTCACAAGCCACCATCAGGCTGGTCTCGAACTCTTGGCTCAAGACCTCCCACCTCAGCTCACTTAACAGGCATGAACCACCATGCCCAGTTACAGTGTTCTTTCTAATAAACTCATGCTGGAAACAACCCAAATATCCATCACTAGGCTGGGCGCGGTGGCTCAAGCCTGTAATCCCAGCACTTTGGGAGGCCGAGACGGGCGGATCACGAGGTCGGGAGATCGAGACCATCCTGGCTAACATGGTGAAACCCCGTCTCTACTAAAAAATACAAAAAACTAGCCGGGCGAGGTGGCGGGCGCCTGCAGTCCCAGCTACTGGTGAGGCTGAGGCAGGAGAATGGCGTAAACCCGGGAGGCGGAGCTTGCAGTGAGCTGAGATCCGGCCAGCCTGGGCGGCAGAGCGAGACTCCGTCTCAAAAAAAAAAAAAAAAAAAAAATATCCATCACTAGAGGAGTGGGTAAACTACTTGTGGTACGGTGAGGTACCAAGAAGGCAGGAATGGTCTGCCCAAGAAGAAATACTTGAGCATTGACATTGTTTAGACTTGCCAGCACATGATAATAAAAAGCAGACCAACTTTAAGTCAGTTCCATTGTATCTCACTTCTCCACTGACAGCACACCACTTATTGCCTGCATCGTGGGCAGATCGCCTCCCACCCCTGCCCTATGCTACTGTTGTCATATATTTATAGAGTGGAAGGCTGGAATGCTGTATTTAAAAGAAAAAAAAAATTTAAAATAGATGAGGCCAGGTGCGGGCTCACAGCTGTAATCCTAGTACTTTGGGAGGCTGAGGCGGGTGGATCACTTGAGGTCAGGAATTTGTGACCTGCCTGGCCAATGTGGTAAGACCTGTCTGTACTAATAATACAAAAGTTAGCTGGGTGTGGTGGCAAGTGCCTGTAATCCCAGCCACTTGGGAGGCTGAAGCAGAATTGCTTGAACCTGGGAGGCAGAGGTTTCAGTGAGCCGAGATCACACCACTGTACTCCAGCCTGGGCAACAAGAGCTAGACTCCATCTCAAAAAAAAAAAAAAAAGAATCTAACATAATGTTGAGTGAAAAAAGCCAGACACAGCCAGGTACAGTGGCTCATGCCTGTTATCCCAACACTTTGGGAGGCTGAGGCGGGAGGATCACTTGTGCCCCGGAGTTCAAGACCAGCCTGGACAACATAGCAAGACCCCAACTCTACAACAAATTTTAACACTAGCTACAGGTGGCAGTGCGCATCTGGAGGTCCCAGCTGCTTGCAAGGCTGGTATGTTGAGGCCGCAGTGAGCCATGATCACACCTGGGCAACAGTGAGACCCTGTCTCAAAAAAAGGATGAAAGAGCAACACTGAAGTTCCATTGATTGGAATTTGCCAAGCAAAACAAAGCACAAAGCAGATGTCTGTGTGGCATGGCACTATTTCTTTTTCAAAAATGTTACTGCAGGGCTGGGTGCAGTGACTCACGCCTGTAATCCCAGCACTTTGGGAGATCAAGGCGGGCAGATCACTTGAGGTCAGGAGTTTGGGACTAGCCTGGCCAACATGGTGAAACCCTGTCTTTACTAAAAATGCAAAAATTAGCCAGATGTGGTGGCATACACCTGTAATCCCAACTACTTGGGAGGCTGAGGCATGAGAATCATTTGAACCAGGGAGATGGAGGTTGCAGTGAGCCGAGATCACGCCACTGCACTCCAGCCTGGGTGATAAAGTGAGACTCTCTCATAAAACAAAAAAAAAACCTGGGCCGGGCGCGGTGGCTCACGCCTGTAATCCCAGCACTTTGGGAGGCCGAGGCGGGCGGATCACAAGGTCAGGAGATCGAGACCACGGTGAAACCCCGTCTCTACTAAAAATACAAAAAATTAGCCGGGCGCGGTTGTGGGCGCCTGTAGTCCCAGCTACTTGGGAGGCTGAGGCAGGAGAATGGCGTGAACCCGGGAGGCGGAGCTTGCAGTGAGCCGAGATCGCGCCACTGCACTCCAGCCTGGGCGACAGAGCGAGACTCCGTCTCAAAAAAAAAAAAAAAAAAACCTGGCCGGGCGCGGTGGCTCAAGCCTGTAATCCCAGCACTTTGGGAGGCCGAGACGGGCGGATCACGAGGTCAGGAGATCGAGACCATCCTGGCTAACACGGTGAAACCCTGTCTCTACTAAAAAAATACAAAAAACTAGCCGGGCGATGTGATGGGCGCCTGTAGTCCCAGCTACTTGGGAGGCTGAGGCAGGAGAATGGCGTAAACCCGGGAGGCGGAGCTTGCAGTGAGCTGAGATCCGGCCACTGTACTCCAGCCCCGGCGACAGAGCAAGACTCCGTTTCAAAAAAAAAAAAAAAACAAAAACAAAAACAAAAAACCAAAAAACCCTGCAGTCTAGGAAAAGTACACACAGATGTTCATTGTATTACATATATAAATATCACACACATTTATATTTTTATTATATATAAAAATATACACATATAAGTGTGTGCACATGCACGCGTGTGTGCTTGCACACACACACACACACACACACATATATATATATTTTTTCTTTTCTCTTGAGACAGAGTTTGTGTTGCCCAGGCTGGTCTCAAACTCCTGGGCTCAGGTGATCCTCCCACCTCAGCCTCCCAAAGTGCTGGGATTACAGGTGTGAGCCACTGTGCCTGGCCCCTGTTTCCAATTAAAGGAAACAAAAAATAATGGAAGATACAATTCCATCAGAAACAGGAATCTGAAAAATCGTAAGATATATAAACATTGGCCATGGTCTGGATGTATTATTTAAAAAACAATCATGAGCCTGGGAAGATGCGTATTTGGATATTCTTTGCAATATTGTTTGTAAATAGCAAAAAATTGGAGGTAGCCAATGTCCAAGATGAATGGCTAAGTCAATGTGATACATTCACACAATGGAATACTATACCACAGAATAAATGAGATTCAGAAGAATCAATTTGGATAACTCCCAGTAATCTGAGGTTAAGTGAAAAAATTGAATGTCTAGAGTCCTGTATGCCCAGTATTAAACAATGTATGTAAATGCATAAGCACAAACAGATGGAAGGAAAGGGTCACCTGTTCTGGAGCACCCACTGTGTGCCAGGTGTGGGCCTGAACCCCCACTGTGACCTCAGAGCTACTTATGAATGGGATGTGTTTTTCAGAGACTAGGAAGCAGCCTCTGGGAAGGCAGCCCACATGGCAGGAGGGAGCCCAGGACTGCTGACTCCCAGGCCACTGCTGGTGCCCCCTCCCTGTCGGGCTGGCCCAAGGATTCGGGCCCAGGCCTCCATCCTGGGCTGGGGCAGGCAGGAGGCCTTGTAACTCCAGCCGCTGCTCCCGCCCGCTGCCCGCCCCTCCTTCACCTCAGCCTGGGGAAGCCTAGCTTGCCTGGTCCACCGACAATGCCTCCCATTCAGCCCTGTCCCAGCTGCCAGGCCTGCGGGCCGCGGAGGGGGGCTCCCACCAGGCGGGGACAGCCTTTGCCTGCGCTGCGCCTCCTGGCTGGACCAGCAGTTCCAGGCGGCATGGAGGGGTGAGTCTTTGGGCCCCATGGTGCAAGGGGGCGGTTCAGAGCAGCTGAGCGGCCTCAGGTAAGTCTCTGCCCCTCTCTGGGCCTCTTGAGAGGCTGGCGGGCAGGGGCTCTGGGGCCTTCCTGGGGTTCTCCAGGAAGGGGGTCTCCCAAGGTGGGCTCTGAGACACATGTGGCAATGTAGCCGCTGCCGGGGCCTGGTCCTCCGGGACTCGTCTGAGAGCCCAGCAGTGGTCCCTGTGTTCTGAATGCTTGTTGCTTCAGCGATCTGTCCCCATGGGTCCCCTCCCTGGCTTGCCCTGAAGCACAGCCTTCACCATAGGCTCTGGAGAAGCCCCCAGCTCCAAGGCAGGGACTGGAGCCTGGGACCCAAAGGAGACCCCAAAACACGACAATCCAGGGAGCAGCAAGAGGGAGGCTCCTGGGGGCTGGGGACCAGCCCAGCGATGGGGAGAGGCCCTGCCTGACACAGGCTGAGAACAGAGGGGCCAGCTGGGCAGGGGAGGTGAGCCTATCATCCTAGTGCTTTGGGAGGCCAAGGTGGGACAATCACTTGAGGCCAGGAATTTAAGACCAGCCTGGGCAACATAGCGAGACCCTGTCTCTACCAGAAATAAAAAATTAGCCAAATGTGGTGGTAAGTGCCCGTAGTCCCAGCTACTCAAGAGGGCGAGACGAGGGGGTCAGTTTAGCCCAGGAGGTGAAGGCTGCAGTGAGCCACAGTCATTCCACTGCACTCCAGACTCCAGCTTGGGCAACAGAGCAAGGCTTGTCTCTATTTAAACAAAGCAAAAAAATGCTCAAGGACCCAGACTGGATGCCTCCCTCCCTTCCGGTGGGCACCATTATGCTCCTGCTACCTGGGAGCTGGCATCATAGCAGTCGGAGGACAGGCTGCTTCTGAGCCTGCCCTGGACCGGAGCCTCACCACAGCCCGAGTACATGCTCTGAACTGGAGTCATTCTCACAGTCAGCAAGTCCTCCCTGAGCCACTGGGCAGAGAGGCAAAGGGACTCACCAGGTCACTTTTCTGACCGTAAACATTGGCCATGGTCTGGATGTATTATTTAAAAAACAAACATGAGCCTGGGAAGATGCGTATTTGGATATTATTTGCAATAGTGTTTGTAAATAGCAAAAAATTGGAGGTAGCCCATGTCCAAGCTGGATGGCTAAGTCAATGTGATACATTCACACATTTCTCCGTTTCCTCCCATGTAAAACAGGACTAATCATAGGACCTCCACTGTGTCGGGGGTGGGGGGCAGGGGGCAGGGAGGCTGAGGGTGATGGACACTTTCCTGGGCCCAGAGGAGGCGGCTCTGAGGGGTTTTCAGGACAGGAGCTGCACTGTGGCTGGGACTAAGTGAGGGACAGCATGTGGCCTCAGCCCCTGTGCACAGCAGACTCTCCCTCCCCGTCCCAGGCCCTGGAGCTCCACCCACGTCTCCTTGGTGCTGCCGCTGCTTGTACTTCTGCTGCTGGGCCCAGCTAGGCAGGCCGCCGCCCAGCGATGCCCACAGGCCTGCATCTGTGACAACTCCAGATGGCACGTTGCCTGCCGGCACCAGAACCTCACTGAGGTGCCAGACGCCATCCCTGAGGTCAGCAGGGAAGGAGCATGGGCACAGAGTGGCAGTGGGGCAGGGTGGGGACCCAGAGGGAGGAGCCTGGGCTAGGCACCAGTTGATCTGCCACTGCCTGCCCGGGAGACCTTGGCAAGTTACTTCTCTTTGAGCCTTAGTTTATAGGTCTGTAAAATGGGAATAATAAAAAGCAGTAACAGGGAGATGATCTATTTAAAATCCTTACTGTGTGAATGGAATAAGGAGGTGACCCATAGATCGATACTGAATTCACTGCAGATGCTGTGGCGGAGACGTGGGGCTGTGGCAGGGTGAGGTGTGGTCTCTGCTCTGCGGAGTCATCAGCTAGTGGAGGAGAGACAGCGAGGAGGCAAGGACAGCACAGTGTGAAAAGTGCCACAGTGGGTGATGCCCAGGGCACTGGAGAGGAAGGCTTCCTGGAAGAGGTGTCAGGGTCGGATGAAGAGAAACGTGGGGAAGGTGACAGGAGAGAAGGGTGTTCCGGGGAAGGAGCAGCACTTGCAAAGGCGGGTCCCTGCCTGGCTCAGCCCCACTTTCCCCTCGCCGTCCCCAGCTGACCCAGCGGCTGAACCTGCAGGGCAATTTGCTGAAGGTGATCCCCGCAGCCGCCTTCCAGGGCCTGCCTCACCTCACACACCTGGACCTGCGCCACTGCCAGGTGGAGCTGGTGGCCGAGGGCGCCTTCCGTGGCCTGGGCCGCCTGCTCCTGCTCAACCTGGCCTCCAACCACCTGCGTGAGCTGCCCCAGGAGGCGCTGGACGGGCTGGGCTCGCTGCGGCGGCTGGAGCTGGAGGGGAACGCACTGGAGGAGCTGCGGCCGGGGACGTTCGGGGCACTGGGTGCGCTGGCCACGCTAAACCTGGCCCACAACGCCCTGGTCTACCTGCCCGCCATGGCCTTCCAGGGGCTACTGCGCGTCCGCTGGCTGCGGCTGTCGCACAACGCGCTCAGCGTGCTGGCCCCCGAGGCCCTGGCTGGCCTGCCCGCCCTGCGACGGCTCAGCCTGCACCACAACGAGCTCCAGGCTCTGCCCGGCCCGGCCTTGTCCCAGGCCCGCGGCCTGGCCCGTCTGGAGCTGGGCCACAACCCGCTCACCTACGCGGGCGAGGAGGACGGGCTGGCGCTGCCTGGCCTGCGGGAGCTGCTGCTGGACGGCGGGGCCCTGCAGGCCCTGGGTCCCAGGGCCTTCGCGCACTGCCCGCGCCTGCACACCCTTGACCTCCGCGGGAACCAGCTAGATACCCTGCCCCCGCTGCAGGGTCCGGGCCAGCTGCGCCGGCTGCGGCTGCAGGGGAATCCGCTGTGGTGCGGCTGCCAGGCGCGGCCCCTACTCGAGTGGCTGGCGCGGGCGCGCGTGCGCTCGGACGGCGCGTGCCGGGGGCCGCGGCGCCTGCGGGGCGAAGCTCTGGACGCCCTGCGGCCCTGGGACCTGCGCTGCCCGGGGGACGCGGCGCAGGAAGAGGAAGAGCAGGAGGAGCGGGCTGGGTCCGGGCCCCGCGCCCCTCCGCGCGGCCCCGGGGAGGAGCGGGCAGTCGCGCCCTGCCCTCGCGCCTGCGTGTGCGCCCCCGAGTCCCGGCACAGCAGCTGCGAGGGCTGCGGCCTGCAGGCGGTGCCCCGCGGCTTCCCCAACGACACACTGCTCCTGGACCTGAGGCGGAACCACTTCCCCTTGGTGCCCCGAGAGGCCTTCCCCGGCCTGGGCCACCTGGTGTCGCTGCACCTGCAGCACTGCGGCATCGCGGAGCTGGAGGCCGGCGCCCTGGCGGGGCTGGGCCGCCTGATCTACCTGTACCTCTCGGACAACCAGCTCGCAGGCCTCAGCGCTGCTGCCCTTGCAGGGGTCCCCCGCCTCGGCTACCTGTACCTGGAGCGCAACCGTTTCCTGCAGGTGCCAGGGGCTGCCCTGCGCGCCCTGCCCAGCCTCTTCTCCCTGCACCTACAGGACAACGCTGTGGACCGCCTGGCACCTGGGGACCTGGGGGGAACACGGGCCTTGCGCTGGCTCTACCTGAGTGGAAACCGCATCACCGAAGTGCCCCCTGGGGCGCTGGGCCCAGCTCGGGAGCTGGAGAAGCTGCACCTGGACAGGAATCAGCTGCGAGAGGTGCCCACTGGCGCCTTGGAGGGGTTGCCTGCCCTCCTGGAGCTGCAGCTCTCGGGCAATCCACTCAGGGCCTTGCATGACGGGGCCTTCCAGCCTGTGAGCAGGTCGCTGCAGCACCTCTTCCTGAACAGCAGTGGCCTGGAGCAGGTGGGCACTGGGCATGCGGTGGGGTTGGTGCGGGAGGCAGCACAAGGCCACAGACAGCGTGCATTCGCTCAATAAGCATTTGCCAGCCCCTTGGTGCCAGGTCTCAGGCTGGGCACGGGGACCCTGAGATGAACCAGTACTGCCTCTGCCGGTGTGAGTGACAGTCCAGGCACAACCCAGGCCACACACGGTGCCTGCACAGGAGGGCATTGCTGGAGCATAGAGGAAGGAGGAATTTGGGACCATGGGGTCATCTACTGTTTGTACATATTGAGAGCCCCCAAGAGGCTTTGCCATTATTGGGTGATGGGGTGGACCATGAACTGGGCACCTGGGTGACTTGGACAGAGCAAGTGCTTTGACATCGGACCAGCCTGGGCTTTGACCCGGCACCGCACTTCCTGTCTGGATCATCTTGGGCTCTCCAGCTTCTCTTCTGCTGAGGGAAGATGGGGCTTCCTTCCAGACTTGGGGGTGGGACAGGTCTGCCAGGAGCTCACACTGGGGCCTGGCAACTCCTGCAGATTTCTCCTGGGGCCTTTTCAGGCCTGGGGCCCGGACTCCAGAGCCTGCACCTGCAGAAGAACCAGCTTCGGGCCCTGCCTGCCCTGCCCAGCCTCAGCCAGCTGGAGCTCATCGACCTCAGCAGCAATCCCTTTCACTGTGACTGCCAGCTGCTTCCACTGCACAGGTGGGCACCCCCACCTAGACCTCCAGCCAGAGACCACCCAGCCGCTTTTGGTCAAGCCCCTGTCATCTCCCTGGGCACACTATGTCCATGCCCATCTGAGCAGCTTGGGGGGAGGGGCAGGTCCCACGAGAGCCAGGCATGTATGAGCCCTTTCCAGGGTCAGTTACCCTTCCTGTGGAGGTTGGGGGTGGACTTCTCTGGGCCTTGATTTCATCATCCGTAAAGTAGGAATGGTATTTGCTCTGCCTAGCAGTCTGGGACCTAATACGCAGGCGAGACCACTTTACATAATTACATAAGAAAGTCACAAGGCCGGGCGCGGTGGCTCAAGCCTGTAATCCCAGCACTTTGGGAGGCCGAGACAGGCAGATCACGAGGTCAGGAGATCGATACCATCCTGGCTAACATGGTGAAACCCCGTCTCTACTAAAAAATACAAAAAACTAGCCGGGCGTGGCGGCGGGCGCCTGTAGTCCCAGCTACTCGGGAGGCTGAGGCAGGAGAATGGCGTAAACCCGGGAGGCGGAGCTTGCCGTGAGCTGAGATCGGGCCACTGCACTCCAGCCTGGGCGACAGAGCGAGACTCTGTCTCAAAAAAAAAAAAAAAAAAAAAAAAAGTCACAAGAGGCCAAGGATGGTGGTTCACACCTGTAATCCCAGCACTTTGGGAGGCCAAGGCGGGCGGATCACCTGAGGTCAGGAGTTTGAGACCAGCCTGGCCAACATGGTGAAACTCTGTCTCTACTAAAATACAAAAATTAGCTGGGCATGGTAGTGGGTGCCTGTAGTCCTGGCTACTTGGGAGGCTGAGGCAGGAGAATCGCTTGAACCTGGGAGGTAGAGGTTTCAGTGAGCCAAGATCGTGCTACTTCACTCCAGCCTGGGCTACAGAGTGAGACTCCATCTCAAAAAATAAAAAAAGTCACAAGAGGCATGGAGTCCTGCAGACCTGGGCTCCAGTCCTGGCTCTGCCATTTTACCAACTAACTCTTCAAGCCCCATAACCTTTCCTGCCCATCTGTAAAAAGGGGGGATGTAGTATCTAACCTCATGATGGTTGTTGTAAGAATGAAGTTAGCATACATAAGTTGATTTGAACGGTGTCTGCTGTGTTGTAAGCCCTCTGTTTATTATTACTATTATTTTCCCAATTTTACAAAGAAGGGGTCGGAGGCTTGAAGTGGCTTGTAGGTCACATAATTGGTGAGCCGCCAAGATTCTCAGCAGAGCCTGCTGTCACCTATAGGCTCCACTGCTCCCAAATTCCTGGTGGCCTCCTTGACCTCCTCAGTAAAGCTGGCAAATGCTTGTTGAGCGAATGCACGCTGCCTGTGGCCTTGTGCTGCCTTCTGCACCAACCCTGCCCCACACCCAGTGCCCACCTGGCTCCAGGCCACTGGAGCAAAGTCAGCACAGCCAGCTCCCCGGCTCTCTCTTCTCTTCAGGTGGCTCACTGGGCTGAACTTGCGGGTGGGGGCCACCTGTGCCACCCCTCCCAGTGCCCGTGGCCAGAGGGTGAAGGCTGCAGCTGCTGTCTTTGAAGCCTGCCCGGGCTGGAGTGCCAGGAAGGCCAAGCGGACACCAGCCTCCAGGTCCAGCACCAGGAAAACCTCCATCAAAGGAAGACAGCGTGGAGCAGATAAGGTTGGCCATGGGGCAGGAGGGGTGAGATCTTGGTGGGTGGTGGGCCAGGTTCCAAAGTCCCCAGGAAGCAGAAGCCTGACTTGGCTTGGTCCTGATTCATGTGGTTCCAGACCTGGGCAATGACCTGGTTGTGTCAGTTCAATAATGTCCATCCGAGGCCGGGCATGGCGGCTCACGCCTGTAATCCTAGCACTTTGGGAGACCGAGATGGGCAGATCACGAGGTCAAGAGGTCGAGACCATCTTGGCCAACATGGTGAAACCCCATCTCTACTAAAAAATACAAAAATTAGCCGGGTGTGGTGGTGCGTGCCTGTAGTCCCAGCTACTTGGGAGGCTGAGGCAGGAGAATCACTTGAACCCGGGAGACAGAGATTGCAGTGAGCAGAGATCATGCCAGTGCACTCCAGCCTGGGGACAGAGTGAGACTCCATCTCAATAATAATAATAATAATAATAATAATAATGTCCATCGTCCCATTCTCCCCTTCTCCCTGATCCCACTTCTGGGCTAGACCCAGGATGGGTTTGCAAGGAAATGGCCATTTGCTCCTGTTGTGAGACAGTGGCCTTTCCTATAAGCCACAGTGTGGTGGTCCAGATGTATCCCTAAAATCAGTCCTGCTGTTTCCATATTTGCTGGATCACTGTTAACCATGTCCCAGCCTGACCTAAGGGGCCTCCTTCATTCCAGGATCCCAGGGATGGGAAGAGCGGAAGTGCAGGTGCATCATTGGCTCTGCCTCCCACCACCTGTCAGCTATAGGTTGGACCCCACTTGATATTACATTCACCATCCTGACATATCCAGTCCCAATGTGGCCCCTCAGTTGTGGCAAACTCACAGCATATCGGAGAAGGGTGCAAAAGATACGGGCACCCCCGCATGTGGGAACCAGTGCCTGTAAGGCCATGGGGGTGTGCAAAGGGGAGAGGCAGTCCTTCGAGGGAAGGAGAATAGAGTGAGGCCTGGGAAGGTGGGGAGAGGGCTCTGTCTCCCCTGGACCTGCATTTTGAACATCTGGGATTCCTGGGGCCATTAGCTGGTGTTCGTATTCATCCCCTACAACTGCCACAACAAAAACGCTAGGAGCTGGGTGGCTTAGAACAGCAGAGCTTCTGTGGGCTAGGGGTCAGCCGTCGAGGTGTTGGCAGGGGCGTGCTCTCTGGAACCGGTAGTGGAAGGGTCCCCCCTTGCCTCTTCCAGCTTCTGGTGGCCCCAGATGCCCCCTGACCTGTGGTAGCATCATCCCCATCTCTGTCTCCACCTTCACGTAGTGTTGTGCATCATCATCTTCCCTCTATAATCTGTCTCTGCCCAGATTCCTCACCCCTGCTTTTTTTTTTTCTGAGATGGAGTTTCGCTCTTCTTGCCCAGGCTGGATGGAGTGCAATGGCAGTCTCAGCTCACTGCAACCTCTACCTCCTGGGTTCAAGCAATTCTCCTGCCTCAGCCTCCCAGGTAGCTGGGATTACAGGCACGCGCCACCACACCCGGCTAACTTTTGTATTTTTAGTAGAAAAGGGGTTTTACCATGTTGGTCAGGCTGGTCTCGAACTCCTGACCTCAGGTGATCCACCTGCCTCAGCCTCCCAAAGTGCTGGGTGTGAGCCACTGTGCCCAGCCAAATTTCCCTTTTTATAAGGACAACAGTCTATTAGATTAGGGCCCAACCTAATGACATCATTTTAATTTCATTACTTCTGTAAGGAATCTATTTCCAAGTAAGGTCATACTCTGAGGTACTGGGGTTAGGGCTCCAACCTTTTGGGATGGGCACAAGTCAGTCCATAAAGTGTTCCTGATTTCTGGCTGGGACACGGGAAGGAACCCCTGAAAAGACCCCAAGCTGAAGGTGAGCAAGTTCTGCCTTAGAAGCCAGACCCGGAACTAGAATTGATGACAGCAGTACTAATCTCAGTTGGCAGTCACGTGCACAAGTACGGAACGGCAGCGGTGCTTTCTCCCTGCATCAGCCCCAGAGGCTCGTGTAGAAGCTGAGCTGGGCTCAGGAGTGGAAGCTCCGATGAGTCCACTTCCAGGTCAGGGCTTTAGTTAAAATGGGAAGACACCCCCGGTCCCCACCCCCACACACAGTATGGAAGCTTTGGAATCAGGAACTCTCAGGCTGTTTGACCTAGCCACCCCTTCTGACACAGAAATACTCCTCTCAGTATTGTGGGTTATTTTGATGAAAGCAGCAGTTTCCGGCTGGGTGCAGTGAGTGGCTCATGCCTGTAATCCCAGCACTTTGGGAGGCCCAGGCGGGTGGATCACCTGAGGTCGGGAGTTCAAGACCAGCCTGACCAACATGGAGAAACCTTATCTCTACTAAAAATACAAAATTAGCCAGGCATGGTGGTGCATGCCTGTAATCCCAGCTACTCCAGAGGCTGAGGCAGGAGAATCGCTTGAACCCAGGAGGTGGATATATTTTGGCGGTGAGCAGAGATTGCGCCATTGCACTCTAGCCTGGGCAATAGAGCTTTTTTTTTTAATTTATTTTATTTTATTTATTTTTTTTGAGACAGAGTCTTGCTGTGTCGCCCAGGCTGGGGTGCAGTGGCCGGATCTCAGCTCACTGCAAGCTCCGCCTCCCGGGTTTAGACCATTCTCCTGTCTCAGCCTCCCGAGTACCTGGGACTACAGGCGCCGCCACCTCGCCCGGCTAGTTTTTTTTTTTTTTTTTTTTTTTTGAGACGGAGTCTCGCTCTGTCGCCCAGGCTGGAGTGCAGTGGCCTGATCTCAGCTCACTGCAAGCTCCGCCTCCCGGGTTCATGCCATTCTCCTGCCTCAGCCTCCCGAGTAGCTGGGACCACAGGCGCCCGCCAGCTCGCCCGGCTAGTTTTTTGTATTTTTTAGTAGAGACGGGGTTTCACCGTGTTAGCCAGGATGGTCTCGATCTCCTGACCTCGTGATCCGCCCGTCTCGGCCTCCCAAAGTGCTGGGATTACAGGCTTGAGCCACCGCGCCCGGCGCTTTTTTTATTTAAAAAAAAAAAAAAAGTTAAACCAGTCCGGACATGGGGGTTCACGCCTGTAATCCCAGCACTTTGGGAGGCCAAGGTGGGCGGATCACCTGAGGTCAGGAGTTTGAGACCAGCCTGGCTAACATGGTGAAACCCCGTTTCTACTAAAAATACAAAAGATTAGCCGGGCATGGTGGTGCGTGCCTGTAATCCCACTCGGGAGGCTGAGACAGGAGAATCGCTTGAACCTGGGAAGCGGAGGTTATTTTGCAGTGAGCCGAGGTTATGCCATTGCACTCCAGCTTGGGCAGTAAGAGGGAAACTCTGTCTCAAAAAAAAAAAAAAAAAAAAAAAAAGGCCGGGCGCGGTGGCTCAAGCCTGTAATCCCAGCACTTTGGGAGGCCGAGACGGGCGGATCACGAGGTCAGGAGATCGAGACCATCCTGGCTAACACGGCGAAACCCCGTCTCTACTAAAAACACAAAAAATTAGCCGGGCGAGGTGGCGGCGCCTGTGGTCTCAGCTACTCGGGAGGCTGAGGCAGGAGAATGGCGGGAACCCGGGAGGCGGAGCTTGCAGTGAGCTGAGATCTGGCCACTGCACTCCAGCCTGGGCGACAAAGCGAGACTCCGTCTCAAAAAAAAAAAAAAAAAAAGTAGCAGTTTCTTCCCAGGAATACAAAGGAATTCAAGGCAGAGGGCTCTTAGGTTGAGGCTCAGGCGCTGGCAGTGTTCCAGGCTGGAGATGCTCGCTTGCTGAAGGCACGAGGATGGACGTCTGCCAGTCTCCCTTGATGCCTGTGTCTAGCTTGGTGTCTGGCACCCAGAAGGTGCTCGAGAAGCCTGAATGACTGACTCACTACTAGGTCATCCGGCAGACAAACCTGGGTTCAACCCCACTGCCGTCCTTAACAGGTGTGAATTTAAGCAGCCAAGTTACTACACTGTACTGAGGCTTCCTTTTTCCCATCAGTACCACACAGGGCTACTGTGAAGGTAAAATGAGCCATTTAGATACCTACTTAATCTGGCACCTGGGTAGGGGCTCTTGGTATGATGGAGTTCCTTGCATCCCTTTCCCTGGAGCAGAGGGGCTAGACTGGGTGACCATAAAGGACGAGGCGGGCAGGGCAGGTTCCTGAAGGGTCTGGATTTGGTCTCCCCTGTACCAGGAGCCTCTGTGGGTCCTCAGGCCAGAGAAGCAGGGATGAGGGATTTGCAAATGCCTCCCTGCCAGCAGCCCCACTGCTGGGACTCTTTAAGAACTTCAATTCCCTCCAAGGGCAAACTGAGGCACAAGGTTTCCCAAGAGATCAATACTTCCATCTCCGGCAAATCACGTTGGCCTCTAGGCACCAGCCACACACGGTCATGTGCACACTCCCATTTCACACACACACAAGGCCACCTTTGTGCTAGCCTATGCCAGGAACTACAGACAGGCAGACACAGGCTCCATCGCTGGGGAACCCACGGTCTTTGGGGAGAATGGCACAACCGTAAATAACGACAACATGCGGCTAGACAGGGAACTCAGGCTCATGAGGCAACATTTATTCTTTACAGCCTCGCACACTCGTGTCTTGACTCACGTGGCCTCATCATCGATACCATGAGGTGGGGGGTCAGAACACACTCTGCCAGGAACAGAGATCTAACAAACCGGACTCAAGCAAGCAGGGGATTTAGTTTCTCAGACACAGTCTGGGGAGCCAGTGAGGCTGCAATGGCAGCTGGATGTGTCCTCCAGCTCTGTCATCCTTGTGCTGAGGCTTCTGTGTTCACAGCCCCTCCAGGCATGGCTTCTTCATTCAGGTAGGAACAAAAGGTGAAAACAGCAAAGCCCAGCTCTCCAGAGGCTCCAGTCGGAACTGGACCCTTTAACTACAAAGGAATCTTGATGAGTTACTTTTAGCGGGGCTTCAGAAGCAGGTAGCAGAGCCGGAGTGCACACTCAGGCCACCTTCCTCCCAGTGTCCTCGCCGGGGCATTTCCTTTAGGAAGTGGCGGCAGTCCTCACAAACACAGAAAGCAGCTCAAACTACCACACAGGTCACCAAAATCCATATCCTGGTCACTGCTTCTCAGCTGCCAAGCCAAGCTGGGTCCTCAACATTCCTGGGGAGCTAGGAGGAGCAGAGGACCAGCACATGACATCCCTGGGGAGCTAGGAGGAGCAGAGGACCAGCACATGACATCCCTGGGGAGCTAGGAGGAGCAGAGGACCAGCACATGAGGCTGAGAGGCATTCTGCAAGGTGAATTTTTGAGGCAGAGGCTGCCCCCATCACACAACTCCCTGTCAGAGGACCTCATCCTGCTCAGAAAGCTGCTCTAGAATTTAATTTACATGACTCGTTGGGACAGACAGAGTTCACTGTCTTGTCTTCCACAGTGTGACAGGGGTGGCCCCACCCCTGGCAACTGAGGGCCGTGGCAGGTCCTGGGGAGGCCATCTTAAGGAAGAGCAGGCAGCTAGCGTTCCAGCTTTGGAAACTCTGGCTGGAGAAGGTGGTTCACAGACGAGTTCGGGGGCCTCAGGCAGCCCGTCACATAGGCCTTTCCACAGGGGAGGGTAGAGGCAACAGGCAGGTCCCAGGAGACCCCAGCAGGTCCTCCACCGTCCAGCCTTCACGGCACCAGGCAGAATTTACACATAGGCTCAGTCTCCAAGCCAAAGTGAGGTGGAGGCATGGTGGTGGCGGTAGAGAAACCCCGGGCTGGCTTCCAGCTAGGAGCCAGGCTGGAGGCAAGAAGGCTCAGTCGTCCGTTTCCTCCTTGATGTTCTCAACGGGGACAGGCAGCTCTGGACTTGAAGCCTTGTGGGGCGAGGCCGCATCTAGATGCTCCTCCTTCACACGCACAGCAATGACTGAAGAGGCAGGGGAGGCGGGTGGGTGGGCGAGTAAATAACTCCGGGCGGGGTGGGGGCAGACGGAGGAGCTGGGAAAGGGACCTGGCTCCCTACAGATGGGGGCCTAGGACGCACCTTCACCCTCCAGCTTCCCTTCTGGGAGGGCAGTGGCAGCAGCAAAAGGCCAAGGCCCCAAGCCAGGTAGGCTATGCCAGCGACACTGCCATGTGCCAATCTGCCACCACCCTGCCAAGCACTAGCGGTAGGGGTAGAGATGGAGGGGGAGGAGGGGCCAGGGGCCTGGCTAGAGGGGGACTCGGCTCCGTTCACAGTTCGGCGGTGTCTGGGAAGCACTCTGGGTCCAGTGGTACAGGACTGCTTGGTGCCCAGAAAATGCCGAAGAAACCTGACTCTACTCTTCTGTGCCCAGGTGGGGAAGGACAGGGGTCGTCTCTGAGCACGGAGCAGGCTGGTCCTGCCTCGACCCAGCCCGGTGGCTCTTACTCTCGCCAGGAACGGGCTCCGACGAGATCTTCTTGGCGCCCTGAGGGTCGTCCTCCAGCAGGGGCTTCTTGGACCCCTGTCTGAGGGGTCGCGTCTTGGTGGGCGGGATTCTTTTCCCTTTGAATAAAAATGGATTCAAACCCAGCATTAGGGTTGTATTTAGGTGAGGCTTTACGGACCACGTCTCACCCAGCGGTCAGGCAGCGTGGCAGAGGGAAACGTGCCAGCCTGGGGACAGAAAGCCTGGACTCCAAGTCTGACACCTCTTATTGGCTGTGTGCCCTGAGCTCATATTCTCTCAAATGGGAAGTAATACCACCACCTCCCTCAAACCAAGCCCCAGGCAGTCGTGGTTGTAGCTGCTTTTAAAATCTTCTTTTAAATAAATAAATTTTTTTTGAAGAGGGTCTCACTCTGTCACCCAGGCTGGAGTGCAGTGGGCTGATCACAGCTCACTGCAGCCTCAACCTCCCAGGCTCAGATGATCCTCCTACCTTAGCCTCCTGAGTAGCTGGGACTACAGGCATGTGCCACCATACCCAGCTAATTAAATTTTTTTAATTAGGGGTCTGGCTATGTTGCCCCGGCTGGTCTCAAACTCCTGGGCTCAAGGGATCCTCCCACCTCAGCCTCTCAAAGTGTTGGGATTACAGGTGGGAACCATCTCACCTGGCCCGTTTTTGATTGTTGATTTCTTCCTGCAACATGCACTATTCCCAGTCCTACTGTTTGAATGGTACAGAACCTCTGCCTACTGGATAAATGCCACACCCTCACTCAATTTTTTTGTTTTTTTGAGACAGTCTTGCTCTGTCGCCTAGGCTGGAGTGCAGTGGCTCAATCTCTGCTCACCGCAACCTCTACCTCCCTGGTTTAAGCAATTCTCCTGCCTCAGCTTCCCAAGTAGCTGGGATTACAGGCGTGTGCCAGTGTGCCCGGCTAATTTTTGTATTTTTAGTAGAGACGGGGTTTCACCATGTTGGTCAGGCTGGTCTCGAACTCCTGACCTTGTGATCTGCCCACCTCGGCCTCCCAAAGTGATGGCATGACAATTTTTTTTGTGTGCGTGATGGAGTTTCCCTCTTCCACCCAGGCTACAGTGCAGTGGCATGATCTGGGCTCACTGCCACCTCCGCCCCCGGGTTCAAGTGATTCTCCTGCCTCAGCCTCCCAAGTAGCTGGGATTACAGGTGCCTGCCACCATACCTGGCTAATTTTTGTATTTTTAGTAGAGACGGGGATTCACCATGTTGGTCAGGCTGGTCTTGGAACTTCTGACCTCATGATCCGCCTGCCTCAGCCTCCCAAAGTATTAGGATTACAGGCGTGAGCCACTGTGCCTAGCTGCCTCACTCAATCTTAATCCTGCCCCAGGGACCTGGTTCCTGTTTCAGAACATCCTCTTCCCCACATGGTACCACACCGTGGAGGTGACAGCCCACCTCGCTGTCATGGGCCTGCGGCTCTGAAGGATGGCTTTGCCCGTCCCGCTCTGCCCCTCAAGTGGAAGCCAAGCTGGGCTCAGAATCTGTAGAGTGAGGCCCCACCAAGGCAAATGACACCCCACAGCCCGAGTGCCAGGTGCAGTCCCGCCACTCAGCTGCCTGCCTTTGCTCCTGCCCTCTCCCACCCTCAAAGAGGTCTCGAGGTAAGAATGAGAGCCTTGGAGAGAGCTTCTATTTCTTCCTGCGGCTTTTCCTTGAGAACCTAGCAGCGGCGGCTTGCCCAGGCCAGGCTGTTTTTTTTCTGAACGTGGGCATCAGGGATGGGATCCCCCAACTTCAATCTCTTACCTCTTTTCCTCAGCACCCTGACCATGGCCAGAGACTGAACACTCTCTATTTATGGTCTGGGTCCCCAGAGACAGGATGAAAGGCCCGTAGGCCAAAGAGCAAGGGAAAAGCGACAGGACAGGACCACGAGGAGAGTTGCGCCAGTAGGACAGCACCTGGGAACCTCTGCCTGGGGGCTGACCCCGCCTGCTCCCAGGGGCGCAGCCCACCGCTCCCGGGCCCACGCCAGCCTGGCTGCACTGGGACAGTACTTACTTTTCTTCCCAAACTGTTTCTTTTTCTTCTTTGTGGCCTCTTTGGCCTTCAGCGGTGTGGCCGGTTCTGTTGGTGAAAGACAAGGGTGAAAGAGATGAGACGAGGGTCCCTGGGAGGACACAGGGCACAGGCGCATCCCGAGACCCTGTCCACCCTCCCACACAGGACACCCCAAGATAGAAGGCCAAAGCTTGGCAATGAGGAGAGGGGGGGCTGGAGAACACACAGGACACCCCAAGATAGAAGGCCAAAGCTTGGCAATGAGGAGAGGGGGGGCTGGAGAACAGCTGTCCCTTCTTCCCACCCTTGTCACCACGGCTGCTCAGAGGGACCTGGGTAGTTTACCTGGGTGCACAAGGGCAAGAACATATGACAGAGTGGGCAAGATGAAGGAAGGAGCTCTGCAGGCCAGAGAGGAAGGGAGCCAGAGAAGCCAGGAGCAGGGGCTGGGTGACGGGGCTCACTCTCTACTTAGAGTGGTCCATGAGATGTCTCCATCTCATGCCAAAGAACTGAGATGGGCACAGGGGCCGGGGAAGAAGGAGAAAAGAAGAGGAAAGTCGGAGTCTCTTAGGGTCATGAGAGCCCAGACCTGCGGCCACAGGAGGCTGGAGCTGGTAGCCGGTGAGCTCACACCAGCCAACGGGGTAGATGTCCGGGGACTCGCAGTCCACCCACTGGTCGTACTCGCTGTCCCAGCCATCAAAGTGGATGCTGAGGAGCCGATGCACCACTCGCTTCACCGTGGCCACACAGATGAGCCGGGGCTCCATCAGGTCCACGGCCTCCAGCTTCATGCCCACCTTGAAGCCATGGTTTGGGCAATCCTGGGGCAGAAAAAGGAGGCAGTGGCCAAGCCAGTCAGCTCCCTACCCCAGCAGGCTCGCCCGGGCCTGGAGGCACTTGAAGAACTGGCAGGGAGGAGGCTGGGACTGGAACGCCTGCTGGGGCAAGTTCCTCTAGACAATAATCCCACTGCACCTCTTTCTCCACACTGCCCTCCATGGAAGAGGGACTGGAGTGCCCAGGCCAGAGCTGGGGACTTCCCCCCAAAAGTGGCTGGTGTTAGAAGCAGAGACTCGAGAGAAAGGGGAGGAACTGCCACCGCTGGGAGCAGCAGGCAGGGCCTGTCCTGAGGCCCCCGCAGGCCCCTTGCTCCGCTTGAGTCTCCTCACCATGTTAAAGAGTCTTGATGGGGCGGCTTTCGACTTGGTCTTCTCCAAGTAGTTCTCCCAGCTGAAGGTCTGTACCTCATAACCTGGAGGAGCAGACAGCTCAGATGCAGAGGGAGAGGGGAAGCAGGAAGTGGGCAGGGGGAAAGGACACATGGCTGAAGGAGCTCTGCAGCTTGCTCAGGACCCAGCCTGGAGTCTCCCCAGCAGCCTTCTCAACCCCTCAGGGTGGCACCTGCTCTAGCACCACAGTCCTGTTGTATAGGTTGTTTGCTGACCAACGGGATACATGGGAGCTCTGTTCATCAACAATACACTGGCCACGGGGCAGGGTCAGCCCAGCAGTTAAGGGCTGGTGGCGGGCTCTGTCACCTTTCCCATACACCCTGAAATGCTACACTTTGGGGCCTGACTTGACCAGGAATCTGGACTTGTGGCCCCACCCTGCCCCTTCTGTTTTGTTTTGTTTTTAAAACAGAGTCTCGCTCTGTCACCCAGGCTGGAGTGCAGTGGCATGATCTTGACTCACTGCAACCTCCACCTCCTGGGTTCAAGCAATTCTCTTGCCTCAGCCTCCCTAGTGGCTGTAATGGATTACAGGCACCTGCCACCATGCCTGGCTAATTTTGTATTTTTAGTAGAGATGAGGTTTTGCCATGTTGGCCAGGCTGGTCTCAAACTCCTGACCTCAGGTCATCCACCTGCCTCAGCCTCCCAAAGTGCTGGGATTACAGGTAGGAGCCACCGCGCCTGGACACCCTGCCCCTTCTGATGTCAAGGCCAGCACGTGGTGGCCTCTCTAGTCTTACCTTTTGGGGGTGTGAGCTCAATGTCATTCTTCTGACAGAAGGTGGCCGGGAAGATGGCATGGGAAGAGGCGTGGTAGCAGAACCAGTCCGAGCCATCTGTGGAGGGCCCCCCGTCCACACAGATCATCAGGTATCCATCCAGGAGAACCTGGGGGGTGGGGGTAGCAGGCAGACAGATCATATCATGAACTGCACCCCATCCTGGGTTGGCACCGCACCCCAACAGGGACACGAGGCAGATGGATCCAAACAGATCTAGGGCACAGCCCTCCTGGAGGACACCTGAGCCTCCCTGGGGCACACAGCACTTCTGTGATGCGTCCACGTGGGATTCTTTCTCTTCCCCACTACACAGCAAACGCCACGCCAGCAGGGGCCGCATCCATCCTGCTGGACCGTGTTCTCGGGTGAGCACACGCGCCTGGCATGGAGCGGATCCGCGGCGTGGACGAGTCAGCAGCCTCCTCCAGGAAGGCCATGCAGGGGCGGGGGGTGCTGCTCAGGCTGAGGCGATGAGGAAGTTTGGAGCAAGGTGACCCCCGCTGTGGCTCTTGCCTAGGCCAGCACTCAAAGGAGATGGCACACAGCAAGAAGGCCCCAGGGAGGTGACAGGGAAGGGCCCACCCTGACACAGGACCCGGCTCAGGTGTTGAAGAAGCCCTCGTCCAGTGAGCCTTGGACCCTGACATGAAAGCAGATTCTGAGCAAGGGGCAGGCCAGGCCCCACCCACAAAAGTCAGGGACTCTGGGCACAGCCAGTGATGAGAGGCTGTGCCAGAGACCCCCTGACAGTGGCGAGTGGAGTTAGAGCTCTGGGCCACATGGGTCCCCTTGTGGGGGCCGGAGGCCGGCCCTGGCTCACCTTACAGACAGTTGCCACGCAGATGTTGCCCAGATTCAGGGGGTCAATGGCCTCCAGCTTCATCCCTTCCTCAAACCAACCACCTTCTGTGTAGACGGCTCGTACCTTAAAGGAATGGGACAGCTGGGGACTCCCTGGGCAGGCCAGGGGGAAAGGTAAGGGAAGCAGGCCTCAGGAGGGAAAGGGACGGTCCCAGGGGAAGAGCCAGGTCCCTCAGGCCCGGAATGGACCCATGGCCGAGGGGAAAAGCGCCCAAGGGCTGAGTCTCACCTTCTTGAACAGGTAAGGAACGGCATCACAGTAGATCTTCCGGAAGGTGGGGTGATGGGCCATGTCACTTCGCCTCTCTTTGGAGGAGATGGATAGGGAATGAGGGAGAGAAGGGAGTTGAAGGAGGCTCCTGGGCCATCTCCGCACCTCCCCTGGGAATGTGGGGCTGCTCTGCACATGTTCTCAGCTGTCTCTCTGTATCTCAGGGCCCCCCACCCAGAGGAGCAGACAGAAAGGTTGAGGTCAGAAAACATCCAGAGCTCTCTGTAGGGCCTCCCCAGCCCTCGAAACCCGGACTGCTCCCATATGACATGGCAGAGGATCGGGGCTGCTAGCATCTGCGTTCAAATCTTGATTTTACCACTCACAAGTTGAGTGGAGTGACTTGTCAAGCTCTCTGGAGCGCAGTGTCATCACCACAGGGTGGCCATGCCGACCTCCACCTGCTGACCTGCTGTGAGGAGTAGGAAGGTGCTCCCACCCCATCCCTGGGAAGCACAGCGTGCAGTCCCTCTGGCCTGGGGCTCTGCTAACCTGACATCTTGATGCCGTGGCCCACACGTCGTGACCAACCCACTGGGTGGATCAGGGGGCTCCACATGTGGCACCAGAAGTCGTCGTCACTGTCACCATCCTCGTAGAGGAGCCGTAGGCGACCCCCGATTACTGTGTCCACCACGGCCATGCGAGTGCGTGACACCTGGGACTTGTCCACCACTTCCAGCCGCATGCCCTGCCTAAAGGGGTACTTCATGCTCTCCACCATCTGAAACGATGTCAGAACACAGACCTGCTATGGCTGAGGGCTCCTCCCACCCACCCTCCTGCTCTGTCTCTTCACGGTGAGTGGAGGAGAGGGAAGGTGTGGTGTTATCCCCCCCCACACCGTCAGTCGGGAGGTGGCAGATGAGACCACCTGTGCTGCCAGGCTCACCTTGGCCCTGACTCCCTAGGAGGACACAGAGGGAAGGCACACAGCTCGCAATGGGCATGCCACTTCTCGCCACCAAAACGCCAATGAGTTGATGCAAGTCATAAAACACACTTTAGACTAAGGAAAAGTGACCCAGAGAGGTCACGCTTGCCCAGAGTGACAGAGACTCATGTGTGCCAGAGCTGGGCCTGGAAGCTGGTGTGCAGCCCATGCTCTTCGTGGCCTCTGCACTCTGATCCCCGGGCACCCTGCACTCCCCGCCACCTCCCAGCCCTCTGCCTGTGGCTCATACGAGACTCATGTCCAGAGAACTGAGTCTTCCTGTGTCCCTTTCCAGTGTCCCCTGCGTCCAGTTCCGACTCTGACCCTGATGGGCTGCAGCTCTGCAGTGCTTTCACAGTGCCTCGGTGGCAACCGACCTAATGACGGATGGTGACCAAGATGCCCTCGAGCTGCCCTACAGAGAGCCACGGTGCTGGGGTAGAGGAGGAGGAGGTTCTTTTTGTTCACTGTGACTTCAAAGCCGTCCTGCCTGGGGCAGGGAACAGGTAGGGTGTAAGGCTTTTCCAGCCCCAGGGCACGGCTGGGTCAGGAACCGGCGGAGCCTAGACTAAGCAGCGCTACTTCCAAACACACACAGAAGGTCTCAGAGGTCACAAAGCAGCCAATAGGCAAAGCTGCCACAGGGGTCCTAAACCAGACAGACCCTCTGGCCCAGCTCAAGGGCTTGGGATACGCCCTGACACCAATTGCCTGTCCCACGTCTGGTATCCCAGAGGCTCACTCAGGAGAGTGAGAGACAACGCAGGGTAAGGCCTGGCTCAGGGCCCCTCTGGGCTGCCTTCCCTGCCACGTTCTCTTCCTCTACAGCCAACACAGTGCAGACCACAATCCTACGCCATTTTTGTTTTTGTTTTTGTTTTGAAATGGAGTCTCCTCGCTCTGTGGCCCAGGCTGAAGTGCAGTGGGCACAATCTCGGCTCACTGCAACTTCGGCCTCCCGGGTGCAAGCAATTCTCCCACCTCAGCCTCCTGAGTTAGCTGGGATTACTGGTGTGTGCCACCACACCCAGCTAATTTTTGCATTTCTAGTACAGCCAGGGTTTTGCCATGTTGGCCAGGCTAGTCTGGAACTCCTGCCCTCAGGTGATCTGCCGACCTTGGCCTCCCAAAGTGCTGGGATTACAGAGTGAGTCACTGTGCCCAGCCCAACTAATTTTTTTTTAAGAGACAAAGTCTCACGGTGTTGCCTAAGCTGGTTTCGGACTTCTGGCCTCAAGTAATCCTCTCGCCTTGGCCTCCCAAAGTGCTGAGACACTGAGACAGGTATGAGTCACTTTTACCATGTACACGTGACTTAATTTTTACTAAATCATTTCTTTTTTTTTTTTTTTTTGAGACGGAGTCTCGCTCTGCCGCCCAGGCTGGAGTGCAGTGACTGGATCTCAGCTCACTGCAAGCTCCGCCTCCCGGGTTCACGCCATTCTCCTGCCTCAGCCTCCCGAGTAGCTGGGACTACAGGCGCCCGCCACCTTGCCCGGCTAGTTTTTCGTATTTTTCAGTAGAGACGGGGTTTCACCGTGTTAGCCAGGATGGTCTCGATCTCCTGACCTCGCGATCCGCCCGTCTCGGCCTCCCAAAGTGCTGGGATTACAGGCTTGAGCCACCGCGCCCGGCCTAAATCATTTCTTAAAATTAAATGCCAAACAGATGATTCTGTGCCACACAGGAGTCCTAAACCAGACAGAATCCGACAGCCCAGAGGGGCCCCAGGCCAGGCCTTAGCCTGTACTGTGCCAGGCACACCCCTGGCTTAGAACCGAGGCTGTATTACAATTACTCGTGTGCATGGCTTTCGTTTCCTCTGCCAGACTAAAGATTTCTGGATGGCAGGGTCTGTATTCTTTGTATTCCCACATTGCCTTGTAAACAAGTATGTAAGGCTGGGCACGGTGGCTCACACCTATAATCCCAGCACTCTGGGAGGCCGGGGTGGGTGGATCACTTGAGGTCAGGAGTTCGAGACAAGCCTGGGCAATACGGTGAAACCCCATCTCTACTAAAAATACAAAAATTAGCCACGTATGATGGTGCACGTGCACCTGTAATCCCAGCTACTTGGGAGGCTGAGGCAGAAGAATTGCTTGAGCCCAGGAGGCAGAGGTTGCAGTGAGCCAAGATTGTGCCACTGCACTCCAGCCTGGGCAACAGAGCGAGACTCTGTCTTAAAAAGAAAAAAAAGGCCGGGCGCGGTGGCTCAAGCCTGTAATCCCAGCACTTTGGGAGGCCGAGACGGGCGGATCACGAGCTCAGGAGATCGAGACCATCCTGGCTAACACGGTGAAACCCCGTCTCTACTAAAAAATACAAAAAAACTAGCCGGGCGAGGTGGCGGGCGCCTGTAGTCCCAGCTACTCGGGAGGCTGAGGCAGGAGAATGGCGTAAACCCGGGAGGCGGAGCTTGCAGTGAGCTGAGATCCGGCCACTGCACCCCAGCCTGGGCGACAGAGCAAGATTCTGTCTCAAAAAAAAAAAAAAAAAAAAAAGAAAAAAAAGGCTGGGCACAGTGGCTCATGCCTGTAATCCCAGCACTTTGGGAGGCCAAGGCAGGCAGATCACGAGGTCAGGAGATTGAAACCATCCTGGCTAACATGGTGAAACCCCATCTCTACTAAAAATACAAAAAAATTAGCCAGGCATGGTGGTGAGCGCCTGTAGTCCCAGCTACTCGGGAGGCTGAGGCAGGAGAATGGCGTGAACCCGGGAGGCAGAGGTTGCCATGAGCCGAGATTGCGCCACTGCATTCCAGCCTGGGCGACAGAGCGAGACTCCGTCTCAAAAAAAAAAAAAAAAAACATATGTAATAAAATCTATTGAGTGAACACTTCCGAAAAATTCTATGAGCAAAGGTAAGGTTCTGGAAGAGCAAAAGGCAGACAAAGCAGCATGACTGGTGCGGTAGGAGCAGAGTCTGGGTGGGGTGGTGGCTGACACCAGGCTAGAAAGGCAGATGGCAACCATGTAGCAGCAGCATTTGTCTCCAGCCTGGCAAAATGTGGAGCTGCTGAAGATCATCAGGCAAGAGAGTCTCAGATAACATGCTCCAGTGAGTAGCATGGAGGATGGAGAAAAATGGAAGAGCAGAAGAAGGGACATCAGTTAAGGGCTCACTGCCGACCTTGATGTGGAAATCCACGGGAAGCGTCCTGGAGCCCACCAGCCGTTTCATGAGGTAGCCCTTCCAGTCGGTGAACTTGGCATGGATGGCTGTGGAGGCACCAGCAGAATCCTGGTTACAGACTGACGACACCTCCACCGACAGGGACGCTAGCACCGACCCCGAGTGGGGGCCCCTCAGCAGTGGGGAGGAAAATAGCTGCCTCTCGAGGCCAGCAAGGACTTCATCCGAGAACCTCAGATTCCACACATGGATTGGCTCCTGGGCCTCTGAGACGGGGAGGGCAGGAAGCCAGGGGGCAAGTGGCTTCTGTTCTAACAAGACAGAGGACTCCCATTCTACCTAACACAAGCAGAGGACTCTCCCTCTACCAGGGGCCCTGCACGAACAAGAGAGGGAATGTTCTCATCAACTCACTCCGTGGGGGCACGAGGATCTTGCTGTTGATGGCACACCAGCCAATGGGGTGGACATCCACAGTTCCCAGGTTGCACCAGAAGTCATGGCTGGCATCATTTTCAAAGCCTTCGTACCGAAGCAGCACCCGATACCCTGAAAAGAAAGGAAAGGGCACCTGTGAAGGAGGGTGAGCTGGGGAAGGTATGCTGTGTTTTTTTTATTATTTTGAGACGGAGTCTTGCTCTGTTGCCCAGGCTGGATTGTAGTGGCGCCATCTCAGCTCACTGCAAGCACCGCCTCCTGAGTAGCTGGGACTACAGGTGCCCGCCACCATGCCTGGCTAATTTTTTTTGTATTTTTAGTAGAGACGGGGTTTCATCGTGTTAGCCAGGATGGTCTCGATCTCCTGACCTTGTGATCTGCCCTCCTTAGCCTCCCAAAGTGCTGGGATTACAAGCGTGAGCCACCGCGCCCGGCCTGGGGAAGGTATGTTGTTAAGCCATCTCTTGTCTCTAGCCTAAGCTGGACTTCCGGCACCTATACTTCCAGGCACGTGTATTCCTGTTGTCCACAACAGTCCTAGTCAATCAAATTCATGCTCCTAGTTAGGAAAGCATTATGGCATGGTGCTGAGAGTTAATTCCCTATAACCTGACCATCCCTGGAATGAATTTTACTTTTTAAATTTTTTTCATTTTTTGTAGAGACAGTGTCTCACTACGTTGCCCAGGCTGGTCTCGAACTCCTGAGCTCAAACAATCCTCCTGCCTCCGCCTCCCAAAGTGCTGGGATTAGAGGTGTGAGCCACGACACCTGGCCCCGGAACAAACTTTATAAATTGGGGTTTCCAGCCAGGCGCGGTGGCTCATGCCTGTAATCCCAGCACTTTGGGAGGCAGAGGATCACCTGAGGTCAGGAGTTTGAGACCAGCCTGGCCAAGATGGTGAAACCCCGTCTCTACTAAATATACAAAAATTAGCCGTGTGGTGGCCAAGTGGCCTGTAGTCCCAGCTATTCGGGAGGCTGGAGAATCGCTTGAACCCAGGAGGCAGAGGTTGCAGTGAGCTGAGATCGCACCACTGCACTCCAGTCTGGGTGAAAGAGCGAGACACCATCTAAAAAAACAAACAAACAAAAAATTAGAGTTTCCAAGTCTGCCAAGCTCTGTGTTCCCTTCTCTGGTAGAAGAATCCTTAGAAGTGGGGCAGAAACCCCAGTAGGTGGGATTTTTATGAAGCCAACTGCTGCCTACAACACTGTCCACCCATCTAGAGATGTCACCCTGCAGACACATCGCTGGCCCTGCCCTGGCCAAACACCCACCTGCTGTCTGGATGACAGAGGCGATCCAGTACACCCGGCTGGGGAGCACAGCGTCGCTGTTGAGCACCTCCACCTTCATCCCTTTCATCACATCCTCCCACTGGTCATAGAGTGGGACCTGTGTGGCGATGAGAGTACGGAGAGAGTGAGCTAACGGCGCTGGCAGGGGAGACGGGCTGCCTCATGACCTCAGTCAAGTCCTCCTTTGCACCTCCACTTTTCGCATTACCCACTGTGTGCAGAACCAGCCTCTAGGGATAAAGAGATGAGGTCCCCTGTCCTTGAAGAGTTAAGCTGGGGAGTGGAGGTGGTGGGATGCAGGGTGATGCCTAGAGACCGAGTCAGACAGAACCGAGTCCTAATCTTTACAGGACTGGTTTCTTACTGTATCATTTTGGGCACATGACGGCTTGGTGAGCCTGGATCCCTTCGTGCCCGTGCCAGCCTGAGCAATGGTGGGGCAATGTTCTTAGCACAAATATACTTTCCTTCAGTCATCACTCAAACCTGTGCTCTGGGCATCATGACCCCCTCATTTACACACAGCCATCCACCTTGCAAGTTTACTCTCTACCTTCCCTCCTATTAAAATGCTCCAGGGGGCCGGGCGCAGTGGCTCACACCTGTAATCCCAGCACTCTGGGAGGCTCAGGTGGGCAGATCACCTGAGGTTGGGAGTTCGAGACCAGCCTGACCAACAGGGAGAAACCCCGTCTCTACTAAAAATACAAAATTAGCCAGGCGTGGTGGTGCATGCCTGTAATCCCAGCTACTCGGGAGGCTGAGGCAGGAGAATCGCTTGAACCTGGGAGGGGGAGGTTGCTGTGAGCCGACAGTGCCATTGCACTCCAGCCTGGGCAACAAGAGTGAAACTCCATCTCAAAAAAATAAATAAAATAAAATAAAATGCCCCAGGACAGCACTGGGGTGATTTAGTTGCCTTCCCAGTACCTAATCCTCACTTTCCTGCCAATGGTGCTTTTGACTCTCCTTTGGGAAAATCACTTTTTTTTTTTTTTTTTTTTTTGAAGAGTCTTGCTCATCACCCAGGCTGGAAGGCAGTGGCGCAATCTCAGCTCATTACAACCTCAGCCTCCCAAGTTCAAGGGATTCTCCTGTCTCGGCCTCCCAAGTAGCTGGGATTACAGGTGCCCGCCATCACTTCCAGCTAATTTTTGTATTTTTAGTAGAGATGTGGTTACACCATGTTGGCCAGGCTGGTCTCGAACTCCCCACTTCAGGTGATCCGCCCGCCTCGGCCTCCCAAAGTGCTGGGATTACAGGTGTGAGCCACTGTGCCCGGCCAAATTCACCTTTTTTATTCTCAGCCCTGGCTTCAGCCAGTTGGGGTATCCCATTCCATCATCCTGGTCACTTGAGTTTAGTTCGTCACAGATCCTGGACACAGCTGTGCTAGCCCAGGCACCTAGGGGCAGGCTTTTTACAAAGCAAATTGGATTATATGTGTTAGACACAGGTACGAGGCAACTCCCCTGGGAATGAAAATGCTGAGCCTGTTAGAGAATTCAGGGCAAAAACCTCCCCACTGCCACCGTCCAGCCTGAAGCCACCCAGTGAAGCAGGTGGAGGAGCAGCTCCATGGCCGGCTCCCTGGCCTCCCTCCCTCAGCTCGAGGGCACTCACGTGCTTGAAACAGCTGACAGGAGCAGCCTTGTAACTGTGATCCTTTAGGAACTTCCCCCAGTCGAAGCCCAAGACCAGAGCTGCAGAGCAGAAAGAGGACGAGTCAGGCTGGGAGCCTGAGCAGCAGCCAGTCTAGGAGCCTGGACCCCAAGGGCCCTGTGGGACCTGCAGAGGTAGGTCCCCCACCCCCAGCAGCCCCTCTCACGGCGCTGCCCACGACACCCTCCTTCACTCCTATACCTGCTCCTCCAGTGGCCATGAGGGACCACTGTTGACTGAATTGAAAGGCGGCAAGACTCAGGAGTAAGGAACATTCAAAGGGAAATTTCTTGCCCTTCTTCCCCCAAAGAGGAAAATTCAAATATCCCTGGGCTTAAATTCCTCCCACCTCCCTCAACCTGATTGGCCACACCCAATCTAAATGTGGGGGAGGGGTGCGCACACGCCAGGGCCCCTGCAACTGAGCTCCTGCCTGCTGAGCTCCATTTCAGTTAGAAACTCAGAACAGTGATAGCAGAGTTGCTTTATGCATACGTTTAACTTGCTTAGCAATTGCTGTACACTCAGAGAAAGAGAAACAGGCTCCTTTCCTCTCCAAACCTGCCTTCAACCAGATCCGGGCCTTCATTGCCCCAGGGAAACAGAAACCACAGGGAGAAAAGCAAAGAGAAACAAAAACAGCCAATTCTTGGCGTTTGAATGATCATGGGTAGGAGTCCTGGTGATTTAAGGGTGGCTGAAGGGATTTTTCTGGGTAATTTCCACAATCCCCAACAGGTGAGGCAGGTGCAATCCGTGGTGACCCTGGCTTAGCGCACTTTCCACCTGGCCGGTTTGCCCAGTCTTCATTCCTAGAAAAGGCCACCCCAAACCCAGCCTCCTCCTCAGCCATGGCAGCTTCCTAAGCGGAGCCCTCTGCTATCTTACCGTCTTGTCCTGTTGGTGTCCCATCTGCCAGCTGTCCTGTCCCTTGGGAGTGGAGGAAGGCTCCAATTTTGGCAGACCAGGCAGCCTTGTGCAGGACTTTGGCTTTCTTGGTGGGTGGTTTTCCCTGGAGAGGAGAGAGGCTATGTGTAGCCCAGCGGCTGGGATCATGACTCTGGATTTGGGCTGCCAAGTTGAAGTCCTGGGCTTGGGTCGGTGACTTAACTTTTGGGCTTCAGTTTCTTCATGTGTGAAACAGTGATGACAGTAACAATCCTGAGCTCAGGGGGTGGTTGTGGGGAAGGGTCGGGGGTGCTAGGCAGGGCTACAGAGCAGGGAGAGACCCATGTTCTATCTTTTAAGCCTTTCTGCCGTGCCAGATTCAAGTCTCAGTCATCTCCTTCCTCCAGTGTCGCTACCAATAGATCCAAAGCAAAGAATGGGCCTCACAGGGGGCCAGAAACGCGCATGAACTGGGAGGCAACCTTCTGTACATACACGAATGTTCAGGAGAGGGTCCACGGCTTTCATCAGGTACTCAAAGGGGGTCCTCCCTTTCCAAAGGGAATGGCCACTGATCTGGTCTGTATTTTGTAACTTAAGCACTGACCAGGAATTTACTAAGGAGATCAGTGAAGCAGAAATCTGGGTTTAAGTCCCAAGCAAACATAGGGGAAAATCCCAGTTCTACAATTTTTAGTAGTATACCTTTAAGTAAGTTACTGAAATTTCTGAGCCTTTATAAAAAGGAATTTTTTTAAAAATCAAATTTTTAAAGATCATTAATTGGACTGAGAATGTCAAGCCCTTAGCGAGTACTCCCAAACTGTAGCTATTAATATTACCAATATTATTCTTAGCTCTCTGAAGAGAGGGACCTTTCTGTGCCTTGACTAACATCTACAAAATGGGGAAACACTGGTAATTGTCTCACAAAGGCGATAGTGTATGAAGCAGTAAGCAGGCTCTAGAACACAGCAGTTTCTAATAAACATCGGTGGTCCTCAAGCTTTGCTGCACATTAGGATCACCTGGGAGCTCTTTCAATCTCTGTCCAGGCCACACGCCATCCCAGTTAAATCAGAATCTTTCGGAGTAGGACCCAAGCATCAATATATTTTTTTAATTTTATTTTTCTTTTTCCCCAGGCTGTAGTGCAGTGGCACGATCTCAGCTCCCTGCAACCTCCACCTCCCAAGTTCAAGCAATTCTCCTGCCTCAGCCTCCTGAGTAACTGGGACTTCAGGCGCACGCCACCACACCTGGCTAATTTATGTATTTTTTGTAGAGACGGGGTTTCATCATGTTGGCCAGGATGGTCTCCATCTCTTGACCTCGTGATCCACCCACCTCGGCCTCCCAAAGTGCTAGGATTATAGGCGTGAGCCACTGTACCCGACCAGCATCAATATTTTTTAAACTTTCCACGTGATCCCAGCTTGCAGGCAAATTTGGGAAGCAGTGTTGTGGATGCTGGTCACAGCTACTGGGAAACAATGTAAGATCAAGCCCCTGAGCTTAGGTTCCAGCCTCAATTCTGCCATTCTCTTCGTACAGAGCCACACTAGGTATGTTATTCTACCTCCTTGGACTTCAGTATACTTAATAAATGTGTGGGTTCAACACCACATCCAAGAACCTTTCCATCTCTAAAAATTCTATAAATGTCAGTAATTTAGAAAATTGGCAAGACTTTCTAGGTAGCTGCCTGTGACATGGAGTCAGACAAGGCACGGACTTCCTGAAGCCACCATGGCTGGTGAACCTTGGGCCTGTTTCCCAGCTTCCTTTCAAAGGATGTATAAAAGTGTGGGGTGAAGACCAAGGGCGTCAGCCTTCCCCAGAGTTCTTGTTTAAAATGTACCAAGAGGCCGGGCGCGGTGGCTCAAGCCTGTAATCCCAGCACTTTGGGAGGCCGAGACGGGCGGATCACAAGGTCAGGAGATCGAGACCATCCTGGCTAACATGGTGAAACCCTGTCTCTACTAAAAATACAAAAAACTAGCTGGGCGAGGTGGCGGGCGCCTGTAGTCCCAGCTACTCGGGAGGCTGAGGCAGGAGAATGGTGTAAACCCGGGAGGCGGAGCTTGCAGTGAGCTGAGATCCGGCCACTGCACTCCAGCCTGGGCGACAGAGCAAGACTCCGTCTCAAAAATAAAATAAAATAAAATAAAATAAAATAAAATAAAATAAAATAAAATGTACCGAACACACCAGACTCTGGGGGATGAGGGTAGGGAATGGACGGTAGCTTCAGGAACCTATAATTTAAAAAGCTCCATAAATGGATTCTTCTGTCCACTGAAGTTTGAGAACATAATAAATACCAGCTGGCCACCAGCAAGGGGCTTTTCAAACTTTCCTGGCCCTTGCCTTCAGTCAATTAGTGGCTCCTATCTCAGCACCAAAGGCCCCGGGAAGGACCCAGGTGACTGCCTCTCACCTGTAATCTAGCCAAGATACTGGCTTTCTTGGAGTTGGAGGAGTAGCTCCTGGAGCAGGAGACGCTGCAGAACCTCTTGGTCTTGGAGAAGAAGGCTTCCCTTGTACCCACGATACCACACATCTCACAGACAGCTGGGAAGAGAACTTAGCACATGACTCACCCGATACGGCCACCTCAAAGCCAACAAAATGATGGGCCCTTCAAAACCTGGGGCACTGCATTAACCAGGTGAGCCCCTGCCCCGACCAAGGCTAATGGAGTAAGAGAAGGAATGGGAGGTACTGGCATGTATATCCTGAATCTACCTGAACAAAGTGCTGCTGCTTGGCCTCCCTTGGCTCCATATGTCAACAGAGGAGCTAATGGAAATCCATGAGGACAACTGGGGGAATAGGTGAGTGTTGAAAAGTTTGTGAGAGGAAAGTGAGAAGAGGCCAGGCATGGTAGCTCCTGTCTGTAATCCCAGCAGTTTGGGAGGCCAAGGAGGGAGGATTGCTTGAGGGCAGGAATTCGAGACCATCCTGGGCAACCCAGCAAGACCTTGTTGCAAAAAAACACAAACAAAAAAAACGCCTGGTGTGATGGCACACGCCTGTCGTCCCAACTTCTTGGGAGGTTAAAGTGGAGGGGGGGACTGCTTGAGCCCAGGAGGTTGACGCTTCAGTGAGCCATGTTTGCACCACTGTACCTCTAGCCTGGGCAACAAAATAAGACACTGTCTCAAAAAAAAAGGAGAGAAAAAATTTATAGGAAGAAAAAGTGCCAGAGTCACTTAACCTCTATGGCTCTACTTTCTCATCTATATAGTAAAGGGACTGAACTAGATCTGTGTTTTTTTTTTTTTTTTTTTTTTGAGATGGAGTCTCACTCTGTCGCCCAGGCTGGAGTGCAGTGGCCCAATCTCGGCTCACTGCAAGCTCTGCCTCCCAGGTTCACGCCATTCTCCTGCCTCAGCCTCCCTAGTAGCTGCGACTACAGGTGCCGCCACCAAGCCCGGCTAATTTTTTTGTATTTTTAGTAGAGATGGGGTTTCACCATGTTAGCCAGGATGGTCTCAATCTCCTGACCTCATGGTCCGCCCACCTCGGCCTCCCAAAGTGTTGGGATTACAGGCGTGAGCCACTACGGCCGGCTAGATCAGTGTTTTAATTGTGACTTCATTTTTTTTTTTTTTTTTGAGACAGAGTTCGCTCTTGTCACCCAGGCAGGAGTGCAGTGGCGCCATCTCGGCTCATTGCAACTTCCGATTCCCGGATTCAAGGGATTCTCCTGCCTCAGCCTCCTGAGTAGCTGGGACTACAGGCGTGTGCCACTACGCCCGGCTAATTTTTTGTATCTTTAGTAGGGGTTTCGCCATGTTGAGCAGGCTGGTCTTGAACTCCTGACCTCAGGTGATCCGCCTGCCTTGGCCTCCCAAAGTGCTGGGATTACAGGAGTGAGTCACCGCGCCTGGCCCGTGACTTCACTATTAGACCCACCTGGGGAGCTTTTAAAAATGCCTGAGCAGGCACAGTGGCTCACACCTGTAATCTCAGCACTTTGGGAGGCCGAGGCAGGTGGATTACCTGAGGTCAGGAGTTCATAGACCAGCCTGGCCAATATGGTGAAACCCTATCTCTATTTTTTATTTTTTATTTTTATTTTTTTTATTTTTATTTTTTTTTTGAGACGGAGTCTTGCTCTGTGCCCCAGGCTGGAGTGCAGTGGCGCGATCTCGGCTCACTGCAAGCTCCGCCCCCCCGGGTTCACGCCATTCTCCTGCCTCAGCCTCCCGAGTAGCTGGGACTACAGGCGCCTGCCACCTCGCCCGGCTAATTTTCTTGTATTTTTAGTAGAGACGGGGTTTCACCGTGTTAGCCAGGATGGTCTCGATCTCCTGACCTCGTGATCCGCCCGTCTCGGCCTCCCAAAGTGCTAGGATTACAGGCTTGAGCCACCGCGCCCGGCCGAAACCCTATCTCTACTCAACATACAAAAACTTAGCCAGGCGTGGTGCTGGGCGCCTATAATCCCAGCTACTCGGGTGAATGGGGCAGGAGAATCCCTTCAACCCAGGAGGTGGAGGTTGCAGTGAGCTGAGATGGCGCCATTGCACTCCAGCCTGGGCAACAAGAGCGAAACTCCGTCTCAAAAATAAAAAAAAAAAAAGAAAAAAAAAAAAAGCCTGAACCTAAAATTCTAATGGTCTGTGATGGGAGATTGGCACCTATAGTTTGTTAAAAGCTCCCCTAGATGATTCTAATGTGCAGAATCCCGGGTCTAAGTGGTCTCTAATGGTTCCTTCTAGTTCTAAATCCTAAGATTCTAAAAGAAGGGTTGGAAGAGGATAGAAGAGAGAAAGATAAAACAGGCAAGGGATGAAAAGAAGACAATATGAATAGAAAGGAAATAAGGCTGAGCGCAGTGGCTCACGCCTGTAATCCCAGCACTTTGGGAGGCCGAGGTGGGCGAATCACAAGGTTAGATTGAGACCATCCTGGCTAACATGGTGAAACCCCATCTCTACTAAAAACACAAAAAATTAGCCGGGCCTGGTGGCGGGCGCCTGTAGTCCCAGCTACTTGGGAGGCTGAGGCAGGAGAATGGCCTGAACCCGGGAGGCGGAGCTTGCAGTGAGCCAAGATTGTGCCACTGCACTCCAGCCTGGGCGATAGAGCGAGACTCCATCTCAAAAAAAAAATAAAAAAATAAAAAAGGAAGTAAGATTCAACAGCAAAGAGTATTAGATTACTCTTGTAACAAGTTTGGGGCCGGGTGCAGTGGCTCACACCTGTAATCCTTGCACTTTAGGAGGCCGAGGTGGGGGATCACTTGAGCTTGGGAGTTCAAGACCAGCCTGGGCAACATGGCAAAACCCTGTCTCTACAAAAAAAACCACAAAACTTAGCCAGGCATGGTGGCATATGCCTGTAGTCCCAGCTACTCAGGAGGTTCAGGTGGAATGACTGCCTGAGCCCAGGAGGTCAAGGCTGCAGTGTGAGCCATTTTCACACCACTGCACTCCAGCCAGGGTGACAGAATGAGACCCTGTCTCAAAACAAAAAAAGTTTGGGATCCAAGGGATGGCAGTGTCATCACAGACTAGCCTGCCTCTCTTCACAGGCAGCCCACACATGGGAGGCCGTGACACAGGGGTTCAGCAGCTGTCCAAGCATCACATTTCTGAACTCAACTGGCTTCCAGATGATCCACAGGGATTCTCATCTGCCTGCCCCCAACCCAATCCTCCTACCCAGGGTCACTTTATCATGTATTACCTCCCCACTCCCACCCTGACTTCCAAGCCACAAGCTATTTGTCCCTTCTCAGAAAGGAACCAAAACACTTTAGGTTTCCTATCTTCTAACATCCAGGCTGGAAATCCACTGTATATACTTACACAAAAAAGCAGCACCGTGTTATTCAGCGGCATCTAAACTGTGCTGGAATACACATTAGTTGTATGAAAGAATGAATGAAGTCACAATGTGAAATTAGACTGGGGCCGGGCACAGTGGCTCACTTCTGTAATCCCAGCACTTTGGGAAGCCGAGGTGGGTGAATCACCTGAGTTCAGGAGTTTGAGACCAGCCTGGTCAACATGGTGAACCCCCACCTCTACTAAAAATACAAAAATTAGCTGGGTGTGGTGGTGGGTGCCTGTAATCCCAGCTACTTGGAAGGCTGAGGCACGAGAATCACTTGAACTCGGGAGGTGGAGGTTGCAGTGAGCCAAGATCATGCCACTGCACTCCATCCTGGGCAACAGGGCGAGACTCAAGTCTTTTTTTTTTTTTTTTTTTTTTTTTTTTTTGAGACGGAGTCTCGCTCTACCGCCCAGGCTGGAGTGCAGTGGCCGGATCTCAGCTCACTGCAAGCTCCGCCTCCCGGGTTTACGCCATTCTCCTGCCTCAGCCTCCCGAGCAGTTGGGACTACAGGCGCCTGCCACCGCGCCCGGCTAGTTTTTTGTATTTTTTTTTTTTTTGGAGACGGAGTCTCGCTCTGTCGCCCAGGCTGGAGTGCAGTGGCACCATCTCGGCTCACTGCAAGCTCCGCCTCCCGGGTTCACGCCATTCTCCTGCCTCAGCCTCCCGAGTAGCTGGGACTACAGGCGCCCACAACCGCGCCCGGCTAATTTTTTGTATTTTTAGTAGAGACGGGGTTTCATCATGGTCTCGATCTCCTGACCTTGTGATCCGCCCGCCTCGGCCTCCCAAAGTGCTGGGATTACAGGCGTGAGCCACCGCGCCCAGCCGTTTTTTGTATTTTTTTAGTAGAGACGGGGTTTCACCGTGTTAGCCAGGATGGTCTCGATCTCCTGACCTCGTGATCCGCCCGTCTCGGCCTCCCAAAGTGCTGGGACTACAGGCTTGAGCCACTGCACCCGGCCGAGACTCAAGTCTTAAAAAAAAAAATTCAGCAAAGGAAGTACCGCTGTGGCTACTTGGGGTGCTTCTGTCTCTCTTACAGATCCTTACACATCTGATCCCTTAGAAATCACAGTTAACAGCCTTTTACATATGGATGGCTCTGCCCATATAGCCTATATCCATCCCCCTCTTCCTCTATAATCTTCTGACTCCTCTCCATCCTCAGGGGACACTCTGAAGGCACCTGGCTCAGAACCACTGCCATCCAAGGAGCGAGGAGTCCCAGGGCTGAGCAAATGCAGGGGGGAGGTCGGCAGTTCCCCTGCTTCCCGATCCTCATTTTCTGCTTCACTTGACTCCTCCAGATAGGAGCTGCTCTCACTGCCCACACTGCTGTTATAACTCCGGAAACTATCATAGCCACCAAACAGCTCCAAGTCGTCATCTTCCTCTTCCTCCATTGGTTCTGAAGACGGGGTCTCCTAATGGAGGATGACACAAACCAGGTAGAAAGAATTATGGTTGGCTTTAGTGCACGGGGGGAGAAGCTGCAGATCTGCTATCAGCCCCCTCACACTTCCGGGAACCTTCCAAATACCAGGATCATTACTCCTATTTCCACATTTCTCCACCATGATGCAATACAACAGCTTAACAAGACAGAAAATATGTGTTAGGAATTCACCAGGCTCCTCTGTGGATTTCCAAATGATGATATTTTAACATGGTTCAAATAGAATACTGTGTAACAATGAGGGCCGGGTGCAGTGGCTCACGCCTGTAATCCCAACACTTTGGGAGGCCGAGGCCGGCAGATCACCTGAGGTCAGGAGTTCGAGACCAGCCTGGCCAAGACGGTGAAACCCTGTCTCTACTAAAAAATACAAAAAAAAAAAATGAGCCAGGTGTGGTAGTGGGTGCCTGTAGTCCCAGTCACTCGGGAGGCTGGCGCAGAGAATCGCTTAAACCCAGGAGGCAGAGGCTGCAGTGAGCCAAGATTGTGCCACTGCACTCCAGTCTGGGTGACAGAGCGAGACTCTATCTCAAAAAAAAAAAAAAAGTGAAATATCCTAAGGTACTTCACAAAGACTTTCTGGGGTAGAAGATATATATTACAAATTAATTCTTAGCCGGGCATGGTGGCCCATACCTGAAATCCTAGTACTTTGGGAGGCCAAGGCGAGTGGATCACGAGGTCAGGAGTTCAAGACCAACCTGGCCAAGATGGTGAAACCCTGTCTCTACTAAAAATACAAAAATTGGCCGGGTGTGGTGGCAGGCGCCTGTAATCCCAGGTACTTGGAAGGCTGAGGCAGAGAACTGCTTGAACCTGGGAGGCGAAGGTTGCAGTGAGCTAAGATCGTACCACTGTACTCCAGCCTGCGCGACAGAGTGACTCTGTCTCAAAAAGAAAAAAGAAATGTCTTCTGTGTTCAATATTACATCAAAATGATCTCAACTCAGAAACAGTTTAAGTCACAGAAAAGTTAATTTGGGACCCAGACTGCTCCAAAGAGGATCGGAGAGGCAGATGACACACAGATAACTGTGGCATCTTGGGGTGTACTATAGCGCTAGATTCAGCTCTGATCCTAACTAGCTATAGGGCCTTGAGCAAGTCATTTAACTTCTGTGGGCTTCAATTTTCTCATCTATAAAATAAAAATATTTGACTCAGCTGGGCGTGGTGGCTCATGCCTGTAATCCCAGCACTTTGGGAGGCTGAGGCGGGCGGATCACAAGGTCAGGAAATTGAGACCATCCTGGCTAACAGGGTGAAACCCTGTCTCTACTAAAAATACAAAAAATTAACCAGGCGTGGTGGTGGGAGCCTGTAGTCCCAGCTACTCAGGAGGCTGAGGCAGGAAAATGGCATGAACCTGGGAGACGGAGCTTGCAGTGAGCCGAGATGGTGCCACTGCACTCCATCCTGGGCGACAGCCAGACTCCGTCTCAAAAAAATAAAAATAAATTAATTAGCCAGGTGTGGTGGCATGTGCCTGTATTCCCAGCTCCTTGGAGCTGAGGTGGAAGGATTGCTTGAGCCTGGGAGGTGAAGGCGGTAGTGAGCCATAACCATGCCACTGCTATCCAGCCTGGGCAAGAGAGTGAGATACTGTCTCAAAAGAAAAAAAAAAGCCAGGTGGTGGTGGTATGCACCTGTAGTTCTAGCTACTCAGAAGGCTGAGGTGGGAAGATAGCTTGAGCCTGGGAGGTCAAGGCTGTACTGAATCATGGTCACATCATTGCACTCCAGCCTAGATGACAGAGGGAGACGCTGTCTCAAAGGGAAAAAAAAAAAAAAAAAAAAGGTGGCCGGGCGCGGTGGCTCAAGCCTGTAATCCCAGCACTTTGGGAGGCCGAGACGGGCGGATCACGAGGTCAGGAGATCGAGACCATCCTGGCGAACACGGTGAAACCCCGTCTCTACTAAAAAATACAAAAAAAAACTAGCTGGGCGAGGCGGCGGGCGCCTGTAGTCCCAGCTACTCGGGAGGCTGAGGCAGGAGAATGGCATAAACCCGGGGGGCGGAGCTTGCAGTGAGCTGAGATCCAGCCACTGCACTCCAGCCCGGGCGACAGAGCCAGACTCCGTCTCAAAAAAAAAAAAAAAAAAAAAAAAAAAAAAGGTGTGAAGAGCTCAAATACCATCTCTAGTGCTTACTTGCTGTGTGACCTGCAGCAAGTCAATTTTGCAGTGTTTCAGTTTCCACATCTGTACAATGAGGATAGTACCACCTATTTCACAGGGTTTGGGGGCTGGCCACAGGGGCTCATGCCTCTAATCGCAGCACTTTGGGAGGCCGAGGCAGGAGGATTGCTTGAGCCTGGAGTTCAAGACCAGACTGGGCAACATAGGGAAACCCTGTCTCTACAAAAACTGGAAAAAATTAGCTGGGCGTGGTGGTTAGGGAGGCTGAAGTGGGAGGATCTCTTGAGCCAGGGAGGTCAAGGCTGCAGTGAGCTATGACTGTACCACTGCACTCCAGCCTGGGTGATAGAGAGCAACTCTGTCTCAAAAAAAAAAAAAAAAAAGGATTTGGGGGAGAAGTAAGAGACAATACAGGCAAAGCACTCAGAATAGTGACTTGCATATAGTAAGTGCTCAATAAACGTTGCCAACATTTACTGGTTGAAAGCATAGACTATGATTTGCCTAGGTTTGAATCCTGGCTCTAACATTTATTAACTGTGTGATTTTGTGCGTATTTTATCTTGCTACCCTCAGTTCTTCATCATTACAAGAGAGATAATAAGCTTTCTTTAGATAATTCTTATGAAGATTAAGATATGTAAAGCCTAGTTCTATTTCCAGCAGTCAGTAACAGCTCTAAAAGTGTGACATGCTATTATTCTCCACATTATTATTTTCCTTTACCCTTGCACAATGTTTGAGCTATTCCACTTTATATTTGCAACTATACATGCAAATATGCTAGAAAGGAAACAGTTCAAATATAGGTACCCTTGTCAGGCAGGGTGACAGAGACCACCTATAGTCCCAGCTACTTAGGAGGTTGAGGTGTGAGGATTGCTTGAGCCCAAGAGTTCGAGGCTGCAGTGCGTTGTCATCACGCCTGTGAGTAACCACTGCACTCCAGCCAGGGCAACAGAGGAACACCCCGTCTCTTAAAACAAATATAAAGTGCCCAGAAACCAAATGATTAAAGGATGAGGCGGGGTGCAGTGGCTCACGCCTGTAATCCCAGCACTTTGGGAGGTCGAGGCGAAGCAGTCAGATCACCTGAGGTCAGGAGTTCGAAACCAGTCTGACCAACATGGTGAAACCTCGTCTCTACTAAAAATATAAAAATTAGCCGGGTGTGGTTGCGCATGCCTGTAATCCCAGCTACATGGGAGGCGGAGACAGGAGAATTGCTTGAACCCGGAGACGGAGGTTGCAGTGAGCCGCGATCGGGCCATTGCACTCTAGCCTGGGCAACAGAGCAAGACTCCGTCTGAAAGAAAAAACAAAAGGGATGAGTGGGTTCCAGGTTGCAGTACAATGTGAAAAGCATAACAGACAGTTTCGGAGGCGGACAGACTTAGAGCCAACCTCCTTCACTTTCCAGCCGGGGTAACTTCCTGGGGCGTCGCACCACCTCTAAGCCTCAGTGGCTTGAACGACAAAGACGAAAGAATAATAATTCCTGTGAGGGTACTGGAAGATAATGCACATGAACGTTACAGACAAGGAGTGATGTTCACCCAACGTTAATCGCCCTTCACTTCCCACCTCATGTAACAGGCCTCACAAGCCCTAAAGAACACGGCCACGAGACAATGAGGATAAAGAATCGATTCAGGAGCTCTCACATCCTAAACCTAGTTCCCCTTCCCCCAGGCCAGGGACGGCTGTTCCTCCCTGAACTCGCCGAACATTGGCCCCAGCAGGAGGGGAGCAAAAAGTAACGCCAGTCGCCTCTGGCCCTGGCTCAGTTTAACTATCTCAGTTTATCCATCCTTCCACCTTCCATCCTCCAGACGTCGCTAAAAGCCCTAAAGAAGGGTCCACGGAGCGAGGATCTCGGGGTTCCCCTTCCAAGTCACGCTAAGTCCTCTCCTTCTCACCTCAATACTCGGGGGCTTCTCCATGAGACCTCAGTTTCGCCAAGCGTCACCAGGTGCAGGAAGCCATATTGGCCTCGTCGCTCTCCACGAGAGCACTCATTGGTCGCCTCCCTGAGCCGCGGGCCAATCACGCTGCAGGAAGGAGGAAAAGCCGGTTCCGTGCTTGCTCGCGCCTTTCTCTCCCTTTGGGCGGGGAAACCGCGGGCGCTTGTGGTAATTGTAGTTCGCCTTGGGTGTGCAGGGTGGGGCGTTACCATAGTGACGTGGAAACCAGGAACGCTGGAAACCTGGTGCGCCTCACGCCGACTGTTCCAGTTACGCCAACCTCTTGACTTCATTGGGATGTTATTCACTAAACGGTTACTGAGCACCTATGATAGTCACTGTTCCAGACTCCAGGAATAACCTCGTACTCTCCCGAGTTAGGTATTTAAGGTATCCTTTTGCTGGGATGCATAGCAGAGGGACTCATTTCCAACTCAGGCAGAAACTGAAATACTCCAGATTGAAAAGAAGAAAAAAAAAGAAAGAAACTGGAATACTGTGTGTGTATGTGTGTGTGTGTGTGTGTGTGTGTGTGTTTTCTTGAGACGAAGTCTTGCCCTGTCGCCCAGGCTGGAGTGCAGTGGCGCGATCTTGCTTCACTGCAACCTCCACCTTCCGGGTTCAAGCGATTCTCGCGCCTCAGCCTCCCAAGTAGCTGGGATTACAGGCGCCCGCCACCAAGCCCGGCTAAGTTTTGTATTTCTTAGTAGAGATGGGGTTTCACCATCTTGGCCAGGCTGGTCTTGAACTCCTGACCTCATGATCCACCCGCCTCAGCCTCCCAAAGTGCTGGGATTACAGGCGTGAGCCACCGCGTCAGCTGAAACTGGAATATTCTTTTTCTCAATGCTGTAAGTGTCCAGCCTCCTCAAAATCTTGCAACCTTCCTCATGCACCACTCCCTCCTGGGTAAAAACCTTGAATCTGAGGCTCTCTGCCTCATCCCGTTAGGGTTTCCCACAACCTCTTTAGACACCCTGAGTTCTAGGTGCTGTTGTGGAGCTTTGCAAACATCTTTTCAAACCCTTACACATCCTATCACCGTTTGAAAGAAGAGGAAGTGGTGGCTCTTCAGGTTTAGGCACTTTCCAAGATCACACAGGATAGGGATTCCAAATTTAGTACAAATTCCTTCCCTATGCTATGCTGTGTCCCAATGAATTAATTGAGACTCTAAATGCAATATGTGGAGGCTGAATACATACAAAACATATGCCTAAATTTGAGGTCCACCATGGAGATGTGAAACTCTTCCTAGATGTCTTTCTTTCCTTCAACCCCTTCCACCCTAAACCCCTGTATCCATGCTGCCAACATGTTGGTTTTTCTACCTCCAAAATATATCCTGTATTTCCTCCACTACCACTCTAATACAAGCCACCGGCCCATTTCAGCAGCCCTTCAAGTGGTCACCCTTTCCTTCCTTCCTTCCTCCCTCCCTCCCTCCCTCCCTCTCTCTCTCTTTCTTTCTTTCTTTCTTTTTTGAGACGGAGTCTCGCTCTGTTGCCCAGGCTGGAGTGCAGTGGCACGATCTCGGCTCACTGCAAGCTCCACCTCCCGGGTTCACACCATTCTCCTGCCTCAGCCTCCCAAGTAGCTGAGATTACAGGTGCCCACCACCATGCCAGCTAATTTTTTGTATTTTTAGTAGAGAGGGAGTTTCACCGTGTTAGCCAGGATGGTCTCGATCTCCTGACCTAGTGATCCGCCTGTCTTGGCTTCTCAAAGTGCTGGGATTGCAGGCATGAGCCACCGCGCCCTGCCCTCTTTCTTTTATTGATTGATTGGTTGATTGAGATGGAGTCTCCCTCTGTCATCCAGGCTGGAGTGCAGTGGGATCTCTGCTCATTGCAACCTCCGCCTCCCATGGTCACCCTTTTTAAATCTTCACCTTTAATCCACACAGGTGATCTTTAAAACTCATAGACCTGGCCAGGCACAGTGGCTCACCCCTGTAATCCCAGCACTTTGGGAGGTCAAGGTGGGAAGATCACAAGGTCAGGATATCTTAACCAGCCTGGCCAAGATGGTGAACCCCATCTCTATTAAAAATTCAAAAATTAGCTGGGCGTGGTGGCATGTGCCTGTAATCCCAGCTACTTGGGAGGCTGAGGCAGGAGAATCGCTTGAACCAGGGAGTCAGAGGTTGCAGTGAGTTGAGATCGCGCCACTACACTCCAGCCTGGGCAACAGAGCAAGACTCCATCTCAAATAAATAAATAAATAAATAAATAAATAAATAAATAAATAAATGTTCTGGAATGAGATAGTGGTGAAAAAAAAGAAAAAGAAAGATTGATTCAGCAAGTGCAAAGGCCACATTGGTGGAACAGCAAGTGCAAAGGTCCTGGGGCCAACCCAAGCTTGGTACACAATAAACAGAAAAATAGGGAGAGTAGATGGATATAGCAAAAGATGGAGAGGGTGGCACAAGACGAGGTTAGAGAGAAAGCTGGAACCAGGTCATTCAGGGTCTTGTGGAGTGCTTGGATTTTATTCTGTGCAAGGGAAAGGCATTAGAGTTTGTTTGTTTGGTTGGTTTTGAGACAAATTTCACTCTCATTTCCCAGGCAATGGTTCGATCTTGGCTCATCACAACCTCTGCCTCCCAGGTTCAAGCAATTCTCCTGCCTCAGCCTCCCAAGTAGCTGGGATTACAGGCATGCGCCACCACACCTGGCTAATTTTTTGTTTTGTTGTTGTTGTTGTATTTTTAATAGAGACAGGGTTTCTTCATGTTGGTCAGGCTGGTCTCGAACTCCCGACCTCAGGTGATTCTCCCACTTGGGTGAATAGTCTTGATCTCCTGACCTCGTGATCCTCCTGCCTTGGCCTCCCAAAGTGCTGAGATCACAGGCCTGAGTCACTGCGCCAGGGTAAAAATTTTTTTAAATTAGCCAAGTGTGGTGGCGTGCACCTGTGGTCCCAGATACTCTGGAGGCTGAGGAGGGAGGATTGCTTGAGCCCAGGAGGTTGAGGCTACAGTGAACCATGTTCATGACACTGCACTCTACCCTAGTGACAGAGAAAAAAAAAAAGTTGTCTGGCTGGGCATGGTGGCTCGCGTCTGTAATCCCAGCACTTTGAGAGGCTGAGGCAGGTAGATTACTTGAAATCAGGAGTTCTGCTGGACGTGGTGGCTCATGCCTGTAATCCCAGGATTTTGGGAGGCCAAGGCGGGCGGATCACCTTAGGTCAGGAGTTCAAGACGAGCCTGGCTGATGTGGTGAAACCCCGTCTTTACTAAAAATACAAAAATTATCCGGGCTTAGTGCAGCGTACCTGTAATCCCAGCTACTTGGGAGGCTAAATCGCTTGAACCCAGGAGGCAGAGGTTGCAGTGAGCTGAGATCGTGCCATTGCACTCCAGCCTGGAAAAAAAAAAAAAAAAAGAATTCTAGATCTCCCTGGCCAACATGGTGAAAAGCCTGTCTTGATTAAAAAAACATACAAAATATTAGCCTGGCGTGGTGGCACAAGCGTATAGTCCCAGTTACTTGGGAGGCTGAGGTGGGTGGATCACTTGAGGTCAGGAGTTTGAGACCAGCCTGGCTAACATGGTGAAACCCCATCTCTGCTAAAAATAGAAAAATATTGGCTGGGCACATTGTTCATGCCTGTAATCCCAGCAGTTTGGGAGGCTGAGGCAGGTGGATCGCCTGAGGTCAGGAGTTCGAGACCAGCCTGACCAATATGGTGAAACCCCATCTGTACTAAAGATATAAAAATTAGCCGAGTGTGGTGGCATGTGCCTGTATTCCCAGCTACTCGGGAGGCTGAGACAGGAGAATTGCTTGAATCAGGGTGGCAGGGGATGCAGCAAGCCGAGATTATGCTACTGCACTCCAGTCTAGACGACAGAGCGAAACTCCGTTTAAAAAAAAAAAGAAAAATTAGCTGGATGTGCTGGTGCATGCCTATAATCCCAGCTGCTCAGAGGCCGAGGCAGGAGAATTGATTGAACCTGGGAGGCAGAGGTTGCAGTGAGCCGAGATCTTGCCACTGCACTCCAGGCTGGGTGACAGAGTGAGATTTTCTCTTAAAAACAAACAACCAACCAGGCCGGGCGCGGTGGCTCAAGCCTGTAATCCCAGCACTTTGGGAGGCCGAGGCGGGCGGATCACAAGGTCAGGAGATCGAGACCACAGTGAAACCCCGTCTCTACTAAAAATACAAAAAATTAGCCGGGCGCGGTGGTGGGCGCCTGTCCTAGCTACTCAGGAGGCTGAGGCAGGAGAATGGCGTGAACCCAGGAGGCGGAGCTTGCAGTGAGCTGAGATCGCGCCACTGCACTCCAGCCTGGGCAACAGCGTGAGACTCCGTCTCAAAAAAAAAAAAAAACAAAAAACAAACAAACAACCAATAAACCAACAACAAGAAAAAAGTTGTCTGGGTTGAATAGTAGATTGGCAGGGCAGAGAGCAGAGGAGGCGAGTTCAAGGGATTTATTTACATAGTATGAAACAGAAAAGCACGTTTGTGTTGCTAGTGGGAGTGATCCAGTGGAGACAGACAGATCAATGATCCTGGACAGAGGGACAGTGATGCACAGAAGGCCTTAAAAGACAGGAGCGTATTAGGTCCACATGTAGAGGGATGAATTAGTCCAGCCAAAAAGGTACCTTTGCTACAGGATAAAACCCCTGCCCAGGAGCTCCGTAGCAGAAGGAACTGCCACACTGTTACTGTTCTGGGGTGGCCACTGTTGCTTAGCAACCTGTGTTTAATAAGATGTTTCAACTGAATTCCTAATAAATGGCCATTTCAACTTACACCAACGGTTCCAGTCACTGGCGTTCCTGCTCTGCTTATTTCCAACGCTGAAACTGGACTCTCAGGTTTTTACTTCCTTGTACTGTTGATGATGTATGCATTTTTTTTTTTTTTTTTTTTTTTGAGACGGAGTTTCACTCTTGTTGCCCAAGCTGGAGTGCAATGGTGCAATCTCGGCTCACTGCATCCTCTGCCTCCTGGGTTGAAGTGATTCTCCTGCCTTAGCCTTCCGAGTAGCTGGGATTACGGGTATGCACCACCATGCCAGGTTATTTTTTGTATTTAGTAGAGACGAGGTTTCACCATGTTGGTCAGGCTGGTCTCGAACTCCTGACTTCAGTTAATCCACCCAACTCAGCCTCACTAAAGTGCTGGAATTACAGGTGTGAGCCACCGCACCTGGCCTAATTTTGTATTTTCAGTAGAGACAGGATTTCTCCATGTTGGTCAGTCTGGTCTTGAACTACCGACCTCGGGTGATCTGCCCACCTTGGCCTCCCAAAGTGCTGGGATTAGGATTTCAGGTGTAAGCCACTGCGCCTGGCTTTTTTTTTTTTTTTTCTAAACGGTGTCTCAGCCCGGCGTGGTGCCTCACACCTGTAATCCCAGCACTTTGGGAGGCCAAGGCAGGTGGGTCACGAGGTCAGGAGTTCAAGACCAGCCTTGTCAAGATGGTGAAACCCCATCTCTACTGAAAATGCAAAAATTAGCTGGTCATGTTGGTGGGTGCCTGTAATCCCAGATGCTTAGGAGGCTGAGGCAGAGAATTGCTTGAACCCAGGAGGTGGAGGTTGCAGTGAGCCGAGATCGTGCCACTGCACTCCAGCCTGGACGACAGAGCGAGATTCCATCTCAAAAAAAAAAAAGAAAAAAAAGAAACGGGCCGGGCGCGGTGGCTCAAGCCTGTAATCCCTGCACTTTGGGAGGCCGAGACGGGCGGATCACGAGGTCAGGAGATCGAGACCATCCTGGCTAACATTGTGAAACCCCGTCTCTACTAAAAAATACAAAAAACTAGCCGGGCGCAGTGGCGGGCACCTGTAGTCCCAGCTACTCGGGAGGCTGAGGCAGGAGAATGGCGTAAACCCGGGAGGCGGAGCTTGCAGTGAGCTGAGATCCGGCCACTGCACTCCAGCCTGGGCGACACAGCGAGACTCCGTCTCAAAAAAAAAAAAAAAAAAAAAAAAAAGAAACGGAGTCTCGCTCTGTCACCCAAGCTGGAGTGCAGTGGCACAATCTCAGCTCACTGCAACATCCACCTCTGAGGTTGAAGCGATTCTCCTGCCTCAGTCTCTGGAGTAGCTGGGACTATGGGTACGTGCCACCATGCTAGGCTAATATTTTGTATTTTTTTAGTAGAGACAGGATTTTGCCATGTTGGACAGGGTGGTCTAGAACCCCTGACCTCAAGTGATCCACTTGCCTTGGCCTCCCAAAGTGCTGGGATTACAGGTGTGTGCCACCACATCCAGCCACAAGAAACATCTTTTTTTCTTTTCCTTTTTTTTTTTTTTTCTGAGATAGGGTCTTACTCTGTCACCACCCAGGCTGTCACAGCTCACTGCAGCCCCAACCTCCCATGGTCAAGCAATCCTCCTATCTCAGCCTCCTGAGTAGTGGGGACCACAGGTGTGCGCCACCAGGCATGGCTACTTTTTGTATTTTTTGTATAGAGGGGGTTTCTCCATGTTGCCCAAGCTGGTCTTGAATCCTGGACTCAAGCAATCCACCCACCTTGTCCTCCCAAAGTGCTGGGATTACAGGTGTGAGCCACAGAGCCCAGCCCCACAGGACCCTTCTAATTGGTCTCCATGCTTTTTCTTTTCTTTTTTGAGATGGAGTCTTACTCTGTCACCCAGGCTAGAGTGCAGTGGCATGATCTCGGCTCACTACAACCTCTGCCCCCTGGGTTCAAGCAATTCTCCAGCCTCAGCCTCCCTAGTAGCTGTGTTTACAGGCATGTGATACTACGCCTGGCTAATTTTTGTATTTTTACAAAAATTACAAGAGATGGGGTTTTTGCCATGTTGGCCAGGCTGGTCTCAAACTCCTGACCTCAAGCGATCCGCGCCACTCAGCCTCCCAAAGTGCTGGGATTACAGGCACGAGCCACCGCTCCCGGCCCCCTTGCTTCTTCTCTTGATCCACCTCCAGTTCATTCTTCACACAGACACTAAGTGTAATACAGACATCGAATCAGTTTACTCTCCTGCTTAAAGCCTTCAAAGGTTTTCCATTGTGCTCTCCTGCTAACTGGAACTTTTCTCCACCTCAGTCCCTATATTCTGGGTCTCTGCCCGAAATGCTCTTCCCCCACAATTCCCTTCCCAGAAATGGCTCCTTCTTATCCTGCAAGTAAAGGTATGTTCCCTACTTAGCAGGCCTTTCCCCCGTTGCCTAGGCTGTATCACAACACCTGCTAAATTCCTCCTCAGATGGAATTAGATGTTTGATAAGTCTTCATTGTCTCCCTGAAGGAGGTAGGAAGCTCCATGAGGACAGAGAGATTCACCTGTGTTTTCCCAGAGTCCAGCACGGGGCCTGGTGCACAGTAGGCACCAAATAAATATTTGATGAGGCCAGGTGCAGTGGCTCACACCTGTAATCCCAGCACTTTGGGAGACTGAGGCGGGCAGATGACCTGAGGTCAGGAGTTCGAGACTTGCCTGGCTAACATGGTGAAACGCCGTCTCTACTAAAAATACAAAAATTAGCTGGGCGTGGCGGCAGGCACCTATAATCTCAGCTACTTGGGAGGCTGAGACAGGAGAATGGCTTGAACCCAGGAGGAAGAGGTTGCAGTGAGCCGAGATTGCACCACTGCACTCCAGCCTGGGCAAGAAAGTGAAACTCCATCTTAAATAAATAAATAAATAAATATTTGATGAATAAGATGATTTGTCAGTAGCAGATGCTCTGTGAAATGTATGGCTTTACTCCTAAAGTATTACTAAAAGATTAAGCAACTAATAAAGGTTATTTTTCTCAGCTGGTTTCTACCATACCGGTGTCTAATAGGATGATCATAACTACTATATACTGTGCACACTTATTTATTTTATTTATTTTTTGTAACTGGCTCTGTCGCCCAAGCTGGAGTGCAGTGGCATGATCTTCGCTCACTGAAACCTCTGCCTCCTGAGTTCAAGCGATTCTCCTCCCTCAGCCTCCCGAGTAGCTGTGACTACAGACGTGCACCACCATGCCAGGCAAATTGCTGTTTTTGTTTTTTTTTTTTTGAGACAGAGTCTCGCTCTGTCGCCCAGGCTGGAGTGCAGTGGCCGGATCTCAGCTCACTGCAAGCTCCGCCTCCCGGGTTTACGCCATTCTCCTGCCTCAGCCTCCCGAGTAGCTGGGACTACAGGCGCCCGCCACCTCGCCTGGCTAGTTTTTTTTTTTGAGACGGAGTCTCGCTCTGTCGCCCAGGCTGGAGTGCAGTGGCCGGATCTCAGCTCACTGCGAGCTCCGCCTCCCGGGTTCACGCCATTCTCCTGCCTCAGCCTCCCGAGTAGCTGGGACTACAGGCGCCCACCACCTCGCCCGGCTATTTTTTTGTATTTTTTTAGTAGAGACGGGGTTTCACCGTGTTAGCCAGGATGGTCTCAATCTCCTGACCTCGTGATCCACCCGTCTCGGCCTCCCAAAGTGCTGGGATTACAGGCTTGAGCCACCGCGCCCAGCCTGCCTGGCTAGTTTTTTGTATTTTTTAGTAGAGACGGAGTTTCACCGTGTTAGCCAGGATGGTCTCGATCTCCTGACCTCGTGATCCGCCCGTCTCGGCCTCCCAAAGTGCTGGGATTACAGGCTTGAGCCACCGCGCCCGGCCGAACTGCTGTATTTTTAGTAGAGACAGGGTTTCACCATGTTGGCCAGGCTGGTCTTGAACTCCTGACCTAGTGATCCGCCCGCCTCAGCCTTCCAAAGTGCTGGGATTACAGGCGTGAGCAACCGCTCCCGGCAATTTTTGCATTTTAATACATAGCACAATCAACCACTCAGGGATTTCCTCTTGATTTCTCCCTCTCCATCCCTCATTGTTCAATCCAATAGCAAATCCTTTATTCTCCAAAAGCTACCTCAAATATTTGTTACTTCTATCTATTTATTTCAGACGGGGTCTCCCTCTGTCGCCCAGGCTAGAGTGCAGTGGCGCGACCACGGCTCATTGCAGCCTCCACCTCCTGGGCTGAATCCTCAAACGTCAGCCAACCCTCAAACCCCGCCCCAGTAGCTGGGACTACAGGAGTGAGACATCGCACACAGATAATCAAAAAACAAACCAAAAAAAAAACTTTTTTTTTTTTTTTTTTTTTTTTTTTTGGTAGAGACAGGGTCTCATTATGTTGCCTGGGCTGGAATTTTTACTTCTTTTTATCTCTACTGCCATCACCTAAATCCAGACCACCATCATATCAACCCTGGATCCCACTGAAGCTCCTAGCTGGGCTCCCCTCTTACCCTATCCTATTATTTTGCTACGTAGCAATCTTTTTAAAACGGTACTTTGGTTTGACTAACTCCTTTGTGTCACTGATTTGCAGGACGAGGGCTTTTACCCATATGAGCCACTTCTGTCTCCTCTTCCTCCTGTTATAAGACTCCTGGGGAGGGGGCGGGTGACCCAAGTAGAAGTGGAAGAGTTAGAGAAAGGCCAGGATAAGAGAATTATTCATTCAAATAATGTATCGCGTGCCCCTATGCTCTGCGCACTGTGGGTATAGCAGTGAACTCGAGGACCGCACAGTTCGGGCGCTCCCAGAGCTTCAGTTCCAATTCCATCCGAAGGAAGGGAGACAAAGCTTTCCCGCGCGGACTAGCGGCCAGGCGCGGCGCTAACTGCTTTGACGCCCCGCCTGCCGCCGTGCCTCAGCTCGCCTCTTCTGCACAACGGGACGATCACTGGACGGTGCCCTCTTTGCCCCTCAGGGCCACGGGGAAGGTCCCGCCCCGAGCGCTCAGCCGGAGGGCGTCGCACCAAGAGCCCCTGCGCAACTCCCGATGTGGGCGGGGCCCAAAGGTTACGTGACGGGGAAGGCGGGCACGCGGGCTGCGAGCACCAACCGCCGGCCGCCCCGAGCGCGTCTCCCCGCCCCCATCCCCGCCCCCGCCCCGCCCCGCCCCCAGCGCGTGCCCGCCCGGCGCCCTCTAGGCTGGAAGGCTGCAGGAGCGCTACCGGTGCCAGAACTGCCAGAGCGGGAGGAGCGCGGCGCGGGCCAGCTGGGACTGCTGGACAGCGGGGTCCAGGCTAGAGGGGAGCGGTCAGTGACGGCTGTGGAGGAGGGAGGCGCTGAGCGTCAGCGCGGGAGTCGAGCCTGTGGGCCACTGAACTGGGGGGCTGGCCGAGGTGGGGCTCCCGCCCTGAGGGCGCGCCTTAGGGAGGGGACAGGGGCCGGCGGGACCCTGCTTTGTCTTAGTCGCACTGAGGTGAGGGGGCTGCACTTGGCCGAGCAGCGAGGACCGTGCCCGGCTCAGAGAGAGCTCTCGGAGTGTCCGGGCTAGATTGCGGCCGCGGTGCGGGAGAAGTCGGGGGAGGGAGTGACAGGTGACGGGGCTGACAGGGCAACTGCCATTATTAAGCACTCGGCCGCCCGGGTGCCACCGCCTCCTTCCCAAGCTGGCAGCCCGGGCCACCGGGGACACGCACCTGTCCTAAGAGGGTGTAGTCTTTGAGGCAGAGGTGGGACACGAACCCGGGACGGTTTGCCCTTGGGCCACTCCTGTAGGCTGAGGGAAAAGTGTACTTAAACCAGGCTTTGAGAATTGGGCCGAGTCTGAAGCGCGGAGATCACCGAGCCCTTCGTTGGCTGTTAGGAGTTTGGGAAGACGTTTGGCCTCTAAAAGACCACATTTTCCTCCTCCCCAAAAGTGGCTGAACCTGTGAACACTAATTACTCATGTGTAAGGAGTGCTGTGCAATCTGTAAAGCACTTTCCATTCCTGTGTCGTAGATAATTCACCACAGTGAACTTGCCAAGCGTTTTTTTTAATTTACCTTTTGTACAGATGAAGAAATTGTGTCCCAGAGACGTTTATTAAATCAGGGAGTAGCAATAGAGCCTCACTTTTTGTTTTTTGTTTTGAGATGGAGTCTCACTCTGTCGCCCAGGGCTGGAATGCAATGGCGCCATCTGGGCTCACTGCAACCTCTGCCTACCAGGTTCAAGCAATTCTCCTCGCCTCAGCCTCCTGAGTAGCTGGGACTACAGGCACCGGCCACTGCACCCAGCTGCTTTTTGTATTTTTAATAGAGACGGCAGGGGGAGGGGTTTCACCATGTTGGCCAGGCTGGTCTTGAACTTCTGACCTCAAGTGATCTGCCCACCTCAGCCTCCCAAAGTGTTGGGATTACAGGTGTGAGCCACCACACCCAGTGGAGGCTTACTCTTTTTTTTTTTTTTTGAGATGGAGTTATGCTCTTGTTGCCCAGGCTGGAGTGCAATGGTGCAGTCTTGGTTCACTGCAACCTCCACCTCCTGGGTTCAAATTATTCTCCTGCCTCAGCCTCCCAAGTAGCTGGGATTACAGGCATGCGCCACCACGCTGGGCTAATTTTTTTTTTTTTTCCCTTTAGTAGAGACGGGGTTTCTCCATGTTGATCAGGCTGGCCTTGAACTCCTGACTTCGGGTGATCCGCCTGCCACGGCCTCCCAAAGTGCTGGGATTACAGGCATGAGCCACCGTGCCCAGCTGAGCCTTACTGTTATACATCAAATGTTTTCCATGGTAGGAAACCACCTGGGATGAGCATCAAGCCCCAAACTCACACATCCTGTGATTTCATCATCAGAGCTCCTGGTTTAGGGCACAATTCTTGGCTGGATCTGCCTACCACTCCCCGGCTACCAACAACCGTATCTCGGCAACACAATCACCTTGGCACAACACTTTTAATTATTTGTTAAATGTTTCTTACTGGGTTGGGCTAAACCAACTGTGAGGAGTCCTTTAGGCAGAGTCAAAACTTGGAGACAGTTGGATGGGCTTGACTGAATTCTGAAAATTCCCTGAGTGTATTGGGTTTTCTTGGTGACGATTATTTTGAGAGTATTGGTGATAATAATTTTTGTCCTTCCTATTGACAGGTCCACCTCCTAACAAATTATTGGAAGGAATATGAGAAAAGTAAGTAGGGATTTTGAAGTATCAGTTAAAAGAACCAAAATTGTTTATGTTTAGAACATTGGTAGTTAATTTGGTGATGTTATTTCTGGATGTATAAAGTTAATTGGCAAGTGCTTATGAAATGCCTTTGTGTGTGTGTGTTGGGTGTGGAGGGTGTCTGTGACACGGAGTCTCATTCACCCTGTCAGCCAGGCTGAAGTGTGGTGGCGCAACCTCGGCTCACTGCAACCTCTGCCTCCCAGGTTCAAGCGATTCTCCTGCCTCAACCTGCGTAGCTGGAGTTACAGGCACTTGCCACCACACCAGACTAATTTTTTGTATTTTTGGTACAGACAGGATTTCACCATGTTGGCCAGGCTGGCCTTGAACTCCTGACCTCAGGTGATCTGCTCACCTCGGCCTCCTAAAGTGCTGGGATTACAGGTGTGAGCCACCATGCCCGGCTCCCAAATGTTCGTTTTTGAGGAATATATTTATTAATAGATTCTGAGAGGTCTACACAGGTGGTAGTCCATCACCACAAACACTGACAATATAATAAACCAAGAGATGCTATTTTTTAAAAATCTCTATAGGACTGTGAAAGGGAAGAGAAGCCAGCTATTACCCTAATGCCTATGATGTGTGTCAGGTGCTGGGGGTGATTTTCACTTATCCTATAGCTTGTTTACCCTCCCAACAAACTTGAAAGGCAGAAGTTATTTGTTTGTTTGTTTGTTTATTTTGAGGGTCTCACTGTTGCCCAGGCTAGAGTGCAGTAGTGTGATCACGGCTCACTGCAGCCTTGACCTGGGCTCAAGTGAGCCTCCTGCCTCAGCCTCCCGAGTAACTGGGACCACAGGTGCATGCCACCATGTCCAGCTAATTTTTTTTTCTTTTTTCTTTTTAAGAAATGCAGAGTCTCACCATGTTGCTCAGGCTGGTCTCAGACTCCTGGACTCAAGCCATCCTCCTGCCTCTGCCTCTCAAAGTGCTGAGATTACAGGTGTGAGCCACTGCGCTAGGGTTAAAGTGTAAGTCTTGTTGATGCTATATCTAAGACACATCTCAGATCTGTCCATCACCTACTACTGCAGATGAAGTCACTGTCATTTCTTGCCCTCAGTCCTATAATAGCTTCCTAATTTTCTGCTTCCTTTCTTGCCACCCTAAAACCTATTCTCCACACAATAGCCTGACTGATTTATTTGTTATTATTTTTGGGTCAGAGTCTTGCTCTGTTGCCCAGGCTGGAGTGCAGTGGTGCGATCTCAGCTCACTGCAGGTTCCGTCTCCTGGGTTCATGCCATTCTCCTGCCTCAGCCTCCCGAGTAGCTGGGACTACAGGCGCCTACCACCAAGCCCGGCTAATTATTTTGTATTTTTAAGAGAGACGGGGTTTCACTGTGTTAGCCAGGATAGTCTTGACCTCCTGACCTCATGATCCACCTGCCTTGGCCTCCCAAAGTGCTGGAATTACAGGCGTGAGCCACCGCTCCCGGCCTGATTTATTTAAAATGTAAGACAAATCATGCCACCCTCCTCTTAAAGTGCTCCCCCAGGCCCTCATTGTGCTTAAAATAAAATCTAAGGCTAGGTGCAGTGGCTCACGCTTGTAATCCTAGCACTTTGGGAGGACGAGGCAGGCGGATCACTTGAGTTGCAGTGAGCTGAGATCACGCCACTGCACTCCAGCCTGGGAGACACAGCGAGACTCTGTCTCCAAAAATAAATAAATAAATAATAATAATAAAAAATAAATCTAATTGCTTACCTTGACCTATCAGGACCTAGTGATCTGTCAACTACTTGCTTTACAACTTCATTTTTGCATCATTTTCTCCCTGTGTCATTGAATTCCAGCTTTGTTTCCCTCCCTCCCTTCTTCCCTTCCTTTTGTGAGACAGGGTCTCACTCTGTTGCCTAGGCTGGGGTGCAGTGGTGCAATATCAGCTCACTGCAACCTCCACCTCCTGGGTTCAACTGATTCTCATGCCTCAGCCTCCTGAGTAGCTGGGATTACAGGCGTGCACCACCACGCCTGGTTCATTTTTTTGTATTCTTAGTAGAGACAGGGTTTCACCATGTTGGCCAGGCTGGTCTCGAACTCCTCCACCTGCCTTGGCCTCCCAAAGTGCTGGGATTACAGGCGTGAGTCACTGCACCTGGCCGTTACCCTTCTTTCTGTCCCTGAGATGTGCTAAGCTTGTTCTTGCCTTGGGGAGTATGCATTTGTTGTTTCTAGAATGTTATTTTCCTAGGTATTTTCGTGTCTGGCCCCTTGCTATTTAGGTCTCAGATTAAATGTCATCTCCTGAGTACCTAAGTAAAGTAGTACATGAAGCTTTCTATTATATCTCCTTTTTAAATGTTCTTCTTTGAACTTACCATAACCTAATATTTAGTGCTAGTTTATTTTCTGCTTCCCTTCACTAGAATGACAGCTCCTTAAATTGTAATAGCTAAAACTTATGCCTTTTTTTTTTTTTTTTTTTTTTTTGGAGACAGGGTCTCACTCTGTTGCCCAGGCTGGAATATGTCAACCCCCACTTCCCGGGCTCAAGCGATCCTCCCACCTCAGCCTCCCAAGTAGCTGGGACCAGAGGTGTGCACCACCATGCCTGGCTAATTTTTTGTAATTTTTGTAGAAACAGGGCCTTGACATGTTGCCCAGGCTGGTCACAAACTCCTGGGCTCAGGTAATGCTTTCACCTTGGCCTCCTAAATTGTTGGGATTACAGGTGTGAGCCCACACCTCGCTAATGTTTAATCTTGTTAGGCATTTAGAATTGTGCCTATTACTCTAGAAGGTGGATACTTTTATTATGCCCATTTTACAGATGAGGAGACTGAGTCTTGGTAGGTTAAGTAACTTGCACATGGTCACACAGTTAGTTAGTGGCAGAACTGAGATTTTTTATTTTTTGAAACAAGGTCTCACTCTGTTACCCAGGCTGGAGTGCAGTGGTATGATCACTGCTCACTGCAGCCTTGACCTCCTGGGCTCAAGCCATCCTCCCACCTTAGCTTCCCCAGTAGCTAGGACTATGGTCATGTGCCACCATGCCCAGCTAATTTTTCTTTTTCTTTTCTTTCTTTTTTGGTAGAGACAGAGTCTCAATATGTTGCCCAGGTTGCTCTCGAACTCCTGGGCTCAAGTGATCATCCCACCTTTACCTCCCAAAGTGCTGGGATTACAGGCATGAGCCAGCATGCCCAGCCCAGAGCTGGCATTTGAATCCAAGCAGACAAGCTTCAGCATCTGTGCTCTTAATCAAGTGAGAGCAGGGCCTTAACTTCGCCACCTCTGTAATCGGGCACCTTGAATGTAACATGGCGTTTAGCAGGCTCTCAATAAAAACTGTAAAATGAAAGAATGTAATCACAAGAGAAAACTAAGTTATAAACAAAAACCTAGGAACTATTAGCCTTGATTTCACTTTCTCCCACTTGCAAATCTGTGAGCAGGTTCTGAATCTGAACGACTTCTCACCACAAAATGTATCTCCGGCCGGGCGCGGTGGCTCAAGCCTGTAATCCCAGCACTTTGGGAGGCCGAGACGGACGGATCACAAGGTCAGGAGATCGAGACCATCCTGGCTGACACGGTGAAACCCCGTCTCTACTAAAAAATACAAAAAACTAGCCGGGCGAGGTGGCGGGCGTCTGTAGTCCCAGCTACTCGGGAGGCTGAGGCAGGAGAATGGCGTGAACCCGGGAGGCGGAGCTTGCAGTGAGCTGAGATCCGGCCACTGCACTCCAGCCTGGGCGACAGAGCGAGACTCTGTCTCAAAAAAAAAAAACAAAAAACAAAAAAAACAAAAAACGTATCTCCAGTATGTCCCCTTTCTGCATCCCCACTGCTACCACCCTTGTCCAGCTCCTGAGTGGCTCTCTCCTGTGTTCTACCACCGCAACTCCCAACAGTTTCCCAAATCACTGGCCGAGGGAAACTCCTCTCACTGATAAGAAATCTTCTGTCCTTATTAGGCTAAAGCAAAGAATCAGGTGTGTTATTAGGGCTGTAATGTCTATCCTGAATGAACATTTTTTGGCTGTCTTATACCCTAACAGCATGTCCATTTATCCCTATTACTGGTTTCAGTGGGGTCTGATTCATATGTCATGGCTTCTCATAAAGTTGCTTCAACTGCAGTTCACTTTGTTGTTATATCACAAGACCTTTTAAGCAACAGCCAAGGGAAATGTGTGTAGACTGAATTTGGTTGTCCACGACCTCAACTGTGGTGCAGTGTGGGAATTTCTCTCATATCTGAGTTCCAAAATGTAAAAATACTTGTTGCTTTTGTTTCCCTTTTTTTTTTTTTTTTTTTTAAAGAGACAAGGTCTCACTCTGTTGCTTAGGTTGGAGTACAGTGGTGCAATAATAGCTCACTGCATCCTTGACCTTCTGGTCTCAAGTGATCCTCCTGCTTCACCCTCTGGAGTAGCTGGGACTACAGGCCTGTATCACCATGCCGGGCTAATTAAAAAAAATTTTTTTTTTTTTTTAGCTGGGCGCAGTGGCTCACGCCTGTAATCCAGCACTTGGTAAGGCTGAGACAGGCGGATCACCTGAGGTCAGGAATTCCAGACCAGCCTGGGCAACATAGCGAAACCCTGTCTCTATTAAAAATACAAAAAAGCCGGACGTGGCACGTGCCTGTACTTCTAGCTACTCGGGAGGCTGAAGCAGGAAAATCTCTTGAACCCAGAAGGCAGAGGTTACAGTGAGCCGAGATTGAGCCACTGCACTCCAGCCTGGGTGACGAGCAAAACTTTGTCTCAAAATAATAATAATAATAATAAATAATAATAAAAGAAAAAAAATTTGTTGTAGGGATGGGGTCTCCCTATGTTGTTCAGGCTGGTCTTGAACTCCTGACCTCAAGTGACCCTCCCACGTCAGCCTCCCAAAGTGCTGGGATTACAGGCATGAGCCACTGCGCCCGGCCAATAGCTGATTCCCCCGCCCCCCTAGTCTTTTGGATACAATCATGTAACTGATTGTTTTGAACTCTTCCCTTCTGTGGCTAAGAAGCTAAAAGTCAAATCTGTGACCCTGTCCTTGCAGGTGTATGGATCTGATGGCATGTATTTTGAATACTAACTTAATCCCTATTTCAACTTAATTTTTTAAAAATAGAAGTGTAAATTGTATTTAATATTTTTGCACCATATTCTACCGTTATAATGATTTCTATAATCATAGCTTAGTTCTATATGCTCTAGAACTTCATATAAATATAATCATGCAGTATGTACTCTTTTGAGTTCTCCTTCACACAGCATAGTGTCTTTCAGATTTAGCCATGTCAGTGCACATATTAGTAGTTACTCATTTTTGTTGCTGTGCAGTATTCTGTTGTACCAATTTGTTTATCCATTCATCTGTTGCTGGACATTTGTTTCCAGTTTTTAGCTACTGTAAATAATCCTGCTGTAAACATTCTTTTTGTGGACAAATATTTTTATTTTCTTCAATAAATACCAGAAGTAGAACTCCTGGGACATAGGGAAAATGAATGAGTAACTATATAAGAAATGGCCAGCCGGGCGTGGTGGCTCACGCCTGTAATCCCAGCACTTTGGGAGGCTGAGATGGGCAGATTACCTGAGGTCAGGAGTTCGAGACTAATCTGGCCAGCATGGTGAAACCCTATCTCTACTAAAATTACAAAAATTAGCCCAGCATGGTGGCAGGCGCCTATAATCCCAGCTACTTGGGAGGCTGAGGCAGGAGAATTGTTTGAACCTGGGAGGCGGAGGTTGCAGTGAGCCAAGATGGCTCCATTGCACTCCAGCCTGGGCAACAAGAGTGAGACTCCATCTAAAAAAAATAAAAAATAAAAAAATACATAAAAAGAAATGGCCAGCTGGATGCGGTGGCTTATACCTATAATCCCAGCACTTTGGGAGGCTGAGGCAGGTGGGTCACCTGAGGTCAGGAGTACGAGACCAGTCTGTCCAACATGCTGAAACCTCATCTCTACTAAAAATACAAAAATTAGCCAGGCATGGTGGCTTGTGCCTGTAGTCCCAGCTACTGGGGAGGCTGAAGCAGGAGAATTGCTTGAACCTGGGAGGCAGAGGTTGCAGTGAGCTGGGATCACACCACTGTACACTTCAGCCTGGGGTGACAGAGCGAGACTCCATCAAAAAAAAAAAAAAAAAAAAAAAAAGGCTGGGTGCCATAGTTCACGCCTGTAATCCCAACACTTTGGGAGGCCGAGGTGGGCAGATCCCCTGAGGTCATGAGTTCGGGACTAGCCTGATAAACGTGGAGAAACCCCATCTGTACTAAAAATACAAAATTAGCCAGGTGTGGTACTGTATGCCTGTAATCCCAGCTACTGGGGAGGCTGAAGCAGGAAAATTGCTTGAACCTGGGAGGTGGAGGTTGCAGTGAGCTGAGATCGCACCATTGCACTGAGCCTGGGCAACAAGAGAAAAGCTTTGTCTCAAAAAAAAAAAAAAGGGGGCCAAACTTTTTTTCAAGATAGTTTCACTATTTTTATATTCTACCAGCATTAGATGAGAGTTCCCATTGCTATTAATGTCCATCATTTTGTTTTAGCCTTTTTTGTGAGTATGACAAGTGTCTTATTGTGGCATTCAACTTCATTGAGATATAAATTACATACAATAAAATCCATCTTTTTAAAATCTCTGCTTCAGTGAGTTTTGACAGACATACACAGTTGTGAAACCACCACCACCATCACTTCCATCACCCCAAAAAGCTCCTTTGTGCCCCTTGCCCTTTCCCAACCACTTTCCCCTCAAAACCGCTGCTTTCCTGTATTGTCTTTTCTCGAAATCCATATGGGATTTACTCTTTTGCATCTGGCTTTTTTTTTTTCTTTTCTGGCTAGTTATGATTACTCATTTTCTTTTATTTTATTTTTGTAGAGACGAGTGTCTCACTGTGTTGCCCACGCTGGAGTCAAACTCCTGGTCTCAAGCGATCCTCCTGGCTTGGCTTCCCACAGTACTGGGATTACAGGTGTGAGGCCTGTACCCAGCAAATCTGGCTTTTTTCATTTAGCATAACGCTTTCAGATTCATTCATGTTGTGTTTATTTGCTGTTTGTTCCTTTTGATTGCTGGGTGATAATGCATTGTTTGGATGTATCATGATTGTTTATGCATTTAGTAGCTGTTAGGCATTCTGGTTGTTTCCATCATTTGGCTATTTTTAATAATGCTATCAAATGCTATCAACAGTCACATGAAGGTCTTTGGACATACGTTTTTATTTCTTTTTTTTTTTTTTTTTTTTTTTTTTGAGATGGAGTCTGGCTCTGTCGCCCAGGCTAGGGTGCAGTGGCCGGATCTGAGCTCACTGCAAGCTCCGCCTCCCGGGTTCACGCCATTCTCCTGCCTCAGCCTCTGGAGTAGCTGGGACTACAGGCGCCCACCACCTCGCCCGGCTAGTTTTTTGTATTTTTTAGTAGAGACGGGGTTTCACCGTGTTAGCCAGGATGGTCTCGATATCCTGACCTCATGATCCGCCCATCTCGGCCTCCCAAAGTGCTGGGATTACAGGCTTGAGCCACCGCGCCCGGCCTACGTTTTTATTTCTCTTGGGTAAACAGACATGGGATTGCTGAGTGGTACATTAAATGTATTTTAAAGTTTTTATTTTTTGAGATGGAGTCTCGCTCTGTTGCCCAGGCCAAAGTGTACAGTGGTGTGATCTTGGCTCACTGCAACCTCCACCTCCCAGGTTCAAGTGATTCTCCTGCTTCAGCCTTCTGAATAGCTGGGATTACAGGCGTGCGCCACCACACCTGGCTAATTTTGTATTTTTAGTAGAGACGGGGTTTCACCATGTTGGTAAGGCTGGTCTCAAACTCCTGACCTCAGGTGATCCACCCACCTTGGCCTCCCAAAGTGCTGGGATTACAGGTGTGAGCCACCCCGCCTGGCCTAATGTTTTATTTTGTAGTACAACTCAATAAAAATATTTTTTAGTTTACTGATTTTTTTCTGTGTATGCTCATGAATGATACTGATCTGTAGTCTTCTTTTTATGCAGTATCTGGTTTTGGTATGAGTTGTGCTGTCCTCATAAATCAAGCTGGGAAGTATTCCTTTCTACTCTACTTTCTGAAGGATTTGTATAAGATTGGTGTTATATTGTCCTTACATATTTGATATAATTCACCAACAAAGCCATCTGGGCCTGGAGTATTCTCGGGGGAAGATGTTGATTATCAACTTTTTCTATTTTATTTTATTTTTTTAATTTTTGAGACAGAGTTTCACTCTTGTCGCCCAGACTGGAGTGCAATGGTGCAATCTTGGCTCACTGCAACCTCTGCCTCCCGGGTTCAAGTGATTCTCCTGCCTCACCCTCCCGAGTAGCTGGGATTACAGGCATGTACCACCACTAGGCCCAGCTAATTTTGTATTTTTAGTAGAGATAGGGTTTCTCCATGTTGGTCAGGCTAGTCTCAAACTCCTGACCTCAGGTGATCTGCCCGCCTTGGCCTCCCAAAGTGCTGGGATTACAGGTATGAGCCACTGTACCTGGCCTGAATTGCTTATACTTTTAATGAACATTTGTGTATGTGTTTTCAGTTCTCTTAGGTGTATACTCAGGAGAATTGCTGGGTCCTATGGTAACTCTGTTGAACTTTTTTTTTTCTTTTTTTTCTGAGACGGAGTCTCGCTTTGTTGCCAGGCTGGAGTGCAGTGGCACAATCTCAGCTCATTGCAACCTCTGCCTCCTGGCTTCAAGCAGTTCTCTGCCTCAGCCTCCCAAGTAGCTGGGACTACAGGCGCATGCCATCACGCCCAGCTAATTTTTGTATTTTTTTTTTTTTTTTTTTTTTTGAGACGGAGTCTCGCTCTGTCGCCCAGGCTGGAGTGCAGTGGCAGGATTTCAGCTCACTGCAAGCTCCGCCTCCCGGGTTTACGCCATTCTCCTGCCTCAGCCTCCCGAGTAGCTGGGACTACAGGCGCCCGCCACCTCGCCTGGCTAGTTTTTTTGTATTTTTAGTAGAGACGGGGTTTCACCATGTTAGCCAGGATGGTCTCGATCTCCTGACCTTGTGATCCGTCCGTCTCGGCCTCCCAAAGTGCTGGGATTACAGGCTTGAGCCACCGCACCCGGCCTAACTTTTGTATTTTTAGTAGAGACAGGGTTTCACCATGTTGGCCAGGATGGTCTCGATCTCTTTTTTTTTTTTTTTTTTTTTTGAGACGGAGTCTCGCTCTGTCGCCCAGGCTGGAGTGCAGTGGCGCAATCTCGGCTCACTGCAAGCTCCGCCTCCCAGGTTCACGCCATTCTCCTGCCTCAGCCTCCCGAGTAGCTGGGACTACAGGCGCCCACAACTGCGCCCGGCTAATTTTTTGTATTTTTAGTAGAGACGGGGTTTCACCGTGGTCTCGATCTCCTGACCTTGTGATCCGCCCGCCTCGGCCTCCCAAAGCGCTGGGATTACAGGCGTGAGCCACCGCGCCCGGCTGGTCTCGATCTCTTGACCTTGTGATCTGCCTGCCTCAGCCTCCAAAGTGCTGGGATTACAGGCATGAGCCACTGCGCTGGGCCAACTCTGTTGAACTTTTTAGAGGAACTGCTAGATTGTTTTCCATTTTCCATGATCACTAGCAGTGTATGAGGATTCCAGTTTCTCCCTATTCTAGCCAACACTTGGTATTGTCCTTTGGACTATTGCCATCTGAGTGGGTGTGAAGCAGTATCTCATTGTGGTTTTGACTTGCATTTCCCTAATGACTAACGGCTTTGAGCATCTTTTCACGTGCTTATTGGCCATTTGTATATCTTCTTTGGGGAAATACCTATTAAAATCCTTTTCCCATTTAAAAAATTACTCCTTTTTTTATTGTTGAGCGTAATTTTTTTTTTTTTGTCCCCCAGGCTGGAGTGCAGTGGCGTGATCTTGGCTTACTGTAACCTCTGCCTCCTGGGTTCAAGTGATTCTCCTGCCTCAGCCTCCTGAGTAGCTGGGACTACAGGCGCCCACCACCACGCCCGGCTAATTTTTTGCATTTTTAGTAGAGACGGGGTTTCACCGTGTTAGCCAGGATGGTCTCGATCTCCTGACCTCGCGATCCGCCCGCCTTGGCCTCCCAAAGTGCTGGGATTACAGTCGTGAGCCACCGCACCTGGTCTTTTTTTTTTTTTTTTTTGATACTGAGTCTCACTATTGTCACCCAGGCTGGAGTGCAATGGCGCGATCTTGGCTCACTGCAACCTTTTCCTCCCAGGTTCAAGCAATTCTCCTGCCTCAGTTACCTGAGCAGCTGGGATTACAGGCGCCTGCCACTGTGCCCAGCTGAATTTTTTTTTTTTTTTTTAGTAGAGACAGGGGTTTCACCATGTTAGCCAGGCTGGTCTCGATCTCCTGACCTCATGATCCACCCACCTCGTCCTCCGGAAGTGCTGGGATTACAGGCGTGAGCCACTGCCCCCGGCCCAAAATTTTAAAATATAGTCTAGGTACAGAAGTATGTGATCTGCAGATATATGCTCCCATTCTGTGTCTTGTTACTTTCTTGGTCACGTCCTCTAATGCACAAAAGTTTTGAGGTCTAATTTGTTTTTGCTTTGGTTGCTTGTGCTTTTTAGGGGTTATATCTAAGAAACCATTGCCTATTCCAAGGTCATGAAAATTTATACCCATATTTTCTTTTTTTTTCTTAGACGGAGTTTCACTCTTGTCACCCAGGCTGGAGTGCAATGGAGCGATCTCGGCTCACTGCAACCTCTGCCTCCCAGGTTCAAGCGATTCTCCTGCCTCTGCCTCCCGAGTAGCTGGGATTACAGGTGCGCACCACCATGCCTGGTTAATTTTTGTATTTTTAGTAGAGATGGGGTTTCACCACGTTGGCCAGGCTGGTCTCGAACTCCTGACCTCACATGATTCAACCACCTTGGCCTCCCAAAGTGCTGGGATTACAAGTGTGACCCACTGTGCCCAGCCTATACCTATATTGTCTTCTGTAATTTTAATATTTTAGCGTTTACATTTTGGTCTATGATCCATTTTGAGTAAATTTTTGTATTTGGTATAAGGTAGGGAGTCCAACTTTATTTATTTTTGAGATGGAGCCTTACTCTGTTGCCTAGGCTGGCATGCAATGGTGCTGTCCAGCTCTCTGCAACCTCTGTGTCCCAGGTTCAAGTGATTCTCCCACCTCAGCCATCCGAGTAGCTGGGATTACAGGCCCCATCACTATGGTAATTTTTAATTTTTTTTTTTTTTTTTTTTTTTGAGATGGAGTCTTGCTCTGTCGCCCAGGCTGGAGTGCAGTGGCCGGATCTCAGCTCACTGCAAGCTCTGCCTCCCGGGTTTATGCCATTCTCCTGCCTCAGCCTCCCGAGTAGCTGGGACTACAGGCGCCCGCCACCTCGCCCGGCTGGTTTTTTGTATTTTTTAGTAGAGACGGGGTTTCACCATGTTAGCCAGGATGGTCTCGATCTCCTGACCTCGTGATCCGCCCATCTCGGCCTCCCAAAGTGCTGGGATTACAGGCTTGAGCCACCACGCCCGGCCTCAATTTTTAAATTTTTAGTAGAGACAGGGTTTCACCATGTTGGCCAGGCTGGTCTCGAACTCCTGACCTCAAGTGATCTGCCCACCTCCGCCCCACAAAGTGCTAGGATTACAGGTGTGAGCCACCGTGCCTGGCCTCCAACTTTATTCTTTTAAATGTGGATGTCTAGTTGTTCCAGAACTATCTGTTAAAAAAGTTATTCTTTCTCTATTGGATTATTTTGGCAACCTTATAAACAATCAATTGACCATAAATGTATGAATTTTTTTCTGGATTGTCAGTTCTGTTCCAGTGATCTAAACGTCTGTCCTTATGCCAGTACCACACAGTCTTGATTACTATAGCTTCACAGTAAGTTTTCAAATTAAGAAGTGTGAGTCCTCCAAAATTGTTTTTATTTTTCAAGATTATTTTGGCTGTTCTGGCTTCTTTGGATTTTCAAATGTATTTTAGGGTCAGCCTTAATCCCAACACTTTGGGAGGCTGAGGTGGGCGAATTGCTTGAGCTCAGGAGTTCAAGATTAGCATGACAAAATCCCATCTTTTAAAAACAAAAGACAAAACAAAAGAAAAATTAGCCAGGCTTGGTGGCATGTGTCTGTGGTCCCAGCTACTTGGGAAGCTGAGGCAGGAGGATCACTTGAGCCCAGGAGGTGGAGGTTGCAGTGAGCTGAGATCGTGCCACTGCACTCCAGCCTGGCTAATGGAGAGAGACCCTGTCTCAAAACAAAAATTTTTTTAAGTAGGCTTTTATGTTTTATTTTTATTTTTTTTTGAGACAGGGTCTCACTCTGTAGCTCAGGCTGGAGTGCAGTGGTGCAATCTCAGCTCCCTGCATCCTCCGCCTCCTGGGTTCAAGCAATCTTCCCGTCTCAGCCTCCCGAGTAGCTGGGACTACAGCCGTGTGCCACCACACCTGGCTAATTTTTGTATTTTTTTTTTTTTTTTTCTTAAGACGGAGTCTAGCTCTGTTGCCCAGGCTGGAGTGCAGTGGCCGGATCTCAGCTCACTGCAAGCCCCGCCTCCCGGGTTCACGCCATTCTCCTGCCTCAGCCTCCCGAGTAGCTGGGAGTACAGGTGCCCGCCACCTCGCCCGGCTAATTTTTTTTGTATTTTAGTAGAGACGGGGTTTCACCGTGTTAGCCAGGATGGTCTCGATCTCCTGACCTCGTGATCCGCCTGTCTCGGCCTCCCAAAGTGCTGGGATTACAGGCTTGAGCCACCGCGCCCGGCCAATTTTTGTATTTTTAGTAAAGGTGGGGTGTCACTATATTGGCCAGGCTGGTCTCGAACTGACTTCAGGTTATCTTCCTGCCTTGGCCTCCCAAACCCAAAGTGCTGGGATTACAGGTGTGAGCCACTGTGCCCAGCCTGTTTTTTTTTTTTTTTGAGATGGAGTCTCACTCTGTCGCCCAGGCTGGAGTGCAGTGGTACGATCTCGGGCTCACTGCAACCTCCACCTCCAGGGTCAGAGGGATTCTCCTGCCTCAGCCTCCCGAGTGGCTAGGGTTACAGCACGTGCCACCACACCTGGCTAATTTTTTGTATTTTTAGTAGAGACGGGGTTTCACCATGTTAGCCAGGATGGTCTCGATCTCCTGACCTTGTGATCTGCCCGCCTCAGCCTCCCAAAGTGCTGAGATTACAGGGGTGAGCCACCGTGCCCGGCAATGGTCTGGCACTTTTGTCCAGACTGAGTGCAGTGAGGGCATCACGGTCCACTGCAGCCTCAACCTTCCAGACTCAAGTGATCCTCCCACCTCAGCCTCCCAAGTAGCTGGGACCACAGAGGCATGCCACCATGACTGGCTACTTTTTTTGTATTTTTTGTAGAGATGGGGTTTCACCATTTTGCCCAGGCTGGTCTTGAATTCCTGGGCTCAACTGATCCCCCCACCTCAGCCTCCCAAAGTGCTGGAATTACAGGCATGAGCCACTGGCCCTAGCCCAGGAACACTGCTTTAACAATATACGGTTTTCTGATTTATAAATAAGAATGCCTTTCCATTTATTTAGGTCTTTAATTTCTTCCAACAGTCTTTTCTAGTTTTCAATGTACAAGGTTTTTGCACTTCTGTTAAATTTATTCCTGGCCGGGCGCGGTGGTTCACGCCTGTAATCCCAATACTTTGAGAGGCTGAGGCAGGCGGATCACCTGAGGTCAGGAGTTTGAAACCAGCCTGACCAACATGGAGAAACCCCATCTCGACTAAAAATACAAAATTAGCTGGGCGTGGTGGCGCACAGCTGTAATTCCAGCTACTTGGGAGGCTGAGGCAGGAGAATTGCTTGAACCCAGGAGGCGGAGGTTGTAGTGAGCTGAGATCACACCATTGCCCTCCAGCCTGGACAAGCGTGAAACGTCTCAAAAAAAAAATTATTCCTAAACATTTTATTTTGTTTTTTTTTGAGACAGAGTCTTGCTCTGTCACCAGGCTGGAGTGCAGTGGCGTGATCTCAGTTCAAGCCATTCTCCTGCCTCAGCCTCCTGTGTAGCTGTGGCTACAGGTGCACACCACCACGCCCAGCTAATTTTTGTGTATTTAGTAGAGACGGGGTTTCATCATGTTGGCCAGAATGGTCTCGATGTCTTGACCTCATGATCTGCCCGCCTTGGCCTCACAAAGTGCTGGGATTACAGGCATGAGCCACTGTGCCCGGCCAACTTTATTCTTTTTGATGCTGGCCTTTGTCCTTCGTCTTTCAATAGGATGACCTCATCATTAACATAATACTGTCTGGAGATGTTTCCTTGGTTGTAAAATGAGAAGCCTAGGGAGATTATTTTTATGATTCCTTAGTTGTCCCCCTCCCCTCCACTTTTCAATGTTTAGTCTGTATTTTGAGTTTGCTTGAAAGAGGTCCCTACGACATATCCGCTGGTTAATCTGCAGCCATCACTGGGGCTTCTCTACCATAAAGGAGATAAAGGACATGGAGAGCAATGGCTTTGGAGTCCAACAGGCTATTGTCCTGGTAAGCCTTTTACTGGCCATGTGATCTTGAGGACGTTATTTCACCTGAGCTTGTTTTTCATTTGTTGAGTGAGGTTGTTACTGAGGATTCAATAGGCGAAGTGAATGACAGCACCTGGAGCACTGCTAGCCTACTAGGCCCATTTCATAGATTGACGTGCTATAACAGCCTGGGAGGGTCTCACTTGGCCACCCTAGCAGAAGTGCAGTGCCACAATCATGGCTCACAGCAGCCTCGATCTCCTGGGCTCAAGCAATCCTCCCCCGTCAGCCTCCTAAGTACCTGGGACTCCGGTGTGTGCCACCATGCCTTGTTTTTTTTATAAATTATTTTTTATCTTAGAGATGGGGCTCTCACTCTGTTACCCAGGCTGGTCTCCCAACTCCTGGCCTCAAGCAATCCTTCCTCCCTCAGCCTCCCACAGTGCTGGGATTACAGGTGGAAACCTGCACCTGGCCTCTTCCTTTCATTGTGAACATCCAAAAAACTACAAACGTTGAAATCATCTTCTTGTATTGCTGACTCTGGATTAATCCATATCTTCTACCTCCATAACATGATTTCTGATCTGGGCAAGGGCAGCTTTTCCCCCCTGCCCTTTTTTTTTTTTTTTTGAGATGGAGTTTTGCTCATCTCCCAGGCTGGAGTGCAGTGGCGTGATCTTGGCTCACTGTAACCTCTGCCTCCTGGGTTCAAGTGATTCTCCTGCCTCAGCCTCTTGAGTAGCTGGGATTTCCAGTGCCCGCCACCACACCCAGCTAATTTTTTTTTGTATTTTTAGTAGAAATGGGGTTTCTCCACATTAGCCAGGCTGGTCTCAAACTCCTGACCTCAGGTGATCCACCCGCCTCTGCTTCCCCAAGTGTTGGGATTACAGGAGTGAGCCAGTGTGCCTGGCCTCCCTCCTAGTCAATGACTTCTGCTGCTACTTCCTGCTTTCATTATTGCAGTGAGAATGTGCTGGTCTAACACTTCAACCTGGCTGTCTTTAGCCAGAGGCAGAATTTGAAAACTGGGAATTTACTGCTTGGAAATGGGATAGAATTCTAAACATTTCCTTTTTGAGGGTTTATTCAGATGAATCCTGGGCCCCTAGTCTTAGGGAGCTGGAAGGCTGTCTTTCTGGAACAGGTATTCACTACTTCCTGGTCTCAGCTAAGTAGACCTGGAGCTACTCCCTGGCAGAATCTGGTGCACTCTTCTGGGCGCCTCCTCTTCCTATCTCCCCTCCAACATCCAGCTTCCACGCTACCCTTTCCAGAAACATTTCCAATTCCCATCAGCTAGGTTTTCTTTTATGGATTCCCTCTTGCATTCCTTGCATACATCACTTGGTACTTGGTACTTTGTCACGCTGTCTTCTAGACCTTAAGCTGGTTAGCTTGAGGGCAGGGCTGCATGCTGTTCATGTGTGCTCTGCCTGGTCTGGCACAGATGTAGCTGCTCCATGGCTACCTGCTGGGTCACTGAGCTGAAGCAGGTGGATGCTTGATACATTTTCTGGGGCTGGCTCTGATTAATGCTGAGTGAGTTCACCTCACATTAAGATGCTGGTAAGGTGGCTCGTGCCTGTAATCACAAATTGGGAGGCCAAGTTGGGAGGATCACTTGAGTCTAGGAGTTCGAGACCAGATTGGGTAACATAGCGAGACCTAGTCTCTATAAAAATTTAAAAAATTTTTATATGTCATGTCAGCCAAGCATGATGGTATACACCTTTGAGTCCCAGCTACTAGGGAGGCTGAGGTGAGAGGATTGCTTCAGCCCATGAGTTTGAGGCTACAGTGAACTACAGTTGTGCCACGGCATTCCAGCCTGGGTGACCAGACTGTCTTAAAAAAGAAAGATGCTGGTTTTTTTCAGACTGTAAAATAGTAGCAACAGGTCAAGGTATCTGAAAATCTTCTTTAGCAGTCATATATGGTTAGTGTAAATCTCTGTGATAAAAGATCTGGAATTGATACCAAAGCAGCTCAGTACTTTTTAGTGTACTAACGTTTTAATAACTTGTTCACAGCCAGTGCAATGTTCAGTTGGAGGATCAATAACCAATAACCTCTCCATAAGCATCTAGCGTATTACTGGACTCGTAATCTCTCAGCCTTCTAGGTTTTATTTCCACACATTTTCCTTCCCTTCAACCTGATTCCAACTAACTTCTTTTTTTTTTTTTTTTTTTTTTGAGACAGAGTCTCGCTGTGTCACCCAGGCTGGAGTGCAGTGGCGCGATCTCGGCTCACTGCAAGCTCCGCCTCCTGGGTTTACGCCATTCTCCTGCCTCAGCCTCCGAGTAGCTGGGACTACAGGCGCCCGCCACCACGCCCGGCTAGTTTTTTGTATTTTTAGTAGAGACGGGGTTTCACCATGTTAGCCAGGATGGTCTCGATCTCCTGACTTCGTGATCCACCGGCCTCGGCCTCCCAAAGTACTGGGATTACAGGCTTGAGCCACCGCGCCTGGCCTCCAACTAACTTCTTAGTATGCAGTTATTAAACAGGAGTGTTCCCCTAGCTTCTTCTTTTTTTGTTTTTAAAGGATGGAGTCTTGCTCTGTCGCTCAGGCTGTAGTGGTGCGACCTTGGCTCACTGCAACCTCCACCTCCAGAAGTCTAGAAATTCTCCTGCCTCAGCCTCCCAAGTAGCTACAGGTGCCTGCCACCATGCCCTGCTGATTTTTACATTTTTAGTAGAGATGGGGGTTTCACCATATTGGCAAGGCTGGTCTTGGAACTCCTGTCCTCATGATCTGCCCGCCTTGGCCTCCCAAGGTGTTGGGATTATAGGCATGAGCCACCGTGCCTGGCAAGTCTTGTTTTTTTCAAGAAGTTACTTGGGACTTAGGCAGGTATGATCCGTTGTCTTAGGTCCTCCTCCTCATCCCTGTAAGATGGTGATTAGAAGACCATGTGGTCATCCTTAAGCGATCCTGTATCAAGGTGTTAAGTAGGTATCACTTCCACCTTGACTGTTAGCTGGTACCTGCAGTACTTTTTCCCAGAACTTTGGACAAATTAACCAAGATCTACTTGTGAAAAACTGTATGTAGTAAAGAGGCTATAAGCTAATGCTTTCACTTTTTCCTCTGAATCCTAAGCACCGGGCACTTAAACTGGTGCACACCAAGACAAAGATGTGTTATCAAGTGAAACAAAGTCAGGGTGTCTGTCTCACACAGTTTATTTAACAATAGGTAATAAGAAATCAAATTTAACAGTCTATACAGTGATCCAAAGTTCATATTTATAAGTAATCAACTTTAATTGCATGATTTACAACAGTTGAGGGTTTTTGCTCTCTATTTTCAAGTTTTATAGAAAGTGTGTGTGTGTGTGTGTGTGTGTGTGTGTGTGAGTGGGGGTAGGGTAAGGAAGAAGAAAGCAAGCAAAGAAACCCCCAGGGACATTTTGCATGTTAAAATCATCCCACCGGAATCGTTTCTTACCCTCTTTTTAATTTTTTTCCTTTGTTAGATGTAAAAATAACGAAAAAAATTCTTTCAAGAAACAGAAACCACAATATATAATACATCAATTTGGCAGCTGCCCCTGTATATTTTTGAAAAAGTCATTTTTCTCTCTACATGTACAAATTATTTTAATACTTGAAGTTTTACGCTCAGACTTACAGAATAGAAAATTTTCTGGAGCACAAAAGTTGACTTGAGGGGAAGAAAGGGAGTTTTTTTTTTTTTTTTAAACGTTTTTTAAAAGAATGAACATCTTTGCACCCAGAGAAAAAAAATTGGTATTTTAATATATATTTATATATATTTATATATATATATAGAATGTAATTTTAAAGTAACATTAACCCCTTTTGTCCTCTGGTTTTAGAAATGTTTTAACTCTTCCATAAAGTGAGGAAAATAGGGAAAAATGTCAACCATCTGCACCAGTAAATAATAACTATTAATATTACATATTTTCATTAATTTAAAAAAAATAATAAAACCTATTGGAGGTGCAAGGCAGGAGCATATTGTTTGGCTTCACAGGCCTCAGCCTCCTCCCAGTGCACACTTGAACCACACACACAAGGGGAAAAAAAAGGCTGGTGGTAACCAGCCATAACAAAAATATATTCTTTGTATTCTATCATCCCTCAGGTTCATCTTGCATGTTTGCTTTAAACCACAAACGGCTACTGCACAGTTCTTATATGTTCCAAGGAAAATTGTCTTTTAGGCTATGAAAGATTCAAAAAAATTGTTTTCAGTACAAAAAGTCTTAAGAGAAAATAATTTTTGCTCCCAAAATACTACAAGGTGTCTCTAGTGTATGTCTAGTGTACTCTGTGAGAGGTTTGAATTCAAGTCTGAGTTATCGGTGCTGAGTCCCAGGTCTGTGGCGCTTGCACCATGGAGGTTTGCCATGCCTGGATTGCTAGCAAGCTGAGAAAGCATTGAATTCTGGTCCGGGCTGGCAAAATGCCCTTGTTCCATGGGGTTGGCCTGGGCAGCTACCAGTCCAGGATGCGGGGAACTTGTCTGTGGGGAAACGTGGTGTGGAGAAGGCTGAGGCTGCATCCTTGGAGAAGGGCTGGAGTGGGGGGGCTGGGACTGTGGCCGTGGAGAAGGGACAGGCTGCGGAGAGCGCACTTGATTGGAGAGAGAATTAGGGATCTGCTGGCCTTGTAGGTGTGGAGACTGGGCCTGATTTGGGAGCATATGCTGCTGGGGGCTCATGGGGTTGGGCTGAGCAGGAGATCCCATCTGTTGCTGAAGGAGTCGCTGCTGATAGGCCTGTAGACTGGCACCTGCCTCTGCTCCCAAGGCCTGGGGGAGCTGGCCCATCTGTCCCATATTTCCTTGTTGCATCTGTTGCATGTGATGTTGCATCCGCTGCTGCTGCTGTGGTGGGTAGCCAACTCCTTGGGGTTGCTGGAACTGGTTATGGTTAGCCATTCCTGGGCCTATTCCTGGCCCTGCTCCCTGTTGCTGCTGCTGTTGCATCATCTGTTGTCGTCTCAAGATGTCTCGGAATTGTGAAGGCATGGTGTTGTGGTTCATGTTCATCTGCTGAGACTGGGGGCTCATCCCTCCCATGGGCGGCTGGAGTTGCTGCTGGGGTTGCTGCTGGGGCAGGCCAGCCCTCTGGACGCCCGCCTGCATTGGATTCATGTTCTGCATGGCTGGATTGGAGTGGACCCCCTGCTGACCTGGCATGGTAGGTGGCTGCAGCCCTGGCTGCCCCTGGGGCATGCCAGGCTGCCCAGGGATGGGTTGTGGATTAGAGTTGGCATACTTGGCAGCCCGCTGCTTGATGAATGCAGCCAACAGCTGGGGGTTGGCGTGAAGGATACTAAGCACCTGTTGCTGCTGTAGGGGAGAGCTGGGAGACCTGAGAGTCCGCAAAAGGTTTTGTAAGGCTTGTTGAGACACAGTGCCTGGTTTGAGTGGGCTCACACCTACCTGGCCCAATCCTGGTTGTGGAGCCATGTTCAAGGGTTGACCATGCTGGGCCACTGACATCATGGCTGGCCTTGGCATCCCAGACTGTAGTTGCTGGGGCTGAGGCAATCCTCCTTGGCCCCAGGGTGGCTGTTGCTGCATCCCCGTCGGTCCCATCCCTGGCTCCAAATGCCCACTGGGACCTCTGGTCATGGGAGGTGGGTTCATACCCATGGGGGCCATGGGAGTCATCGGGGGCATCTGATGTTGGATTGGCCTTTGAAAAATTTGCACGTGGGCCATCTGGCGCTGCGTCTCTGCTGCTCTCTGAATCTGCATTGCCATTTCCACTGCTGCAGGTGGGGGCCCTGGAAGGGGTGGCTGAGCAGTCTGAGGAGGGGTTGGAGGGGTCACCTGGCCTGCTGCCTTACCCTGGGACACAGGGCCAGCAGCTTGAGTCCTGGGCAAGTAGGGTGGCATACTATTGGGAGGGGTAGGCTGAGGCTGAGAGGTGGGCTGGGGCGTCTGTGGGGTGGTTGGCTGTTGGCCAGTTGGTGTCGTTGGAGTGGCAGGAGTGGGGGAAGGGAGGCCCTGTTGCTGCCCGACCACACCAGTCCGCTGCATGCTGGCCATCCTTCTGCGAAGCATTTGGGCCTGTTGTAGTCGGTGCTGCAGCTGCTGCTGCCGGAGCTTCTGCTTGATGTTTAGGCAGAACGGCACTGGGCATTTGTTCTCCTGGCAGTGCTTGGCATGGTAGCAGCAGAGGGCGATGAGCTGCTTGCAGATGGGGCACCCGCCATTGGTTTTCCGTTTGCAACCCTTGGTATGCTGCACAACCCGCTTCATCTTCTGGCAGGATGGCAGGGAGCAATTGGCATTCCGACACTGGCAAGCATGGACCAGAGACTGGATGCAGCGCTGGATACTCAGGCGGCGAGAATCGCCTGGGCTCTGGGTGGCTGCAGCCTGCTGGTTGTTGCTCTCATCATCTAAGCCAAGACCTAGTTTCTCCATTTTGTGGTCATGGTTTTTAGTGTTATAGCAGGTGATACACAAGTCATAATCCTAGAGAAAAAACAGGAAGTGCAGGTAAACTCTCCAAGATTTAAGTCATTCAAAAGTATTTTGGATACTCTCTGGGCTGGAAAAGCCCCTTTTGTAGAACAAAAACCAGCCTCTTCAGCTCTGCCTCGCAAACACAAGGCCAGGCCCCTGCCATCCCACAGGCCTATATACAACACGAGGCTGCATGGCCCCTCAGAACAACGCTGCAGAGCTCACCTCCTTGTTCCCACAACCCAGTGCCTACCTCACAGACAGTACAGTGCCAGCGTGTCTCCACATGGTGCTTGCATTCATTGCAGGTGTAGACAAAGCGGTCCTGGCTCTGCGTGTGCAGCTCCACCAGCATGCACATGGTGGACCACTGGGCTCTTCGGAGTGAAGAGAACTCCAGGTGCTTGTCTCTTGCCAGCGTGAGAAACGCATCCCGACCATCCATCAGATCACAGGGGATGAGAGGGTCAGGATCAACAATGGGAGGCAGGGAGTTGGCAGTAGGGCCAGCAATGAGGCGGATCACAAAGAAGACCTGCAAAACACACAATCTCTTTTTTTGAGACAGGGCCTCGGTCTGTCACCCAGACTGGAGTGCAGTGGTGTGCTCTTGGCTCACTACAACCTCTGCCTCCTGGGCTCAAGCAATTATCCCACCTTGGCTTCCTGAATAGCTGAGACCACAGGCCCACACCACCACGCCTGGCTAATTTCTGCATTTTTTGTAGAGACGAGGTTTTACCATGTTACCCAGGCTAGTCTCAAACTCCTGAGCTCAAGTGATCTGCCTGTTTCAGCCTCCCAGAGTGCTGGGATTACAGGTGTGAGCAGGTAAAGCAGGCTAAGCACCAATGAGACTGGCGAATGCTTAGTTTTTTTTTTTTTTTTTTTTTTTTGAGACAGTGTCTCTGTCACCCAGGGTGGAGTGCAGTGGCCAGATCTCGGCTCACTGCAAGCTCCGCCTCCCGGGTTTACGCCATTCTTCTGCCTCAGCCTCCCAAGTAGCTGGGACTACAGGCACCTGCCACCTCGCCCGGCTAGTTTTTTTTTTTTGTATTTTTTTAGTAGAGACGGGGTTTCACTGTGTTAGCCAGGATGGTCTCGATCTCCTGACCTCGTGATCCGCCCGTCTCGGCCTCCCAAAGTGCTGGGATTACAGGCTTGAGCCACCGCGCCCGGCCATGCTGAGTTAGTTTTACCATACTCCTCCTGCTCTCTTTTCCTGCTTTACCTTTTTGGTATCTTGAGACTGACTATAAATAGAACTGAAATGCACATCCTGTGATTTTTTCTCCCTTATTCAATAACTCCTTCAGAGTAAGAATGGTCTAGGTCAGGTAGAGCACCACACACAGTGGACATTTTGCCCCAAGGCAGTCTACTTTAAGATGCAATCCATGGTTTACCCTCAAACTAATTACAACAAACCAGACAAATCCAAATATGGAGACAGTATGAAAAACAACTGGCCTGGACTCATGAAGGTCCCCTGTGCAACTTTCCTGTGTAACTTTTCCTACAGGTTTGAAAGGGAGTGAAATGGATAAAAAATCTTAGTCCTTGTAGACAAAGCAATAAAATTCTTGTTCACTGAAGTTTGAAAAGAACTCGTTAACAACCATCAATTTTCATAACCATTAGTGTAAAAGGTATAAAAAGCTGGTATTATTATGTATTTGACATTAATTAGTATATAACTATAAATGCCTATTAAAGTAACAAAATGTAAAACATCACCTTAAGAAATTAGGAACTTGTGAGAAACTGCTGTATTGATAACAGATTATTCAACATCTGTGCACACTGGCAGCCACACTCACAGTGTCTCTGGCCAGCAATGTTCGCTGCTTCTGCCACCCTACAACCAGGCCAATACCTACATTTACAACCTAAATTGAATGTGTCCACAATTTAAGTCAAACCTATTACAATATATTCTAAGGGCTTTTCCCGACTGCCTAGGATTCTGTGGCATTACTTACTGCTTGAAATAGCTAGTAACTATTAATTGTTAATAATCATTACCTAAGTGAGGCAACCTCCAAAGTGCTGGGATTACAGGCATGAGCCACCATGCCCAGCGAACAGTGATTTTATTCATTTTTTTTTTTTGGAGATGGAGTTTCGCTCTCGTTGCCCAGGCTGGAGTGCAATGGCACGATCTCGGCTCACTGCAACCTCCGCCTCCTGGGTTCAAGCAATTCTCCTGCCTCTGCCTCCCGAGTAGCTGGGATTACTGGTGCCTGTCACCACACCTGGCTAATTTTTGTATTTTTAGTAGAGACAGGGTTTCACCACGTTGGTCAGGCTGGTCTTCAACTCGTGACCTCAGGTGATCCACCACGCCTGGCCAGAAATCTTGCTGTTTTTCCCCAACTGCGTGGGTGGCTGCATCTTACCTCTTTATGCTTCTCCATGGTGGCATATAGTTTCTGTGAGAGGTCGTTAGATACATTGGGCATCCCAGGTTTCTTCTTGTTGCCCCTACTTAGGCTGCTCTTATTTTTGCTGGTTTTCTTATTATTCTTCTTTTTAGCATTTTTACTGTCTCCCTTGGTCACCTGCAGAGTAGCACAAAGGAGACAAGAAAATAAGGTTTTTGTTAAGTAATCTGGGAATAACACTATTGAATATCTCCATTCTTTGAAACTAGGTATCATAATCTTATGCTTGTATCTTATTTTACTAGCTGTTCTCTTCACTTATTCCTTCTCCTTTGTTATTTGAACTAATTTTCTCCCAGTGAACCTTCATTAAGGCAATGGCAGCCCTTTAGCTTTCTGCCTAGAAGAGGCCACAGAATGTACAGACCCTATAGATTGAATGTATCCCAGATTGGAGTTAGGGAACAAGGAAGGGTTGGCACTTTGGGGTAGTGAAGAGTGTATCAAAATGGGGAGCCAGAAGACCTTGGTTTTATCTCCTTCCACCCACATTCTAAAATGTATGAGCCCACAAATACTAAACGATAAGGCTGTAAGAGTTTGTTAAACTATTTAAGGGAGCCTTTTGTAAGTTAAATTCAATGGAGGTAATTCTAGATATGCTATAGGGAAGTAACTGGTGAGGTTACTAAGCCGTAATAACAGGTAAATTCTGGCTCAGGCCTGTTTTGCATAGCTAAGAATGGTTTTTACATTTAAAAAGAGCGTGTGTGGTTTTAGAAGAGAGAAAATATGCCAGAGATATGTGACACACAAGGCCTATAATATTAATAACCTAGTCCTTCACATAAGTTATCAGTTTTTCAGGATTTCCTTCAGTTTCTTTTATCATTTCACATTACTCATAGTCTGAGATACCATTTTAAAATGGGGTCTGATGTTTTGAAAGTTTAATACCACTGAAACGGAACCCTAGTAACCTTTCTAAGCCAACATTTCTTGCCCAACTTAAAGAGCTCTTTCACACCTGAGAGGTTTAAAACCCAATTGAAAGTTTAGGCCGGGCGCGGTGACTCACGCCTGTAATCCCAGCACTTTGGGAGGCCGAGGCGGGCGGATCACAAGGTCAGGAGATCGAGACCATGGTGAAACCCCGTCTCTACTAAAAATAGAAAAAATTAGCCGGGCACAGCGGCGGGCGCCTGTAGTCCCAGCTAATCGGGAGGCTGAGGCCGGAGAATGGCGTGAACCCGGGAGTCGGAGCTTGCAGTGAGCCGAGATTGTGCCACTGCACTCTAGCCTGGGCGACAGAGCGAGACTCCGTCTCAAAAAAAAAAAAAAAAAGAAAGTTTAAATGCACTTTTGGATTAAATATTATAGAAGTTTCAAAGGAAACTCAATGCCCTTACATCTGTGCTTTCATTGCTGGTGTTTTCTTCTCGTTTTCTCTCTTCTTCCTCCTGTTCCAGTTCCTTAATGCTTTCTTCCAGAACATTGGGCCAGAAATCACCCTCGAAGTAAGGCAATTCCTTTGCACTTGTTAATCTATCTTCAGTAGCTTGTTTAAAAATATCCTGTGAAAACAAGCATGTACAAATAGGAATTCCTATGTTCTTTTAAAGCATTGATTATAAAGAATCATGGCTGACAAGAAACATGAAAGCTTAAAATGTCTTGAAAGCTGGCAGAGACTATATACCTAAGCCATAAACCAGGGAGCTATTTAGAAAAACAGTGAAAAGGCCTGGCCTAAAGTCAGTATTTCTGGTTTTCTATTTCTTCTACCCACAAAAGCAGGGAGCTTATCTGCCTTTATATAATCAAGTGGCAATTATTCTGCGAGGATCGATGTCAGGGTGGTAGCACCATCATGCAAGCCATGGCCCTTACCACAGAGTATGTGGTGTGAGGCATGCCCTCCTCACACCCATCTTTGGAATTTCAGCAGCTTTTATTGATAGCTTTGTTCAAAATGCCCAAAACTACAAATACTGGAAACAGTATCTGCTGCAGAATGATTCGCTGGGCAGCTTAGGAAAACTTCTTTATTTAGTTGAACTACTAAATTGAGGAAGACAAGTCTGTATCATGAGACAGCCTATATTCATGAATGTTTAAAATAGTATTAAGAAAGAATATATTTTTGGCCAGGTGCAGTAGCTCACACCTGTAATCCCAGCACTTTGGGAGGCTGAGGCACGTAGATCACCAGAGGTTGGGAGTTCGAGACCAGCCTGACCAACATGGAGAAACCCCATCTCCACTAAAAATACAAAAAATTAGCCCAGTGTAGTGGTGCATGCCTGTAATTCCAGCTACTCGGGAGGCTGAGGTAGGACAATCGCTTGAACCTGGGAAATAAGAGATTGCAGTGAGCCTAGATCGTACCGTTGCACTCCAGCCTGAGCAACAAGAGTGAAACTGTCCAAAAACAAAAAACAAAAAAAAAAAAACCATATTTTTGGCTGGGTGAGGTGGCTCATGCCTGTAATCCCAGCACTTTGGGAGGCTGAGATGGGTGGATCACTTGAGCTCAGGAGTTTGAGACCAGCCTGGGCAACATAGTGAAATCCTGTCTCTACAAAAAATATACAAAAATTAGCCAGGTATGGTGGTGTGCACCTGTAGTCCCAGCAACTCAGGAAGCTGAGGTGGGAGGATGGCTTGAGCCTGGGAGGCACAGGTTGCAGTGAGCAGATATCATGCCACTGTACCCTAGCCTGGGTGACAGAGAGTGACCCTGTCTGAAAACAAAACATCCCCACCCCTAAAACCCTAACCAACCCAAACCAAACAAACAAAAAGATGTATTTTAAGGCCAGGCACAGTGGCTCATGCCTGTAATCCCAGCACTTTGGACTGCTTGAGGCCAAAAGTTCAAGTCCAGCCTGGGCAGCATGGCGATACCCCAACTGTACCCCCCTAAAAAAAAAAAAAATAAAATTTTGGTTACATGTTTTTTAAAACAGGGATCTCTTGATCTTCTTGATCTACCACTCTTCAAAACCTGGTTTTTCTTACATTAGAAAATTTTGAATATACAAAATAAAAGCAACAAATTAGCATTTTTAGGAATTACATGCAAGAGGTAGAACAAATAAGACTTTTGTTTAAAAAAAAAAAAAGTTAAATGACAGAATACAGAGCAGCAACATTAGTGTATTTCCAGATCTACTGTCAGCACCTGGCCCCCATGTCCCAACTGACCTTGTAGTCATGGACAATACGCTCTGATACAGCCTTGTCAAGCATTTTTTTGTACCATTCCTGCAGTCGCTTGGGCTTGGGTATCTTCTGGTCAGGAGGATGGCAATGGAAGATATAATCATCTCCCTCACTTGGTGGACATGCCCAAATATGCCCTGTTGTGTAACTAGCAATACAAAGAGAACATTAAGGAAAAAAGATCATCTATTCTAGAAGGCTACACTTTAAAACCACAAGGTGGAGTTGATATAGATACCAATAATTTTTCCCAAGATAACACAGTGTATAACCCAGCATGAGATTAACATTGTGAGACCAAAATTAGGCATAACTCACAGTAATTTAAACAATGGATCTCATACTGCCTCTACTTATTTTTGGAGGCCATGGCGGGATGTTGTGAATCTCAGCCAGAAAGCAGATGACTTAGCCCTGGATCCAAAAACCCTAAGTTTGCATGTTAAGACCAAATGAAGATTACGTTGTGAAGGAAAATTGACCCGTTTAACAAGAGAGCTAAATTAAAAGGCACACTATTCAGAGAAACAGTCTTCAAGATGAGGGAATGAATGTTTCCAATGACATACATACTCTAAAGGTAAGAAGTATTTCCAGAGCTGTTTCTGGTCTTGATACCCAGGTTATAAAAGGATCAAATGCAGTTAAAATTCTGCCCTCAAATGAGAGGCACAAATCAAACTTCAAAGCAAACTGGACCCAATAGCTCAGCTGAACAAAACAAAACTGATGTTGGATAGGTGATAGAGTCAACATATCCATTTCTCTCCTACTGACAACATTAACTTCGAAGGGGCTCTAACAAAGTTGAGAGACTTGTTAGGTAAGAACTAAAATGAGGAAAAAAAGGCAAAGAGTTACATATTTGCAAATTTAACCTGTATCTCACCAGAATGTCCTAATAAAAAAAAATTTATCAAAATATGCTTACCCTAATTTCTTGACATATTCTAAATATCCAATCAGGATTTCATGATAGACTGCAGTCCTCAAGCATTTAGGACGGAAGAAATGAACACTATCGAGGTAAGATATGTATACTCTCCTATACAAAATGAAGAGAAAAAAAGAAAAGTCAAATCTACTGAGTTATTTATTCCATGTGCCTAATAACTCTCTCTCACTCTCCCAGGCTCTTTGCTCACATCGTTATTTATGAAACTCATCACAGGCAGGTGGGCGACTCCACTGTGAACCCTTCAGGAAAGTTCAGCGAGCCTGTGGTTTCCTTCTATTTGAAGTAACTAGCAGTGCCTGGCACATACACATCCATCAGTATTTGGTGATTCCTATACATTATCCAGATTTAAGCTCATTTTCTGAAGAGTAGTACGTTTGTTTCCAAATTCCCATTTCAGGTTGCTATTCATATCCTTTATTATTATGGCCACAGAAGAGCAGAATCAAGCAGTTATTTTGTTTGGGGGTTTGCTTTTTAATCTGTTTCACTTTACAATTATTGTATACTTGAGATTTTGCATTTCCAAACCAAGCACACTCAACATTTTCTTGCCTGTTATACTCTTCCGCCTATTATAATTTGGAACTCCCACACAAATCCGGAGCTAGCCACTGTGAGCCAGTCATACCTCTGGTTGGGTGGAGGGCAGTCAGAGCCATACTCTTGAACATGCATGCCAAAGAAGCACAGGTCAACGCCATCAATTTCTTCAAAGGCAAAGAGGGCTTTGGTTCGGTATGGAAAGGATTCTGCCATCTCTCCACTGTCCACAAACCTATACAATTGAGATAGTGGGAGGACCACAACATAAATTCATTCAGATTGCAATCACCAATGGTAACCACGTATGAGCAATTTTGGATCCACAAGAGAAGAAAAGTGAAATGACTAGATACCTTGCTTTCATGCCTGGTTTTACTTCCACGGTTTTGTCAGAAGCATGAACTACTCTAACAGTGACCTCTCCTGACTCAGGGTGATTCTGTCGCCTCAGAAAGTCATTCACACGATTCTCTAGAAAGGTGCCAAGTCTGGTAGATGGCAACCCTAGGAATGTAGAAGTTAAAAGTTACTGAGGTGCAGATTTACTATTGTTAGTCTTAAGGTTCAACCTTAAATCTCATTTGTACTTTTTTCAATACAAACAGGGTAACTTGGTGAAATTTTAAAAAATCACAGCATATTTAAGTATTCACTACTTTGCAGATTTGCATGTCATATTAGTGCAGGGAACATGCTAATCTTCTCTGTATCATTCTAATTTTAATATATGTGCTGTTAAAGCAGACACAGTACTCAATAATTTCTAAATGTCATTTTCCCCAACTTTTCATTTTGAAAAATTTCCAATTTTGGAAGAGTTTATAAAAATACAGAACAGGGGCTGGTTGCAGTGGCTCACACCTGTAATCCCAGCACTTTGGGAGGCTGAGGCGGGCAGATCACCTGAGGTCAGAAGTTCGAGACCAGCCTGGCCAGCATGCTGAAACCCTGTCTCTACTAAAAATACAAGAACTAGCCGGGCATGGTGGCACACGCCTGTAATCCCAGCTACTCAGGAGGCTGAGGCAGGAGAATCGCTGGAACCCGGGAGGCGGAGGTTGCGGTGAGCCGAGATTGTGCCACTATGGGTGTCAGAATGAGACTCTGTCTCAAAAAAGAAAAAAAAACCCAAAAAACAAAAACAAACAGAACAATGGCCAGGACACAAGGCTCACACCTATAATCCTAATCCCTGCACTTTGGGAGGCTGAGGTGGGAGGATTGCTTGAATCCAGGAGTTCAAGATCAGCCTGGACAACACAGTGAAACCTTGTTTCCAAAAAACAAAAACAAAATGCAACCAACGGCCAGGCGCGGTGGCTCAAGCCTGTAATCCCAGCACTTTGGGAGGCCGAGACGGGTGGATCACGAGGTCAGGAGATCGAGACCATCCTGGCGAACACCGTGAAACCCCGTCTCTACTAAAAAATACAAAAAACTAGCCGGGCGAGGTGGCGGGCGCCTGTAGTCCCAGCTACTCGGGAGGCTGAGGCAGGAGAATGGCGTAAACCTGGGAGGCGGAGCTTGCAGTGAGCTGAGATCCGGCCACTGCACTCCAGCCTGGGAGACAGAGCGAAACTCCGTCTCAAAAAAAAAAAAAAAAAAAAAAAAAAAAAAAAAAGCAACCAACCATATATATATATATATATATCTATATAAATATCTATCTATATATATATAAAATATAATGAACATCTCTATGTACTTCACCTAGATTGCAGTACTATTTTAAAGTAACAAAGACTGGGCATTTTGAGAAACCTTACAAGAATCAAAGTAATCTGTAGATCAGTAAAACACACCAAAACTAAATCAAATGCTACATTTAGATTATTAGTGTTAATTACTTATATGATAAAATTTTTGACATCCTCCTGGCACAACAGAAAAGAATCACATACGGCCAAAAGGCAGCCCATATAAATGGTGTAAACTGAGGGGCTGGGTATGGTGGCTCACACCTATAATCCCAGTACTTTGGGAGACCAAGGTGGGTGGATCACCTGTGATCAGGAGTTTGAGATCAGCCTGGCCAACATGGCAAAACCCCATCTCTACTAAAAATACAAAAATTAGCTGGGTGTGGAGGCACATGCCTGTAGTCCCAGCTATACTGGAGGCTGAGACAGAAGAATCACATGAACCTGGGAGGTGGAGGTTGCAGTAAGTTGAGATCGTGCCACTGCACTGCAGCCTGGGTGACAGAGCGAGACTCTCAAAAAATAAAATAAAAAATAATAAATAAACAAACAGAGGGACGGCAATTCTGGCCAATCATTTCCACGCCTTATTCCTCCTTTATGAAATGCCTCAAATAGGGAAAAATATAAGAACAGGAAAAACACATATCTTGTGCATTCTACAAATCCGTTCCTTGGAAATTTTTCTTTGGTCTAATAAATTTCACACCAAAAAGCATATTACAGATCAACTCATAAGGAGATTATAGAATTATTTTATTTTTACTCTGATTACTACTGTGATTAAAAACAAAGTAATTCACTTTGAATGGTTTCTTATCTAGGCTTCAGGTAAGTTTTGCCAAAATTTACCTTTAAGAATAAAACTTACTTTTAGCAGAAAACTTATTTTCTTTCCTAGTTCGTGCACTTTTCTTTAAACAGCCATCACAGACGAATCTAAATGTAAACCAAAACTTTGCTTACACAACTTAAAGAAACCATTAAATTTATATTAACAAAAAGTTAAAATTCAAATCTAGCGGAAGTATTTCTAAACTTCTAGCGAAGAGGTAATAAAACTAATATACAAAGAGCTTTTAGAAACCAGTAAGAACAAAAAAGGTAACTGAAAAACAAGCAACAGACATGAAGGGCATATAAATTGGCTTACACATGAAAAGATGATCAAGGATCACAAATCAAGGTAGGATTTTTTTCCCCAACCACACTGGCAAAACCTAAGTGGTGACATTCCCTATATGCTACTAGTTGGAATGTACATTTTGAGAGTAGAACCAATAGTTTCAGTTACTGCAGATGCACATGATATGTGTCGCTAAGTAGAGTTTCTTGTATAAATTTGTTCACCAACCAAGTAAATAAATGGATTATAGTATATTACAGAATACTATGCATCCATTAAAAATGCAACAGATATACATAAGTGTCTATGACCAGCTGGGTGTGGTGCCTCATGCCTGTAATCCCAGTACTTTGGGAGGCCGAGGTGGGTGGATCATTTGAGGCCAGGAGTTGACCACCCCGACAACATAATGAAAACCTGTCTCTAATAAAAATACAAGAATTAGTCGAGCATGGTGGTACGTGCCTGTAATCCCAGCTACTTGGGAGGCTGAAGCAGAAGAATTGCTTGAACCCAGGAGGCGGAGGTTGCAGTGAGCTGAGATCGCACCACTGCACTCCAGCCTGGGCCATGAAAGTGATACTCAAAAAAAAAAAAAAAAAAAAAAAAAAAAAGTCTATGACCTATAACAAGATACAAAAATTAAATACACATAAATCAAGAAAATGTGCTGGGCGCAGTGGCTCATGCTTGTAATCTCAGCACTTTGGGAGGCCAAGACAGGCAGATCACCTGAGGTCAGGAGTTCAAGACCAGCCTGACCAACATGGAGAAACCTCGTCTCTACTAAAAATACAAAATTAGCTGGGTCAGGCGTGGTGGCACATGCCTGTAATCCCAGGTACTAGGGAGGTTGAGGCAGGAGAACTGCTTGAACCTGGGAGGCGGAGGTTGTGGTGAGCCCAGATTGCACCATTGCACTCCAGCCTGGGCAACAAGAGTGAAACTCCATCTCAAAAAAAGAAAAGAAAATGTATGATTCTATGTACAAAAGAGTGTTATTCCTGTGGCGAGGAATCTGGGTGGGAAGAAAGAAGACTGTCACTTTTTACTTCATAAATTGTCATACTATTCAAATTTTATAATGAACATAAATTACTTTTAAGAAAAAGGAAGCTTAACACAGTAATAACAGATTATTTTCATTCAGCTGACTGATCCTAAATTGGAAGAACCACGAGAAGTCTCTTAATCATTCTTACAAAGTCTGTAAGGAAAGCACTAAAAACGCACACTTAAAAGACAAGTCACGCTGAAGATAAAGTATCCACTAAACCATCACCTATTTTCCTTAGTGTTATTTTCTATGTGAAAATAACAGTGAAAAAAAGAAAAGTGAAATGTGTCAATTAGCCTGCCCTTTCTTGTAACCTCCAAATCAGGAACAACAATCAGTCCAAGAACAGAGCAGAAGACATGGAGATCCCATCCTAATGAGAGGCACTGGATGTCCCATATACCCACTTCCTTTGGAACATGGCTGGGATTAGTTCCTCTTGTACAGAGCGATAGCCCCTCCCTTTTACTAGGCAATTACACTATGACTACAGCCTTATAACTTGCTGTCCCTGCCCTAACCAAAAGGTGACACTTACCAGGGCCAGACCACTTGGTATGCCATTAGCAGCATGATCCTAGTTTCTAGATGCCTGAATAAAAGCATTTACTTTTTGCTTCGAGACAGAGTCTCACTCTGTCACCCAGGCTGGAATGCAGTGGCGTGATCTTAGCTCACTGCAACCTCCCACTCCCAGGTTCAAGTGATTCTCTTGCCTCTGCCTCCCTCCCAAGTAGCTGGATTACAGGCGTGCACCACCACGCCAGGCTAATTTTTCTATTTTCAGTAGAGACGAAGTTCTGCCATATTGGTCAGGCTGGTCTGGAACCCCTGACCTCAGGTGATCCACCCACCTCAGCCTCCCAAAGTGCTGGGATTACAGGCGTAAGCCAGCTTGCCTGGCCAAAAGCATTTACTTTGGATGTGTAATAACTACAATATAATTTAAAAAATCCAGCAGAATATATTTATATGGCTAAAAAGAATGCATAAAAATAAGATAAAAATCTATTTTTGGATACTAGGTTACTTAATTTTAAAAAAGTGAACTGTTAATTATCGAGGCCAAAGAAAACAATTTAAAGATAGTGACTTTGAAGATATAATACAGTCATTGCATAGAATAAAAAAACTTGTTAATATTCATGATAACGAAAAATTCCAGAGAAAGTAACAATGTAAGCCTTACCCAGCGGGCCAGATGATCTCATGGTGAAGGACACAGATCTGATGCATCTTTCTTCCGCACTCTGTACATTCAACAAACCTGGAAGAGCAGAGCCAGTTCCAACATTAACCCCACACCTTAACCAAATGAAAACTTCCAGTATTTCCCATGACTTCTGACAAAGACAGCCAAGGTCATGACCAAATAACCAAAATAGTTTAAATAAAGTTTCTGTTTCTTTAGAGATATGGTCTCTGTTGCATAGGCTGCAGTGGGTGGCATGATCACAGCTCACTGTAACCTTGAACTCCTGGGCTCAAGCCACTTTCCTGCCTTGGCCTCTCAGCTACCTGGCTAGGATAGGCACACACCATCATGCCTGGCTAATTGTTTTTTTTTAGATAGAATCTATCTCTGTCACCCAGGCTGGAGTGCAGTGGATCTCGGCTCACTTCAACCCCTGCCTCCCAGGATCCAGCGATTCTCCTGCCTCAGCCCCCCGAGTAGCTGGGATTACAGGCACGCACCACCACGCACAGCTAATTTATGTATTTTTAGTAGAGACAGGGTTTTGCCATGTTGGCCAGGCTGGTCTCGAACTCCTGACCTCGGGTGATCTGCCTGCCTTGGCCTCCCAAAGTGCTGGGATTACAGATGGGGGCCACCGTGCGCAGCCAAGAGATTACTGGTGCTGAAAATTCCAAATAAATCAAAATACCATCCCATCCATTTTAGGAACATCTAGAAAACACACATTTCAGTCCTCCATGCTCTAAAAGGCCTCACTGCAAACTAGAAGTTTAGATCTTTAATGTTTCGCATTCAACATCAAGAACATTAAAATTAACATTAAGAAATAATCTTCCTTAGTACTTCAATGTTTTCCATAGTTTTACTATCCATTAGATGTATGTTATGTAGATTTAGCCCAAGAATATAGGATCATCTGATTGGTCATGCAAACCAAGAGAATAAAAGGGAAAAAGAAAAAGCGTACTGACTATTCAAGGGGATCGTACTTACAGTTCAGGATCCAGTGTGTCATTTTTTCTTTTGGAAAATTGTTCTTTATTTATTGTACTAAGGAGAGAAAAGGGACACAATGAGAAAAAGTGATAGAGATGAGCAATCTGACTGTATTCTAACCAAAGTAACAAACTTCACAGTATAAACAGATTCAGGTTTTTTAAGAATACATATTTAAATAGCTGCATTCCTGGCTCACACAAAATGCATGTTTATGTAAAGGAATGTTCTATAGGACTTCATAGTAAATAAATTTCCTCTTACCAGAAATTGAGAACCCAGGAAGAACTAGAAATACGATTCCTTCTTTTCCTTTTAAAATCTTGTCTATTACTACCCTTGGTGTTACGTATTTGTATCTTTTTACAGTTTAATGTTCCTAGACTGAATTACAAAAGATGGTGTGTATACTGGGAAGTAAATCACTACTTAAATAAAAAGTCTTTTTTCACAAACAACTTTTTACATCAATATAAAATTTCAACATTAAGAATGCATGTTTTGGGGTAATTTTGAAGTACAAAAATCCCATATTTAACATTTTAAAATTTCACATGGCTTCCCATCCTGAAACCCAGCATTAACACACCGCTCATAGCCTCACTACATACAAAAGCTAACAGTCTTACCATTCTCCAACTAGAATTCACATTAGGGGGCCCAACTTGGACTTCCATTATACTTCCTTACAAAAATGAGGACATGTCCACACTGAAAACTGTGTCTTATACTAGTTATGGTCTAGAGATTCATTCGTCTCTGTTAATAGCCTGTCTTGCTACTCCAAGTGCAATCTGAAGACCAGCAGCACTGGAACAATCTGGGAGTTAGAAACAGACACTTGGGTCCACTATAGGCCTGCAGAATTGGGAAGGGTCTTGTTCCTACACTTTTCAAAGTTAGAGATGTACTGCCTTAAGGTTTAGAGTATTTGGTAAGCCACCTGAGAGAGTTCAATGGCAAGGCTTACATCTCTTCTGGCATCAAGGAAACTTACCCTAGAGCTAACCTTCCTGGCTTAACCAAGTGTCAAAATGTTTCAAGGATCAAAGGCTCCTAGTAACTACTCTCCTAGCTAGCACCCAGACACTGCTATCATTACAACCCAATTTAGAAAAATTAACCAGCTTTTCTCAGAAGCCCCATTTTTACTAGGAACAAGACAATTCCATATGTTTGTGCAATGTCCTAAACAGAAGAAAGAACCTGCAATAATATTAAATTTACACTAAACAATTTTTCCTTCTTAAATAGTCCCAGTATGAATTCTAAAACTATTAGACTATCTGTTTGAAATTTTTTTCTTGGCCATTTACTAAGTGGTAAGAGCTTGCGAGATTGCAAAGCACAAGCAAATCTCTTAAACCCCTGCATGTTGTTAAAGTCTATTATTCACTATAACAGTGACTTGGATCTTCTGTTAACCTACAAGAGAAGGGCATAAGGTGGTTATCAGTTCAATTACCCTCAAACTCAGAACAGTTAATAATGATATTTTCTTGTACTAACCTTCCAATTTTTCGAAGATAAGCTGATTGCTTCCTATACAGAACACTTTTACTAGAACTAAGATGACTGCCTACCGCTGACATATTCCCTAGTTCAGTGATGTCTCATAAAGCTTTATACTATGATGGATATGTTTTCTATCTGTGTTGACCAATATGGCAGCCACCAGACACAGCTATAGCTACTGAACACTTGAAATGTGAGTAGTCCATGTGATAAACAATTTTTATTTAAATTAATTTGCATTTAAATAGCAACATGTGGCTAATGGCTACCATATTCAACAGCATAGCTTAAGTTCATTTAGAAATAAGCCTATGCATAATCACCAGACAACAAATTAATCAGCACTTTTCAAAATAATGCAGTTACTTACGTTTGAGGCTGGGAAGGGTCATCCCCCAAAGAAACGCTCTCCCCTTGGATCTCATTGAAACACTTCTCACAGAAATGATACCTGTCGGCAAGAAGGCCATACTGGGGTGAACTGTTCCGTTCACACAACACAGCCCAAGCCAAGCAACGAAGCCACCAATCACAGCAGGCCAAGGAGGGGGACGGGAGCAGAGAGCAGGTCATCAACGGCGACAAGGACATTCAATGATGCAGATATATGGGCCCCACAGTTTGGGTTTTTTTGTTTTTTTTTGTTTTTTTTTTTTTGTTTTTTTTTTTTGCAATCAAAGCCAAGTGCAGACAACGACAAGCATGAGGGAGAAAAAAAAAACACAAAACAAACGAAGAAATGAGGGATTGCAAGACAACAAAAAACATAAAAGCAAGACAGAACAACACAAAGCAGAAAGCCAAGGCAAAGCACAGATTAGCATTAAATATCTCAAATGGGATCACAAGTAGCAAATGATTACTGCAAATAAAAGCAAAAGTTTCAATTACACAGACCCATATCCTTTCATTTCAGCAATTAACGCTATGTGATGTAAATAATCAAAAGGAGGAAGAAGGATAAATATACCAGGGAGAGAATAACTGCTACTCATTACCTAAGTATAGGCATCACACCTCTTCCCACTTACAAAACAAAAAACCACAGCCCCTGCCCCCGACCCCAAAAGCCCACTATAGATACAACTGCAGAAAACAATAATCTAAAGCAACCATTGCCAGGCACAGTGGCTCATGCCTGTAATCCTAGCACTTTGGAAGGCCGAGAGGGTGGATCACCTGAGGTCAGGAGTTTGAGACCAGCCTGGCCAACATGGTGAAACCCTGTCTCTACTAAAAATACAAAAATTAGCCAGGCATGGTGGCACACATCTGTAATCCCAACTATTTGGAAGGCTGAGGCAGAAGAATCGCTTGAACCCGGGAGGCGGAGGTTACAGTGAGCTGAGATTGCGCCACTGCACTCCAGCCTGGGTGACAGAGTGAGACCCTGTCTCAATAAACAAAGAAAAAAATTTTTTACTGAAAAGCCTGCACAAGTAGTTAAATACTGACTACAGCCATCAAGTGACACATTTCAAAAGGAAGTGATGTGTGCAGGTACCTGATTAAAGATGGCTTGGTGCAAAGATAAACACTTTAGACTACTGTTGTAGTAAACATGAGAAAAGTTTCCTGTCAAGTTACTTGCTTTTTTAAACATAAGATACTTATAAACAACTTGAGTCCCACCTTTTCTAGGTTTCAAATGAATAAAAAGCTAGATTTTTACTCACTGCAAAATCAAAGCATTAGAAGCACACCTAACTTTTTGTAAATAAAAGAAAAAGTTTAAGTGACTTTTCAAAGCTAGAAATGCATCTGCAGCACACAAGTTCAGCAAAAATGAACACCATGGATTTGGTATTAACAAATAAAGGGTAGGCTGGGCACGGTGGCTCACGCCTGTAATCCTAGCACTTTGGGAGGCCGAGGCAGGTGGATCACGAGGTCAGGAGATGGAGACCATCCTGGCTAACATGGTAAAACCCCGTCTCGACTAAAAAGACAAAAAAAAAAAAAAAAAAAAAAAAAAAAAAATTAGCCAAGTGTAGTGGCGGGCGCCTGTAGTCCCAGCTACCCATGAGGCTGAGACAGGAGAATGGCGTCAACCCGGGAGGCAGAGCTTGCAGTGAGCCGAGATAGTGCCACTGCACTCCATCCTGGGTGACAAGCAAGACTCCGTCTCAAAACAAAAACAAACAAAAAAAAACAAATAAAGGGTATTAATACCATCCTGCCTTATTATTGTATCAGAGCCCCAAATAAATACCCAATGCAAGCTGTATTTGTAGGTGATCACTGATAACAGCAGACAAATTGTGGCTAAGATAGATTAGTGAATGCGATTTATGTAATTACAGCCATTGATTGGGCAGGAGAAAATTAGGGAGGTGCCTCGTTTATTAGACTCAAATCATCCTCTGTCACATACAAGGCTGTATTGGGAAAAGTAAGGTAAAACCTATGTGAGGTTTTCCTTTTAATTTGCTTAATGAGGCAAAGAAAAGACTCCAGAATCCTGTTTTCATGTATTCTAAGAACAACTACTTAGGGATAGGCCTCATATAAAAAGGAAACATTTCCAAAAAGCTGTCTAGCGAGTTTCAAAGTTTAAGAATCTTCTCAGTTTTGCCTCAGTCTGTGGTGATCAATAAAAACACAGTAGAAAGAGAAGTGGGGCCTGGCATATAGGCCCATCTATGCCAACAACTCACAAAGTTGCTTAACTTCTCAAGGTTTTGGGAGGAACCCCGGTAACTGATGCAAGGCTCCTTTGATAGAAAATTTTATAATTCTGCAAACAAAGGCAGAAGACAAAAAACAGAACTTGTGCTATACAGCTGTCTTCAAGCAAAATACACATGAACCATGACTGTATGTGTGCTGGCCCATCCGCATGCACTCCCTGGACAAGTGGACGCATGGACCATAGCCCACACCTGGCCAAGCTTACCTGTTCTGGTAACTGTAATAAGTGGCATCACGAGGTATTGTGCACAACTGTTTGCCGTAGCAACACAGTGTCTGTGGAGAGAACTCCAACTGCAAAAGAAACCATTTGTTAAAATGCACAGAGGCCTTAAGGACAAGCTAGAACAGTAAGAATGGCAAATTAGAAACAAAAGTCAGTGGTGTCTTAGTTCTCATTTATGTTAATTATAATGGGCTAATTCAGTTCTTGAAAATCATTCTTGGTTTACTACTACATTATTTCAAAACATTGAGGTAAGCTTAGCAGTCATATCCTTCCATCACTTTACCAAAGAACCCAACAGGAATATGTGGGCAGGGTAGCACATGCCTGCAGTGCTCAGGAAGCTGAGGTGGGAAGACTGCGTGAGCCCTAGAGTTCCAGACCAGCTTAGGTAACACAGCAAGACCACAGTCTTATTTTAAAAACAAAAAACCAATAATGTGAATTAGTATGTACAGGAAAGTCAGCACATGCTGAGGAATCTGCACCCATAGGTGAATATAAGAATGCCCCTACTCCAGATGAGCTCACAGTCTGTTGATTATTTAATTGATCAACTTTTCCATACAATTGCCAGTTCTGAAAAAATGCCTTTAAAGAAAGTCCATTTCTTCTTTCTTTTTTCTTTTTTTTTTTTTTTTTTGAGACGGAGTCTCGCTCTGTCGCCCAGGCTGGAGTGCAGTGGCGCAATCTCGGCTCGCTGCAAGCTCCGCCTCCCGGGTTTACGCCATTCTCCTGCCTCAGCCTCCCAAGTAGCTGGGACTACAGGCGCCCGCCACCTCGCCCGGCTAGTTTTTTGTATTTTTTAGTGGAGACGGGGTTTCACCATGTTAGCCCATGTTAGGATGGTCTCGATCTCCTGACCTTGTGATCCGCCCGTCTCGGCCTCCCAAAGTGCTGGGATTATAGGCTTGAGCCACAGCGCCCAGCCCAGAAAGTCCATTTCATATTAAGAGACATTACTACTGTGGCACACATTAAGAGACTGTGTCGGCTGGGAGAGGTGGCTCATGCCTGTAATTCCAGCACTTTGGGAGGCGGAGGCAGGAGGACTGCTTGAGCCCAGGAGTTCAAGACCAGCCTGAACAACATAAGACCCTGTTTCTATAAAACAAATTTAATAAAAAAACCAGGCATGGTGGCGTACAGCTGTAGTCCCAGCTGCTCAGGAGGCTGAGGCAGGAGAATTGCTTGAGCCCAGGAGGTTGAGGCTGCAGTGAGCTATGACCTCACCACTGCACTCCAGCCTGGGATAGTAAAACCCTGTCAAAAAGAAAAAAGAAAAAGGGGGAGAAAAAAAAAAAAAAAGCCATGTCAAAGCCAGAAGCAGGATATTCTCTTACCCCAGACACCACTGTATTATTCTAGGCATCCTAGAAAAGTTAAAGTCAAATCTGAAACACATTTCTTACCTTTCTGCCACAACAGTATCCAAGGCTTTGCATCACTGGGTCAATTTCTTGTTCAAAGACCTCAGAGAGCTTGGAGCAGTATTTGTATACCCGTGATGTTTTCCGGTTATATAACCAGGCATTATTGAACATAAGCCAAATATCATCGACATATTGCCAGGGCTCCTGATACTGTCCAGTGTCTAACTTCCTCTTAATGGTAGAAAGATCCATGGGGCTCTTCACAATATCAAAGTAATCCTAGAAAGACGACAAGTGATATCAAACATTACTCAAGTCTAACTATTTTTACAGGAGATAGAGTATCATCCATTATCATTGCTAATCTTCCAGGCAGTGTTTTAGTTTCTGGCCTGTCTATATTCCCCAAGAGGTGACTGATGTCTATCACTTCTTTAAATCATTAGTCTACAGAGATATTAAACTACTCAAAGGGCAGAGAAACAGAACTACTATGGACTTTCCAGACTTCAGGCTGATAGTCTACTGAAGCAACTTCAGGTACTTTATGAAAGTACATGTGAGATCAGTAAAGTTAAAGACGCTTAAAATTTTAGTACTAGAAGGGGTGTACAATGAGGAAACTAAGTCCACAGAACTTAAAGTGTTCCATCTGAAATGACAGCAAGATACAGGAAAAGAAAATTCCTAAAAGGCTTTTGTCTCTGGAAGTGCTTGACCTTTGAGACAGAGTCTCTGTCAACATGTTGCCCAGGCTAGAGTGCAGTGGCGCAATCCTGGCTCACTGCAACCTCTGCCTCCCAGGTTCGTTCAAACTATTCTCCTGCCTGAGCCTCCCAAGGGATTACAGGCGTGCACCACCATGCCCAGCTAATTTTTATTTTTTTAGTAGAGATGGGCTTACAAGTTGGTCAGACTGGTCTTGAACTCCTGACCTCAAGTGATCTGCCTGCCTTGGCCTCCCGAAGTGCTGGGATTAGAGGCATGAGCCACCATGCCCGGCCAAGTAACAGTTTAAAACCACCAAATGAAACCTGCCAGCACCCCAGTATATGGAGGCAACTTTAGAGAAACTCCGTCTCTACTAAAAAAAATTAGCCGGGTGTGGTGGCGCATGTCTGGAATCCCAGCTACTTGGGAGACTGAGAGACAGGAGAATTACTTCAACCCGCTAAGCAGAGGTTGTGTTGAGCTGATATCGTGCCATTGCACTCTAGCCTGGGCAACAAGAGTGAAACTCCATCTCAAAATAAAACAAAACAAAACAAAAGTAAACAAACTGTATAACCCAGGAATTCTGCTCCTAGGTAAATACCAAGAAGAAACAAAAACTTAAATCCATACAAAACTTATACATCAATGTTCACTGTGGTCCTATCTTAATAGTCAAAACGTGTAAACAACCTAAATGTCTATCAACTCATCAACAGGTAAAGAAAAATAATGGAATATTATTGGGCCATAAATAGGTATGCGGTACTGATTCATGCTACAACATAACATGGATGAACCTTGAAAACATTATGCTAAGGAACGTCCTGGCACAAATAATCACATACTATATGTTTCAATTTAATGAAACGTGTAGAACAGACAAATAAATCCAGAGAGAGAATGAAGTCTGCTGATGTTGAGGACTGGGGTGCTACGGGAGAAAACAGTGAGTGACTATTAATGGTAAAGGATTTTTTTCAGATGATGAAAATAAAAGTGTCATGCACAACTCTGTGAATATACTAAAAATCACTGAATTAGGCCAGGCCCAGTGGCTCACACCTGTAATTCAGCACTCTGGGAGGCTGAGATGGGCCAATTGCTTGAGTCCAGGCGTTCAAGACCAGCCTGGGCAACATGACAAAACCCCGTCTCTACTAAAAAATACAAAAAACTAGCCAGGTGAGGTAGCGCATGAATGTAATCCCAGCTAACTCAGGAGGCTGAAATGGGAGAATCACCTGAGCCCAGGAGGTGGAGACAGTAGTGAGCAGATTGTGTTACTGCACTCCAGCCTGGGCAACCAGAATAAGACCCTGTCTCAGGAAAAAAAAAAAAACACTGAACTGTAAATCTGAAATGAGTGGCTACACTGTTTGGAAAGTAAATTATCTATCAACAAAGCTGTTATCAAATTAAAAAACAAAGTCAGAAGTACCACCAAATACTTACAGGAATTCCTAAAAGCTGAGGGTCCACAGGTTGACGAAAAGGAAGGGATTCTGGATCCTGACGGTAAAGTGCCTCCAATGTTGGCATCAGTGCCTGTCGTAGTTCTTCTGGTTTGAAAACTTAAAAAGTGCATTTGAAATTAGTTATCAATTAAGCAAAAGAACTTTAAAAAACCATTCAGGCTGAAGCTCTAAAAGCACCCCAAGAATCAAATAACAAAATTAACTACTCTGTCCCCATGGAAATATCGCTACGGGCTCAATTACTGGTTCTAGATTCTAAGCCCTGCTTTGCTTCAGGCAGCTCCTAAAAAACTGCATCTTATCACCTTTAAACACCCTTCACCCTCAGCTTAACTTTTCAGTCACAAATTCAGTGAAGACAGACTTGGTCAATTAGAAACAGAATCCAAAGGCTTCTAAAAATTTATGAAGAGACTGCCAAATGGGACAGTCCACGGGACCAAGCACAGTGGCTTGCGTCTATAATCCCAGCACTTTGGGAGGCTGAGGTGGACGGATCACTTTGAGGTCAGGAGTTTCAGCCTGGCCAACCTGGTGAAACCTCATCTCTACTAAAAATACAAAAAGTTAGTTGGATGTGGTGGTGCGCTAGTCTGTTACTCAGGAGGCTGAGGCAAGAGAATTGCTTAAACTCGGGAGGCAGATGTTGCAGTGAGCCGAGATCGCGCCACTGCACTCCAGCCTGGACAACAGAGTGAGACTCCATCTCCAAAAAAAAAAAAAGGGTTCACAAGATACAAGATACTCATGTTTAGAGGGAGATGCAGTCAAGCAAGAAAGGAAAAGTCTTTCTTCATGACATCAGTATTTAATAAGTCAGGGACTAGACTAGATCTGGTATTGTCTTATACTACAAGGAGTCAGGGGCACACAACAGAAGACTCCTTCATTAAACTGCTTGGTATTTTAGACCCAAAGAAAAAGAGACACGTACTATTTTAATGACGAATGTTAGGTTTAAGTTTAAGAGACGGCTGGGCATGGTGGCTCATGCCTGTAATCCCAGCACCCTGGGAGGCTGAGGCAGGCGGATCATGAGGTCAGGAGATGGAGACCATCCTGGCTAACACAGTGAAACCCCATCTTTACCAAAAATATAAAAAATTAGCTGGGCGTGGTGGCGGGCGCCTGTAATCCCAACTACTCAGAAGACTGAGGCAGGAGAATGGCATGAACCCAGGAGGCAGAGCTTGCAATGAGCCGAGATCGTGCCACCGCACTCCCTCCTGGGTGACAGAGCGAGACTCCGCCTCAAAAAAAAAAAAAAAAAGGCAGGGCGCGGTGGCTCACGCCTGTAATCCCAGCACTATTGGGAGGCCGAGACAGGGGGATCACGAGATCAGGAGATCGAAACCATCCTGGCTAACACAGTGAAACCCTGTCTCTACTAAAAATTCAAAAAAAATTAGCCGGGCGTGGTGACGGGCGCCTGTAGTCCCAGCTACTCGGAAGGCTGAGGCAGGAGAATGGCGTGAACCTGGGAGGTGGAGCTTGCAGTGAGCTGAGATCGTGCCACTGCACTCCAGCCTGGCGATGCAGCGAGACTCCGAATCCAACCAAAAAAAAAAAAAAAAAAAAAAAAAAAAGACAAAGAAAGAAATTATTAAATGAGACAATGTGGGTACTCAGCACACAGGAGGTGAATGACAAATACTATTATTATTGCTATTCTTTCCTGCATTTTAGTCAAGGCTATTTACAAACATTTCTCTCTTGAAAAATAAGAAAATTTTTAGGGGATACTAACACACGGAACCCTGAAGAAATGAGGGGAACGACTAACTCATTGGTTGCTGCAAGTGAATATTAAAAAATAAAGAAAGGAAGAAAGAAAAATTATTAATAACAATGAAGAGACCAGGCCCAGGGCTTCAAGGTTAATGAAATCACATTAATGGCAACTTCTGAGGCCTAAGAGGCATGATTGCAATTCTGCCCTGGGTTTTTGGTTTCTTCATGTTATCTCCAGAACAAACGGTTTAAGAGACTCACTCTTTTTCTTTGACTGTCCTGGAGCTGGAGATGACTGGGTAGCTGAAGTACTTGGCTGATCTTCCTCCTCTTTTATTTCAGTTTTTAACTCAGTGCTTCTCTCTTCTGTTTCTGTAGGTTCCATTTTACAGTCTTCCACTTTAGACTAAAAGGTAAGAGTTTTTAGTATTCCAAAGATATCTAGTTGGGAATCAGTAGTCTGAACATCCTTTCTCATGCAAAATCTATGCCATGAGATCTAATTATCAAAGTATTTTTCTGTAATATTTTTTAAAAACTGGGTTCCTAGACTGGGGTCCTAACCAAATCAAACAGTAATTGCCCTACTCTCTCACCTCTGAAATATCCTCCGGTTGAGTATCTGCTGGTTCTGGTTGATCCACTTCCATTTTGGCCTCCATCTTCACTTCCTGGGAAGGCTGCTTCTCAGGAATGGCCTGAGAATTCACTTCTGCGCTACTAGTAGATGGAGGGTTTGACACCTGTCCTTCAATGCTTACAGCTGGCTGGGAAAGCTGGGCAGAAAAACAAGGGGAGTGGGTGACACACACACAGTGTTTGCCAATGATACAATCAGAATGTAAGGTAAGCAACAAGACAGCAGAATTAGCCACCTATTTCTTGGCTTATATTCATTCACGGTGTTTTCATTTGCTCTGCCCATTTCACCTCCTTTAATTATACTTAAGAACAGGAGAATTAAGACTTGTAAATACTGGTTGTACATCAAAGAGCCAGCAACTATTTCATTGATAACTATCATTATCTGGCAGTGTGTGGGGATTTCAAAGATGTCTGCTTCAGAGGAGCTCACATTTATACAGAAGCGAGTGAAAGAAAATAATAAAGACTGGCTATCTTTTTTTTTTTTTTTTTTTTGAGACGGAGTCTCGCTGTGTCGCCCAGGGTGGAGTGCAGTGGCCGGATCTCAGCTCACTGCAAGCTCCGCCTCCCGGGTTTTTATGCCATTCTCCTGCCTCAGCCTCCCGAGTAGCCGGGACTACAGGCGCCTGCCACCTCGTCCGGCTGGTTTTTTTTTTTTTTTTGAGACGGAGTCTCGCTCTGTCGCCCAGGCTGGAGTACAGTGGCCAGATCTCAGCTCACTGCAAGCTCCGCCTCCCGGGTTTACGCCATTCTCCTGCCTCAGCCTCCCGAGTAGCTGGGACTATAGGCGCCCGCCATCTCGCCCGGCTAGTTTTTTTTGTATTTTTTTAGTAGAGACGGGGTTTCACCATGTTAGCCAGGATGGTCTTGATCTCCTGACCTCGTGATCCGCCCGTCTCGGCCTCCCAAAGTGCTGGGATTACAGGCTTGAGCCACCGCGCCCGGCCCCGGCTAGTTTTTTTTTGTATTTTTTAGTAGAGACGGGGTTTCACCGTGTTAGCCAGGATGGTCTCGAACTCCTGACCTCGTGATCCGCCCGTCTCGGCTTCCCAAAGTGCTGGGATTACAGGCTTGAGCCACCACGCCCGGCCAAGACTGGCTATCTTTTTTGTTTTTACCTTCTCACCAGAGAAAATTTCAAAGATACAGAAAAGGAGACAATAAATATAATGATGTCCCACAGGGTGGCTGTTTGGAATCACTAGATTCTAATGAGATAACTGGCATTCTCTGTCTTTTCCCTAAGGCTTGTCATAAGAAACCTCCTAATGAGAAGTCAGTATTTTCTGGAACTACTTTGATTTTATAAAGAATAAAATCAAGCAGATCCACTGGTTCCTCTCTCATTCTGTCCCTCCTTGTCTATCAGAGGCCACGATGAACCAGTTGTCCATCAAGTACAGTACTTTATAAAATGGCTGTGACTCATGGGACTTCTCAGTTCATCAACGTGACTGAGAATATATTAGTATCGATATCAAAGTAGAAGCTTCTAAACCCTTAAAAAAAGTTATATTAATAAGGATTCAACTATTAGATAAGAATTTGGATTTTTATTATATACATAACCAACCTCTCACAAGGAAGCTACAGGTTGTTCTGGGTATATAATTCTCTCATCTTAGATAATTTTTTAACTTTGGTTAGGGCCACAGGGACTCATAAATCTGCAATTTTTTTTTTCTTTAAAGACAGAGTCTCACTCTGTCACCTAGTCTGGAGTGCAGTGGCGTGATCTTGGATCACTGCAACCTCCACCTCCCAGGTACCCACTACCACGTCTGGCTAATATTTCTATTTTTTTGTAGAGACAGGGTTGACCTGTCTCTGACCACCACGTTGGCCAGGCTGGTCTCAAACTCCTGACCCCAAGTGATCTGCCCGCCAAGGCCTCCCAAAGTGCTGGGATGAAAGGTATAAGCCACCGCGCCTGCCCAAATCTGCAATTTTTCAATTTAATCTCTAAGTTTTAAAGCTCAAACTGTTTGAAAAAGATTCTTTAAATATATGTAAAATTTATGTGTTACACTAAATAATATACTAAATAAAGAGAAGGACTGTGTCCCCTTGTCATACCCCTCTACGTACCTTCAGACCTCAGGATACAACATGAAACATAATGGTCAAAGTCAGAGCTAAATAAAATCTTTACACTCCTGCTACGTTAGGTCCTATCACAGGAATGCAAAACAGGATAAGAAAGTCCCTAATGAAAAACAGATTACACTCTACTTGTGGAGAAAACAGTAAGAGATAAAGCAAAAGAGAGTAATAGAAATGACCCAGAAATAATATAATACTACAGTACAGCTCTAATGATTCTGCCTAAATCAAATCTCTACTTACTGGAGTTGCAGGCTGTGGAGCAAGCAGCGGTGCTGTTGGGGTAGGAACAGACGCTGCTGTGCTCTGCTGTGAGCGAGGCTGCTGCTGGGGCTGGTCAGCAGAAGGTGCAGCAGGAAGTGAAGGCTGTACTTGTTGGGGAAGTTGTGTTGTTGGTGGTGTAGGTGTCTGCCTTGGAGGGGGATGTAGAGCCTGGGACTGTGGTCCAGGTGGCATGGCAGGAGGTGTAGGAACAGGGGCTGGAATTGTTGTTGCTGGTGGCTGCTGAGCCCCTATGCTTGGGGGAGTATGGTGAGGGGTCGGGGTACGACTAGGTACAGGCGAGGGTGAATTCTGATGCAAAGCTGGTTGAGGAAGCTGGGGACAGTGAATGTGGCTCCCCTGAGACCCCGGAGGCATTATAGGAGAGTTCACCGGGCAGGAAGAACTAGACATTTGTGCCTGTTAAAATAAAAAACATAAGATAGCAATTCAAAACAGAATTAAAGAAATACTTACATGGCACGTTATATGAATTTAGGACACAAACTGGTTAAACAAAGAGTAGCAATGTGTCTATTTCAAAATGTGTAAAATACCCTGTTACTGGGGATATAGCTTTGGACAGCACCATTGATACAGTATTTAAGTAAACCGACTTCAAACCACTCAGCCGAATGGCCTCAGCCACTGCAGAAAAACGACAGAATTGAGAGCACAGTGCTCTAGGGCCTGCCTATGCTCTCTTCAGCCAGAATTCCTTCTACATTGTGTTTAATTCTAAGATTTATTTAAAAGTGTTCACTACTAAAAACAAAACCATCCATTTATATTATTTCCTAATTTGTAACAATTAACACCATTGCTATGTCACAGAATAATCTCTTAAGGTTCAGAACACCCTAAGTCTAAAACTGTTATTTTTTAAAAAAATCATCTGTTTTCACCCACTATCTGCTGCCACTCTTTCCTATAAAAACCTACGTCAAGAGAAATTTCAAGAATCAAAAAAAAGTAAAAAATCCACTTATGAGACATACTTGAGACACTGGAGCTTGACCACTGGACGGAGCCAAAGGCATATTTGTTACATTCATTCCCTGTGATGGGAACTGAGTCTGAGGAAGGAACTGGCTCTGGTTGGAAGGCTGTTGCATACGAGGCCCATAGCCCATAGGCTGCAAAAAAACACAGATCACCAAACTGCTTCATTACAGTTATTCTACTATAACTAAAATCATCAAAAGGTCCTAATGTCAGGTTTATTAAGCAAAGTCAAAGACAGGAGTATAGGTGAAGAGGGCTGGAGAGGAGAAGGAAGAAAGTTATAGAACAACTGACTCTTGTGCAGAAAAAGGGAAATAGCCTCACAGTTTACCTAGGTCTACTCTCAAGAAATAGTAAGAGGATGGAACAAACACACATTCTCTTGGTACACAAATATGTCTAGCACAAGGATAGCAGGTAACTTTCTTTGCATGCTCTGTTAAGTGAGGAGAGTTAATCACAATTTCATAAGCTCATGTCAGTGATGTAGTAATAACACAAATTCTAAGACCCATAATATGTAAAAACAAGTAAAATCTTACAAGTTGTGGCAGAATCTGGTAGCATTCATGGTCCACAAATGCTCTAGCAATGCTATATTTCATTTCTAAAATTACCCTACACAAATTCAGGCCTTAAAGAAAGAAATCTCCAAAGGCAAAAAACTTCATAAGACAAGAAGGGGCCCCAAAGGGGCCAAGATTCAGAGGCACCAGCTAACTCTAAAGGGCAGCAGGAGGGTCGGGGTCAAGGTAGAGAGATGAAGTGGTTAAGAGTTCACATAAGGAGCAGAAGCCTAGCCTCTCTTCTCCGAGCTCAAGAACCAGGCAAATGCACCATCAACCTTGCAAAAAGACAGTTCTCTGCCTGGAGAAGGGAAGACAGACATCAGGGAAGAGAGGTGACCATGAAAACGCATGCAGGCCACTAAACATGGACACTCCAGGGACAAGGGCCTGGCTGTTTTCGTTTTTTGGTCAGCTTTCTAGTAGAATTAAATACAGAAGAATTACAGAAGAACTAGGAGTTATGGTCTGTTTAAATAACTGTGAGCATTTATAAATTAGGAACAAACAGGATTTTCAAAATACCAGATAAAGGCCAAAATGATTACTAAAGACGTCAAACTAACCAGGTTGAGCGCTCCAGGCTGAGCCAACTGTCCATGGTGTTGAAGAGGAGCGGTTTGCCGGGGTACGATAGGGGGCTGGGCCATGCTCATCTGGCCAAATTGATTCAAACCTGTGAATATGTGCAAAATATTAGATCTGAACGCCTTTCTGAAACTGAAGAATAAAAGACAGAATTCTTATGTCTGATTCTACATCTTTTTTTGAAACAGAGTCTTGCTCTGTTGCCCAGGCTGGAGTGCAGTGGTGTCATCTCGGCTCACTGAACGCCTCCCGGGTTCACGCCATTCTTCTGCCTCAGCCTCCCGAGTAGCTGGGACTACAAGAGCCCACCACCACGCCTGGCTAATTTTTTATATTTTTAGTAGAGACAGGGTTTCATCGTGTTAGCCAGGATGGTCTCGATCTCCTGACCTCGTGATCCGCCCGCTTAGGCCTCCCAAAGTGCTGGGATACAGGTGTGAGCCACCGTGCCCGGCCCTGATTCTGTATTTTATCAGGACTAATAAACTGGCTTTCAACCTTGTAAGTATAAATAAATATGTCTCACAGCAGTTGTAAACAGACATTATTAACAGGATCTTCAAACCGAATTTTACAAATTTTACAATCTGCTTTTTTTTTTTTTTTGAGACGGAGTCTCGCTGTCACCCAGGCTGGGGTGCAGCAGCAAGATCTCGCTTCACTGCAAACTCCACCTTCTGGGTTTAAGTGATTCTCCAGCCTCAGCCTCCCGAGTAGATGGGATTACAGGCCTGTGCCACCACACTTGGCTAATTTTTGTATTTTTACTAGAAGGCAGGGTTTCGACACATTGGCCAGGATGGTCTCATACTTGACCTCAGGTGGTACACCAGCCTCAGCCTCCCAAGGTGCTGGGATTACAAGCGTGAGCCAATGCGCCCAGCCTGCAGTTGTTTTTAAATGGATGTTTGATCATTTAATGTCACCTGCCCTGTGATCTGCCAACCAACCTGCTCTTCACCCCCTCTTCCTCTATGGGCAGGTAATCATGACACTTGCTGTTGGTATAAAGTGGGTATCAAGGTAGCAAGTATTATCTTGCAGTACACCAGGGATTCTTTTAAAATAAATTTTTTTTTCACTATTTACCAGATTGTGGAGTTATCCGAGGCATCATCTGGTTTGGCACACTGCCACGGATCATAGTTGGGTCAGGCAGAGGACCATCTAGAGTAAAAAAGAGAAATAAAGAAGTATCTTTGCACCATCTGCCCTTAAACAACCAAAAAAAAAAACTCACTGCACACACAAACCCCACAAAATATTTTTAATAATACCTTTGAAAATTGAGTATGAATCACACAAAATAAAGCTCTGAACTAGACAGAAACTTGAAGAAAATGTTATTTCTGGAATACAGAAAAATGTCTCCAAGAGGATTTGTTGGTATTCCTTTATAAGCCCGGGTGCTTTCAATGTTGATAGAAAAATAAGCTATTGAAGCCATTATAGGCCAGGCACAGTGGCTCACGCCTGTAATCCTGGCACTTTGGGAGGCTGAGGTAGGTGGATCACTTGAGGTCAGGAGTTCAAAACCAGCCTAGCCAACATGGCGAAACCCCATCTCTACTAAAAATAGAAAAAAATTAGCCAGGAGTGTTGGTGGGCACCCGTAATCCCAGCTACTCAGGAGGCTGAGGCAGGAGAATCGCATGAACCTGGGAGGCGGAAGGTGCAGTGAGCCAAGATCGCACCACTGCACTCCAGCCTGGGCTACAGAGCAAGACTCTGTCTCACAAAAAAAAAAAAAAAAAAAAAGTGAAGCTATTACAGCATTTAATGTGTTACTGTTTAACAAAGTCTGCCTCTGGTTGGCATGCAACAGAGTATCTCCATGGATAATAGCTATGAATCATGTCTAATGGTGGCCAAATCTGATCATGTAGCACAATGTTTTTATGCACACAAACTGTGAACACTGATTTTAAATAATATGCACATTATACCACACTACATATCATGTACCTCTTAAATACAAAAATAGGAATAATTCTTAATAAAGTAAAATATACATACATAAATCCTAAGGTCTTCTTCCTGGATTATCAGCACATGCTCTAGTGTAGCACTTTCAATACAGTGCACAGAGAAAATAATATTTTTACAGCACCCTGAGAAAGGACAGATGTCTGCAGTGACCTGGCTCCACCCTGGCCACACCCTTCGTCAAGGGCTGTGCACTCAAGCCTAAGGCACAGGAGAGGAAGACATGCCTACTCTTCTAAGTAGATGTCTATTCCTTCAGACAAATTTCAACCTTTAGTAAACAAGCAAAACTGACAGAGGAAATGCTCAACATTTATATAAACTTTTATCTATAACTCTGCAAGCTTTATAAAAAGTACATGCGGCCGGGCGCGGTGGCTCAAGCCTGTAATCCCAGCACTTTGGGAGGCCGAGACGGGTGGATCACGAGGTCAGGAGATCGAGACCATCCTGGCTAACCCGGTGAAACCCCGTCTCTACTAAAAAATACAAAAAACTAGCCGGGCGAGGTGGCAGGTGCCTGTAGTCCCAGCTACTCGGGAGGCTGAGGCAGGAGAATGGCGTAAACCCGGGAGGCGGAGCTTGCAGTGAGCTGAGATCCGGCCACTGTACTCCAGCCTGGGCGACAGAGCCAGACTGTCTCAAAAAAAAAAAAAAAAAAAAAAAAAAAAAAGTACATGCATAATCCATGCTCGTTACATAAAAATTGTGCAGTGGCACAATCACAGCTCACTGCAGCCTCCACCTCCTGGGCTCAAGTAATGTTTCTGCCTCATCCTCCTGAGTAGCTGGGACTACAGGCACACACCCCCATGTCTGGCTAACTTTTGTATTTTTTGTAGAGATGGAGTTTCTCCATGTTGCCAGGCTGATCCTGAATTCCTGAGCTCAACTGATCTGCAGCCTTAGCCTCCCAAAGAGCTGGGATTACAGGCGCGAGCCATCACCATGCTCAACCCTTTTTATGCTTCTTTTATTTTCTGTGTATCAGATAAAGGTAAAAATCTCATTCTACAAAATGTCAGATTTAGTACGAGCTAAAGGTCAATATATACTTAAGGCTGATACTCAGTTCCACTACCATTTATTCCTGCTTACATCAGTACCATACTGTTTATACTGACATTAGAATACAATTTAGTATCTCAGAGACTTTAGACTTGGCTCAAATTTCACCCAGAACTTGAGTAAATTCTACCAAAACCAAGTATCTCATGTATGTCCACTTGTTTTTTTTTTGAGATGGAGTCTTGCTCTGTTGCCCAAGGAGGAGTGCAGTGGCGCAATCTCAGCTCACTGCAAGCTCCGCCTCCTGGGTTCACACCATTCTCCTGCCTCAGCCTCCTGAGTTGCCGGGACTACAGGCGCCTGCCACAACACTCGGCTAATTTTTTGTATTTTTAGTAGAGATAGGGTTTCACCATGTTAGCCAGGATGGTCTCCATCTCCTGACCTCATTATCCACCTGTCTCAGCCTCCCCAAAGTGCTGGGATTACAGACTTGAGCCACCATACCTGGCCTGTCCACTTTATTTTATTTATTTTTGAGACGGAGTCTTGCTCTGTCACCCAGGCTGGAGTGCAGTGGCACAATCTCGGCTCACGGCAACCTCCGCCTCCTTGGTTCATGCCATTCTCCTGCCTCGGCCTCCCGAGTAGCAGGGACTACAGGCACTCGCCACTATGCCCAGCTAATTTTTTGTATTCTTTAGTAGAGACGGGGTTTCACTGTGTTAGCCAGGATGGTCTCGATCTCCTGACCTCGTGATCCACCCGCCTCGGCCTCCCAAAGTGCTGGGATTACAGGTGTGAGCCACTGCGCCTAGCCTTTTTTTTTTTTTTTTTTGAGACAGAGTCTTGCTCTGTTGCCCATGCTGGAGTGCAGTGGCACGATCTCTGCTCACTGCAAGCTCCACCTCCCGGGTTCACGCCATTCTACTGCCTCAGCCTCCCGAGTAGCTGGGACTACAGGCACCCGCCACCATGCCCAGCTAATTTTTTTGTATTTTTAGTAGAGACGGGGTTTCACCAAGTTAGCCAGGATGGTCTCGATCTCCTGACCTCGTGATCCGCCCACCTCGGCCTCCCAAAGTGCTGGGATTACAGGCTTGAGCCACCGCGCCCGGCCTTTTTTTTTTTTTTTAAATCTTTAGTTACTACTCAAGTTCAAATCATGTACTGAAGCAGTCTCAACTCTAATCTCGACTTTTTCATTCCTCAAAATTTGTTCTCTAACAAACTACTCAAAAAATATGTGTTTTTCCTTACTATTGGGCAGCCTCCACATATGCTATTTCCTCAGCAATGTTGCTCCTGCCATCTTTTTACACATTAGAAAACAGTACCTGGCACACTTCAGTTAGCAAATGAGGCTGCTAAAGGCCAGTGGTAACCAATGGTTATTTACTTTACTACTTCAATGAATGCAAGAGATGAACTTCTTAGCCCACCTATAATCTACTGATGGTATGAGGTTTACTACCTGCTGGCTCAGCTGGCACTTTCTGATAGGTCATGAGCATTTCCTAACTCAGTAAATGCAGGTTTTTCCTATCACAGCCTTGCTCACAGCATTTAAACAGCCTGTGTCATTCCTGAAAATGGTGTGCCTGCTCCATATTTCACTACTTTGATCCTACCAATAAGTCAAAGATTAAGACAATTTATCATAGTCTTGGCTATCTGGTTAATTCATCAGGTCAATAATGATGCTATAACCAGAAACTGAAGCTGTCAAAATGTAATTTTAAATGATGCTTCTAGGCAGGGAGCGGTGGCTCATGCCTGTAATCAGTACTTCGGGAGGCCAAGGTGGGCTGATCATTTGAGGCCAGGAGTTTGAGATCAGCCAGGCGAACAGGGCAAAACACCATCTCTATGAAAAATAAAAAAATTAAGACAGGCGTGGTGGCACGTGCCTGTAATCCTTGAACGTGCCTGAATCCTTGCTTGATTGAATCAAGCAATCCCAGGTTGCTTGAACCTGGGAGGCGGAAGCTGCAATGATCCAAGATCACGCCACTGTACTCCAGTCTGGTTGACAGAGTGAGACTTGTCTCTTTTTAAAAAACAAAAACAAAAACAAAAACCTCTTTCTCTAAGCGGCCTGAGGTAATCTGTGAAAATGGTTCGCTGTTCACTTGACCCGGAGAACCCCACGAAATCATGCAAATCAAGAGGTTCCAATCTTCGTGTTCACTTTAAGAACACTCGTGAAACTGCTCAGGCCATCAAGGGTATGCATATTCGAAAAGCCACGAAGTATCTGAAAGATGTCACTTTACAGAAACAGTGTGTACAATTCCGACCTTACAATGGTGGAGTTGGCAGATGTGCCCAGGCCAAGCAGTGTGGCTGGACATAAGGTCGGTGGCCCAAAAAGAGTGCTGAATTTTTGCTGCACATGCTTAAAAACGCAGAGAGTAATGCTGAACTTAAGGGTTTAGATGTAGATTCTCTGGTCATCGAGCATATCCAAGTGAACAAAGCACTTAAGATGCACCGACGGACCTACAGAGCTCATGGTCGGATTAACCCATACATGAGCTTTCCCTGCCACACTGAGATGATCCTTACTGAAAAGGAATAGATTGTTCCTAAACCAGAAGAGGAGGTTGCCCAGAAGAAAAAGAGATCCGAGAAGAAACTGAGGAAACAAAAATTTATGGTAACGGGAGTAAATTCAGCATTAAAATAAATGTAATTAAAAGGAAAAAAAAAAAAGAAAAAAGAAAAAAAGAAAAGCGTTCCCAGCCTTAGAATATTTTATGTCAAGAAGGAAGTGTGACAGTGTAATATGATATTATGTGTGTTACAGGGCTCCTGAACCTGGTCAGCCTACAAACATCTACTGGCTACTTACCACACAAGCCAGTCTCAGAGAAATCTGTGCATATCTGTAGGCTATCGCTTTCCAGGTGTCACTATTAGAGAAGTTTACACCTTGGGCTCTAAAAACATTGCCAGATTATCAAGGTATGTTAAGTACCATGCCCAGACATCTTAAATATACTTGTTCTGCTGTTTCTACTAGTAGATGAGTTATTTTCTCTGCAAAGGCAAATGGTTATTTAAAAAACTCCAGAATAGTTACACAAGCTTATAGAAATTAATGACTCTGGATAGAAACTATTTTATTATCAATTCTCTCAAATAGAAATATAACAAAAAAACACTTACTAGAAGTCATTCCTGGTTGCGGCTGTCCCATGTTAGGCCCTGGATTCATGGAAACTGGAACCATGCCTGCAGCATTTGGTAGCATGTTCTGTTTCTGTAGTCTAGTCCTTCGTTTTTCTTCTAGTTCCTTCTGGATCTTATAGATTTTCTCAGCTAGAAGGTGGTAGTACTCCGCCTTTTGAATTGTTGAAGTAAAATAAGGGAGATGAGGAAAAAAGGAACTACCACCAGGTAACAGAAAAAATCTGAGAACAGATACTAGTTTCATTCTATATGGTGCCAATTTAGAAAGTTCAACTTACGTAGAGAAACTGAACTGCCGTTAACAATAGTAAGTTGCTACTTCATTATATTCCAGTGAAGAGAGAACAGAGCTGTTAACAGCTCAGCACCACCCCCTCCTGTTTTTGGGAGAGACAAGGTCTCCCTCTGTTACCAGTGGCACAACCATGAATCACTGTAGCTTGACTTCCAAGGCTCCGGTGATTCCCCCATCTTAGCCTTTTGAGTAGCTGGGACTACAGGCATGCGCCACCATGCCTGGCTAATTTTTTGTATTTTTTGTAGAGATGGGGGGTTTTGCTATGTTGCCGGGCTGGTCTCCAACTCCTAGGCTCAAGTGATCCGCCCACCTCAGACTTCCAAACTGCTGGGATTACAGGCATCGAGCCACTGCACGCACTCAGCCACTTTTTAGGTTGATAGGACAACCAGATAAAGTGCCACATGAGTGCATTGCATTAGGAGGAAAAACATAAAATTCTTGATGACATACACTTAAGAAATTGCATTGTTATCCTAACTGTGCTTGGTGATAATAAGACAGGTTAGCTACAGCGTGTCCCCGTCTGAAGCACATGTACTACTTGTACATGCCAAAAAGGAATAAAATAACCACAACAGGCTCGATCTTGGCTATTGATAGAAAAAAAACTAGACACTCACTCGATTGTTTGCAGATTCATACATGTCTCCTTCGACTTTCCGAGCATATGCAACTAGGTTTTCCATCCGTCTGTCTTTTAAAGCAGCAGGATCCGGTGTAGGAAATATGGCTTGGACGCTGGAAAAAGAAAATCCTACCAGTGTAATAGCATGTCAGCTTTTTTTTTTTTTTCTTCAGACGGAGTCTCACTCTTGTTGCCCAGGCTGGAGTGCAATGGCACGATCTTGGCTCACCACAACCTCCGTCTCCCAGGTTCAAGTGATTCTCCTGCCTCAGCCTCCCAAGTAGCTGGGATTACAGGCATGTGCTCCCATGCCCCACTAATTTTATACTTTTAATAGAGACGGGGTTTCTCCATGTTGGTCAGTCTGGTCTCAAACTCCCAACCTCAGATAATCCGCCCACCTCGGCCTCCCAAAGTGCTGGGATTATATGCGTGAGCCACTGTGCCCGGCCAGCATGTCAGATTTTAATTAGACTTTTTCCAATTTTTATACACTGAACACATAGAGGAACACATAAAGAAAAAGTGGCAAGGTGAGATACATTAAAATATAATACTTACTGAAATGAAATTGTCTTTCTGTGATAAAAGAATTTTTGTCTGTATTTCCGAGCACAATATAAGAAATGACTCTATAAAAAATACTCTTTGGTCCCTGTTACTGTAGATGTAAAGCAAAATATTACAGTGGGCTACATACTAGAGACAGTGAGGAAAACAGGCCTTGTCATAGTATCAGGTAGCAGAAGCCTTCAGAGCTCCATCTACTCTTCTAAATTTATTACTTAGCTTACTGAAATAAAATTTATTAACCACTCTAAAATGTGAAGACATCAAAAACTTGAAGTGTTCTGACAAAGGCTTATAAAAAACAACCAACCAAAAACCCGAAGTGGAGAGAGCAGAAATTCATAATGATTCTGTTAGATTGTTTTTCACTTTCATGCAATTCCCTAACAGAATGTTTTGCACTAGTATTTCTTATGACTAATAAATGTGGTCTTTAGGCATTAATTTTATTTGGATATCTCGTACTCAGATGCATAGGACTTGAAGGAACCAGATAAAGAAGATATAAATGGAAGTCCAGAAGAATACCGAGTTGGTAGAAAAGTTGAGCATATATAATAAACTTTTAATGTAAAGTCAAATATCAATCCCAAATAATCATCTCTGTCCACTAAATAAAAGTTACTGAATAGTTTGTCACAAAATAAGAGATTGGTTATTCTTTATTAAAGGAATAATTTCATTAAACTTGTGAAGTTCTTTCCTTGTCAAATTCCATTACTTAGTGCTACCAATGAAGAACTCCTGGCTGAACGCAGTGGCTCACGCCTATAATCCCAGCACTCTGGGAGGCCGAGGTAGGTGGATCACCTGAGGTCAGGAGTTCGAGACCAGCCTGGCCAACACAGTAAAACCCCATCTCTACTAAAAATATAAAAATTAGCCAGGTGTGGTGGCATACACCTGTAACCCCAGCTACTTGGGAGGATGAGACAGGAGAATCGCTTGAACCCAGAAGACGGAGGTTGCAGTAAGCCAAGATCATGACACTGCACTCCAGCCTGGGCGACAGAGCAAGACTCTGTCTCAAAAAAAAAAAATTCCTAAATGATTGGCAAGCATGGGTTCCTGGGAGAAAAAAAGAATTCCTAAATGAAACATATATAATTGGTAGTCTGGTGTAACTTAAAAACAAATTAAGACAAAATGATAAATAGTTCCTCAATTAAAAATGGATACAATAAAGGAGACCCTGCTATTAACTGGAAGTGAAATGAAAAGACTTCTCCAAGAAAAAATACTGCATGGTGTTTGAAGGGTAAACTCTGTAATGGGCGAGGTCCAAGCTCTACCTTTTTATGATGCTGAGCACATTTCATTACCTTGCTCTATATGCCTCCCCCTCCTTCATCTGACAAAAACTCTTTAGATTAAGATGGAGTTTGTAAGGGGAGAGTACCTGAAATATATCAACTTCTCAAAAAATAAACTGCCATGTGCACATTTGGAGGACAAGAAGCCCAGAGAGACCAACCTACCAGATTCAACTTATCAACATAATAAAAGTTCTACCAGGACAGGCGCGGTGGCTCATTCCTGTAATCCTAGCACTTTGGGAAGCCGAGGCAGGCGTATCACTTGATGTCAGGAATTTGAAGTCAGCCTGACCAACATGGTGAAATCCCGTCTCTACTAAAAATACAAAAATTAGCCAGGTGTGGTGGCGCATGCCTGTAGTCCCAGCTCCCTGGGCGGCTGAGGCAGGAGAATTGCTGGCACTTGGGAGGCGAAGTCTGCAGTGAGCCAAGATTGTGCCACTACACTCCAGCCTGGGCAACACAGTGAGATTCTGTCTCAAACAAACAAACAAACAAACAAACAAACAAAAAAACCCGCTCCACCAGGAGTAACAGAAAAGGATGTTATCACTGCAATATTTTAATGAGCTGAGGCCTAGTTTTTCTCAGATATTTAAGTTTTGCAAAGGCAATAGCTAAAAACAATGTTTAATTATTTACTGGCACTAGACAGAATAGTTTACATACTATTAAAGCTGAAAGACTACTATAGATGCTGAGAAAGGTTGAAAAGGAAAAAAGCAGCAGCAGTAAGAAATCCACAAGAGTAGAAGTATCGACATCAATGTCCATGCTACAGAAAATTTGCTAATATTCCTTTAGTGATTAAATGCCCAGGAGATTGAAAGCATGTTAACATAACATCTCTTTACGAATGAGAAATGTCCACGATCTTACTTACAGTTTGTGAACAAGATGATTTCGAAGATCCTGAGTAATATCTTCATGCCACTGTTTCCGAATTCCAGTACTGGATGGTTGAGCTGCTGTTGGCATAGGACCCAGGGAGGGCACACTCGCATTTTCACTCATCATTGGGCTTCAAAAAGGGGTCACCAAATAGTTTTAGTTAAGAAAGGTAGGAGAAAGAAGACCTCATTTAATTCAAGCTGACACTTATTATTGTAATGGGATCAATATGCTATGTCACTTCTATTTGCATTTAGGAGTTAGGAAGGGAGAAGTGTGTGACTAGACTGATTTTAAAGTGTGCATGCTCACACCAGGCCGGGCGCGGTGGCTCAAGCCTGTAATCCCAGCACTTTGGGAGGCCGAGATGGGCGGATCACGAGGTCAGGAGATCGAGACCATCCTGGCTAACACGGTGAAACCCCGTCTCTACTAAGAAATACAAAAAATAGCCGGGCGAGGTGGCAGCGCCTGTAGTCCCAGCTACTCGGGAGGCTGAGGCCGGAGAATGGCGTGAACCCGGGAGGCGGAGCTTGCAGTGAGCTGAGATCCGGCCACTGCACTCCAGCCTGGGCGGGCAGAGCGAGACTCCGTCTCAAAAAAAAAAAAAATAAAAAAAATAAAGTGTGCATGCTCACACCTGTGTGAGGGAAAGCTGTATTTCTTTGGAGGGCAGAATGACGTCCTAACACAAATCATAAGCCTTAATTTTCTGGGTTTTGTTGGTTATGTTTTCTTTTTTTCTTTTTTTTTTTTTTTTGAGACAAAGTCTTGCTCTGTCACCCAGGCTGGAGTGCAATGGTGCAATCTTGGCTCACTGCAACCTCTACCTCCCGCGTTCAGGCAATTCTCATGCCTCAGCCTCTTGAGTAGCTGGGATTACAGGCGTGCATCACCATGCCCAGCTAATCTTTTGTATTTTGTTTGTTTTTGAGATGGAGTCTTGCTCTGTCGCCCAGGCTGGACTGTAGTGGCACAATCACAGATCACTGCAATCTCTGCCCTCCTGGGTTCAAGCGATTCTCTTACCTCAGCCTCCGAAGTTGCTGGGATTACAAGGCACCTGCCACCACGTCTGGCTGATTTCGTATTTTAGTAGAGATGGGGTTTCATCATGTTGGTTAGGCTGGTCTCAAACTCCTGACCTCAAGTGATCCGCCTACCTGGGCCTCCCAAAGTGCTGAGATTACAGGCGTGAGCCACTGCACCCAGCCATTATTTTTTCTTGAGACGGAGTGTCACTCTGTTGCCCAGGCTGGAGCGCAGTGGCGTAATCTCAGCTAAATGCGACCTCCGCCTCTGGGGTTCAAGCGATTCTCCTGCCTCAGCCTCCTGCGTAGCTGGGATTACAGGTGGGCGCCACCATGCCAGCTAATTTTCGTATTTTTAGCAGAGACAGGGTTTTGCCATGTTGCCCAGGCTGGTCTTGAGCTCCTAAGATCAAGCAATCTGTCTGCCTCAGCCTCCCAAAGTGCTGGGATTATAGGAGAGCTGCCATGCCCAGCCTACACTTAGTTTTCTAAGGCTTGTGTTATCGGACTAAGCTGTCATTTTAACACAGCTCACCTCAGGGAATTATTTGGATGATGGACTAATTCTTTTTTTAAAATAATAATTATTATTTTTTGAGACACAGTCTCGCTGTCACCCAGTCTGGGGTGCAGTGGTGTAATCACGGCTCACTGGAGCCTTGACCTCCCAGCCTCAAGTGCTCCTCCCACCTCAGCCTCCTCAGTAGCTGGGAGTACAGATGCATACCACCACACCTAGCTAACTTCTTTCTGTTTTCTTGTAGAGAAGACGTCTTGACATATTGCTGAGGATGGTGCACTAATTCTTAACATCAGGATAAGGCCGACTGTTACGGAGCTGTAACCTTGCAACATCCTACTCTATTAGGGAAGGTGTAGGCTACACTAGATAATTAAATACAATTTCGATTAAGGCTGTAGAAAGAAGAAAGAATAGGCCGGGCAGGGTGGCTCAAGTCTGCAATCCCAGCACTTTGGGAGGCTGAGGCGGACGGGGGATCATGAGGTCAAGAGTTCAAGATCAGCCTGGCCAACATGGTAAAACCCCATCTCTACTAAAAATACAAAAATTAGCTGGGCATGGTGGCGTGTTCCTGTAATCCCAGCTACTCAGGAGGCTGAGGCAGGATAATTACTTTAACCGGGAACCAGGAGGCAGAGGTTTCGGTGACCCAAGATCGCACCACTGCACTCTAGCCTGGGCTACAGAGCGAAAAAAGAAAAGAATGGACTCAAACATCTGTCTGTATTCAAAGACATCGTCAAACCGAGGAAACTATGTTAAAAATTCAAACAATTAATTGTTAACCAGTATTTATAATATGACTCAGGGTATAAACCATGGTAAGACTTACTTTTGAGAATTTATGGCTGAATGCAACATTGAGTCAGAAAGAAGACTCGGCGTTTGAACTCCTACACCTCCATTTACTCCCATAGGACTAGCACCTAAGTCAAAATGAAATAACAAAAGACAGAAATAAATACAACAGCCACCATACAATAAATACCATAAAGTTAAGACACAAATGACAAATCAGGAAAAAAATATCAGCAGCACATACAGTAAATAATTGACAATATAACTGGCAACACATATGTAAAGGCTGATTTGAAGTACCCTTATAAGCAGGTAAGAAAAACATGAACCACCCAACAGTAAATCATAGAAATTTAAACAAAAATAAATGAATAAATAAATAAATGCAAATGTGGCCGGGCACAGAGGCTCACACCTGTAATCCCAGCACTTTGGGAAGCCAAGGTGGGCAGATCACGAGGTTAGGAGTTCGAGAACAGCCTGGCCTGGCCAACATGGTGAAACCCCCTCTCTGCTAAAAATACAAAAAAATAGCTGGGCGTGGTGGCAGGCACCTGTGATTCCAGCTACTTGGGAGGCTGAGGCAGGAGAATTGCTTGAACCCAGGAGACGGAGGTTGCAGTAAGCTGAGAACGTGCCACTGCACTCCAGCCTGGGCAACAGAGCGAGAATCTGTCTCAAAAAAAAAAAAAAAAAAAAAAAAAGGCCGGGCACGGTGGCTCAAGCCTGTAATCCCAGCACTTTGGGAGGCCGAGACAGGCGGATCACGAGGTCACAAGATCAAGACCATACTGGCTAACACGGTGAAACCCCATCTCTACTAAAAAAAATACAAAAAACTAGCCGGGCGAGGTGGCAGGCGCCTGTAGTCCCAGCTACTCCGGAGGCTGAGGCAGGAGAATGGCGTGAACCCGAGAGGCGGAGCTTGCAGTGAGCTGAGATCCGGCCACTGCACTCCAGCCTGGGTGACAGAGCGAGACTCCGTCTCAAAAAAAAAAAAAAAAAAAAAAAAAGCAAATTGTGCACAATAGCAATTATGGTTAAACTTAAAACATATTTTCATGTATGAAATTCTCAAAACTTTTAGAAGTTGATTTTCTAAATCCAAGTGTTCAGAATGATGTGTGGAAATACATATTTTCAACCAAAATGCACAGATGTATATAAACTGATAATCTCTTGGAAGAGCTATTTGGCAAGTGCTAACATAAAAACATTCTTGAATATATTCTTAGAATTTCCACTTTTGATGTCTTACAGTTATATATGTCTAGAAGGAGCAAAGAATTCTCAACCCAAAATTGTTTAGAGAATTTAACTACACATGCAAATGCTTCCATAAGCGACAAAAATTTATGTAAGCAGATAGGAGCCTAAGTACAGATCCTTAGAGAGAGGGACACAAAGCAGTGTACGGGTGAAAGAAAAACACATTTTATCGAACATTCCAACACTCCTTCAAAATGGCTTAAATAGCTCTAATGTGCATACAATTACTTCTTCAATTAACACCTTTAATGAATATCCTTTCTTTTTTATTTTTTGAGATGGAGTCTTGCTCTGTCACCCAGGCTGGAGTGCAGTGGCACAATCTCCGCTTGCTGCCTGCTCCGCCTCCCAGGTTCACACCATTCTCATGCCTCAGCCTCCTCAGTAGCTGGAACTACAGGCGCCTGCCACCACGACTGGCTAATTTTTTGTATTTTTAGTAGAGACGGGGTTTGAACACGTTAGCCAGGAGAGTCTCGATCTCTTGAGTTTGTGATCTACCCACCTTGGCCTCCCAAAGTAGATGCCGAGCGCAGTGGCTCACGCCTGTAATCCCAGCACTTTGGGAGGCCAAGCCGGGCGGATCATAAGGTCAAGAGATCAAGACCATCCTGGCCAACATGGTGAAACCCTGTCTCTAATAAAAACACAAAAATTAGCTGGGAATGGCAGCACGCTCCTGTAGTCCCAGCTACTTGGGAGGCTGAGGTAGGAGAATCGCTTGAACCCCGGAGGCGGAGGTTGCAGTGAGCAGAGATCACGCCACTGCACTCCAGCCTGGCTATAAAGCGAGATTCCATCTCAAAAAAAAAAAAAGAGATGAGGGTTCTCACTGCGTTGCCCAGGCTGGTCTCAAACTCCTATGCTCCTGTGTTGGCCTCCCAGTTGTTGGGATTACACGCATAAGCCATCATACCTGGCTGTATATTCTACTGCTTTAAACACTAATAACAACTTAAGTGACTGCAGAGATAAAACAACAAATGAACAAACAAGAAAGAAAAACTAAAAGCATTCAAACCCATGTTGTTCAATGTAAAACAAAAACAAAACAAAACAAACAAAAACACTAAAAACAACCAACAGCAACACTCACATCAAACCAAATTTTCATGTGGTTAAAAGACTTTTGATACACAGTTCTATTAATACACCCCTCAAGTTATTTTTAGTTAAAAACAAAACTTCCCACTAAAATGAAAATAACTGGCTCAATTTACAAACAATTTTTAAAGAGAGAAATGCTGTTGCCTTCCTTCATCATGCTCCCTAAAAGCTTAGGCTAAACTTTCCTTCACTGTTTTGTTTTCGAAACAAGATCTCACTCTGTCACCCATGCTAAAGTACAGGCACACGATGATAACAGCATCCTGAAACTCCTGGGTTCAAGCAATCCTCCCACCTTGGCCTCCCAGTGATGGAATTACAGGCACGAGTCACTGCACCTGGGCAGAATTTTCCTTCTAATATTATCAGGCTCGCTCTCTGAAATTTAGCTGTTAGAAGTGGTCTTTTTCAAATAGAGTTGTGATGTCATTAATTATGTATGTGTTACTGTAAAAATCTTGCGTAAAATTACATTTGTATATAAATTATTAATTTAACAATTTTTTTTTTAGTTCAATGAAATAAAAAACTGATTACACTGTACATGAATCTGCTTATCTTAGTGCCTTCTGATGGTACATGAAAATACAGCTACACATTCTTTCCAAGGTCTCCAGGTCTATTCTAGAGATTTTTGTTCACTAAGACAGTTATTACTACAAAGGTACTATTAACTGAAGAAATAAAAACAAAGGAAACTTGAGTGATCTTAAATCTAATTCTAAATAAGACACCAAGAAATGGGGGGAAAAATCCCCCAAAATTATCATTCAAATAATTCTGTATATATATAAAAGTACATAGGCGAGATAATATAATGAGAGGAAAAGAACTATAATAGGAACTATACATAGAAGTTTGAAAAATAAAATGGAACTACCCAATTACAACAATGAAATTCCAGGCCACGGGAAGACATCAACCTAAGGTCAACATCCTAAAACTTAAGCAAAAAGGTAAGATGCATTCTGCATAACACGGAATGGGAGATAAAAAAAAGTAATGCTGGGCATGGTGGCTCATGCCTGTAATCCCAGCACTTTGGGAGGCTGAGGCGGGCGGATCATGAGGTCAGCAGTTCAAGACCTCCTGGTGAAACTCTCTCTCTACTAAAAGAAAATACAAAAAGGTGGTCTCAGCCACTCTTGGAGGCTGAGGCAGGAGAATCGCTTGAACCCCGGAGGCAGAGGTTGCAGTGAGCTGAGATCGCGCCACTGCACTCCAGCCTGGGAGATAGAGTGAGATGCTATCTCAGAAAGAAAAAGAAAGAAAAAGAAACAAAGAAAAAAAAGAAAGAAACAATGCTAATTTCAAGATAGAAGATATAAAACAAGAGGGGAAAATATGCTAGTCTCCAAGTCCAACTTTCCATTACCCCTATACATGTATTTTCAATAAAGAAGAGGTAAACGGAAGCCTGAAAAGGCAAGATTGCTCCTCATCCCTTTTCCTAGTCCTGCTTAAAAACTCCTCACTCAATAATTATTTAACAAGTTAGCACTGATTGTCATGGAAGTAATGAAAAACACAAACTACTCTGGGAAGTTGAGGCTGGTGGATCACTTGAGCTCCAGAGTTCAAGACCAGACTGGACCACATGGCAAAACCCTGTCTACACAAAACATACAAAAATTAGCCAGGCGTGGTGGTGCATGTGTGTGGTCCCAGCTACTTGGGAGGCTGAGGTAGGAGGATCGCTTAAGCCCAGGAGGCAGAGGTTGCAGGCCAAGATCGCGTTACTGCATTCCAGCCTGGATGACAAAGCAAAACACACACACACACACACACACACACACACACACACACACCAATCTCAAACACACACACGTTTCTAGTTATCCGACCCAGTCTCAAACACACACACGCACAGGGAGACCAATCTCAAACACACAAATGTACGTTTCTACTTATCCAAAATTTATCTAAGAGAACTTATCTAAGTCCCTGATTAGATAAAAAGAAAAACATCCTCTTTGAAAATACTGCTTTCGGCCGGGCACGGTGGCTCAAGCCTGTAATCCCAGCACTTTGGGAGGCCGAGATGGGCGGATCACGAGGTCAGGAGATCGAGACCATCCTGGCTAACACGGTGAAACCCCGTCTCTACTAAAAAATACAAAAAACTAGCCGGGCGAGGTGGCGAGCGCCTGTAGTCCCAGCTGCTCGGGAGGCTGAGGTAGGAGAATGGCGTGAACCCGGGAGGCGGAGCTTGCGGAGCTGAGATCCGGCCACTGCAGCCTGGGCGACAGAGCAAGACTCCGTCTCAAAAAAAAAAAAAAAAAAAAGAAAATACTGCTTTCAAGACTGAAATCAGAAAAAAAAAAAAAAAAAAAAAAAGAATAAAATCAATGGACCAAGTAATAAACAATAACAATAGGGCAGGAATGAAGAATCTGAGGAGTATTAAAGTAGAATCAGTGTGGTACAATGAACATTATTAGCACAACTGTCTAAAGCAGTCATGCCAGTGACTGCAAAATCTGACTTACAAACTTGAATACAAGAAACTCCACGTCACTATCTATCTATCATTTTGGATCTTGAATTATTAAAAGTCAAAATAAAAATTGATGGGTCTAAAAATGTTTGCATTTCGCTCTCATAACTTGCAGTTTCCGACAAAACAGTTGTTAAACAGTTTATGAACACAGGTAGCATTAAAACTTCACTGCACACTGGCTCAATATGTGCTTAAAAGCAGATCACTGGTTTGAAAATACTATTATTACAGTAAAGAAAATATATAGCAAAGAAAAAGCGGAAAAAGAAAACACCCTGAAGATTAATTCAAAAACTAAAAATGGGAGCAACAGAACACAGCAGTGGAAAATAGGAAGAAAGTAAAAAATAGCAGTATGGGTTTGGCATCCCAAATACAAAAATCCAAAACTTTCTGAATGCCAACATGATATTCAAGGAAAATGCTCAATGGAGCATTCTGATTTTTGGATTTGGGATTCTCAACTCAACCAGCAAATATAAACATTCCAAACTCCGAAAAAAATCTGAAGTACTCTGTTTTCAAGCATTTCAGAAAACGGATACTCAATCTGTACTAAAAAACAATCTTAGAGGGCCAGGCATGGTGGTTCATGCCTGTAATCACAGCACTTTGAGAAGCCAAGGCGGGCAGATCACCTGAGGTCAGGAGTTCAAGACCAGCCTGGCCAACATGGAAAACCTTGTCTCTATCTAAAAACGAAAAAATAAAAAAATTAGCCGCGTGTGGTAGAGGGCACCTGTAATCCCAGCTATTTGGAAGGCTGAGGCAGGAAGAATTGCTTGAACCCAGGAGGTGGAAGCTGCAGTGAGCCAAGGTCCGTGCCACTGCACTCCAGCCTGGGTGGCACAGCGAGACTCTGTCTCCGGGGGAGGGAAATAATCTTAGGCCAGGCGCGGTGGCTCATGCCTGTAATCCCAGCACTTTGGGAGGCCAAGGCAGGAGGATTGCTTGAGCCCAGAATTTTAAGACCAGCCTGGACAAGACGACCCCGTCTCTACAATGCTGGATGTCTAACTACTCAAACAAAATAGCTTAGATATTTGAATTGCTTGACAGTAGAGGAATAGACACAGAAAAAAGCTGTTTGATTTTATCATATGCAATTAGAGAAACATACATATTCCAAAATTAAGATACTAGAACAATTCTCCCAATTTTATCGTATGCAATCAGAGAAACATATATATCCCCAAATTAGGATACTGGAATACTACTCCCTCTTCCCTCTCAGTCATACAACAGGAAGTGAGGCAAACAAGTCACAAAAAAAGTATTTGAAAAGGCACACTATTCCTCCTGCCAGACATGAGGAAATCATTACCAACTACACTCACTTCTATATGTTTCAACCCAAAATGCCTCAGGTCAAAACACAACAATTTCTGTTGTATAGTTTAAAACAGCAGAATAATTGCAGATCTTAATGTCCATCTGTAAGAGATTGTTGAGCCGGGCGCAGTGGCTCACGCCTGTAATCCCAGCACTTTCGGAGGCCCAGGCGGGCAGATCACGAGGTCAAGAGATTGAGACCATCCTGGCCAACATGGTGAAAACGCTATCTCTACTAAAAATACAAAAATTAGCTGGGTGTGGTGGCGTGCGCCTGTACTCCCAGCTACTCAGGAGGCTGAGGCAGAAGAACCACTTGAACCCAGAGGCAGAGGTTACAGTGAGCGGAGATCGTGCCACTGCATTCCAGTCCACCTCAAAAAAAAAAAAAAAAAAAAAAAAGCATGACATACTATACAACCATTTAAAATGATACGTGGAGTACTGACTATGAAAGATGTCTACACAGTTTTGTTTTTTTTTTTTTGAGACGGAGTCTTGCTCTATCACCCAGGCTGGAGTGCAACGGCTCAATCTCAGCTCACTAAAACCTCTGCCTCCCAAGTTCAAGCCATTCTCCTGTCTCAGCCTCCCATATAGCTAGGATTACAGGCACGCACCACCACACCCTGTTAATTTTTGTATTTTTAGTAGAGACAGGGTTTCACAGTGTTGGTCAGGCTGGTCTCAAACTCCTGACCTTGTGATCCACCTACCTTAGCCTCCCAATGTGCTGGGATTACAGGCATGAGCCACTGTGCCCAGACCGTCTAAACGATATTAATCAGAGTTTGTTGTGGAATAACATATGGGATCTCATTTCTGCAAATCTAAACTCACATAATGCAAAAAAGGATCAAGGAAGATACAAACCAGTGGCAGTTACCTCTTGCAGATGAACTGTAAGGGCCCTTTTACACTGTAATCTTTAACAAATTATTTCAAAAATTAATCTTGTAGCAGAAAAAACAAAAAGGAGCTAACGACCCTGCATTTATAGCTGTCATTTACTGACACAACCAATACTTTTACTAGGATGACACAAACTTACTCATGTTGCTCATGGGTCGCATGCCTTGGGGAGACTGCCCAGGCTGCTGATTCTGCTGGTTCTTTGCTTGCACCTGGGGTTGTGTCGGCATCTGATTTACTTGATAGGGTAGTCCGAGAGCTGCATAGGCTCTTTCTATAGAGCTGGGATCAATCTGACTAACAGTGCTTAGGTTGGGGGTAGACTGTTGACCCACCCCTAGAGAGCTAGGATTTCCAAGTCCAACAGGTGCTCCAGTCAAAATTGCTAGAGAAGACAAAAGATATAGTATTACAACATTAACGCTGGTGAGAAAAAAAGACTAACATGTCTAATAAAAAAAACACACACACACACAAAATTATTGTTACGTGACTATGAAACATCTGAGTATGTGGATCGTCTTCCATTATTTCCTTGAAGAAATTTCTAGATGCAGAACTGATTCGTAAAGGGGGACCACTGGCATAAAAGACTTTTGATTCTGATGCCCAACAGCCTTCCCAAAGGGCTTTATTAAAGTTCCTATCAAATGCTTTAGAGCCATTCAACTGCCAACACCCAGCAGCATCATTTCTGCCAACACGACAGGAGAGAAATGGTACCTTATTTCTCTTCTTAATAGTGAATTATATTGGGAGTTCCCTTCTCTCCTCCCGCCTCTGGTGAATTGTCTATTTTCTATTCCCAATTCTTGTTATAAAATTTAATTCCATTTTCAAATGCTGTACAATACTTCCCAAATTTGTCCTTTAACCCTAAAAGATTAAATTTTTGTTGCTACACAGATGTGGTAGTTATGCTTTTAAAATGTTAGTCATCTTTTCTCTTAAAAAAAAAAGTTCTCCTCTATCCCAATATTATAAAAATAATCTCAATTTTTTTCTTTTTAAAATAATTTCCAAGTACTGGAACGTTTAGATCACAAGTATAAAAGAGTAACTTGCCCAATGAGAAAGCAACAGTCTTTAAATTTTCATACGTTCAAAGCAGAACATAAATTTACCTATTGCTGCTTGTAAAAAGAATGAATATTGAGAGTTACTGGATCTTATTTTAGATGTTAAGCAGTGTTTAGTTCTTTCTTTTCTTTTTAGACAGGGTATCACTGTGTCACCCAGGCTGGACTGATGTGGTACAATCATAGCTCACTGCAGCCTCCAACTCCTGGATTCAAGCAATCCTCTCATCTCAGCCAGGCACACACCACACACAGTTACTTTTTAAAGTTTTTGGAAGATACAAGGTCTCGCTAAGTTGCCTGGCCTCAAGGAATCCTCTTGCCTTGGCCTCCAAAATTGTTGGGATGACAGGCGTGAGCCACTGCACTGTTTTTTTTTGTTTTTTTTTTTAAATAGAAGCAGGTTCTCACTCCATCACTCAGGCTGAAGTGCAGCAGCATGACCATAGCTCACCGTAGCCTCAAATTCCCTAAGCAGTTCAATTCTATGCACTAATATGAGGGAAGCAGAAAAATTAAAAGGGAAAAAAACATTTATTCAACATAGTACAATACCACAGGTCCCTCACGTAATCAAGTAGTACTATAAATGGCACTGGTGAGACTTTAAAAACTTTTCATATAAACTTTCAAAAGATTTCATCACTTACGCTGTTGATTTCTCTTATCACCAGCATTTTTGAGGGGCAGACACACAGGACAGTCATGTCTTGTACAATTCTTCCAGTGTGAAATGATTTGTCGAGAAGATGCACAGTGTGCCACTAAAGAGAAGAAAAATTTTTTTTTTTTTGTTTTTAAGAGCAGGTTATGTTTTTACATTAATAATAGCTAACTTGTTGACCACTTAATAAGTAATATAAATGCATTCACTTATTTCATCTTCTCAACAGTCCTGTAAGGTAGCTCCTATTAATACTCAGAATTTACAGTCAAGAAAGGCAAAAAGAATGGGTAAGCAATTTGCACAAAATCAGAGAGTACTCAAAGTGAGATTCAACCTCAAGCAGTCTCGCTCTAGAGTCCTCATTTTTCATCATACTATACAACCTACTTTATTCTAAGCAAATGTACTCTAAATCAATGGTACGACACACATGAACACTTTTTAATGATTCCACACAAATTGTATTAGATGGGGTAAAAATGATTCTAGCAAATTGTATTAAACTGAACACTTGCTTACATGACAGCAAACCCTCAATAACATTTAAAGTATGCTATGCTGGGGCAAATAAAAATCAAAGTCTATGAGGATCACCACATGGGAAAACCTTTGAAATTTCTTCTCTTCCCATATCCTTAGATACATGCTCACAAAAATGATACCGTGTTTTGGCTGGGCGCAGTGGCTCACGCCTGTAATCCCAGCACTTTGGGAGGCCGAGAAAGGCGGATCGCGAGGTCAGGAGATCGATACCATCCTAGCTAACACAGAGAAACCCTGTCTCTACCAAAAATACAAAAAAAAATTAGCCAGGTGTCATCGCGGGTGCCTGTAGTCCCAGCTACTCAGGAGGCTGAGGTAGGAGAATGGTGTGAACCCAGGAGGCGGAGCTTGCAGTGAGCCGAGATTGTGCCACTGTACTACAGCCTAGGCGACAGGGCGAGACTCCATCTCTCAAAAAAAAAAAAAAAAAAAAAAAAAAAGATACTGGGCCGGGCGCGGTGGCTCAAGCCTGTAATCCCAGCACTTTGGGAGGCCGAGACGGGCGGATCACGAGGTCGGGAGATCGAGACCATCCTGGCTAACACAGTGAAACCCCGTCTCTACTAAAAAGTACAAAAAACTAGCCGGGCGAGGTGGCGGGCGCCTGTAGTCCCAGCTACTCGGGAGGCTGAGGCAGGAGAATGGCGTGAACCTGGGAGGCGGAGCTTGCAGTGAGCTGAGATCCGGCCACTGCACTCCAGCCTGGGCGACAGAGTGAGACTCCGTCTCAAAAAAAAAAAAAAAAAAAAAAAAAGATACTGTGTTTTTATCATTTCCTAAAATAATGTCACTACCAGTAAAGGAGTCTCAAAATTGATTTTGTTTATGGCAGCTTTATCCATAATTGCCACAGAATGGACGCAGCCAAGACGACTTCTACTGAGTGAGTTAACCGGGATGATGCATTTAGTCAATGGAATTTTTAAAATGCTTTGAGGTATAAATATTTTTTAAGTTGCACATACTGGCCAGGTGCAGTGGCTCATGCCTGTAATCCCAGCACTTTGGGAGGCCAAGGCGAGCAGACCACGAGGTCAGGAGATCGAGACCATCCTAGCCAACACGGTGAAACCGTGTCTCTACTAAAAATACAAAAAATTAGCCGGGCGTGGTGGCAGGTGACTATAGTCCCAGCTACCCGGGAGGCTGAGGCAGGAGAATGATGTGAACCCGGGAGGTGGAGTCTGCAGTGAGCCGAGATGGCACCACCATACTCCAGCCTGGGCAACAGGGCAAGACTCTGTCTCAAAATAAATAAATAAATAAATAAATAAAATTTAAAAATTGCACATATTTATGCACACTTTGTTTTTTTGAAATAGGGTTTGGCTTTATCGTCCAGGCTGGAGTGCAGTGGTATGATGTCGAATCACAGCAACCCCTGCCTCTTGCGCTCAAGCCATCCTCCCACCTCAGTCTCCGAAGTAGCTGGGACTACAGACACACACCCAGACACCTGGCTGATGTTCTTTAGTATTTTTTGTAGAGACAAAGTTTCACCATATTGCCCAGGCTGGTCTTGAACTCCTGACCTCAAGTGATCTGCCCACCTCAGTCTCCCAAAGTGCTGGGATGACAGTCATGAGCCACCGTGCCCAGCCTTTTCTTTAAAGACATGGTCTCACATTGTCACCCAGGCTGGAGTACGGTGGTGCAATCATAGCACCCTGCAGCCTTGACTTCCTGGGCTCAAGCAATCCTCCTTTCTCAGTCTTCTTAGTCCCTTAGCTAGGACTACAGGGGCATCATGCCTGGAGAGGTCTTTCTATGTTGTCCAGGCTGATCTCAAACTTTTGGCCTCAAGCAATCCTCCCCACTTGGCCTACCAAAGTACTGGAATTAGAAGTGTGAGCCAACACACCTGTTCTAATGTATACATTTTGGTGACTTTGTACATACATAGACACCATCACTACCATTAAGGTACTAAACATATCCATCACCACAGAATAGACTTGATCACATTTTCCTTCTTCTCCCTGACTGTAAAAATTAATTGCTAAGTACAGTAACCCTGTGAATCCACTTACCTTGGCAAGACTTGCCTGACTGGCAGTGTGTCATGTGGTTTAGGACATTCTTCATTGTGCGACAGTGGGGAAGGTTGCACTGCCTCACTTCCCCATTGGCCTGCTCCCGGCGCTGGCACTTGTGAGCATGCAAAAGGAGAACAAGTTGCTGCTGGATGAGCTTGCGCTTCTCTGGATCAGCTGTATGTGCTCCAGAACCCATCCCTTGGGCAACTGGAGTCACCAGGCCTGGCTGCTGGACCTGCGGGGCTGGTTGTTGACCCTGAGAGATATAACAATATATTTAATGGTAGGAGTCATAGAGATGTGCATATTTTCAATTAAAACCTTTATGGTTAGTCTACTATAAGCCAGACTCCATTTTTCGACATAGCGAATTCATAAACCAAGGCTCCTACCTTTAAGAAGCTCGATTTAGTAGGAAAAAAATGACATTACGAAGTGATGTAAGTATGTATAATACACAGAGAGTAAAAGCAGAGAAAAGGCCATGGTAAACTCCAGTGGGAGAGGGAAGGGTGAGTAGGTGTCTGTAGTTAAAAGCACACCCAAATTAGGTTTTAAAGAGCAATGAACTCCTCAGGAGACTCGGCAAAGGGGTCTTTCAGATTGGTGAAAAACTAGTTTCTCTAAACTCTGGGAGAAATTTAGTTTTTTAAATTAAAAAGTGAATATTTCAGGCCGGGCATGGTGTCTCACGCCTGTAACCCTAGCACTTTGGGAGGCTGAGGAGGGTGGACCACCTGAGGTCGGGAGTTCAAGATCAGCCTGACCAACATGGAGAAACCCTGTCTCTACTAAAAATACAAAGTTAGCCGGGCATGACAACACATGCCTGTAACCCCAGCTACTCAGAAGGCTGAGGCAGGAGAATTGCTTGAACCCAAGAGGTGGAGGATGCAGTGAGCCGAGATCACACCACTGCACTCCAGCCTGGGCAACAAGAGTGAAACTCCGTCTCAAAAAAAAAAAAAAAAAAAAAAAGGGAACATTTCTCAGAATAGAGATGACATGTTTCATTCATCTGTATAGCTCTAGTACTTGGCAGAGTATCTGAAATATAGGCAGTCCATAAACATAATGACACAAAGGACAAAACTAAAACATCTGAAAGATCATTTTTTCAGACAATTTTTTCCAAAGTTGAATGCAGACACATTTACAATTAGTAATTTGAGTGTTGTTCAGAAACAACACTAGAAGTTTCTGAAAACTTTATGTAACAAAAATCACTGTTTAAAACAATACATTACTTTTAAGAGGGAATTTACTTTTGTGTAGTAGAATCAAATAATATCGATAAATATGGTCACTGAGAGTTCGAATCCTTTGCCAGAGAGTCCTTCCCCCAAAAGAGAAAGGTTCCACTTTCGCATCCTATGGAAATACAAGACCAAGCTGCTGAATGGCAGGCCCCTAAAACTTCAACGTAGCAGTCCACTTACTCCTGTTTGGATCAACACGCTCACTGATCAATAACCACAAGGAACAAAAAACCACAAGAAATGGAAAGGAAGCACAAGCCTCCTCACAGGGATGATGATTACATATCAATTTAGGATCCTAGTGGGTACAAACCCCGGTTTATATAATAGAAGGGTGAAAGTTTAACACAATTGTTTTGTCAAAATGCCAGTTTGAAAACAAGTCTGTAATGGATTAGTACTCACCATGTTGGGCATTCCTCCACCAGGAACTGTCTTTTTGTCCATAGCAAATGGAGATAAGTTATTTGATAGTACAGTCTTTGTCTGAATCTGGAGACCAAGGCCACTGGCTCCAATCTGCTGTCCAGGATTCTGAGTGTATGGTGAACTGTAAGGATTGGGGTTGTTCATCATTCCCATCTAAGAGTAAGAAACAAAAGAAAACAAAATGAGGAATAAAATTTAAGACACTATTACTCCTTTTCTGGTTTTACTTCCTAGTTCACAAACAGTTTCAAAGGAAATTCTCAGCTTCTATTAGAAAACACACTACAGGCCGGGCGCGGTGGCTCAAGCCTGTAATCCCAGCACTTTGGGAGGCCGAGGCGGGCGGATCACGAGGTCAGGAGATCGAGACCATCCTGGCTAACACGGTGAAACCCCGTCTCTACTAAAAATACAAAAAGAAATTAGCCGGGCGTGGTGGCGGGCGCCTGTAGTCCCAGCTACTCCGGAGGCTGAGGCAGGAGAATGGCGTGAACCCGGGAGGCGGAGCTTGCAGTGAGCCGAGATCGCGCCACTGCACTCCAGTCTGGGCGACAGAGCGAGACTCCGTCTCAAAAAAAAAAAAAAAAAAAGAAAACACACTACAGCCTGGGCAACGTGGCAAAACCCCAGAACTACTAAAAAAATACAAAAATCAGCTGGGCCTGGTGGCGCATGCCCATAGTCCCAGCTAATTGGAAGGCTAAAGTGGGAGATCAGTTAAGCCTGGGAGGTAGAGGTTGTAGGGAACTATGATCGCAATGGACCTAGTGGCGGGCCTGGCGACTCACACCTGTAATCCCACCATTTTGGGAGACCAAGGCAGGAGGGTTTCTTGAGGCGAGGAGTTTGCTAACAGCCTGGGGAACATGGTGAAACCCCATCTGTACCAAAATACAAAAAAACAAAGACAAACAAACACACAAAAAAACCAGTCCGGCACGGCGGCTCACGCCTGTAATCCCAACACTTTGGGAGGCTGAGGCAAGTGGATCATGAGGTCAGATCAAGACCATCCTGGCTAACATGGTGAAACCCCGTCTCTACTAAAAATACACAAAATTAGCCGGGCGTGGTGGCGGGCACCTGTAGTCCCAGCTACTTGGGAGGCTGAGGCAGGAGAATGGAGTGAACCCGGGAGGTGGAGCTTGCAGCGAGCCGAGATTGTGCCACTGCACTCCAGCCTGGGCGACAGAGTGCAACTCCATCTCAAAAAAAAAAAAAAAAAAAAAAAGAAAAGAAAAGAAAAAAAAAAAAAGAAAAGCTGGATGTGGTGGCATGTGCCTGTGGTCCCAGCTACTCAGGAGGCTGAGGCAGGAGGATCACCTAAGCCTGGGAGGTCAAGGCTGCAAAAGTGATCAGGCCACCGCACTCCAGCCTAGGCAACAGAGTGAGACGCTGTCTCCAAAACAGAAACAAACAAACAAAAAAACCCACCATACAAAATATGCTAATGACAATACATTTTCAAGATTAAGATCAAAATTCAGATTTAGGGGCCTTGGGTATGGTAAATTTACAGCGCTATTTTCGTAAATATTTGAAATAAAGATGTTTTAGAAATACTTTTAATCATCTTCATTTAATTCTATCTGCTAAACAAGGTTTGCCATTCATTTCCATTAAGTCATACATGATGCTATTTGGCAAATTCAACTTAATAAGCCATCTAACCCCTTTGTCATGCTCAAGCATTTGAATGTTTTCTTATTTTCTTTTCTTTTTTTTTTTTTTTGACTATTAAAAAATAGAGACAGGGTCTTGCCATGTTGCCCAGGCTGGTCTCAATCTCCTAGGGTCTAGCAATCCTTCTACCTCAGCTTTCCAAAGTGCTGGGATTATAGGTGTGAGCCACCACGCTCGGCCTCATTTGAATAATTCCTGTATTTTGTTTATATAGAAAGTAGAAAACAGAGGGTTTAGGAATATGTCTTTTTTGTATAGGGACACTGATAACAGTGGTTTTTTTAAACTTCTGATTCTGACTCCTTTACATAGAGCATGTGAAAGTCCAGACTCCACACCATTCCTTACTGTTTTAAACCTAGCTGTTCTATTAAGTCACCTGCTTGGCCCTTCAGGTCATTTGATTTTGCAACCCTGATGTACTTTTCTGTTTTTCAGATGAAGTCTCGCTCTGTCGCCCAGGCTGGAGTGCAGTGGGGCAAATCTTGGCTCACTTCAACCTCTGCCTCCTGGGTTCAAGTGGTTCTCCTGCCTCAGCCTGAGTAGCTGGGACTACAGGTGTGCGCCACCATGCTCAGCTAATTTTTTTACTTTCAGTCAGTACGGGGTTTCACCATGTTGGCCAGGCTGGCCTCGAACTCCTGACCTCAAGTGATCTGCCCACCTCGGCCTTCCAAAGTGCTAGGATTACAGGCGTCAGCCACTGTGTCAGCTCCCTATGTACTTTAAAAAGTAGTTTCTTTTCTATATTTAAGTTCACCTGGAGCCAATATACTATAATAATAATTGAAAAACAGCATTGATTATTCAAAGGTCAAACGTTTTACTGATAATTAAAATTATAAAAATGCATTTTCATTAATCTTTCAAATTAATTATTTTAAATAATTCAAAACGGGGTCAACTTTATATCCCAAACATAAGGTTTGAAGCCACCCGCCTCTTCTGTCAAATTACACAGAGGATCCCAACTATAAGTCAACATCACTACTAGAAACATTGAGTAGCCTGGCACAGGGGCTCACGCCTGTAATCCCAGTACTTTGGGAGGCCGAGGCGGGCGGATCACGAGGTCAGGAGATCGAGACCATGGTGAAACCCCGTCTCTACTAAAAATACAAAAAAACTTAGCCAGCCGCGGTGGTGGGCGTCTGTAGTCCCAGCTACTTGGGAAGCTGAGGCAGGAGAATGGCGTGAACCCGGGAGGCGGAGCTTGCAGTGAGCGGAGATCATGCCATGGCACTCCAGCCTGAGCGGCAGAGCAAGACTCCAACTCAAAAAAACAGAACAAAACAAAACAAAAAAAACATTCAGCAAGCACTCAGAATAACTCAAGATGCTATAGCTACTGCTCAAGCAAAGGATTCATACCAGACTTCTCTGTCTGCCAAGACCAGTCAAAGGGTCCTTCAATTCTACCTGTAAAAGCACACATGCACACTAAAATCCTTCCCATGTATTCCTACCTACTGTGACTGTCTCAACTCAAACCTATCCCAGTGCTTGTACAGACTGTGGACAACAGGTTTGCCTGTCCTCTTTCACCTGCCTCTATAAAAGAAAAAAATCAATCCCACAGTACGTATACCAAAGTCTTTATGAAGTCTGACTACCTACCTATGGTATCTTATATATTTCCCATACTGATTTTTTAAAATCTGAAAGTATCATGCTCCTTGAGCCTCCAGCATTTGCCTCAAGCTTTTCCTTTTCCCTACAACTGAACAGTAGCACACTTCCTTTCCTATTTGACTCCTTAATGCTAACCTGGAAATAAACACCAAGTTCACAGAGAGGCATTTTCTGTTGGTTAGATAGTACAACCTAACTAAGAAACACCTGCAGATTCTACTCATCCTTATAATTTCAAATGTTACTACCTCTGTGAAGCACCTGTTTTAGACAGGTACAGAGCTCTTGATAAAATCTTTTTCTTTTAAATTTTCTATAAAAAGACAGGGTCTCACTCTATTTGTATGGTACCACCATACAAATAGCTACCTCAACTAAAAAGACAGAGGGTGAAGAAGCCATACACAGTTCTAGGTAGCTACAAGAAATGGGTCCTGCAGACAACTGTTCTTTTTTGGAAAAAAGAAAAGTAGAGATGGGGTCTCATTATGTTGCCTGGGCACATCTAACTTCTGGCTTCAAGAGATCCTCCCACCTCAGCCTCTGTTGCCTAGGCTGGAGTGCAGTCACATTATCATAGCTCACTGTAATTCTCAACCTCTGGGCTCAAGCAATTCTCCCATCTCAGCCTCCCATGTAGGTGGGACTACAAAGCTGCACCACCATGCCCAGCTAATTTTCACTTTTATTTTTGTAGAGATGTTGTCCAGGAGTTGACTGAACGCCTAGCCTCAAGCAATCCTTCTGCCTAAGTGCTGGGATTCCAGTTATCTCCCACCATGCCTGGCCTAAAATTTATTCTTTAAATCATATGCAGTATCTATACTCTGCAAATGTATATAAATATGACATCTTTATTGGTTTGGCAGTTTGCCTCTATTTTAAAAAAGACAAAAAACATTTTTTTTTTTTTTTTTGAGACGGAGTCTCGCTCAGTCTCCCAGGCTGGAGTGCAGTGGCACGATTTTGGCTCACTGCAAGCTCCACCTCCCGGGTTCACGCCATTCTCCTGCCTCAGCCTCCCAAGTAGTTGGGACTACAGGCGCCCGCCACCACGCCCGGCTAATTTTTTTATTTTTAGTAGAGACGGGGTTTCACCATGTTAGCCAGGATGGTCTCGATCTCCTGACCTCGTGATCCGCCCGTCTCGGCCTCCCAAAGTGCTGGGATTACAGGCGTGAGCCACCACGCCCGGCCGACAAAAAATTTTTAATCTTCTTTATGCTATTACCAAAAAAATGAAAAAAAAAAAAAAAAGTTAAACATTTTCATTTTCCAGATGAAATTCAGAGACTAAGGTAAGTAATTTACAAGAATGATTTACAAGTACTTTACAAGTGGCAGTTTGATGGAAGCATAAAAGAATGAGGTGGCCTGAAATGAGAAGCATTCAGAGAAAATAATTTCTTGGCCAAGCGCAGGGGCTCACGCCTGTAATACCAGCACTTTGAGAGGCAGAGGTGGGTGGATCACCTGAGGTCAGGAGTTTGAGACCAGCCTGGCCAACATGGTGAAACCCTGTTTCTACTAATACAAAAATTATCTGGGCCTGGTGGCACACACCTGTAATCCCAGCTACTCGGGAGACTGAGGCAGAAGAATCACTTAAACCTCGGAGGCAGAGGATGCAGTGAGCCAAGATTGCGCCATTGCACTCCAGCCTGGGTGACAAGAGTGAAACTCTGTCGAAGAGCAGAGGTGGAGGGGAGGGGAGGGGAGGGGAGGGGAGGGGAGGGGAGGGGACCTTCTTGCCAAAAAGACTGCAGAGGCAACAGAATGCAGAAACAGGTTTAAATCAAGTCCAGGCTACTTTTGGTAGTTACAAATCTGGCTGCAAGTGCTGCTGCTGCCTATGTTTTTCTTTTTTAAAGTACTAGTATTTATCTAATGTGGCTCCAATAATATGCATACCTATACATGGGGGAGTTGTTTCACCTGTTTCTTATTAGCATGAAAATTCATGATAGACATAACATCAAAGTCATTCTATCACAGAACCCGCAAGACAGACAATAAATTATGCCCTCAAGAGTCCTATTATCTGAATCAACAAAATGCTGGAATTTCTAAGCTGCCTTGTTGTCTCTTGTTAATAAATGTAATGTCTTTATCCAAATATTTCCCCAATTTGGTCCTTCATGATTGCATGCCTTGCCTGCCTAGACCAACTGAATTTCAACCAGTTCCTGACACTGCTTGTTCCCTTAATCATGATGCATTACCTGGAAACTCCAAGCTCCTCTATGGGCAGACTATGGGTTCAAATACACAGACTACACTGATTGCTGAGATCAGCTGGCAGTAATTTCTTCCTGACACTTTTGGTCACTGTGACCAAAAAAGATTCTCTAGTTTTTGTTTTTCCATCTCCCACAGAGATCTGTTGAAGAGTTAGAAAATAAAATAACAACCAACCTCCAGATCATTGCCCCTTCTATCTCCTGAGCCCCACTTCTTTACTCCCCACACTAAATGTAATAAGGAATATTTTGTACTTAATTTCTGCTACACTATAGTTTTTTGATCTTGTTTCTTTCTCCATAGCTAATATGCTCCAGATGGCCAATGACCTACCACCATACAAATAGCTACCTCAACTAAAAAGACAGAGGGTGAAGAAGCCACACACTGTTCTAGGCAGCTACAAGAAATGGGTCCTGCAGACAACTGTTCTTTTTTGGAAAAAAGAAAAGTAGAGATGGGGTCTCATTATGTTGCCTGGGCACATCTAACTTCTGGCTTCAAGAGATCCTCCCACTTCAGCCTCCCAAAGTGGTAGGAATACAGATGTGAGCCACTGAGCCATGCCTATTTTTTCTTCTTGAAAAAAAATGTGGCCAGGCTCAGTGGCTCCTGTCTGTAATCTGAGCACTTTGGAAGACCAAGGTAGGTGGATTGCTTGATGCCAGGAGGCTGAGAACAGCCAGGACAACATAGTGAGACCCTGTCTCAACAAAAATAAAAATAACTGGCAGGGCATGGCAGTCCCTGTAATACCAGCTACTTAGGTGGCTGAGGTAGGAGGATCGCTTAAGCCTGGGAGACCAAGGCTGCAAGTGAGCTGTGATGGTGCCACTGCACTCCAGCCTGGGTGACAGAAAGAGATCCTGTCTCGAAAACAAAAGTAACTTAAAAACATTTTGGCTTTGATTAGTTTATGCTGAATCTAAAGATTGGGGTAAAAGGCAATATGATCCAAGTTTCTTCCCATAAATCACCATGGGTCAGACTTTTGGAAGACAGCTGTAGTAGTAACATCACCACCTGCCTGCACATCCTGAACCACAGATTCCTCCATGAAAAGAACTGTGTGCAAAAGCTGATGTCATTTGCCAACAGGCTTACAGTCATCCAATCTCACTGAAAACTTCCTCATACCTTAAGTCCTAATTCTTAAATATCATGAGTCTTAGGAGTTTTAGAAGAAACGTAATGAGTATAATTCACTCTACAAGATAATTTTAGGACTTGGTACAGTGGAAGGGCAACTGCTGGTGTGGGTGTGCCATAACACCAGGATAATTTTTTTTTTGGGAGAGATGGAGGTCTCACCAGCTGGGGCTGGTCTGGAATGATTCTAGGTGTGAACTGCTGTACCCAGCCTTAAGTGGTTATCTTATCCTAAACCTACATAACTTAAATTTTTTTTTAAAATTTATTAAACAGGAGCGATCGTTTCCTGGTCCTCGCCTCCTCCGCGGTCTCCCTGGAGTTCTTGCAAGGCGGCCAGGATGTCTCAGGCTGAGTTTGAGAAAGCTGCAGAGGAGGTTAAGCACCTTAAGACCAAGCCAGCTGATGATGAGATGCTGTTCATCTATGGCCGCTACAAACAAGCAACCGTGGGTGACGTAAATACAGAACGGCCCAGGATGTTGGACTTCACGGGCAAGGCCAAGTGGGATGCCTGGAATGAGCTGAAAGGGACTACCAAGGAAGATGCCATGAAAGCTTACATCAACAAAGTAGAAGAGCTAAAGAAAAAAATACGGGATATGAGTGACTGGATTTGGTTACTAGGCCATGTGTTTCTCCTAAACTGAGACAATGCCTTGTTTTTTCTAATACCGCGGATGGTGGGAATTCCGGAAAATAACCAGTTAGCCCAGCTACTCAAGGCTGCCCACCATACAGCTCTAACAGATTAGAGGCTAAAACGATCACTGACCTTCCCTGAGTAGTTTTTATCTGAGATCAATTAAAAGTGTATTTGTTACTTAAAAAAAAAAAAAAGGCCGGGCGCGGTGGCTCAAGCCTGTAATCCCAGCACTTTGGGAGGCAGAGATGGGCGGATCACGAGGTCAGGAGGTCGAGACCACCCTGGCTGACACGGTGAAACCCCGTCTCTACTAAAAAATACAAAAAACTAGCCGGGCGAGGTGGCGGGCGCCTGTAGTCCCAGCTACTCGGGAGGCTGAGGCAGGAGAATGGCATGAACCCGGGAGGCGGAGCTTGCAGTGAGCTGAGATCCGGCCACTGCACTCCAGCCTGGGCGGCAGAGCGAGACTCCGTCTCAAAAAAAAAAAAAAAAAAAAAAAAAAATTTATTAAACATTTAAATCTCCCTCATTTGTCAAACACTGATATAAGTACTTTACAAAATATCAATATAGGCAGGCTCACTTTAAAATAAGGAAATAGGTCCGGGAGCGGTGGCTCATGCCTATAGTCCCAGCAGCACTTTGGGAGGCCGAGATGGGCAGATCACTTGAGGTCAGGAGTTCACAATGAGCCTGGGCAACGTGGTGAAACCCTTTCTCTACTAAAAATACAAAAATTAGCCAGGCATGGGTGGCACATGCCTGTGGTCCCAGCTACTTGGAAGCCGAGGCAGGAGAACTGCCTGAACCCAGGAGGCAGAGGTTGCAGTGATACAAGATCACACCACTGCACTCCAGCACTGGCAACAGCAAGACTCTAATAAACATAAAATAAGGAAATAAAATATCATTTAACAGAAGTTTAAAATTTGAATTCCTCCTTCATATCAAAACACAAGCTCCACAAGGACAGGAATTTTTGTTTTGTTCACTTTTATATAAACCCATTTTCTGAAAGAAATTTAGATTACAACCGTAATAGTGCCACACCCCCAAGTAGTTGTCAATGAGCCTTTCCTTACTTTATTTTTCTCCATAGCACTTACCTGGCATACTCTAAAATTCGTATCTTATGTGCACAGTAGAAAGTAGGTTACATGAAGTAAATTCATTCACTACTTTAACCCTTAAGTATTTTGTCCACCAGGGAGGGTTTATTTTAAGTCTGGCATCCCTCCTCTCCATAGCAGAATTGGTGGCAAGGACTTTATCTCTTCATAGCTATGTTCCTAGATTCCAGAAAAGGTACTTAATAATTTACCTTATTGTTTCTTTTCTCACTCCAAATATTCTAAGTAAGCTACACGGACACGGCAATCTAAAAGTGTCAGAGGCTGGGTGCAGTGGCTCACACCTGTAATCCTGGTACTTTGGGAGGCTGAGACAAGAGGATCACTTGAGCCCAGAAGGAGTTTGAGATTAGCCTGAGCAACGTAGTGAGACCCCACCCCATCTCTTATTTAAAAAAAAAAAAAAAAAAAAAAAAATCAGCCAGGCGTGGTGGTGCATGCCTTTAGTTCCAGCTACTCGGGAGGCTGAGGAGAGAAGATTGTTTGAGCCTGGCAGGTTGAGGCTGCAGTAAGCCATGATTAAGCCAGTGCACTCCAGCCTGGGCAGCACAACAAGACTCTGTCTCAAAAACAAACAAACAAAAAAATAAGTGGCAGGGGGTGAGGGGCAGAAAGTGAGAATCTACAAAGCAGGAATGCTAAAACAGAATCCTAACTTGTCAATATTCTTGTAGCAAAAAAAAACATTTAAGGCTTCTGAATTCCTACATGTCATCTCAGTTTCCCCCAACACAAGTTTTTCCATCTGTCTTCAATTCACATTTGCAGTCTCTGTCACCATCAAGGTTCTTTTTTTTTTTCCCCCTTAAATAGAAGATGGGGGTCAATGCTACCTGGTTGGTCTCTAACTCCTAGGTGCAAGAGATCCTCCTGCCTTGGCCTCCCAAAGTGCTGGGATTATAGGCATGAGCCACTGCACCCAATATTCTCAGGAACACAGAAGTCCTGATATCTGCTCAAATTATTCCTGTTACAGAGAAAACTTGCTCCTGACTCCTTGTGAAAATCGTACCTATCTCCAACTTAATCTTCCAAGTGAAGCCATCATGCCAGGCACCGGCAACCATAGTGTGATCCCATTTTAAGAAAAACGAATAAAATATGTAAAGAAAAATATGGAGAAATAAGCACTGAAGTATGTGTGATTATGTCTTATTTATGTATACAGGGTACACATTTAAAGAGTTTAAAGTATTTTAAATAATATACTTAGCATTCTCTAAGCTAACAGAAGTCTTTGGCCAAGTTCTGGTTCACTGAAACATCTACACTGTTGAGGTGTCATATAAACAAATGCACCTTAACTTCCATCAACCAATAAAGAAAAATGCCAGTTAATACATTTCTTAGAATAAATGTCTCTCTTGAAAACCAAGGAGAGTCAAAGCAATAGGAACAAATGGAGTCTCCATCTGAAGATAGTGTAATGCCATCCATCTCCAAACTGTAATTTTATAAGGAGGCTACAAGGCTAAACTGGACTTGGAAATGAGATAAAAACATTCCAATACTTGTGCCAGAGAGAACCAGCATTAGCCAGCAATCATTTGGAAGTATGAAGTTATAGAATACCAGTTGTAAAATAAATGTTTTACTTAAATTTAATACAGGCACTTCTTAAAACTTATGACAGCCCACAGTAAATTCCTGTCGTGTAGTATGTGGAAACTGCTATACAATGTAAGGCAAACCCTCCATCCATCATGGCAATACTCACATGTGTGCCAATTGTGCACACAAACCATAACTGTACTTACCTTAAGAGGCTGGGGGCCTCTCAATCCTGTTTGTCCTCCCATCTGGGGAGAGCCCTGCTGAAGAGGCTCAGTCAGTAAGTTGCCAGCACTTCCCATGCCTGGGTTTGGGTACTGCATATTCTGTCGCCCTCGGCCTGCTCCAATTGAACCGTTCATGACTTGATTAGGCATTATCCCTTGTCCATTGCCTGCAGCCAACATTCCAGGATTCATGCCAGCATTCATCCCTGTGTTCATTCCCATGGCAGACTGATTTACTGGACTGTTCATCATACCTGTTGACTGCGTGGGACCCTGATTTGGTCCACTAGTGCCCATCCCCATGTTGGGAGAAGTCAAGCCTGCCTGTGTCATTGGGCTTTTCACCATGCTATTTATCAAACCTAATCCAGGACTGTTTTGTTGGGCCTGGCTGGCCATGACTTGACCTGGGCCACCAACTCCCATATTGAGGTTAGGGGAACTACCAGATCGCAGCAATTCTGATAGCTGTTTATGTTTAGAAGCTGCATCTTGTACTATGCCAAGACTTGTCTGAAGCTGATTAATATCACCACCATTGGTTAGTCCCAATTCTGTAGAGTTGATTAATTCATCTGGTAAGTCGTGCTCCAAGTCAAACAGAGAGCCAAAATCTAAAAGCAAAGGGAAAACATAAAGGTCAAAGTATGACAAAACCAAAATTTAAAAACTGCCCTATATTTTGTTCTTAATAAGCATTAAGTATCATTTCCAAACCTCACTCCACGTTTTTCTATTTGTTTGAGACAGGGTCTTGCTCTGTTGCCCAGGCTGGAGCGCAGTGGTGCAATTTTGGCTCACTGTAACCTCCATCCACAGGTTCAAGTGATTCTACCATCTCAGCCTCCCAAGTAGCTGCAACCACAGGTGCACACCACCACACCTGGCTAAATTTTGTATTTTTAATAGAGGTGGGGCTTGACATGTTGACCTGGCTGGTCTTGAACTCCTGAGCTGAAGCTATCTGTCCGCGTCGGCCTTCCAAAGTGCTGGGATACAGGCGTGAGCCACCACACGCAGCCCTATATATTATTTGTATCGTAGTTTTTTAGGTCATACCAAAACAATTGTATAGATTTTTTAAATTGAGGGGATATTTGGTTACCTCAACAGACTTAAAACACTTAAGAACTGTACCTAAAATAAGACCAAGGAATAAAGGGATTGAAAGTATAACACCCCCCCATCAATGATAGACTGGATAAAGAAAATGTGGCACATATACACCATGGAATACTACGCAGCCATAAAAAAGGATGAGTTAATGTCCTTTGCAGGGACAAGGATGAAGCTGGAAATCATCATTCTCAGCAAAATAACATAGGAAAAGAAAACCAAACACCGCATGTTCTCACTCGTAAGTAGGAGAGCGAACACATGGACACAGTGAGGTGAACATCACACACCAGGGCCTGTCGGGGAGTGGGGGGCTAGGGAGGATAGCATTAGGACAAATACCTAATGTAGATGACAGATTGATGGGTGTAGCAAATCACCATGGCACGTATATACCTATGTAACGAACCTGCATGTTCTGACATATATCCCAAAGCTTAAAGTATAAATTAAAAAAAAAACCCTAGCATTCTAAATAATGTTATAGAATCAGCATAATAATTGAAATAAAGTTTTATTTTTAGTTAAAAAAAAAAAAACACAACACCCATTATTACATGGGTTGCCAGCTAAAGGTTTGTATCCACCGTCATGGAAAAAAGAAATGCAATTAAGCTGTATTAATATTCCCAAGTTCCTTAGAAGAACAGTTAAAATAACTTATCTATACACAAACTAAACTCAGGATGGGAAAAAAAAAATTTTAAATATTGTAATACATAAAGACAGACAACTGATACAAAAGACCCGTCATTTGTGGAACATTCAGTGTGTGCTCCAGTTAAGCAGAGGGCTATCCACCATTTTTACCAAGTTCCTATATAGTACCTGTCTCAAAGTAGGCACTCAACAGGCTGGGTTTTTGACCTGTAGCCTACAGAATAGCTTTCCTTAACCAAAATCTAGCCAGAATAGGGTACAAAACCATGCCTCTGGCTCCTTCACCATCCAAACCACCCCTATCAAGAACAGTGCTAGACTAGCCCTGGTGGTTCACATCTGTAATCTCAGTACTTTGGGAGGCCAAGGCAGGAGGAATTCTTCAGCCCAGGCCAACACAGCAAGACCCTGTCTCTAGAAATAATAAAGTTAGCTGGGTGGGGTGGCACTACGCTATAGTCCTAGCTATTCAGGAGGCTAAGGTGGGAGCATTACTGGAGTCCAGGAATTTGAGGTTGTAGTGAGCTCTAACTGCACAACTGCACTCCAGCCTGGGTGACAGAGCAAGACCCTGTCTCAATAAAGAACAAACAAACAAAACAGGGTGCTAAGTATAGATTAATGCAGAGTTTCTTAACCTTGGCACTATTAACATTTTGAGCTGTGTGATAATTCTTCGTTGTGGGTGGAGGGGGATTGTCGTGCGCCCTCGAGTATCATCAGGAGACTCCTGGTCTTTCTACTTACGCCAGTAGCACCCATATCCCAATTGTGACAATCAAAACTGTCTCCAGACATCACCAAACGTCCCCTGGGGGAACAAAATTACTCAATATTGACCTACTGACAGTATTAACCTATTATAGAAATTATTTGAGTTTTCTTCCCTTTTAATTCTCTATAGTAGTTTTCACATTAAAGAGGCATTACTGGGAGCTGGGCACAGTGGTACACACCTATAGTCCCAGCTACTCAGGAGGCTGAGGCAAGAGGATAGCTTGAGCCCAGGAATTCACATCAAGTCTGGGCAACACTGTGAGACCCTGTCTACTAACAACAACAAAAACTCTACAGCTATTAGCCTCTTAAAAAACAGTCCATCCCTTGAAGACAAAATATTTTCTTAATGGTCTACTGGATCCAATCAATCTTGGTTCCTAAGTATGACTCTTTCTGTATGTGCCCTTCCTATTCTTGTTTTTTTTTTTCTTTCCTTCCCAGTCCTGCTCCTTCTATATCTTACAGCATTTTATCATGTCAATGAAATTATCTCCGGGTTTGCCTCCTCTCCTCCCCCTGCCATCCCTTGTGACCACCCCTCACTCCACTCATGCGCTCTTTGGGAAGGACATGTTTTACCACTTATACACCAACTCCTTGCCTACAGCGTAACATAGTAAGCACATGATCATATACGAACTAAACCAAATTGTATCCCAAGATCTCAGGGCATGATTTAGAGTCCCGAGTTTTACAGAATTACTCTTTCCTTTTAAAATATCATATGGGCTCCTCCATCAAAAATGTGTCACAAGGCTGAGTACTTTGGCTCACACCTGTAATCCCAGCACTTTGTGAAGCTGAGGAGGGCAGATGGCTCGAACTCAGGAGACCAGCCTGGGCAACATGGCGAAAACCAAACTGTACAAAAAAATACAAAACTTAGCCAGGCCTGGTGGCCTGTGCCTGTCCCAGCTACTACAGAGGCTGAAGGAGGAGGATCACGGCAGCTTAGGTGACTCTAGCCTGGGTGACAGAGGGAGATCCTATCTCAAACAACAACCACCACCACCACCACCACCACCACCACAACCAATCACCACCACCACCCAAATGTGTAACAAAACTGACTTAAACTCACTATTCAAAAATGACTGCTTAATATACTGATATAGTTCTTTATTTCCTTATATTTATGTGATTTACAAAACTGAGATCATACTTTACTTGCAATTTTTACTTTTCCCTTGGAGTATCCAAGAAAATATTTTATCATTAGCATAGTGAACATAGAGGGCAAAAAAAATCTTCACTTTAGAAATTTTAAAAGCAGGCAGTGGTAAGTTACAGCAGAAATCACAAAGGAAATTGAGTAATAAAAAATATATTTCAAAACCTAAAGGCCTATGTTAGAAAATAAAGTTAAAAATTAATGAATTCTCCAGTGAGTCTCCTGAGGTTGCTTAAAAATAGTGAATTAAGTATACAAATTATATGAGAAAAATAGTATTTATAGGAAGAAGACAAAGATAAAAGCATAAATGAAAGAGAAAATACGAATATAACAGCATTACCAAAACTAGAAGTTAGTTTTTTGCAGTAACAAAAGATGAACTTCAAGAAGGTTAAGAAAAAAAGAAAATTAAAAGACAAAGCAATACTATTATCAACTTTATACAAAAAAATGAAAATATACAAAACAAATACATTCCAGAGAAAATACTCAAAGCTTAGCAAAAAAAGAAATAATATAGGATATGGAATGTCCCAGTTTCTCCAACAAATTCATAGCGTAAGCTGGGAGGTGGAATCCTCATTCAAACAAGCCAACTATAAAAACATTTTGAAATGAGAGTAAGGGATATTTAAGTACAGACTGAGTAATGGGTGATATTAAGAAATCATTAACTTTACTGACTACAACAATGGCATAAAAGATACACACTGAAATATTTCTGGTGAAATGACATGGTTAGGATTTGCTTTAAAATACTCCAGCAAAAAAAGGGTGGAAGGGTGGTATACTAGTAAACTTGAAGCTGGGTAACAGGCACATGGGATTTCTTTATAATATATTCTATTACATTGAAATTTCCCATTTATAAAAGTTTAAAAGAAAACCACATGGGAAGCCAGACCACTGTAATCCTACTACTACTAAAGAAAATAAATCCTTGGTTAATCTTTCCATAAAGAAAGCACCATATCCGAACTGTTTACAGGCATGCCCTACACCAAACGTTCAAGAAAAAGACAATTTCAAGCTAACACAAATACTTCTAAAAAAACCAGAAATAATATTATAAAAATTACACATGGCCAATATAAAAAAACACAGGCCAACCTTCTTCATGGACACAGAAACAAGACTCTTTAAAGAGTGCAAACCAAAGTCTCAAAAACCATCATCAAGTTGGGATAATCCCACGAATCTAGGGGACACCAGAACATCTATAAACTGTCATTCACCATAGTAACAAAGGATAAAGAAAATATAAGATTCATCTTGGCCAGGCACAGTGGCTCACGCCTGCAATCCCAGCACTTTGGGAGGCCAAGGTGGGCAGATCACTTGAGGTCAAGAGTTCGAAACCAGCCTGGCCAATATAGTGAAATCCCGTCTCTACTAAAAACAAAACAAAAAACAAAACAAAACAAAAAATTAGCTGGGTGTGGTGGCGGGCGCCTGTAGTCCCAGCTACTTGGGAGGCTGAAGCAGGAGAATCGCTTGAACCCGGGAAGCAGAGGTTGCAGTGAGCAGAGATGGTGCCACTGCACTCCAGGCTGGGTGTCAGAGCAAGACTCCGTCTCACACACACACACATAAAAAAAAAAGGTTACAAATTCTATAAAGGAAAAAAAAGAAAGGCCGGGCATGGTGGTTCTTGCCTGTAAACCAAGCGCTTTGGAAGGCCAAGGCAGGTGTTCACCTGAGGTCGGGAGTTCCAGACCAGCCTGAGGAGAAACCCTGTCTCTACCAAAAATACAAAATTTGCGGTAAGTGGTGGCGCATGCCTGTAACCTCAGTTACTCAGAACGCTGAGGCAGGAGAATCGCTTGAACTCGGGAGGTGGAGGATGCGGTGAGCTGAGATAGTGCTACTGCACTCCAGCATGGGTGACAAGAGCAAAACTCTGTCTCGATAAAAAAAAAAAAAGAAAGAAAAAGGAAGAAACAAAACTTATTGTCTGCAGATAATATAACTGTTGACATAAAAAATTCAAAGCAAATATATATAACATCAACTATACCCCATGAATATACACAACCATTGTCAATTTTAAAGAAATACACACAACTGGAAATTCTGAGAGGTTAGCAAGGTGACTGATTATACCATAAATATAAACATATCAAAGTGAATTTCTGTATGGCAGCAACAAATGGTTACAAGTAATTTTTAAAATAATGTATAGCCGGGCGCAGTGGTTCACGCCTGTAATCCTAGCACTTTGCGAGGCTGAGACAGGTGGACTGCTGGAGGTCAGGAGTTTGAGACCAGCCTGGCCAACATGGTGAAATCCTGTCTCCACTAAAAATACCAAAATTAGCCAGGCATGGTGGTGCACGCCTGTAGTCCCAGCTACTGAGAAGGCTGAGGCACGAGAATTGCTTGAACCCAGGAGGCAGCGTTTTCAGTGAGCAGAGACTGTACCACTGTACTCCGGCCTGGGTGACAGAGTGAGACTCTATCTCAAATTAAAAAAAAAAAAAAAGATTTATAACATAGGAAAAAACTGACAATGTATAAAACAGGTGTAAACTCAAAAGTAAAGGCTGCCTAAAAAGAATATCTCAAACACTTAGACAGAAATCCTCAGTATTAAAGACATCATTCCCCAGTACTGACCTACAGATTCAATGCAATTATCAAACAGACTTCTAAAGTCTGTCAAGAAACTGGACAAGTTGATTCTAAAGTATACACAGATCCCAAGGACCACTGGAAGTGTGAAAAAATAAAAAGGAAAAGAAAGCCAGCAGAGTGGCTCACGCTTGTAATCCTAGTACATTGGAAGGCTGAGGGGCGAAAGACCACCTCTCTACAAAAAAAATTTTTGTAAATTAGCTGGATGCAGGCCGTATGCGGTGGCTCACGTCTTGTAATCCCAGCACTTTGGGAGGCCGAGGCGGGCAGATTGCTCAAGACCAGCCTGGCCAACACAGTGAAACCCCATCTCTACTAAAAATAAAAAAATCAGCCGGGAATGGTGGCGCGTGTCTGTAGTCCCAGCTACTCGGGAGACTGAGGCAGAAGAATCGCTTGAACACAGGAGGTGGAGGTTGCAGTGGCACCACTGCACTCCAGTTTGGGCAACAGAGTGAGACTTTGTCTCAAAAAACAAAAAAAATTAGTCGGATATGCTGGCATGCACCTACAGGTCCCAGCTACTCAAAGTGCCTGCTTGAGCCCAGGAGGTAGAGGATGCAGTGTGCTATGATCCTGCCACTGCACTCCAGCCTGAGTGACCGAGTGAAGCCCTGTCTCAATAACTTAAAAAAAAAAAAAAAAAAGGACGGGATGGGCGCAGTGGGTCACACCTCTAATCCCAGCACTTTGGGAGGCCGAGGCGGGCGGATCACTTGAGGTCAAGAGTTTGAGACCAGCCTGGCCAACATGGTGAAACCCCATCTCTACTGAAAACACAAAAATTAGCTGGGTGTGGTGGGGGGTGCCTGTAATCCCAGCTACTCAGGAGGCTGAGGCAGGAGAATCACTTGAGCCTGGCAGGCAGAGGTTCCAGTTAGTCGAGATCGCACCATTTGCACTCCAGCCTGGGCGACAGAGCGAGACTCCATCTCTGGGGGAACAAAAAAAGCACCGCCTGAAGCTGGGGTCTCAGAAGCTCCAAAAAAACCAACTCCGTCCATCCCCATCCTCCTCCCTCTGCCAAAAAATAAAAAATAAAAAATAAAAAATGCAGGGAATAACCTTGTTTCCATCTCCGCATAACAGGAAAGTGCCTACTTCATGCTATTTGTGATTAAATGAGTAAATAAATGTATGTTATTTGTGATTAAATGAGTGAATAAATGTAAAGTGTTTAGAACACCTGGCACACACTAAGCACTATAAACATGTTACCTATTGTTATTCAATGGACTCATTACACTATCAGGAGACAGCCCAGCTTACAATGATGACAGCATACATTTATCCAGCACTTTCAACGTGTCAGGCATTTTTCTTGGCACCTCACATGTATTATTCTCATTAATTTCAACAACCTCAGAAGTCCATACTAGCTACGTGTACAGAGTTCATCAAATAGTAATCAGCTTTAGTAATATGGAGGTCTTTGTTATTCTAGGGCCTACAGCGAGGGTTTTAATTTAATCTGTACTGAAGCCAAATCTATTGTATTTGATTGCTGTCTCATGTTTTTCCCTTTTTTTTTTTTTTTGAGACAGGGTCTTGCTGTGTCGCCCAGCCTGGAGTGGAGTGCCGGGATCACAGCTCACTGCAGCCTCACCTCCTGGCTCAAGCAATCCTCCTCAGTAGCTGCCACCAAAGGCACACATCACAACACCTAATTTTTTTTTTTTTAACTTTATTGAGGTGGCGGTCTCACCATGTTACCCAGACTGGTCTGAATCTCCTGGGCTCAAGCAAGCCTCCCACCTTGGCCTCCCAAAGTGCTGGGATTACATATGTGTGCCATGGCGCTGGGCCAGCAAGTATTTTTTCTAGATAGTAAAGTGAGCTCTTAGATATTTATCTACTTTTGCCCCCTTTATATTTAATTAAAAATTCATTAATCTGAAGTTTGTCCATCACCTTTTAACTATCCTACGGCAAATATTAAAAAACAGTATCACAAATAACTGTTGAAATGAATGAACTATCTCCAGTAAGACATTTCCTGCTTACTAAAGTATCAACCAATCAACATTACCAGGCTGCTTCTACCAAGTAGTCTGTTCACAAGTTCCTTTATGCCTTTAATGATGCTCCAATATAAAATTGACTTTCAGTAAAATGTTTCTTCTGCCTCACAAGGAGCAGTATTTTTTTTTTTTTAAGTTTCTTCATCTGAGTGTACATTTAGTCCAATCATGGTGAAGTACAACAGGACAAGACACATTTAAATCTGATGTGAAAAGTTTAGCATAGGTTGGACACCGTGGCTCACGCCTATAATCCTAGCACTTTGGAAGGCCAAGGCTGGAGGGTTGCTTGAATGCAGGAGTCCAAGGCCAGCCTGGAATGCAGAAAGACTCCAGTGTCAACAAAAAAATACAAAAATTAGCCAGGCATGGTGGTGCACACCTGTAGTCCCCGCTACTCAGGAGGCTGAGATGGGAGGATTGCTTGAGCTCAGGAGGTTGAGGTTGCAGTGAGCCATGATCACACCACTGCACTCCAGTTTGGGCGACAGAATGAGACCCTGTCTCAAAAAAAAAAAAAAAAAAGAAAAAGAAAAGTTTAGCCTAATACATGGTTTACCCAATGGACCATGTATTAGAAATGTGACAACTTAAACAACAACTGAATTTGGATTAAACACGTGGGAAACTAGTGTTGAGTCAAAACATCCTTTCATTATTACATACTGATTCTGTAGATCACCCTTGCTGTCTCCTATTATTTCTTGTGGTCTGCTCCTTACAACAGATTTAACCATATAATAATCCCTTATAAAATAAACTCGGTGGCCAGGCGTGGTGGCTCACGCCTGTAATCTTAGCACTTTGGGAGGCCGAGGCGAGCAATCACCTGAGGCCGGGAGTCCAAGACCAGCCTGCCTAACATGGAGAAACCCTGTCTCTAAGAAAAAAATACAAAATTAGCTGGGTGTGGTGGCACATTCCTGTAATCCCAGCTACTTGAGAGGCTGAGGCAGGAGAATCGCTTGAACCCAGGAGGCAGAAGTTGAAGTAAGCTGAGACTGCGCCATTGCACTCCAGTTTGTGCAACAAGAGCGAAACTCCAAATAAATAAAAAAAAAAACTGTTCATTTAGCCTTTCCAAAAATCAAAGGATCAAAACAATTCAATGATATGTGAAAAATTAAATGTAGTAGTATATATAAATGAAGCATAACCTTTAAAATTAGGACCATTAAAAATATAATCCCAAACACTGCACTATGAACATAAATCAGATAATTTTCTATTTACTTAACTATGACACAAAATGCAATTGAAAATTAAAATAATTTTGGCTCAAAATCTAATTCTACTATATTAGTATCTCTCTCAGTTCCTTTTTTTTTTTTAACTTAAAAGGCTCACACATTATTTGTTGAATAAACACACTTACCTTTGTAATTTAGGTAAAATGAAGTAAAATCAACTCAGTTCTCTTAAACTGTGTTCATTAAGTAAAATACTTTTATTAATTATTTCAAATCTAGTCAATTTTCTCAAATCCCACAGAATTCATCTACTGCTCCTCCTCCCTTTAGCTGGCTTTCTCCGTGGCATTAAAATGCTTTTAGGCCCGGGCACGGTGGCTCACGCCTGTAATCTCAGGACTTTGGAAGGCTGAGGATGGCGGAAGACCAGCCTGGCCAACATGGTGAAACCCCATTTCTACTAAAAATACAAAAATGAGCCAGGGGTGATGGCACACGCCATCCAGCTACGCAGGAGGCTAAGGCTCCAGAATCACCTGAACCTTGGAGGTGGAGACTGCAGTAAGCCAAGATCGCGCTACTGCACTCCAGCCTGGGCGACAGCGCAAGACTCCATCTCAAAAAATAAAAATAAAAAAATGCTTTTAGGCCAGACTAGGTAGGCGGCTCACACCTGTAATTCCAGCACTTTGAGAGGCCAAGGCAGGTCGATTGAGCCCAGGAGTTTGAGACGAGCCTGGGTAAGACAGCAAGACCCTGTCTCTACCAAAAAAATTTATAAATTAGCCAGGCATAGTGGTGCAGCTACAGGCTGAGGTGGGAGGATCATTTAGCCCAGGAGGTCGAGGTTGCCGTGAGTCAAGATTGCACCACAGCACTACAGCCTGGAAGACAGAGCGAGACCCAGTCTCAAACAAACAACAAAAAACACTTAATGTTTTTAAAGAGTGGACATTTCAAACTTTTCTTTCATCTAACCCAGAGGTTGAGTCCACGGGATGAGTAGGAGCTTGACAGATGAAGGGTGGAACAACCTAAGGTGGGGAGGAGTAAAAGCTCAGCCAGTTTAGCAGTTGAAATAAAGTGGGGAGAACAAAATGAGTAATGAGGTGGTCAGAGATCAGAACACTCACCGTACCTAGTCTAGGTTAGAGATTTGGAATTTTTTAAAAAACAAAACAAAAAAAGAATGGAGTTGAAAATCAAACTTACATTAGTCATTCTAATTGTGATAATGGTTTGGCTAAACACTGAAACTACCAATCTTACAAAGACTTCTTATTCTTATTGCTTTCGGACACTCCTACTCTTACACCGGATGCTTAAAAAGCGTGAAATTTTAAAACTGAAGCTTTTGAAATGAGCAAATTTTGTAAATCTCACAAATTTATCAGGTTCAAACAACTTTCCTAACCTCTATTCAGTACTTCATTTAAAAAAGGTACTTTAACCCTCCGTAGATGAAGAATTATCATATAAACAACCCACCTAGCAAGGAAATAAAGATGCACAAACATTTCAAACTACGTAATTTGAAGGAACATTAATTATAATAAAATATCCATGCTGGATTAAAATAAAATATCCATCCATATTAAAATAAAATATCCAAAATAAAATTTAATTTTATAATTAAAATAAAATATCCATTTATTAATTAAAATAAATAGCTATTAATTAAAATTAACATTTAATTAATTAAAATAAAATATCCAAGCAATAAAATAAAATATCCATGATAAACAAGATTTCTAATACTTCCAAAAAATTAGGATAACTTGTTAAGTTTTATACAAATTTGGATAAAAGATGGTAATTATACAGGATTACATAGCTACAAATGCTGGCAGCTATTGAATTTTGAAATCCAATAGTGAAAGGGCAAAAGTGCAAGCAAATTTCAAAATATGTACTCTTAACATGGTCCTTCTATCATGACATCAAAAGGTGTACCCATACTTTGGAAAGAGATTAACTTGAAGTTTACTCTTAAACCCCAACAACGCCGGGCGTGGTGGCTCACACCTGTAATCCCAACACTTTGGGAGGCCGAAGGGGGCGGATCATGAGGCCAGGAGTTCAAGACCAGCCTGGCCAACACAGCGAAACCCTGTCTCTACTAAAAATACAAAAATTAGCCGGTTGTGGTGGCATATGCCTGTAGTCCCAGCTACTCGGGAGGCTGAGGTGGGAGAATCACTTGAACCCAGGAGGCGGAAGCTGCAGTGAGCTGAGACCTCACCACTACACTCCAGCCTGGGTGACAGAGTGAGACACCATCTCAAAAAACAAAAAAACCCAACACATTTCAATTTTGAATAATAATAATAATTATTATTTTTTTTGAGACGGAGTTTTGCTCTTGTGGTCCAGGCGCAATCTCAGCTCATTGCAACCTCTGTCTCCCAGGTTCAAGAGATTCCCTTGCCTCAGCCTCCCCAGTAGCTGGAACTACAGGCGCCTGCCACCACGTCCGGCTAATTTTTGTATTTTTAGTAGAGATGGGATTTCACCATGTTGGCCAGGCTGGTCTCGAATTCCTGACCTCGAGTAATCTGCCCGCCTCAGCCTCCCAAAGTGCTAGGATTACAAGCGTACGCCACTGCGCCCAGCCTTAAGTCTTGAATTTTAAACAGAGATGAAGTGCTTTAATTGATCCAGAACGTGACCTGGGGCCATGTTTAGAAAATTCACATTGACAATCTACCTTGCTCTTTTTCAATGTATTAATATAGTGACACTTCTTGTGAAAATAACTACATGAGGCTGGGCACAGTGGCTCACGCCTGTAACCCCAGCACTTTGGGAGGCCGAGGCGGGCAGATCGTCTGACGTCAGGAGTTCGAGGTCAGCCTGGCCAACATGGCAAAACCCTGTGTCTACTAAAAATACAAAAATTAGCCGGGTGTGGTAGCAGGCACCTGTAATCCTAGCTACTTGAGATCACACTATTGCACTCCAGCCTGGGCAACAGAGCAAGATTCTGTATTTAAAAAACAAAAACAACAACAACAAAAAACTACATGATGAAGACACTATTATTCATTAAAATCCCACCTTAAGAATCAACTCAAGAACATGTTTTATAGTAAGCCTAAATTGTGTGCTAACTGAACTGTCACTGAACAGTTCCTGATTTTGAGCAAAACTTTGGATTTGTTACAAGGGAATGCCTATAGAGAATCCTGGATGGAGAAACATACCCTTTAAAAACGAAATGAAACAAAAAACAACAAAAAAACTTGCATATCTGTAAATAACAGGGAGAGTGAATGGTTTCTAAGTTGGTATCTGATATATTTTCTACATTTATGACAACTGGTAAACCAAACATGGATCTTGAACAAAATAAACAATTCACTTTATTGATTACAATTTACCAAAAATTTCCAAGGCAAATGACAAGCTTATTACAAAAGAGGTAAATAACATACTCCTAGTCTCCCTGCCATAGGTTCTACCTACTGCTGCTCTGTACAGCATTACCAGAATTAGTCTTTCCCCAACGTGGTCATAAAATTTTTACCCTGATGCTCAGATAAATGGCAAATTCCTTAACATATATCTTTTTCCATAATAGAACCCCAACATCCTTTCCCATCTGTCTCCCCTGAAAAGCCCTACCACACAGCGTATATTCTAGCCACATCAGAACCATGTTAGCTCCACCTGAAAAACTCTTCCAACTTTCCCTACCTCTAAGGTATGTTACTTTAATTTCCACCAACCCTATTCAAATGCATTTTCTCCGTGAAGTTTTCCACAAACACTCCAAACCCACTCTGTCAAAAACAATCCCTATCCCCTGCCTTTATACAGAACATTTACAAAACCTTTTAAAGCGTAACTTATAGGAAAATTGTGTAGACATGTATACCAACCCCACTGTATCTCTAAAGGTTGTGACAGCAGAAGGCACCTTAATTCGTCTTTACATTGCAAATGCCTAAGATTTGGTAGGTATCCAATGTTTGTTGGCTAAAATGAGATAAAGGTGCAGCAAATGAAAAGAACGACTGCTCAACTCAGAAGAACCACACGACTTCAAAATGCCCCAAATGTAACATCACTAGCCCTATCACACCTGCACACCCACTTCACAAATACTATGCTTCCTATGCTCCCCAATTTATTAAATAATTATCCAGCTGGGCACAGTGCCTCAGGCCTGTAATCTCAGCACTTTTGGGAGGCCAAGGTGAGCAGATCACTTGAGGCCAGGAGTTTGAGACCAGCCTGGCCAACATGGTGAAACCCTATCTCTACTAAAAATACAAAAATTAGCTAGGTGTGGTAGCGGATGCCTGTACTCCCAGCTACTTGGGAGGCTGAGGCATGAGAATCGCTTGAACCCGGGAGGCAGAGGTTGCAGTGAGCTGAGATCACACCACTGCACTCCAACCTGGGTGATGGAGAAAGTCTGTCAATAAATAAATAAATAAATAAATAATCACCCATCGAGTTGCTCAAACTTTAAACTTGGGAATTATCCTTGATTTATTCATCTTACTACCTAACTTCTAATCAATCACCAAGTTCTGTTGACCATCCATCTTCCCTCAAATCTTTCCACTTCTTTCCGTCTTCTATGGTAAGAGTGGCTGGAACCCTAAAACAGCTGTTTCACTGGTCTCCCTGCCTCCCATTTTTCCCTGCTTCTTCCCAAACTATTCCTCCTTTTACTTAACTGCCTAAGACACAATTCTGCTCCATCCATTAAATGGGTAAAACAGAAGGTCTAAATTCCTGTATTATAAGCCCTCCATGATTGGCCCCTTGCTCACCTCTACAGTCATGTTTTTGGCTATCCTACCAGTTAGATAGTACTTATAGGTTCCCAGAACAGGATATACTCTGGCCTCACACAGTCTCCTTTCTAGCCTGGGCTCATTTTTACTAACCCTGTCTCTATCTGTGAGATCCCAAAATCAGACACAATTCCTCAAAGAGAGCCACCAGGGCCTTTAATTACTGGGTTAGGTCCTTCTGTTCCTCCCACTATATGTGTACTTCCCAAATACAATGCTGATCACACCAGACTTAGTGAATGCCAGTCTTCTTCCCTTATCTATAAACTCCAGGAAGGAAAGAAGGAACAATGTACAGAGGATAAGTGCCTAGCATACAGAAAATGTTGGCCTAATACAGAATAACTGCCATCTTGTCAACTCTTCTACGCCAGTATTTTTCAAATTATGGCTCACAAGCCAACAGTGGATCATAAAAATCAATATAGTAGGCTGCAACCAGTACTAAAAAAAAAAAAAAAAAAAAAGAAAAAGAAAAAGAAAACAACAGAAAATATGAGAGTACATTACAATAAGGGTAAGTATTCTTTGTTTATGCTTTGAAACAGAAATCTCTAGTGCTACAAGTAAAAGGTAGTTCTTCCTTAACTGTTGTAAAAAAATTCTTTGGAGCACTGTACTGCTCCTACTTTTTTCTCCTTTATAAGAAAGTTTCTTGGAGCCAGGCATAGTGACTCACGTCTGTAAACCCAGCTACTCAGGAGGCCGAAGCAGGAGGATAACTTCAGCCTAGGCAACACAGCAAGACTCTACCTCAAAAAAATTTATTCTTTGCCAGGCGTGGTGGCTCACACCTGTAATCCCAACACTTTGGGAGGTCGAGGCAGGCGGATCACAAGGTCAGGAGATCGAGACCATCCTGGCTAACATGGTGAAACTACGTCTCTATGAAAAATACAAAAAATTAGCCGGGCATGGTGGTGGGCACCTGTAGTCCCAGCTACTCAGGAGGCTGAGGCAGGAGAATGGCGTGAACCTGGGAGGCGGAGCTGGCAGTGAGCCGAGATCGCGCCACTGCACCCTAGCTTGGGCCACAGAGTGAGACTCCATCTCAAAAAAAAAAGACCCAGGTAACAAAATGAAAAACAGAAAAAATAATGCTTAATTGGCCAGGCACTGTGGCTCCCGCCTGTAATACCAGCACTTTGGGAGGCCGAGGTGGGCAGACTAAAGTCAGGAATTCGAGACTAGCCTGGCCAACATGATGAAACCCCGTCTCTACTAAAAATACAAACATTAGCCAGGCATGGTGGTGGGTGCCTGTAATCCCAGCTACTTGGGAGGTTGAGGCAGGCGAATCGCTTGAACCCAGGAGATGGAGGCTGCAGTCAGCCAAGATTGCACCACTGTACTCCTGTCTAGGAAACAAAGTGAGACTCTGTGTCTAAAAAGAAGAAAGAAAAAATTATGCTTAACACAGTTCTTTATCAAGAAGCCATTCTTTTCTTGAACATTTCTAACAAGAACAATGTTTTCCATTTTCTCATTATGCCTTGAATATCTGATTTTCATTTCAATTACTTATGTACACAAGACATCTTTTTTTTTTTTTTTTTTTGAGACGGAGTCTCGCTCTGCCGCCCAGGCTGGAGTGCAGTGGCCGGATCTCAGCTCACTGCAAGCTCCGCCTCCCGGGTTCACGCCATTCTCCTGCCTCAGCCTCCGGAGTAGCTGGGACTACAGGCGCCCGCCACCTCGCCCGGCTAGTTTTTTGTATTTTTTAGTAGAGACGGGGTTTCACCGTGTTAGCCAGAATGGTCTCGATCTCCTGACCTCGTGATCCACCCGTCTCGGCCTCCCAAAGTGCTGGGATTACAGGCTTGAGCCACCGCGCCCGGCCAAGACATCTTAATGAGTGTGTGTGTGTGTGTGTATATATGGTTGTCCCTTGGTATCTGCTAGTTAATTGGTTCCAGAATCCACTCCCTCCACTGCAGATACCAAAATCTGAGGATGCTCCAGTTCCTGAGATAAAAGAGATATGTAATATTTGCATATAACCTACACACATCCACCTATATACTCTGAATTCTTTCTATATTATTAACAATATCTAATGCAGCGTAAATGCAACATAAATAGTTGTTATGCCGTATTGTTTAGGGAAAAATGACAAGAAGAAAAAGCCTGTCCATGTCTAGTACAGATGCAACTATGCATTTTTTTCCCCTAAATATTTCAATCCATGGCTGAATCCACAAACACGGAACCCACAGATATGGAAGGCTAACTGTACAGTATTTTTCTATTTTAAGCTCTGTTCCCATATTCTGATACTTCTAGAAAACAACCTTTGGATAGATGCCATAAGGCTTACTCCTAAGACTCCTCTATGAACATCATGCACTTGGCTTTCTCTTTATCCAGTCTATCTACACAGTAGTTCATCTTTATCTTCTGTTTTGCTTTCTACCATTTCAGACACCTGTGGTCCAAAATATTACAAAGAAAACTGCAGAAATAAACACTAATTTTTGTGGTTTTAGAAACAGAGTCCTGCTATGTCACCCAGGCTGGAGTGTGCAGTGGTGTGATCATAGCTCACTGTAATCTCAAACTCCTGGGCTCAAGTGATCCTTGCACCTTAGCCTCCCAAGAAGCCAGGACTACAGATGCACCCCATCACGCCTTGCTGATTTAAAAAAAATTTTTTTTTCTAGAGACGGTCGGGGGTTCGGAGGGATCTCACTGCATTGCCCAGGCTGGTCTTGAATGCCTGGCCTCAAGCAATCCTCCTGCCTCAAGTCTCCCAAAGTGCCAGGATTACAGGCGAGAGCCACAACAATGTTTTAAACTGCATGCCATTCTGAGTAGCCTGACAAAATCTCACTTGACCGGGTAGTGAATCTCCCCTTTGTCTAATGTATTCACCTGTATAAACTACCAGCCATTTGTCACTTAGTAGCCATCTCAGTTATCAGACTGACTGTCAGACTGACTATGGGGTAGGGCAGTGCTTGAGTTTTAAGTAACCCTTATTTTACTTAATGATAGTCCCTAAGTGCAAGAGTGGCAATGACAGCAATTTGGATATGCCAAAGAGAAGCTGTAAACTGCTTAAAGGTGAAAGTTCCTGGCTTAATAAGGAACGAAAAAAAAATTGTATGCTGAGGTTGCAAAGATCAAATCTATCTGTGAAATTGTGAAGAAGGAAAAAAATTTGCGATAGTTTTGCTGTTGCACCTCAAACTGCAAACATCACAGCCACAGTGCATGACAAGCGATCAGTTAAGAAGAAAAGGTATTAAATTTGTGTGTGGAAGACACGGACAGAAACATGTTCTGATGACAATTATGTTCACTACTATCCACGGTTTCAGGTATCCACTGGAGACCTTGGAATGTATCCCCCAACGATAAGGGGGGACTACTACATATCCACTTAAAAAAAAAAAAAAAAAAAAAAACAGGCTGGGTGTGGTGGCTCATCCCTGTAATCCCAACATTTTGGGAGGCTGAGGCGGGTGGATCACGAGGTCAGGAGTTCAAGATCAGCCTGACCAACATAGTGAAACCCTGTCTCTACTAAAAATACAAAAATTAGCCGGGCATGGTGGTGCATGCCTGTAGTCCCAGCTACTCGGGAGGTGAGCAGGAGAATCGCTTGAACCCGGGAGGTGGAGGTTGCTGTAAGCCAAGATCACGCCACTGTACTCCAGCTTGGGCAATAGAGCAAGACTCCATCGCAAAACAAAAACACAAAACAACCCCAAACCACCTACCACTGCTTTCCTTCTGGTATATTTAACAATAAAGTTAAAAACAGTTAACAATGAACACATACTACACAGAAGCAAGCATAGTCTTAAGCATCTGATAAAGAGAATTCTCATTTATTCTTAACCACAACCCTGTAGACTGGGTAAGTAAGGTGGATTCCTATAAGGTGGGTACCCACCTTACAGGGTTGTGGTTAGGAATAAATGTGAGGAGGTTGAGCCAAGTTAAGTATTGGGCCCAAAGTTCACAGTTAATAAATACAAGTCTGGGATATGAACTCTAGCAGTCCGACTCCAATACTCATTCTCTTAGCTACTCTCTTATTCTTTTCAATACTTTTAGTTTTACTCTCTCTCTCTCTCAACAAAATTACTTCTAATTGCTTTGGGGCATTTATAAAAAAGAATCTGTATCTAAAAACAAATTATATCCAAATTACTCAGAAGAGGCTTAACACCTCAATTAATATTTATCCTCTTAAGCATTTCTGGGAAAGTGAGCAGTAATAAAAAATTTCCCATTAAAATTTCAGAACAAAACTACTGTCTACTAAGTGGAAAAAAAAATCACCTGCGAAGTTCAATGTTAAAAAATTTTTGCCGGGCGCGGTGGCTCACGCCTGTAATCCCAGCACTTTGGGAGGCTGCGGCGGGAGGATTACGAGGTCAGGAGATCGAGACCATCCTGGTCAACATGGTGAAACCCTGTCTCTACTAAAAATACAAAAAATTAGCCAGGCATGCTGGTGGGCGCCTGTAGTCCCAGCTACTCGGGAGGCTGAGGCAGGAGAATGGTGTGAACCTGGGAGGTGGAGCTTGAAGTGAGCCAAGATCACGCTACTGCACTCCAGCCTGGGTGACAGAGCGAGAGTCTGTCTCAAAAAAAAAAAAAATAATAATTAGACTTGGTATAATTTGTTTCATTTGCCCATTAATTTTACCGCTTGCCTCACTTAAAAAAATTCAACTTTAGAAATCTTCAAAGGAGGAAATCCTAGAATCTGGACAAACACAAAAGTAGCATATTTTACTTTTCCATTAATTGCTGGGTATATGAATTGGCAGAATAACTCTCAAATTGTTTTTGTAAATATACCAGGAAAAAGTATTTTACACTCCCACTTGTATCTGCAACGTTCTTCCTACTCTTTTTTCTCTTTGCTATTTACCACTTAATGTCCCTACAAGTACCACTTCACATTAATTTTCAGCTGTTGCCATTTTTTTTCTTTTTATTAAATAGACTAAAAAGGAGATAGAAAAGCAAAGAAAAACACAAAATAATACCAAAAGGCCACCAAGGCAGAAATCTTTTCCTCCCTCCTCCCTATTATCCATTCACTGGACATGCCAATACAATTCCAACCTCTGCAAAAGAAGATGAACTCCTCCTGGAATACTGTAACGCATACAAGAGTTACAACTTAAAAGTCACTTTATCTCATTATCAACCAGAGACAACCTTATTGAAGTCCTATAAATGAACTTACAAGGCCTTGAGAATAATTGCCAGAAAAATTTAAGGCATTTTAGTAAAATGTTTTGCAATTTAATCTGAGGAGAGCAATGCCTCACTAAATCAAGGAGCTGTATCTGCAAGACTCCAGATGCAAACTCTAATGTAAACATTCAAGCCAAAATAAAATAAAACAAAGTATATCACAAGTTACAGAGCTGGAAAATAAATGGTCTTGATCAAAATGTTTTGGTTAGGATGATGAATCACTAACACACAATGGCATTTTAACAACATAGAGCCGACAGCCGGGTGTGGTGGCTCACGCCTGTATTCCCAGCACTTTGGGAGGCTAAGGCGGGTGGATCACCTGAGGTCAGAAGTTCGAGACCAGCCTGGCCAAAATGGTGAAATCCTGTCTCTATTAAAAAATACAAAACTTAGCTGGGCATGGTGGTAGACACCTGTAATCCCAGCTACTCAGGAAGCTGAAGCAGAGAATCGCTTGGAGGTTGCAGTGAGCCAAGATCACCCTACTGCACTCCAGCCTGGGTAACAAGAGTGAAACTCTGTCTCAAAAAAAAGGAGAGCTGACATTTTAAAAATCCTTACCACTTATCCACTGTGTACATTAATCTACTGGTCAAAAGGCAGGTATGCTTTTATATACTATCTGCCCTGTGTCTTTGAAATGGGGGAAAAACCCAAAAAACAAAAAAAGCCCAAAACTCAGGGTCACAAAACTGTACCAAGACCAGAAGGATCTTTACCCTACTTAATTATATGCCAGATCCTAAAATCCTATCTTTCCAGGTGCTTTTTAAGTACATATGGCATTAAGTGCTTACGAAGCAGTGACAAAACATGTTCACTGAATAATGAAGACAACAGATGACCCCATCATTTCCATCACTCAGATCATCAGAAACAGCTCCAAAAAATATTTCCAGGATTTGCCTAACATTAACTTTTCCAGTCTTGCGGTCATTTTTACAAAAAAAAAGTTTACAAGCGGCTTTCATAATCTTTTTTTGGAGGGAGGAGAGGTAGAAAAATATGTCATTTCTCAAATGATGTTTTACCCTAACGATACCAAATGAAATAAAAATTTCAATGGATCAAATGCAAATACTGAAACAAGAACATAAAGGTGTGAAGACTACAAATAAGTCTCTTCCCCATCCCAACACGTAAAAGTTGAGTTTAACTTATTTGAATCAACCTGGAAATTTCTTAGGAGAATATCTGAGTATTAAACAGAAATGCAGACGTTGAAACTTAAGTACTAATTTGGTTTGTAACACTTTAGCATGTCATCCCATTGGATTCCAGTTTTCTTTCCTTTAAAGCTGACATCAGAACGCTCTTGGTGGATATATTTACATCACGAGATTTGCAAGCCTAAATCACTTAAAAAAAAAATAGTTCCTACGTGCTAGAATTTAGGGCTTATTTCAACCAGTTCTAGACAAAAACCGTAATATCAAGGAAAAATTTTCTTTCACCCAAGTGACAACTCAAAAATCAAAAGTTACAAGTTTGAAATTTAAAGTTTTAAGAGGTGATGTGCCTCCAATAACAGTTACCTGAAAACATATTACAAACTGCAGAATGCCAAAAAAAAAAAAAACAAAAAAAACAAGATATAATGGTACCCCTGGCCAGGTGGCTCACACCTGTAATCCTAGCACTCGGGGAGGCCAAGGTAGGTGGATCACTCGAGGGCAGGAGTTCTAGACCAGCCTGACCAATATGGTGAAATCCCATCTCAACTAAAAATACAAAAATCAGACAGGTGTGGTGGCCTGCGCCTGTAGTCCCAGCTACTAGGGAGGCCGAGACAGAATTGCTCGAACCCGGGAGGCAGAGGTTGTAGTGAGATCACGCCACTGCACTCCAGCCTGGGTGACAGAGCGAGAGACTCTGTCTAAAACAAACAAACAACAAAAAAGGTATAATGGTACCCAGCTTGAATTAAGTTCACAGAGGGACAGTATTTCTTTATACTCATTTCTCCCCTCCCCCAAACCCAGATTGGTTACAATTAAAAACTGTACACCAAAGAATTCCTGGAGTAGAATCTTGATTTGGGGAGGAGGGAGGAAGTCAACCCTCATTACAAAATTTAGAAAAGTAACTAAGATAAACTCTGAGTATTATGAGTGAATGAATTAATCTTAATGTTGAGGGTTTTTTAAACTGTAAAAGCCCACTTGATACATTTAGAACTCTTGTAATTATTCGAAGATATTTCAAGTAGCAAAACAGACTGACATGGAGAAAGCAGTAGCACACCTGAACAGAAGTATTACAATACAGCTCCAAGACGAAGCTGCTCAAATCAGGATTCCTCAAAGTACATAAAAAAGTTTCCTCTACGTTCCAAGTCACTGGCTAACTCCAATGTAAAATCTCCTACCACGTTACACCAAAACTAAAAAGCAAAAACTACCACATTACACAAATACTAAAGAAACACCACAAAAATCTACAGGTGATTGATTAAGTGTCTAAAGATGATCTAAAAAATCCTTCTGAATGGCACTTTAGTAGGTGCAAAGGAATACAACGACGTGTGTATGTGTATGAATTCTGAAGGAAAAAACCCAGCTAAAAAATTCCCTGGACACTACAGTACCTTCATAGAACACGTACAGATCAAAGTTCATGCATAATCAATGTTACAAGAGAAACTCTGCAAGATTCCTACTGCTCAATTTTTGCAGGTTAACTTAAATTCACTTCACATCTTTCTTATAAAAGCAACGAATTCAAAGCATTAGCTCTGTCTTCCCATTTTCACTCTCTGAAATGAAGCCTACTTAGAAACATGCTCTCGAAGTTCTCCACAAACTCAAAGGGTACATTTAACTCCATTATGCACTCTCACTGGCAGATGGAGGGATGACGTTGAGCCTGTTCTCAGGGAGTTAAAGAGATGCTCCGTAGTAAAGGGGAACATCTTGTGGACTGTCAGATGGCCAGCCATTCTTCATCTTCATTATCCCAGCAAAGAAAAGGTCCTTACCCATCAGGATAACACCATTAAACTAACTGTAAGAGAAGAATGAAGGGATGATGGAGGAAGTCTCCCTGAACTTCTCCTGACAAAGGGGCTAGTCCACAACTGAATGAACTAAAAAATCCGCAAAGCTTTTACACGAAAATCTTGATCTCCAAGTATGTTTAAAAGTGTAAAAAGACAGAGACACACACAAACACAAAATCTAATGCACATTTTAAACTTTTGTACAATCAGTTCATGTTTGTAGTTGATGACTGGAACTCTTTTAACCTTGATTTCCAGGTACGTAACTCTACAAAATTGTTTATCTTTTTTATTTCCCCTAAAATGAGAAAGTGACTGAAACTGCAAAGAACATGCCCCTGTTCTCCCAATCTAAAAATCCGGAGTTTCAGACATTTTGGTCTCACACCAAAGAACTGGGAGATGTGAAATGAACTGCGCTCCATATTGATTCTTAAAGCAAATAAGAAGAAAAACAAAAAAAAAAAGCTAAGAATGGTAGGTGAGATAAAAGAATTGTTAAATTTCACCTCTAATCTGAAATCTTCGACCTCGCACACACAATATCAAGATTTTCTTACACCCTATTCTTCAACATAAAATATTCTGCAAAGGAGAAAAAATCTTGAAAAGAGTGGAAAGTAGAGGAAACAGAGTAAGTACAGTAAGGAGAAAGGATTCTAAATTCTTCATTTACCAAGAACAAAAGAATTGAAACTTAAATTGCATAGGAGTTCTTACACACAAATGCATTGGCATTTCCCAAATCAAACTGCACGGGAGCAACAATACAGGCCATTTCTATACAGCACCCACTTACGAGCTCTAATTCCAGAACACACACCGATATGACATAGTGTTGCAACCAATGTATTAGGAGGCAAAGAAAATGGTTGGGCTACTGGACGTCTTCGACCCGCTCATTCAAATACCTTTAAAATTAATTAAGGGGCAGGGAACTAGAGAGAGAGGAAGAAAAAAAAATGGAAGAATAAAGGCGCACCGAGTAGAAAAGATTAAGGGGAACGTGGAAGGCCGGGGCTGCCGAAACTAACCTGTGCCATCGCTGGCGGACGCCGAGAGGGCCGGAGATGAGAGTTTAGGCCGCTTGGCTGAAGGCGGCCCCGGTTCCACCACATTCTCGGCCATTTTTAATTCTTTCGGAGATACAAGCGAGGAAAACCAGAATCCTCAGGAAATCTCTTCTTCGGCCCAGGGTCCCCGCCCCGCACCCAGGGGTGGGCTGGGGGGCTCCGACGGCACCCGAGGGGATAGGGGAAGTTCCTTATTCTCTTCGCCGGGTCTCAGTGGCTGGAGAGGGATGCGGACTCGATAGAAAAGGTAAGGGCAAGTGCGAGGGGCCGGGCCTGGGCCCAAGCCCGGAGGAGGGCACAGGAGCACAAATTCGCCGAGCGCGTCCGCTGCGGCGAATTCCCGAGAACTCGCGGCTCTAGAGGCGCAGTCCTCGGCCCGCCACGGCCGGCCCCTGCCCAGCCGAGGTCTCTCGGAGCTCCGCCGCCGCCATCAGCCTCTTCCTCCTCGGCGCTGTCCTCCTCCTTCTCATCGCCACAAGGAGGCGGGGGCGAAAAGGGGGGAGAGGAGGAGGCGACAAGAGACACTCACCTCCTCCCCGTGCCCCCTCCCGGGCCTGCGCCCCCACCCTCCGAACCCTCCTCCTGCCGCCGCGCTCCGCGCCGCCGCCGCCGCACCGGCCCCTAATGGCCGCAGAGAGCTCGCCCGAGCCGAGAGCCAGGCTGGCGCCGCCGCCTCACATCGCGCGGCGGCCGGCGGAGGCGCGGCAAGGACGCCGGGAGCGGAGCCGGCCGGACCAGAGGGCCGAGGGGGCCGGGCCGAGCAGCGCCACCCGCACGCCCGCGCCGAAGCCGAGCCCACCGAGGAGGCCCCGCTCCGCCGGCGGCGGCGCAGGCGGCCCCTCCTCGCGCTGCGCTCCCCTCCGCCTTCCTCTCCCGCGGAAAATAAATAAATACGGCCGCCGCTACGGCCCCCACCGCCGGCGGCCAGGTGCTGGGAGCGCCCGCCCCCCGGGGCTCCGCTCGGGGCCGCCCGCGGCGGCGGGCTAAGGCGCCGCGGGGCGCGGGGTTATGTAATGGTCCCCCCTAGGCGTCGACGCCGGCCCGGCTCCGGGGCCGCGGTGGGGGTGTGTGCGGACGGGAGGGGGCTGGGGGTCGCCTCAGCCCGTGCGCCCCGGGCCCCCTGCCACTGTCTCGGCCCCTGCCGCCTCTCTCCGACCCGGCTCCCCTCCGCACTCTCTCGCTCCCGCAGTAAGCACTCAGCCCGGCGTCCCGCTTGCCCACTCTCGCCCGCTCCCTCTCGCCCTCTCTCCCCCCCAGCCTAGCACACAAACAAGATGGCGGCTGTTGTTTCTTCCCTCTGCCGAATCCTCCTTACAGGATAGCGGTAGCGACGGCGGCCGGAAATGAGCCAAGAGGGGGGTGAAAAAGGGGAGGGGCCGGGCCTCCGAAGGGAGGCGGGGCCTAGGCCCGAGCCGCTCACACAATGGGGGAAGTGGAGCCGGGGGCGGGGCCTGTTCCAATCACGGGATCCGCCCTAGGCCCCAACGCGGTTAGCGCTTCCGCAAACTCCCCCGGCGTCACCCGGTGGCTCCCTTTAAAGGGGAGGATTTTAGCGGGGGGAGGATTTTAAGGGGGGAGGGGCGGGGGCGGACTCAGAATCTATTTTCAGTCGGTGGATAGTTACGAGGGAAGGTGCCTGGCTTTGGTGTCTGCGTAAGGGACCAGTGGGAACCGGGACGACGGAACCCCGGAGCTGCGCCGAGGAAGGCGCCAAGTCGCCACTCAGGTGGCCAAATGGGAGCGCCCGTCGGGCGGCCCTGCTCTTCGGCCCTTGGGCGGCGGGTCCCTCAAATCCCGGTCGAATCCACCTGGCAGGGTGTACCCACTGCTGGCTGTTCCGGGCCAGATACCCAGTGCGTCCTCACTTCTCCATTGCCCTCCCAAAGGGAGCAGTTCACATCCAAAAAGCACGTTGATTACGAGTTGTTTTCATATTCTCTGAATTTTCCTTTTCCTTTTTATTTTTATTTATTTATCTTATAACGAGCACTATTACTCTGACCGGAAAACAAAAATCACAGCAGTGGGAAGATGTTTCGGCACCAGACTCAAATTCATTTCTTGCCTTCCACGTGTGTCCACACGCCCCTACCAGGTAGCACTCTCACCACAGGAGCCTTTAAGTATTTTTCTAAACACGCTTGGGACCTGAAGACAGTTTTAGGGTTTGTCTTTTTTTTTGTCCGCTCCCAATAGACCAAGTTAATAAAAGATCACGTCCAGCCAGTGGCTTATCTAATGTAATTATGGGGAAAAAAACAAAAATGTGGTAAAGGTAAGGATGGAAAAAAGCAAAAATGTAATGGTGGGAGGAAATGTTGGAATATAAAGCCTAGTGTGTGGGACTCCACAGTTTTGCAGCTGAGGTCGGAGACGTGGTTTCAGGTTCCTACACATTACCCTGTGTTTGGCCATGGCTAAATTGGTACTGGAGGAGGTGGCAAGGGTGTAAGTGACCCTCAAAGAAACCCCCAAACCAATATCTACTGATACTGGTTAAAAGCTTTTTCTTGGGCAGGCACGGTGGCTCACGTCTGTAATCCCAGCACTTTGAGAGACCAAGGCGGGTGGATCACCTGAGGTCAGGAGTTGGAGAGCACCCTGGCCAACATGGTGAAACCCCGTTTCTACTAAAAATGCAAAAATTAGCCGGGTGTGGTGGTGCGCGCCTGTAATCCTAGCTACTTGCGAGGCTGAGGCAGGAGAATCGCTTGAACCCAGGAGGCAGAGGTTGCAGTGAGCTGAGATTGTGCCATTGCACTCCAGCCTGGGCGACAAGAGCAAAACTCTGTCCCAGAAATAAAAGAAAAAAAAAATTCTTTTATTTCATATCTCATGCTCCGTAGTTGGTATTTGCGAATTGTTGGATTTTCTTTGTTTGTTTGATATTGTTTCTGTTTGTTTTTTAAATGAATGTTGGGATGAATAAATAAGAACCTAATAGTGACGATTCTAATGGAGCAATTGAAGTTGCTGACAGGGATGGATTCTGTCCTGTAATGTTCGGGCCTAGATCACCCAAACTGCAGTAGAAAAGCAGGCAAATTTAAAAGGACAGAACCTCTTTATCTTAAAGTTGTTACAGTATGAATTCAATGTGTAGGAGTAAGATCAAGATTGGCCTTCAGGGATAATTTTGTTATTTTTAATAGTTTATACCCATATTCAGACTAAGGAGTACAAAGCAAAGAATGTTGGTCGGGCACAGTGTCTCATGCCAGTAATCCCAGCGCTTTAGGAGACGGGGATGGGAGGATCGCTTGAGCCCAGGAGTTTAAGACCAGCCTAGGAAACATAAAGAGACACCCTTATTCCCCATCTCTACAAAAGTTAAAAAAAAAAAAATTACTTAGACGTGGTGGCGTACACAGCACCTGTAGTCCCAGCTACTCCAGATACTGAAATGGGAGAATCATTTCAGCCTGGGAAGTCAAGGCTGCAGTGAGGCGTAGTCATGCCACTGCACTACAGCCTGGGCAATAGAGTGAGAGATCCTGTCTCTTAAGATAAATAGGGCCGGGCGCAGTGGCTCAAGCCTGTAATCCCAACACTTTGGGAGGCCGAGACGGGCGGATCACAAGGTCAGGAGATCAAGACCATCCTGGCTAACACGGTGAAACCCCGTCTCTACTAAAAAATACAAAAAAAAAACTAGCCAGGCGAGGTGGCGGGCGCCTGTATTCCCAGCTACTCGGGAGGCTGAGGCAGGAGAATGGCGTAAACCCGGGAGGCGGAGCTTGCAGTGAGCTGAGATCTGGCCACTGTACTCCAGCCTGGGCGACAGAGCGAGACTCCGTCTCAAAAATACATACATACATACATACATACATACATATTTTAAAAAACAAAGGAAAGAAATGAGAAATGCGAAGGACACCTGGAAACTTGCTCTGTCATTTCCTGGTGGGAGATTGCTTGCCCTGTTTTGTTTTTTTTTTTTTTTTTTGTGAGGCAGAGTCTGGCTCTGTTGCCAGGCTAGAGTGCAATGGCGCCATCTCGGCTCACTGCAACCTCCGCCTCCCTCCCGGGTTCAAGCGATTCTCCTACCTCGGCCTCCCGAGCAGCTGGGACTATAAGCGCGCACCACCACACCCAGCTAATTTTTGTATTTTTAGTAGAGATGGGGTTTCACCATTTTGGCCAGGATGGTTTCAATCTCTTGACCTCGTGATCCGCCCGCCTTGGCCTCCCAAAGTGCTGGGATTACAGGCATGAGCCACTGCACTTGGCCTGTTTTTTGTTTGTTTGTTTGTTTGTTTTGAGATGGAGCCTTGTTCTGTCACCCAGGCTGCAGTGCAGTGGCATGATCTCCATTAGCTGCAACCTCTGCCTCCCAGGTTCAAGTGATTCTTCTGCCTCCCTGGTAGCTGGGATTATGAGCATGAACCACCACGGAGCCAGCTATTTTTTTGCATTTTTAGTAGAGATGGGGTTTCACCATGCCAGGCTGGTCTCAAACTCCTCACCTCAGTTGATCCACCCACCTCAGCCTCCCAAAGTGCTGGGTTACAGGAATGAGCCACCGTGCCTGGCCCCAGCTGTTTTTTTTTCTTTTTTTTGTTTTTAAGTTTCTTTTTTTCCTTCTTTTGAGACATAGTCTCACTCTGTTGCCCAGGCTGGAGTGCAGTGGCATGAACTTGGCTTACTGTAGCCTCTGCTTCCCAGGTTCAAGCAATTCTCCTGCCTCAGCCTTCCTAGTATCCCTAGTAGCAGGGATTACAGACATGAGCCACTGAGCCTGGCCTTTTTTCTTTTCTTTTTTCTTTGTTTTTTTTTGAGACAGAGTCTCACCCTGTCACCCAGGCTGGAATGCAATGGCGCGATCTCAGCTCACTGCAACCTCCGTCTACAGGGTTTAAGCAATTCCCCTGCCTCAGCCTCCCGAATAGCAGGGATTACAGGCATGCGCCACCATGCCCAGTTAATTTTTTGTATCTTTAGTAGAGATGGGGTTTCACCGTGTTGACTGGGCTGGTCTCAAACTCCTGACCTCATGATCCGCCCGCCTCGGCCTCCCAAAGTGCTGGGGGTACAGGCATGAGCCACCGCGCCGAGCTTTTTTTTTTTTTTTCTTTCTTTCTTTCTTTTTAAAGAGTTTCTGTAAACTTTAGGAAAAGATTTGTTTACTTTTACAGAGGATCCAGGTTGAATCAAAGCAGCATTCAAATATACCTTGCCCACCTGGCCAAAAACACTTTAGGACTAGATATAAGAAGTGGATTGAAGGAAATCTGAGGAACATCCCATGAGAAAATTCAACCAAAAGAAATCAGAGGCCATGGCCCCCGGCTCTGCTGTAAATGGAGAACTCTGATGCTTGGTGCATCTCCTTGAGATGTGCTCCTCTGGCCTTTCCCCAGGATCCTGAACCTGAAATTGGCCATGTTGGAAGTGGCTGATGGCAAGAAAATAAGGATCACACAAAGGCAATCAAAGTGACTCTTAAGATGGCTTCAGAACAGCAGAATTGAGGCTGGGTATGGTGGCTCACGCCTGTAATCCCAGCATTTTGGAAGCTGAGGCAGGCAGATCACTAGAGGCCAGGAGTTCGAGACCAGCCTGGCCAACATAGCAAAATCCATCTCTACTTAAAATACAAAAAAGTTAGCTAGGCATGGTGGCACATGCCTGTAATCCCAGTTATTCCGGAGGCCAAGGTATAAGAATTGCTTGAACTCAGGAGGTAGAGGTTGCAGTGAACTAAGATCGTACCACTGCACTCCAGCCTGGGCAACAGAGTGAGACCCTGTTTCAAAAAAAAGAAAAGTAGATCACGCCTATAATCCCAGCACTGTGGGAGGACAAGGCGGGTGGATCACCTGAGGTCAGAAGTTCAAGACAAGCCTGGCCAAGATGGTGAAACCCCGTCTCTACTAAAAATACAAAAATTAGCCAGGCTTGGTGGCGGGCGCCTGTAATCCTAGCTACTCGGGAGGCTGAGGCAAAGAATTGCTTGAACCCAGGAGGTGGAGGTTACAGTGAGCCGAGATCGCGCCACTGCACTCCAGCCTGGGCAACAGAGTGAGACTCGGTCTCAAAAAAAAAGAAAAAAAAAGAAAGAAAAATAGAAAAAGAAAAATATTTTATTAGCCAATATTGGCAAGGAAGTGGAGAATTTGGGCTTTCATACACTGTTAGTGGAAATAGAGTGTGGTACAAACTTTTAGGTTCATACTGAATGTTTATAGCCTTTGAAAATCTCAGAATCTAGGACACATTCTACAAGTGTACAAAGATGCGAGAATGTTCCCTGCAGCAGTGTAATAGTCCCTCCTCTCCACTTTCCCCAACAAAGGGAAACAAACTAACAGCCTGTATGTAGGCGATTGGTTAAAAAACAAACAAACAATGGATATGATTCTCCTTATATGAGGTATCTCCAGTAGCCACATTCATAGAGATAGAAAGTAGAACAGTGGTTGCCAGGGGCTGGGGACAGAAGGGAATGGGGAAATCTATTTCTTAAGTACAAAGTTTCCCTTTGAGCAGATGAGCAAGTTCTGGAGATGGATGGTGGTGTTGGCTGTACAACAGTTTCAGTGTACTTAATGCCAATGAACTGTGCACTAAAAAATGGTTAAGAGGAAGCAGGTGTGGTGGCTCATGGCTATAATCCCAACACTTTAGGAGGCTGAGGCTGGAGGATCGATACTTTGAGTCTAGGAGTTGGAGACCAGCCTGAGCAACATGGTGAGACCCCCCACCACCCCGTCTCTACAAACATTAAAAAAAAAAGTTAGGCATGATGAGGCACACACACCTGTGGTCCCAGCTACTCAGGAGGCTGAGGTGAGAGGATCACCTGAGCCTGGGAGGTCAAGGCTGCAGTGAGCCGTGATCATGCCTCCACTATACTCCAGCATGGGTGACAGAGAGACCCTGTCTCAAAAAAAAAGGAAAAAAAGGTTAAGACCAGAAATTTTATGTATGTGTATTTCATGAGAACTTATTAACATTTTTTAAATGGTAAAAATGATAAATTTTATGTTCTTTCTCTCTATATATGTTATATATATACATATATAAAACATATGTATATATTCTTTTTGACACAGAGTCTCACTCTGTTGCCCAGGCTGGAGTGCAGTGGTGCAGTCTCTGCTCACTGCAACTTCCACCTCCTGAGTTCAAGTGATTCTTGTGCCTCAGCCTCCCAAGTACCTGGGACTACAGGTGTGTACCACCACACCAGCCAATTTTTGAATTTTTTTTTGTAGGGATGGGGTTTTACCATGTTGGCCAGGCTGGTCTCGAACTCCTGACCTCAGGTGATCCACCCTCTTTAGCCTGCCAAAGTGCTGGGATTACGGTCGTGAGCCACCACACATGGCCTACGTACCACAGATTTTATCACAGCTAGACAACAACAAAAACTATGGAACAGTCTTACAATGATGGGATACTATGCAGTCATTTGAAAATGAGTAGGCAGATATATACTACCATAGAAAGATGCCCATGTATTACTAAGGACAAAAAGAATATTGTTGAATAGCAGGTATAGAATGTCTCTATTTTCACAAATATAATGATTAATAATAACAAGTTAGACCAGGCACAGTGGCTCATGCCTGTAATCCCAGCACTTTGGGAGGCTGAGGCAGGAGGATCATGAGGTCAGGAGTTTGAGACCAGCCTGGCCAACATAGTGAAACCCTGTCTCTACTAAAATTACAAAAATTAGCCCGGCATGGTGGTGTGCGCCTGTAGTCCCAGCTACTCAGGAGGCCGATGCAGGAGAATCGCTTGAACCCGGGAGGCAGAGGTTGTGGTGACCCAAGATTGCACCACTGCACTCCAACCTGGGCAACACAGCAAGACTCTGTCTCAAAACAAAACAAAACAAAATAAAAAATAAATAAAGGGTTAGGGCCAGGCACAGTGGCTCACACCTGTAATCCCAACACTTTGGGAGGCTGAGGCAGGAGGATCACGAGGTCAGGAAATCCAGACCATCCTGGCTAACACACGTGAAACCCCGTCTCTACTAAAACTACAAAAAAGTATCTAGGCATGGTGGCACGTGCCTGTAGTCCCAGCTACTCGGGAGGCTGAGGCAGGAGAATGGCGTGAACCCGGGAGCTTGCAGTGAGCCGAGACCACACCACTGCACTCCAGCCTGGGCGATGAAGCAAGCCTCTGTCTCAATAAATAAATAAATAAAGGGTTAGAAGCTGATGGAATATGCACCAAACTGTTAGCAGTACTGGGGTGAGAGAAGTGTTATGAGTCGTGTTCATTGTACACTACAAATTTTTGTGATGTTTGAAGTCAAAATCAGAAAGGATTTTTTCTAAAAAAAAAATTCACGCAGCCGGGCGCGGTGGCTCACGCCTGTAATCCCAGCACTTTGGGAGGCCGAGACGAGCGGATCACAAGGTCAGGAGATCGAGACCATCCTGGCTAACACGGTGAAACCCCATCTCTACTAAAAAAATACAAAAAAGCTAGCTGGGTGAGGTGGCGGGCGCCTGTAGTCCAGCTACTCGGGAGGCTGAGGCAGGAGAATGGCATAAACCTGGGAGGCAGAACTTGCAGTGAGCTGAGATCCGGCCACTGCACTCCAGCCTGGGCAACAGAGCGAGACTCCGTCTCAAAAAAAAAAAACAAAACAAAACACTAACATTCATGCCAGGCACAGTGGATCATGCCTGTAATCCTAGCACTTTGGGAGGCCAAGGCGGGTGGATTGCTTGAGCTCAGGAGTTTGAAACCAGCCTGGGCAACATGGTGAAACTCTGTCTCTACTAAAATACAAAAAAAAAAAAAAATTTAGCCGGCATGGTGCCAGCCGCCTGTAGTCCCACCTACTAAGGAGGCTGAGACAGGAGAATAGTTTGAACCTGGGAGGCGGAGATTGCAGTGAGCTGAGATCACACCACTGAACTCCAGCCTGGGTGACAGAGCGATACTCCGTCTCAAAAAACAAAAACAAAAACACCTTCAATGGTTACTCTTTGCTGTTAGGGTAAAGTTTCAATTGCAGGGTTTCGTACATGCTTACCTACCTTATTTCTCTGAACTTCCGTCCCTGCAGCCAAGTGGAATTATTTCTATTCTTCTGGTGCCATGCTTTCTCTGTTGTTGGGAGAGTGACACATATACTGCTTCTGTCTGAAACACCACTGCAGTCCTTTCTTTACCCACAAATTCCTGATCACCCTTCAGGTCTCAACTAACATATTCCTTTTTCTATAAAGCTCCGCCTCCAGAGCCCTCTGAGCCTAGTTACACACTCCTCCTGTGCCCTCCCTGGCAAATACCCTGTACTTATTTTATTATTTGTTTATTTTAAATTAATTTTATTTAGTTTTTGATTTTTTAATTAATTAATTAATTTTTTGAGATGGAGTCTCACTCTGTTGCCCAGGCTGGAGTGCAGTGGTGCAATTTCAGCTCACTGCAACCTCTGACTCCTGGGTTCAAGCAATTCTTCTGCCTCAGCCTCCGAAGTAGCTGGGACTTCAGGCATCTGCCACGCCCAGCTAATTTTTTTGTATTTTTAGTAGAGATGGGGTTTTACCGTGTTAGCCATGACGGTCTCGATCTCCTGACCTCGTGATCTGCCCCCCATCAGCCTCCCAAAGTGCTGGGATGTGAGCCACTGTGCCCAGCCTTTTTTATTCTTATTTTTTGAGACAGAGTCTTGCTCTGTCACTGAGGCTGGAGTGCAGTGGTGCAATCTTGGCTCACTACAGCCTCTGCCTACCGGATTCAAGCAATTCTCCTGCCTCAGCCCCCCAAGTAGCTAGGATTACAGGGGCCTGCCACCATGCCCAGCTAATTTTTGTATTTTTAGTAGAGATGGAGTTTCACCATGTTGGCCAGTCTAGTTTTGAACTCCTGACCTCAGGTGATCCTCCCGCCTCAGCCTCCCAGAGTGCTGGGATTACAAGCATGAGCCACTGTGCCTGGCCTTCTTTTATTATTATAGTTATTATTTTATTTATTTATTTATTTATTTTGAGACGGAGTCTCCTTCTGTTGTCCAGGCTGGAGTGCAGTGGCGCTATCTCGGCTCACTGCAAGCTCCGCCTCCCGGGTTCACGCCATTCTCCTGCCTCAGCCTCCCGAGTAACTGAGACTACAGGCGCCCACCACCATGCCCAGCTAATTTTTTGTATTTTTAGTAGAGATGGGGTTTCACCGTGTTAGTCAGGATGGTCTCGATCTCCTGAACTTGTGATCGGCCCACCTCGGCCTCCCAAAGTGCTGGGATTACAGGCGTGAGCCACCGTGCCCGGCCTATTACTATAATTTTAATAGAGACAGCTCTCAGTATGTTGTCCAGGCTGGTCTTGAACTCCTGACCTCAAGCGATCCTCCTGCCTCAGACTCCCAAAGTGCTAGGATTATATGTGTGAGCCACCATTCCCAGCCTATCCTGTACTTTTGAATCACCTACATTGCACATCATATTATAGTTGCCTGGGTCCTTGTCAGCCTTTCCTGCACAGCAGGGAAGGTGACCATGTCGTCCATCTCTCTCTCCCAGCTCCTAATTTAAGATCTGATGAAGAGGGACTCAACCCAAACTTATTGATCAGATGAATATTGATTTGTGAATCTGGTCGGAGTTAGTGGATCCTCACCTGCCCCAACCTCATCTATGCTGCTACAGCAACAAGGGCTTTCTGGCCCTGAAAAGGACATGATCTAGCTTACTTGTCCATCAGGGTGCCAGTCAACCTCTCTCTCTTCTGGAATCTCAGATAGCTTGATTGGATTCTTTATAATTACACCAGAAAAGAGGAAGTGTTTACTCTGGGCAGTGAGCTCTAAAGGAAATGAAATGTCCTTCATGAGACCCCAAACTGAAGCAAAAGGTGTTGGAATGGAGGTCTTCCAACATGATATCCAGGACTCTTTCTACAGAACCCTTACTACTTTCTTTGGGTAGGAGGCAGGTCTTATGCTTCTTCAAGACCCCAGCACCTAGGACAGGAACTGGGACAGAATTCATAGCCAATGAGTGTTTATTGAATGAATAAAGAAAGAGGGAAATTCTATACATAAACATGCTCACAAACACACACTCACATGCACACAATATCTTTTCCACAAAATTTAAAAACAGATTGGTAAACTCACAAAAACAGCCACAGAACTTGTGACTTTCCATATCATTAGGCATGACTGTGCCACCATCAGGAATGAAATGCACCAACGGAACAAAAGGTAACCAAGGATCTTGCACTCTTTTAAAAAGAAATTATTTTTATAGAGACAGGATCTCGCTCTGTTGCCCAGACTAGAGTGCAGTGGTGCAATCATGGCTCACTGCAGCCTCCAATTCCTGGGCTGAAGTGATCCTTCCCACTCAGCATCACTGCAGGCGTGCAGTGCCATGCCCAGCTAATTTTGGTGTTTTGTTTTTTTTTTCCAGACAGTATTTCATTCTGTGGCCCAGACTGGAGTGCAGTGACACGATGTTGGTTCATTGCAACCTCCAAGTCCCGGGCTCAGCTGATCCTCCCACCTCAGCCTCTCGAGTAGCTGGGATTACAGGTCTGCATCACCATGCCGGCTTATTTTTCTATTTTTTTTTTTTTTTTTTTGAGACGGAGTCTCGCTCTGCCGCCCAGGCTGGAGTGCAGTGGCCGGATCTCAGCTCACTGCAAGCTCCGCCTCCCGGGTTCACGCCATTCTCCTGCCTCAGCCTCCCGAGTAGCTGGGACTACAGGCGCCCACCACCTCGCCCGGCTAGTTTTTTGTATTTTTAAAGTAGAAACGGGGTTTCACGGTGTCAGCCAGGATGGTCTCAATCTCCTGACCTCGTGATCCGCCCGTCTCGGCCTCCCAAAGTGCTGGGATTACAGGCTTGAGCCACCGCACCCGGCCTATTTTTCTATTTTTAATAGAGACTTTAAACAAGAGGGAGAGTAAGTCTTTGTACTCATTAATCAAGGACATTTCACTTGCTTTAGAGCTCCATGTTGCCCAGGCTGGTCTTGAGCTCCTGGGCTCAAGCGATCTGCCCACCTCAGCCTCCCAAAGTGCCGGGGTTACAGGCAGGAGCCACTGCACCCAGCCAAATTTTTGTATTTTTTGTAGGGACGGGGTCTCGCTGTGTTACCCAGGCTGGTCTCAAACTTCTGGCCTCAAGCCATCCTCCTGCCTCAGCCTCCCAAAGTGCTGGAATTACAGGCATGAGCCCCCATGCCTGGCCAGAACTTGCACTCTTTATACCCCAACCCAACCCTTATGAAGCCTCTTCTCTGTGCCCAGCACTGTGCTGGGTACTAGGAATTCAAAGATGGGGTACACACTGTTCCTGCCCCGGTGGCACACCATCTACTTGGAGAGAAGCTCATAGAGATAAATAGTTACTGGCCAGAGTGGTGGGGCTCCTGCAAGGCAAACATGGATGGATAATGCATGAGCATAAGCACCTGTCACACTGGTGCCTGAATGCTGCTCACCATGGGTATAGCATCATGTGCCCAGGCAGGAGAGGACACTGAAAAGGTGGGCCCCGCCAGACCACAAAGGGCCATGGGTACCACGCTGGGAAGTTTGGGCTGACACCTAGGTCCTGCTTTTCGTTTGGAATATGTGGTCTTTTTTTTTTTTTTTTTTTTTTTTTTTTTAGACAGAGTCTCACTTTGTCACCCAGACTGGAGTGCAGTGGCGCGATCTCAGTTCACTGCTACCTCTGCCTGCAGGGTTCAAGTGATTCTCCTGCCTCAGCCTCCTGAGCAGCTAGGACTACAGGCGTGCACCACCATGCCCTGCTAATTTTTTGTATCTTTAGTAGAGACAGGGTTTCGCCACGTTGGCCAGGCTGGTCTTGAACTCCTGACCTCAGGTGATCCACCCGCCTTGGCCTCCCAAAGTGCTGGGATCACAAGTGCGAGCCACCATGCCCGGCCGTAGAATATGTGGTCATCTTATCTATCAATGAGCACATCTGTACAATAATTCAGTGGAATATTAAAATATGTTAACAGTATTGGAAACAAAAGCCCGATTGACTTCACAACTAGAAAAAATACCTAAATTTTTGTCATATATATATATATATATATATATATTTTTTTTTTTTTTTTTTTGAGACATGGTTTCACTCTTGTTGCCCAGGCTGGAGTGCAATGACGTGATCTTGGCTCACCACAACCTCTGCCTCCCGGGTTCAAGCGATTCTCCTGCCTCAGCCTCCTGAGTAGCTGGGATTACAGGCATGTGCCACGACGCCCAGCTAATTTTTTTGTATTTTTGGTAGAGACGGGGTTTCTCCATGTTGGTCAGGCTGGTCTCAAACTCCCGACCTCAGGTGATCTGCCTGCCTCTGCCTCCCAAAATGCGGGGATTACAGGCATGAGCCACCGCGCCCGGCCTGGTCCTTTATATTCTAAAAGGATTCTCCAAATGATGGCAAAAGAAACTGATATGCAAATAAGATTTTTTTGATGCCTTGTACCCCCTAAGCTGATGCCATGTGTGGTAACTATAGCCACAATGTGTGGACCTATCAGACTGTGACTTTACCTAAAGGATCTCAAAATAGCTCTGCTCTGCTCTCTGCAGCAAGCAAGCGTCTGCTCTATTCGGCAGTAGCTCTTTCTTTACTATTGTTGCTATGTGACAAACTATTGGCTCTCAGTGTTAATCCAAGCCTGCCAGAGAAGGAGGGTGGGCAGGCAGCTTTGGGAGAAGCATCTTTTCTAGAATGTAACAAACAGGTCCTGAGCATTTCTTAGGTAACTGGCCCTGAAGATACAAATATCTGATTCAGTTAAATGAATATGAATTAACTCCTATGTGGCAAGCACTGTGTCAGGCAGCAGGGATACAAGAATAAATGGGCTGGGCACGGTGGCTCACGCCTGTAATCCCAGCATTTGGAAGGTCGAGGCAGGTGGATCACGTGGTCAGGAGATCGAGACCATCCTGGCTAACATGGTGAAACCCCGTCTCTACTAAAAATACAAAAAATTAGCCAGGCAGGCCGCGCGTGGTGGCTTACGCCTGTAATTCCAGCACTTTGGGAGGCCGAGGCGGGCGGATCACGAGGTCAGGAGATCGAGACCATCCTGGCTAACACGGTGAAACCCACTCTCTATAAAAATACAAAAAAATTTAGCCAGGTGTGGTGGCGGGCGCCTGTAGTCCCAGCTACTCGGGAGGCTGAGGCAGGAGAATGGCATGAACCTGGGAGGCGGAGCTTGCAGTGAGCCGAGATCGCGCCACTGCGCTCCAGCCTGGGCAACAGAGTGAGACTCCGTCTCAAAACCAGGCACTTGTAGTCCCAGCTACTTGGGAGGCTGAGGCAGGAGAATGGCATGAACCCGGGAGGCGGAGCTTGCAGTGAGCCAGGATAGCGCCACTGCACTCCAGCCTGGGCGACAGAGCGAGACTCCATCTCAAAAAAAAAAAAAAGAATAAATGAAACTCACCTGGTTTCTGTCTTCAGTTGCTCACTACCTAGTAGGAGAGACAGACTCATAAATAGGAAACAGCAAGCTCATGTGGGAGATGCAATGATAGAGGCTTGGGTGCTGTATAGACATTCAGAGAGTGCTTCAGATGAGTTCAACAGTGGGCATGGTGATGTGCCCGTGGGATGCCCACATGGAGATCATGCATGGACAACTGGACAAACAAGTCCACAGGAAAACCAGACTCAGTCCATGTTCTTGAGGGTCTTACTATCTAGTGAAACAGAAATGTAAACACAATGACACAATAGATCTATGACAGTATTTTTTTTTTTTTCAGACGGAGTATTGCTCTGTCACCAGGCTGGAGTGCAGTGGCACAATCTGGCTCACTGCAACCTCTGCCTCCAGGGTTCAAGCGATTCTCCTGCCTCAGCCTCCCAAGTAGCTGGGATTACAGGCATGCGCCACCACACCCAGATAATTTTTGTGTTTTTAGTAGAGACGAGGTTTCACCATGTTGGCCAGGATGGTTTTGATCTCCTAACCTCGTGATCCGCCTGCCTTGGCCTCCCAAAGTGCTGGGATTACAGGCATGAGCCACCGTACCTGGCCCAATGACAGAACTTTGTAGTGGAAGTTAACACAGAGGTTCACACAAAGGTGATGATATAACTACCACAGCCTGGAAATGTTGACGTTCATCTAGGAGACAACCTAGGAGCTGATTTTTGTTTGTTTGTTTGTTTTGTTTTTGAGACAGAGTCTTGCTTTGTTGCCCAGGCTAGAGTGCAGTGGCTTGACCTTGGCTCACTGCAACCTCTGCCTCCCAGGTTCAAGCGATTCTCCTGCCTCAGCATCCTGAGTAACTGGGATTATAGGTAACTGCCACCATGCCCAGCTAATTTTTGTACTTTTAAATAGAGATGGGGTTTCACCAGGTTGGCCAGGGTGGTCTTGAACTCCTGATCTCAAGTGATCTGCCTACCTCGGCCTCCCCAAGTGCTGGGATTACAAGCATGAGCCACCGCAGCTGGCAGGAGTTGAGCCTTTTTTTTTTTTTTTGAGACAGAGTTTTACTCTGTCACCCAGGCTGGAGTGTGGTGGCTGGATCTCGGCTCACTGCCAGTTCCGCCTCCCAGGTTCACGCCATTCTCCTGCCTCAGCCTCCCGAGTAGTTGGGACTACAGGCGCCCACCACCATGCCCAGCTAATTTTTTGTAGTTTTAGTAGAGACGGGGTTTCACCATGTTAGCCAGGATGGTCTCGATCTCCTGACCTCGTGATCCGCCCACCTCGGCCTCCCAAAGTGCTGGGATTACAGGCGTGAGCCACCATACCCCGCCAGGAGTTGAGTTTTGAATGATTCCGAATGGTTTTCCTGGGCAAAAGGAAGAAGCCTGTGTGAAATAATTGGACAACTGCTTGGCTCTGCAGTCCAGGCACAAATAAGGTGGACATGGCCAGGGCTGGCACAGCAAATCTGTAAAGCCCAGCACCCGAACGATGGGCATGGTGATGTGGCTTTTACTAGAGAGGGGAATATATGGCACTGCCTGGTGACGGAAGACGTATGGGGGTATCCAGGTTGCTAGAGGCATACAAGACAGCACGCCTTGGCCAAGCATGGTGGCTCCTGCCTGTAGTCCCAGCACTTTGGGAGGCCAAGGTAGGAGGATCATTTGAACCAGTGGTTTGAGACCAGCCTGGGCAACACAGCAGGACTTCATCTCTACAAAATAATAGAAAATTAGCCAGGCTTGGTGGCGCATGCACACCTGTAGTCCCAGCTACTCGGGAGACTAAGGAAGGAGGATCACTAGAGCCCAGGAGTTCAAGGCTGCAGTGAGCTGTGATTGTGCCACTGCACTATAGCCTAGATGACATGGTGAGACCTCTGTCTCATAAAAAGAAAAGAAAAGAAAAGAAAAAGACAGCAAGGCTTCACCATTCCATGCTCCTCCAACTTGACAAACATCATATTCCATATGGACTGCCAAGACCGCAGGGCTTCAGGTGCATCTCCATGAGACACAAGAGGAATGCCTGCCTGGTCTTCCTCCTTGCAGTCTCACTGCAGGTTGATCTTTTGTACTACTTTGATTCATCTTTGCATAAATAAAAATAAATGCAATTTCAAATCAAATCCAAATTAGTACCTCGGTTTAAATTCTTGAACTTCAGTTAAATTCTGTGCTTTGACCTAGCTCAGCTTTCTGGGTAAGATAAACAGACTCTTGGCCGGGCGCGGTGGCTCAAGCCTGTAATCCCAGCACTTTGGGAGGCCGAGTCGGGCGGATCACGAGGTCAGGAGATCGAGACCATCCTGGCTAACACGGTGAAACCCCGTCTCTACTAAAAAATACAAAAAAACTAGCCGGGCGTGGTGGCGGGCGCCTGTAGTCCCAGCTACTTGGGAGGCTGAGGCAGGAGAATGGCGTAAACCCGGGAGGCGGAGCTTGCAGTGAGCTGAGATCCGGCCACTGCATTCCAGCCTGGGTGACAGAGTGAGACTCCGTCTCAAAAAAAAAAAAAAAAAAAAGAGAAACAGACTGTTGATAGGGCTGATGAAATCACTCTTGCTGCTGCCAAATGTGTAGAAAAACCAGTAGGGAGATTCATTAAGTGATTTATTTATTTATCAGAAATGTATTGAGGCCAGGCACGGTGGCTCACACCTGTAAAGCCAGCACTTCGGGAGGCTGAGGCAGGAGGATTGCGTGAGCCCCGGAGTTTGACCAGCCTGGGCAACATAGTGAGACCCTATCTCCACTAAAAATAAAAATAATTAGCCAAGCGTGGTTGTGCTTGTAGTCCCAGCTACTCAGGAGGCTGAGGGGGGAGGATTACTTGAGCCCTGGAGACTGAGATTGCAGTGAGCCATGATTGCACCACTGCACTCCAGACTGGACAACAGAGTGAGACTTTGTCTCAAAAACAAACAAAAAAATTATTGAAGTGGCACCTTATGTGGCAAACAAAGGGTGAGTTTATTTAATCTATAGAGGTCTTGTAAATGGATGAGAAAAAGAAAAGGGGGGAAAAATAGGCAACACCTCCCAAAACAATAAGCAGTTGTAGCTGACTAACCCTCAGGAGAGTGCTAATAATTCCCACCTCCTAGTGTCCACATCCTTGTATGATCCCCTCACTTTGCTTGTGGGCAGAACCTATGACCCACTTCTAATGAATATGGCAAAGGTGGTGGGCTGTCACTTCCAGATTATATCATGTTATATAAGACTCTATGTTAGCAGATTGAATCAGTAGATTTCCTTGCTGGCTTGATGAAATAACCCACATGTTACGGAAGCCCACTTGGCAAGGGACTCTGGGTGGCCTCTAGAATCTGCCAGAGGCCTCCTGCCAACAATAAAAAGCCAGGGCCCTCAGCCACATAGCCACAAGGAAATGAATTCTGCCAACAATCTGCACGAGCTTGCAAGCAGATTCTTCCCCACTGGAGCCTCCAGATGACAATGTAGCCCAGTCCATACCTTGATTGCAGCCCTGGAAGACCCTGGGCAGAGGACCTGGCTAAGTTATGCCTGGACTGCTGACCCACAGAAATTGTGAGACAAGGCCCGAGCACAGTGGCTTACGCCTGCAATCCCAGCCCTTTGGGACGCTTGAGCCCAGGAGTTCGAGAGCAGCCTGGGCAACAAAGTAGAACTCCCCACCCACCCCACCTCTTTTTTTTTTTCTTTTTTTTGAGACAGGATCTCACTCTGTCACCCAGGCTTGAGTGTAGTGGCATGGTTATAGCTCACTACAACCTCTGCCTCCTGGGTTCAAGCAATTCTTCAACCTCAGCCTCCCATGTAACTGTGTCTACAGGCTGGAGCCACAAACACCTAACTAATTTTTGTATTTTTTGGAGAAATGAGGTTTTGCCATGTTGGCCAGGCTTGTCTTAACTCCTGAGCTCAAAGCTATCTGCCTGCCTCAGCCTCCCAAAGTGCTTGGATTTGCCGTGTTGGCCAGGCTTGTCTTGAACTCCTGAGCTAAAAGAAATCCACCTGCCTCAGCCTCCGAAAGTGCTGGGATTACAGGCGTGAACCACCATAGCTGGCTAGGCATGGTGGCATGTATGTGTAGTCCCAGGGAGCTCGAGGATCACTTAAACCCAGGAAGTAGAGGCTGCAGGGAGCCATGTTTGTGCCCCTGCACTCCAGTGTGGGCAACAGAGTAAAACTCTGTCTCAAAAAAAAAAAAAAAAAAAAAAAAAAGAAGGAGACTGCGTCCGCCCCGCAAGCACAAAGCCTCTCCGTCACCACTCCGCTGCTTGTCCACACCCGCAGCCAGCTCACCATGGATGATGATATCGCTGAGCTTGTTGTTGACAACGGCTCTGGCATGTGCAAGGCCAGCTTCACAAGCGAGGATGTCCCCTGGGCCGTCTTCGCCTCCATCGTGGAGTGCACCAGGCACCAGGGCGTGATGGTGGGCATGGGTCAGAAGGACTCCTATGTGGGCAACGAGGCCCAGAGCAAGAGAGGCATCCTCACCCTGAAGTACCCCATCGAGCACGGCATCGTCACCAACTGGGATGACATGGAGAAGATCTGGCACTACACCTTCTACAACGAGCTACGTGTGGCTCCCGAGGAGCACCCTGTGCTGCTGACCGAGGCCCTCCTGAACCTCAAGGCCAACCGTGAGAAGATGACCCAGATCATGTTTGAGACCTTCAGCACCCCAGCCATGTATGTGGCCATCCAGGCCGTGCCGTCCCTGCACGCCTCTGTCCGTACCACTAGCATTGTGATGGACTCTGGCGGGGTCACCCACACTGTGCCCATGTACAAGGGGTATGCCCTCCCACATGCCATCCTGCCTCTGGACCTGGCTGGCCGGGACCTGACTGACTACCTCGTGAAGATCCTCACTGAGCACAGCTACGGCTTCACACCACAGCTGAGCGGGAAATCGTGCGTGACATCAAGAGGAAGCTGTGCTACGTTGCCCTGGATTTCAAGCAGGAGATGGCCATGGCGGCCTCCAGTTCCTCCCTGGAGAAGAGCTACGAGCTGCCCGATGGCCAGGTCATCGCCATTGGCAACAAGCGGTTCCACTGCCCCAAAGCGCTCTTCCAGCCTTCCTTCCTGGGCATAGAATCCTGTGGCATCCACGAAACTACCTTCAACTCCATCAAGAAGTGTGACGTGGACATCCGCAAAGATCTGTACACCAACACAGTGCTGTCTGGCAGCACCACCATGTACCCTGGCATCACCAACAGGATACAGAAGAAGATCACCGCCCTAGCGCTCAGCACAGTGAAGATCAAGATCATTGCTCCTCCTGAGTGCAAGTACTCCGTGTGGCTCAGCAGCTCCATCCTGGCCTCGCTATCTACCTTCCAGCAGACGTGGATCAGCAAGCAGGAGTACGACGAGTCCGGCCCCTCCATCGTCCACCACGAATGCTTCTAGGTGGACTGTGACTTAGTCGCATTACACCCTTTCTTGACAAAACCTAACACGCAGAAAACAAAATAAGATTGGCATGGTTTTATTTTTGTTGTTGTTTTGTTTTGGGCTTTTTTCTGGGCTTGACTCAGGATTTAAAAACTGGAACGCTGAAGGTGACAGCAGTCGTTTGGTGCAAGCATCCCCCAAAGCTCTACCATGTGGCTAAGGACTTTGATTGTACGTTGTTCTTTTTTTTAATAGTCATTCCAAATATCGTGAGATGCATTGTTACAGGAAGCCCCTTGTCCTCCTAAAAGCCACCCCACTTCTCTCTAAGGAGAATGGCCCAGTCCTTTCCTGAGTCCACACAGGGGAGGTGATAGCATTGCTTTCATGTAAATTATGTAATGCAAAATTTTTTAAATCTTTGCCTTAGTATTTTTTATTTTGTTTTATTTTGAATGATCAGCCTTCATGCCCTACCTTTTTTGTCCCCTAACTTGAGATGTATGAAGGCTTTTGGTCTCCCTGGGAGTGGGTGGAGGCAGCCAGGGCTTACCTGTACACTGACTTGAGACCAAGTTGAATAAAACTGTACACCTCAAACAAAAAAAAAAAGGCAGAGGCTCTGCCCTCATGACCTAATCAACCTGACCACCTCTCAGAGTCCCACCTCCTAATATCATCACCTTGGTGACTAGATTTCAACATGATTTTTGGAGGAACATATATATACATTCAAAGCTGGCAATCATACACACAAGGCATACGTGAAATATAATAAGTACAATTTAAAGATAAAGCCAACATTTGTGTAATCATTATCCAGGCCATGAAATAAAATATAGCGAGTCTTAGCAGACCAGTTCCCAACTGTGTGACCTTCCCATATAGCCTTTGCTTCTCTGAAGATGTCACCACTACACTGACTCCATCACTGTTATTCCCTTTCCTTCTGGCAATCCAGCCACATTGATGTGTAAAGCTGTGATTTGTTCGTTTTATTGCTGTGTGATTTCCACTGTATTAATAAACCACAATTTAGTTTTCCACTTTACTATGAACAAACATTTGAGGTCCCCCCCTACTTTCTTATTTTTTTTTTTTTTTTTGAGACGGAGTCTCACTTTGTCCCCCTTGCTGGAGTGCAGTGGCCGGATCTCAGCTCACTGCAAGCTCCGCCTCCCGGGTTCAGGCCATTCTCCTGCCTCAGCCTCCCGAGTAGCTGGGACTACAGGCGCCCGCCACCTCGCCCGGCTAGTTTTTTTGTATTTTTTAGTAGAGACGGGGTTTCACTGTGTTAGCCAGGATGGTCTCGATCTCCTGACCTCGTGATCCACCCGTCTCGGCCTCCCAAAGTGCTGGGATTACAGGCTTGAGCCACCGCGCCCGGCCCTACTTTCTTATTTTTAGAGACAGGGTCTCACTGTGTTTGTTGCTCAGGCTGGAATGCAGTGGTTAAATCACAGTTCACTGTAGCCTCAAACTCCTGGGCTCAAGTGGTCCTCCCACCTTAGCTTCCTGAGTAGCTGGGACCACAGGTGCATGCCACCAAGCCCAGCTAGATTTTCCATTTTTGTTCTATTAGAAACACTTCTGCTCCGAACAATAATCTGTAAGACTCCTGGAATGCATAGGGAAGGCTTCATCAAGGAGTGTGTATACTAGGAGTGGAATTGCTGGGATAAAGGGTAGGTATATCTTCAGTTTTTCTAGATAATGCTAAACCATTTGTCTATACAGTTTACCAATTTCTACTCCTGCCCCAGTGTGTGAGAGTTCCCACTTTTCCACTTCACTGGCAATATTTGGTTTTCACGGACTTCTTAATTTTAACCACTCAGATGAGCGTGCAATGGCGCTTTATTGTGATTTGAGGGTTGTTTTTTTTTTTTTTTTTTTTTTTTGAGACATATCTCACTCTCTTGCCCAGGCTGGAGTGTAATGGCACGATATCGGCTCACTGCAACATCTGCCTCCCGGGTTCAAGTGATTCTGGTGCCTCAGCCTCCCGAGTAGCTGGGATTACAGGCGTATGCCACAATACTGGCTGATTGTATTTTCACTAGAGACAGGATTTTGCCACTTTGGCCAGGCTGGTCTTGAACTCCCAACCTCAGACGATCCGCCCACCTCGGACTCCCAAAGTGCTGGGATTATAGGCGTGAGCCACCATGCCTGGCTGACTCTAATTTTTAATTGGTCGTTCCTTTATTGCCCATTTGGATTTCTTCTTTTGTGACATTCCAGTTCAAGTTTTTGTTCAATTTCTTGTTTATCTTCGTCTCATTGATGTGATTTGTAATCTCCCACTTTGTTATTTGCCCTTTAAGTTTGCAAATGGATCTTAAGTATATGATAAGATGTTCAACTTCAACTATAAAAAGAGATATGACAAAACCACAATGATATTCTTTTTGACACTATCAGATAGGCCAAAAACCAAAGGGTTAAATAATACCATGTTGACAGTCATGTGAAGAATGTATGGATCACAGTGTAAATTGGTGAACTTCAGTGGAAAGCAGTCTGGCACATCTAACACAATATTAAAATTGTGTGAGGCTGGGCCTGTAATCCCAGCACTTTGGGAGGCCAAGGCAGGAAGATCACAAGGTCAGGAGTTCAAGACCAACCTGGCCAATATGGTGAAACCCCATCTCTACTGAAAATACAAAAATTAGCCGGGCATGGTGGCGTGCGCCTGTAGTCCCAGGTACTCAGGAGGCTAAGACAGAAGAATCGCTTGAACGCAGGAGGCAGAAGTTGCACTGAGTCGAGATTGCACCACTGCACTCTAGCCTGGGTGATAGAACAAGACTCTGTCTCAAAAAAAAAAAAGAGTGTGTGGGCCGGGCCTATAATCTCAGCACTTTGGGAGGCTGAGGCAGGTGGATCACTTGAGGCCAGGAGTTCAAGACCAGCTTGGCCAACATGGTGAAACCCTGTCTCTATTAAAAATACAAAAATTAGGCCGGGTGCAGTGGCTCACGTCTGTAATCCCAGCACTTTGGGAGGCCGAGGCAGGCGGATCACCTGAGGTAGGGAGTTCGAGACCAGCCTGACTAACATGGAGAAACCCTGTCTCTACTAAAAATACAAACATTAGCCGGGTATAGTGGTGGGCACCTATAGTCCCAGCTACTAAGGAGGCTGAGGAAGGAGAATTGCTTGAACCCGGGAGGCGGAGGTTGTGGTGAGCCAAGATTGCACCATTGCACTCCAGCCTGGGCAACAAAAGCGAAACTCAAAAAAAAAAAAAAAAAATTAGCCAGGCATAGTGGCACTTGCCTGTAATCCCAGCTACTTGTGAGACTGAGGCATGAGAACCACTTGAACCTGGGAGACGGAGGTTGCAGTGAGCCAAGATTGTGCCACTGCCCTCCAGCCTGGGCAACAGAGCCAAGAGAGCGAGACTGTCTCAAAACAAAAAAAAAGTGTGTGTCCAGTTTCCCTCAACTATTTCACTTTTCAGAATTTGTCCTATGGATATACTCACTTATGTGTGAAATGACAGGTTCAAGGATATTCAGGGTAACATTGCTTATAATAGCAAAATATTGAAAAGAACTTGACCAGGCGAGGTGGCTCAGACCTGTGATCCCAACGCTTTGGGAGTCCAAGGTGGGTGGATCCCTTGGGCTCATGAGCTGGAGACCAGCCTAGGCAACATGATGAAAGCTCATCTCTACAAAAAAAAAAAAAAAAAAATACAGAAAGTAGCCAGACATTGTGGCATGTGCCCGTAGTTCCAGCTACTCGGAGGCTGAGGCAGGAAGATCAATTGAGCCCAGAAGATTGAGGCTGCGTGAGTCCTCATCATGACATTGCATTCCAGCCTGGGCGACAGAAGGAGACCCTGTCTCATGGCCGGGCGCGGTGGCTCAAGCCTGTAATCCCAGCACTTTGGGAGGCCGAGACGGGCGGATCACGAGGTCAGGAGATCGAGACCATCCTGGCTAACACGGTGAAACCCCGTCTCTACTAAAAAATACAAAAAAACTAGCCGGGCGAGGTGGCGGGCGCCTGTAGTCCCAGCTACTCGGGAGGCTGAGGCAGGAGAATGGCGTGAACCCGGGAGGCGGAGCTTGCAGTGAGCTGAGATCCGGCCACTGCACTCCAGCCTGGGCGACAGAGCGAGACTCCGTCTCAAAAAAAAAAAAAAAAAAAAAACAGAAGGAGACCCTGTCTCAAAAAACAAACAAGCAAACAAACAAACAAACACAAAATACTAAAAAACCCAGCCTGGACAACATGACAAAACCTTGTCTCTACCAAAAAAAAAAAATTAGCCAGGCGTGATGGCATGCATCTGTAGTCCAGCTTCTCAGGAGGCTGAGGAGGGAGGATTGCTTGAGCCCAGTAGGTTGAAGCTACAGTGAGCTGTGACTGCATCACTGCACTCCAGTCTGGGTGACAGAGTGAGACCCCACTTCAAACAAAACAAAAAGAACTTAATTTAATTTATTATTTATTTGAACTTAAATAAAGAACTTAAATGCCCAGTGATGAAGGCTGATTAAAAAATTTATGATACGGCCGGGCGCGGTGGCTCACGCCTGTAATCCCAGCACTTTGGGAGGCCGAGGCGGGCGGATCACAAGGTCAGGAGATCGAGACCACGGTGAAACCCCGTCTCTACTAAAAATACAAAAAATTAGCCGGGCGCGGTTGTGGGCGCCTGTAGTCCCAGCTACTCGGGAGGCTGAGGCAGGAGAATGGCGTGAACCCGGGAGGCGGAGCTTGCAGTGAGCCGAGATCGCGCCACTGCACTCCAGCCTGGGCGACAGAGCAAGACTCCGTCTCAAAAAAAAAAAAAAAAAAAAAAAAAAAGACAAGCAAAGCCGGGCGCGGTGGCTCAAGCCTGTAATCCCAGCACTTTGGGAGGCCGAGACAGGCAGATCACGAGGTCAGGAGTTCGAGACCATCCTGGCTAACACGGTGAAACCCCGTCTCTACTAAAAAATACAAAAAACTAGCCGGGCGAGGTGGCGGGCGCCTGTAGTCCCGGTTACTCGGGAGGCTGAGGCAGGAGAATGGCATAAAAACCCGGGAGGCAGAGCTTGCAGTGAGCTGAGATCCGGCCACTGCACTCCAGCCTGGGCGACACAGCGAGACTCCGTCTCAAAAAAACAAAAAACAAAAAACAAAAAAAATTAGCTGGGCGTGGTGGCAGGTGCCTGTAATCCCAGCTACTTCGGAGGCTGAGGCAGAAAAATCACTTGAACCCGCGAGGTGGAGCTTGCAGAGAGCCAAGATCGCTCCATTGCATTTCAGCCTGGGCAACAAGAGAGAAACGCCGTCTCAAAAAAAAAAAAAGGTATAGAGGTATAGTCAGTGGGTGATTGGGGAATCAGGGTGAAAAGAGATCTTTTTGTTTTTACTGTACATCACTTTGCACCTTTCAGATTTTCTATGATATGCATGTATTCCCTATGAAAAGTAAGTCAAATGGCCAGGCACAGTGGCACACGCCTGTGATCCCAGCACTTTGGGAGACCAAGGTGGGTGGATCACCTAAGATTAGGAGTTCGAGACCAGCCTGGCCAACATGAGGAAACCCTGTCTCTGGGCGACAGCGTGAGACTCCGTCTCAAAATAAAATAAAATAAAATAAAAAATAGTAAGTCGAGTGATTTCAACATGTCAGCCTATACTAAATTCTAGAGGTACAGTGGTGAACAAAACAGAAACCTTGCCTTAGGGAGCTGCCAGTCTGATGCCGGGAGACACTCCCTGAACCCAGCGCTGCAGGGATGTGTGATGAGCGCTGTGACGGGGCACACCAACACCAAGGCACTTCGGAGGAGAGGGATGCACAGCAGGGATACCCAGCAGTCTTGGAGGTGGGCAGGCAGCCTGAAATTTACATGGGGGGCAGAAAGAAGAGGGAGCCAGTCCATGGAGGTGGCTTAAGGGACAGGAGGCCCCAGCAGAGAAAACAACATTTGTGGAGGAGGGCAAAGCTCTGTCAGTTTGAGGAACTGAAAGAAGTTCAGCTCAACCGGAAGCTGACATGAGTCAAATTGGTTTTCAGAAAAAGCCATGCTAGAAATGTGGAGAAAGGATTGAAAGGGGTAAGAGTGGAGTCAAGAAGATGGGTTAGGCCAGGTGCGGTGGCTCATGCCTGTAATCCCAACACTTTGGGAGGCCAAGGTGGGCGGATCACCTGAGGTCAGGAGTTCGAGACCAGTCTGGCCAACAAGGCGAAACCCCATCGCTACTAAAAATACAAAAAAATTAGCCGGGCGTGGTGGCGTGTGCCTGTAATCTCAGCTACTTGGGAGGCTGAGGCAGGAGAATCACTTGAACCCGAGAAGCGGAGGCTGCAGCGAGCCAAGATTGAGCCACTGCACCCCAGCCTGGGCGACAGAGCAAGACTCCATCTCAAAAAAAAAGAAAAGAAAAAAAGAAGAAAAGAAAAGAAGATGGGTTAGGAAGCTTCCGTAGTCATCGGACAAGAGAAGACAGGAGGCTGGATTAAGGAGGCTAAAGCAGGCAGATCTCTTGAGGTCAGGAGTTCAAGACCAGCCTGTCTAACCTGGTGAAACCCCATCAACACTAAAAATACCAAAAAAATTAGCCCGGCATGGTGTCGGGCACCTGTAATCCCAGCTACTCGGGAGGCTGAGGTTCAAGAATCACTTGAACCCAGGAGGCAGAGGTTGCAGTGAACCGAGATCACTCCACGGCACTCCAGCCTAGGTAACAGAGAGAGACTCTGTCTCAAAAGAAAAAAAGGAAAAAAAAAAAAAAAAAGAATTTCCTATATGGGCAGCACCTGTCCAGCACTTGGTGTGATTCCGTCACTCAGTCTTCTCGGCAACCAGGGAAGTAGGTACTGCCGTAACGAGAATTTACAGATTAAAAGTTGAAGAAGGTTAAGAAACTTCATTGAGGCCAGGCGTGGTGGCTCGTCCCTGTAATCCCAGCACTTTGGGAGGCCAAGGTGGGTGGATTGCTTGAGCTCATGTGTTTGAGACCAGCCTGGGCAACACCACGAAACCCCATCTATACCAAAAATACAAAAATTAGCTGGTCATGGTGGTGTGCACCTGTGGTCCCAGCTACTTGAGAGACTGAGGTGGGAGGATCTCTTGAGCCCAGGAGGCAAGGCTGCAATGAGAGACCACCAAGTCCAGGGAACACAGAGACAAACCCAACCCTGTTTGTGTCCTCATGGAACTTCAGGGCCAGGAATGGTGATGTTAGTGACCTTTATGCTAAGAGAAGGGTAGCAGGGCACCGGGAGCTGTGGGAGCATAGGGCAGGGAGAGGAGATCTAACCCAACTTGGGGAGAAGGTTCCTTAATACAAGATGTGGCTGGAGGTAAATCTTATTTAAAAAAAAATTTTTTTTGAGACGGAGTCTGGCTCTGTCACCCAGGCTAGAGTGCAGTGGCACGATCTCTGCTCACTGCAACCTCCACCTGCCAGGTTCAAGCGATTCTCCTGCCTCAGCTTCCCAAGTAGTTGGGATTACAGGCATGCACCACCATGCCTGTCTAATTTTTATTTATTTATTTATTTTTGAGACCGAGTCTCTCTCCATCATGCAGGCTGGAGTGCAGTGGCGCAATCTCGGCTCACAGCAATCTCCACCTCCCGGGTTCAAGCGATTCTTCTGCCTCAACCTCCCGAGTAGGAGGGATTACAGGCATGCGCCACCGTGCCCGGCTAATTTTTTTTTTTTTTGAATTTTTAGTAGAAAGGGGGTTTTGCCATATTGGCCAGGCTGGTCTGGAACTTCTGAACTCAGGTGATCCACTTGCCTCGGCCTCCCAAAGTGCTGGGATTATAGGCATGAGCCACCGTGCCCGGCCAATTTTTTTTTTATTTGTATTTTTTTTAGTAGAGACAAGGTTTCACCATGTTGACCAGGCTGGTCTCGAACTCCTGACCTCAGGTGATCCTGAGGCCTGCCTCAGCCTCCCAAAGTGCTGGGATTACAGGCGTGAACCACTGTGCCTGGCCTGGGTAAATCTTGAAGGACAAGTAGTGACAGACAAGTAAAGGAGAGAGCCTCAGGCGGACAGAGTGGTGTGGATGAAGGTGCCTGCCATTAAGTGAAGGTGTCTCATTACACTGTACCCTATCAGCACACATCTTCTTATTCCTTCTTATTCTGGAAACCATGCTGAACAATAGCCACTATCTGGGGCACATTGCTTTCACAGAGGAGGACTAACCAAAAGTACCCCAGCCAAGCTACACAATTGCATTTCAAGCTCTGCTCAAATGTGACAAAGTTCAGGCCGGGCGCAGTGGTTTACATCTGTAATCCCAGCACTTTGGGAGACCGAGATGGGAGGATCACTTGAGCCCAGGAGATCCAGACCAGCCTGGGCAACATGGTGACACCGCTTCTTTAAAAAAAAAAAAGGCCGGGCATGGTGGCTCACGCCTGTAATCCAGCACTTTGGGAGGCAGAGGCAGACAAATCATCTGAGGTCAGGAGTTCAAGACCAGCCTGGCCAACATGGAGAAACTCCATTTCTACTAAAATACAAAGATTAGCTAGGCATGGTGGTGCACGCCTGTAATCCCAGCTACTCCGGAGGCTGAGGCACAAGAATTGCTTGAATCCAGGAGGTGGAGGTTGCAGTGAGCCAAGATAGAGCCACTGCATTCCAGCCTGCGTGACAGAGTGAGACTCTGTCTAAAAAAAAAAAAAAAAAGGACAAGGCCGGGCATGGTGGCTCACGCCTGTAATCCCAGCACTTTGGGAGGCCGAGGTGGGCGGATCACGAAGTCAGGAGATCGAAACCATCCTGGCTAACACAGTGAAACCCCGTCTCTACTAAAAATACAAAAAATTAACTGGGTGTGGTGGTGGGCGCCTGTAGTCCCCACTACTTGGGAGGCTGAGGCAGGAGAATGGTGTGCACCCGGGAGGCAGAGCTTGCGGTGAGCCGAGATTGCACCACTGCACTCCAACCTGGGTGACAGAGACTCTGTCTCAAAAAAAAAAAAAAAAAAGGGACAAAATTCATGTCCACTCATGTCCCTTTGTTCAAAACATGTCATAATGTCATATGGCCAATTCTTTTTTTTTTTTTTTTTTTTTGAGACAGAGTCTTGCTCTGTCGCCCAGGCTGGAGCGCAGTGGCGCGATCTCCGCTCACTGCAAGCTTCGCCTCCTGGGTTCACGCCATTCTCTTGCCTCAGCCACCTGAGTAGCTGGGACTATAGGCGCCCGCCACCACGCCCGCCTAATTTTTTTTTGTATTTTAGTAGAGGCGGGGTTTCACCGTGTTAGCCAGGATAGTCTCGATTTCCTGACCTCCTGACCTCCTGACGGTGATCCGCCCGTCTCGGCCTCCCAAAGTGCTGGGATTACAGGCATGAGCCACTGCGCCCAGTCTCTATATGGCCAATGCTAAAGTCAGTAGGGCAGGCAAACATGTTAAGGGTTGGAGGGTCATTGTGAACTTGTAAGATAGTGTGTGGCAACCTGTCATTGGGGACAGAGAGGAGAAATAGGTTAGAATCTTGAGATTTGGTGGCTGATTTGATGTAGGGGATCTGACATGGATTGCCTCAGGTGATTAAGTAGAAGATACTACTATTAAACAAGAAAAGGGGTGCAGGAAAAGGAGCCTTGTCATAGATGTTTGTTGATGTCCAACATCGAATCTGGCTTCTTGACTAGTCCAATGGTAGTGTGTTGTCAGAGCTTGTTAACATTAGTGTCACTACATTTGGTATACAACCTCCCACTGCTCAATTTGGCTATAAAAAAAATTGTCATAACAGTACCTTGTTTTGTTTTGTTTTGTTTTGTTTTGAGACAGGGCCTTCTTTGTCACTCAGGTTTTTGCTCAGTGGCACAAACACGGCTCACTGCAGTCTCAACCTCTTGGGCTTAAGTGATCCTCCCGCCTCAGCCTCCTGAGTATGTGGGGCTACAGGTGGCTACCACCACGCTTGGCTAATTTTTAAATTTTTTGTAGGGACAGGGTCTTACTTGGTTGCCCAGGCTGATTTCAAACTCCTGGGCTCAAGTGATCCTTCCGCCTCAGCCCCTCAAAATGCTAGGATTACAAGCATGAGCCACTGAGCCCGGCCAATGTTTTGATATATGCATGCATTGTGGAATGGCTAAATCAAGCTAATTAACATATCCATTAACTCACACACATCTTTTTTTTTGTGATAAGAACATTTAAACCTACTCTTCACAATTTTCAAGTACACAATATATTGACATTAACATGTTTGACAATAGATCTCCTGTACTGTGTGCTCCTGTCTAACTGAAATTTTGTATCCTTTAACCAAAATCTTTATAATCCTATTATTCACTGAGCAGGTAGAAATATTGATATGAAACATGATAAATGGCCGGGCGCGGTGGCTCAAGCCTGTAATCCCAGCACTTTGGGAGGCCGAGACGGGCGGATCACAAGGTCAGGAGATTGAGACCATCCTGGCTAACACGGCGAAACCCCGTCTCTACTAAAAAAAACACAAAAAATTAGCTGGGCGAGGTGGCAGCGCCTGTGGTCCCAGCTACTCGGGAGGCTGAGGCAGGAGAATGGCGGGAACCCGGGAGGCGGAGCTTGCAGTGAGCTGAGATCTGGCCACTGCACTCCAGCCTGGGCGACAGAGCGAGACTCCGTCTCAAAAAAAAAAAAAAAAAAAAAAGAAACATGATAAATTGGTTGCAAACGGAGATTAGCCTTTGAAAGTATCATCATATAATTAAGACTTGATGCTAAGGGGTGAATGAGCTTTCTCAGGGAGACCTGATAAAGCTAAAATTTTGGGTCTTGGACCTTGGAGAACCGCATCATCTAAGGAGCTGGCCGTGGTATGTGGAACAGCACAGTGTCAAGACTCAGAAGGCAGGTCATGGAGGAAGGAGAGGGGAAGCGCTGCAGAGGCCAAGGGATTCAGGAGTCTCCAAAAGTAGGAAATCTTTCTTTTTTCTTTCTTTTCTTTTCTTTTTTCTTTTTTTTTTTTTTTTGAGTCAAGAGTCTCACTCAGTCACCCAGGCTGGAGTGCAGTGGCACAATCTCGGCTCACTGCAACCCCCGGCCCCGGGGTTCAAGCGATTCTCCCACCACCACGCCAGGCTTTTTGTTTTTTGAGATGGAGTCTTGCTCTGTCACCCAGGCTGGAGTGCAGTGGTGCGATCTCGGCTCACTGCAACCTCCGCTTCGGATTCAAGCGATTCTCCTGCCTCAGCCTCCCAAGTAGCTGAGACTGTAGGTGCATGCCACCATGCCCGGCTAATGTATTGTATTTTTAGTAGAGACGGGGTTTCACTGCAAGCTCTGCCTCCCGGGTTCACACCATTCTCCTGCCTCAGCCTCTGGAGAAGCTGAGACTACAGGGGTTTCACCGTGTTAGCTAGGATGGTCTCGATCTGCTGACCTCGTGATCCACCCCCCTTGGCCTCCCAAAGTGCTGGGATTACAGGTGTGAGCCACCGCGCCTAGGGCCAATTTTTGTATTTTCAGTAGAGATGGGGTTTCTCCATGCTGGCCAGGCTGGTCTCTAGCTCCTGAACTCAAGTGATCTGCCTGCTTTGGCCTCCCAAAAAGCTGGGATTACAGATGTGAGCCACCGCGTCCGGCCTACATTTAATCTTTTTCATGTAATCTTTCTTTTTTTGACTTGTTGCCCAGGCTGGAGTGCAGTGTCTTGATTTTGGCTCACTGCAACCTTGGCCTTCTGGGTTCAAGTGATTCTCCTGCCTCGGCCTCCCAAGTAGCTGGGATTACAGGCACCCACCACCATGCGTGGCTAATTTTTTGTATTTTTAGTAGAGACGGGGTTTTTATCATGTTGGCCACACTGGTCTTGAACTCCAGACCTCAGATGATCCACCTGCCTTGGCCTCCCAAAGTGCTGGGATTACAGGCACGAGGCACTGCACCCGGCCGTCATTTAATCATTTTTATGAAAAAATGCTTAGGGGAAAAGCAAATGAATTGTTGGAACAAAAAGGCCAGGGAATCTTTATCATTCACTTTATCATAAGTGAACAAAGGAAAATCCTATCAATAGGAAGAAATTATATTTTTCATGTGACTACCCGGTGTGAGGTTGGGAGAAAATGAATTCTATGGCGATGAGGTAACTTTGCCCTTTGGTAACTGAGGAGCAAAACACCTCCAGCCACTGCTGATAGAGACTGAACCGAAGAGGAAATGCCAAAGATTTTACAGCTCCCTAGGAGGTCCAGAGCTCCCTCTCTGCCCCATCTTCTGTGGAGACCAAGTAGACCTCCAAGTAGAGGAAGGCTCCACTGGAATGCGACATCAGAAGTGAATCAGCTGGGACTGCTGTCACACCAGAGGGATGGGGAGAGAGGGGAACAAGGGAGTATTCACGTGCTGGCAATGGGGAGGCTTCACTGCTCTTCAATCTCATTTTCTGGGCTCTCCGCCCCTGCTTTTAAAATGCTGAGCTTGGCCTGGCCTGGTGGCTCATGTCTGTAATCCCAGCACTTTGGGAATCCAAGGCAGTCGAATTACTTAAGCCCAGGAGCTCGAGACCAGCCTGGGCAACATGGCAAAATTCCGTTTCTAAAAAATACAAAACTTAGCTGGGTGTGGTGGTACTTGCCTGTAGTCCTTGCTACTTGGGAAACTGAGGTGGGAGGATTGCTTGAGCCCAGCAAGTTGAGGCTGCAGTGAGCCTTGATTGAGCCACTGCATTCTAGCCTGAGCGACAAAGTGAGATCCTATTTCAAAACGAAACAAAACCAATAAAATGCAGCACTAAGGGCCAGGCTCGGTGGCTCACGCCTGTAATCCCAGCATTTTGAGAGGCCAAGGCAGGAGGATCACTTGAGCTCAGGAGTTCAAGACCAACCTGGGCAACATAGCAAGACCCTGTCTCTGAAAAATAAAATAAAAAATAAAATAAAATAGGCCAGGCGTGGTGGCTCATGCCTGTAATCTCCAGCACTTTGGGAGGCCAAGGCGAGTGGATCACCTGAGTTCAGGAGTTCGAGACCAGCCTGGCCAACATGGCAAAACCCCATCTCTAGTAAAAGTGCAAAAATTATCCGGCCATGGTGATGGGCGCCTATAATCCCAGGTACACGGGAGGCTGAGGCAGGAGAATCACTTGAACCCTAGGGGCGGAGGTTGCAATGAGCTGAGATCGTACCATTGCACTCCAGCCTGAGCGACAGGAGTGACCTTTTGTCTCAAAAATAAATAAATAAAATAAAATAAGAGAAAATAAAATAAATACTGAGCTCAGCCTGGGCACATTGGTTCACATCTGTAATCCCAATACTTTGGGAGGCTGAGATAGGAGGATGGCTTGAGCCCAGGAGTTGGAGACCAGCCTGGGCAACACAGGAAGACCCCACCTCTACCCCTCCAACCCCCCCAAAAAAAAGAAAGAAAGAAAGAAAGAAAGAGAGGCTGAGTTCCCTAGGACACTATTCTTAGCCCTTTATGACCACAGCCTATCCCTAGACAGCCTCATCCACAAACACGGTATTAAGTGCCATTTCTACATGTTTAGTAAATGTGTATTGAATGACTCAGTGAATAAAGGAAGGCAAAAGTTTCTGGGAAAGACGATGTATGGGACTGAATCATGCTCCCCTGCAGATTCGTATGTTGAAGTCCAAACCCCTAGTACCTCAGAATGTAATGATATTTGGAGAAAAAGGGCCTTCAAGAGCTGATTAAATTAAAATGAGATCATTAGAGAGGGGTCCTAATCTGGTATGACTAGTGTTATAACTAGTGTTCTTTTTTTAATTAAAAAAAATAAAAAAGAAATAGACATGGGGTCTCACTATGTTGTTCAGGCTGGTCTTCAACTCCTGGGCTCAAGTGATCCTCCTGCCTCGGCCTCCCAAAGTCCTGGGATGACAGGTGTGAGCCACTGAGCTCAGCCTATAACTGGTATTCTAACAAGAAGAGGAAGGGACACCAGGGATGTGCACATACAGAAGAAAGGCCACACGAGCACACAGTGGGAAGGTAGCCATCTGAAGCCAAGGAGAGAGGCACCAGGAGAAACCAAGACCTTGATCTTGGCCTTCTAACCTCCAGAACTGTGAGAGAATAGAGTTGTGTTGTTTAAGCCACTTATCTGTAGTATTACGTTCTAGCAGTCCTAGCAAATTACAGATGATGAAGCCATCAAGACAGATGGGCCTGGGAAAGGACCACGCACTAGGGCAGCAGGCAGCTGGATACCTGTGTATCAGCCTCACGGTGGGGTCTAAGCTGGATAAAAAAATTCTGCAGGGCCGGGCGGGGTGGCTCATGCCTGTAATCTCAGCATTTTGGGAGGTGGAGGCAGGCAAATCACCTGAGGTCAGGAGTTTGAGACCCGCCTGACCAACATGGTGAAACTCTATCTCTACTAAAAATATAAAAATTAGCTGGGTGTGGTGGCATGCACCTGTAATCCCAGCTGCTTGGGAGGCTGAGGCAGGACAATTGCTTGAACCTGGGAGGCAGAAGTTGCAGTGAGCCAAGACTGCCACTGTACTTCAGCCTGGGAGACAGAGCGAGATTCCATCTCAAAAAAAAAAAAAAAGAAAGAAAGAAGGAAGGAAGGGAGGGAGGGAGGGAGGAACGAAAGAAAGAAAGAAGGAAGGAATGAAGGAAGGAAGGAAGGAGAGAAAGAAGGAAAGAAAGAAAGAAAGAAAGAAACAACGAAAGAAACAAAGAAAGAAGGTTTAGTGGTTCTTCAAAAAGTTAAACACAGAATTACCCTATAATCCAGCAATTCCACGGTATATATCCAAAAGAACTGAGAGTAGATGTAGGCTGGGCGTGGTGGCTCACACCTGTAATGGCAGCACTTTGGGAGGCGGAAAGCGGGAGGATCACTTGAGCTCAGGAGTTCAAGGCTAACCTGGGCAACATGGCGAAACCCTGTCTCTACAAAAACTACAAAAATTAGCTGGGCATGGTGACTTGCACCTGTAGTCTCAGCTACTTGGGACTCTGAGGTGTGGGGATTGCTTTGGCCCAGGAGTTTGAAGCTGTAGTGAACTATGACTGCACCACTGCACTCCAGCCTGGGCAACAGAGTGAGAAGAGGCACCAGGAGACCCTGTCTCAAAAGAAAAAAAAAAAAAATTGCTGGGCATGGTGGCTTATGCCTGTAATCCCAGCACTTTGGGAGGCTGAGGCAGGCAGATCACCTGAGGTAAGGAGCTTGAGACCAGCCCGGCCAACGTGGTAAAACCCCGTTTCTACTAAAAATACAAAAATTAGCCAGGCATGGTGGCGGGCACCTGTAATCCCAGCTACTTGGGAGGCTGAGGGAGGAGAATTGCTTGAACCTGGGAGGCAGAGGTTGCAGTGAGTGGAGATTGCACCAGTGCACCCCAGCTTGGGCAACAGAACAAGATTCCATCTCAAAAACAAACAAACAAACAAAAAACACACAAAAACAAAAAAGAAACAACAACAACAAAAAATTAGCTGGGCATGGTGGTGCATGCCTGTGTTCCCAGCTACTGGGGAGGCTGAAGTGGAAGGATCGCTTGAGCCAGGGAGGTGGAGGTTGCAGTGAGCCTAGATCTTGCCACTGCACTTCAGAATGGGCGACAGAGCCCGATCCTGTCTCAAAATAAATAAATAGATAAAAATAACAATACAGATGTTTTAAAGTGTCATAGGTTGAATGATAAATTATATCATCTATATATATACACACATCTATATCAATATATAGAGATGTATATATATATTTTATATATATGTGGAAAGATATATATCTTTTCACATGTAAAGCACTCACCTGCTCCTGAATAGAGAAAACAGGGTTGGAAAGGCAACATCTTTACTCCCAGTGTGTTCAGATCACAGTCCATAACTATTCATTAGGTCTGGATACAGCTACCACCTGTAAACTGAAAGACAAACTATCTTTCAATATACAATTATGGAATAGGAAAAAAATAATCACAATAAAAATGACCACTGGCCTGGGTGTGGTGGCTTGTGCCTGTAACCCCTGCACTTTGTGAAGCTGGGGCAGGAGAATCGTTTGAGCCCAGGAGTTTGAGAGCAGCCTGGGCAACATAGCAAGACCCCATCTCTAAAAAAAAAAAAAAAAGAATTAAAATAAAAAGGCCAGGTGCGGTGGCTCAAGCCTGTAATCGCAGCACTTTGGGAGGCCGAGGCGAGCGGATCACGAGGTCAGGAGATCGAGACCATCCTGGCTAACATGGTGAAACCCCATCTCTACTAAAAAATACAAAAAATTAGCCGGGTGAGGTGGCGGGCGCCTGTAGTCCCAGCTACTTGGGAGGCTGAGGCAGGAGAATGGCATAAACCCGGGAGGCGGAGCTTGCAGTGAGCTGAGATCCGGCCACTGCACTCCAGCCTGGGCGACAGAGCGAGACTCCGTCTCAAAAAAAAAAAAACAGAATTAAAATAAAAAAATTAGCCTGGTGTAGTGGCACATGAACACCCATAATCCCAGCTCCTTGGAGGTGGAGGTGGGAGGATCCCTTGAGCTCAGGAGGTTGAGGCTGCAGTGAGCCCTGATTGTACTACTGCACTCTTGCCGAGGCAACAAGAGCTAGACCCCGTCTCAGGAAAGAAAAAAAAAAAAGGGCACTCTGAAAGTGAGTGGATATGAAATGAGCTGCAGATGCTGGTCCCTTGCAGTCGTAAGGGTATCTGGGCAGGAACAGGTTAGATTCTCTTATATGGCAGTAGAATTCGTTCTTGGGTGCAACTGTCTGATAGCCCCTAGCTCTGCCTTCTGGGAGGTTCTTCCTTTGGCATTATCCCCCGTGGACTCGGGAGAGGTAGGCATTGGAGAGATGTGGCCTGTTGTAAGCTGCCCAGTTTTCAGAGCCTACATCCTGCTAGTGCAGGTTTTGGAGCCTGGAATAGCTTCAGGGGTTGAGTAGCTACAATTTTTGTGGGCCAGCTAGTGGTTTCTTTTGTAATATAATTCCTTCAAACATTTAGCAGGTTTCTGACTATTGGCTGAACTGTGCTAATGACTACAGCCAAAGATCTCATCTAGACACACCTTTTTTTGTTTTTGAGTTCTTTTTTTTTTTTTTGGAGAGAGAGTCTTGCTTCTATCCCCCAGGCTGGAGTGCAGTGGCGCGATCTCGGCTCACTGCAACCTTTGCCTCTCACGTTCAAGCAATTCTCATGCCTCAGCCTCCCAAGTAGCTCAAATTACAGGCACCTGACACCACAGCGGCTAATTTTTGTATTTTTAGTAGAGACATGGTTTCACCATGTTGGCCAGGCTGGTCTTGAACTCCTGACCTCAGGTGAGCCACCTGCCTCGGCCTCCCAAAGTGCTGGGAGTGAGCCACCACGCCCGGCCTAAACACAACTTTTAAGCCTCAATACTGTTCTTTGGTCTTCTACAAATGAGCCTCTGTGCTGAGCTTGAAGGTGGTAGCCACCTTCAGTCCTTCTGAAACAGGGTTGGGAAGCCAACATCTTTACTCCCAGTTTTGCCTTTCAGCTCATAGCCCCTGGGGGAAGTTAAGTCTTATCTCTTGCTAAGGCTACTGCTCCCAAGCCACTCCTTATAAGTACTTAGATCTGAAATACCAAAGCAGATGGCTTTTTTTTTTTCAGCCCTGAAAATCTCTGCATTATAGAACTCTTGGGCAATTGTAACTGGGGATTACCAGCAGAGTACATTACTTTTATATAGGTAAATACAAAAGACAAGTATAAATACGTTTTGTTTCTCTTTTTTCTCCTGTGTGATTTAAAAAACAACTGCATAAAGCAAGAATTACAAATCTGTTGATGAGCACACAGGGTATAAAAATGTAATTTGTTTCAAGGACATGTTATCTAAGAAAAAAATGTAATTTGTGACAATAACAGCACAAGGGAGGAGGAAAACAGCCCGAGAAGTAAAGTTGTAGTTTATTAATTGGACTTAAATTGTTATTAATCCCAGCCAGAGTGTTATACTACACTAGATCCCCCCGACTTATCAGCAATTTTGATTTCTCTGGTTACCTGCCGTTAACCGCCCTCTGAAAATATTAAATGGAAAATTCCAGAAATAAGCAATTCATGTTTTAAATTTCGAGCAGTTCTGAGTAATATGATGAAATCTCACACCATCTCACTCCATCCTGCCCAGGATGAGAATGATCCCTTTGTCCAGCGTGTCCAGGCCCTAGATGCTACCAGCCGTCACTTAGTAGCTTTCTCGGTTATCAGACTGTCTTGGGATTGCAGTGCCTGTGTTACAGTTATCCTTATTTGGTTTAATAATGGTCCCAAAGCACAAGAGTGGTATATTGTTATAATTGTTCTATTTTATTGTTATTTTTGTTAATCTCTTGCTGTGCCTGATTTATACATTTATAAATTAAACTTTATCATAGGTATGTATGTATACGAAAAAACATAGTATATATAGGGTTCAGTACTATCTGAGGATTCAGGCATCCATTGGGCCTTTTAGAATATACCCATGTTAGGCCGGGCGCGGTGGCTCAAGCCTGTAATCCCAGCACTTTGGGAGGCCGAGACGGGCGGATCATGAGGTCAGGAGATCGAGACCATCCTGGCTGACACGGTGAAACCCCGTCTCTACTAAAAAATACAAAAAACTAGCCGGGCGTGGTGGCGGGCGCCTGTAGTCCCAGATACTCGGGAGGCTGAGGCAGGAGAATGGCGTGAACCCGGGATGTGGAGCTTGCAGTGAGCCGAGATCTGGCCACTGCACTCCAGCCTGGGTGGCAGAGCGAGACTCCGTCTCAAAAAAAAAAAAAAAATAAAAAAATAGAATATACCCACGTTGGTGGTGAAACCCCATCTCTACTAAAAATACAAAAAATTAGCCAGGCGTGGTAGCGGGCGCCTGTAATCCATGCTACTCAGAAAGCTGAGGCAGGAGAATTGCCTGAAACCGGGAGGCAGAGGTTGCAGTGAGCTGAGATCGTGCCACTGCACTCCAGCCTGGACGACAGTGCGAGACTCGCTCTCAAAAAAATAAAAAAATAAATAAGATAATAATCATAATAATAACATATCCCTGTTGGATAAGGGGTAGGGACTGCTGCAGTGTGTTGTGAAGACAAGTGAGTCATAACCAACATTTTTTGGAATGGGGTAGAATAGAATAGGAAATATCAGATGTATGCAGGCCAGTAAAGCTGTGCTTTACTCAATTCTCTGCTCAGGCTCCTTCCAAATCCCTGATCCACCCTCCATTGCTAATGGGTAGCCTTTGTCCTCAAGCTCCGAGGCAGTATCTGCAGTCCAGGCAGAAGTTTGGGGAAAGAGATGAAGAAGCTGCAGGCAAAGGGAACACCAGCAGTCTTTTATTTTCTATTCCTTGAAGCGTCAATAAAGCCCCCCCCCCAGCTAGAGCTTAGACATATGGCTACATCAAGAGCAAGAGAAGGTGGGAAATATTATTCCTATTCTTGGTAACTGTGTGCCCATCTAAAAGTTATATTAGAATGGATAAAATGGGCCAGGCGCTGTGGCTCACGCCTGTAATCCCAGCACTTTGGGAGGCCGAGGCGGGCGGATCATGAGGTCAGGAGTTCAAGACCAGCCTCGCCAACACAGTGAAACCCTGTCTCTACTGAAAATACAAGAAGTTAGCCAGGTGTGGTGGTGGGCACCTGTAATCCCAGCTACTAGGGAGGCTGAGGCAGGAGAATCGCTTGAACCCGGGAGGCAGAGGTTGCAGTGAGCCGAGATCAAGCCACTGCACTCCAGCCTGGGCAAGAGCACAAGACTCCATCTTAAAAAAAAAAAAAAAAGAATGGATAAAATGGAAAAAGGATGTTAATTATAAGACAACCAACAGGACTGTGTGAGTGTGTGTGTGTCTCTGTGTGTGTGATTTTTGTTGCTGTTGTTTAGTTTTGGTTTGTTTGTTGTGAGACAGGGTCTCACAGTGTTGCCTGGGCTGCAGCGCAGTGGCATGATCATGGCTCACTGAAGCCTCGACCTCCCCAGGCTCAGGTAATTCTCCCACCTCAGACTTCTGAGGAGCTGGGACCACAGGTGTGCACCACCACACTTGGATATATACGTATATATTTTTTGTAGACATGGGGTCTCACTTTGTTGCCAGGCTGGTCTTGAACTCCTGGGCTCAAGGGATCCACCAGCCTTGGGCTCCCAAAGCACTGGAATTACAACATGAGCCACTGTGCTCAACCTAGATTTTTTTTTTGAGACAGAGTTTCACTCTTGTTACCCAGGCTGCAGTGCAATGGTACCATCTTGGCTCAACGCAACCACCACCTCCCAGGTTCAAGTGATTCTCCTGCCTCAGCCTCCCGTGTAGCTGGGATTACAGGCATGCACCACCACACCCTGCTAATTTTATATTTTTAGTAGAGACGAGATTTCTCCATGTTGGTCAGGCTGGTCTTGAACTCCCGACTTCAGGTGATCTGCCCGCCATGGCCTTCCAAAGTACTGGGATTACAGGTGTGAGCCACTGCGCCCGACTTATCTTTTAATAACATTTTTTTTCCAATTAAAAAGTAACATGTTTCCAATTAAAAAGGCACGGTGGTGCACGCCTATAATCCCAGCACTTTTAGGAGGCTGAGGCAGGCAGATTGCTTGAGCCCAGAAGTTCAAGACCAGCCTGAACAATAAGGCGAGACCCCGACTCTACAAAAAAAATACAAAAATTAGCCGGGCATGGTGGCAAATCTGTAGTCCCAGCTATTCAAGAGGCTGAAGTAGGAGGATCACTTGAGCCTAGGAAGTCGAGGGCTCAGGGAGCCATGACTGCACCACTGCACTCCAGCCTGGGTGACAGAGAGAGACCTTGTCTCAAAAAAATAAAATAAAATAAAAAGTAACACAACCTAACAATTTCACCTCTAGGAATCTATCCTAAACAAAGGATTCCCATGAACACAAAAAGATTCACCTGATGGCATTGTGTGTAATAATATCAAATTAGAGGCTGGGCGTGGTGGCTCAACCTGTAATCCCAGCACTTTGGGAGGCCAAGGTGGGCAGATCACTTGAGGTCACGAGTACGAGACCAGCCAGGCCAACGTGGTAAAACCCCATTTCTACTAAAAATAAAAAAATAAAAAGAAAAAAATTAGCTGGGTGTGATGGTGGGCACCTGTAATCTCAGCTACTCAGGTGGCTGAGGCAGGAGAATTGGTTGAACCCAGGAGGTGGAGGCTGCAGTGAGCCAAGATTGCGCCACTGCACTCTAGCCTGGGAGACAGAGCAGGATTCAATCTCAAAAAAAAAAAAAAAAAGGAAAGAAACAACCATCAATAAGAGAACATTTCAAAATTATGGAACAGCCAGAGTCTAGAATCCTATGAGCCGTTTAAAAGACAGACTTTGACTTGCCCTTATACCACTCTCCCCAAGTCCCTGTCTCTGCCCACACTAGCCTCCTGAGGAGTGTCAAACACACCACTCCTGTTCTACCGCGGGACGTCTGCATGGGGCCTGCCCTCACCTTGGTGTGTTCCATTTCTGACAGATTGCAGCTAAGATATTGCCTGCCTTGTTCCCATCCCCCAATCTAAAAGAGCCCCCACTGGTCAATCTTTAGCACACCGTCATATTTTATTTTATTTATTTATTTTGAGATGGAGTCTTGCTGGTCGCACAGGCTGGAGTGCAGCAGTGCAATCTCGGCTCACTGCAACCTGCAACCTCTGCCTCCCAGGTTCAAGAGAGTCTCCTGTCTCAGGCTCCCAAGTAGCTGGGACTACAGGCGCCCGCCACCATGCCTAGCTAATTTTTGTAGTTTTAGTAGAGATGGGGTTTCACCATATCGGTCAGGCTGGTCTCAAACTCCTGACCTCAGGTGATCCACCTGTCTCAGCCTCCCAAAGTGCAGGGATTATAGACGTGAGCCACCGCACCCAGCCAAGGCAGAAATGTATAACTGCAAATGCCTATGTTAAAAAAAAAAAAAAAGAATACTCTCAAATCAGTAACCTAAATTTTCACTTTAAGAAACTTGGAAAAAAGAAAAAAAGAGCAAACTAAACCCAAAGCAAGAAGAAGGAAGGAAATAATGAAGATAGAGGAGAAATAAAGGAACTAGAGAATAAAAATAGAGAAATAAGCAAAACCAAAATGTGGCACGTTGAAAACATTGACAAAAGCAATTCAACTTTTAGTTGGACTCTTGTTTCCTGTTAGGACTCGGAAAAAAAAAAAGAAAGAAAGAAAGAAAAACTTTTAGTTACTGACCAAAAACAAAGGAAGAAAGCCAGGTGCAGTGGCTCAGGCCTGTAATTTCAGCACTTTGGGAGACTGAGGCAGGAGGATTGCTTAAGCCCAGGAGTTCGAGACTGGCTGGGCAAAATAACGAAATTAGCCGGGTGTGGTGGCACGTGCCTGCAGTCCCAGCTACTCCGGAGAGGGAGGAGGATGGCTTGGGTCCAGGATGTCGAGGCTGTAGTGAGCTGAGATGGCACTGCACTCCAGCCTGGGCAACAGAGTAAGACCCTGTATCAATAAATAAATAAATAAATAAAGATTACACTGGGCACGGTCACTCATGCCTGTAATCCCAGCACTTTAGGAGGCCAAAGTGGGTGGATCACGAGGTCAGGAGTTTGAGACCAGCCTGACCAACATGGTGAAACCCCGTCTCTACTAAAAATACAAAAATTAGCCAGGCATGGTGGCATGCACCTATAATCCCAGCTACTCAGGAGGCTGAGGCAGGAGAACCACTTGAACCTAGAAGGTGGAGGTTGCAGTGAGCCGAGATCACACCACTGCACAAGAGCCTGGCGACTCTGTTTCAAAAAAAAAAAAAAAGATTAAAAGGGAATACTATAAACAGCTGTAGTCCAACAAATTAGATAACTTAGATGAAATGGACAAATTCTAGGAAAAAAATTACCAGAACTGACTCAAAAAGATACCAAAAATCTGAATAGGCCTATAACAAGTAAAGACATCAAATTAATAATAAAAACTTGCCAGGTGCAGTGGCTCATTCCTGTAATCCCAGCAGTTTGGAAGGCTGAAGTGGGTGAATTGCTTGAGCTCAGGAGTTTGAGACCAGCCTGGGCAACATGGCAGAAACCCGTCTCTACGAAAAATACAAAATTTAGCTGGACATGTTGGTGCGCACCTGTAGTCCCAGCTACTTGGGAGGCTGAAGTGGGAGGATGGCAAGAGTCCAAGAGTTTGAGACCAGCCTGGACAACATGGTGAAACCCTGTCTCTACTAAAAATACAAAAATTAGCCGGTATGGCGGTGCCCATGTGTAGTCCCAGCTACTTGGGAGGCTGAGGCAGGAGAATCGCTTGAACCCGGGAGGCAGAGGTTGCAGTGAGCTGAGATCGCGCCACTGTACTCCAACCCGGGAGACAGAGTGAGACTCTGTCTCAAAAAAAAAAAAAAAGTGTTTAAAAAAAATATAAAATTAGCCAGGCGTGGTGGCACATGCCTGTAATCTCAGCTACTTAGGAGGCGGAGGCAGGAGAATTGTTTGAACCCGGGAGGCGGAGGTCGTGGTGAGCGTGATTGCACCATTGCACTCCAGCCTGGGCAACAAGAGCAAAACTCCATCTCAAAAACAAAAAAACAAAACAAAACAAAAATTGAAAAATAAATAAAAGGAGTGAAGTTCTGATACATGCTACAATATGGATGAACCTTGAAAATACCATGCTAAGTGAAAGAAGCTAGCCATAAAAAGTCCGTGTTGTATGATCCCATTTCTACGAAATGTCCAGAATAGGCAAATCCATATAGACAGAAAGCAGATTAGTACTTGCTAAGGCCTGTGGAAGTCAGAGGGAAATAGACAGTGACTGTTAATGGATTTGGGGTTTGTTTCTGGGGTAATGAAAATGTCCTAGCCAGGCATGGTGGCTCATGCCTGTAATTACAACACTTGGGGAGGCTGAGGTGGAAGAAGAGCTTGAGGCCAGGAGTTTGAGACTACCCTGGGTAACTTAGTGAGACCTCGTCTTTACAAAAAAATTTAAAAAATTAACTGGGTGTGGTGGCATGTGCCTGTGGTCCCAGCTACTTAGGAGGTTGAGGTGGGAGGATTGCTTGAGTCTAGGAGGTCGAGGCTGCAGCGAGCCGTGATGATAACACTGCACTCCAGCCTGGGTGACAGAGCAAGACTCCATCTCAAAGAAAGAAAGAAAGAAAGAAAGAAAATGTGCTAGGTTGGTCACAGTGGCTCATGCCTGTAATCTCAGCACTTTGGGAAGCCAAGGTGGGCAGGTCACGAGTTTGAGACAACCCTGGCCAACATGGTGAAACCCCATCTTTACTAAAAATACAAAAATTAGTTGGGTTGTAGTGCCTGTGGTACCAGCTACTCAGGGGGCTGAGGCAGGAGATTCCATCTAAAACAAACAAACAAACCAAACAAACAAAAAAAAACCCAGCTGGGCGCGGTGGCTCACACCTGTAATCCCAACACTTTGGGAGGCTAAGGCGGGCAGATCACCTGAGGTCCAGAGTTCGAGAACAGCCTGGTCAACATGGTGAAACTCCATCTCTACAAAAACACAAAAATTATCCAGGCACAATGGCAGGTGCCAGTAATCCCAGCTACTTGGGAGGCAGGGATGGGAGAATCACTTGAACCTGGGAGGCAGAGGTTGCAGTGAGCTGAGATCGTGCCATTGCACTCCAGCATGGGTGACAGAGCAAGTCGAGACTCCATCTCAGAAAAAAGAAAGAAAGAATGAAAGAAAATGGTCTAAAACTGACTGTGGTAATTGGTTTCACAGCTTTGTGTATATACTAAAAACCACTGAATGGTGCACTCTAAGGGGATAAATTGTATGTGATTACATCTCAATAAAGTTGTCTAAAAAAATGTCCAGTGGAGCAGACAGTTGGGTGTGTCACCCTAACAACTGAGGATGGAGGAGAAATAAGTTGGGAATGACTTGGCCACAGGTGGGGCTGAGTGAGGTCTCACTGGAGAGGCATAGGGAGGTAGGTGGGTGCAGGCAGGATCAAGTCTTGAGGCCTTTCCACGTTGGAAGGCGAGAAAGGAGGGGGAATTCAGGAAAGAAGACTCAGTAGAAGCAGCTAACGGGTTAAGAGAAACCCACGAAAATGTGGATTGGCCGAGGCCAAGAGAAGAGCATGTTTGAGGAAGGCTGAGGACTCAAGTGTGTCAAAAGCAAGTGAGTGGACAGGAGGGTACAGGTAGAAAGCAGTGCCCACCCCAAGCTGTCCTGGCCCACTGGCAAAAAGTGAATGGCCGGCCGGGGGTGGTGGCTCACGCGTATAATCCCAGCACTTTGGGAGGCCGAGGCGGGCAGATCATGAGGTCAGGAGATCAAGACCATCCTGGCTAACACAGTGAAACCCCATGTCTACTAAAAATACAAAAAAATTAGCCGGGCGTGGTGGCGGGCTCCTGTAATCCCAGCTACTTGGGAGGCTGAGGCAGGAGAATGCCGTGAGCCTGGGAGGCGGAGCTTGCAGTGAGCCGAGATCACGCCCCTGCACTCCAGCCTGGGCAACAGAGCAAGACTCTGTCTCAAAAAAAAGAAAAAAAAAAAAAAAAAAGGCTGGGTGCGGTGGCTCATGCCTGTAATCCCAGCACTTTGGGAGGCTGAGGCAGGTGGATCATGAGGTCAGGAGTTCAAGACCAGCCTGGCTAAGATGGTGAAACCCTGTGTCTACTAAAAAAAAAACAAAAATTAGCCGGGCTTAGTGGCAGGTGCCTGTAATCCCAGCTACTCGGGAGGCTGAGGCAGGGAATTGCTTGAACGTGGGAGGTGTAGGTTGCAGTGAGCCGAGATTGCGCCACTGCACTCCAGCCTGGGCAACAGAGCGAGACTCCGTCCCAAGAAAAAAAAAAAAAAAGTTCTGGCCCCAGAGACAGGCACTAGCCTAGCTGTGTGACCTTGGTCAGTTTCCTCACACTCTCTGAACTCCCATTTTCAGGAGGTTTAGGGAAATATTAGTAACCCTACAACACTGACTTGTTGCAAGGGTTAGATGTGCAAACCCAAGGGAAGCATTTGGACAGGGCCTGGTCCACGGTGAGGGTTCCATAAAGAGCTGGTTGTTCCCTTCCTCTCTCAGCCCTTACTCCAAGGCACGTTCCTTCTTAGGTGACAATCAGGTGATGCCATGGAACAACAGGACAGCAGCTCTGACAACCCACATGTTCCAGCAGGGCTACACAAGGCCTCCTGAACAACCTCTCAGTTCAGCCTGGCATCAACGGCCACGCAGCGGATTCAGACCCAGAGCAGAGCTTTGGGCCTTAGCTGGAGGGGGCAAGTGCATGTGTGTTGCAGGGGGACCGACAGCCCCTCCTTAGCTTGCGTTGGCTCCCAGACTGGCAATATGATCGCCCCCTTGACCCCGGGAGGGAACAACTGCACTGGGGCCATCCTGTGACTTGCATCCCTCACACAGGGCCTGCTTAACCTTGAGCAGCTGCTGTGTCCACGGCCAACAGCTGGGCCCCACTGGGCCATAAATCACTGGTGACACTAAACAGGTCAGCATGGTCAGCGGCTGCTCCTCGCCACGGGAGGTGGGCTGGGGGAGCAAGCAGGGGCTCAGAACTCACTCCCCTATAAACTCCACCCATGGTACTCAAGCCAGTGGTGGCTTTGTGTCTGGCTTTGAATCCTCGCTGTACAAATGCTTCCCTCAATAACCAGAGGTCTGTAGACTCCACAGCAGAAGCAGTGTGGACTTGCAGGGGATGGACACTTGGATAAGCCAAGTTGGAAACCAGCAGAGAAAGTCTGAAATAAGCCACTGTGCCCACACTACAGGACCGCGGGGAGAAGCCTGTGCCTCCCGCATCCATCTTGCCTCTGCCCTCACTGTGAAACCGGCGTGAGCAGGAAGCACTAATCCGACAGATTCCACTAATGCTCAAAACACATGCTCTGTGCCCGGGCCCGCCCCCTGGCCAGCCACAGCCCGCAGCCCTCTGGCCACCAGGCAGAGCCCGGGAAAGCAGCGCCAAGAGGAATCGGAAACACAGCCGCAGGGAAAGGGAGCTGCGGTGCAGCAAGAGGCAGCTAGATTCTTCTCTTATCTGATGAAAGTGGATTCCAGGCAGTTCATCCACGTGTTTACTGCTCCAGTGCGATTTGCCTAGAAATGTCTGTAATGGCATTTTCCCTTTAATATCATAATAGGCACCAGAAAGGAGAATAGCATTAATGATTATGTTGTCATTAGGTACATAAAGGTAAAAAAATTGATGGGGGTGTGTGTGTGTGTGTGTGAAAACAAAAGTGCATGTCAACTAGTTCCAACTGTCAGCACCTGTTTACATCTTTTTTTTTTTTTTGAAATGGAGTCTCACTCTGTTGCCCAGGCTGGAGTGCAGTGGCGCAATCTCGGCTCGATGCAGCCTCCGCCTCCCAGGTTCAAGCAATTATCTTGCCTCAGCCTCCCGAGTAGGTGGGATTATAGGAGTGCGCCACCACACCTGGCTCATTTTTTACTTTTAGTAGAGACGGGGTTTCACCATGTTGGCCAGGATGATCTCGAACTCCTGAGCTCAAGCGATCTGCCTGCCTCAGCCTCGCAAAGTGCTAGACTTACAGGCGTGAGCCACTGCGCGCGCCTATATTTACATCTTGAAAAGACTGGAAAGAAAAGTGCCAATGTGAATGTAGTTGTTTTAGGATGCTGGAACGATTTGTTTTTAATTGTCCTTGGCAAATCTAATCTATGGGGTCAGGATAATGGCGGCCCTGGGGGTGGTAGTGACTGGAAGGGTTTTTGGAGAGTCAGATGGATCCACATGTGAGTTACAGGAGTCTGTTCACTTGATTCGCCAAGTTGAACACTTGTGAATTCTGTGCTTTTCTGTGTTACGCTGTGATAAAACGTTTACTTTAACAGATGTTTGTGAGTTGTATCTTTTTTGTAAACAACTTAAAATATTTCCAAAGAAACTCAAAAAGTGAAAGGAACTTTAGGATTACCTAATCCAATTCCATTGCTGTACTGAAAAAGAAACGAAGGGTCAAAGATAAACCAGTTACTACATTGTGCATTTCAAAATTGCTAAAAGAGGACAGGCGTGGTGGCTCATGCCTGCAATCCCAGCACTTTGGGAGGCTGAGGCGGGCGGATCACCTGAGTCGGGAGTTCAAGACCAGCCTGGCCAACATGGTGAAATCCCGTCTCTACTAAAAATACAAAAATTGGCCATGCATGGTGGCAGGCGCCTGTAATCCCAGCTACTCAGAAGGCTGAGGCAGGAGAATGGCATGAACTGGGAGGCAGAGGTTGCAGTGAGCCGAGATCGCGCCACTGCACTCCAGCCTAGGTGACAAGAGTGAGACTCCATCTCAAAAAAATAAAAATAAAAATAAAAATTCAAAAAATTGCCAAGAGTATATTTCAAATGTTCTTACCACAAAAAAATAAGTATTTGAGGTGATCGATATGTTAATCAGCTTGATTCAGTCATTTGACATTGCATACATATAACATCATGTAGTACTGCATAAATATATAAGATATAACTTGTCAATTTATGAAAGAAAGGAAGAAAGTAGGGAAGAAAGAAAAAGAAGGGCAGGAAGTGAGGAAAGGAAGAAGAAAAGGCAGAAGGCAGTCACTATTGCCCACTGATTCAGAGGCAGAACCAGGACTGAGATTTCAAACTCTCCCTGCTGCCATCCCATTGAACCAGGTGATTTCTGCAAGAAATTAAGAAACCTTTTAAAGGACCATGATTTTATTAATTTTAAAAATAATAGTGACCGGGTGCAATGGCTCATGCCTGTAATCCCAACACTTTGGGAGGCCCAGGCAGGCGGATCACCTGAGGTCAGGAGTTCGAGACCAGACTGACCGAAATGGAGAAACCCCATCTCTACTAAAAATACAAAATTAGCGAGTGTGGTGGCGCATGCCTGTAATCCCAGCTACTCAGGAGGCTGAGGCAGGAGAACCGCTTGAAACTGGGAGGCGAAGGCTACGGTGAGCCGAGATTGCACCATTGCACTCCAGCCTGGGCAACAAGAGTGAAACTCCATCTCAAAAATAAATAAATAAATAAAACAAAATAATAGTGATTATCTTTTTGCATCTTTTTAAATTAAAAAAGATATTATTTTATTCAGTTGGTTTTTGAATTAGTAACATGCAAAAGCTACAAAATTCGAAAGTTACAAAGAAGGTATATAAGGCTGGGTGAAGTGGCTCATGCCTGTAATCCCAGCAGTTTGGGAGGCCAAGGCCGGCGGATCACTCGAGGCCAGGAGTTTCTAGCCAACATGGAGAAACCTGTCTCTACTAAACCTGTTTCTCCAACATGGAGAAACCTGTCTCTACTAAATACACAAAAAAATTAGCTGGGCATAGTGGCATGCGCCTGCAGTCCCAGCTACCTGGGAGGCTGAAGCAGGAGAATCGCTTGAACCTGGGAGGCAGAGGTTGCAGTGAGCCGAGATCCCACCACTGCACTCCAGCCTGGGTGACAGAGCAAGACTCTCTCTCTCAAAAAACAAAAAGGTATATAAAAAGAAGCCCTGAGGCGGGCTTCCTGGCGTATACCTGTAGTCCCAGGAGGCTGAGGCAGGAGGATCACTTGAACCCAGGAGTTTGAGGTTACAGTGAGTTATAATTGTGCCACTGCACTCCAGTAGTAGTGACAGAGCAAGATCCTGTCTCAAAAAAAAAAAAAAAAAAAAAGCCGCCTTACCATTTTTCTTTTGTGACTCTGCCCCAAGAACCACCAGAGACTTCTGTGCCACCTGCCAGGGATAGTAAACGTGCTTTTTTTTTTTTTTTTTTTTTTTGAGGGGGAGTTTTGCTCTTGTTGCTCAGGCTGGAGTGCAATGGCACAATCTCAGCTCACTGCAACCTCCGCTTCCCAGGTTCAAGCGATTCTCTCACCTCAGCCTCCCGAGTAGATGGGATGACAGGCATGTGCCACCATGCCCAACTAATTTTGTATTTTTAGTAGAGGTGGGGTTTCTCCATGTTGGTCAGGCTGGTCTCGAACTCCCAACCTCATGTGATCTGCCTGTCTCAGTAAACATGCTTTTTTTTTTTTTTTTTTTTGCCAGTCAAATTTAGCAGTGGGAAGTTGTATACCAACTTTAGCAACACTGATATTAGTAAATTCTGATAATCCACTATCCTTAAACCAGCCTTTTTTGTTTGTTTCTTATTCACGCAAAGGGAAACACACTTTACACACCTTGCTCCTAATCACTTAAGACTACCACGCTGAAGAGTCTTCATTTCAATGCGCTTAGCTCCTGTCCCCATCCTTTTTAGAGGCTATGGAATGCTCCTTTGTGTGAACTATTGAAACAAACCCATATTAGGGGACATTTATAATAGATCATTTCCAATCATTCAGTATTACATCAATGCTGCCATAGATAAACCTTTTTTATGTTATTTTGTATACATTTCAGTAGATCGTACAGTAACTTCTCAGAAGTGGAATTAGAGGGACAGAGACAGATCTATTTTAAATTTAGTAAATATTGACAAATTGCTAGCCACAAATAGTACCATTTTACAGACTCATAAGCAAGGTATGAGAGCACATGTTTACCTATACTATTGTAACATAGTGTTATCAAATGCTTTGGACCCTGCCAATCTGATAGATTTAAAATGACATGTCAGGGTCAGGTGCGGTGGCTCACTTCTGTAATCCCAGCACTTTGGGAGGCTGAGGAAGGTGGATCACTTGAGGTCAGGAGTTCGAGACCAGCCTGGCCAACATGGAGAACCCCGTCTCTACTAAAAAAAAATACAGGCCGGGCGCGGTGGCTCACGCCTGTAACCCCAGGACTTTGGGAGGCTGAGGCGGGTGGATCATGAGGTCAGGAGATCGAGACCATCCTGGCTAACATGGTGAAACCCCGTCTCTACTAAAAATACAAAAAATTAGCCGGGCGTGGTGGTGGGCGCCTGTAGTCCCAGCTACTCGGGAGGCTGAAGCAGAAGAATGGCGTAAACCCGGGAGGCGGAGCTTGCAGTGAGCCAAGATCGCGCCACTGCACTCCAGCTTGGGCGACAGAGTGAGACTCCATCTAAAAAAAAAAAAGCATACAAAAATTAGCTAGGTATGGTGACGTGCACCTGTAATCCCAGCTACTAGGGAGGCTAAGGCAGGAGAATCACTTGAACCCGGGAGGCAGAGGTTGCAGTGAGCTGAGATTGTGCCACTGTACTCCAGCCTGGGCAACAGAGAGAGACGCCATCTCGAAAATAAATAAATAAACAAACAAATAAAATGACATGTCAGGCTAATTATAACTTGCCTTTCTCCTATTATGAGGAAGGCTGAATGCTTTTTCATGTGTTTGACTCATTTGTATTTCCACTGAGAGCTCCTTTGTTCATTTTTTAATTCCATTTTTGTATTGGGCTGTTGATTTTGCATCATTATTAAATTTTAAAATAAAATCCCAAATATTATTATTATTTGAGATAGGGTCTCACTCTGTCACTCAGGCTGGGGGTGCAGTGGCATGATCAAAGCTCACTGCAGCCTTGACTTCCTGGGCTCAAGTGATCCTCCTACCTTAGTCGCCTGAGTAGCTGGGACTACAGGCATGTACCACCATGCCCAGCTAATTTTTTTTTTTTTGGTATTTTTCTTAGGGTTTTGGTGTGTTGCCTAGGATGGTCTCGAAGTCCTGGGCTCAGGTAGTCTCCCTACCTCAGTATCCCGAAGTGCTGGGATTACAGGGGTGAGGCACCCTGCCCAGTTAAAAATATAATTTTAAACATTTATTAAAAATAGGCCAGGTGTGGTGGCTCATGTCTGTAATCGTAGCACTTTGGGAGGCCAAGGCAGGCGGATTGCCTGAGCTCAGGAGTTACATATGTATATATAATTAATTTATAAAGTGTTTGCACAACTAATTAATAATAGTATAATAGTATCTATTATTGGTTGAATACTTCCTGGGTCCTAGGCTCCGGGCTAAATAATCTTAGGGCATACGAAATTTCTAGTTCTGCTTTTGCACGTAGCAGGAGTGGTTTTTCATGTTGCGACAGTTTCTTTATGCTTCTCATTTGCAATGGCTGCTCAGCAGTCTGTTGAGATACTGCATATCGTATCATGTAATTAGCTGTTTGCTAACTGTTAGCTTTCAGTTGCTCCTATTGCCTTATAATTTCTGATTAGTAACCTCTTCAAATCATTTTTTTTTAAATTAAATTCTTAAATTGCATTGTAAGTTTTTTGTTTATTTGTTTTTTGTGTTTTTTTTGAGACAGAGTCTCACTCTGTCGCCCAGGCTGGAGTGCAATGGCACCATCTTGGCTCACTGCAACCTCTGCCTCCTCGGTTCAAGTGATTCTCCTGCCTCAGCCTCCCAAGTAGCTGGGACTACAGGCACCTGCCACCATGCCCGGCTAATTTTTGTATTTTTAGTACAGACGGAGATTCGTCATGTTGGCCAGTCTGGTCTCAAACTCCGGACCTCAAATGATCTGCCCACCTCAGCCTCTCAATATGCTGGGATTATAGGCATGAACCACTGTGCCCGGCCTGCATCTTACTTTAAGGTCAAATAAATATCCTTTAAATACTTTAAATATTTATAAATATTCAATCATTGTAATTAAAATGTTTGTCTTACAAAACAGGGGAGAATAAAATGGCAAAGTAGGCTGGGTGTGGTGGGTCACGTCTGTAATCCAGCACTTAGGGAGGCTGAGGCGGGAGGATCACCTGAGGTCAGGAGTTCCAGACCACCCTGGCCAACATGGCAAAACCCCATCTCTACTAAAAATACAAAAAATGGCCGGGCGCGGTGGCTCAAGCCTGTAATCCCAGCACTTTGCAAGGCCAAGACGGGCGGATCATGAGGTCAGGAGATCGAGACCATCCTGGCTAACACGGTGAAACCCCGTCTCTACTAAAAAATACAAAAAAAAAAAAAAAACTAGCCGGGCAAGGTGGTGGGCGCCTGTAGTCCCAGCTACTCGGGAGGCTGAGGCAGGAGAATGGCGTGAACCCGGGAGGCAGAGCTTGCAGTGAGCCGAGAACTGGCCACTGCACTCCAGCCTGGGTGACAGAGCAAGACTCCGTCTAAAAAAAAAAAAATACAAAAAATTAGTTGGGCATGGTGGCAGGTACCTGTAATCCCAGCTATTTGGGAGGCTGAGGCAGGAGAATTGCTTGAACCTGGGAGGCAGAGGTTGTAGTGAGCCAAGATTTCGCCATTGCACTCCAGCCTCGGAGACAGAGCAAGACTCTATCTCAAAGAAAAAAAAAAAGCAAAGTAAATAGTGATTATAATGGGTATATATACACCCACACATATATACACACATATACACACATGCACACACATATATACACACATATAAACATGCATATACACACATATGCACACATACATATATACACACACATATGCACACACATACATATATATACACACACCTATTAAATATGCATTATCTACCAACTCTTCCTTTCCATTCGGTGCTTTGTAAATTGTGTACTGTTGAGTTCCCTTCCCCCACAAAAAGTACATAGAAATGGTCATTCAGTGGCTGTGGAGAGTCACACTTCTTCCTTCTAGGTCTATTCTCTCTCTTTAAATCTTTCCCACATGATTTAAAATTGTGGACAGAAAATTATATCTGGGATCTAAATGATAAGAACCTATGAATACAAAGAAGGAAACAGCAGACGCTGGGGTCTACTCGATGGGGGACGTTGGGAGCGGGGAGAAGAGCAGGAAAGATAACTATTGGGTACTGGCGTAAGCTGGGTGATGAAATTTGTACAACAAAGCCCCACGACATGTGTTTACCTATGTAAAAAATCTTCATATGTACCCTCAAACCTAAAATAAAAATTAAAAAAAGAAAGTTGTATCAACCTATTTGCTGCAAAAGGGTTTTATTTAACACACACTATTTGTAAACTCTTTAAAAAATTAAATCAAGGCTGAGAGTGGTGGCTTACGCCTGTAATCCCAGCATTTTGGGAGGCTGAGGCGGGCGGATCATGAGGTCAAGTGATGGAAACCATACTGGCCAACATGCTAAAACCCCGTCTCTACTAAAAATACAAAAATTAGCCGGGTGTGGTGGCAGGCACCTGTAATCCCAGCTACTTGGGAGGTTGAGGCAGGAGAATCACTTGAATCTGAGAAGCGGATGTTGTAGTGAGCCGAGATTGCGCCACTGCACTCCAGCCTGGGCAACCTGGGCATCAAGATACACTTCTTGGTGTAACGTTGTCTTCAACATCAATATAAAAAGCAAGTGCAATTTCCTTTCACATAGTATAAAACAGTAATGAAAGAATTATTTCTGCCCCATACTACCTTTAAAAGTATAGTAAAGTCAGGCATAGTGCCATGCACCTGTGGTTCCAACGAGTTGGGAAGTTGAGGCAGGTGGATTGCACGAGCCCAGGAGTTTGAGGTTGTAGAGTTCGATGATTGCACCTGTGAATAGCCACTGCACTACAGCCTCGGCAACGTAGTAAGACCCCATTTCTAAAGAAAAAAAATTTAAATAAATAAATGTGTGGTAATGAAATTGAAGGGACCACCATTGCATATATATTTTTTTTGGGGTGTTGAGGGGATGGAATCTTGCTCTGGCACCCAGACTGGATCGCAGTGGCGTGATCTCAGCTCACTGCAACTTCCACCTCCTGGGTTCAAGCGATTCTCCTCCCTCAACCTCCTAAGTAGCTGGGATTAGAGGCGCCCGCCACCATGCCCAGCTAATTTTGTAATTTTTAGTAGAGACGGGGTTTCACCATGTTGGCCAAGCTAGTCTCGAACTCCTGACCTTGTGATCCACCCACCTCGGCCTCCTGAAGTGCTGGGATTACAGGCCTAAGCCACCGTGCCCAGCTCACTGCATATGTTTATGCATATGAAAGCTTGTTTTATTTACTCTTCTAAGTTAAAAACACTTTTCTATAATATCAAGTGAGAAAAGGAAAATCTAAAATCACACATACAATATGACTACAATGATATTAAAAAACTGAAATATACCTAATAAAGGAATAAGAAGACAAAAAAGAAATACACAAAATCAAGTTGTACGTTACCAAATTTTCCATAATGTAATACTAGTTTTACGAAGAAAACAGAAACGAAGAAATAACAGGTTTTAAGGAAAGAAATAATAAAAGTTATTGCATAATACTCTCATTTGGGGGCTGGGACATTAGGAAATAATTTCTAGGGCCCACTACGAGTTTCTAGGGCTCCCCAAAACTACATCCTGCCTTCGGAAATAGCAGAGCCTTAACTGATTGGCTTCACCCATGTCCAGTCAGTGTCAGAATTCAGCCAAGGGAGTATCTTTTTACCTTCTAATAAAACAGAGAAGAGCCAAGTGCGGTACCTCATGCCTGTAATCCCAGCACTTTGAGAGGCCGAGGCAAGCGGATTGCTTGAGTCCAGCAGTTTGAGACCAGCCTGGGCAGCGTGGTGAGACCGCTTCTCTACAAAAATTACGAAAATTAGCTGAGCGTGGTGGTGTTTGCCTAATTAGTCTCAGCTACCGGTGAGGCTGAGGTGGGAGGATCACTTGAACTCGGGAGGTGGAGGTTGCGGTGAGCCAAGATCGCACCATTGCCCTCCAGCCTGGGCAACAAGAGTGAAATTCTGTCTCAAGAAAAAAAAGAAAGAAAGAAACCACCTCACTTCTTCCCAGAGAGCCTCACCTCAAACACCCAGGCCTTTCTTTTTCTCTCTCCCTTCCTCCCTTCCTCCCTTCCTTCCTTCCTTTCTTTCCTTAGCTGAAGTCTCACTTTGTCGCCCAGGATGGAGTGCAGAATGCAGTGGCGCGATCTCGGCTTATTGCAACCTTTGTCTCCCTTGTTCAAGCGATTCTCCTGCCTCAGCCTCCCGAGTAGCTGGGATTACAGGTGTGCGTCACCATGCCTGGCTAATTTTTTTGTATTTTTATTAGAGATGGGGTTTCACCATTTTGGGCAGGCTTGTCTTGAACTCCTGACCTTAAGTGATCTGCCCGCCTTGGCCTCCCAAAGTGCTGGGATTACAGGTGCAAGTCACCATGCCTGGCCCGTCTTTCCTTTTCCTTTCCTCTCCTCTCCTCTCCTCTCCTCTCCTCTCCTCCCCTCCCCCCCTCCCCTCCCCTCCCCCCCTCCCCTCCCCTCCCCCCCTCCCCTCCCCTCCCTTCTCCTCCCCTCCCTTTCTTTTCCCTTCCTTCCTTCCTTCCTTCTCTCCTTCCTTCCTTCCTTCCTTCCTTCCTTCCTTCCTTCCTTCCTTCCTTCCTTCCTTCCTTCCTTCTTTCCTCCCTCCCTCCCTCCCTCCCTGTCTCTCTCTCTCTCTTTCTCTCTTTCTCTCTTTCTCTCTTTCTTTCTTTCTTTCTTTCTTTCTTTCTTTCTTTCTCCCTTTGTCCCCAGGCTAGAGTGTAGTGGCATGATAACGGCTCACTGCAGCCTCAACCACCTGGACTGAAGTGGTCCTCCCATCTCAGCCTCCTGAGTAGCTGGGACCACAGGTGTGCCCCACCACACCAGGCTAAATTTTTCATTCTTTCTTTTTAAGAGATGAAGTCTCCCTATGTTGCCCAGTCTGGTCTGAAACTCCTGGGTTCATGCAATCCTCCCACCTTGACCTCCCAAAGTCCTGGGATTACAGGGTGAGCCACAGCTCCTGGCCACAGAATTTTTTTTTTTTTTTTAAAGAGAGACAGGGGTCTTACTATGTTGCCCAGGTTGGTCTCAAACTCATGGGCTCAAGCCATTCTCCTGCCTTGGCATCCCAAGATGCTGGGATTACAGGTGTGAGCCAATGCACCCAGCCTGTGGCCATAGGATTTTGTTTTACTACATAAACCTAGGTTGTAGGTTGCAGCTTTCTCTCTGTCGTTTTATCACTAACAAATTTGGTTGCCAAGGCAACCATGCAGCAGTTTAATCTCTTGACACGCATCCACCTAGGCTGGCGTCAGTGGCAGGAATTTGGGGTTGTATTTGGTGTTTTGTAAATTCTGTACCATTAAATTCCCTTCCCCACAAAAAGCATGTAGAAATGGCCATTCAGTGGCTGTGGAGATTCACACTTTCCCCTTCTAGTTCCGATTCTTTCTCTGTCTTCTTCCTCCCTGCCAATCAGACATGTGCAGAGAGCCCGTCAGAGAAAGAGTAAGAAGCAAGAGTACCTTGTGTCCAGGGAGAGGGTCGGCAGGGAGCAGTGCCTGGGGATAATCTCACATTAAAACCTGGAATTGTAGCCTCTACCGAAAAATTGGAAGATCTTGAAACACTGGGCCCACAGTTCCTCCGGAGGCGTGCTCTTTGTGCTAAGTACCAATGACTCCCTGCAGACAGGAGCCACATTCTCCACCAATCAGTGCCTCTCACTCACATTTTTGTGCCTGGTCCTGGCAGGCATCTATGTAGACATTTTTTTTCTTAGTCTTTGTTATTTATTTATTTTTGAGATGGAGTCTCCCTCTGTCACCCAGGCTGGAGTGCAGTGGTGCAATCTCACCTCACTGCAACCTCTGCCTCCCGGGTTCAAGCGATTCTCCTGCCTCAGCCTCCCAAGTAGCTGGGACTACAGGCGTGTGCCGCTGTACCAGGCTAATTTTTGTATTTTTAGTAGAGACGAGGTTTCCCCATGTTGGCCAGGCTGGTCTCAAACTCCTGACCTCAGGTGATCCACCCACTTTGGCCTCCCAAAATGCTGGGATTACATCGCACCCAGCCTAGCCTATTTATTTATTTATGTATTTAGAAAGCAGGTCTTGGCCAGGTGCGGTGGCTCATGCCCGTAATCCCCGCACTTTGGGAGGCTGAGGTGGGTGGATCACAAAGTCAGGAGTTCGAGACCAGCCTGGCCAATACAGTGAAACCCCGTCTCTACTAAAAACACAAAAATTAGTCGGGTGTGGTGGGGGGCGCCTCTAGTCCCAGCTCCTCAGGAGGCTGAGGCAGGAGAATCGCTTGACCCCGGGAGGCTTGGAGGTTGCAGTGAGCCAAAATGGTGCTACTGCACTCTAGCTTGGGCAACAGAGCGAGACTCTCTCAAGAAAAAAAAAAAAAAAAAAAAAAGAAAAGAAAAGAAAGCTGGTCTTAGGCTGGGCCTGGTGGCTAACGCCTGTAATCCCAGCACTTTGGGAGGCTGAGACAGGTGGATCACGAGGTCAGGAGATCAAGACTATCCTGGCTAACACGGTGAAACTCCATCTCTACTAAAAATACAAAAAATTAGCCAGGCGTGGTGGCCGGCGCCTGTAGTCCCAGCTACTTGGGAGGCTGAGGCAGGAGAATGGTGTGAACCCAGGAGGTGGAGCTTGCAGTGATCCGAGATTGCGCCACTGTACTCCAGCCTGGGCAACAGAGCAAGACTCTGTCTCAAAAAAAAAAAAAAAAATAGAAAGCTGGTCTGGCTCTGTTGCCCCACCTGGAGTGCAGTGGTGAGATCATAGCTCACCTGCAGCCTCAACCTCCCAGGCTCAAGTGATCCTCCTGCCTTAGCCTCCCATGTAGCTGAAACCACAGGCACGTGCCACCACACCCAGCTAATTTTATTTTATTTTTTATAGAGATGGAGGTCTCATTATGTTGTCCAGGCTGGTCTTGAACTCCTGGGCTCAAGTAATCCTCTCGTCTAAGTCTCCCAAAGGTTCAGGATTGGGATCACAAGCATGAGCCACCGTACCCCATCTTAGAAAGCTTTTAATTCACTAATTCTCAACTTGAGGGATGATGGAAGGATATTCTCTTAAAGATTTTTCAAACTACTTTTGTATACTGAAAAGACTCTAACACAACTCCTTCCTACCGTCCTTCTTCCCATCCTCTCCCCACGCACAGTGAAAGTCACTGTCAGAAACCCAAATCTCACTCCTGCCACGCTGTCAGTACTGAAGTATGGGATTTCCACCCACAAAGTTTGCCTGATCCTGCAGGAATATGTGTAGACGCTCACTCTCATTTCACACAACAGCATTCACGCCCCCTCCTCTCCAATCATCACTAGAGTCTGTAACCTAGCAACACAACATCCATTGGGGTAGCAACCTCTCACCAATTCATTCATCCCTTCAGTAGACATTGAGTGAGCTGCTCCCACGCCTGGGATAGGCAAGCACTCAGAATTCTAAGATTTGTTGAATGAATGAATGAAGACACAGGGATGAATGAGGCCCCAAAGGAGGTCATACTCTGGGAAGGACAAAAACAGACTAAAGGCCGGGTGCAGCGGCTCATGACTGTAATCCCAGCACTTTGGGAGGCTAAGGTGGGCAGATCACCTGAGGTCAGGAGTTCAAGACCAGCCTGGCCAACACAGTGAAACACTGTCTCTACTAAAAAGGCAAAAAATAGCCGGGCGTAGTGGTGCGTGTCTGCTACTCAGGAGGCTGAGGTAGAAGAATCTCTTGAACCCAGGAGGTGGAGGCTACAGTGAGCCAAGATCATGCCATTGCACTCTAGCTTGGGCAACAGAGACTCTGTCTCAGAAAAAAAAAGAAAAATAGACTAAAAAAAAAAGTTGTAGGTCAGGCGTGGTGACTCATGCCTGTAATCCCAGCACTTTAGGAGGTCAAGGCAAGTGGATCACCTGAGGTCAGGAGTTTGAGACCGGCCTGGCCAACATGGTGAAACCCCATCTCTACTAAATATACAAAAAATTAGCCAGGTGTGGTGGTGGGCAGCTGTAATCCCAGCTACTTGCGAGGCTGAGACAGGAGAATCGCTTGAACCCAGGAGGCAGAGGTTGCAGCGAGCTGAGATTGCACTGCTGCAATCCAGCCTGGGTGACAACAGTGAAACTCCGCCTCAAAAAAAAAAAAAAAAAAAAAAAAAAAGGCCAGGCATGATGGCTCATGCCTGTAATCTCAGAACTTTGGGAGGCCAAGGCGGGCGAATCACCTGAGGTCAGGAGTTCAAGGCCAACCTGGCCAACATGGTGAAACCCCATCTCTACTAAAAATACAAAAATAAGCCGGGTGTGGCGGCTGGCGCCTATAATCCCAACCCCTCTGGAGGCTGAGGCAGGAGAATATCTTGAACCCGGGAGGTGGAGGTTGCAGTGAGTCGAGATCATACCACGACATTCCAGCCTGGGTGACAGAGCAAGACTCCATCTCAAAAACAAACAAACAAAAAAGGTTGTAATACAGGCCATAACAGATGCATCTATGCATATGTAAATTGCAAGGAGGAAGCTACTGTCCTGTTTAGGAAAGTCAAGGAAAGGAGAGAGGACATTTCAGTTAGGCCTTTTTTTTTTTTTTTTTTTCTTTCAGAGAAAATCTCAAAGTCTCAATCTGTCCTTCAGGCTGGAGTGCAGTGGCACGATCTTGGATCTCAGCTCATTGCAACCTCCGCCTCCTGGATTCAAGAGATTCTCATGCCTCAGCCTCCCGAGTAGCTGGGATTACAGGTGTGCGCCACCGTGCCCAGCTAATTTTTGTACTTTTAGTAGAGATGGGGTTTCATCATGTTGGCCAGGTTGGTCTCGAACTCTTGATCTCAGGTGATCCACCTACCTTAGCCTCCTGAAGCGCTGGGATTACAGGCATGAGCTACCGCTCCCGGCCTCAGTTAGGTCTTGAGAGAGTGGCAGAAGTTGGTCACGATAAGAAGAAGGAACAGGAGGAACAATGCTCCAGGCAAAAAGAACATCACAAGCGAAGACCCCCAGGTATGGAACCGCAAGCTATGTCTGAAGCCACAGGGAAGTTCAATCAGTGGAGGAGAGGGTGCACCAAGATTCCTAAAATCTATACCCATGAAGGTTCAAGTCAGTCCCAAAGTTTAGACCGCAAGATCAGAGTTCTCTTAAAACAAAGGACAGACATCCCAGCATGGCCCACTCTAGCACAGGCACTGGACTGCCCTGGTCAGTAGAGTGTTTGCTGAATAAAGCTGAAGATGGAACAGAGACAGAAGGGAAAGGATGGGTGCTATGGCTCATGCCTGTAATCCTAGCATTTTGGGAGACTGAGGTGGGAGAATCACTTGAGCCCAGGGGTTTGAGACCAGCCTGGGTAACATAGTGAGACCCCATCTGGAAAGAGAGAGAGAGAGAGAGAAGGAAGGAAGGAAGGAAGGAAGGAAGGAAGGAAGGAAGGAAGGAAGGAAGAAAGGAAGGAAGGAAGGAAGGAAGGAAGGAAGGGAGAGACCCCATCTGGAAAGAAAGAAAGAGAGAGAGGGAGGGAGGGAGGGAGGGAAGAAAGGAAGGAAGGAAGGAAGGAAGGAAGGAAGGAAGGAAGGAAAGAAGGAAGGAAGGAAGGAAAGAAAGGGAAAAAAATTAGCTGGGATGGTGGCACATGCCTGTAGTCCCAGCCCCAGCTACTCAGGAGGCTGAGGTGGGAGGATCACTTGAACCTGGGAAGTTGAGGCTGCAATGAGCTGTGATTACGCCACTGCACTCCAGCCTGGGTGACACAGCAAGACCCTGTCTCAAAAAAAAAAAAAAAAAAAGGAAGGGAAAAGAAATGGGTGTCAACAGGAGCCATCCACATGCAGGCATGGCCAAGATGCAGAAAGCAGCTACCACCCATAGAACTGGGAAAACAAAGGCAAGAGGCTGAGGTTACAAGAACCTAAAAGCCTGGAAGAGCAGCTCCGTGGAGCTGGGACCTACTGCAGAGAAAGCTGTGTGTGACACACAGTGTGTCACCTCTCGCATGTCCTTGCAGCACTCACCATTCCTGTGCACCCCCAAGACTTCCTGCTGCATGCACCAACACTCAAATCCTGAAGGGCTTTCTCTGGCCACAGGAACATGCTCAGCCTGAACATGGGCAGTAAGGAAGTGCTAGAAAGTTAACGTTCCCAGGAGAAGCCTCAAATGATGGAAGGTGGGAGTTAGTGAATAAATGCTGAGCATTTTACTCCTAGACTAGAACAACCCTGAGGAGTGCTCCACACCCCCTAGATGGGAGCTGAGATGGGACTCTAGTTGTCAAAAGGGTAACCATTCATTAATGGAGCCTAGGCTGGGCGTGGTGGCTCATACTTGTAATCCCAGCACTTTGGGAGGCCAAGGTGGGTGGATCACCTGAGATCAGGAGTTCGAGACTAGCCTGGGCAATATGGTGAAACCCTGTCTCTACTAAAAAATACAAAAATAAGCTAGGTGTGGTGTCACACGCCTGTAATCCCAGCTACTGGAGAGGCTGGGGCAGGAGAATCACTTGAACCCAGGAGGTGGAGGTTGCAGTGAGCCGAGATCAAGCCACTGTACTCCAGCCTGGGTGACAGAGCAAGACTCTGTCTCAAAATATAAAAATAAAATAAAATAGGCCGGGCGCGGTGGCTCAAGCCTGTAATCCCAGCACTTTGGGAGGCCGAGACGGGCGGATCACGAGGTCAGGAGATCGAGACCATCCTGGTTAACACGGTGAAACCCCGTCTCTACTAAAAAATACAAAAAACTAGCCGGGCGAGGTGGCGGGCGCCTGTAGTCCCAGCTACTCGGGAGGCTGAGGCAGGAGAATGGCGTGAACCCGGGAGGCGGAGCTTGCAGTGAGCTGAGATCCGGCCACTGCAGTCCAGCCTGGGTGACAGAGCGAGACTCCGTCTCAAAAAAAAAATAAAATAAAATAAAAATAAAATAAAATAAAATAAATATTTAAAAAATTAAATAGTAATAATAATAAAATAAAATAGGCCAGGTGCAGTGGCCCATGCCTGTAATCCCAGCACTTTGGGAGGCCGAGGCGGGCAGATCACCTGAAGTCGGGAGTTCAAGACCAGCCTGACCAACATGGAGAAACCCTGTCTCTACTAAAAATACAAAATTAGCTGGGCGTGGCGGCGCATGCCTGTAATCCCAGCTACTCGGGAGGCTGAGGTAGGAGAATCACTTGAAGCCAGGAGGTGGAGGTTGTGGTGAGCTGAGATCACGCCATTGCAATCCAGCCTGGGCAACAGGAGCGAAACTCCGTCTCAAAAATAAAATAAAATAAAATAAAAATAGTGGACCCTGTGTATCAACCACACCCAGTATATCAGCTTCCTTACCATTCCCGGGGCACTTTCCCACTACTCAACTGGTGTTTCCAGGGATCTTTTTTCTTTTTTTTGTCGCCCAGGCTGGAGGGCAGTGGTGTGATCTCGGCTCACTTCAGCCTCTGCCTCCTGCGTTCAAGTGATTCTCGGGCCTCAGCCTCCTGAGTAGCTGGGACTACAGGTGTGAGCTAACACACCCGGCTAATTTTTGCATTTTTTGTAGAGAGGGGGTTTCACCATGTTGCGCCAGGTTGGTCTTGAACTCCTGACCTAAGGTGATCCACCCTCCTCGGCCTCCCAAAGTGTTGGGATTACAGGTGTGGGCCACCGCGCCCAGCCCCAGGGTTCATTTTTGAAATAAGCTACCTGCTCTCAAATCCTTGCCTAAGGATCTGCATTTGACGGAAGCTAAAACAAGATCTTATTGGAAGTGGCTCCAGAAATCAAGCTCTCAGGATGCAGTTTTGGAACTGGATCATTAGCCAGCCAAATGGCAAGAAGGAGCCTGTTATTGATATTCAGCTGGGTGGGGATAACCCCCAGCATGCGGCACCGGCACAGCTACTGAGTCTCACCTTTGGTAGATGAAGATGGGGTACAGCTGGCAGAAGATCCACTGGCTCGGGCCAACAACTCTATCGCTTGAAACATATGAGGGTAATAGTTACTGGAAGGATTGTAAACTGTTTGGCTATTTTTACTGCCAACTCTTTATAAAAGCCCACTTTGGGAGGCTGAGGAGGGCAGATCACTGGAGTCCCAGAGTTTGAGACCAGCCTGGGCAACATAGTGAAACCCTGTCTCTACTAAAAATACAAAAAATTAGCCAGGTGTGGTGTGCACCTGTAATGTAGTCCCAGCTACTTGGGGTGCTAAGGTGGGAGGATCACTTCAGCCCAGGAGGTTGAGGCTGCAGTGAGCTGCGATTGTGCCACTGCACTCCAACCTGGGCGACAGAGTAAGGCCCTGTCTCAAAAGAAAAAAAAGATAAGCTGGGTGTAGTGGCATGCACCTGTAGTCCTAGCTACTTGGGAGGTAGAGGCTGGAGGATCTCTTGAGCTCAGGAGTGTGAGCTGCAGTGAACCAGGATCAAGCCTCTACACTCCAGCCTGGGCAACAGAGTGAGATCCTGTGATTTTATTATTTTATTTTTTTGAAAGAAAAAAAAAAGCTCAAGGGAAAAAAAACAAAAACAAATAATAGGCTCAAGTCAGTTAATTATCAACTCAGAGCATGCTGTGAAAGCCGGAAAGTCTTTCTGGAGGCATTTAAAGAGAGTCTTATCTCCGTAGCCAGAGGATGGAGACTGCTGAAAATCCGGCCCAAGATTTTAAGAGTAGAAGAGTTGCAAAGGAGGTCGAATTCACAGCCTCAGCATGGCGTCACTGTGCTAGGGACTGGAGGGGAATGGGTCTCCGAGACCTAGAAGCAACATTTGAGTAGACACAGCTGAGAACCTTAAAATTTCAGATTCACTTTAACCACCTGGGACAGCAGACCTGGCCTCAATCCTGTACGAGGGGAAATTAGTAGAGGGATTCCCATTTCCTGGAGACCATGCAAAGTTCTCATGAAAGGCAGATGTCTTGGACAATGACACTTGCTCTCCTTGAAATCTGCCTTTTCTTGCCGTCAAGGCTTCTAGACCAAAAACTAAGGTCAGGTCTCAGCAAAAGAGCTTCAGAAATTGGCTAATCTGTTCCAGCAGGACAAGCAGAACATGCCTAGGAATGAATCTTGACAGTGTTGGACCAGGGAGAGTGGATTATAAAGCTGGCATGGGGAGAGTTTATTGACATGAGGGAACCCTCTCATAACTCAGTATTTAATATCCCGTCCAAGACTCCTGTGGTCAGTTTTTTTTTTCTTTCTTTCTTTTTTGAGAGGGGGTTTCGCTCTTGTTGCCCACGGCAACATTGCTGGAGTGCAATGGCGCAATCTCAGCTCACCGCAACCTCCGCCTCCTGGGTTCAAGTGAGTCTCCTGTCTCAGCTTCCTGAGTAGCTGGGATTACAGACATGCGCCACCACACCTGGCTAATTTTGTATTTTTAGTATAGATGGGGTTTCTCCATGTTGGTCAGGCTGGTCTCGAATTTCCTACCTCACGTGATCCGCCCACCTCGGCCTCGCAAAGTGCTGGGATTACAGGCGCCACCACCCCCGGCCTTATTTTATTTATTTTATTTATTTATTTTTTTGAGACAGAGTCTTGCTCTGTCACCATGTTAGCCAGGCTGGTCTTGAACCGCTGACCTCACGTGATCCACCTGCCTTGGCCTCCCCAAGTGCTGGGATTACAGGGGTGAGCCACTGTGCCTGGCCTGTAGTCAGTTCTAATACCCTCTGGAGTCACCCTTTATAAAGCTTGGAAACAATGATATTCTACAGTCAGTTGGGTGGAGATGCTGGACTTGCCTTTGCAGGCTGTGGAGGAAGTGATCAGAAACCTGAGAAAGCCATGAGAATGAATTTATTATGTAAAAGCAGAGAACCTGAGAGCTGACCACGACCTCCAGAAGACGCCATCTTCACTAAAGCAACACAGAATGCACCAGTGGGGGTCAACATTGTTGAGAAACTCTATGGTAGCCGTCCTTTTGGGCCAGGGTTTACATAAAAGCAGCAGCTATGGACCTGGACTCCCTGCTGCCAATACAGATGGTAGGATTTGAAAACAGCAGAGGTCAGGTGGTAGCACTTAATCATCAGAGACAAGGTAGACACAGTTACTGTAATGGGGAACAAAGCTGGAATGGCAATGAGGTGATCTTTAGCATACAGATCTGTGGTGACGGTCTTGGCAGATGGCTGAAGTCACCCATTAAATTGGAAAATCTCAATCTCTCACCTGTTTGAGAGGCTCTTATGCCTAAAACACATCAAATGAAAGGGGAGGCCAAGTCCCCTTGAGGAAGTAGTATCTTGACCATTACAGAGCAACACAGCCTCTGGCACCCAGTAGGCTACTACTGATCTGGCAAATGTATTCTTTTCGATGGTTACCTGAAAAAAAGCTCAAAGCAAATTGCATTTAACTGTGATGGATAGCAGGCCACATTCCCAGGGTATACCAGGGCTACCTCTCCTGCTTTCCATCACAATATAGTCTGAAAGAACCTCAATAGCTTGACACTGATCCTACCTTATAGCCCATCACTTTGAAGCTGCTGGTCTGATAGAATGTTAGAATGATGTCTAAAAGGCACTGCAGCAGTGCATAGCTGCTGTAATCCTCTGTATCAGGTCTGTAACTGCTCATGAGGCTGTAGTTAATATTTATAAATTGCCTCTTCCAGTACTTTTTCTTTTCTTTTTTTTTTTTTTTGAGACGGAGTTTCGCTCTTGTTGCCCAGGCTGGAGTGCAAAGATGCAATCTTGGCTCACTGCAACCTCCACCTCCCGGGTTCAAGCGATTCTCCTGCCTCAGCCTCCCGAGTAGCTGGGATTACAGGCATCTGCCACCATGCCCAGCTAATTTTTGTATTTTTAGTAGAGACGGGGTTTCATCATGTTGGCCAGGCTGGTCTTGAACTCCTGACCTCAGGTGATCCACCTGCCTCGGCTTCCCAAAGTGCTGGGATTACAAGCATAAGCCACCAAGCCCAGCAACTTTTTCTTTCTTTCTTTCCTTCCTTCTTCTCTCCCTTCCTCCTTCCATTCCTCCCTCCCTCCTTCCATTCTCACCTCCCCTCCCCTCTCTGTCTCTTTCTTTTTTTTCTTTTTTGAGACGGAGTCTCACTCTGTCGCCCAGGCTGGAGTGCAGTGGCGTGATCTTGGCTCACCGCAATCTCTGCCTCCCGGGTTCAAGCAATTATCCTGCCTCAGCCTCCCGAGTAGCTGGAATTTCAGGCGCTGGCACCATGCCTGGTTAATTTTTGTATTTTTAGTAGAGACAGGGTTTCACCATGTTGGCCAGGCTTGTCTCGAACTCCTGACCTCAAGTGATCTGCCCACCTGAGCCTCCCAAAGTGCTGGGATTACAGGTGCGAGCCACCAAACCAGGCCCCTTTCATTTTTGTTCTGTGATTGTGCTGGACATCCAAACTTCATTTCAAAAGGGTCTGAATTCTCAGGGGTCCTGCTTTGCTTTAATTTCCCATTAACTTATTATTCCCCATTAGTTTTTACTAGTGGGCATGGAATTACTAAGAAGTGCCACAGAATCTTCTGTGTTTCAGACATAGTTTTGCTGCCCGCATTGTAAAGCAACAACTCAATTTGGTAATCAGGATGAGTCATCCCAGCCAGTAGAGTAACCTCTTTCTTACCAGTTGAGAAGAGCAAAATGTCCAGATTCCAATTCAATGAAACCATACTTGTGTCCCCTCTTGTTGGCAAATACTCCTCTCTTGAGAACTAAGACCTTTAATCAGAGCTCAAAGCTATGGGAGCAGGAGTTAAAAATAGGTGTAATAGCTAGAGGAGCTACTCCTATTTCCAGACCTTCAAATCGCATTATATATTGACCACCGGTTCATAGCATATACCGCATTGTGTAAGACAGATCCCATTCTTTTCCGGCAGTTTTTCTCAACTGGGACCAGAACAGAATCTTCAACAGGCCATTCCAGCATTCTTTCAGGCCAGCTGCTTCTGGGTGATAGACTACATGGTAATATTAGTGAATTATATATACACATGCACATCGCTACTATGCTTTTGCTACGAATTTTGTTGTTGTTTTTTGATTTTTCTTGTTTTTTCTTTTTGAGATGGCTGTAGTGCAATGGCGCAATCTCAGCTCACTGCAACCTCTGCCTCCCAGGTTCAAGCCTCAGCCTCCCGAGTAGCTGGGGTAACAAGTGCCTGCCGCCATGCCTGGCTACTTTTTGTATTTCTAGTAGGAAAGGGGCTTTGCCATGTTGGCCAGGCTAGTCACAAACTCCTGACCTCAGGTGATCCACCTGCCTCAGCCTCTCAAAGTGCTGGGATTACAGGTGTGAGCCATCATGCCCAACCTGTTGTTTTTGAGAGATGGGGTCGCACTCTGTCGCCCAGGCTAGAGTACAGTCATGCTATCAGGGCTCACTGCAACCTTGACTTCCTAGGCTCGAATGATCCGCCTGCCTCAGCCTCCCGATCAGCCAGGCCACCTCGCCTAGCTAATTTAAATTTTTTTTTTTTTTTTGAGATGGAGTCTCACTCTGTCACCCAGGCTCGAGTGCAGTGGCATGATCTCAGCTCACTGCAAACTCCAACTCCTGGGTTCACGCCATTCTCCTGCCTCAGCCTCCCGAGCAGCTGGGACTACAGGCGCCCACCACTGTGCCTGGCTAATTTTTTGTATTTTTAGTAGAGAAGGGGTTTCACTGTGGTCTCGATCTCCTGACCTTGTGATCCACCCGCCTTGGCCTCCCAAAGTGCTGGGATTACAGGCGTGAGCCACTGCGCCCGGCTTAAAATTTGTTTTTGTAGAGATGGGGTCTCACTATGTTGTCCAGGCTGTTCTTGAACCCCTGGGCTCAAGTGATCCTCCTGCCTTGGACTCCCACATTGCCAGGATTATAGGAACGAGCCACCGTCCCCCACGTAGGAAACTTTTGGTTTTGTTTTTGAGATGGAGTCTTGCTCTGTCGCCCAGGTTGGAGCACAGTGATGCGATATTCATTCACTGTAACCTCTGCCTCCCGGGTTCAAGTGATTCTCCTGCCTCAGCCTCCCGAGTAACTGGGATTACAGGAGTGCCTGCCACTATGCCCGGCAAATTTTGTATTTTTAGTAGAGACAAAGTTTCACCATGTTGGCCAGGGTGATCTCAAACTCCTGACCTCAAGTGATCCACCCGCCTCAGCTTCCCAAGATGCTGGGATTACAGGCGTGAGCCACTGTGCCTGGCCAGAAATTATTTTTTTTGATCAGAAGCACTGTTGTGTGGATTACCTTGAAAGTGTGTAAGGCATTCTGAAAGTCCATGGACAGTGGCACTGGCAGAAGCAACAGACAGGGAAGGCCTATCCCATCAACAACACATATTTTTTCTAGTGAAGGCAAATTGTTGTCCCCTCCATGACAGAAGGTTTGTGATTCCATTATTATTATTATTATTATTATTATTATTATTATTATTATTTTGAGATGGAGTCTCGCTGTGTCGCCCAGGCTGGAGTGCAGTGGCATGATCTCAGCTCACTGCAAGCTCTGCCTCCCGGGTTCACGCCATTCTCCTGCCTCAGCCTCCTGAGTAGCTGGGACTACAGGCGCCCGCCACCTCGCCCAGCTAGTTTTTTGTATTTTTTTTTTAGTAGAGACGGGGTTTCACCATGTTAGCCAGGATGGTCTCGATCTCCTGACCTCATGATCCGCCTGTCTCGGCCTCCCAAAGTGCTGGGATTACAGGCTTGAGCCACCACGCCCGGCCCCTTTATGATTCCATTATAATCAATGCCCAGTAGGTGGCTGGCTGGTCCCCCTGGGGTATGGTGGCATGTTGAGGGGAGAGGAGGATTCAGTCTTGGTCTCTGCTGTTGGAGGGTTAAACACTCAGGAATAGTAGTAAGCAGCCGGGCATGGTGGCTCATGCCTGTAATCCCAGCACTTTGGAAGGGTGAGAAGGGCAGATCACCTGAGGTCAGGAGTTGGAGACCAGCCTGGCCAACATGGTGAAAACCCGTCTCTACTAAAAATACAAAAAATTAGCCGGGTGTGGTGGTGCACGCCTGTAATCCCAGCTACTTGGGAGGCTGAGGCAGGAGAATTGCTTGAATCCAGGAGGCAAAGGTTGTAGTGAGCATTGCACTCCAGCTTGGGTAACAAGAGCAAAACTGTCTTAAAAAAAAAATAGTAACCAGGTAAGTCTTGATAAGGGGATGGTCTTGTTTGGTTCCTGTCTAGCCCACATCCCTGTCCCATAGATCCACCGAACAAGCACTAGGTTGGCTGGGGAAAGAGGATGAGTGACATCCACAGAATATGTCATTTTGTCCACTTGATTACTGAGTCTTTTCTGCAGTAAATGTCCTTTGGAGACTATTCATATGAAACATGTTTGCACTGTCTGTTCTGAGAGGTCCATCCGCATGTACCTTTTCCCCAGATTTCCTGTTGCCTATCGTCCAGTCCTGTTCTTCCAAGTGTGTTAGCCACTGACCATTAGTCCAATTTCAGGCCATCTCCAAGTCCTAACCATATGGACAATTAAATATTCTGCTCCAAGTTCTGCCCCTTGGGAGGATTTCTCTCCATCATTGTCTTTCCAGGGAACTTTGATTGGGGTCATAATGCTGATGGGGTGACGGTGAAAGGCTGATGGGAGACTGATAATGGACGGATGAGGCAGACAACTCCTGAATCCACTGGCCAGTCACAGAGACAATCAGACTTATTGCCAATGGCATCTTCATGACAGTCCAAATCCAGAATGTGAGAAATTCTCAAGGACAATATTTATTTATTTTTCTGAGGCAGCGTCTCGCTTTGTCACCCAGGCTGGGGTGCAGTGGTGCGATCACTGCTTACTGCAAACTCCACCTCCTGGGTTCAAACAATTCTCCTGCCTCAGCCTCCCAAGTAGTTGGGATTTCAGGCACCTGGCACCATGTCCAGTTAATTTTTGTATTTTTAGTAGAGACAGGGTTTCACCATGTTGGCCAGTCTAGTCTCGAACTCCTGACCTCAAGCGGTCCGCCTGCCTTGGCCTCCCAAAGTATTGGGATTACAGGCATGAGCCACTGCGTCTGGCCAGCCGCTATGCCCGGTCATTATCTGGTTTCTTTTTTTTTTTTTTTTTTTTTTGAGACGGAGTCTCGCTCTGTTTCCTAGGCTAGAGTGCAGTGGTATGATCTCAGCTCACTGCAACCTCTGCCTTCCGGTTCAAGCGATTTTCCTGCCTCAGCCTCCTGAGCAGCTGGGACTGCAGGCGTGCCACCACGCCTGGGTAATTTTTGTATTTTTAGTAGAGACAGGGTTTCACCATATTGGCCAGGCTGGTCTTGATCCCCTGACATCATGATCCACCTGCCTTGGCCTCCCAAAGTGCTGGGATTACTTTTTTTTTTTTTTAAAGGAGGAAGAGGAAATGCTATGGGTTAAAAGGGGCTTAAGAGACATATCAGCCAAATACAATACATGGACCTGTTTGGATGGTGATTATAACAACCCAATTATAAAACAAAATCATTTATGAGACAATCAGGAAAATGTGAACACTGGCGATTGGATATTAGATGATACTAAGGAATTACTGCTAATTATTTTTAGGTGTGATAATTGTACTACAGATATGTTAAAGAAAAGTCCTTCCTGTAATCCCAGCACTTCGGGAGGCCGAGGCAGGTGGATCACGAGGTCAGGAGATCAAGACCATCCTGGCTAAAACGGTGCAACCCTGTCTCTACTAAAAATACAAAAAATTAGCCGGGCATGGTGGTGGGCGCCTGTAATCCTAGCTACTAGGGAAGCTAAGGCAGAAGAATTGCTTGAATCCCGGAGGCGGAGGTTGCGGTAAGCCAAGATCGGCCACTGCACTCCAGCCTGTTGCCACAGAGTGAGACTCTGTCTCAAAAAAAAATTAGCCGGGTGGCTCAAGCCTGTAATCCCAGCACTTTGGGAGGCCGAGACGGGCGGATCACGAGGTCAGGAGATCGAGACCATCCTGGCGAACACGGAAACCCCGTCTCTACTAAAAAAAATACAAAAAAACTAGCCGGGCGAGGTGGCCGGCGCCTGTAGTCCCAGCTACTCGGGAGGCTGAGGCAGGAGAATGGCGTAAACCCGGGAGGCGGAGCTTGCAGTGAGCTGAGATCTGGCCACTGCACTCCAGCCTGGGCGACAGAGCCAGACTCCATCTCAAAAAAAAAAAAAAAAAAAAAAAAAAAAAATTAGCCAGGCATGGTGGCACATGCCTGTAGTTCCAGCGACTAAGAGGCTGAGATAGGAAGATCACTTGAGCCCTGGAGGTGGAGGCTGCAATAAGCCTGGAAGACTGATAGAGACCCTGTATAAAATATAAAATAAAAGGCAGCTCAGATGTAACATGGCCAAATCCTATTTTGATTCCCCCATTCTCTCATATCTGCTCCTTGCCCATTACAGTTAAGAACCCCTTCAATCCACCCAGGGTCTCATCTTTGAAGCTCTCTTTTCCTCAAGTTCCCACTTCAATCCATCAGCCAATGTGGTCACTTCCACCTCCAATTAGTGCCCTGAATCAGCCTCTTCTCATCAGCGCCACTGCTCCACCCAGCTCAAGGTCTTACGTGGGCCGCCTGATGTCCCAGAAAGCATGGGGACGGCTTACAGATGTCACTTAAGTCTTTTCACTCCTTTAACCGCTTTTTAATTCCCTTTATCATCACCTCCTAGGAACATCTTTATCTCCACTCTAACATTTTTATCTCCCCGACTTTTAAAGTTTTCTAAACAAACAATGGGCCTTTCATCCATTGTTTCAGGGGGCATATGCTGAAATATGACACGATGTCAGGGATTTGTTTCACAATAATAGGGAGGAAAAGCGGGTAGGGGCTGGGGATAGAAAAAAAACATGATCAGGAGTTTCTCCTTCTGTGTGGAGGGATGCTTGCCAGGAGCTCACTTTACCATCCTGACTTTTGTTTATGTTCAAAATTCTCCATAATGAAAACCCGAGATTACCAACTCCTCTGTAACTGACTTTACGGACAAGAACTCTTTTATCGGGTGCTTAAGGTCAGACCTAGTTACTGCGATCAGTGACAATTTAGTGAGGGCTTACTGTTAGTAACAACTGTCAAGTGCGGCGATGATAGGTAATAATGCCTGCTCCAGGGCGGCAGGGACCGAGTGCTTCCTCGGAGGAGCTCCCGACCGCAGCCCAAGCACCCAGATCCCCGCCTGCTCCAGGCCGGCGCCCGAGGCACCTCGGCGGAAGCCGGGAGCAAGCGCAGCTCGGGCGGCCAGAGCTCCGCCCTCCCCGAGGCCTTGCACGTGCAGCCTGGGGACTCCGCGGCGCGTCCCTCCCTGCCCCCACCGCGGGCACGTGACCTGCCGCCCTGGGGCCCGGGAGGACTACGGCCGCAGAACGTCGTAGAGGATCAGGGAAGGTTCAGGGTCGACCTCCAGACTCAGTCTTTGGGTTGGGTGGCAGGGTGGGGGCCGTAGGGTGAGGAGATCTCGAGTTTAGGCCATAAGAAAGATCAGAAAGAGAAGAGCCCGAGAGAGACGTGGCCCATATTGGCCCCGGGGCTTGGGAGGGCGGGTCCCGGCTGGGGTTCGTGGGGGTTTGGACCCACTCGGCCCCCGGGACGCGAGCGCGGCGGGGATCCGGGCGCTCGAGGCTGCGCCGAGAGAGGGCGCCGGCCCAGGTGCGGCCTCTGGGTGTGGCTGGACGAAGCCAGCCCAGGCGGCCCGGATTGTCGTCCTCTGCGGAAGCGGCCCGGGCGCGGGAGCCGCGGCGTCGCTAGCCCCGGAGCCCCGCGACTCCGCCGCCCCGCGCGCCCTTCCTTTGTGTCTCCCAAGCAGGGGTGAACAAAAACCACTTGGATTTGATTTTTCTGTGCGAGTTCCCTTTTTTCTAAGTTCGGGGCCCCACCCTCCCCCAGCGGCGCGCGCCCCCGGGGTGTCCGCCCCCTCCCCCTCCAGCCCAGCCCTGGGCGGGGCAGACGCCCTTGGAGTCGGGAGAAAAGACTTTGTGATTTCAAAACCCACACGACCCGAGCTGGGCTGCGGAAATGGCGCCCATGTCCTGGCTCCGGCCAGGTCGTGATCAGGAGACAGGTGTGGCCCCGGGACCCGTTTGGAGAGCAGAGGGGACAGAAGTGGGTGCTGGGGAGCTTGTGGCCCTGCGCCCCCCGCCCAGCCCCCGCTGCCGCATTTCGGAGCTGGGCGCGGCAAAGGAGGGCCGGGACGCAGGCAGGGGGAGTGGGTTGAGCGGGGCCTGCTGCAGGGAAACCCGGAGAAGCAGGAGGCCGGGCGGGGCGGGGCGGGACGGTGAGTCCTTCATTGCTTCTGTAACAGACTAAGGAGCCTTTCCCCACCGCATCCCCTTTATACTGGGTAGGGGTTCGAAGGCACAGGGACAGAGTATACAGGACACTGCTTGAGGGACAGGTAGCGCGTCCACCCACGATCTGTGCAACCTCATCAAGTCACCTCTCTGAGCCTCAGTTTCCCAGTATAATGGAAACGGCAATTTTAAATGACACATGAGTGCCTGGCACCCATTGAGCTCAGAAAATGAAGAGCCACGTCTCTGGGCCCCCTTGCTCCTGAGGGAAATGCACACACAAACCTAGAAAATGTGCTTGTAATGCACAATGTGGGACAAACCCAGTCACTCTCGTTTCATTCTCCCTTCCATCGAATATTCTGAGGCTTCGGCGCCAGCCCTTTGCTGGAGGCTGCCGAGATGAAGGCAGCACGCTTGGCCTGGCGAAGCCAATAAAAGAGCAGGCTCCCCTCCTGGGGCCAGGTGTCACCACAGAAGCAGGCCCTGGAAGATGCCAGGAGCCAGCCCAGGGCCCTGTCCTGCCCCAGGCCCTTCTGCGGGGAGAGCCCAGGATTTCCAGGTCCTGCCCTGCACTTGGAGATTTGCTCCCTAACAGGTTTTTGGTTTTGCTTTTTTGAATAGAGACGGGGTTTTGCCGGGTTGCCCAGGCTGGTCTCAAACTCCCGGGCTCAAGCAATCCTCCCGCCTCAGCCTCCCAGAATTCTGGGATTACAGGCGTGAGCCACTATGCCCAGCCTGTTTTGTTGTTGTTGTTGTTGTTTTTTGAGACGGAGTCTCGCTCTGCCGCCCAGGCTGGAGTGCAGTGGCCTCGGCTCACTGCAAGCTCCGCCTCCCGGGTGTACGCCATTCTCCTGCCTCAGCCTCCCGAGTAGCTGAGACTACAGGCACCCGCCACCTCGCCCGGCTAGTTTTTTGTATTTTTTAGTAGAGATGGGGTTTCACCGTGTTAGCCAGGATGGTCTCGATCTCCTGACCTCGTGATCCGCCCGTCTCGGCCTCCCAAAGTGCTGGTATTACAGGCGTGAGCCACCGCGCCCGGCCTGTTTTGTTTTTTTAGAGACAATCTCTCTCGCCTCACTTTTTTTTTTTTTTTTTTTTTTTGAGACAGTGTCTTACTCTGTCACCCAGGCTGGAGTTCAGTGGTGCGGTTTTGGCTCACTGCAACCTCTGCCGCCCAGGTTCAAGTGATTTTCCTGCCTCAGACTCCCGAGTAGCTGGGATTACAGGCACCTGCCACCGCGCCCTGCTAATTTTTGTATTTTTAGTAGAGACGGAGTTTCACCATCTTGGCCAGACTGGTCTTCACCGGCTTCGACCTCCCAAAGTGCTGGGATTACAGGGGTGAGCCATCGCACCTGGCTGGCCTCACATGTTTTTAAAAGGTCCAGTGGCCTGATGGCTCTTGGTGCTCTTCCAGATGATGGTAAAATCTCAGTGTGGACCCAGAGAAGACCGACCCTGACATCCTTTTTTCTTGACACATCTGATGAATTTTGATGAGCTCGGAAGGGAACTCCATTTCTCCTCAGCTGTCCTGAGTTCTGCAGTGCTTAGCGTCTGATGTCTTCATCTTCCTTCAGTTTCAACACTGTGTATAACTTAGTCCTCTTCAGGACCTGTCCCCCGGCTCTGGAGAGGGACCAAAGCTGTCTAGTAGGTGAATAGTGAGTAACTGGATGAAGTGTTCTTTTTTTTTTTTTTTTTTTTTTTTTTTTTTTTGAGACGGAGTCTCGCTGTGTCGCCCAGGCTGGAGTACAGTGGCCGGATCTCAGCTCACCGCAAGCCCCACCTCCCGGGTTTACGCCATTCTCCTGCCTCAGCCTCCCGAGTAGCTGGGACTACAGGCGCCCGCCACCTCGCCCGGCTAGTTTTTTGTATTTTTTAGTAGAGACGGGGTTTCACCGTGTTAACCAGGATGGTCTCGATCTCCTGACCTCGTGATCCGCCCGTCTCGGCCTCCCAAAGTGCTGGGATTACAGGCTTGAGCCACCGCGCCCGGCGATGAAGTGTTCTTTTGTCTCTCTGAATGCTCCCCAGAGCCATAAGGAATTAATAATCTTAGCTACCGGGCTGGGAGCAGTGGCTCACACCTGTAATCCCAGCACCTTGGCAAGCCAAGGTGGGAGGATCGCTTGAGGCCAGGAGTTGGAGACCAGCCTGGGCAACAGTGAGGCCCTGTCTCTACAAAAAACAAACAACAACAACAACAAAAACCTCGGCTGCCACTCAGTGAGTATCTATGCTGTGCCAGAGACTACTTCAAGTACTAAATTCACACATCATGTATAGAGACGGGAGTGCGGTAGGAGACGGCAGAGACAGGTCACTCAGGAAGTTAAGCCAAGCCCTGCCGCTGCGTGAACTGCGCAGGCAACGAGCATTCCACCTTGCCCTGCTGGGTATGCACAGTCTCAGTGTGGTATTCCTAGTGCTGCCTGCGTGGGTGCCAGAGGCAGCTCGGGGCGGGGCTATCATTTGGGAAGCTAGAAGGACCAGCAGCTTAGGCAGGGTCCAGTTCCTATTGATGCTACCCTGAAATGTCCCTCAATTCCCTCGAGGTCTCACCATTTGTCCCTAGATCATCACACAGAGTCCTTCCTTGCCAACTGCCAGTGCTCCTTTTTTTTTTCTTTTTTTGAGACAGTTTCTTGCTGTGTTGCCAGGCTGGAGTGCAGTGGTACGATCTCGGCTCACTGCAACTTCCGCCTCCCGGGTTCAAGCAATTCTCCCGCCTCAGCCTCCCGAGTAGCTGGGACTACAGCTAATTTTTTTTTTTTTTTTTTTTTTTTAAGTAGAGACGGAGTTTCAATATGTTGGCCAGGATGGTCTCGATCTCTTGACCTCATGATCCGCCCGCCTAGGCCTCCCAAAGTGCTAGGGTTACAGGTGTGGGCCACCGTGCCCAGCACCCCCCCCCCCTTTTTTTTGAGATAGGATCTCACTCTGTCACTCAGGCTGGAGTGCAGTGGCATGATCTGGGCTCACTCCAACTTCTGACCCCTGGGCTCAAGTGATCCTCCTACCTCAGCCTCCTGAGTAGCTGAAATTACAGAAGTATGCCACCATGCCTGGCTAATTTTTGTATTTTAGTAGAGACAGGGTTTCACCATGTTGGCCAGGCTTGTTTTGAACTCCTGGCCTCAAGTGATCCACCTGCCTTATCCTCCCAAAGTGCTGGGCTTACAGGTGTGAGCTACCGTGCCTGGCCTCAGTGCTCCCATTTTAATCCATCCCTACCCTGAATATTACTAAACATTTTAATTCCATCATTTCTTTTTCTTAGATATGAGGCCTCACTGTCACCCAGGCTGGATTGCAGAGGCACGATCATAGTTCACTACAGCCTCTAATGCCTAGGTTCAAGTGATCCTCCCACCTCAGCCTCCATAGTCCTTAGCTGGGACTACAAGTGTGCACCATCATGCCTGGCTAATAATTCCATCCTTAACCCTCTGCGAGGGATGCCATTTGCCTTCTGAATAAACCCAGACTCCTTCAGGAGGCTTACAAGGCCCTGGGCCACATTTTTAGCCTTTCCTCCATCCACTCCACCACAGACTTTAAGATGCAGCAAAAATGGTTCTCACTTTCTTGCCTTACCACAGCTGTGCCATCCACCTGTCGTGCCCACTGCCCATCTGCCTCTTCGGGCAGGACTGTGTGGATTGGATGCTGCCAGATCATAGTGGCCTGTTCACTCTCCTGGTTCCTCCTCAAGGACTGAGCTCTTCGATTGCATGTCAGTCTTATTGTACTTGGACTCCCTTATGTCTACTATGGCATATGTGGAGTGAGTGAGTGAGTGAATGAATGAATGAATGAATGGGTTAAGATTTGGACCAGCTTGTCCGGGAGGGGTCCAGTGAGTTTCGAAGATGTACCTCAAGCCAATAATCATAATCAGGTTGCATGCCTACCCAATGTCAGCAGAGGAGACCAGAGACCAGCGGGCAGGTCCCTGGCCTGGCCAGAGGGTACTGCCAAAGCATGTGTGAGAAGTTCCATCTTCCCGTCCCTCATCTCAGGCCAGCTCTTTTGACAATCCCAGAAAACAGATATGAGGCCTTTCGTTTTGTTTAGAGACAGAGTCTGTTTCACTTCACATTTTTTTTTTTTTTTTTTTTAATTGAGACGGAGTCTCGCTCTGTCGCCCAGGCTGGAGTGCAGTGGTGTGATCTTGGCTCACTGCAAGCTCTGCCTCCCGAGTTCATGCCATTCTCCTGTCTCAGCCTCCTGTGTAGCTGGAACTATAGGCACCCGCCACCACGCCCAGCTAATTTTTTTTTGTATTTTAGTAGAGACGGGGTTTCACCGTGTTAGCCAGAATGGTCTCAATCTTCTGACCTCGTGATCCACCCGTCTCGGCCTCCCAAAGTGCTGGGATTACAGGCGTCAGCCACTGTGCCTGGCCACCTCACATGTTTTTAAAAGGCCCAGTGGGGCTGGGTGCAGTGGCTCACACCTGTAATCCCAGCACTTTGGGAGGCTAAGGTGGGCGGATCACCTGAGGTCGGGAGTTCAAGACTAGTCTGGCCAACATGGCAAAACCTCATCTCTACTAAAAATAAAAAAATTAGCAGGGCGTGGTGGCAGGCACCTGTAATCCCAGCTACTCAGGAGAATCGCTTGATCATGGGAGGTGGAAGCTGCAGTGAGCTGAGATCGTGCCACTGCACTCTAGCCTGGGTGACAGAGTGAGATTCCATTTCAAAGAAATAAATAAATAGGCATAGCGCAGTGGCTCATGCCTGTAATCCCAGCACTCTGGGAGGCCGAGGTGGGTGGATCACCTGAGGTCAGGAGTTTGAGACCAACCTGGCCAACATGGTGAAACCCCATCTCTACTAAAAACGCAAAAATTATCCAGGCATGGTGGCACACTTTTGTTATTCCAGCTACTCGAGAGGCTGAGGCAGGAGAATCGTTTGAACCCGGGAGGGGGAGTTTGCAGTGAGCTGAGATTGCACCATTGCCCTTCAGACTGGACGATAGAGCGAGACTCCATCTCAAAAATAATAACAATAAAAAATAAAGTGGGGGGTCCAAGGGTGAGGGCCCCTCCACACTTACCCCCCTTCAGACCAGCTCAGGCCCCTGTTACCTTTTGGCTGAGGCAACTTCCAAAATGCAAAGTGTGCAGAGCCATGCCCATCACGGAACAGCTGCTCTTCTACTCAAATGGCTTCAGTGGTTCTAGATAATCTGCCTTGCTGACCCTTTTGGGACAAATAGAGTGTGGATCAGCCATAATGTATATGTTCCCCATTAAAAGGAACATCTGGGAAAAAAAAAAAAAAAAAAAGCTGGGCGTGGTGGCTCACACCTGTAATCCTAGCACTTTGGGAGTCCAAGGTGGGAGGGTCACTTGAGTCCAGGAGTTTGAGACTAGCCTAGGCAACATGGCGAAACCCCATTTTTACAAAAAAAAAAAAAAAAAAAATTAGCCAGGTATAGTGTAGTGGTGTGCATCTGTAGTGCCAGCTACTCTGGAGGCTGAGGGAGAATTGGTTGAACCCGGGAGGCGGAGGTTACACTGAGCTGAGATCACACCACTGCACTCCAGCCTGGGCGACAGAGCGAGACTGTCTCAAAAAAAAAAAAAAAAAAAAAAAGAAAAAAGAAAAAAAGAAAAGAAAAATGAAAGAAAAAGAAAGAAAGAACATCTGCATTCTACCTCTGTAAATTGTCTCCTACCACCTGGGCTCATTTCTCTCCCACGTTTACCACCACCATCCCTGACCCAGCTCAGACCTAGTTTAATTTTTGCCTTGACCACCGTAACAATTTCCACACCATCTTCCCACTTCAGGCATCCATTTGCTCAACAAATATGTATTGAATCTATTGCTGGGGCTAGGAGCTGGGGACTGAACAAGGAGCCAAAGAGATCCTTGGCCTACCTCCTAGAGCTGGTGGGCTAGCAGAAAACATGCACCAAGCAGGCAACTGTCAAAACCCAGGGATGCTGAGTGTAAAGACGTAGGGGGCCAGGGGCAGTGGCTCACACCTGTAATAACAGCACTTTGGGAGGCTGAGGCGGGTGGATCACCTGAGGTCAAGAGTTCAAGACCCAACCTGGCAAACATGGTGAAACCCTGTCTCTACTAAAAATACAAAAATTAGCCGGGCGCGGTGGCTCACGCCTGTAACCCCAGCACTTTGGGAGGCCGAGACGGGTGGATCACGAGGTCAGGAGATCGAGACCATCCTGGCTAACACTGTGAAACCCCGTCTCTACTAAAAATACAAAAAATTAGCCGGGCGTGGTGGCGGGCACCTGTAGTCCCAGCTACTCGGGAGGCTGAGGCAGGAGAATGGCGTAAACCCGGGAGGCGGAGCTTGCAGTGAGTGGAGATCGCACCACTGCACTCCAGCCTGGGCGACAGAGCGAGACTCTGTCTCAAAAAAAAAAAAAAAACAAAACAAAAAAACCAAAAATTAGCCGGGCGTGGTGCATGCGCCTGTATCCCAGCTACTCAGGAGGCTGAGGCAGGAGAATAACTTGAACCCGAGGGGCAGAGGTTGCACTGAGCCGAGATCCCACCACTGCACTCCAGCCTGGGCAACAGAAGGAGACTTCATCTCAAAAAAAAAAAAAAAAAACAAAACAAAACAGAATAGTACTAACGCCTAACACTTATTGAGCAATTACTATGTGATGGGCATTGTTCCAAACAATTTAAGGAGTTTAATCCTTAAAGCTTTTAATCCTCACAAGGTAGTTGTACTATTTTTATTCTCAATTTACAGACCAAAAAAAAAATGACAGGCACAGTGGTTCACGCCCGTAATCCCAGCATTTTCGGAAGCCGAGGAGGTGTATCGTGAGGTCAGGAGTTTGAGACCATCCTGGCCAACATAGTGAAACCCTGTCTGTACTAAAAATACAAAAATTAGCCGGGCGTGGTAGCATGTGTGTGCCTGTAGTTCCAGCCACTTGGGAGGCTAAGGCAAGAGAATCACTTGAACTGGGGAGGCAGAGGTTGCAGTGAGCCGAGATCATGCCATTGCACTCCAGCCTGGGTGACAGAGCGAGACTCCATCTCAAAAACAAAACAAAAAAAGAAGCTGAGAACTAGACATTGTTGGATGGAGTCTCAGCTTCTTCAGAAAACAGTTGATGGAATCTTCCCTTAAATACAAATCCCATCATCTATTTCTAGGCTTAAAACCCTTCAGCTGGTTGGGCATGGTGGCTCATGCCTCTAATCCCAGCACTTTGGGAGGCCGAGGTAGGCGGATCACAGTCAGGAGTTTGAGACCAGCCAGGCCAACATGGTGAAATCCCATCTCTACTAAAAATACAAAAGTTAGCTGGACGTGGTGGTGGGCACCTGTAACCCCAGCTACTTGGGAAGCTGAGGAAGGAGAATTGCTTGAGCCTGGTGGGGCGGAGGTTGCAGTGAGCCAAAATCGTACCACTGGACTCCAGCCTGGGCAACAGAGTGAGACTCCATCTCTAAATAAATAAATAAATAAATAAATAAATAAATAAATAGAAACCCCTCAGCCTCAAAACCCTTCAGTGGCTCCTTATCCTGGGGATAAAGACCAACTTCAGTGCCCTCCAGCAAAATCTGGCCCCACTTCCCTCCTCCATCTCCCTAATCTCCCTGATGTCTGGTCTTTGGTGCCTGGTGTTTCCCACCTGAGGGCTGCTCAGGAATCTTCCTTTGGCCCAGACAGCATGTCCTGGGGACACCCCACTCCTTCCTTCTCTGGCCACTCACCTTAAAGGTGACCTCGCTCATAGCATCCTTCTCTGTTCCTTCCTAATACCTACCCCGTGTAAGAAATTAGACATACACTGATTTTTCTTGTTTATTGCCTTCCGGGGGAAGCGCAGTCAGTTTTGTCACCCCCCAGGGCCTGGCACCTAGCAGACACTGGGCAGAGTCTGGGTAAAGAGCGGAGGCAGTTCCGTGTCTCAGCCATCCACAGTCCCCCTGGAGTGACCTGTGTCTCATCTGTTGTCCAAGAGACTTGACCTCGTCCTGACACTTGCTCCCAATTCACCTGGCTATAGAGGCTATGTCTTCTGAGAAGCCCTCTCTGGCCACCCACTGGGTTTTCACACATACTGTAATTGTCCCTCTCTAATTGTCATACCAGAGTACCCCTGCTTCTCCTGGAGCTTACATTCCAGTGAAAGAAGGCAGAAAAAGGAAAAAATATATATGGAGGGAAGGGAGTAGTTCTTTTTTTTTTTTTTCTTTGAGACGGAGTTTTGCTCTTATGCTCAGGCTGGAGTGCAATGGCGTGATCTCGGCTCACTGCAACCTCCGCCTCCTGGGTTCCAGCGATTTTCCTGCCTCAGCTTCCCGAGTAGCTGGGATTACAGGCATGCACCACCATGCCAGGTTAATTTTGTATTTTTAGTAGAGACAGGGTTTCTCCATGTTGAGGTCAGTCTGGTCTTAAACTCTTGACCTCAGGTGATCTGCCTGCCTCAGCCTCCCAAAGTGCTGGGATTATAGGCATGAGCCCACACCCGGCCTCTTTTTTTAATTTTTATTTTTTGAGACAGAGTCTCATTCTGTCACCCAGGCTGGAGTGCAGTGGCGCCATCTTGCTCACTGCAGCCTCCTCCTCCTGGGTTCAAGTGATTCTCCTGCCTCAGCCTCCTGAGTAGCTGGGACTACAGGTGCCCGCCATCACTTCCAGCTAATTTTTATATTTTTAATAGAATTGGTGTTTTGCCATGTTGGCCAGGCTGGTCTGGAACTCCTGACCTCAACTGATCTGCCCGCCTGGGCCTCCCAAAGTGCTGGGATTACAGGTGTGAGCCACCACACCCTGCCATTGGTAGTTCTTGTGGGAAGAGAGGGGGCAGCTCTGGGGTGACATCTAAGACCTGAGGAGGAGAGGTCCTGGGGAGCAGTTGGCTATCTGTGGGAAGAACAACCCAGGCCTTGCAGAGACCCTACCTTGATGGAGTGGAGACCATGGAGGAGCTAAGCGAGCAAGGGACAGAGAGAAGAAGGCAGGGAGGGAGTAGGGGGCCTTCGAGCATGGAAGTCTCAAAACCAGCAAATGGACTTCAGCTTTCACTTGGAGATGGGGAGACTTTGCAGGGTTTTAAGCGTGGGACGGACATGGTCTGACTTAAAGGAGCCAGCCAGCTTTCAGTGGACCAGCCATGGCAGGCTGAATCCTAAGGAGAGAGACATGTTAATTAGACTCTGAGCTGGCCCCTGGGGGCTCCCAGGGTAGTGTGGTACCCCCAGTCAATCAGATTTGCACCGTACAAAGGTCACTCCCACCAGCACATGGGAACGTTTTGACCTATGTAGTGTGTCCCGATAAAGATTTATTAAATATAAATGGGCCAGGCAGGGTGGCGCACGCCTGTAACCCCAGCATTTTGGGAGGCTGAGGCTGGTGGATCACTTGAGGTCAGGAGTTCGAGACCAGCCTGCCAACGTGGTGAAATCCCATCTCTACTAAAAATACAAAAATTATCCAGATGTGGTGGCACATGCCTGTAGTCCCAGCTACGCAGGAGGCTGGGGCAGGAAAATTGCTTAAACTCAGGAGGCAGAAATTGCAGCGAGCCAAGATTGTGCCACTGCACTCCAACCTGGGTGACAGAGCAAGGCTCCGTCTTAATAATAAAAATAAATAAATAAATAAAATAGGCCAGCCACGGTGGCTCATGCCTGTAATCCCAGCACTTTGGGAGACCAAGGTAGGCAGACACCTGACACCTGAGGTCAGTAGTTTGAGACCAGGCTGGCCAACATGGTGACACCCTGTTTCTACTAAAAATACAAAAAATTAGCCAGGCATGGTGGTGCACACTATAATTCCAGCTACTTGAGAGGCTGAGGCAGGAGAATCGCTTGAACTCAGGCGGCGGAGGTTGCAGTAAGCTGAGATCGTGCCAGTGGACTCCAGCCTGGGCTACAGAGTGAGACTTCATCTCAAATAATAATAATAATAATAATAATAAGTGGCTGGCCGTGGTGGCTCATGCCTGTAATCCTAGCACTTTGGGAGGCTGAGGAGGGCAGATCACGAGGTCAGGAGATCAAGACCAGCCTGGTTAACACAGTAAAACCTCATCTCTACTAAAAATACAAAAAATTAGCCAGACATGGTGCCATGCGCCTGTAGTCCTAGCTACTCAGGAGGCTGAGGCAGGAGAATCGCTTGAACCTGGAAGGCGGTGGTTGCAGTGAGCCGAGATCTCGCCACTGTAGTCCAGCCTGGGTGACAGAGTGAGACTGTCTCAAAAAAAGTAAATAAATAAAAAATAAATAAAATAAAATAAAAAAGTCCCGGTGTGGTGGCTCACGCCTGTAATCCCAACACTTTGGGAGGCCGAGGCAGGTGGATCACCTAAGCTCAGGGATTTGAGGCCAGTCTGGCCAACATGGTGAAACCCCGTATCTACTACAAATACACAATTAGCCAGGTGTGGTGGCACATGCCTGTAATCCCAGCTACTTGGGAGGCTGAGGCAGGAGAATCACTTGAAGCTGGGAAGCAGAGGTTGCAGTGAGCTGAGATCACGCCTCTGCCTGGACAAAAAGAGCAAAACTCAGTTTCAGAAAAATCAATCAATCAATAAAAATAAAATAAAATTAAAAAATTAAGGGACAAGTTCTGATTTTTCCTTTTTCTATTTTCCTGCTTGCCTTCTTCCTTCCAAAATATTTATTTATTTATTTATTTATTTTTTTGAGACAGAATTTTGCTCTTGTGCAGGCTGGAGTGCAGTGGTGCGATCTCGGCTCACTGCAACCTCTGCCTCCTGGGTTCGAGCAATTCTCCTGCCTCAGCTTTCTGAGTAACTGGAATTACAGGTGCCCGCCACCACGCCCGGCTAATTTTTTGTATTTTTAGTTCAGAAGGAATTTCTCCATATTGGTCAGGCTGGTCTCAAACTCCTGACCTCACGTGATCCGCCCGCCTCAGTCTCCCAAAGTGCTGGGATTATAGGCGTGAGCCACCGTGCCCGGCTGAAATATTTATTAAAAGCCTGTTATACTAACAGCAGTCCTAGATTATAACCCCTAGAATAAAATATCCACAAATCCATACTGATATAAATGAATAATCGAACAAATAAATAAATAAATGGTTGGGGAGAGAGGAAGGGACAGCTCTTTCTTACAGAAAAAAATCTAATTAACAAATGCAGAAGGAGGCTGGGCATGGTGGCTCACACCTGTCATCCTGAGATGGGAGGATCACTCGAACAATCAAGTCGCTAAGATTGCACCACTGCACTCCAGCCTGGGTGACAGAGTGAGACTTCATCTCTAAATAAATAAATAAGTCACTCAATAGATCAATAAACAGGAATGAGAGAAATAGAAACTCAACATTAGGCTGGGCGCGGTGGCTCATCCCTGTAATCCCAGCACTTTGGGAGGCCGAGGTAGGAGGATTACTTGAGGTCAGGAAGTCAAGAACAATCTAACCAACATCGGGAAACCCTATCTCTACTAAAAATATAAAAACTAGCAGAGCGTGGTGGTGTCCACCTGTAATCCCAGCTTGGGAGGCTGAGGCACGAGAATTGCTTGAACCTGGGAGGTGGAGGTTGTAGGGAGCCAAGATCTCGCCACTGCACTCTAGCCTGGGCGATAGAGTGAGACTGTGTCCCGAAAAAAAAAAGAGAAACTCAACATTAGAACACCAATCATAATTGTTACAGACAAGATCCTCCAATGGGTGCTAAAATGTGTGGGTAAAAGTTTAAAGAGAAATAGAATATTGGCATAATCTCAAAATATCTCCCCCCAAAGGTTTATTAGCTGCAAATGCAAAGATAATTCTACAGATAATAACTGGACGATGGAGAAACCTTGCAGATACCATCTTAATCAAATGATTAGCCAAATGATTTGCCCATCACCAAGAATAAGACATGCCAACACTGTTCACCCCTGATGCACTGAGAAGAGAGAGTCACTCTTCCTGTTTGTCTTCCCCAAAAGGCATAACCACCATCTAGTCATAAAGAAACAGGTGACATTGTAATCTCAGCACTCTGGGGGCTGAGGCGGGCGGATCACCCGAGGTCAGGAGTTCGAGACCAGCCTGGCCAACATGGCGAAACACAGTCTCTACTAAAAATACAAAATTAGCCAGGCGTGGTGCCACGTGCCTGTAATTCCAGCTTCCTGGGAGACTGAGGCAGGGGAATCACTTGAACCTGGGAGGCAGAGGTTGCAGTGAGCCGAGATCACTCCATTGCACTGCAGCCTGGGCAACAAGAGCAAAACTCCACCATCTATAAAAAAAGAAAGAAAGGAAGGAAGGAAGGAAGGTACGTAGGTAGGTAGGAAGGAGTGACAAATCCAAAGTGAAGGACATTCTGTGAAACACCTGACCAGGCCAGATGCAGTGGCTCATGCCTGTCATTCCAGTGCTTTGCGAGGCCCAGATGGGAGGATGGCTTGAGCCCAGGTGTTTGAGACCAACCTGGGCAACATAGTGAAACCCCATCTCTACCAAAAATTAAAAAGTAATTAGTGTGCACCTGTGGCCCCAGCTACTCAGCAGGCTGAGGCGGGAGCGTTGCATGAGCCCAGGAGGTTGAGGCTGCAGTAAAATGGTTTGTGCCACTGCACTCCAGTCTGGGTGACAGAGCAAGACCCTGTCTCAAAACAAAACAAAACAACAACAAAAAAAACAGGCCAGGCGAGGTGGCTCACGCCTGTAGTACCAGCACTTTGGGAGGCCGAGCTGGGTGGATCACCTGAGCTCAGGAGTTCAAGACCAGCCTGGGAAACATGGTGAAACCCAATCTCTACTAAAATAAAAAATTAAAAAAAGAAAAAAAAAATTAGCTGGGCATAGTGGCATGCGCCTGTAATCCTAGCTACTCAGGAGGCTGAGGCAGGAGAATTGCTTGAACCCAGGAGGTAGAGGTTACAGTGAGCCGAGATTGTGCCACTGCACTCCAGCCTGGGCAACAGAGTGAGACTCCATCTCAAAAACAAAACAAAACAAAACAAACAAACAAACAAATCCCCAAATGCCTGACCAGTATTCTTCAAAAGTGTTGAGGTCATGGATAAGGAAAGACTGAGGAACTGTCATTAAGGAGGGTAAGGAGACATGATGATTTACCTGGATTGGATCCCAGGACAGAAAAACAAATAAACACACCCAAAAATGGGATGTTAGTGGAAAAATTGGTGAAATCGGAATCAAGTCTGTAGTTCAGCTAATAGTATTGTGCCAATGTGAATGTATTGGTTTGATAAATGCACTATGGTTATGTAAGATGTTAACCTTAGAGGAAGCTGGGTAAGAGGATATACGGGAACTCTGTGCTATTTTTGCAACGTTTCTGTAAGTCTAAAATTATTTCAAAATAAAAAGTGAAAAAAAAATTAAAGCCGATTATACCTCTAGCACCCAGCTTGTGATCTCTAAATACCATTTCCTTCTCAAGGGAACCAAGACTCCTTAGAGAAACACTGATTCCAGGTCTGGGGAAGAGCACAGGAAGAGTCTGGAACACCTAGAAAAATCAGTGAGCAAAGAAGCTGTCAAAGACTCACAGGGCTCACACCTGTAATCCCAGCACTGGGAGGCCAAGACAGGCAGATCACGAGGTCAGGAGATGGAGACCATCCTGGCTAACACGGGGAAACCCCATCTCTACTAAAAATACAGAAAACTAGCCAAGTGTGGTGGTAGGCACCTGTAGTCCTAGCTACTCAGGAGGCTGAGGCAGGAGAATTGCTTGAACCTGGGAGGCAGAGGTTGCAGTGAGCTGAGATCGGCCACTGCACTCCAGCCTGGGTGACAGAGCAAGACTGCGGTTCAAAGAAAAAAAAAAAATTTAGCCAGGCGTAGTGGTGCAAGTCTGTAGTCCCAGTTACTCTGGAAGCTGAGGTAGAAGGAGGATCACTTGGGCCTGGGAAGTGGAGGCTACAGTGAGCTTTGATCATGCCACTGTACTCTAGCTTGGGTGACAGAGTGAGACCCTATCTGAAAAAAAAAAAAAAAAAATTGAGAATGGCCACATTAGGTTATCGTCGTCTTGCATCCCTTCATGAACTAAGGGATCTGAGCATTGAACAGTAGTGGCTGCTAATGTTACACCAGAAAAAGACAACTAGACATTATTTGCCTCTCAATGAAATCACACATTTTCCATGAATTATTCATGTCAAAAAACTCTAATCTGAATTGCTTGAACCCGGAGGCGGAGGTTGTTGCAGTAAGCAGAGAATGCACCACTGCACTCCAGCCTGGGCGACGGAGCGAGACTGTGTCAAAAAAAAGAAAAAGAAAAAGAAAAAACCTCTAATCTGAGCTGGGCAGCGTGGCGTGTGCCTGAATCCCATCTACTTGGGAGGCTGAGGTGGAAGGATCTCTTGAGCCCAGGAAGTGAAGGCTGCAGTGAGCTATGATCGCACCACTGCACTCCACCCTGGGCCACAGAGTGACACCCAGTCTCTAAAGCAACAGCAGTAACAACAACAGACCCTCTAACCTGAATCTGATCAGGCTCTGTAAGAAACTATAAATTTACAGGAAATACAAAGCACAGAAAGCTTGTTAAATTGGGATCCCTTGTTAAGGGATGCAATCAGCAAAATCCAAATTGTGGGATATGATAAAACAAATGATGTGTTTACAATGAAAATTGAAAGAGCTGGAAGGAGAAACTAGAGATAAGAGACCTAAATGACAGATCAGCTGATTGCACAGTGTGGTCCTTATTTATTGATTGATTTTAGAGACAGGGTCTCACTCTGTCTCCGAGGCTGGAGTGTAGTGGTGCATGTGTCTCTTTCTTCCTTAAACATTTAAGTGTGCAGTGGGTATCTCTAAAACTCAGGCCTAAAGAAAAATACATAACTACAGTACCATTATAACAACTAAAAAGATATACAATAATTCCTTGATGTCAAATGGTCTAGTCAACGTTCACATTTCCAGTGACATTAATCTTGTAAATGACATTAGATATTTCTGTTTTACAGTGTTTTGTTTTGTTTTGTTTTTGAGATTTACAATTCTTGTAAATTTGGAGTTTTATAATTCTTGCCCAGGCTGGAGTGCAATGGTTTGATCTTGGCTCATTGCAACCTCTGCCTCAAGGGTTCAAGCGATTCTCCTGCCTCAGCCTCCCAAAGTGCTGGGATTACAGGTGTGAGCCACTGCGCCCAGCTATGTTTGTTTGTTTGTTTTGACAGAGTCTTGCTCTGTTGCCCAGGCTGAAGTACAGTGGTATGATCATGGCTCACTGCAGCCTCAACCTCCTGGGCTCAAACAATCTTCCTGCTTCAGCCTCCTGAGTAGCTAGGACTACAGGCATATGCCACCACGCCTGGCCGGTCTGGGCATGGCCACTCACACCTGTAATCCTAGCATTTTGGGAGGCTAAGGTAAGGAGATTGCTTGAGCCCAGGAATTCAAGACCACCCTGGGCAACATGACGAGACCCTGTCTTTACATTAGCCAGGCATGGTGGAACACACCTGTTAGTCTCAGCTACTCAGGTGGCTGAGGCAGGAGGATCACTTGAGCCCAGGAGTTGGAGGCTGCAGTGAGTCATGATCACACCACTGTACTTCAGCCTGGGCAACAGAGCAAGACTGTCAAAGAAAAAAAAAAAAAGAAAAAAACACTGCAAAACAGAAACATCGAATGTCATTTACGAGACCACTGGAAATTTGAATGCTGACTAGACCATTTGGTATCGAGGAATAATTGTATATCTTTTTAGTTGTTACAATGGTACTGTAGTTAGGTATTTTTTTAGGCCTGAGTTTTAGAGATACACACTGCACACTGAAATGTTTACGGAAGAAAGGATATGATGTGTGGGCTGTACTTCCATGTAATATTTCCAAAGGAAAGGGATGGAGTGTGGATGGTGCATGATCAGCCATGGGTTGATGGATGTTGGGACTAGCTTCCAAGATTCACCATCTGATTCTGTTTTTTGATGCATGTTCAAATTTTACCTAATAAAAAGTCTTTTAAAAACAACTGCAATCTACAAGTTACAGATAACAGTCATCAACATTTTGTAGTCTACCAGTGTCTGTCTTTTAAAAATATACGTGTGTGTGCCTATGGTTTTTTTTTTTTTTTTTCTTTTTTTTGAGACAGAGCCTCATTCTGTTGCCCCGGCTGTAGTGCAGTAGCGTGATCTCAGCTCACCACAGCCTCCGCCTCCCAGGTTCAAGTGATTCTCCTGCCTCAGCCTCCCTATTAACTGGGACCATGGGCGTGCCACCATGCCCGGCTAATTTTTGTATTTTTACTAGGGATGGGGTTTCACTATTTTGGCCAGGCTGGTCTCGAACTACTGACCTCATGATCCATCCACCTTGGCCTCCCAAAGTGCTGGGATTACAGACATGAGCCACCACGTCCAGTCTGTATTTTATAAAATTTAGATTATGTAACATATCTTTTTAGTAACTCATTTCTATATTACCCTATCAATAAATATTCTACCTTGTCTCTATACATTTTTTTTTTTTTAATTAGCCAGACATGGTGGTGCCTGCCTATAGTCCCAGCTACTCAGGAGGTCAAGGTGGGAGGATCGCTTTTGCCTGGAGGTTGAGGCTGCGGTCAGCCCGGATTGTGCTACTGTGCTCCAGACTGGGTGACAGAGCGAGACCTTGTCTCAAAATAAATAAATAAATACATACATAAATACATAAATAAATATTCTACCTCTGGATAATTTTCTAAGGTCAGGTGCTACGAACATGGCAATAAGCCTGATTTCGTACCTCCAGACAGCCTGTGGTCTAAGGGAATGAGCAAATCTCACCTCTCGTGACTCAGTTTGCTGCTGTCTGTGGTGGGAGTGCCCTCTCCTTTCTTTCGTTTTCTTGGGGTGAAGGGAGAGTGCCCTTTCTAAACCCCCCAGCGGTACAGTTCCAATGACAGAAACTTCACCCTGCTGTCCACACCACTCTTCCAACGAGACCCAGTCTGGATTCTAGGCAGGGAATAACATCAGGGCTCAATCAGAGTAGCCTGCGTGCCTCTGAAGGACAGTGTCCTGCAAACGGTGGGCACTTGAATTGTCTAATGAGCTCCACTTCAGACCCCTGGGGCTTGATTGGATTGTCATTACTATGTTGTCATTCACATCTTTCTCTGAGCCCCTGAGCCCCTCCTGGCCCAGAGCTGTACTGTGTTTAACTGTAGCCTCTCCCGCTTCTCCAGCTGACCCTGAGCTCCTCAGGACCCTGGCACCTGCCAGAGGGTCTGGAACACAATGAGTGTAGACTAAATGAATATATGGGTGGAAAACAACCCAGGTGCATGGCCAGGAGCATGTGTTTAGTCAAACTCCAAACCCAATGACCTACCCCTTAGTGATTTTTTTTTTTTTTTTTTTTTGAGACAGCGTCTCACTCTCTTGCCCCGGCTGGAGTGCAGTGGCATGATCATGGCTTACTGCATCCTCAACCTCCCAGGCTCAAGCAATCCTTCTGCCTCAGCCTCCATAGTAGCTGCGACTACAGGTGGGCACCACCACACCTGGCTGAGTTTTTTTTTTTTTTTTTTTTTTAGACGGAGTCTTGCTCTGTCACCCAGGCTGGAGTGCAGTGGCCGGATCTCAGCTCACTGCAAGCTCCTCCTCTCGGGTTCACGCCATTCTCCTGCCTCAGCCTCCTGAGTAGCTGGGACTACAGGCACCCGCCACTTCGCCCGGCTAGTTTTTTGTATTTTTTAGTAGAGACGGGGTTTCACCGTATTAGCCAGGATGGTCTCGATCTCCTGACCTCATGATCCGCCTGTCTCGGCCTCCCAAAGTGCTGGGATTACAGGCTTGAGCCACCGCGCCCGGCCCCTGGCTGAGTTTTTAATTTTTGTAGAGATGGGGTCTCTCTATATTACCCAGAATGGTCACAAATTCCTGGGTTCAAACCATCCTCACACCCTACTCCCCCTCAAAGTGCTGGGATTACAGGCATGAGCCATCACACGTGGTCTCCTTTAGTGAATTTATTTATTTATTATTATTATTATTATTATTATTTTGGAGACAGTGTCTCCCTCTGTCGCCCAGACTGGAGTGCAGTGACACAATCTTGGCTCACTGCAACCTCCGCCTCCCAGGTTCAAATGATTCTCCTGCCTCAGCCTCCCAAGTAGCTGAGATTACTAGTATGCGCCACCATGCCCAGCACATTTTTGTATTTTTAGTAGAGACGGGGTTCCACCATGTCTCGAACTCCTGACCGCAAGTGATCTGCCTCCCTCAGCCTCCCAAAGTGCTAGGATTATAGGCGTGAGCCACCGCGCCTGGCCCCTTAGTGAATTTTTAAGAAACAAAGCTCCAAGGCCGTTGAAGATCAGTTGGCCTGTTAGTTTCCCCTTTTCCTTGGGAGGCACAGGGGGAAAGGGTTAAAGGAGGTGAACTGACAGCAGGGCAGTGAGGAGGAGGCACAGAGTTTGGGGTTGAGGGGTGGGGAGAAAAGGGAGCTGGAGGAGCAAGGGTGGGCCCCTTCCTACCCCACTGCTGGGCTCTGCTCAGCCCCAGGTCAGCCTCTGGGCTGGTGAGTTCCCCATGTGGCAATGGCAATTGCTCCAGACCCAGCGGCTCCCCATTGCCCACACTTCCTCCTGCTCTTCCCGCCCCTCAGCCTTTGCGAGGTCAGCTTGGCCCTGTGCCCGTGCCCACACCCTTGGCCTCCCTCCTTCAGGCCTGTTTACCTGGTGAGGTGCAGGATGTTGCAGGGTGTGCACCTGTCAGCCTCACTCAGCCGAGGAGGGGGCAGGGAAAGCATGGGAAGCTGCTTTTTCTGCTGGAAATGAGGAACATTGATTCATATGGACTCCAGTGATGAATTGCTGGGGAAAGGGAGCTCCCTTTGTTCAGTTTACAAAACTCCCCGTGGGAGCAAAATGTGATGACTCATGCGTGTAATCCTAGCACTTTGGGAGGCTGAGGTGGAAGGATGGCTTGAACCCAGGAGTGTGAGGTCAGCCTGAGCAACACAGGCAGGATTGCTTGAGTCTGGGGGATAGAGGCAAAAGAAAAAAAAAAATCAAAAAAACGAAACTTTAGCTAGGCATGGTGGTGCATGCCTGTAGTCCCAGCTACTTGGGAGGCTGAGGCTGGAGAAACACTTCAGCCCAGGAGTTTGAGGCTGCAGTGAGCTGTGACGGTACCACTATTCTCCAGCCTAGGTAACAGAGCAAGACCCTGTCTCTTAAAAATAGAAAACAAAAATGAAGCCCACAGGGACACTTATTGCCTGGGCCGTGGGACCAGAGCTCCTCTGGGGCAAGGTCCATGACCCACTGATGTGTGGGTCCCCAGTGTGCAGGACAGGGCCTGGCATTTTGGGTGGCGGAGGGATGGAGGAGGGAAATATTTACTAGATGAACAAGTGAATGAATAAGTAAGACATGTTAAATGCAGCTACGGTGAACAGCAAAGTAGAAAAGACCAAGAGTCCCAAAGGCAACCAAAGACCTGGGCTTAAATCCTTTCCTGCTATGGAACTAGCTCTGTGGATTTGGGCAAGTTGCTTAAAACACCGTCTGCCTTAGGTTCCCCAACTGTAAAATGGAAGCAAAAAAATTCCACCTTGCTTATGAGGTTTACATGGAATGCTTGTAGAGAATGTGGGTAATGGGCTTAATAAATGGCCACCATTATTTATTTTTTATTTTTTAATTTGAAAATATTTTGTGATACTTTATTTATTTTTTATTTATTTATTTTTTGAGATGGAGTCTTGCTCTGTCGCCCAGGCTGGAGTGCAGTGGCGCGATCTCGGCTCACTGCAAGCTCCGCCTCCCGGTTCACGCCATTCTCCTGCCTCAGCCTCCCCAGCAGCTGGAACTACAGGCACCCGCCACCACACCCAGCTAATTTTTTTGTATTTTTAGTAAAGATGGGATTTCACGGTGTTAGCCAGGATGGTCTCGATCTCCTGACCTCGTGATCCGCCGGCTTCGGCCTCCCAAAGTGTTCGGATTACAGGCGTGAGCCACCACACCTGGCCTACACCATTATTAGTAGTATTGTTTACTAATTCAACAAATATGTAGCAAGTGCCTGCTACATGCAGGGTACTTTCTAGGCACTGGACAAAACATGCCAAGACCCTTCCCTCATGGGGTTTCTGTTCAGGCAGGGGAGAGGGACAATAAACACAAGGAAAGAGTAAATGAAGTATCATTGGAAGGTGAAAGATGTTATGGAAGAAGAAAGTAGAGTGGGGGAGGGCATGCAGAGGAAGAAGGATGGATTGGGTTGTCATTTTAAATAGAGTGGCTCTATTAGAAGGCCGCATTAGAAAGTGGCATTGGGGTCAGGTATGGTGGCTCATGCCTGCAATCCCAGCACTTTGGGAGACCAAGGCGGGTGGATCACTTGAGGTCAGGAGTTCGAGACCAGCCTGGCTAACATGGTGAAACCCCATCGCTACTAAAAATACAAAAATTAGCTGGGTGTGGTGGTGCATGCCTGTCGTCCCAGCTACTCGGGAGGCTGAAGCAGGAGAATCGCTTGAACCCAGGAGGTTGCAGTGAGTGGAAATTACACCACAGCACTCCAGCCTGGCGACAGAATAAGACTATCTCAAAAAAAGAAAAATAGGCTGGGTGCAGTGGCTCACACGGCATCCCAGCACTTTGGGAGGCCGAGGAGGGCAGATCACCTGAGATTGGGAGTTTGAGACAGTCCTGACCAACATGGAGAAACCCCATCTCTGCTAAAAATACAAAATCAGCCGGGTGTGGTGGCACATGCCTGTAATTCCTGCTACTCGGGAGGCTGAGGCAGGTGAGTCGCTTGAACCCGGGAGGCGGAGGTTGTGGTGAGCCAAGATTGGGCCACTGCACTCCAGCTTGGGTAACAAGAGTGAAACTCCATCTCAAAAATAAAAATAAATAAATAAATAAATAAATAAAAAGGAAGTCTGGCAGGGAGGGAGACAGATGTGCCATATCTCGGGAAAGGGTATTTACACAGAAGTAGCAGGCCAGTGTGAATTTCTTTAGGTGGGGTGGCTGGAGTGGAGTGAGCTAGAGAAAGTGACAGGGGTGAAGTCAAAGGTAAAGTGGCCAGATCACGCAGACCGTCACCAGCCATTGTGTGCTTGGCTTTCACTCCAAGTAAAGAGAAGCTATGGCAGGGTTTTGAGCATAGAAGCAACACAATCTAACTTATATTTTGGGTTATTAGTCTTTTCTTCTTTTATTATTATCAGAGACAGGGTATTGCTCTGTCACCCAGGCTGGGTTAGCCTTTAAAATGTAACTCAGGGGCTGGGCATGGTGGCTCATGCCTATAATCCCAACTCTTTTAGAGGCTGAGGTGGGAGGATTGCTAGAGGCCAGGAGTTGAAGACTAGCCTGGGCAACACAGTGAGACCCCCATCTCTACAAAAAAGTTTTTGAAAATTAGTTGAGCATGGTAATATGCACCTGTAGTCCCAGCTATTGGGGAATTCGAGGTGGGTGGCTGAGTCCAGGAGATTAATGCTGCAGTGAGCTATCATTGCACCACTGTACTCCAGCCTGGGTGACAGAGACCCTGTGTCAATAATAATAATAATATATATATATTTTTGAGATGGAATCTTGGTCTGTCACCCAGACTGGAGTACAGTGGTGCAATATCGGCTCACTGGAACCTCTGCCTCTCAGGCCCAAGCAATTCTTGTGCCTCAGCCTCCCGAGTAGCTGGGATTACAGGAGTGCGCCACCATGCCTGGTTAATTTTTTATATTTTTTGAAGAGAAGGGTTTCGTTATGTTGGCTGGGCTGGTCTCGAACTCCTGGCCTCAAGTGATCCACCTGCCTTGACCTCCCAAAGAGCTGAGATTACCGGCATGAGCCACCACTCCCGGCTTTATATTATTAAAATAAAGGCTAACCCCAGCTGCGTGGCTGAGTATAGACTGTAAAGAACAAGGGGAGAGAGGGACAGAGAGAATTCAGTGCCGAGGGTAGCAGTGGTGGTGACAAATGGTTGGATTCTGGAGATACATATATATCTCCAGAATATATATATATATTCTGGAACTCCTGGGCTCAAGCAAGGCTCCTGCCTCCTAAGGTCCCTGCTCAAGCGAGGCTCCTGAGGCTCCTGCCTCAGCTTCCTGAATTCTGGATATATATATATATATATAGCTTTGTTTCCTGAGGGGTTGGATGTGGAGTATGAGAGAGAGCCAAGGATGGCTGGAGGGTTTTGAGTCTGAAAAAATGGAAGGAATGAGCTGCCACCAACTGAAATGGGCTAGGCTGCAAGGGAACCCGGTTTGGGAGTGGGGGAATCAGGAGCTCATTTTTTGTTTGTTTGTTTGTTTGTTTGCTTTATTGAGACACAGTCTCTTTCTGTCGCTGCCCATGCTGGAGTGCAGTGGTGCGATCTCGGCTCACTGCAACCTCCGCCTCCCAAGTTCAAGTGATTCTCCTGCCTCAGCCTCCCAAGTATCTGGGATTACAGGTGTGTGCTACCACGCCCAGCTAATTTTTGTATTTTTTTGGTAGAGATGGGATTTCACCATGTTGGCCAGGCTGGTCTTGAACTCCTGGCCTCAAGTGATCCATCTGTTTTTGCCTCCCAGAGTGCTGGGATTACAAGCGTGAGCCACTGTGCCCAGCCTGGAGTTCAATTTTGGATATATTAAGATATAGATGCTGGCCGGGCATGGTGGCTCACACCTGTAATCCCAGCACTTTGGGAGGCCGAGGTGGGTGGATCATGAGGTTAGGAGTTTGAGACCAGCCTGGCCAAGATGGTGAAACCCCATCTCTACTACAAATATAAAAATTATCCAGGCGTGGTGGTGGATGCCTGTAATCCCAGCTACTCAGGAGGCTGAGGCAGGAGAATTGCTTAAACCCAGGAGGTGGAGGTTGCAGTGAGCCGAGGTTGTGCCACTGCACTCCAGCCTGGGTGACAGAGCAAGACTCTGTCTCAAAACAAAACAAAACAAAAAAGCAAATATTTGTACATGAAAGTTCATAGCAGCACTATTCGTGACAGCCAAAGGTGGAAACCACCCAAATGTCTATCACCTGGTGAAGGGCTATGTAAAATGTGACATGTACCCACGCAATGGACTATTATTCAGACATAAAGAGAAACGAAGGTCTGCTGTGTAACAAAGGGTAGATGAACCTCAAAAACATTATGCTGGCCAGGCACGGTGGCACATGCCTATAATCCCAGCACTTTGGGAGGCTGAGGCAGGAGGATTGCTTGAGCCCCGGTGTTTGAGACCAGCCTGGGAAACATGGTGAAACCCCGTCTCTACAAAAAATACAAAGATTAGCCAGGGATGGTGGCATACACCTTTAGTCTCAGCTACTTGGGAGGCTGAGGTGGGAGGATCACTTGAGTCCAGGAGGTTGAGGCTACAGTGAGCTGAAATTGTGCCGCTACACTCCAGCCTGGGCAACAGAATGAGATCCTGTCTCACAAAAAACAAAATTATCCTAAGTGAATGACGCATCACAAAAGGTCACATATTTTGTGATCCCATTCATATGAAGTGTCCAGAATAGAGAAATCCATAGAGACAGAAAGCAGGTTTGTGGTTGCCTGGGGGTAGGGCCGGGGGAATGAAGAGTGAGTGCTTAACGAGTATGGGTATACCGTGAATGTACTAAATGATTCTGAACTGTACCCTTCTTTTAATTTATTTATTTTAATAGTGATGGAGGGCCGGGCACAGTGGCTCACACCTATAATCCCAGCACTTTAGGAGGCCGGGGCAGGTGGATCACCTGAGGTCAGGAGTTTGAGACCAGCCTGGCCAACATGGTGAAACCCTGTCTCTACTAAAAATACAAAAATTAGCTGGGTGTTGTAGCGGGAGCCTATAGTCCTACCGTCCTAGCTACTTGGGAGGCTGAGGTAGGAGAATCACTTGAACCTGGGAGGTGCAGGCTGGAGTGAGCCGAGATTGAGCCATTACACTGCAGCTCGGGCAACAGAGCGAGACTCCATCTCAAAACAAAACAAAACAAAACAAAACAAAAATAGTGATGGGGTCTCACCCTGAGCTCAATCGATCCTCCCAGCTCAGCCTCCCAAAGTGCTGGTATTACAAGTCTGAGCTACCATACCTGGCCACTATACACTTAAAAATGATTAACTTTATGTTGTGCGAATTTCACCTCAATTATAAAAAGAAAGAAAGAAAAACAGAAAGCTCCATGGAGAACTTAATACGAGGCCCCTGGGTCCCAGCACTACGCAGTGACTCCCACTGCCGTTCTCTATGAGGCCATAGGTCGGTGGACTGTGACCAGCTTTTTTTTTTTACAGGTTTTCCACCTGGTACAAGAAGAGTGGCCCAGAGAAAGGTCAGTTTAAGGCAATTGGATTTCCCAAGTCTCAAAGCAGGAAATCTGGTCTGACAAGCACGGGATTCACGTCTGAAATTAGCCCTGCCCTGGAAAACCTGTGGCTGGGGGTTGCTGTCATTAGAAAGAACCTGTACTTCCGGGTTTGTTTTTGTTGGGAAGGAAGGAGCGGAGCAGCCAACCTGGCTTCGCAGAGCTTCCATATTTAACCCATCAGGGCCCGAGGCTCCCAGGTGTAGAAGCGACTTTAGAGGTACCTATGAGGAAATGGAAGCTCCAAGAAGGTAAAGACCTCTCAGGCCACAGAGCCAGTAAATGGCTGAGCCAGGGTTAGGAGGAAGGAAACTAACATATTTATAGCACCTGCCCTATATCCAGCGCCTCACCTTGCAAAGCAGGTGTTAGTAACCCCATTCTGCTCATGAGATTCAGAGAGGCTTAGTGACTGGCCAACATCACTGAGCTACTAAAAGGCAGAGATACTATTAAAACATAGGCCTACAGCTGGGCATGGTGGCTCACAGCTGTAATCCCAGCACTTTGGAAGGTCGAGGTGGGCAGATCACGAGGTCAGGCATTCCAGACCAGCCTGCCCAACATGGTGAAAACCTGTCGCTACTAAATATACAAAAATTAGCCTGGCAGGGTGGCGTGTGCCTGCAATCCCAGGTACTCAGGAGACTGAGGCAGGAGAATAGCTTGAATCCTGGGGGCGGAGGTTGCAGTGAGCAGAGATTGCACCACTGCACTCCAGCCTGTGTGACAAGGTGAGACTCCATCTCAAAAACCAAACAAACAAAACAAAATAAAACAAAACAAAATAAAAAACTTGACTCTTCAACAATCTACAGTTCTTCCTGGGCCCTTCTGCCATGCTCATCTGTGTATCCCTAATGCCTGATACTGAGGAGTGTTCAAAACTTATTTAATATCAGGAGGTTGAGGTGGGAGGATGGCTTGAGCCCAGGAGGTCGAGGCTGCAGTGAGCCTTGATTATACCATTGCACTCTAGCCTGGGCTACAAAGCAAAGCCCTATCTCAGAAAAAAAAAAAAAAGAGGCATTTAATGAAAGAATGAATGACTGAGTCATACCTTGCTCTTCCCACTCTGTCGCACCTCCATCCAGATTCACTCTGTTCAAAGTTGATAGATGTTCTGGGGCTTTCACATAGTTGTCATAGCAACTGAACTTTTAGAACTTTTAGAAATAACAGCTGCAGGCAATCCAGGACAAAAACAGTGGACCTGTTTCTTGCTAAACAGGTTATGGCTCTTCTGTCCAAGCTGACAAGGGTTAACACAAAGCAGCAAAGGCTAGAAGAGATTTCCTAACACAGATTTACGGTTATTGGCCATTGTCACTGACCAAGGACCCCTTTGTTTGCCCCAACACCACCACCTTCACCATAGATCCATGTTTTAGAAAACATGTCTGTTGAAAATATCTGCCTTTAAGTGTTAACTAAACTGTAACTCCTCTCTTTACACATCAACAATTTTCAAGCTACTATCAGAGCTTCGTATCAGCAGGAGATCACCACCATTACCCCACTGAGCTGATGGCATTTTAGCTCAAAGCAGGAAACCTTGGACCATTTTATTTTGCTAGTTAGTACAAGCCTGTAGAATTTGGGCTTCTTGAAATATTGAAAATACCTTCTTAAGACCATTTCTAACAAAATTAGAAATGAAATGAGAAAATAACCATAGCTACAAAGAACCTTAAAAGGACTGTGATTATTATACAAATAAATGAGAAAGCCTGGCCAGGTGCAGTGGCTCACACCCGTAATTCCAGCACTTTGGGAGGCCAAGGCAGGCAGATCGCTTAAGCTTAGGAATTGGAGACCAGCCTGGGCAACAAGGCGAAACCCTGCCTCTACAAAAAAAAAATACAAAATATTAGTCGGGTGTGGTGGCGCACGCCACCTCCCCAGCTACCCGGGAAGCTGAGTTGGGAGGCTTGCTTGAGCCCAGGAGGTTGAGGCTGCAGTGAGCTGTGATCGTGCCACTGCACTCCAGCCTGGGGGAACAGAGAGAAAACCTGTCTCAAAAAAAAAAAAAAAAAAAAAGATTAATTTGAAATAAAAGGGAAGACCTACATTTTGACCCAGCAATCCCGTTCTAGGAATTTATCTTACAAATCTATTTGTTGCCTAAGCTAGTCTTGAACTCCTGGGCTTGGCCTCCCAAAGTCCTGGGATTACAGGCATGAGCCACCAAGCCTATCCTTCAGCAATTATTATTTTAGTATCAGATACCTTTCAGGTGCCAGGAATACAAATCGGTGAACAAATTGGACAAAACCAAAACAAAACAGCAACAAAACCCCTTGCAATCTGGTGGTAGGAAACAGACAATAAACATAATCAAAGAGTAAATTATACATACTGTGTTTGAAGGTGATGATTGCTATACGAAAAAAATTGAACAGGACAGGGAGATTGAGAGGGCTGGGTAAGCCTCTTGGAGAAGGAAGGCAGAGAGGAAATGAGCCATGTGAATATGGGTGATGGGGAGGAAAGGGCAAAGTGCCTGTGGTAGGACTGAGCCTGGTGTGTACACACAAAAGGAGTCATGCACAAGATTTCATTACAGTAATGTTGGTAACAGCAAAGGATTCAAAGTCTAAGTATTCATCTGTAAGGGACCAATTAAACAGGCTGTGGTACATCTACCAATGGAATACCATGCAGTTATACAAAAGAATAAGGAAAATCTATGAAGTGTGAAAGAAAGATCTCTGGAATATATTGTTTAGTGAAAAAAAGCAAGGAGCAGAACAGATTATATCGTATGCTAACTTTGTGTAAAAAAAAGGAGGGAAATAAATATTATAAAGATGCCAATTATTTCTCAATTAATTTATAAATTAATTGTGAGATCCCCCAAGACACAGAAAAGCTGGTTTTAAGGACAAAGAGAATTCATAGCTGGGTGTGGTGGCTCACAGCTGTAATTTCTGCACTTTTGGGAGGCTAAGGCAGACAGATCGCTTGAGCCCAGAAGTTCAAGACTAGCCTGGGCAAGATGGCGAGATGCCGTCTCTACAAAAAAAAAAAAAAACAACCAACAACAAAAATCAGCCAGGCATGGTGGTGCGTGCCTGTAGTTGCAGCTACTTGGGAGGCTGAGGTGGGAGGATTGCTTGAGCCTGGAAGGTGGAGGCTGTAGTGAGTCATGATCACGCCACTGCACTCCAGCCTAAGCAACAGAACGAGACCCTGTCTTGAAAAACAAACAAAACCAAAAGCACTAAGGAAATTCTTAAAGAGAAAGAAGGGGCCGGGCGCGGTGGCTCAAGCCTGTAATCCCAGCACTTTGGGAGGCCGAGACGGGCGGATCACGAGGTCAGGAGATCGAGACCATCCTGGCTAACACAGTGAAACCCCGTCTCTACTAAAAAAGTACAAAAAAACTAGCTGGGCGAGGTGGCGGGCGCCTGTAGTCCCAGCTACTCGGGAGGCTGAGGCAGGAGAATGGCGTAAACCTGGGAGGCGGAGCTTGCAGTGAGCTGAGATCCGGCCGCTGCACTCCAGCCTGGGCGACAGAGCGAGACTCCGTATCAAAAAAAAAAAAAAAAAAAAAAGAGAAAGAAGGGAACTAGCCCAGCCAGATATTAAAACATATTATAAAACCATTATAATTAGGCCTGGCACAGTGGTTCACGCCTGTAATCCCAGCACTTTGGGAGGCTGAGGGGGCGGATCACCTGAGGTCAGGAGTTTGAGACCAGCCTGATCAACATGGAGAAATCCCATCTCTACTAAAAATACAAAAAATTAACCAGGCATGGCTCATGCCTGTAATCCCAGCTACTCGGGAGGCTGAGGTAGGAGAATCACTTGAACCCAAGGAGGCAGAGGTTGCAGTGAGCTAAGATCACACCATTGCACTACAGCCTGGGCAAAGAGTGAAACTCCATCTCAAAAAAAAACCTGTTATAATTAAAATACTTTTTGGGGGAACACAAATAGACAAGATTAATAGAATATACAGTCCTGAAACACACCCAAATACACAAAGGAAAGAATGGATTATGCAATAAATCATTCTGGAATATTGAGTAGCCATTCGGAAACAATGCCTTTGTATCCTTCCTGCATTACCTACACTAAAATAAGTTTCAAAAGCCTCAATGATACACGTCTAAAACATGAAACCATAAAAGTAACAGATTTTTAAAAAATTATAATCTTGCAGGGGGGGCTTACTTAAGCATGACTCAAAACTCAGAAGTTACCAACTCTGACCACAGTAAAAAATTAAAAAATTTCCATGGAAAAATAATAGTCAAAAGACAACAAACTGAAAAATAATATATGCAACAAATAAGACAAATTTCTGGCCAGGTGCCATGGCTCACACCTGTAATCCCAGCACTTTGGAAAGCTGAGGTGGGCCAATCACTGGAGGTCAGGAGTTCCAGACCAGCCTAGCCTACAAGGTCAAACCCCGTCTCTACTAAAAATACAAAAGTACGTCTGGGCGCCATGGCTCATGCTTGTAATCCAGCACTTTGGGAGGCCAAGGAGGGGTGGATCACCTGAGGTCGGGAGTCTGAGACCAGCCTGACCAACATGAAGAAACCCTATCTCTACTAAGAATACAAAATTAGCCAGGCGTGGTGGCACATGCCTGTAATCCCAGCTATTCGGGAAGCTAGCAGGAGAATCTCTTGAACCCGGGAGGCGGAGTTTGCAGTGAGCCGAGATTGCGCCATTGCACTCCAGCCTGGGCAACAAGAGCAAAACTCCGTCTCAAAAAAAGAAAAAAAAAAAAAAAAGTCCAGGTGTGGTGGATGTGCCTGTAATGCCAGCTACTCGTGAGGCTGAGGCAGGACAATCGCTTGAGCCCAGAGTCTAAAAAAAACGACAAATTTGCATAAAAAGGACTCCTAGGCCAGGCATGGTGGCTCAGGCTTGTAATCCGGGCACTTTGGGAGGCTGAGGTGGGCAGATCACTTGAAGTCGGAAGTTAGAGACAGCCTCAATAACATGGTGAAACCCTGTCTCTACAAAAACTACAAAAAATTAGTTGAATGTGGTGCCATGTGCCTGTAGTCCCAGCTACTCCATGGTGGCAGGTGCCTGTAAACCCAGCTACTCTGGAGGCTGAGGCACGAGAATCGCTTGAACCTGGGAGGCGGGGGTTGCAGTGAGCCAAGATCATGCCACTGCACTCCAGCCTGGGCAACAGAGTGAGACTCTGTCTCAAAAAAAAAAAAAAAAAAAAAAAAAAAAAGTCCTGTAAACTGAAGTGCAAAAGAGCAAAATCCTATAGCCAAACAGTCATGGGATATGAAGAAAGAAATCACAGAAAAGAAGGTGGGCATGGTGACTCACGCCTGTAATCCCAGCACTTGGGAAGGCTGAGGTGAGTGGATCATCTGAGGTCAGGAATTCAAGACCAGCCTGGCCAACATGGTGAAAACCAGTCTCTACTAAAAATACAAAAAAATTATCCAGGTGTGGTGGCACGTTTCTGTACTCCCAGCTATTTGGGAGGCTGAGGCGGGAGGATCACTTGAACCTGGGAGGCGGAGGTCACAGTGAGCTGAGATTGCCCAACTGCACTCTAGCCTGGGTGACAGTGATTCTACGTCTCAAAAAAAAAAGGAGAATTCACAGAAAAGAAAATTATTATGGCTCTTATATAAAGGGATGCTCAATTTCACTTAAATCCACAATGAAATTCCATTTACTTTTTATTTTATTTTATTTTTTTGAGTGGAGTCTGGCTCTGTCGCCCAGGCTGGAGTGCAACGGCGCCATCTCGGCTCATTGCAAGCTCCGCCTCCCGGGTTCACGCCATTCTCCTGCCTCAGCCTCCCGAGTAGCTGAGACCACGGGCGCCCTCCCCCATGCCTGGCTAATGTTTTTGTATTTTTAGTAGAGGCGGGGTTTCACCGTGTTAGCCAGGATAGTCTCCATCTCCTGACCTCGTGATCCGCCCATCTCGGCCTCCAAAGTGCTGGGATTACAGGCATGAGCCACTGCACCCAGCCCCATTTACACTTAATGATTGGCAAAGATAAACATGGTTTCATAATGTAGATGGCTTGTATTCTATTTTTATTGGACAGTTCTGATCTAGATAAAAACAAATCCAACGGGAGGCAGTGGCTCACGCTTGTAATCCCAGCACTTTGGGAGGCCGAGGCAGGTGGATCAATTGAGGTGAGGAGTTCGAGACCAGCCCGGCATGGTGAAACCATGTCTCTACTAAAAATACAAAAAATAGCTGGGTGTGGTGGCGCATGCCTGTAATCCCAGCTACTAGGGAGGCTGAGGCAGAAGAATCACCTGAACCCGGGAGGCAGAGGTTGCAGCAAGCTGAGATCATGCCACTGCACTCGAGCCTGGATAACAGAGCAAGACTCTGTCTCTCAACAAAACAAACCAAACAAAAAGACAAATCGGCCGGGCGCGGTGGCTCAAGCCTGTAATCCCAGCACTTTGGGAGGCCAAGACGGGCGGATCACGAGGTCAGGAGATCGAGACCATCCTGGCTAACACGGTGAAACCCCGTCTCTACTAAAAAATACAAAAAACTAGCCGGGCGAAGTGGCGGGCGCCTGTAGTCCCAGCTACTTGGGAGGCTGAGGCAGGAGAATGGCGTGAACCGGGGAGGCGGAGCTTGCAGTGAGCTGAGATCCGGCCACTGCACTCCAGCCTGGGCGACAGAGCATGAATCCGTCTCAAAAAAAAAAAAAAAAAAAAAAAAAAAGACAAATCCCTCCTTGAGCTCCTAAATTACTGAGCTTCAGGGCCTGGAGGACTGGCCCTCTGCCTCCACCAGAACCACTGTGGGAGCCGCCTGGCCTCAGCCTGCAGAGCCCAGCTGGGATGCTCCTCCCACCACACCTCGTGTCTCTGTTATACTCAGTCACTGTTCAAAATGTCAGCTCCTCTGGTCATCTCTTCTCTTCTGCTGTCATTTCCGCACTGCTAATTCCTCTCTCATCTTGACAACTCCCTGTTCCCCACCTTCTGAGACCTTTTTACTTGGCCCTTCGAAAGCTGACTCTTGGTCAACAAACGTGCTCTCAACCCCACCCTTCACACCACAGTCTTTCCCTGCCTGGGGTTTGCTCTGGGGCCCAGCAGGTAAGGAAAATAGCTGGAGGCTCGCGCCTGTAATCCCAGCACTTTGAGAGGCCAAGGTGAGCAGATCACCCGAGGTCAGGAGTTTGAGACCAGCCTGGCCAACATGGTGAAAACCTGTCTGTACTAAAAATACAAAATTAGCCAGGCATGGTGGTGGGCACCTATAATCCCAGCTACTCAGGATGCTGAGGCAGGAGAATTGCTTGAACATGGGAAGCGGAGGCTGCAGTGAGCCAGGATACCGCCATTGCTCCCCAGCCTGGGTGACAACAGCAAAACTCCATCTCAAAAAAAAAAAAAAAAAAGAAGGAAAGAAAATGTATAGAGCATGAAGGGCCAAAGGCAGTGGGTAATGTCTGTGCCTGGACTGTGAGTAGTGAGAACCCGGGAAGGTGAGCGCCCACGTTTCCTGATCCAGTTCCAGGCTGAGTGCTGGCATGTGAGAATGTGGACCCAGCATGGCCAGATCTTCACATAATTTAAAAGAGGCAAGAAACCCTCATACAATGCTGGTAGGGATGTAAAATAGCACGGCACTGTGGAAAACAGTTCGGTGATTCCTCAAAAAGTTAAACATAGAGTTACCATATGACCCCGTAATTCCACTCCTAGCTAGGTATCTACCCAAGAACTGAAAACATATGTCCACATGCCAGCTTGCATATGAATGCTTATAGCAGTGCTATTTATTTTAATTTTTTAATTTTTATTTTTTGAGATGGAGTCTCACTCTGTCACCCAGGCTGGAGTGCAGTGGCATAATCTCGGCTCACTGCAGCCTCCACCTCCTGGGTTCAAGTGATTCTCCTGCCTCAGCCTCTTGAGTAGCTGGGACCACAGGTGCGCACCACCATGCCTGGCTAATTTTTGTAATTTTAGTAGAGACAGGGTTTTACTATGTTGGCCAGGCTGCTCTCGAATTCCTGACCTCATGATCCACCCACCTTGGCCTCCCAAAGTGCTGGGATTACAGGCGTGAGCCACCGTGCCAAGACATTTTTTGTTTTGTTTTGTTTTGTTTTTGTTTTTGTTTTGAGACAGAGTTTCATTCTTGTTGCCCAGGCTGGAGTGCAGTGGTGCAATCTTGGCTCACTGCAACCTCTGCCCCCTGGGTTCAAGTGATTCTCCTGCCTCAGCCTCCTTTAGCTGGGATTACAGGGGCCCTACCACCACACCTGTCTAATTTTTGTATTTTTAGTAGAGATGGGGTTTCACCATGTTGGCCAAGCTGGTCTTGAACTCCTGACCTCCCACTTCTCTGCCCACCTCGGCCTCCCAAACTGCTGGGATTACAGGCGTGAACCACTGCACCGGGCCAATTTTTGTATTTTTAATAGAGTTGGGGTTTCTCTATATTGGCCAGGCTGGTCTTGAACTCCTGACCTCAGGTAATCTGCCTGCCTCAGCCTCTCAAAGTGTTGAGATTACAGGTGGGAGCCACCAGGCCCAGCCTTCATTGGCTTAATTTTTGAGCAGGCAAAGCAAACTACTGTTTGGCTTATTGGCTACCAGTTTGGAGCCTATGTTTTAACAGAAACCATGCGCTCATCTGGGGTTCTCACTTCCCAGCACCCCTCCCCCGGGGAGGCTGCTCCTTCTTCCTCATCCCTTGACCCTCCAGAGCCAACCCTAAAGCTTCTTCCAACCATCATCACTCACTATCTTTTATTTTGTTTATCTATTTATTTATTTTTAGAAACAAAGTCTTGCTGTATTGCCCTGGATGGAAGGCAGTGGCACAATCTCAGCTAACTGCAGCCTTGAATTTCTAGGCTTAAGAGATCCTCCTGGCTCAGCCTCCTGAGTAGCTGGGAATATAGGTGCGCACCAGTGCCCCCAGCTAATATTGTCTTTTAAAGATCTTGTCACCTTCGAAGTCCTTGCTTCTCAGTTATACTCATTCACTGACAACATTAGACCCAGGTGTACTTTCTTTTTCTTTCTTTCTTCTCTTTCTTTCTCTTTTCTTTCTTTCTTATTTATTTATTTGTCTATTTTTTGAGACAGGGTCTCATTCTCCAGTCTCCACCCAGACTGGAGTGCACTGGCATGATCTTGGCTCACCGCAACCTCCTCCTCCCAGACTTAAGAGATTCTCTTGCCTTAGCCTCCTGAGTAGCTGGGATTACAGGCGCGTGCCACTATGGCCCACCTAGTTTTTGTATTTTTAGTAGAGATAGGGTTTCATCTTGTTGACCAGGCTGGTCTTGAACTCCTGACCTCAAATGATCCACCCATCTCAGCCTCCCAAACTGCTGGTATTATAGGCTTGAGCCACCATGCCCACCCCCAGACATACTCTCTCTCTTTCTTTTTTTTTTTTTTTTTTTTTTTGAGACGGAGTCTCACTCTGTCGCCCAGGCTGGAGTGCAGTGGCGCGATCTCGGCTCACTGCAAGCTCCACCTCCTGGGTTCATGCCATTCTCCTGCCTCAGCCTCCTGAGTAGCGGGGACTACAGGCGCCCACCATCACGCCCGGCTAATTTTTTGTATTTTTAGTAGAGACAGGGTGTCACCATGTTAGCCAGGATGGTCTTGATCTCCTGACCTCATGATCTGCCTGCCTCGGCTTCCCCAAGTGCTGGGATTACAGGCGTGAGCCACCGCACCCGGCAGACATACTTTCTATTTTCCTCTTTCTCACAGTCCCTGCCTCTGTTCTGGGTATCTCTGATATTTGCTTACATGACCCCTACAACAACCAACCTCTCTGTCAGTTCCCTGACTTCCTTCCCCTCCTCCCCGTCATTTCACCTTCCCTGGAGCTCTGCCCCCTTCGCAAGGCCAGAACTTGCAGCCAAGGGTCCCACCCTGACTTACTGCATTCTGGGTGGTCCTTTGTCTCTCTGTGGTCATCTATTCTCCTGCTGTTGGCTGCTCTCACTTCCATCCTTTCTCCTGCAAGACAATCTTTGACTCCAATCCTTCTTTCTGGCCTCTCCCTCCAGTCTTTGCTTCCTTCTCCAGCATGGATTACACAGTTCCCCATCTTGGCCAATCTCTTGACAACATCCTGACTTATCTTTTTTTTTTTTTTTTTTTTTTTTTGAGATGAAGTTTTGTTCTTGTTGACCAGGCTGGAGTGCAATGGCGCGATCTCAGCTCACCACAACTTTCGCCTCCCAGATTCAAGCGATTCTCCTGCCTCAACCTCCTGAGTAGCTGGGATTACAGGCATGTGCCACCACGCCTGGCTAATTTTGTATTTTTAGTAGAGACAGGGTTTCTCCATGTTGGTCAGGTTGGTCTTGAACTCCTGACCTCAGGTGATCTACCTGCCTTGGCCTCTCAAAGTGCTGGGATTACAGGTGTGAGCCACCTCGCCTGAAATCCTGACTTTTCTTGACCTGTCTCACTGATGCACTAACCTGGAAGCCCTGACTCAGAGCCAGTCTCCTCATCCTTCTTGGCTACCGCTGGGTCCTAAGCTGTGCTGGAGAAAATCACATCACTGCAGAATCTGGTGCTGTCAATCCATGGACATCAACCGTAACTGTGTCCTCTAATACTACCTGCCAGCTGCTGGACTCTCCTCATCAGCTCACCCCCAAAATCTTCCATCATGGCTATTGAAAACCTCACTTTTGGCCGGGCGCGGTGGCTCAAGCCTGTAATCCCAGCACTTTGGGAGGCCGAGGCGGGCGGATCACAAGGTCAGGAGATCGAGACCACAGTGAAACCCCGTCTCTACTAAAAATACAAAAAAAAAATTAGCCGGGTGCGGTGGCGGGCGCCTGTAGTCCTAGCTACTCAGGAGGCTGAGGCAGGAGAATGGCGTGATGCAGTGAGCCGAGATCGCGCCACTGCACTCCAGCCTGGGCAACAGCGTGAGACTCCGTCTCAAAAAAAAAAAAAAAAAAAAGAAAACCTCACTTTCTATTATACTCAGAAACTGGCAGCCTTCAGATAGGAACTCTCCCATCATCCTGCCACCAAGGTGCCTACCTGACTGCCCCACCTGTCACCTCCCGGAGGGGAGATATGTCCTTTTCCCACTGAAGCCAGTCCTCCCTGCTGTGCACTGATTCCTAAATTCCACCTTTGGCTCCTGGATGCTCTTGGGCATCTTCCATCTCTCTCTCTCTCTCTACTGACTCCTTGCCAAGAACAAACAAGAACCCTTCCATGTCTACCTCCTCTCAACCTTGTGTCTTTTTCTAACAAGTAACCTGGCTCTGAGGCCAAAGCACTTTTTTTTTTATGTTGTTGTTGAGACAGGATCTTCTTCTGTCGCCCAGGCTGGAGTGTAGTGGTGCAATCACAGCTCACTGCAGACGACCTCCTGGGCTCAAGCGATCCTCCCACCTCAGCTTCCCAAGTAGCTGGAACTACAGGTGCATGCCGGCACGCCTGGCTAATTTTTTTTTTTTTTTGTACAGACAGGGTCTTCCTATGTTGTCCAGGCTGGTCTTAAACTCCTGAGCTGAAGCGATCCTCCTGCCTCAATCTCCCATAGTGCTGGGATTACAGGCATGAGCCACCGCAACCGGCCCCAAAGCACCTTTTCAAAGAGTTGTTTACGTTGGCTGCCTCAGTTTCCTCACATACCACATACTCCCCAGAGCCACTTGGCTTCTGCCAAATTCCACCGAAACTTTTATTGCAGGTCACTAACAGCCTCCTTATTGCCAAATCAAACCAATTTGGGCTGAAGAGCATCCCAGCTGGATGGCCCACGGGTGACGTGCAAGCAGCTGGTGCTGAGAGCCCTCACCTGAGGGCAGATGCATGGCTCAGTCCTCCTGGATGCAGGGCACAGGTGAAATGCATAGCAGAGCTCTTTCAAGTAGCAGGTGTCTCCTGGTCCTAGCAGCTGGTTCAGTCACCTGCAGAGTGCTTGGCACTGGGAGAGAATTGCTACTCCTGCTCTTCTCCCGGGTCAAGAAGACCCCAACAAACTTCCCGCAAGCCCCTAAAAGTAACTTCCTCCCACCCTGGTGAATCTCTGGTGAATCTCTTCCCTTCTAATGTACTGTCAGTGGATAAATACCATGTCCTTCCCCATTCAGGGGCTCAAACCGAGCGTGTGACATCAAAATCTCTGCTCGGCTAGGCGTGGTGGCTCATGCCTGTAATCCCAGCACTCTGGGAAGCCGAGGCGATGGATCATGAGGTCAGGAGTTCAAGACCAGCCTGGCCAACATAGTGAAACCCTGTCTCTACTAAAAATACAAAAATTAAACGGGCATGGTGGTGCGTGCCTGTAGTCCCAGCTACTCAGGAGGCTGAGGCAGGAGAATCGCTTGAACCCAGGAGGTGGAGGTTGCAGTGAGCCGAGATTGTGCCACTGCACTCCAGCCTGGGCAACAGAGCGAGACTCTGTCTCAAAAAAAACAAAAAAAAAACCAAAAAAACAAAACTCTGGCTCTGCCTCAGCTCTTTCTGCAGCGGGACAGTGGGCACCCTCAGATTTGCAGTGAGACAGTCATGCCCTCCCAACAAGGCCATCCCACTTCATCCCAACAAACTGCCTAAGCAATGAGTGCTAAGGAGGAGGCCATGTTTCGTACTGATTACTTCTCTGCCTCTCAGAGAGGTGGGAGAAAAAATGGACCAGAGAAGGGTGATTGGGTTGCTGACCAGAACCGAGGTTCTATTCAGCTTTGTGTCATAAAGAGAAAGTGAGGACGTTCCGCATGGCCGAGTGTCCTCCAGGCACTTTCAGCTGTTCAGCAAGGAAAGAGTTAACATGATGGTGCTTGGATCTAATCTGGGTTAGAACATAAGAATAGGAAAAAGGGTCAGGTGCGGTGGTTCACTCCTGTAATCGCAACATTTTGGCAGGCCGAGGTGGGTGGATCACCTGAGGTCAGGAGTTCGAGACCAGCCTGGCCAACACGGTGAAACCCCCGTCTCTACTAAAAATACAAAAATTAGCTGGGCGTGTTGGCGGGCACCTGTAATCCCAGCTACTCAGGAGGCTGAGGTAGGAGAATCACTTGAATCCGAAAGGCAGAGGTTGCAGTGAGCTGAGATTGTACCACTGCACTCCAGCATGGGCGACACAGCAAAACTCTGTCTCCAAAAAAAAAAAAAGAATAGGAAAGGGGATGGTGACCAGTTAAAAGATGTGGCTTTTAACTGGTGGCTTAAAAGTGGCTTAGGGGCCCCAAATATGAGGAGGTTGTCACATCAGGAGACTAAACGGAAGAAGACAATATCGTTTGCAGGTGGAGGTCTGAGACGGGGGATTAAAAGTGGCAGTTCTGCAGCTGCTACTGTTCTTGCCAATGATAATATGACCAGGTCAGCAGGTGGCCAAAGAACAGATCCTTGGCAGCAGGGAGGTCTAGGCCCTAGGTCCCAGGTTGGATGGGCTGTCTACATCCACGATGCTGAAATCATGGAGAAGGGAGGTGGAGGGAACAGTGGCCGAGAGACCGACGGGGAGCCACTGCACGTGTGATCCTGGCTTACCTGGAATGCCTGGGAGGAAGGCATGCGACTGGAACCAGGGAGCTCACCCCAGGGCGTGTGCACCCAAGGCGCTGCGAGGTTTGAGGAAGGAGAGAGGGACAGTGATCGTGAAGAGGCAACGAGGAGCTCGGGAGAGCCCGACCCCACCTCCAGCCTTTTAGGACAGGGAGCCTGGAAGGAAAAAGCAGCCCCCTTGAAGGGTTAAAAGGAAGCAGTGTCCTCACTCAGGGAAGAGTCAGGTGAGCAGAGAAGAGGGTGGGGACATAGAGGGATTTGCTGTGGGCAGGGGCTGGGTCCTGAGGACAGGTGAGGCACTTGGCAGATGAGGAGGGGCGTGAGACTGGACAGGTAGGGGGATGTTGAGAGCCATGGGGGGCCAGGCATTCAGGGGATGACGCGTGAGCTGGGAGACAAGGGCTTTGGGCAGCGTGGAGCCTCGTGGGCTCTTGTCTCCTGAATGTTCCTCAGATTCCTCCTCCTCTGTATTGAAGCTCGCAAGCCACTCCCACTGGAGTACACTCTGCCAATGAGTGAGTCCCACATTTATCTCCACCTCCAGCCTCTCCGCAGCGCTCCAGCCCGCACGTGTGATTACCTGCTGGGCCCCGTCACGTGGATGTTTTAAACACCTTCCAAAGTGCAAGGCGTGGTCCCTCAAACCCACTCTTCTCCCAGGAAATGGCACCACTGTTCACCCTGTCGCTTAGGACAAAAACCTTGAAGTCACCTTAGAGACCTCTGTTTCCTTTTCCCCCTTTCCCAACCCAACCCACGTGCCAGCGGCTCCTGCTTCGGAAACCACCAGGGCCCTGTGCACATGTGGCCCCATGGCTGCTGCTGGGTCCTTGCTTCTGCCACTGCTCACCTGGCCCAGGCACAGCTTCCACCCTCCCACAGGAGCAGCCAGCGTGAACTTCCCCAGACCCACATCAGAGCCAGCTCCTCCCCTCCTTCGGCTTCCTAAAGCTCTTGGGATAGATTCCCAAGTCCATGGCTGGGTCCCTCAGGAGGGCTCCTTCCCACCTCACTCCCCACCATGGTCACCTTTGCCCTCCCATCCTCCTCCTCACTGGCACTGTTTACTCTCTCTTCTCAAAACACTCACATCGGCGGGTGCGGAGGCTCACCACTGTAATCCCAGCACTTTGGGAGGCCAAGGCAGGAGGATTACGAGGTCAAGAGATTGAGACCATCCTGACCAATATGATGAAACCCCGTCTCCACTAAAAATACAAAAATTAGCTGGGCGTGGTGGCACGCACCTGTAGTCCCAGCTACTCAGGAGGCTGAGGCAGGAGAATTGCTTGAATCCAGGAGGCGGAGGTTGCAGTGAGCAGAGATCGTGCCACTGCACTCCAGCCTCCCAATAGAGCGAGACTCCGTCTCAAAAAAAAAAAAAAACCACTCACATCTGCTCCAATGCCACCTCCTCCCAGAGGCCCACCCCCACCCTGAGGGTCCTGCCCCAGAACTATCCCTCCTCCTCTGTCTCCTCTTGCTCTGCTCTGTTATTCTCTAGATCAATCCATAGCATGTGACATACTGATGTTTCCTTGTTGATTTGATGATTTTCCTCTCTCCACTAGGACAAGCTCCATGGAGGATGTGGGCAAAACACCACCTTTTTCTTTTCTTTTGAGACAGAGTTTCCTTTTGTCTCCCAGGCTGGTATATGCAGTGGCACCATCTCGGCTCACTGCAACTTCTGCCTCCCGGGTTCAAGAGATTCTCCTGTCTCAGCCTCCTGAGTAGCTGCGATTAAAGGCATGAGCCACCACACCCAGCTAATTTTTTGTATTTTTAGTTGAGACAGGGTTTCACCATGTTGGCCAGGCTGGTCTTGAACTCCTGACCTCAGGTGATCCACCCTCCTTGGCCTCCCAGAGTGCTGGGATTACAGGCGTGAGCCACCACTCATGGTCTTTCCTGTTTGTTTTCAAGGCCCTCCTTTGAAGCACCATCTTTTCCACTGTTGTATCCCACGCCTTGAACCTGCCCAGCTCATAGCAGGGGTATAATAAATATTTGCCGAATAAATGGATAACTAAAGAAGCCTATTTTATTTTATTCGGGCCTCAAGAGCCCGTTCTGAAAAGTCAAAAGGTGAATTTATGATTCCTGCTTTAGCAATTCTAGTTCTCCTCAAGGCAATTCATCCTCGGTATTAGGCAGGTAGTCAAGGAGGAGCAGCAGCCAAGAGCATGTCGAGGAATATTTTCTTTTTTGGTTGGTACCAGGTTTTGGGCAGGGCAGGAAGAGAATACGCGTCTCCAGCACAAAACCAGACAAGTTCTTATCCTGAAGGGTGGCACATCTTTCTGTCTTCCATGACCTGAGTCTCTGTTGTCTCTGAAAAGTGGAATGGAGCAGGCTTGGGGCCCCCACCTTCCCTCTCACTCTTGGGCTGCATGTGTTTTGGAATTCAGGGGCTGGTGCACACCACCGTCCACTGGGCTAAACACCCGTAGGAGTGGGGAGCTCTACCTGAATTTGATTTTAGGGAAGAAGAAAGATCATTGAGATAATGAAATGTAATACCTGAAGGAAAAGAGTGGGACGGATGCTTTCAAGGGAGAAGGACCCTCAAGTGAAAAGGCCTCCAGGGGCCGGGCACGGTGGCTCATGCCTGTAATCCCAGCACTCTGGGAGGCCGAGGTAGGAGGATCACTTGAGATGATGAGTTCGAGACCAGTCTGGCCAACATGGTGAAACCCTGTCTCTACTAAAAATACAACAACAACAAGAACAAAATTAGCCAGGTGTGGAGGTGCATGCCTGTAGTCCCAGCTACTTGGGAGACTGAGGTAGGAGAATCGCATGAATCAGGAGGTGGAGATTGCAGTGAACTGAGATGGAACCACTGCACTCCAGCCAGGGTGACAGATTGAGACTCTGTCTTAAAAAACAAAAAACAAAAAAACGGGCCAGGCACGGTGGCTCACACCTGTAATCCTAGCACTTTGGGAGGCAGAGGCAGGCGGATCATGAGGTCAAGAGATTGAGACCATCCTGGCCAACATGGTGAAACCTCATCTCTATTAAAAATACAAAAATTCTCTGGGCGTGGTGGCACACGCCTATAGTCCCAGCTACTCAAGAGGCTGAGGTAGGAGAATGGCTTGAACCCAGGAGGTGGAGGTTGTGGTGAGCCAAGATCGCGCCACTGCACTCCAGCCTGGGCGACAAGAGCGAAACTCCGTCTCAAACAAACAAACAAACAAAAAACGAACAAAAACTAAAGTCAACACACATGTGACGGGCTGGGAGAAACCTTTGCCTGCCACAGTATAACAGCTTCATAATGGAAAATGGAGAGAATCTTGAAAGAAATAAGAAAATGACCAAAAAAATCCCCAAAACAAACAAACAAACAAGAAAACCCAACAGGAAGCTGCGCAACTCATATGAAAGGGTGATTTGAAGAAGAAAGGATCCAAATTCCCGGTAAACCTAGGAAAAGAAGTTCAATGTCTCCAGAAATTAGAGGAATGTGAATGTTACTGGCTGAAGTGTGTCCTTCTGAAAAAAATATGTTTTAGTACTAACCTCCAGCCACCTCAGAATGTTATCTTTGTGGGAACAGGGTAATGGCAGAGGTAATTGGTCAAGATGGGGTCATACTGGAGTTGGGTGGGCTCCCATCCAACATGGCATCCTTAGAAGGAGCTGGCCAGTGAAGACGGAGACACACAGGAAGGAAGATTAGAGGGAGGCATCTCCAGACCAAAGAATGCTAAAGATTGCCAGCAAATCACCAGAGGCTGGGCTGGGGCAAGGAAGGATTCTACACTACAGGTTTCAGCATAAGCATGGTCTTGTCGACGCTTTAATTTTTTTGTTATTGTTGTTTGTTTATTTGTTTTTTTGAGACAGAGTCTTGCTCTGTTACCCAAGCTGGAGTGCAGTGGCACGATCTCGGCTCACTGCAACCTCTGCCTCCCAGGTTCAAGCAGTTCTCCTGCCTCTCCTCCCAAGTAGCTGCAGGCATGCGCTACCATACCTGGCAAATTTTTTATATTTTTGGTAGAGATGAGGTTTTACCACGTTGGTCAGGCTGGTCTCAAACTCCTGACCTCAAGCGATTCGCCTGCTTTGGCCTCCCAAAGTGCTGGGATTACAGTTGTGAGCCACCTCGCCCAGCCAACACTTTGATTTTGGACTTTGAACCTCCAAAACTGTAAGACAATGCATTTCCATTTATTTATTTATTTATTTTTTTTTTGAGATGGAGTCTCACTCTGTTGCCCAGGCTGGAGTGCAGTGGCACAATCTTGGCTCACTGCAACCTCCGCCTTCCGGGTTTAAGCACTTCTCGTGCTTCAGCCACACAAGTAGCTGGGATCACAGGCATGCTTCAGCGTGCCCAACTCATTTTTGTATTTTTAGTAGAAACGGTGTTTCACCATGTTGGCCAGGCTGGTCTCCAACTCCTGGCCTCAAGTGATCCGCCCACCTCGGTCTCCCAAAGTGCTGGGATTACAGGCGTGAGCCACCGCGCCTGGCCACATTTCTGTTTTTAAACCACCTAGTGTGTGGTCCTTTGTTATATCACCCCTAGAACACTAATATGGTAAATTAAAACAACGTTGAGATCACTTTCATTTTTTTCCATCAGTTGGCAAAACAATGAAAAATATTATTATATCCAGTGCTGGCAAAGATGTGAGAAAACTCTCCCTGCAATTCTGATGGGAGTTGGATTTAGCGACACCCCTTGGGTGGCAATTTGGCAGGACACCATCAGATAAAAATGAAAAGGCTCTTGTCCTACAACTTGGCAATTCTAGCTCTGTCTAACCTGGAGAAATACTTACACATGTTCACAAAAGAGTTGCATATTAGAATGTTCTTTGTGGCATGTTTGTAACAGCAGAAAACCTGACAAATCTATGACATCCACGGACAGGAAATGGCTCATGAACTGGTCTCTCTCCTCAGGGGGGATTCATGATGAAGTTGCTGAAGTTTAAGCTGCAGGCGTCTCACTTGCACCACCCCCTTCCAAGGCCCAAGGAGGGGCTTTAGCCATTTCTATGTGCAACGTTGTATTATTTCTTAAAGAGGCTCCCCCTGAATGCATAAGCTCCAGGCTCCATAACATTTGAGCCTGCTCCTGTCATACTCTATAATGGATGATGGCAATTAACAAAGAAATAGGGCCAGTGGGCCAGACATGGTGGCTCACCCCTGTAATCCCAGCACTTTGGGAGGTCGAGGTAGGCGGATCATTTGAGGTCAGGAGTTGGAGACCAGCTTGGCCAACATAGTGAAATACCATCTCTACTAAAAATACAAAATTTAGCCTGGCATGGTGGCGCTTGCTTGTAATCCCAGCTACTCGGGAGGCTGAGGCAGGAGAATCGCTTGAACCCAGGTGGCAGAGGTTGTGGTGAGCCAAGATCACGCCATTGCATTCCAGCCTGGGTGACAGAGTAAGACTCCATCTTAAAAAAGAAAAAAAAAAAAAAAGATAGAAAGAAAGAAAAAAAAAAGTAAGGCCAGTGGCTAGAGAACAGAGGGTTTCACTGAGCAGAGCCTCTGAGTTCTTGGAGAGGGTTGGAAGTGACAAGTTGAGAAACAGAGCAGGCATCACCTCCTGCCACCCACCCTGGGCAGCTGGCGTGGGCATGTGACACAGATTGGGTCAATCTGAGAGGCTCCTATATAGAAGGTGGGATTAGGGGCCAGTGGTGGGCAGTGAGTATCCCAGGGGCCACCTGCTTGCAGGCCATGATGATTGTCCAGGAGTGGCGGTGTCGGCCCACAGTTCCTGTGGTTTGGTCTCAGCTGCATTTTGTCCCTCTTGGTTTGGCCTTTTTTTTTTTTCTAAGTTTCTTCTCTAGCCTTCCTGCCATTTGTTCATTTTGTTTGTTTGTTTTTGAGAGAGGATCTTGCTCTGTCACCTAGGCTAGAGTGCAGGGACGTGATCATGGCTCACTGCAACCTTGACCCTCCCGGGCTCAGGTGAGCCTCCTACCTCAGTCTCCCAAGTAGCTGGAACTACAGGCATGTGCCACCACACCTGGCTAATCTTTGCATTTTTTGTAGAGATGGGGTTTCACCAGGCTGGTCTCGAACACCTGAGCTGAAGCAATCCTCCTACCTTGGCCTCCCAAAGAGATGGGATCACAGGTGTGTAATCCTCACCTGGCACTTCCTGCCATTTGCTGAGCTTTCTGATGGTCTCCTGCATAAGCTAGCCAGTTGGTCTCTTCTCTTTGCCACCAAGAACCTGACTGGTACCAGTAGCTCACCCCAGTTCCCAGAAATATTTAAGGGAATACATAGAATTCTTTTCAGTCTAATGCTTTTCTCCTGCAAATTTTTCTGAAATCTTTGATGTCTACTATGACTCATCTCCACTAGAATTTCATAAAAGGTATTGAATCTGACACGAGAGGTATAGGTTTATTTATTCTGGCTTTGGCGCACAGCTCAACCATGGTGCTCTGCCACTCAGGAACCCAGAGCCCTGGAAAGCCTGAGGTTCCCTGGGCAGATCCCTTTCTATCGGGAGATGACCCCCGCACACCCCAAATAGGAAGATTGCTTTCTTTTTTTTTTTTTTTTTTTAGATGGAGTCTTGCTCTGTCGCCCAGGCTGGAGTGCAGTGGTGTGATCTCGGCTCATTGCAACATCCACCTCCTACGTTAAAGCAATTCTCCTGCCTCAGCCTCCCGTGTAGCTGGGATTACAGGCATGTGTCACCATGCCCGGCTAATTTTTGTATTTTTAGTAGAGACGGGGTTTCACCATGTTGGTCAGTCTGGTCTTGAAATCCGGACCTCAGGTGATCCACCCGCCTCGGCCTCCCAAAGTGCTGGGATTACAGGCGTGAGCCACCGCACCCAGCTCCAAATAGGAAGATTTTCATAACACTTAACACTTGGAGAGTTTGTTCCCTGCATAAGAGGTAAAGTCATTCAGTGGAAAGAACATGAGATTTGGAGTCAGGAGACTGCTCTCAGGTCCAAATCTGCCTCCGGGCACAGTCTCTCCAACACTCTGAGCCCCGTACTCTCATTTGTAAAGGGGGTAACAGTACTTACTACAGATCAGCCATCCAGGAGACCCTGGGAGCTGCCACTCCACAGCCCCGACTAGAGAAGGTGTCAGAAATTCTTTTTCTTTTTCTTTTTGAGACAGAGTTTCGCTCTGTCACCCAGGCTGGAGTGCAATGGCACAATCTTGGCTCACTGCAACTTCCATCTCCCAGGTTCTAGCGATTCCCCTGTCCCAGCCTCTTTAGTAGCTGGGACTACAGGGGCCTGTCACCACACCCAGCTGATTTTTGTATTTTCAGTAGAGACGGGGTTTCACCATGTTGGCCAGGCTAGTCTCAAACTCCTGACCTCAAATGATCCACCCGCCTTGGCCTCCCAAAGTGCTGGAATTACAGGCGTGAGCCTCTGCACCCGGCCCACAGATTGTTTTTATGAACAAGTCATTATGTATTCCTCGGACTTCAGACATGTGGACTAGAAGAGGATCAGGTGACTGTGGCAAGGGCAGCCATCTCTGGAGGTCAGTGCTCTGTGAGCTGGGTTAGCATGAACAGTCCTGCCCGATCACCTGTTTCTCGTGGACACATGAAATGCAAGGCTTCCGCGGAGATTTGTGCAGCAGGGACACAGAAACCCAGAAATCCACAGAGATGACAGCTAAAAGTAGAAGCTGAGGCAGTAGAAGCTTTAAGCATGCAGAAGTACGCAGGAGTAAGGCGGCAGAGAGGCTGTGGTGGTTGCGGGAGCTGTTGGTCCCCTGCGTTGTATCCCCTTGGGCCTTCTTCGTCCACTGCAGGTGTAGGCGGTGGTTCCCTGCACACACAAAGCTTCACTTCACTACCCCCATCTCTCTGCTTCTCAGCCCGAGGGGTTTTTTCTGGAGCAGTGAACACTTGTTCAGCCTTTTGTGCAGGGGAATCTAGAAGGGCCAGGTATTTAAAACCTCCAGGGCCTGGCTCAGTACCCGGCTTGCCATCGCTGGGTGGGCAGTGCTGTGGTGTGCTCTGCACGACCCCTCAGCGGGCCCGGAGGGGGACTGAGCCCAGGTGCCCACAGAGGTGACCCGCTCAGTGCCTTTCCTCACTCCCCTGTCTCACATTCCCTCTCCCGCGCTGTGCTTCCTGGAATCAACTCCAAAATAAGCTACCAAGTTCTCGTCTCAGGCTCTTCTTTAGGGGAATCTAAATTTAGACAGTGGCACTAGAAGAAAAGAGAAACAGCAACAAAAATCTACTGTGGGTGCTGAGAAGCAGCGGACACTTCTGCAGGGACAACCAGATGGAGGCCTGTGGCCTACTGAGCAACATTCTGGTCTCCCAGGCCAGACTGTGCAGACAGGGAGCATTTCCTGTGAGCCTGCTGTGCTACCAGTGTGCCTGAGGGAACCCGAGGAAGACTCTGGTCCTTTCAACCTGAAGACACCGAACCAGGCATCTCCTAAGGAGAGCTGCTGTTTATTGGGCATCTACTATGTGGCCAGCTCTGTGGCAGGCACTTCCCTTTCATCTCTCATTCTCTTGACAACTTGCAAGGGAGGTAATATCTTAAAAAACAAAGTAGGCCGGGTGTGGTGGTTCACACCTGTAATCCCAGCACTTTGGGGTGGGCGGATCACCTGAGGTCAGGAGTTCAAGACCAGCCTGGCCAACATGGTGAAACCCCGTCTCTACTAAAAATACAAAATTAGCCGGGCGTGGTGGCACGCGCCTGTAATCCCAGCTACTCAGGAGGCTGAGGCAGCAGAATCGCCTGAACCCGGGAGACGAAGGTTGCACTGAGCCGAGATTGCACCATTGTACTCCAGCCTGGGAAACAAGAGCAAAACTCCATCTCAAAAAAAAAAAAAAAAAAAGGCCAGGATTGGTGGCACATGTCTGCAGTCCCAGCTACTCAAGAAGAAGAGGCAGAAGATTCGCTTCAACCCGGGAGGCGGAGGTTGCAGTAAGTGGAAATCATGCCACTGCACTCCAGCATGGGGGATAGAGGGAGACTCTGTCTCCAAAACAACAACAACAACAACAACAAAAGTAAGAAGTAGGTCAGGCATGGTGGCTCATGCCTATAATCCCAGTAGTTTGGGAGGTCAGGAATTCAAGACCATCCTGACCAACATGGCAAAGCCGCGTCTCTACTAAAAATACAACAGGCCGGGCGCGGTGGCTCAAGCCTGTAATCCCAGCACTTTGGGAGGCCGAGACGGGCGGATCACGAGGTCAGGAGATCGAGACCATCCTGGCTAACACGGTGAAACCCCGTCTCTACTAAAAAATACAAAAAACTAGCCGGGCGAGGTGGCGGGCGCCTGTAGTCCCAGCTACTCGGGAGGCTGAGGCAGGAGAATGGCGTAAACCCTGGAGGCGGAGCTTGCAGTGAGCTGAGATCCGGCCACTGCACTCCAGCCTGGGTGACAGAGCAAGACTCCGTCTCAAAAAAAAAAAAAAAATAATAATAAATAAATAAATAAATAAATAAAAATACAATAATTAGCCGGGTGCGGTGGCACGGGCCTGTAGCCCCAGCTGTTCAGGAGGTTGAGGCAGGAGAATCACTTGAACCTGGGAGGCAGAGGTTGCAATGAGCCAAGATAATGCCACTGCACTCCAGCCTGAGGTGGCAGAGTGAGACTCCATCTCAAAAAAAAAAAAAAAAAAAGATGGAAGACCTATATTTAAGAACTAAAACCACAAAAACTCTTAGAAGACAATATAGGGGCAAATATTCATGATGTTGGACTTGACAACAATTTCTTAAATGTGACATCAAAAGAAAAAATAAATAGATTGCAATTCATCAAAATTAAAAACTTTTGTGTATCAAAGGATATTATGGGTTTTGTTATTATTGTTGTTGTTGTTTGTTTGTTTGAGACAGAGTTTCCCTTTGTTGCCCAGGCTGGAGTGCAGTGATGTGACCTCGGCTCACTGCAGCCTTCACCTCCCAGGCTCAAGCAAGCTATCCTCCCACCTCAGCCTCCTGAGTAGTTGGGACTACAGGCATGTGGCACCATGCCTGGCTAATTTTTGAATTTGTTTGTAGAGACGGGGTTTCACCATCTTGCTCAGGCTGGCCTCAAACTGCTGGGCTCAAGCGAACCTCCTGTCTTGGCCTCCTAAAGTGCTGGGATTACAAGCGTAAGCCACCACGCCCAGCTGGGACACTATTAAGAGAGTAAAAAGGTAACCCATAGAATGGAAACAAATTTTTGCAAATCATATATCTGGTAACAATTTAATATCCACATTATATAAAAAGTTCCAACAACTCACCACCACCAAAAAAACCCCCAAAAAATAACCCCCCCAAAAAAAGCCCAATTAAAACATGGCAAAGGGGCCAGGCATGGTGGCTCATGCCTGTAATTCCAGTACTTTGGGAGGCTGAGCCTGGCAGATCACTTGAGGTCAGGAGTTCGAGACCAGCCTGGCCAACATGGTGCAACCTCGTCTCTACTAAAATTACAAAATTTAGCCAGGTGTGGTGGCAGACACCTGTAATCCTCCTAGCTACTTGGGAGGCTGAGGTAGGACAATCGCTTGAACCTGGGAGGCAGAGGTGGCAGCGAGCCCAGATCTCACCACTGCACTCCAGCTTGAGCAACAGAATAAGACTCTGTGTTGGTCAGGTGCGGTGGCTCACGCCGGTAATTCCAGCACTTTGGGAGGCCAAGTGGGCGAATCACAATGTCAAGAGATGGAGACCATCCTCCGTCTCTATAAAAATACAAAAATTAGCTGGGTGTGGTGGCGTGCACCTGTAGTCCCAGCTACTCAGAAGGCTGAAGCAGGAGAATTGCTTGAGCCCTGGAGGCGGAGCTTGCAGTGAGCCGAGATCGCGCCACTGCACTCCAGCCTGGAGACAGAGTGAGACTCTGACTCAAAAAAAAAAAAAAAAAAGAAAAAAAGAAAAAAAAAAAAGACTGTCTCAAAAAACAAAACAAAAACCAAAAATGGCTAAGAAAGAAGCCATGAAAAGATGCTCAACATCGTCAAAACCACAACTAGTTCTCATTCCCCAGGATTTATTATCAAAATTCATAAAATGACAAGTGTTGGCAAGGATGTCGCTGTGGACTGAATTGTACCCCTCCCTGCAAATTCATATGTTGAAGCCCTAGCTCCTGGTATGACTGTATTTGGAGATAACGTGTTTTGGAGATAATTAAGGTTAACTGAGGTATAAAGTTGGGGACCTAATCCAATAGGACTAGTGTCTCAGAAGAAGAGAAAGAAGAAGAGAAAGAAGAGACCGGGCTTCCCATCGCTGGGTGCGCAGTGCTGTGGTGTGCTCTGCACGACCCCTCAGCGGGCCCGGAGGGGGACTGAGCCCAGGTGCCCACAGAGGTGACCCACTCAGTGCCTTTCCTCACTCCCCTGTCTCACATTCCCTCTCCCGCACTGTGCTTCCTGGAATCAACTCCAAAATAAGCTACCAAGTTCTCGTCTCAGGCTCTTCTTTAGGGGAATCTAAATTTAGACAGTGGCACTAGAAGAAAAGAGAAGCAGCAACAAAAATCTGCTATGGGTGCTGAGAAGCAGCGGACACTTCTGCAGGGACAGCCAGATGAGCCCTGGGCTATCACCCAGAGCTCTCTCTCTCCAAAGGCCATATGAGGATGCAGCAGGAAGGCAGCCGTCTACAAGCCAGGAAGAGGGCCCTCATCAGAAACTGAATTTACTGGCACTTTGATCTTGAACTTCCAGCCTCCAGAACAGAATAGAAAATAAATTTCTGTTGTTGAAGCTGCCCAGTCTATGGTATTTTGTTAGAACAGCCTTAGTAGACTAATACAAATTTGGAGAAATTGAAGTGCATTGCTGGTGGAAATGTAAAATAGTATACCTGTGGAAAAATTTGGCAATTACTAAAAAAGCTAAACATAGAATTTACTGTATGACCCAACAATTCTACTTCTTGATATATACCCAAAATAACTGAAAGCAGGGTCTTCTAGAGACATTTGTACACATTGTGTTTATTGCAACATTATTTGTGACAGCCAAAAGGTAAAAAAAAAATAAAAACAAAAAACAACAACAGTCAGACATGGTGGTTCATGTCTATAATCCCAGCAATTTGGGAGGTCGAGGCAGGCAGATCACCTGAGGTCAGGAGTTCAAGACCAGCCTAGCCAACATTGAGAAACCCCGTCTCTACTAAAAAATACAAAAATTAACTGGGCGCAGTGGCTCACGCCTGTAATCCCAGCACTTTGGGAGGTGGAGGTGGGCGGATCACGAGGTCAGGAGATTGAGACCACCCTGGCTAACACAGTGAAACCTTGTCTCTACTAAAAATACAAAAAAATTAGCCGGGTGTGGCAGCGTGCGCTTGTTGTCCCAGCTGCTGGGGAGACTGAGGCAGGAGAATGGCGTCAACCCAGGAGGCGGAGCTTGCAGTGAGCTGAGATTGTGCCACTGCACTCCAGCCTGGGTGACAAAGCAAGACTCTATCTCAAAATAAATAAATAAATAAAATAAAATAAGGCCGGGCATGATGGCTCACGCCTGTAACCCCAGCACTTTGGGAGGCTGAGATGGGCAAATCACCTGAGGTCAGGAGTTCAAAACCAGCCTGACCAGCATGATGAAACTCCGTCTCTACTAAAAGTACAAATATTAGCTGGGCGTCATGGCGCATACCTGCAATGCCAGCTACTAGGGAGACTAAGGCAGGAGAATTGCTTGAACCCGGGAGGCGGAGGTTACAGTGAGCCGAGATCACTGCAGCCTGGGCAACAGAGCGGGACTCTGTCTCAAATAAGTAAATATACATATTGCATAAAAAATAAAAATCTTGTCTACTCCGAATCATGAATGATGATACTGCGGGGTGGGCAGCCCACTGCAAAGGGTAGGGTGAGGTAAAACCATCATCACCGGCCGGGCGCGGTGGCTCAAGCCTGTAATCCCAGCACTTTGGGAGGCCGAGGCGGGCGGATCACGAGGTCAGGAGATCGAGACCATCCTGGCTAACACGGTGAAACCCCGTCTCTACTAAAAATACAAAAAACTAGCCGGGCGCGGTGGCGGGCGCCTGTAGTCCCAGCTACTCGGGAGGCTGAGGCAGGAGAATGGCGTAAACCCGGGAGGCGGAGCTTGCAGTGAGCTGAGATCCGGCCACTGCACTCCAGCCTGGGTGACAGAGCAAGACTCCGTCTCAAAAAAAAAAAAAAAAAAAAAAAAAAAAAACCATCATCACCAAAGACCAAGAGAGGGTAAGCAAATCCTCTGGGTGGGTAACGGGACAGGGCTTGGTATCAACCGTGGGCCAAGGATGAGGACGCCAGCCTTGGAGTCAGGCAGACCCTGATTCAAATTCTGCCCCTGCCATTTCCTATGGCGGGAACTTAAACGAGTCACTTAGCTCTCTGGGTATCAGTTTCCTGATGTGCAGCATCGGGGCAACAACAGAACTAATTTCACAGGCTCTATTTTTGTTGTTTTTTTGTTTTTTGAGATGGAGCCTTGCTCTGTTGCCCAGGTCAGAGTGCAATGGTGCCATCTCGGCTCACTGCAACCTCCACCTCCTGGGTTCAAGCGATTCTGCTGCCTCAGCCTCCTGAGTAGCTGGGACTACAGACATGCACCACCACGCCTGGCTAATTTTTGTATTTTTAGTAGAGACGGGGTTTCACCATGTTGGCCAGGCTGGTCTCAAATTCCTGACCTCCAGTGATCCATCCCCCTCAGCCTCCCAAAGTGCTAGGATTACAGGTGTGAACCACGGCGCCCAGCCCACAGGCTCTATTTTTGTGATGAATAAGTGGATGGTGCAGTTTCCCCTTGTGCCTGGCACATCATTGAAAGTCAATGAATAGGCCAGGCACGGTGGCACACACCTGTAATCCTGGCACTTTGGGAGGCCGAGGCAAGTGGCTCACCTGAGGTCAGGAGTTAGAGACCAGCCTGACCAACATAACAAAACGCTGTCTCTACTAAAAATACAAAAATCAGCCAGGCATGGTTGCACACGCCTGTAATCCCAGCTGCTAGGGAGCTGAAGCAGGAGAATCGCTTGAACCTGGGAGGCGGAGGTTGCAGTGAGCCGAGATCGTGCCACTGTACTTCAGCCTCCTGGGCGACAGAGCCAGACTCTGCCTCAACAACAACAACAACAACAACAACAACAACAACAACAACAACAGAAACTTCTTACCCAGCCCAACATGTCTCCAGGTGAACTGGCCCCAGCCTTCCTCTGTAAAAATGATGCTCCCTCCTGTGTTCACAGAGCTCCAATCACACTGGAGCAAGTCATCATCTGCCCCGGGGACTTGATCTTGAACTCCCCACCTATCTCCGATGACTGGCTTCATCAAGTCTCAGAACTTGCGTATCATGTGCTCAGAGGACTTCCCTGCCACTCTGTTAGAAATGGCCAACAAGTTTTACTCTGACACCTCAACCCGCTTCACTGTCTACATGACACTTAGCACTATCTAAAACACTAGTCACATATGTGATTACTTCTTTACAGCCTGTCTACCCTCCTGGTTCTGAGGCTCCAGCAGAGCGAAAGCCTTGTCTGTCCTGTTCACCTGTGAATCTCCAGCACTCAACACGGTGCCCTAATGAATACCGGCTGAGTAAATGAATGAAGGAATGAACGAATGAGTGGCCCTGACTTTGACTTCATTCGTGTCTGCCAAGCCAATTATCTGGTCAGGATCTGGCGGTCCACTAGGAGACAGTATTAAAATGATGGTATAGACGTAAGTATTTGTCCTGACCCCTGCAACAGTTATGGTTCACTTTGAAATAATTTGTGTGTGTTTTTTTTGTATATATGAGTCTAGGAGCTTGATAATTATTGGCATTGTTATTATTATCATGCTCTATTATTCATTGACTTTTTTTTTCTTAATTTTTTTTTTTTTTTTGAGACAGAGTCTCACTCTGTCGCCCAGGCTGGAGTGCAGCGGTGCAATCTTGGCTCACTGCAACCTCCACTTCCTGGGCTCAAACGATTCTCGTGCCTCAGCCTCCCGAGTAGCTGGTACTAGAGGTGCTCGCCACCACGCCTGGCTAATTTTTTTTTTTTTTTCTTTGTATTTTTAGTAGAGACAGGGTTTCCCCATGTTGGCCAGGCTGGTCTCGAGCCCCTGACTTCAAGTGATCCACCCGTCTCGGCCTCCCAAAGTGCTGGGATTACAGGCGTGAGCGACCATGCCTTGCCTTTGTTTTTCTTTTTCTTTTTCCGAGACAGAGTCTTGCTCTGTCGCCCAGGCTGGAGCGCAGTGGCGTGATCTTGGCTCACTGCAACCTACAGGTGAGCGCGACCATATCTGGCTAATTTTTTTTTTTTTTTTTGAGATGGAGTCTCATTCTGTCACCCAAGCTGGAGTGCAGTGGCACAATCTCGGTTCACTGCAAGCTCCGCCTCCTGGGTTCACACCATTCTCCTTCCTCAGCCTCCCGTGTAGCTGGGACAGGTGCCCACCACCACGCCCGGCTAATTTTTTGTATTTTTAGTAGAGACAGGGTTTCACTGTGTTAGCCAGGATGGTCTCAATCTCCTGACCTCGTGATCCACCTGCCTCGGCCTCCCAAAGTGCTGGGATTACAGGCGTGAGCCACCACGCCCAGCCTGTACAGCTAATTTTTATATTTTTTACTAGAGACAAGGTTTCACCATATTTGCCAGGCTGGTCTTAAACTCCTGGGCTCAAGCGATCCTCTCACCTTGGCCTCCCAAAGTGATGGGATTACAGGCGTGAGCCGCCGTGCCCAGCCAATTCATTTTTTAAAGAAAGAACTTGGAGTTGGTCCCTTGCCTGTGGCAGAAGCTGTGGGAAAGGTGGCAGAGTCTTTGGCATCCAGAGTTTTCCTGTCATGTCTGAAGCTGGTCTCTGTGAGAGAAACAGTGAGGGCCGGGTACGGTGGCTCACACCTGTAATCCCAGCACTTTCTGAGGCTGAGGTGGGCGGACCGCCTGAGGTCAGGAGTTCGAGACCAGCCTGGCTAACATGGTGAAACCCCGTCTCTACTAAAAATACAAAACTTAGCAGGGCATGGTGGCACATGCCTATAGTCCCAGCTACTCAGGAGGCTGAGGCAGGAGCATCACTTGAACCTGGGAGGCAGAGGTTGCAGTGAGCCAAGATCACGCCACTGGATCCCAGCCTGGGTGACAGAGCAAAACTCTGTCTCCAAAAATAAAAATAAAAAATGAAAAAGAGAAGCAGTGAGAATCCCAGCAGCATGGATTCCCTGGTTCTCTTCAGTCTTAGATCCAGCTGCGTCTCCAGCCCTTTCTGCTGTTGCATTGCAGACCTCTACAGCCCTCCAAGAAATTTCCCTTTTGCCCAAGCAGAAGCTGGATTTCTGTACTTTACGCAAAGAATTCTGATCAAAACCCAAGCAGAATTCTGCAAATATGTAATGTGTCATCTGTGCAAAAAGCAATGTGTTCTTCATTAATGAAAGTATTTATGCAGTTTGAATACTGCCTGGAAAGTGTTTAAAAGCAGGAATTTCTGCTGAGGATGGTAGTCCCAAAATGATACAAATAGGAACAGTAGCAGCTGCCTCCATTTGAGTGCTTGCTACATACTAGGTACTGTGGTAGTTTAGTGGGGAAGCCAGTTTTGTTCCAGGTTAGACTTTGAAGTTCTTTTAGTTCTTTTTTTGAGGTTTTTTTTTTTTTTTTTTGAGACAGAGTCTCGCTCTGTCACCAGGCTGGAGTGCAGTGGCACAATCTCGGCTCACTGCAATTTCCACCTCCCGGGTTCAAGCGATTCCCCTGCCTCAGCCTCCCAAGTAGCTGGGACTACCACCATGCCCGGCTAATTTTTTGTATTTTAGTAGAAAAAGTTTCCTCATGTTGGCCAGGATGGTCTTGATCTCCTGACCTCATGATCCACCCACTTCGGCTTCCCAAAGTGCTCCTGTGCCCGGCCGAAGTTCTTAATGACTAAGTTAAACAAAGCTTTTCAAACTTTTTAGTATCAGGACCCTTTTATGATGTTAAAAACTGAGGACTCCAAAGTTTTATGCGGGTTTTATCTACAAATATTTACAATAATGGAAACCAGAACTGAGAAATTAGCCTGGGGAACACAGTAAGACTCTGAGACAGGGTCTCCCTCTGTTACCCAGGCTGGATAACAGGTTGCAGGATCTTGGCTCACTGCAACCTCCACCTTCTGGGCTCAAGCAACCTTCCTGCCTCAGCCTCCCCAGCAGCTGGGACTACAGGTACATGCCCCCACGCACAGCTAATTTTTATATTTTTTGGAGATAGGGTTTCACCATGTTGCCCAGGCTAGTCTTGAACCCTTGGATTCAAGCAATCCACCCATCTTGACCTCCCAAACTGTTGGGATTACAGGCGTGAGCTACCATGCCCGGCCAAGACTCTACACAAAATTGACAAATTAGCTCAGTGTGGGGCCTGGTGGGGTGGCTCACACCTGTAATCCCATCACTTTGGGAGGCCAAGGCAAGTGGATTGAGGTCAGGAGTTTGAGACTAGCCTGGCCAACATGGTGAAACCTCGTTGCTAATCAAAATATAAAAATTAGCCATGTATGGGGGCATGTGCCTGTAATCCCAGCTCCTCGGGAGGCTGAGGCAGGAGAATCACTTGAACCTGAGAGAAGGAGGTTGCAGTGAGCCGAGATGGCGCCACCGCACTCCAGCCTGGGCGACAAGAGTGAGACTTTCAAAAAAAAAAAAAATTAGCTGGGTATGGTGGTGCACGCATGTAGTCCCAGCTACTTAGGAGGCTGAGGCGGGAGGATCACTTGAACCCAGGAGGTTGGGGCTGCAGTGAGCTGCGATCTCGCCACTGTACTCCAGCCTTGGGGACAGAGCAAGACCATGTCTCAAATCCCGCTGCCCCCCACAAAAGAAAAGCCCCAGAAATTTGAAAAATGACTGAAAAGAATAAAAACCCATCACTTATGAACATATTTTTAGTAAAATTATTTTTAAAAACAAAAAATGTGAGACTAGCAGTTTTTGTATTTTTGCTAATCTCTTTTACATCTGATTTAATAGAAGACAGTGGATTCTTAAGACGGTTTCTTCATTAGATATGCTGCTTTGGTTGCATATAAAGAAAAACTGCTTTCACATAGACTTGCAGTTGGAAGAACTTCATGAACCCCCTGAAAGGGTTTAAGGTACCCCCTTGTCAAGAATCCTCAGATGATACTTTGAGAACCACTGCAACAAACTATATTGCTTCTCAGTTAAAAAATCTGTATTATTAACCATTGAATTAGTATTAGAACTGACAATTCCTTCCATCTCCCAAGATTTTTTTTTTTTTTTTGAGACGGAGTTTCGCTTTTGCTGCCCAGCCTGAGGTGCAGTGGTGCGATCTCGGCTCACTGCAACCTCCACCTCCCAGGTTCAAGGGATTCTCCTGCCTCAGCCTCCTGAGTAGCCCAGATTACAGGTGCACACCACCGTGCCTGGCTAATTTTTGTATTTTTAGTAGAGATGGGGTTTCACCATGTTGGTCAGGCTCATCTCGAACTCCTGACCTCGTGATCCGCCCGCCTGATTGTAGGCATGAGCCACCGCCCCGGCCAGTATCAATTTTTAACTTGAGTTCATAAATTGTCCTTTTGCCAGCCACGATTATATATATCTTTATTTTTCTAAGCCAAGAAAAGAAAGAAACATGTCATACACCAGGGGTCCCTAACCCTTGGGCTGCAGAGTGGATACCAGTCCATGGCCTGCTAGGAACCCGGCTGTACAGCAGGAGGTGAACAGGTGCTGACCAAGCATTACCGCCTGAGCTCTGCCTGTCAGATCAGCGGCGGCATTAGATTCTCATAGGAGCTTGAACCCTATGGTGAACTGTGCATGTGAGGGATCCAGGTTGTGGAGTCCATCTAGTGCCTCATGATCTCAGGTGGAACAGTTCCATAACCATCCCCAGGCACACCCCCACCCCACCCCCAGCTGTGGAAAAACTGTCTTTCATGAAACCAATCCCTGGTGGCAAAAAGGTTGGGGACTGCTGTCATACACAACCAAAGGTCACATTTGTATATTGGTTTTACATTTTACAAAGCTTTTCTCTGTGACCACATGATACCACTTAGTCCTCAGAAGCCCACAGTACAGACAAAGTTCAGCGCAGAGAGGCAACTTTGCCAAGATTGCCATCAGTAACCAGGCTGTGGAACCAGGACTCAGAACTGGGTTTGATGACTGAATCCCACGTTCTTCCCTCATTCAGCTGCCCGCTGCTGTCACACAGGAGGAGAAAGAAGGGCTGACTGCTGTCTTCGGGTGCCAGCGATCCATACTCTGCCTCTGTCGGATGCCTCATGACTAAGTGATGCGCTCAGAGGACAACCCTGCTCTGGCCCGGATGAACGAACATTTCACTTTCGAAAGTTGAGTTTTCAGCCTTGGAAGGGGAGACTCTTCATTTATGTTCACTTTGTTCACATACACAAGAGAGAGCATCCGTTCTAGAATCCAACTGGACTTTATTTGACACAGAATACAATATGGCTACAGAAACAGCAAACTGAAAAAACAAAGCAGAAAAAACACGGTTCCATCTAATCTGTAATTAGGTAACAGCAGGGAAAGTCATTAAATGAATAACAAAACAATTAAGCTTGATGGAAGAAGTCTTTTCCTAGTGCCCATACCTGAAAGACAAAGCAAATTACTCTGATTAATTCCGTGGTAATTTCCTGTGTGAGACATAAAACCTGCTTAAACACCAGCAACTTTAGTTAGAACCTCAGTGATCACAGTCTGCTCCAGGACTGAGTGAGACACTGACACTAGCTTAAGCTGTCATTGTGATCCCCTTTCCCCTCCCCATCTTTCAGGACTCCTTGCCTACTATCCCCTCTTAGTGACAGGCTCTCCCTGTGACTCAACCATGCCCACCTGACAGGTGCGAGTAGCTGCTTGGTGGTATTAGGGAGGTGAGAGGGGAAAGTCATTGGTGGGTTGTGAAAGGCAGCTCCACCTGCTCACTCCAAGCAGGGGCTCAGTTTAAACTTTCGGGCTCCCCTGATCATGGCGGCCTATTTTCACCTGAACTCCGTTACTCAGGCATGTTCGGGGTAAAGCTAATAGTGAGAATAGCGATTGATCAGCTTTCAATTTCAAAATCTGTCATCAGCTCCAATTACAACTCTGATTACATTCAGTTCTATACAAAGAGAAAAGAAGCTAGGCGTGGATTTCAGGGGTTTCTGTTTTCCCCAGAAACTGAAATTTGGCTCTAAAATTATAAAAAATAAACAAGGGGCCGGGTGCAGTGGCTCACCCTTGTAATCCCAGCACTTTGGGAGGCTGAGGTGGGCAGATCATCTGAGGTCAAGAGTTCAAAACCGGCCTGGCCAACATGGTGAAACCCTGTCTCTATTAAAAATACAAAAATTAGCCAGGTGTGGTGGCAGGTGCCTGTAATCCCAGCTACTTGGGAGACTGAGGCAGGAAAACTGCTTCAACCTGGGAGTTGGAGGTTGCAGTGAACCGAGAGATCACACCACTGCACTATAGCCTGGGGGACAGAGTGAGACTCTGTCTCAAAAAATATATATATAAATAAAAATAAACAAGGCCAAGGAATTTCTTCCACATATGAACAGATTTCTTGAACACAAGATCCCTCATTATCTTTTGTCCTGGATCTTTTTAGGCAGTTAACCTGATTAAAATAATTTGTTGTATGGATAGAAACTAGGGCACTGGAACTCTTGATCACAGCTTCTCTTAAGAAATCTACTTAAATATTGTCTTAAAAAGAGCTGTTGTGCCAAATTCCACATAGGTTAGGTTCTAGCACGTGATATGGGCTGTAGAACAATCCTATCAGATTAAAGAATACTGAAGAATTTGTTTTCCCAATGCACTGATAACTACCACCTGGGAAAGTCACCAGTTAGAGTGGCAGTCAAAGCCCCAGACAAGGAATTCTTCATACCCCCGCCAATTCTTAGATTTAGCCCTGGGCACATGTACGGGCAAAACGAGACCGTTTTGGTCTAAAACGGAACCTTGAGCCTGCTGTAGGGCAGAGCCAATTACACAGGCCGCCTGAAAACTTAGAAAAGTCCTCTGCCTTGACATGTATTCCTGTTATGGTTTTCCGTACAATGCAAGCTCCAAGGGCTGGAAGGACCATCTCAAACATTTTTATACTTTACACGGCACTTACCATACATTTTGCTGAAGGAAGCCCAACAGTACCACTCAGATACTGAGTATTTGGCAGGTTTCTTAAAAACTGAATATGCACTGATAATACTTCCAAATGTTTTACCAAAATAAATTATTGAATTTAAAGGCAAAATCACTGCACTAATAACAGATTTCTAAGTATTTCACAAACAAAAGAATCCTAGTTTTTTGTTTTTTAAATCCAAGAATAGCCTAATAAAGACTTATATTTAAATTTAAAAACTCCTTTCCCAGAAAAAACTCAGTAAAGAAAATGACCAGTAATTCAAAAGAAAACAACATGCAGGAAGATAAACACAGTGGCTCACAGAAAAGCGTAAGAGATATAAAAACATGAACAACTGCCCAACCTCACTGAATATCCAAAAATGAAAATCGAATACTGATCGTCACCTATCAGAGTGGCTAAGATGGAAAAATTGTATGAGGAAGCCTTGGCAGGAAATGAAGAAAGGGGAGTTCTGCTTCACTGTTTGGAGGGAGTGTAAATTAGTGGATATTCTTAGGAATGGAAAAACTGACACTATTTCTCAAAAATAAAAATACATATATATATTTTTTTTTTCTGAGATGAAGTTTTGCTCTTTTGCCCAGGCTGAAGTGGTGTGATCTCAGCTCACTGCAACCTCCAGCCCTCCAGGTTCAAGCGATGATTCTCCTGCCTCAGCCTCCCAAGTAGCTGGAATTACAGGTGCGCACCACCACGCTTGGCTAATTTTTGTATTTTTAGTAGAGACAGGGTTTCACCATGTTGGCCAGGCTGGTCTTGAACTCCTGACCTCAGGTGATCCACCCGCCTCAGTCTCCTAAAGTGCTAGGATTACAGGTGTGAGCAACTGCACCTGACCTTTTTTTTTTTATTGGCTCTATTACTTAGGCTGGAGTGCAGTGGCCTGATCTCAGCTCACTGCAAACTCCGCCTCCTGGGCTCAAGCCATCCTCCCACCTCAGCCTCTAGAGTAGATTGCGAGTGCATGGCAACACATCCAGCTAATTTTCTTTCTTTTATTTGAGACAGAGTCTCACTCTGTCATCTAGACTGGAGCACAGTGGCACGATCTCACCTCACTGCAACCTCTGCCTCTCAGGCTCAAGTGATTCTCCTGCCTCAGCCTCCTGAGTAACTGGGATTACAGGCACGCACCACTACCACCCAGCTGATTTTTGTATTTTTTTAAGTAGAGACGGGGTTTCACCACGTGGGCCAGGCTAGTCTCAAACTGACCTCAAATGATCCACCTGCCTCAACCTCCCAAAGTCCTGGGATTACAGGCACGAGCCATCACGCACAGGCTAATTTACTATTTTTTGGTAGAGATGGGGTTTCAACATGTTGCCAGCTGGTCTCGAACTAGTGGACTCAAGCAATCTGCCCATCTTGTCCTCCTAAAGTGTTGAGATTACAGGTGTAAGCCACCAAGCCCAGCCATACTCTTTACCCAGAAATTCCTCTTTTAGGAATTACTGCTCCAAATACATCTACATATTTACATAAAGCTTCATGTATAAGGATGTTTCTCCCTTCACATTGCTTGCATCAGTGAAAAACTGGAAACCCAAATGTCCACCAATAGGGACTGACTTGTTTTTTGAGATGCAGTTTCGCTCTTGTTGCCCAGGCTGGAGTGCAAAGGCGCGATCTCAGCTCACTGCAACCTCTGCCTCCCGGATTCGAGTGATTCTCCTGCCTCAGCCCCCTAAGTAGCTAGGATTACAGGCATGCACCCCCACGCCCAGCTAATTTTGTATTTTTAGTAGAGACAGGGTTTCTCCATGTTGGCCAGGCTAGTCTTGAACACCCAACCTCAGGTGATCCACCCGCCTCGGCCTCCCAAAGTGCTAGGATTACAGGCGTGAGCCACTGTGCCCGGCCAGGGACTGACTTTTTAAAAAATGTAAAAAATGTTAAAAACATGCAAACAAATAAAAAAAAAAAAAGAAAAAAGTTAAGGTACATTTACATAAAGAAATACTCTGCAAACATTAGAAATGAGGTAGTTTGTTATTTGTGGAAATGGAAAATCTCCAAAATGTACAAAATGAAAAAAAAAAAAAAAAGGTGAATTACTGTATAGGATACTCACATTTATGTTAACAAAAAAATATATATACACACAGCCATGTAAATGCTGGGACATATAAGAGAGAGTCAGAAAATCTACTAAGAAGCTGTTCTGTCGCTGATGGCTAGCTCCAGCAAGCAGGAGCAGAGGCCTATAGTGGGAAATTCATGTTTTGTGATATACACTTTCAACCATTTAAATTTTTAAAAATTTACCAGGCCATGTTTTATTTATATAACAATAAAATCTAATCAGGATAGCCATAAATGCTATATTAGAATTAATCAGTATGAGATAAACTACTGAAATATGATAGGTGGATACAAGTCTAGTCAAAAGCTACCTGACATTAGGTAGCCCATGGAACCTCATTAGGATGTAATTTATGAAATATTTAAGAGTTTATAGATTATCACATTTTCTACTTTCACAGACCCTACAAGGCTGGGAAACCTGCTGGGCGCAGTAGCTCGCACCTGTAATCCCAGCACTTTGGGAGACCGAGGCAGGCAGATCACTTGAGACCAGGAGTTCAAGACCAGCCTGGCCAACATGGTGAAACCCCATCTCTACTAAAAATACAAAAATGAGCTGGGCATGGTGGCACATGCTTGTAATCCCAGCTACTTGCTAGGCTGACGTGGGAGGATTGCTTGAACCCGGGAGGTAGAGGTTGCAGTGAGCCAAGACAGCACCACTGCACTCCAGCCCGGGCAACAGAGCGAGATTCCATCTCAAAAAACAAACCAAAAAAAAGTTTGGGAGACCCTAGGCTGCAAATGTCTAAATGTTGGCTAATCCTCTGTGCATTTTCCATACAGATAAGTCCTAGCTTAAGTAACCAAAAACTAGCTTTAAAAGAATAAGGCATGTATCATGTCTCCATCCCCCAAGACCACACTCCTTTCAGCCTGAGGCAAGTCAAAAAGCCCCGTCAAAACAACCAAAGATACCTACTTTTGGAATTCCCACTCTCTGTTGTCCAATGGACACACCTGTCGTGTTTTGAGCCAGCGAGAGATGCAGTGGAAGTGAAAAGCATGCTGGAAAAAAAGATATTTGATTAAAAATAACTCCGGTTTTTTTACAGGTCCCACAGGGCAGTGGCATGGGTGACACACAGTGGGCTAGAAAAGGAGGTAACAACGAGAGGCAAAAGTTCAACAACTGACTGTATCTTGGTTAGATGCGAGGATATTTCCAATAAAGCATTTGTTAGAAATGTCACTACTACTAAAGGAAATCATTCAGGAAGCACAGGAGTATGTGCTAGCACTGAGCTCTCTTCTCTTTAAGAGAACATGGAATGTGGCTCCTTGGTCCCATTCAGTCTGTAAGGGGATACTTCCACTTTCCCTGGAAAGGAGGCCCCTGATCAATGCAGATTTCAAATATCGCCATTCCTGGTCTCTAGCTTCCCTCCCATCCTCCTGCCCCTGGAGAATACGACCTGCAGGAGCAGAGCCTTCTCCCCAGCCCTTGGTAGAGAAGTGCACGGTCACTGCCACCCACCCAGAATTGAGACGGGCACTTCCCCAACTTCCCCACACCCAGCTCAGCTCTGGTCAAAGGAACTTTATTTCCAGACTTATTCACAGACATATTGATATTACAAGAGCTCAGTACTTCACATGCCTGTAATGGGTGAGGGACTTTGTCCTAGGGAATAAGATAAAAGAAAATTGGGGTAAAAGGAAGTATTCTTACGAGGGACAAACAGCACACAAGCAGCCTAAAGAGCATCAAAAGGCTTATTTCATAATCAAGACAAGAAGTAAAAAGACAAGAGTACCAAGACCACTGGTAACTGACAGGGAGCTAGAAGTCTGCTTAGATTTGGGAAAAGGACAGGCTGCGTGCAGTTTTTTGGTGTGGGCTCATGACATGCAGATGCTAATCACAATGCCTCTACAATGAGCACTTCTCCCCCTGCTCATGTGCGTATTAGGACAGGTGTAGCAAGTGCTTCCTTCATTTCGTCTGTGATTGGTGCGCTGTGATGGGGCACGGGGAGAAATACTCACACCCTAACAAAACAACAAAAGCTTTGCAAGCTTCATTTAATAACAACTGAAATCTGGTCAGTACACCTCCCAAAGTATGTATGGAACTTAAGGGATTATACAATATGGATTATTATCTTGTGAAATATCTTTTGACAAAGACAAAAACATAATTTAGTAATTAAGAGTGGAATCCACAGCTACTACACTAACGATACCCAAGAGGACAAATATTCTCCTAGAGTACAGCCTTTTAGAAGATCCCTCTTCTGTTGACTCTTGTATAACTCACTGTGAAAAAGAGAAAAGGCAGCACTTCCAAAAGGCAGAAAGCGGCGACACTTTTCTTAACCACCGGGTGTTAGGGTCGGGTTCACCGAAGGGTATTCGACAGCTTCTCCCTCTCTCTCCTCACCCACTAAGCACTTTGCAGTGGTACAGGGTCCTGGTATAGCCCAACTAAGTCAGAGAACACCAAGCGCTGGGGAGAAGGGGGCTGTAATGAGGTGTCAGGGACGTGACAGCACCCTGAACGTTTACTAAGACGTGTTAATGGATATATTTAGCGGTCAAAGTACAATTTACAGAAGATAAATTTACAGTACTTGACAGTTTACAGAAGATGTTGACATGTATTACCTCATTTGAGGCCTCACATCAACCCTGGCAGGCAAGCATGACAGATATTTTTATCTTCATTTTACAGACAGGAAACCGAAACCCAGACAAGTGACTTGCCTAATTCATGGAGCTGGTTTGTAGAAGACCCAGAACTAGAACCCAGGACTAATCCAGAGGCTTCTGCCACACCATGCTGGCTCTCTTTTACGTCAGGCTCTCTGAGAGAATCTCTCCTTAGCGAAATTGAAGGGGATGTTCACTCTCTTTTCTTTCCACATAAAGGAACATGGTTCTTAGTATATGTCTGCATGCCAGAGAGAGCAAAGAGCCTAACATACTTCTTTTATCCCCATAAATGATTAAAGCTCCCCCATGGCCAACACGGTCTACTGTGAGCCTGGCCAAAGGGTCGCAACAGAGATGGAAGAAGGTGTACCAGAAAGTGTGGGTAGGGGCTGGGCACGGTGGCTCATGCCTGTAATCCCAGCACTTTGGAGGCTGAGGTGGGCAGATCGCCCTGAGGTCAGGAGTTCAAGACCAGCCTGGCCAACATGGTGAAACCCCATCTCTACTAAAAATATAAAAATTAGCCGGGCGTGGTGGTGCACACCTATAATCCCAGCTACTTGGAAGGCTGAAGCAGGAGAATCACTTGAACCCAGGAGGTGAAGGTTGCAGTGAGCTGGGATCGCATCACTGCACTCCAGCTGGGGCCACATAGTGAGACTCCATCTCAAAACAAACAAACAAACAAACAAAAAACAGTGTAGGTAGGAAAAAGGGTTGCAAGGCAACAGGAAAAAATACCAAGAACACCATCTACACAGTAACACCTCTACCTCTAATTTGTATTTATTTAGATTTTTTTTTTTTTTTTTGAGACAGAGTCTTACTCTGTCACCCAGGCTGGAGTGCAGTGGCACAGCCTCAGTTCACTGCAAGATCTGCCTCCCGGGCTCACACCATTCTCCTGCCTCAGCCTCCCAAGTAGCTGGGACTACAGGCTCCCGCCACCACGCCCAGCTAATTTTTTGTATTTTTAGTAGAGACCAGGGTTTCACCTTGTTAGCCAGGATGGTCTCGATTTCCTGACCTCGTGATCCACCTGCCTTGGCCTCCCAAAGTGCTGGGATTACAGGCGTGAGCCACCACACCTGGCCTATTTAGATTTTTTTTTAACAAGCACTTGTGCTTACTATGTGCTGGGAGCTGTTTAATCACATTTTAACATAAATCATCTAATCCTGATTACAATTTTATGTGGTCTACTATCAGCCCCATTTTACATGAGGGAACCCAGGATTAGAGAGGTTAAACGCCTTGCCTAACATCACTCAGCAAGTCAGTCACAAAGACAGGGAATGGTGGTCTGACTCTAGAATCTCTTAGCCCTGTGTCATGCTGGAAACTGTGGGTATTCTGTCCCCATGACACAGGAGGCCCTGACAAGACAATTTTAGCTCATGTGACTGGGACTTTACAGCTTAAAGAATGAATTTTTAACACATGCTAGAAATAACATATTTGGTATTTGTTATCCTTCACAGCTGTCACACTCTTGGAAGGCCATTCAGTCCAATAAAGCTACACAAAGCATTTCTGGCATAAGCCATGTTAAAAAAAATCCTGTCTCAGTACATATGCCACACTTCAAACACACACACACACACACACATACATACACAGAAACTTGAACACTCAATTTACTCATCAAACTTAGTTCCATTAGACACGTGGTCTTTAAAAAAGTCTGTTTCAAAGGTACAAAGTTCTACCGAGAATATTCCAAAGGGTGCACGCAGGTTTTGAAGGCAATTCCCATAGATGAAGCCCCAAAATATTGCTAACAAAAGTGGGTCCACTTTATAATTAAGACAGGTAAGTGCCTTTTTGCAGTAACTGTAATTTTTACCCTGTAACAGGTGAATAGTATCATGATTTAAAATTTTTTTTATTATTTGTATACCTTTTAGGAGAAAGCTGGACTAGTCAGTTTTTTTCCCTAGTTATTTTCAAGACTAGCAAAGCAGGAAAAGTGGAAATATGTTTACAAGCCATGCTGACAGGTAAAGATGCTTCCTTACGTTACAGACTCCCCATGCGACGGTACATTCTTCTGAAGTAGCAGACGCCTGGTTAGCTTGACATTCTATGCCTGTGGGAACAAGAGCAACAGGATCACTGGACCTTGGGAGCAGGAATGTTTCAATCTATAGCAGCCAAAACAATTCTCAAGTGGTTAATTAGCCATAATTGTTTTTTAATGAATGTGGGAAAGGACGAACAGAGAAAACAGAGGTTAACAGTATGCTTTCTGATGATTTCCTATCCTTGTTTAAAAAGAGTAACAAATGGGAAACGCACATCTCACTCCCGCTGTCCAGGCTACAGTTCAGAGTGACATGAGCATGGCTCACCGCAGCCTCAACTTCCTGGGTTCAGGTGATCCTCCCTCAGCCTCCTGAGTAGCTGGGAATACAGGCACGCACCACCATGCCTAGCTAATTGTTTGTATTTTTGTAGAGATGGGGTTTCACCACGTTGCCTAGACTGAGTTTTTTTCCATTTTTTTTGAGACGGAGTTTCCCTCTTGTTGCCCAGGCTGGAGTGCAATAGAGCGATCTTGGCTCGCTGCAACCTCCACCTCCCAGGTTCAAGCGATTCTCCTGTCTCAGCCTCCCAAGTAGCTGGAATTACAGGCGGATGCCACAACACCCGGCTAATTTTTTGTATTTTTAGTAGACAGGGTTTCATCATATTGGTCAGGCTGGTTTCAAACTCCTGACCTTAGATGATCCACCCGCCTCGGCCTCCCAAAGTGAGCCACTACGCCCGACCTACCCATCAGATCTTGATCTCAGTCAAGAACTCATCGCAGGCCAGGCATGGTGGCTCATGCCTGTAATCCCAGCACTTTGGGAGGCTGAGGCAGGTGGATCACGAGGTCAGGAGATCAAGACCATCCTGGCTAACATAGTGAAACCCCGCCTCTACTAAAAATACAAAAAATTAGCCAGGCGTGGTGGCGGCTGCCTGTAATCCCAGCTACTTGGGAGGTTGAAGCAGCAGCAGAATGGTGAACCCGGGAGGCAGAGCTTGCAATGAGCTGAGATCGTGCCACTGTACTCCAGCCTGGGCGACAAAGCAAGACTCCATCTCAAAAAACAAAAAAAAAAAAAAGAAAAAAAAGATCTGATGGGTAAAGTACAACTGGGTATAAATATTCAAAGAACAAGAATTACTAATGCATAATTTGCTTTCTCTGATGATAGTAACTAAATGGAGTCTTCCTTCTGAAGAATAAAAAGCTTCAGGAGAAACTATTTAATAGGGGAGAAGTACTTCAAACCACTACAGGTGAAATATAGTAAAACTATGGTCAGGCACAGTGGCTCATGACTGTAATCCCAGCACTTTGGGAGGCTGAGGCGGGTGGATCATGAGGTCGGGAGTTCAAGACCAGTGCGCCCAACATGGTGAAACCCTGTCTCTACTAAAAATACGAAAAATTAGCTGGGTGTAGGCCAGGCGCAATGGCTCACGCCTGTAATCTCAGCACTTTGGGAGGTCAAGGCAGGCAGATCACGAGATCAGGAGATCGAGACCATCCTGGCCAACATGGTGAAATCCTGTCTCTTCTAAAAATACAAGAAAAAATTAGCCGGGCGTAGTGGCGGGTGCCTGTAGTCCCAGCTACTCAGGAGGCTGAGGGAAGAGAATTGCTTGAATCCGGGAGGCGGAGCTTGCAGGGGGCCAAGATCGCATCACTGCACTCGAGCCTGGGCGACAGTGTTAAGACTCCTGTCTCAAAAAAAAAAAAAAAAATTTAGCCGGGCATGCGTGGTGGTGGGCACCTGTAGTTCCAGCTACTCAGGAGGCTGAGGCAGAAGAATTGCTTGAACCTGCAGAGGTTGCGGTGAGCCGAGATTGCGCCACTGCACTCTAGCCTGGGTGACAGAGCTAGACTTCGTCTCAAAAAAAAAAAAAAAAAAAAGGCCGGGCGCGGTGGCTCAAGCCTGTAATCCCAGCACTTTGGGAGGCCGAGGCGGGCGGATCACAAGGTCAGGAGATCGAGACCACAGTGAAACACCGTCTCTACTAAAAATACAAAAATTAGCCGGGCGCGGTGGCGGGCGCCTGTAGTCCCAGCTACTCAGGAGGCTGAGGCAGGAGAATGGCGGGAACCCGGGAGGCGGAGCTTGCAGTGAGCCGAGATCGCGCCACTGCACTCCAGCCTGGGCAACAGCGTGAGACTCCGTCTCAAAAAAAAAAAAAAAAGGAAAACTAAAAAAACAAACAAACAAAAGTAGATGTTAATGGGCATATGTGGTTTTAGGGGAAGAGATACCACAATAATATATATTTTTTTATCCTTCAAAAATTTAGAAACTGGGCTGGGCATGGTGGCTCACACCTGTAATGCCAGCACTATGAGAAGCTGAGGTGGGCGAGTCACATGAAGTCAGGAATTCGAGACCAGCCTGACCAGTATGGCAAAACCCAATCTCTACTAAAAATACAAAATTTAGCTGGGCGTGGTGGTACACGTCTGTAATCCCAGCTACTTGGGAGGCTGAGTCAGGAGAATTGCTTGAAACCAGGGGGCAGAGGTTGCAGTGAGCTGAGGCTGTGCACCATTGTACTCCAGCCTGGGCAATGCAGCAAGACTCTATATCAAAAAACAAAAAATCAAACAAAGGCTAGGAGTAGTGGCTCATGCCTGCAATCCCAGCACTTTGGAAGGATGAGGCTGGCAGATCACTTGATGTCAGGGTTTGAGACCAGCCTGGCAAAACATAGCAAAACCCCCTCTCTAAAATAGCAAAAATTAGCCAGGCGTTGTGGTGGACATCTGTAATCTCAGTGACTCAGGAGGCTGGGGCAGGAGAATCACTTGAACCCAGGAGGCAGAGGCTGCAGTGAGCCCAGATCACACCACTGCATTCCAGCCTGGGCGACAGAGTCACACACACACACACACACACAAAAGGAAAGCAAAGAACTTACTTTTGCTAGCCAGATTTACACTACAGAGTAACTTGGCTTGCCAACTGATAAAAATAAAGAATTGGGGCTAGGTGCGGTGGCTCATGCCTGTAATCCCACCGCTTTGTGAGGCTGAGGTGGGTGGATCATGAGGTCAGGAGATCGAGACCATCCTGGCTAACATGGTGAAACCCCATCTCTACTAAAAATATAAAAAAATTAGCCAGGCGTGGTGGCGGGTACCTGTAGTCCCAGCTACTCAGGAGACTTGAGGCAGGAGAATGGCGTGAACCTGGGAGGCGGAGCTTGCAGTGAGCCGAGATTGCACCACTGTACTCCAGCCTTGGTAACAGAGTGAGACTCCATCTCAAAAACAAAAAATAAAATAAATAAAATAAAAATAAAGAATTGGGCCAGGCACAGTCACTCACACCTGTAATCCCAGCACTTTAGGAGGCCACGGCAGGAGGATCACTTTAGCCCACTCAAGACCAGGCTGGGCAACACAGCAACATCTCATCTCTAGAAACAAAAAAATTAGCCAGGTGTGGTGGCCCATGCCTGTGGTCCCAGCTACTAAGGAGGCTGAGGCAGGAGAATGGCTTGAGTGCAGGCAGTTGAGGCTGCAGTGCACCATGATTGCACCACTGCACTCCAGCCTGGGTGACAGAGCAAAACCTTGCATTTAAAAAAAAAAAAAAAAAGGCCGGGCGCGGTGGCTCAAGCCTGTAATCCCAGCACTTTGGGAGGCCAAGACGGGCGGATCACGAGGTCAGGAAATCGAGACCATCCTGGCTAACACACTGAAACCCCGTCTCTACTAAAAAATACAAAAAAATAGCTGGGCGAGGTGGCGGGCGCCTGTAGTCCCAGCTACTCGGGAGGCTGAGGCAGGAGAATGGCGTAAACCCGGGAGGCGGAGCTTGCAGTGAGCCGAGATCGCGCCATTGCACTCCAGCCTGGGCGACAGAGCGAGACTCCTTCTCAAAAAAAAAAAATATTAAATAAAAAAAAAATTAAAAATAGCCAGGCATGGTGGCTCGACCAGGCGTGGTGGCTCATGTCTGTAATTCCAGCACTTTGGGAAGCTGAGGCAGGCAGATCATCTGAGGTCAGGAGTTCAAGACCAGCCTGGCCAATATGGCGAAACACCATCTCTTCTAAAAATACAAACAATTTGCCGGGTGTGGTGGGTGGCACATGCCTATAATCCCAGCTACTAGAGAGGCTGAGGCAGGAGAATCGCTGGAACTTGGGAGGCAGTGGTTGCAGTGAGCTGAGATCACGCCACTGCACTCCACCCTGGGTGACAGAGTGAGACTCCATCTTGAAGAGAAAAAAAAAAAAAAAGGATCTAGGGTCTATGCAGTGTATTTAAGAACTTATTGGGACTGGAATACACTACTATATTTAAAAGAATGGTAGAGAAAAGTAAACATAATATCCTTTAAGTTGGATCCTCTAACTTAAGAGGAGGACTATATATTATAAAATTAAATAAGAGTCACAATTATTAAAGTGAAAATCAAAACTGTTTCAAGGTACGTCATCATGTTTAAATTTGATCTGGGTCTTTCTTTTGACTGTGGCCATGGCACTACTAACCTAAAGAATCCTTCAGGCTCCCTTCATGGTATAGTTCTTTCCTTCCTCTCTGCCACACCTGCAACATGCTCCTCCTCCTATCACTCTCAATTAATCTCCACCCTTCAAGACCCAGCTTAAATCCCTACTTCTTGACCGAAGCTTTTCCTGACGCTTCCACCCTGAGTCATTTTCCTCTCCTTCAGGCACTCTTAACACATCAATTATGAGTATCCCTTTACATACCTGACCTCCCTCCTTCCCCCTCAACTCAAAGCTCCCACAGAGCAGGGACCTGGTCTTTGCCAAGTGCAAAGTAGGCTCTTGGTACTTGAACAAGCAAACAAAAACTATTTCTATAACTAGAAGAAATACAAGACAAATACAGATTCATTCTTATTCTTTTTTTTTTTAGACGGAGTCTCACTTTGTTGCCCAGGCTGAAGGGCAGTGGCACAATCTCTACTCACTGGAACCTCCACCTCTTGGTTCCAGCGATTCTCCCACCTCAGCCTCCCAAGCAGCTGGGATCACAGGTGCGCACCACCACACCAAGCTAATTTTTTGTATTTTTAGTAGAGATGGGGTTTCACCATGTTGACCAGGCTGGTCTTGAACTTCTGACCTCAAGTGATCTGCCTGCCTCGGCCTCCCAAGGTGCTGGGATTACAGGTGTGAGCCACTGCACCCGGCCAAGATTCATTCCTATTTTTTTTTTTTTTTTTTGAGACAGAGTCTAGCTTTGTCCCCTCAGGCTACAGGGCACTGGCGCAATCTTGGCTCATTGCAACCTCTGTCTCCCGAGTTCAAGTGATTCTCCTGCCTCAGCCTCCCAAGTAATTGGGACTACAGGTGTGTGTCACCATGCCTGGCTAATTTTTTGTATTTTTAGTAGAGATGGGGTTTCACCACATTGCCCAAGCTGGTCTTGAACTCCTGAGCTCAGGCAATCCACACGCCCTGACCTCCCAAAATGCTGGGATTACAGGCGTGAGCACCACGCCCAGCTAGATCCATTCTTTGCTAGAAAATTCCTAAGAAAGAACAAAAAGATATAGGAGTGATATTACAGCGATCTAGAATGCCAGATAAGAAGGGATATAGCAGGGAAAACGATTGGTGTAAAATGTGCTCAATACAAACGTTTTTGAGCTTTTGCTGCAGAGAGTACGTAAGGGGTTGGGTCCAGTTAGTTTAAACAGGTGCAGGAACTGTTCACTGTCAACCCAGAACAGGTAGACAGTGGCACATAATGCGTTCATGTCACACCCCTGCCAAGGCCGAAGCCTATCATGTGATTCTAAAGCTTGGGGACCTTTCGGCTTTGATAGAAAGGCTATGCCACCAAAGAGCTGTTAAGGAAACAATGGCTTCATCTCAAGAGCAGACAGATTACACTTTCAAAACACTGATAGGGCCAGGCGCAGTGGCTCACGCCTGGAATCCCAGCATTTCGGGAGGCAACACCGGGTGGATCACTCGAGGTCAGGAGTTAAGAGATCAGACTGGCCAACATGGTGAAACCCCATCTCTACTAAAAATACAAAAATTAGCTGGGCGTGCTGGTGCATACCTGCAGTCCCAGCTAGTCGGGAGGATGAGGCAGGAGAATAGCTTGAACCTGGGAGGCAGAGGTTGCAGCGAGCCGAGATCATGCCACAGCACTCCAGCCTGGGCAACAGAATGAGACTCTGTCTCAAACAAACCAAACCAAACCAACCAAACCAAACCAAACCAAACCAAAACACTGATGGATCTGTAGTTTTAGGTAGATACTAACATATTCTGGGCCAAGGCTGGGTCTAAGATGATGAAGATTCCCCATCATCCGGAATAAGATTACCAGAGGTAACAGAGAAAATAAAACCTAGCATATTTGATTTTTCAGCAACTCCTTAATACAACCAAGAAAGGAGACAATGTAAAATAAAATAAATACAAAGCTATAGGAGGGCATGCAGAATCAATATGGACTTAAAAGAGGAAGTCTTCAGAATCCTACTGAGGCACAGCCATAATCATTCTTATTTACTTACAGCTATGTATATAATTACTCATTTAAGGCCAGACAAGATTTATTAAAATACAGCCATTGCTAAATCTAGATTCTTACTTTCATCTTTAACAAAAATTGTCTTTACAAAAATAAATCCATTTTCTTGTTTTTCTTTACTAAGTTCTTTTCCCATATAAATCCTTTTTTTTTTTTTTTTTTAATGTTATGACACTCAGACTCTTTCTCCTTAGTGTGTATAATAAAAGTGTGTGGCCAGGGGCAGTGGCTCACACCCGTAAGCTCAGTGTTTTGGGAAGGTGAGGCAGAAGGATTGCTTGAGTCCAGGAGTTCAAGACAAGTCTGGACGACATAGCAAGACCCCATCTCTACAAAAAATTTAAAAATTCGCAGCCAGACACGGTGCTTCACACCTGTAATCCCAGCACTTTGGGGGCCGAGATGGGTGGATCACGAGGTCAGGAGCTCGAGACCAGCCTGGCCAACATAGTGAAACCCCGTCTCTATTAAAAATACAAAAAATTAGCCAGGTGTGGTGGTGGGTATGTGTAATCCCAGCTACTCGGGAAGCTGAGGCAGGAGAATCGTTTGAACCCTGGAGGTGGAGGTTGCAGTGAGCCGAGACTGCGCCATTGCACTTCAGCTGGGTGACAGCGTGAAACTCCGCCTCCAAAAAAAAAAAATTAGCTAGGTGTGGTAGTGCACGCCTGTGGTCCCAGCTACTTAGAGGCTGAGGCAGAAGGACTGCTTGATCCCAGGTCAAGGCTATAGTGAGCTATGATTGTACCACTGCACTCCAGCCTGGGCAATTGAGTGAGACCCTATTGCTAACAAAAAAAATACATAAAAATAAAAAAAAAAATAAACAGTGTTTCTCTTTTTGAGATAGAGTCTCACTCTCTCACCTAGGCCGGAGTGCAGTGGAGAGAAATCTTGACTCACTGTCACCTCTGCCTCCCAGGTTCAAGGGATCTTCCCACCTCAGCCTCCCAAGTAGCTGGGACCACAGGCATAGGCCACCATGCCTGGCTAATTTTTTGTAGAGACAGGGTTTCGCCATGTTGCCCAGGCTGGTCTTGAACTCCCAGTCTCAAGCAATCTGCCTGCCTCACACTCAAAGTCTTAGGGTTTACAGGTGTGAGCCACCTCACCTGGCCAAGAGTGTCTTTTTTTTTTTAAGACAAAGTTTTGCTCTTTTTGTCCAGGATGGAGTGCAATGGCAGGATCTCGGCTCACTGCAACCTCCACCTCCCAGGTTCAAGTGATTCTCCTGCTTCAGCCTCCCATGTAGCTGAGATTACAGGCGTGCACTACCACGCCTGGCTAATTTTGTATTTTTAGTAGAGATTGGGTTTCACCATGTTGGCCAGGTTGGTCTCGAACTCCTGACCTCAGGTGATCCACCCTCCTCGAACTCCCAAAGTACCGGGATTCCAGATGTGAGCCACCATGCCCGGCCGAAGAGTGTGTTTCTTAAAGGTAAAGACTTGAGGTCGGGCATGGTGGCTCACAGTCATAATCCTGGCACTTCGGGAGGCCAAAGGGGGTGGTTTGCTTGAGGCCAGGAGTTTGAGTGGGTCACGTCTGTAATCCCTGCACTTTGAGAGGCCAAGGTGGACAGATCACTTGAGGTAAGGAGTTCGAGATCAGCCTGGCCAACATGGCGAAACCCTATCTCTAGTAAAAATACAAAAAATTAGCCGGGTGAGGTGGCCCACACCTGTAATCCCAGCTACTTGGGAGGCCGAGGCAGGAGAATCACTTGAACATGGGAGGCGGAGGTCGCAGCGAGCCAAGATTGCGTCATTGCACTCCAGCCTGAGAGACAAACAGAGACTCTGTCTCAAAAAAAAAAAAAAAGGTAAAGACCTGATCTCTGTCATTGTTTTATCCTGGTGCCTACCAGGATGCTCAGGATATATTCATTGGATAAATAAAAGATATGACTTAGAAAATACTTTCATAGGTTTTTGTTGTAAGATTTCAATATCCTACTTCATCTGACATTCGAAATATGTTATGAAACAAAACAGGTATTCCACTGAAAGCCTAATGTGATGTCTCAAGCATTTCACTCTAAGAGAAGACAGAATATGGATCGCCTTTGTCTTCTGTGGTCCTTCTAAGAAGTACATTCTCTCATATCCAGAGACACATATACACTGACTTAAGTATAGAGAAAAAAAAAATCAGGGTTGTATATAAGATCATTAAAAATCATTAACTATTTTCAAAACAGAGCCCCAATAAAGTAAAATTTTCTCTGGGTATAACCCCTTGTGAAAATGCAAGGCCCAGAAACTGGCAAGCATGTAATCAAAGACCCCACCCAAACACATTTGAAACCATGCATATGTTTTTCTGTGATGGGCTCACATCATCTATATTAAACATCATGGTAGCTGCTGATCTCCCTTGGCTGCAGTGTGAAGAGATAAACAGTGTCAAAAGCTCAAAGAAGCCAAGGGCAATACATGACCAGTATATGCCATGACTGCTTTCCAACAGAAAATATTTGATTCGTGCTTTCCAAGTTGAAAACATCTGAGCAAGTTTAAGATAAGATCTAAAGCTCAACTCTGGGTTAGTGTTACATTGCACAATAAAGTAGTTATTAACCACATGTGACTATTGAGCACTTGAAATGTGGCTAGTCTGAATCCAGATGTGTTGTAAGTGTAAAATACACACTAAATTTCAAAGATGGTACAAAGACAGAATGTAAAATATCTCCTTTTTTTACATTAATTACATGTTGAAATAAAAATATTTTGGCTATAAAAGGTTAAATAAAATAGATTAATTTCACCTTTTTATTTTCTTTTTACTTTATGAATGTGGGTACTAGAAAATTTCAGGCCAGCCACAGTGGCTCACGCCTATATATTTTGGAAGGCCAAAGTGGGAGGATCACTTGAAGCCAGTTCGAGACCAGCCTGGGCAACAAAGCGAGATCCTGTCTCTGAAAAAACAAAAAAAGAGGAAAAAGAAAATTTAAAATTATGTATGTGTATTTGTGGCTTACATTCAGATTGGACAGTGCTGGGTTAGACAAAACCAAGGAAGAGAACAGGTGAAGAATATTCTAGGCGAGAAAGAATAGGCTATGTAAGGGCTCTGAAAAAGAGCATGGACACTTAAGAATGAAAAAGCAGGCCGGGAGCGGTGGCTCATGCTTTTAATCCCAGCACTTTGGGAGGCCGAGGTGGGCAGATCACCTGAGGTCAGGTGTTTGAGACCAGCCTGGCCAACATAGTGAAGCCCTGTCTCTACTAAAAATACAAAAATTAGCTGCGCGTGGTGGCAGGCGCCTGTAATCCCAGCTATCGAGGAGGCTGAGGCAGGAGAATTGCTTGAAACCAGGGGGCAGAGGTTGCAGTGAGCTGAGATCACGCCACTGCACTCCAGCCTGGGCGACTCCATCTCAAAATAAGAAAAAAAAAAAAAAAGGAAAACTGGCCAGGGGCCATGGCTGCTTTGGCCACCATAGTTAGTTTAAAAAAAAAAAGTGTCCAGGTAAACTAACAGAGTGAGCAGGAGTGACTCAAGATGAAGTTGTAAAGGCAGGTGAGTGATCTGAAAAGTAAGTTCCTATAATTCCAATTCTAGAAACTTGAAGTTTCTTTCCTCCATTTCTGGCCTCAGTAACAAATCATTTTAGTTCCCGGATGAAAAAGTAACCTCTACTGTTCCTGGTGTGATCAACATTCTTGTTCCTTCTACTATAAGGACAGGAAATCAGTCCATCAAAGACTATAATCGGATCACTATGTGCTGACCACTACATGTAATAAAATATGTGGAGATTTAAATGAAATTTCTTTAGTGCAATCAATTACCTATTTAGATGTTGGCAATGATTTCCTTTTTATTATGTTTGGGCCTAACATACAAAATACTTACTCCTTAGGCTTCTTTCCTTTGTAAACAATGACCAGCAAAAATTAGCTCAGATAGACATTTTTTTTTTTTGAGACTCTGAGTCTCAAAAAAAGACTGTGAGTCTTGCTCTGTCGCCCAGGTTGTAGTGCAGTGGTGTGATCTCAGCTTACTGCCACCTCCACCTACCAGGTTCAAACAGCTGTCCTGCCTCAGCCTCTCAAGTAGCTGGGATTACAGACATGCACCACCACGCCCAGGTAATTTTTGTATTTTTGGTAGAGACGGGATTTCACCATGCTGGTCAGGCTGGTCTTGAACTCCTGGCCTCAAATAATCCACCCGCCTCAGCCTCCCAAAGTGCTGGGTTTACAGGCATGCACCACCACGCCCGGCTAATTTCTGCATTTTTAATAGAGTATTTTTGCATTTTTAATAGAGTCGGGGTTTCACCATGTTGCCCGCCTTGGCCTCCCTAAGTGCTGGGATTACAAGCATGAGCCACCACGCCTCGCCTCAGATAGAATATTTTAGCTCAAACTTTATTTTCCTCCTTTCAGTATTTCTACCTTTGAGTCTAGGTACAAGATGGGAGATATGCAGGAAGAATCAACAGTGCCTGTTGTCCACAATTAATTCTAAATGTGTTCCTGCCATCTTTAGATTGAGTAGATTTATTCTGAAAGCTGGGTATGCCTCCAGGACATCATAAAAAAACTACTCTATTTCAAACACACCAAAAGACTAGATACAGAAGACCGAGTGCTCAGAGTAGGCTTGATATCTGCTTGTGAAGAAGAAAATCGGTCACATCAAGATAGCCACAAGCTCTGCAACCTTCTCAACTTCCTCCCATCCTCCTCCAATTACTTACAAAGATCCATAATGTGGTTCCTGCAGATGGCACAGTTATCAACCACAATATCCCAGGCCCAGAGGGCTACTGCATTCCACTGCAAAGACAAAAAGAGGGAACAATGCATTCTCCTTATAACACACACACAGTTTTTAGGACTTCAGGCTGCAGTTGTAGTTATGATCTCTGGCCACAAGGAACCACCAAACAAAAGGTTTTGGATATTATGTTAATCTTATTATACCAAAGACAACAGTAGACAACACATACGTTCTCCTATTCTCCAAAAGACTGAGTATATGAAGACATAAATGAATGTCATCTTTTGTTTCCTGTAGTTTAAAACAATTTAGTCTGGCCGGACGCAGTGGCTCACGCCCATAATCCTAGCATTTTGGAAGGCTGAGGCGGGTGGATCACCTGAAGTCAGGAGTTCGAGACCAGCCTGGCCAATATGGCGAAACCCCGTCTTTACTAAAAATACAAAAATTAGCCAGGCTTGGTGGCGGGTGTCTATAATGCCAGCTATTTGGGAAGCTAAGGCAGGAGAATCGCTTGAATCTGGGGGACAGAGGTTGCAGTGAGCCGAGATCGTGCCACTGCACTCCAGCCTGGGCGATGGAGTGAGACTCCATCTAAAAAAAAAAAAAAAAAAAAAAGCACAAACTTGAATTTCTGTGCAGGTTTTGGTGGCAGTTGCAGAAGCGCTCAAAATCTGAATAAGTATCTGCTCTTCCAGGCAGCTTTGGAAGCATGAGCAATGAAGTGAAAGCTAGGGAACAGAATGAACTAAGATGATGACTGGATCATAAAACAGGTAATCGTGGGATAAGCTGGATAATTAACTGCCCATGTCAGTACACAGAACAAGGTCATCACTTAAATCTTAGATTACTTCATAACAAATTCTACAATTCACTAGAATTTTGTTCGATTCTTACCATAAAATAAACTGATGTTCTGAACTTTTATATGTTTAGACTCTTCTATTAAGATAATAATTCCAGGCCGGGCGCGGTGGCTCAAGCCTGTAATCCCAGCACTTTGGGAGGCCGAGACGGGCGGATCACGAGTTCAGGAGATCGAGACCATCCTGGCTAACACGGTGAAACCCCGTCTCTACTAAAATACAAAAAAAATTAGCCGGGCGAGGTGGCGGGCGCCTGTACTCCCAGCTACTCGGGAGGCTGAGGCAGGAGAATGGCGTGAACCCGGGAGGTGGGGCTTGCAGTGAGCTGAGATCCGGCCACTGCACTCCAGCCTGGGAAACAGAGCTAGACTCCGTCTCAAAAAAAAAAAAAAAAAAAAAAAAAAGATAATAATTCCAGTAAGAGTTTAATTAAAAGTGGCATTTCATTCATTCAACTCTGGTTTCCTCAATTACAAGTACTCCCAAACCTTCATCGCTTTCAAACCCCAGTCTCAGTGCCTAGTAACTTCTTCACCACTTTTCACATCACAGCTTCAACTTGGAGGAAAAGCCCCTACTTCTATTATTCTTCAATATGGCTGGCTGTAACTGAGCAGCAGTGGCCACAATGAGACACCAAAAAGCACTAGGAGGGGGGGGATATTGTCAGTGTTTAGCCAGATGTTCCAGGAATATCTTCCCTATTTCAGAATCTCCATTTCGAATAGTTTTCATGTTAGGTGGGAATCGACACTTTTCTCCCAAACTGTGGCAAACCACTAAAATGCATTTCATGCAAAAGACACGTTCCATTTTTGCTTTCCCCTCTTACCAAGTCATTCGCAACTAGTACTCAACCCTTCCGAAATGCCACAGGATTTGGGCTCGGATTTTCTTAACAAGTTCCACCGTGCTTTTTATTATTATTTCGGAAGGGGGAGATTCTGAACGTGACAGAGAATCCAAGAGTGGGGTGGTTGTGGGAAAAGCCAACAGACGTCTCAGAACACCCAAGCATTACACTCCAGACTCTAACTCGGCGGTGTGAGGCCCAGAGATGGGGTTAATGGAGGCCTCGGTTCAGCGAGGAACAAGTCTGATCCCTTCAAGTGAGAGGACCCCAAGCAAGCTTCAAAAAGGGGCGGAGCAAGATCACTAGCGGGGCTCCTCAGAGGCCTCCAATGCGGTAGGACCTCAGGTTCCAGGCTTTCGCCGCACTGCCCCATCCTCCACCGCCGCAGTCGCTCTGACTCCCCATTCCACCCACCCCACCCCACCCCACCCCACCCTACCTCACCCCACCCTACCTTCCCCCACCTCTCAACCACTCCAGTGACAGCTCAGGCGCTTGGCTCCCGCCGCCAAGTCGCAACCCCGCGTATCTCAACAAGCAGCTCTGTGATTGGCCCCTCAGCCTCACATCGAAACCAACACTTCCCCTGACAGTGGGCCGCCGTCACGCCGATCAACTCTAAGGCCCGCCCCCCGACTTCCTTTCGTGGTACCCGGTCCCAGGAACGCCCTAAAATGAAACCCTTTACTCCGCGCCTCGACCATCCTCGGGCCTGCCAGCCAGATCCGCGCCTCTCTAGCTTCCCTGAGGAAGGCGCTGGCGAGACCCAACCTTTTTCACTTCAAAGCGCTTCTTGCCCGCGCCGCTGTTGGTGCCGCTCGGGGTATCCACATCCATCGCTGCCGCCATTTTGGAAACACACGGTCTGTCGTCCGACCACCGCGCCTGCGCAGCAGCGCACACCTCGTTCCCCCAGCCTCCCCGGCACCTCCTCCCGCACCCCACCCCTTACTGGCGCGCGTGGGGGAGGTGGGGGCGGAGCACGTGACCACGCCTCTTAAAGGGGCTATCGCAAGTCGCCCCACCCGCGAAGTGTCGGCCGGGGAGGGGGCGGTGGCCGGAGTGGGTGGGGCGGGGCGGGGCCGGGCGGGGCCGAGGCTACGTGAGCTAGCCTGGTAGAAACGTTCGAAAGGGCTCGAGGTCGCCGCCTCCTCTGGGAAGCCCCCGGCCGCACTCCATCAGCTGGGGCGGCGGCTGCTTCCTCCGCCTGAGTCGGACCTGCGCCGCAGTCCTGTCCTGCCTACCGGGCTCGCCCGGTCGCCGCGCGACTCCCATTGCTAGCCGGGGTGGGCGCCCGCCGCCTGCCCCGAAACCTGAGAGCCCTCGCTGGTCTTTCGCAGACTCTGACCCACCTCCGAGCCAGGCCCAAGGCGCAGTCCGCGTGGGAGGGCTGGGGCCCAGGCACCGTCTGGTCTCCGATTTCTGTTCGGGAACTGCTCAGGGATCGATGGGGAGAGAGGAGAGCCCCGAAGGTCCTCCCTAAGGCCAGACTGAGCAGGCCCCCAGTGCTGCCCTCATCCCCCCGCCAAGCCTGGAGGGTGGCCTCTGCGCCCGCTTAGTCGCAGTCCTAGGACCGCCTTTGGTCGTGGTGCGCGGTTTCACCGTGGCGTGTGTCAGTCCCCACTTCTCATTCCTCAGTTGTCATCTTGTGTAGGGTGATTTCTCCCCAGTCTGTGTCCTCTTTCCGCTACTTGTGCTATAGTGAAACCGACCCATCTGCAGTCGCTGTATTTCTTTAATTTTTGTGAAGCATTCTTTTTGGGGTGTTTTTTTGAGACGGAGTTTCGCTCTTGTTGCCCAGGCTGGAGTGCACTGGCGCGATTTCGGCTCACTGCAACCTCCACCTCCCGGGTCCAAGCGATTCTCCTGCCTCAGCCTCCCTAGTAGCTGGGATTACAGGTGTCCGCCACCACGCCCGGCTCTTTTGTATTTTTAGTAGAAACGGGTTTTTACCATGTTGGCCAGGCCGGTCTCGAACTCCTGACCTCAGGTGATCCGCCTGCCTCGGCCTCCCAAAGTGCTGGAATTACAGGCTAGAGCCGATTTTTTTTTGTTTTAAATAGAGACAAGGTCTCACTCTGTTTCCCAGGCTGGTCTCGAACTCCTCGGCTCAAGCGATCCTCCCACTTCGACCTCCCAAAGTGCTAGGATCACAGGAGTGCGCCACCGCGCCCGACCCAAGCACCTGTACTTTGTGTCACTCTCCCTTTTCTCGCTAGACCAGGACTCCCTTTGACATCTCTAACCTTGCAGAGGTATGACTCCGCCAGAGCACTCTTAGATCTCGTACAGGTGATTTGAAGCCTTTTATTTTCTCTTAAAAGATAACTGGAGAGTAATGGAGTGTGCTGACACTATTGCTAAAGAGAAAGAATTGGCCAGGCGCGGTGGCTCACGCCTGTAATCCCAGCATTTTGGAAGGCCGAGGCGGGTCGATCACCTGAGGTCGGAAGTTCGAGACCAGCCTGGCCAACATGGCGAAACTGCATCTCTACTAAAAATACAAAAATTAGCTGGGCGTGGTGGCACGCGCCTGTAGTCCCAGCTACTCGGGAGGCTGAGGCAGGAGAATCTCTTGAACCCGGGAGGCGGAGGTGACAGTGAGCTGAGATCGAGCCACTGTACTCCAGCTTGGGTGACAGAGTGAGACTCCGTTCCCAAAAAAATAATAATAAAAGAGAAAGAATTGCCATTTGTTTATTTGTTAGTCATAAACAGGCACAACAGATCCGGGAAAACACCACCACAGCTTTATCCAGACTTGGAAAGAAAAATTGTGTGAGACAGACCTTAAAGGGCTACAAGAACCCTACAAAGTTTTTTTTAGCCCAAGTTGTAATGACTTTATGTTAAAATTTCTGTTGTTAATTTATTGTGCGCCTACAGGCCCTGACAGGAATACTAGAAACCCATTGTAGGCCGGGCGCGGTGGCTCAAGCCTGTAATCCCAGCACTTTGGGAGGCCGAGACGGGCGGATCATGAGGTCAGGAGATCGAGACCATCCTGGCTAACACGGTGAAACTCCGTCTCTACTAAAAAATACAAAAAACTAGCCGGGCGAGGTGGCGGGCGCCTGTAGTCCCAGCTACTCGGGAGGCTGAGGCAGGAGAATGGCGTGAACCCGGGAGGCGGAGCTTGCAGTGAGCTGAGATCCGGCCACTGCACTCCAGCCTGGGCGACAGAGCGAGACTCCGTCTCAAAAAAAAAAAAAAAAAAAAAAAGAAACCCATTGTAAATTAAGGTATTGAGGACATACTTATCCATCATTCAACAAAAGTATTGATATTTACCAGGTTCTATTTTAAACAGAAGAGACATAATAACAGTCAAACCCCTAGTTAGGGAATAAGACACAAGTCAACAAATAAATACATCAGGAAGTCTCAGGGCCAGTTAAGGTGTCTGGCGCCTGTAATCCCAGCACTTTGGGAGGCCAAGGCAGGCAGATCACCGGAGGTCAGGAGTTAAGAGACCAGCCTGACCAGCATGGTGAAAGCCCATCTCTACTAAAAGTAAAAAAACAAAAATGAGCCGGGTGTGGTGGCAGGCACCTGTAGTCCCAGCTACTGGGGAGGCTGAGGCAGGAGAATGGATTGAACCCAGGAGGTGGAGATTCCAATGAGCCGAGATAGTGCCACTGCACTTCAGCCTGGGCAACAAAGCGAGAGTCTATCTCAAAAATAAATAAATAAATAAAAAGTTTCAGGTATCTGCCAGGCAGGGTGGCTCAGGCCTGTAATCCCAGCACTTTGGGAGGCCAAGGCAGGCTGATCACTTGAGTCCAGGAGTTCCAGACCAGCCTGGCCAACATGGCGAAACATCGTCTCTACAAAAAAAAAAAAAAGGCCGGGCGCGGTGGCTCAAGCCTGTAATCCCAGCACTTTGGGAGGCCGAGACGGGCGGATCACGAGGTCAGGAGATCGAGACCATCCTGGCTAACACGGTGAAACCCCGTCTCTACTAAAAAATACAAAAAATTAGCCGGGCGCGGTGGTGGGCGCCTGTAGTCCCAGCTACTCGGGAGGCTGAGGCAGGAGAATGGCGTAAACCCGGGAGGCGGAGCTTGCAGTGAGCTGAGATCCGGCCACTGCACTCCAGCCTGGGCGACAGAGCGAGACTCCGTCTCAAAAAAAAAAAAAAAAAAAAAAAAAAAAAAAAAAAAAAAAAAAATTAGCTAGGCAAGGTGGCACATGCCTGTAGTCCCAGCTACTCTGGAGGCTGAGGGGGGAGGATTACCTGAGCCCTGTACATGGAGGTTGTAGTGAGCTGAGATGGTGCCACTGCATACCAGCCTGGGTGACAGAGCAAGACCCTATCTCATAATAAATTAATAAAAAATGCTGCATTGAAAAAAGTCTCTGGCTGGGCACAGTGGCTCATGCCTGTAATCCCAGCACTTTGGGAGGCCGAGGCGGGTGAATTACCTGAGGTCAGGAGTTCAAGACTAGCCCAGCCTAAATGGCGAAACCCCGTCTCTACTAAAAATATAAAAATTAGCTGGGCGTGGTGGTGGGCACCTGTAATCCCAGCTACTTGGGAGGCTGAGGCAGGAGAATTGCTTGAACCTGGGACATGGCAGTTGCAGTGAGCCGAGATTGTGCCACTGCATTCCAGCCTGGATGACAGAGTGAGACTCGTTCTCAACAACAACAACAAAGTGTCAGGTATTAATAAGTGCTATGAAGAAAACAAGGTAATGAGATTGAGAGGAGAAGGAGGCCACAGTAAATTGGGTGATTAATAAGGTTTCTATGAAGAGTGACATTTAAGCTGAAGTTGTTTAAATGGCCCTACATGATCTGCTTCCCCATCCAATTTACATATACCTTTGAAAATATCTTTTCTAAGTTGGGCATGTGGTCCTAGCTACTCAGGAGGCTAAGGACGTGGGAGAATCCCTTGAACTTGGGAATTCGAGGCTGTAGTAAGCTGAAATTGCACCACTGTGCTCCAGCCTGAGTGACAGAGGAAGACCCTATCTCCTAACGAACAAACGTATTTTGACATTTACTTGTATATTAGGATTATTGTTTTTTGTGTGTCCTCAGCAAGAAGAGGGAATTTTGATTTGTTTATTGGTAACAAAAACTGGTACATTGTATGTGCTCATTATGTGTTGAGTAAAGAAATTTGGAGCTTACTGAGCAAGCAGAAAGTAGTAAGAGATGTCAGAGAGGCAGGCAGGGGCCAGAGCATCTATTTTATTGTAGATCTTATGGGAAGGCATTGAAGGTTTTTTTTGTTTTGTTTTTGTTTTTTTTGAGAGTCTTGCTCTGTTGCCCAGGCTGGAGTGCAGTGGTCTAATCTCAGCTCACTGCAGCCTCCACCTCCTGGGTTCAAGCAATTCTCCTTCTGTAGCCTCCCCTGTAGCTGGGATTATAGGTGCCCCCCACCACACGTGGGTAAGTTTTTGTATTTTTAGCTCAGGTATCTGCCAGGCAGGGTGGCTTGTGCCTATAATCCCAGCACTTTGGGAGGCCAAAGCAGGTGGATCACTTGAGGTCAGGAGTTCGAGACCAGCCTGGCCAACATGGTGAAACCCCATCTCTACCAAAAATATAAAAAATTAGCCAGGTATGGTGGCTTGTGCCTGTAATCCCAGCTACTTGGGAGGCTAAGGTAGGAGAATGACTTGAACCCAGGAGGCAGAGGTTGCAGTGAGCTGAGATTGTGCCACTGCACTCCAACCTGGGCGACAGAGAAAGACTCTGTCTCAAAAAAAAAAAAAAAAAAAAGAAAAAAAAGAACCAAATGGAAGTCTTAGAACTGAAAAATGCAAATAACTGAATTAAAAAACTCTCAGTGGATGGGATCAACAACAGAATGGAAGTGACATTTTTCCCAACAGAAGCTGGGAGGAGAAAAAGACATGGAAGTGACAGAAGAAAAAAAAAATAACTGAACTGGAGGACAGAACAATAGAAATAAAGCTGGATGTGGTGGCTCACACCTCTAATCCCAGCACTTTGGGAAGCTGAGGCAGGCGGATTGTCTGAGCTCAGGAGTTTGAGACCAGCCTGGGCAACATGGTGAAACCCTGTCCCTACTAAAAAATTAGCCAGGTGTGATGGTGCGTGCCTGTATTCCCAGCTACTTGGGAGGCTGAGGCAGGAGAATCACTTGAACCTGGGAGGCAGACCTTGCAGTGAGCTGAGATTGCACCACTGCACTCCAGCTTGGGCAACAGAGTGAGACTGTCTCCAAAAAACAAACAAGAAACCAGAACAATAGAAATTACCTGATCTGAACAAGAAAGAGAAAATAGACTGAAAACAAAATTAAAAACAGCCTGTGGACCTGTGGAAATACTACAAAAGATCTAATATTTGTGTCATCAGGGTTCCAGGAGGAGAGGATAAAGAGGGCCAGGTTGAAAAGTTAGTTGGCGAAATAAAGGCTGCATACTCGCCAACTTTGGCAAGAAAAATCTGTAGATTCAAGAAGCTGAGCAAACACTACACAGAATACACCCACAGAAACCCATACCACAACACATCACAGTTAAACTTCTGAAAACTAAAGAGAGAAGAAATTTCGAAAGCAGCCAGAGAAAACACCTTACCTAAAGAGGAAAAATCATTTGAATGGCAGATTTCTCACCACAAACCACAAAGGCCAGCAGAAGTGGCAAAATGTTTTTCATGCAAAAAGCGAATACAAAAAAACACTTGTCAACTCAGAACGCTGTATGTAGTGAAAATGTCCTTCAGGAATCAAGGGGGAATCAAGACATTTGGTTGTCTCTGTCACTCTGTCACCCAGGCTGGAGTGCAGTGGCACGATCTCAGTGGAGTGACAGAGAATATGTCACCGGTAGGCCTTCCCCCAGAAAGGGCTAAAAGAAGTTCTCTAAAAAGAAAGAAAACAATAAAACAAGGACTTTGGAAAATTAGAAAGAAAAAACAAACTCAGAAAGTAAAAATATGGGCAAATACAATAAGCTTTTCTTCTTGAGTTTTCTAAATTATGTTTAACAGTTGAAGTAAAAAATTTTTTTTGGAGACAGAGTCTTGCTCTGTTGCCCAGGCTGGAGTGCAGTAGTGTAAACTCAGCTCACTACAACTTCCACCTCCCAGGTTCAAGCAGTTCTCATGCCTCAGTCTCCCAGGTAGCTGGGATTACAGGCATGTGCCACCATGCCCGGCTAATTTTTTTTTTTTTTTTTTTTAGTAGAGATAGGGTTTCACCTTGTTGGCCAGGCTGGTCTCGAACTCCTGATCTCAGGTGATCTGTCCGCCTTGGCCTCCCAAAGTGCTGGGATTACAGGCATGAGCCACTGCACCTGGCCTAAAATAAAAATTACAGCATTCCCAGGTCTTTGGGAGGCCAAGGCAGGCAGATCACGAGGCCAAGAGATTGAGACCATCTTGGCTAACATGGTGAAACCCCATCTCAGTGAAACCCTATCTCTACTAAAAATACAAAAAATTAGCCAGGCATGGTGGCACATGCCTGTAGTCCCAGCTACTCCGGAGGCTGAGGCCGAAGAATTGTTTGAACCTGGGAGGCAGAGGTTGCACCCGGGATGCAGAGGTGGCAGTGTGCTGAGATCGTGCCACTGCGCTCCAGCCTGGATGACAGAGCGAGACTTCGTCTCCAAAAAAAAAAAAAATATATATATAGTATCATCTAATATAGTCCTAAGTCTGTATGGAGAAAATATTTCAAACAATTATAAACTGGGAAGGGTGAAGGGACACGGAAGGATGTAAAGTTTTTATATTTCTCTCAAACTGGTAAAATGATGACATTAGTAGACTGTCATAAGTCATGTATATAAGAGCAGCCACTTAAAAAGCTATCCAAAGAGCTGGGGGCAGTGGCTCATGCCTGTAATCCCAGCACTTTGGGAGGCTGAGGCGGGAGGTCAGGAGATCGAGACCATCCTGGCTAACACAGTGAAACCCCGTCCCTACTAAAAATACAAAAAATTAGCCAGGCGTGGTGGTGGGCGCCTGTAATCCCAGCTACTCGGGAGGCTGAGGCAGGAGAATGGCGTAAACCCGGGAGGCAGAGCTTGCAGTGAGCTGAGATCGCACCATTGCACTCCAGCCTGGGCAACAAGAGCAAAGCTCCGTCTCAAAAAAAAAATGAAATAAAATAATCACTTCAACCTGAGGAAGCTGATTAGAAAAATAGAAAAAATTAAAATTAAAAAAAAATGACAGACTTTGGCCCTAACATATCAACAATTACATTAAATGCAAATAGTCTAAATATACCAATTAAAAGACAGAAATTGGCAGAGTGGATTTAAAAAAAAAAAAACAGTTGTATACTATCTGCAAGAAATTCACTACAAATATGATATAGGCAAGTTGCAAGTAAAAGGATGGAAAAAGTTATGTCATACAAGCATTCATCAAAGGAAAGCAAGAGTGACTATACTAAAATAAACTAAAGTGGACTTTGGAGCAAAGAAAATTAACATAGAAAGAGCGGGACATTATACAACACTGAAAGAGTCAATCCACTAAGAAGACATAGCAATCCTAAATGTGTACGCACTAAAACACAGCACTGCAAAACGTGAAGTGAAAACTGATAGACCTAGAAGAAGAAATAGATAAGTCCAAGCCAGGTGTGGTAGCCCATACCTGTAATCCAAGCACTTTGGGAGGCCAAAGTGGGAGGATTGCTTGAACATAGGAGTTGACTGGTCTGGGCAACATAGTGAGACCCTGCCTCACAAAAAATAAAAAAAAATTAGCCAGGCATGGTGCCACACACCTGTGGTCTAAGCTACATGGGAGGCTGAGGTGGGAGGATCTCTTGAGCCTGGGAGGTCGAGGCTGCAGTGAGCCATGATTGCCCCACTGCACTACAGCCTGGGTAACAGAGTGAGACCCTGTTTCAAAAAAAAAAAGGAAAAAAAATGTAATGACTCAGGCAAAATTGATCACTTTCTCAAAAAACACAAATTACTACAACTCATCCAAAACAAAATAGATAATTTGAATAGCCATATAACTTTTTCTTATTTATTTATTTTTTGAGACAGAATCTCACTCTGTTGCCCTGGCTGGAGTGCAGTGGTGTGATCTCGGCTCACTGCAAACTCTGCCTCCCGGCTTCAAGCGATTCTTGTGCCTCAGCCTCCTGAGTAGCTGGGACTACAGATGCATGCCACCATGCCCGGCTAATTTTTGTATTTTTAGCAGAGGCGGGGCTTTGCCATGTTGCCCAGGCTGGTCTCGAACTCCTGCCCTCCTTGGCCTCCCAACGTGCTGGGATTATAGGTGTGAGCCCGGGAGGTAGAAATTGCAGTGAGCTGAGATGGTGCTACTGCACTCAGCCTGGGCAATAGACCCAGAAATTGTCTCAAAGGAAAAAACAAAAAGTTGAGGATCATGTATAATTTTATGAAGCTAGTTTTACCCTGATAACAAAACCACACAGAGTACAAAAAAGAAAGCTACGGAAACAATAACTCTCATAAATATACACACAAAAATCCTCAACAAAATATTAGCAAATAATACCTACAAAAATTTTAAAAATTTTTGTTAATGGGACAAAATTAGCAAATATAATCCAACAATTTATAAAAATAATTATTCATCATGACCAAGTGGGGGTTTTTCCAGGGATGCAAGGCTGGTTCAGTATTTCAAAATAAATCAATGGATTCTTCTATATTAATGACTTGAAGAAAAATCACATGATTATATCAATAGGTGCTCACAAAACATTTGCAAAATTAAACATCCATTCATGATATAAATTCTCAGAAAATTAGGAATAGAAGAGGAACTTCCTCAATTTGATAAGGAGCATGTACAAAAACCCTACCGCCAACGTTATACACCTGGTCCTCCGTATCTGTGGATTCAACCAACAAGGGATCAAAAATACTTGGGGAAAAAAACCCCAATAAGGATGTTGTGTTTGTACTGAACACGTACAGCCTTTTTTTCCTTGTCATTATTTCCTACCTAGACTATATGGTATGTCAACTATTTACATAGCGTTTACATTGTATTATAAGTAATCTAGAGATAATTTAAAGTATGCAGGAAGATATGCCTAGGTTATATGCAAATACTACACCATTTTATCTCAGGGACTTGAAGATCCCAGGATTTTGGTATATGTTGGGGATCCTGGAGCCAATCTCCCATGGACATCAAGGGACAAGTGTACTTAATGGTGAAACACTGGATACTTTCTCCTAAAATTGGGAACAAGGCAAGAAAGGCCTCATCACTCTTTCACTCTTATTCATTATAGCACTGGAACCTCTAGTCAGTGGAACAAGACCAAAAAAAAAAAAAAAAGGAAGTAGCCGGGTGCAGTGGCTCACGCCTGTAATCCCAGCACTTTGGGAGGCTGAGGCAGGTGGATCACCTGAGATCAGGAGTTCCAGACCAGCCTGACCAACATGGTGAGACCGTTTCTACCAAAGATACAAAAATTAGCCAGGTGTGGTGGTGTACACCTGTAATCCCAGCTACTCAGGAGGCTGAGAAGGCTGAGGCAGGAGAATCACTTGAAGCAGGAGGTGGATGTTGCAGTGAGCCCAGATCGCGCCATCCAACCTGGGTGACAGACCGAGACTCCATCTCAAAAAAAAAAAAAGGAAGTAAAAGGCATACAGTTTGGAAAGGAAGAAATAAAACTGTCCATTTTTAGACAACACACGGTTTATGTAGAAAATCTCAAGGAATCTAGCAAAACTCTTACAACTAAATGAGTTCAGCAAGGTTACAGAATACATGATAAACATACAAAAATCAATTGTATTTGTATACACTAGCTAAGAACATGTGGACACTGAAATTGAAAGGAATATGCCATTTCTAATCATCCAAAAAGTGAAATAGTTAGGTGTAAATCTAACAACGTATTTCAGACTTGTGTGCGGAAAACTACACAACACTGATAAGAGAAATAAACAATATATGTATATTTTTGAGACACAATCTCCCTTTGTTGCCCAGGCTGGAGTGCAGTGGTGTGTGATCTCAGCTCCCTCCAGCCTTGGACTCCTGGGCTCAAGCAATCCTCCTTCAGCGTCCCAAGTAGCTGGGACTATAGGCGTGTGTCACCATGCCCGGCTAATTTTTTGGTATTTTTTGTAGAGATTGGTCTCACTAAGTTGCCCAGGCTGGCCTCTAACTCCTGGCCTCAAGCAATCATCGCTCCTCAGCCTCCCAAAGTGCTGAGATGGCAGGCATGAGCTACTATACCTGGTCTAAACATTTTTAAAAAAATAAATAGACACACGGTGTTCATAGGTTGGAAGATTCAACATTGTAAAGATGTCAGTTTTCACCAAATTGATATACAGTTTAACAGAATTCCTATCAAAATCCCAGTAAGTTTTTTTTTATTTATAGACAAGATTATTATTATTTTTCTTTTTTGAGACAGAGTCTCCCTCTGTCACCCAGGCTGAAGTGGAGTGGCGGGATCTCAGCTCACTGCCATCTCCACCTCCCAGGTTCAAGTGATTCTCCTGCCTCAGCTTCCCAAGTAGCTGGGATTACAGGTACCCACCACCATGCCCGGCTAATTTTTTTTTTTTTTTTTGAGATGGAGTCTCATTCTGTCGCCCAGGCTAGAGTGTAGTGACATGATCTTGGCTCACTGCAACTTCTGCCTCCCAGGTTCAAGCAATTCTCTTGTCTCACCCTCCCTAGTAGCTGGGTCTACAGGCGCCCGCCACCACGCCCAGCTAATTTTTGTATTTTTAGTAGAGACGGGATTTTACCATGTTGGTCAGGCTGGTCTCAAACTCCTTACCTCAGGTGATCCGCCTGCCTCGGCCTCCCAAAGTGCTGAGGTTACAAGCGTGAGCCACCGCACCTAAGCCAATTTTTGTATTTTTTTAGTAGAGATGGGGTTTCACCATGTTGGCCAGGCTGGTCTCAAACTCCTGACCTCAAGTGATCTGCCTGCCTATGCCTCCCAAAGTGCTGGGATTATAGGCATGAGTCACCGAGCCTGGCCTATTCTAAAATTTATATCAAAAGGCAAAGGAACTAGAATAGCTAAAACAATTTTGAAAAGGAAGAATAAAGTGGGAGGAATCTCTTTACCTGCTTTCAAGACTTATTTTTTACAGCTGCAGTAATCAAGACTGGTGTTGGTGGAGGACAGACACGTAGATCAGAGGAACAGAATAGAGGAACCCAGAAAAAGACTCACTCAAATATGCCCAACTGAATTTTGACAGAGGTACAAAAGTAATTCCATAGAGGAAAAACACCATTTTTAACAAATGGTGCTGGAGCAATTGAACATCTATAGGCAAACAAAAACCAAACCAAAACAAAAAACCCTCGACCTATGTCTCACATGTTATTCAAAAATTAACTCAACCTGTATCAAGAACTTAAACCTAAAACTATCAAACTTTTAGAATGACGGCCAGGCGCGGTGACTCATGCCTGTAATCCCAGCAATTTGGCAGGTCGAGATGGGCGGATCACTTGAGGCCAGGAGTTCGAGACCAGCCTGGCCAACATGGAGAAACCTGATCTCTATTAAAAATACAAAAATTAGCCAGGCATGATGGTGGGCGCCTGTAATCCCAGCTCCTTGGGAGTCTGAGAGGCAATGAGAATCACTTGAACCTGGGAGGCAGAGGTTGCAGCGAGCCGAGATAGTGCCACTGCACTATAGCCTGGGTGACAGAGTGAGACTCTGTCTCAAAAACAATAACAACAACAACAACAAAAAAAGCCAAAATAATAATAATAATAATAAAACAAACTTAGAATGAAAGAGGAGAAGATTTGCAGGATCTAGGGTCAGACAGAATTCTTAGACTTGGCACCAATAAATAGCATGATCTGTAAGTGGAACAATTGATAAATTGAACATTAGAGTTTAAAATTTTTGCTTGGTGAAAGGGCCAGTTAAGAGGAGGAACAGATAGCTACAGAGTGGGAGAAAGTATTTGCAAACCACATATCTGACAAAGCACTAATAGGCAGAATATATAAAGAAAAAATTCTTAAAATTCAGCTGTCAAAAAACAATCCAATTAGAGCATGAGCAAATGGCATGAAAAGATATTTCATTGGAGAGGATATATATAATACTAATGGCAAGTAAGCAGATGAAGAGATGTTCAACACCATTAGCCATCAGAGAAATGCAAATTAAAACCACAATGAGATATCACTACCCATCAGAATGGCCAAAAAAACCTAAACACAAACAAAAACAAAAACAAAAAAATTGTGACAACACAAAATGCTGGTGAGGATGTGGAAAAACGGAATCACTCATACATTGCAGGTAGAAATGCAAAATGGTACAGTCACTTTGGAAAAAGTTTGCCAGTATCTTTGCCAGTATTTTTTTTAATGGAGTTTTGCTTCTGTTGCCCAGGACGGAGTGCAATAGTGTGATCTCAGCTCACTGCAACCTCCGCCTCCTGGGTTCAAGCAATTTTCCTGCCTCAGCCTCCCAAGTAGCTGGGATTATAGGCATGCACCACCACACTTGGCTAATTTTTTGTATTTAGTAGAGATTTAATAGGGGTTTCACCATGTTGGTCAGGCTGGTTTCAAACTCCTGACCTCAGGTGATACAGCTGCTTCAGCCTCCCAAAGTGCTGGGATTACAGGCATGCACCACTGGGCCTGGCAGTAGTGTTTTTTTTTTAGACAGGGTATCACTCTTGTTGCCCAGACTGGTGTGCATGGTGTGCAGTGGCGTGATCATGGCTCACTGCAGCCTTGACAGCCACAGGCTCAAGCGATCCTCCCACCTCAGCCTCCTGAGTAGCTAGGACTACAGGTGCGCGCCACCATGCCTGGCTAATTTTTTGTATTTTTTACAAAATAAAGCAGGCAGAGGTGGGAAGACTGCTTGAGACTAGGAGTTTGAGATTAGCCTGGGCAACATAGCAAGACTCTCCACCCTGTCTCTAAACTCTCCCTCTCTCTCTCACACACACACACACACATTTTACTGAGTGTGGTAGCAGGTGCCTGTACTCCTAGCTACTCAGGAGGCTGAGGCTGGAGGATCACCTGGGCCCAGGAATTTGAGGCTGCAGTGAGCTGTGATTGTACCACTGCATTCTAGCCTAGGCACTAGAGTGAGGTCTTGACTCTAAAAGAGAACAAAAACAGAAACAGAAAACCCCAGCTATTGCACTCCTGGCATTTATTCCAGAGAAATGAAGACCTCTATTTACATAAAACCCATACATAAACGTTTATAGCAGTTTTATTCTTAATAGCCAGATATCCTTCAACGGATGAGTGGCTAAACTGGTAAATCCATACCACTCTGCAATAAAAAGGAATAAACTATTGATATGCAACAACGGGAGGAATCTCCAGAGAATTCTGCTGAATTAAAAAAAAAAAAGCCGGTCCCTCAAGGTTACACACTATATGATGTGATTCTATTTACTTAACATTCTTTTTTTTCTTTTTGATACTGAGTCTTGCCCAGGCTGGAGTGCAGTGGCGCGATCTCGTCTCACTGCAACCTCTGCCTCCTGGGTCCAAGCGTCAGCCTCCCCAAGTAGCTGGGATTACAGGCACCCGCCATTATGCCTCGCTAATTTTTGTATTTTTAGTAGAGACAGGATTTTGCCATGTTGGTCAGGCTTGTCTAGAGCTCCCGACCTTGGGTAATCCGCCCACCTCGGCCTCCCAAAGTGCTGGGAATACAGGCGTGAGCCACCGTGCCCAGCCAGCATATCTTTTTAAAAACAGGTGCCCCAAAATGCACAGGATACTTCAGACATAATAATCTAATTATTGCAGGGGACCATGAGATTATAAACTCTTGGTTTTTGTTTTCATTTTTTGTATTTTTTTGAAACAGAGTCTCACTGTGTCACCCAGGCTGGCAAAGTGCAGTGGTGTGATCTCGGCTTACTGCAACCTCTGCCTCCTGGTTCTCATGCTTCAGCCTCCCAAGTAGCTGAGACTACAGGTGGTCACCACCAACATTTTTTATTTTATTTATTTATTTATTAATTGTAGAGACGGGGTTTCACCATATTGTCTAGGCTTGTCTTGAACTCCTGCCCTCAGGTATTCTGCCTGTCTCGGCCTCCCAAAGTGGTGGTGTTACAGGCGCGAGACACCACGCCTGGCCAAATTCCTGCTATTTGATTTTATTCTCATTTTAGTTACTTAAATACTGTCAACCTCAATCTGCCTTTAGTCCTCCTCTTCCTGTTGCCCACATGCAGATATAGTGTTTTTGTTGTTGTTGTTGTTGTTGTTTTGAGACAGAGTTTTGCTCTTGTTGCCCAGGCTGGAGTGCAATGGCGCCATCTCAGCTCACCGCAACCTCTGCCTCTTGGGTTCAAGCAATTCTCCTGCCTCAGCCTTCTGCAGATATAGTTATTTTATTAAAAATTGTTATTGCTGGGCGCGTTGGCTCAAACCTGTAATTTCAGCAGTTTGGGATGCCGAGGCGGGTGGATCACGAGGTCAGGAGGTTGAGACCATCCTGGCTAAGACGGTGAAACCCCGTCTCTACTAAAAAATACAAAAAATTAGCAGGGCGTGGTGGCCGGTGCCTGTAGTGCCAGCTACTCGGGAGGCTGAGGCAGGAGAATGGCATAAACCCGGGAGGCGGAGCTTGCAGTGAGCCGAGATCGCGCCACTGCGCTCCAGCCTGGGCTGCAGAGCAAGACTCTGTCTCGAAAAAAAAAAAATTGTTGTGGCAAAATGCACATGCAATTTCCCAATTTTACGCATTTTTCTTTCTTTCAAATTTTTCAGTTCAAAGGGCACCTGTGCATGATTGGTACATGAGTAAACTGGTCATCATGGGAGTTTGGTGTGCAGATTATTTTGTCACTGAGGTAATGAGCCTAGTACCTGAGAGCTGGTTTTTCGATCCTCACCCTCCTTGTTTCAGCCTCCAGTAGGCACCGCTATCTCTTGTTCCCTTCTTTGGATCCATGTGTACTCAATGTTCAGCTCTCACTTATGAGTGAGAAAATATATATATATATATATATATATATATTTTTTTTTTTTTTTTTTTTTTTTTTGAGAGGGAGTCTCGCTCTGTTGCCCAGGCTGGAGTGCAGTGGCGCAATCTCGGCTCACTACAAGCTCCGCCTCCCGGGTTTACTCCATTCTCCTGCCCCAGCCTCCCAGGTAGCTGGGACTACAGGCGCCCACCGCCACGCCCGGCTAATTTTTTTTTTGTATTTTTAGTAGAGACGGGGTTTCACTCTGTTAGCCAGGATGGTGTCGATCTCTCCTGACCTCCTGATCCACCCACCTTGGCCTCCCAAAGTGCTGAGATCACAGGCCTGAGCCACCGCGCCCGGCCATGCCTGGCTAATTTTTGTATTTTTAGTAGAGAGGAGGTTTCACCATGTTGGCCACGCTGCTCTATAACTCCTGACCTCAGGTGATCCGCCTGCCCCAGCCTCCCAAAGTGCTGGGATTAGAGGTGTGAGCCACCACACCTGGCCTCAATAGAATATTTAATAACATCTTTCAAAAAGATGAGTATTTTTTTTATTTAATTGCTAAAATGTGAAGTTTTAAAAGTTTTAATTTTTTTTTTTTTTTTTTTTTTTGAGATGGAGTCTCGCTCTGTCTCCCAGGCTGGAGTGCAGTGACTTGATCTTGGCTCACTGCAACTTCCACCTCTCAAGTTCAAGCAATTCTCCTGCTTCAGCCTCTCCAGTAGCTGGGACCACAGGCTCCCACCACTATGCCCAGCTAATATATTGTTGTTGTTGTTGTTTGTATTTTAGTAGAGATGGGGTTTCACTATGTTGACCAAGCTAGTCTCAAACTCGAGCTCAGGCAATCCACCCACCTTGGCCTCCGAAAGTGCTAGAATTACAGGCATGAGCCACCGTGCTCGGCCATTTTTTTAAGTTCCAGGATACATGTGCAGAACTGTGCAGAACGTGCAGGTTTGTTACATAGGTAAATGTGTGCCATGGTGGTTTGCTGCACCTATTAACCCATCACCTAGGTATTAAGCTCTGCATGTGTTAGCTGTTTATCCTGATGCTCTTCCCTCCCCTTGCCCCTCCAAGATGAATATTTTAATAAAAATGTTTGTTCTAACCTTGTAGGCTTCCCACTTTCAACTTTGTTTCCTAGGAAAACGTAGTATTTAGTGACAACCATTCAGTACCAATGGGGTTTAAAAATTGGTTATATATATAAATCAATATTACATAGTGACAGATACTTTTTTTTTTGAGACAGGGTCTTGCCCTTGTCACTGAAGAGTGTAGTGGTGTGATCATAGCTTGTTGCAGCTTTGGGCCTCGGACTCTTGGGCTCAAATGATCCTGCCACCTCAACCTCCTATGTAGCTGGGACTGTATGTGTGTACCATAACACCTAATACAATTTTTTTTGTAGAGATGGGGATCTAGCTATGTTGTCCAGGTTGGTCTTGAACTTCTGGCCTCCAGTGATCCTCCCACCTCAGCCCCCCGAAGTGCTAGGATTACATGCATGAGCCACTATACCTGACCAGTCACACAAATTTTTATGTCCAGAATAATTCTTACCAGTATAATTCTAGATCTTATGACCCTAAATTAAATACCCTAAATGGTATTTCAATTAGGGTATTTAATTTAAGGTTGGAAGATCTAGAATTATTTTTCAAGAGCTCACTGAAACACGGAGGAGGGATGTTACCATTTGGTCATCTACTTCAGTGGCAGCAGTTGAGCACAGTTTCACATGAAAGACAAGGCAGCCGTGGAATTGCTAGGGTGGTTGGTGTTTCAGATGTGTAAGGGCTGCTAGCCATAGGTGTCATGGGGGCTGAAGACTGGGCCAGGGCTGCTTCCAGATACAGCCTCAGACAGCCCAGATCTCTGCTTTACATATGCTGAATACTTATGACTTTTTTGGATGAAGTACCTCTTAGTGGAGTCCAAGCTGTGAGCAGGGTGACTGTTCTTACATGTAATATGCTGCAAATTATAGCTTCATTATTTTGAAATATTTGATATAAAATATTTCAACTGGATTAGAAATCCATTCACATTATAAGAAATTTTATGTTTGTTGGTCAGCCATGGTGGCTCACACCTATAATCCCAGCGCTTTGGGAGGCTGAGGCAGGTGGATCACCAGAGGTCAGGAGTTTGAGACCAGCCTGGCCAATGTGGTGAAGCCCGGTCTCTACTAAAAAAATACAAAAATTAGCCAGATGTGGTGGTGCACACCTGTAGTCCCAGCTACTTGGGAGGCTGAGGCAGGAGAATCACAGGAGAACCGCTTGAACCTGGGTGGTGGAGGCTGCAGTGAGCTGAGATCACTGTACTCCAGTCTGGGCGACAAAGCAAGACTTGTCCCCCCAAAAAAAAAAGAAAGAAAAAAAAATTCACATTTGTTAAAGGAAGAATTGCTAGATTCTTTTTTGTTGTTGTCGTCGAGATAGGGTCTCACTCCACTTGGCCAGGCTGGAGTACAGTGGCGTGATCACTGCAGCCTTGACCTCCTGGGCTCAGGCAATTCTCCCACCTCAGCCTCCTCAGTAGCTGGGACTACAGGCACATGCCATCACACCTGGCTAATTTTTGGTATTTTTAGTAGAGATGAGGTTTTGCCATGTTGCCCAGGCTTAGATTCTTTAAATTTTACTTCAATGGTAATAATTATTTTTTCAGTTTTTAAGAAATGGAGTCTTGCTCTGTCACCCAGGCTGGAGTACAGTGGCATGACCATAGCTCAATGCAGCCTCAAACCCCTGGGCTCAAGTGATCCTCCTACCTCAGCCTCCTGAGTTTCTGAGATTACATGCATGGGCCACTGCACCCAGCATAAATTATTTTTTTAAAGATTTATTTAACATAAAGTGAACAATTTAATGGTTTTCACAGAGTTAGACATCTATCACCACTATCGAGTTCTACATTTTCATCACCTAAAAAAGAAACTCTGGGCCGTGTACAGTGGCTCACACCTGTAATCTCAGCACTTTGGAAGGCTGAAGGGGAAGGACTGCTTGGGCCCAGGAGTTTGAGACCACGCCTGGGCAGTATGATGAAACCCTGTCTCTACAAAAAGCACAAAAAAATTTAGCCAGGCATGGTGGCTTATGTCTGTAGTTCCAGCTACTTGGGGGGCTGAGGTGGGAGAATCACCTGAGCCTGGGAAGTCGAGGCTGCAGTGAGCCGAGATCACACCACTGCATTCCAGTCTGGGCAACTGGAGTGAGACCCTGTCTAGAAACAAAAACAAAAACAAAACACAAAACAACCCAAACAACAAAAACCAAACCCCAAACCCCACAAAACTCTGTACCTGTTAGCAGCCACTCTCCATTTCCCCTGCCCTCAAGCACCTTGTAATCACTAACCTACTTTTTGTCTGTATGGATTTGCCTCTTCTGGACATTACATTTAAATAGACTCCTGCGACAGCCCTCTTTTTGTGTCTGGCTTCTTTCCCTTAGCATAATGTTTTCAAGATTTATTCATGTAGTAGCATTAACTATTCCTTTTTTTTTTCTTTTCTGAGATGGAGTCTCGCACTGTTGCCCAGGCTGGAGTGCAGTGGCACGATCTCAGCTCATTGCAACCTCCGCCTCCCGGGTTCAAGCGATTCTCCTGCCTTAGTCTCCTGAGTAGCTGGGACTACAGGCTCGCACCACCATGCCTGGCTAATTGTATTTTTAGTAGAGATGGGGTTTCACCTTCTTGTCCAGGGTGGTCTCAAACTCCTGACCTCGTGATCTGCCCGCCTCGGCCTCCCAAAGTGCTGGGATTACAGGCATGAGCTACCGTGCCCGGCCTACCTATTCCTTTTTATGGCTGAATATCTTAATGTATGGATATACCATATTTTATCCATTTCATCAGTTCAATGGTAATGTATTTTTTCTTTTCAGATTGGGGGTCTTGCTATGTTGCTTAGGCTGGACTCAAACTTCTGGGTTCAAGCGATTCTGCTGTCTCAGCTTCCTAAGTACCTGGGACTACAGGGAATGTGTCTGTCTCAGGCAATTCTGCTGTCTCAGCTTCCCAAGTACCTGGGACTACAACCACTACTGTGCCTGATGGTAAATTTTTGAACGGTCCTAAAACTGGTTTAACCTATTTTTTTTTTTTTTTCTTGAGATGGAGTTTCGCTCTTATTGCCCAAACTGGAGTGCAATGGCGCGATCTTGGCTCACTGCAACCTCTGCCTCCCAGGTTCAAGAGATTCTCCTGCTTCAGCCTCCCAAGTAGCTGGGATTACAGGTGCACACCACCCGGCTAATCTTTTGTATTTTTAGTGGAAATGGAGTTTCACCATGTTAGCCAGGCTGGTCTCAAACTCCTGACCTCAGGTGATCCACCCACCTTGGCCTCCCAGAGTGCTGGGATTACAGGTGTGTGAGCCACCGTGCCCAGCCTGGTTTAACTTTTTCTTCTTTTTCTTTTTTTTTTTTTGAGATAGAGTCTCGCTCTGTTGCCCAGGCTAGACTGCAATGGTGCAATCTTGGCTCACTGCAACCTCTGCCTCCTGGGTTCAAGCGATTCTCCTGCCTCAGCGTCCCGAGTAGCTGGGATTACAGGCATGCATCACCATGCCTGGCTAATTTTGTATTTTTAGTAGAGACGGGGTTTCTCCATGTTGGTCAGGCTGGTCTTGAACTCCTGACCTCAGGTGATCTGCCCACCTTGGCCTCCCAAAGTGCTGCGATTACAGGCGTGAGCCACCGCGCCTGGACAACTTTTTCTTCTTTTTTGAGATACGGTCTAGCTCTGACTCCCAGGCTGGCGTGTAGTGGCATGATCTTGGTTCACCGCAGCCTCAACCTCACAGGCTCAATAAATCCTCCCACCTCAGCCTCCCTAGCAGCTGGGACTATAGGTGTTACACTACCATGCTTGGCTAATTTTTCTATTTTTAGTAGAGACAGGGTTTCACCATGTTGCCCATGCTGGTCTTAATATCCTGGACTCAAGCAATCCACCTGCCTTGGCTTCCCAAAGTGCTGGTGTTAAAGGAATGAGCCACCGTGCCTGGCTGATTTTAAGTTTTTTATCACCTACTTGTGTAAGAAGAATCTGAAGACATTATCGCTAAAAAGTCTGGATCAGGTATAGTGTATAGGTGTTTCAGCCTGATAGCAAAAAACTCAGAGGTTCCCAGAAAGCTCAAATCTTTCATTACCATTTTAAAAATTATTTTTTTTGGGACATATAACATTTAGGATGGATGTAGTGACTCACACCTGTAATCCTAGCACTTTGGGAGGCTGAGGCAGGCAGATCACTTGAGGTCAGGAGTTGAAGACCAGCCTGGCCAACATGGTGAAACCCCATCTCTACTAACATACAAAAATTCGCTGGGTGTGGAGATGTGTACCTGTAATCCCGGCTACTTAGGAGACTGAGGCAAGAGAATTGCTGGAACCTGGGAAGCAGAGGTTGAAGTGAGCTGAGGTCACACCACTGCACTCTACCCTGGGCGACAGAGCAAGACAGAGCAAGACAAAAATGGCTGGGTGAGGTGGTTCATGCCACCCTATCTCTACTAAAAATACAAAAATTAGCCACGCGTGGTGGCAGGCAGCTGTAGTCCCGGCTACTTGGGAGGCTAAGGTGGGAGAGTCACTTGAGCCCAAGATGGCTACACTTACGATTCATTATATGGTTGACAAAGTTCAAATATGCCTAATTTTGCAACTTGATCCTATTTCCCCACAAAATCCATCCTTCATAAAATGTGCACGGCTATAGTTTAGTCTTGAGTACTATGGGGACTTTCTGGAGACCTTTCAGTCACTTTTGTGTCAACCAGTTTAACAGGCTGGATCAAATCCATCAGATTCTTCCTCTATAAGACTGATAAAATCATTTCAAGTTTGCTATCATGATTTTGAGACAGCAGCTAATGAATACTTTGTAAAATATTTTGTAAAACCAGATGGTTTCATGTTTACACTAAACAGACTGTAAACTCCAGATTCTAAAGTAACACACACACACCATACACCTCTATATTGTTTTATAGTTTTTTTTTTAAATGACAGTTACAAATGCTTTTCCCTTGATGGGGAATGACGTATCTATTTTCAGTGAATAGTAATGCCTTAAAAAGTAACAGCATTTTGTCTAAATTGAACTTATATAATTGCACAAAAGTCATGGAAAGCATTAAGAAATGCTAGTAAAGATTGAAGTTTCCTCAGATTCTTGTGCAGCAACTCCAAGAAGCCTTAATCCCAGTGGGTCCTCTGCTTCAAACAATAATGATGCTCGAACTCAGTGACACACAGGCAGAGAACAGCAGCACAACCAGGAGGACCTATGCGGTTTGTAACAGTGAAATTCTGCTCTACTGTTAAGGTGTAATGATGCATTCATTCATCTTTTCATTAGGAGCATAAAAAACACCTCAAATTATATTTTCTCAGGCTTAAAACTTGTTTTGGGCTATGGATTCTACTTCAGGAAACAACAATTAAAAAAAAAAACCACAATCACACCATAAAAACCTCTTCTAAGCAGGTTCGTTCATGCTGCTACTGTCTGTGGGGCCTGCCTAATTTTCTTTTCTTTTCCTTTTTTTTTGAGACAGAGTCTTGCTCTGTCGCCCAGGCTGGAGTGCAGTGGCGCTATCTTGGCTCACTGCAAGCTCTGCCTCCTGGGTTCACGCCATTTTCCTGCCTCAGTCTCCCGAGTAGCTGGGACTACAGGTGCCCGCCACCATGCCCAGCTAATTTTTTGTATTTTTAGTAGAGACGGGGTTTCACCAGGTTAACCAGGATGGTTTCGATCTCCTGACCTTGAGATTCGCCTGCCTCGGCCTCCCAAAGTGCTAATTTTCTAATAGACACACAAACGAATTACATTCTCGGCTATCAGACACTAGTTGAGGGACAGCAGATAGGTTCTAACTCAAATTCTAACTGTTTTATTGGCAGCAGTTATTGGAAACACTGTTACAAAGGACTCCAAGGTCACTGCTGGACTGGTGAACAGCTCACTGTGCTTTCTTCTCCATCTCTGACATGGGAACAGGAGGGGGAGAAGCAGCATTTGTGCTTCACATTTGTGATCTTTGTATTATTAACAAAGCTGAACAGGATGTGGGTATGGATATTTGGAAAGACATAACAAAGGTACATTTTTCTGTTTAATGAGTTGCAATGTCTTTATATGGAGGTTTAACATGTTTTATTTGGATCTTAATCTCAATTAAGACAGTACTTCTATGGTGAAGGTTTTTCTCTTTCTCACCTTACAAAAACTGAGAAAAAAGCAAGGTTTTGAAAGAAGATGCACACAGAGTACTTTAAGTTACTCTCAGAAGCATTTTCCTAACGTGGATACTATGATTATGAGAGGAGGAGAGTTCTCACTCCAATTTTTCTCTTCTCTTTTATTGAGACAGGGTCTTGCTCTGTTGCCCAGGGTGGCATGGAGTGGCACAATCATGGCTCACTGCAGCCTTGACCTCCTGTGCTCAAGCGGTCCTCCCACCTCAGCCTCCTGAGTAGCTGGGACTATAGGTGCACACCACCACACCCGGCTAACTTTTAAATTTTTTTGCTGAGACAAGGTCCCTCTGTGTTGCCTAGGGTGGTCTCAAACTCCTGGGCTCAAGTGCTGGGATTACAGCCGTAATCCACTGCACCCAACTTTACTCCAGTATTTATACTGTTGTGTTTCAAATAAAGAACACAGTCTGTTTCCTAATTATGGAGACAACATAGTAATTCCTGAAATAAATACATAAAAGTATATGACAGTGGATATCCAGATATGTTTCCTTCATTTAGAGGGTATTGCTAATGATCTAACCATGTACCTTCAATTCAGGGAGAAAAATTCCAGTGGTAACATTTGAGTAATTTTTAAAAAGATTTTTAATAGGAGTGACTGGTATAGATATTATTTACTTAGAACTAAAGGCTCAGCTGGGCATGGTGGCTCACGCCTGTAATCCCAGCACTTTGGGAGGCCAAGGTGGGCAGATTACAAGGTCAGGAGATCAAGACCATCGTGGTCAATATGGTGAAACCCTGTCTCTACTAAAAATACAAAAATTAGCTGGGCATGGTGACGCGTGTCTGTAATCCCAGCTACTTGGGAGGCTGAGGCAGTAGAACTGCTTGAACCAGGGAGTCGGAGGTTGCAGTGAGCTGAGGTGGCGCCACTGCACTCCAGCCTGGGTGACAGAGTGAGACTCTGTCTCCAAAAAAAAAAAAAAAAACAAAAAAGACTCCGTCCAAAAAAAAAACTAAAGGCTCAACACAAATGATAATTGTTCAATGTGATGGATATGCTAATTGTTCCGATCTGATCATTATATATTATATGTCTCAAAACATCACTATGTACTCCGTAAATATGTACAATTATATGTCAATTAAAAACTTTAAAAAGGCCGGGTGCGGTGGCTCACGCCTGTAATCCCAGCACCTTGGGAGTCCAAGGTGGGCAGATTATGAGGTCAGGAGATTGAGACCATCCTGGCTAGCATAGTGAAACCCCATCTCTATTAAAAATACAGAAAACTAGCCAGGCATGGTGGCATGTGCCTGTAGTCCCAGCTACTCAGGAGGCTGAGACAGAAGAATTGCCTGAACCCAGGAAGTGGAGGTTGCAGTGAGCCAAGATCGTGCCACTGCACTCCAGCCTGGGTGACAGAGTGAGACTCTGTCTCAAAAACAAAAACAAAAACAAAACAAAACAACCTTTAAAAAAAAAAAGCTAATATAAAGCCCTTACCTTAAAACTCAGAATTTATCTTATTCACTTTGTACCCTTACAAGTTTATGAACTTGCAAGGCAGTTGAAAACTATGGTAAGTCTTCAAGTCCCAGCTTTATTAAATGTAAGAGATCAGCAAACTTTAATCTAAATTTTAAGAATTTTAAGAAATATTTGGAAACATTTTATTTCTGAAGTATTTTTTAATTATTTGGAAAACTGACTTAAGTGGAATGGGTCATTTCCTGACATTAGAAAAATAAAATTATTTGATATCAAATAACAATTAATAGCATTCTCTGTATAAAAAAAATAACTAAAGGGAAATGTGGGGTATGTCTGTGGCAAGGCTGAGAATGAAAAAGATCACACACAGCACTGTGCATAATTATCTGCTCAACAAATCCTGAATATATCAGACAGCCCGTAATATTGCTACGAGAAGTCTGATTCAAATGCTTAGCTGCTATAGTTAGTTAATCTGGGACTCAAAGGACAATATACCTGGGTCAGGGACTAAAAGTCACCAGAAGAATTCCACAACAGTCTTTCTGCCTACCAGTAACATCTATAGAACTTGACTGGAATCTAACCAGAAGTCTGTTTCATGTCCAAGCATGCTGCCATACATACAAGCCACCTAGGCTTTTAGCTAGAAAAGTTTAGACCAGAGACAATGATGCAGGAGGCGCGATGGCTCACGTCTGTAATCCCAGCACTTAGGGAGGCTGAGGCGGGTGGATCATGAGGTCAGGATTTCAAGACCAGCCTGGCCAACATCGTGAAACCTCGTCTCCACTTAAAATACAAAAAAATAGCCGGGTGTGGTGGCAGACGCCTGTAATCCTAGCTACTCGAGAGGCTGAGGCAGGAGAATCGCTTGAACCTGGGAGGCGGAGGTTGCAGTGAGCTGAGATCTTGCCATTGCACACCAGCCCGGGTGACAGTGCGAGACTCCATCTCAAAAAAAAAAAAAAAAGAAAAGAAAAAAGAAAATGATACAAGAAGAAAAGGAAATTCCTTATTCCTGGATTATAAATGAACAAAGGAAACACAATCCAAGGAAAGGGCTGCTGGTGGCACAGAGCCTGGGAAGTGAGAAGCCAGAGTTGTGGAGTTGTTTCCCTCCCCTTCTTTTAAAAAGTAGTGCTGGATTGAGAAGTTGGAGGGAGGTGGGAGGGTGGGTATGGGGGATGGAGACTCCAGCTGTGCAGCCTCCATTCTGAGAGCTGCTTAGATAAGGTGCGCAAAGCCAGGCATTCCTGGGCTAGCACTGTCAGGATACGATTTGTATCACTTTTGTTTTCACATTATCTGTCTCTTGAGGAAGTCACTGCCTGTCTGCTTTTCACTGTGTACCCTGGGTTTCCCTGATAAGATAGGCAAACTTCCAGCACTGCAGAGATTGTTAATCCCCTAGCTTGTGCTTCCCTAATACAAATTGTTTTTTTAAGAAACCCTCAAATTTGTGTTCTAACAATTGGCATGCTTTATACATCTTGAGCTCATATCCAGGTTTAAAGGAGGTGAACATACTGGTTCTTAAAGCTTCCCTCTATCACAGAAGCTCCTAAATAAGCTATCTGTGGTAATCTAGCCCTGTTCACTTTGCAAATTGACTTGTTGTATAATTGTATCCAATGTTTGTTTTTAAAGAAATATGACTCTTACGCCAGGTGTGGTGGCTCATGCCTGTAATCCTAAAACTTTGGGAGGCTAAGGTGGGCGGATTGCCTGAGCTCAGGAGTTTGAGACCAGCCTGGGCAACAGGGTGAAACCCTGTCTCTACTAAAATACAAAAAATTAAAATACAAAAAATTAGCTGGGCGTGGTGGTGTGCGCCTGTAGTCCCAGTTACTCGGTAGGCTGAGGCAGGAGAATTGCCTGAACCTGGGTGGTGGAGGTTGTAGTGAGCCGAGATCTCGCCACTGCACTCCAGCCCAGGTGACAGAGCAAGACTTCGTCTCCAAAAAAAAAAAAAAAAAAAAAGAAATATGACTCTTTACCACTGCACTCCCAATGCTAATATCAGAGAAAGATAAGAATCATAGGATATTTATGGGTATTTGGTAGATTCCGTATTTTGTTTCTATTAGCACTAGAGGAAATCACAGAATAACAGGGGTACTTCTCTGAAAACTGGGCGCCACTACTGTGACTCTGACGGGGTAAGTAAGTAGAGGGTCTGCTTCTGCGTAGCACAACAGCTACAAGGCTAACCTGTGAGGGTCAGTGCATCAAGAATCTATAGAGGGAGCAGGGATGTCTGGGAAAGAAATCATTTTTTTTCTTTTCTTTTTATTAATTTTTGAAGCCATCATTAAGAAATCATCTTTAAATCGAAGAGAAAAGATGGCAGGATGTCAGGATTTTTTTTTTTTTTTTGAGGAAGAGTCTCGCTCAGTCACCCAGGCTGGAGTGCAGTCGCATGAGTTCAGCTCACTGCAATCCCCAGCTCCCAGGTTCAAGCAATTCTCATGCCGCAGCCTCTCAAATAGCCGGGATTACAGGCATGTATCACCACACCCAGCTCATTTTGTATTTTTAGTAGAGACGGGGTTTCACCATGTTGGCCAGGCTGGTCTGGAACTCCTGGTCTCAAGTGATCCACCTGCCTCAACCTCCCAAAGTGCTGGGATTACAGGCGTTGAGTCACTGTGCCCAGACCTGATGTCTGGATCTTTAGTATATACATATACAATTTTCTTTCTCTTCCATTTCCTTCTTTATCTAGAATCTAAACACTTTCCAGGTCCCAGGCAACCAAATGGGAAGAAAAGCTCAAAAGTGTTTTGTTTGGTAGGTAGCTAGTGTTGCTGGAACCTGGACTGTGGCTGACTAGTAAGACTGCAGGACACCAGTGCCCCTGAGGGCTCATATGGCTCCAGTAGATATGCAGGATCTAGAATAGGTAGGGAGGAGTTACAGAAGGTATGTATTGGCCACCCACAATCACCAACAGATGAATTTTCGCATAGGCAGAGACCTTGGTAATTACCTAAAAATACAGGGATCACACAAACTTCTTATGATATTGGGTGGATCTCAGCAAAAGTATAGAAAGGGAAGGACTTGAAAGAAGTAGTGAAATTTCTGTATGTTTAAATGTGTTAACTGGAATGCATGGATATATGTAACTAAGACCTTTATGTTTAAAAATTAAAATTGCTCTGGTCATTAATTCTATAGAATTAATGTTACCAAAGCTGCAGTAACATACTATTCAAAAATTCATTTTTCCAGACTTCTAACTGCTTAAAACAAAAAAACCCCACACACACGATTACATACATTCACACAGCTGCTATGCTCCCAAATGGAACACATATATTACTGCATACACAGAGACACTCAGAAAGCACACGTGCAGGGCTGCCAGCATACACCCATCTTGAACCTGAGGTGCAAGTGGGCCACAGTGAAGGTCAAGAAGCCCGGCTGCATATCTGTTCAATGTCATTCATCTCTTTGGGACAATCTGCAGAAAGGATGAGAGGTGAGTCCTGAGTCACCACTACATCATCCTCAATTCGTACACCAAGACCCCGAAACTTCTCTGGGGCATCTCTGTCATCCTCTGGAATATAAATGCCTGTGAAGTAGAAAGAAGAACATGCTGTTCAGGAATGACAGTAACTGGGTGGTTTGGGGCAAGTAAGTTAACCTCTGGGTTAAAATTCCTTCCTCTGTAATACTGGATCTTTAAGGTACCTACCTAGTAAAGCTGTGAAGATTAAATGAGATAATACATGTCAAAGTGCCTGGCATATAATGGTCAACACATGTTGGTATCATTACTAAAATTTTGATTGTGATTATCTTTATATTGGACTACAAGCTCAATACAACTATGGCAATGCTGATCATGATTCTGTCATATTCCAGTGGCTCAAGCAGGCCAATAAAGTTACTTAATTTAAAAGTACGTCAATATATGTGGGGTACAAGCAGATTATATAAGTGCTTTCTTCCCCTGCCTAAGAGTCCCCTGGAAAAAGAGCACTTTGCAAAAATAAAGACAAAATATATTTAAACTGTATGAAAAGAAACATTTAGAGATTATTAGCCTTGACAACTGGAAGCTGCAGAAATAGTCATTATAAGGTTTAAATATATCTGATGTGGCCGGGCGCGGTGGCTCAAGCCTGTAATCCCAGCACTTTGGGAGGCCGAGGCGGGTGGATCACGAGGTCAGGAGATCGAGACCATCCTGGCTAACACGGTGAAACCCCGTCTCTACTAAAAATACAAAAAACTAGCCGGGCGTGGTGGCGGGCGCCTGTAGTCCCAGCTACTCGGAGGCTGAGGCAGGAGAATGGCGTAAACCCGGGAGGCGGAGCTTGCAGTGAGCCGAGATCGCGCCCCTGCATTCCAGCCTGGGTGACACAGCGAGACTCCGTCTCAAAAAAAAAAAAAAAAAAATATATATATATATATATATATATCTGATGTGTATAATATAAAGTAAAAGAGAAACTGAAAGACTTTAATGTACATTTGGAAAAATGTAGGAACCCCAGGTACCCTTTCTAATCATGAAGTTAGACACACACCAGGGCTTTTTATATTAAACAAGTTGTAAACTTCCTCCACTATCCTCACAGATCCTGCTCTACGATTAAAAAACAGAAAAAGATCAGCAAAGGAAAATGGAGCACAGTTAAGGAAGCGCTCATGTACCAACCAGATTGAACCAAACGATATAGCTATGGCCACAGATAGCAATGTATGACTAGGTTCAAAGGGTGGCATAAAAGACATTTCACAGCCATAATTTATATAGAGATTACAATACTTGAAATCTAAAATTTAGATCTGTTTTCAAAACAAAACCAGCATCAGTATTTAACCATCAACTCTGACAACATCAATCTTCACACACCACTGTGGCCACTGCTCCTCTTCAGAATCCTGCTCAACACCCAGGACCATTCAAGTTAGGTAATGTATCTGACTGTGAGCTTTCTCTGAAGCTTACGAGGAAGGCGTTGGGTACTAACGAGTGGGATGGTGCTGGGTAGTTCAATGCAGCTTGCAGAGGTGTTGAAACTGAGAGCATAGTGTGTCTGCCTGTCTCTCTGCACGCAAGCACCGGGGGCTCTGGAAGCTTGAGCAGCCCCCAGCTACTAAATGGGAGACCAGTACAAACTGGCCCTGGGAAAGGCAGGATTAAAAAAGATTCATGTCTTCATATCTATTCATTTGTATATATCTATATATAGGAAGTATTCTCCATCAGTTGTTTATTGGAGGAGTCAAATTGAACAAATTGTGTGATGTTAAATAAGAATACGAAAGATAAGTCTAAAATAAAATTATCTTCCACACTGGAGAGACTTTTTTTCTTGTCTCTTCTAACTTAATTACGTTGGTTGAGGTAAAAACAAACAATGTGGCTGGGCATGGTGGCTCACGCCTGTAATTCTAGCACTTTGGGAGACCGAGATGGGTGGATCACCTGAGGTCAGGAGTTCGAGACCAGCCTGGCCAACATGGCGAAACCCCGTCTCTACTAAAAATATAAAAATCAGCCAGGCGTGGTGGCAGATACCTGTAATCCCAGATACTCAGGAGGCTGAGGCAGGAGAATCGCTGAACCTGGGGGGCGGAGGTTGCAGTGAGTAAAGATCACACCACTTCACTCCAGCCTGGGCGAAAGAGCAAAACTCCATCTCAAAAACAAACAAACGTTTACCTCATAGTAGTATTATAACTCCTTACCTGGCTCAATTGTGATTACCATACCAGGCTGCAGAGGGAGAGAACGGGGCATGTCTGGAGTGTCATGGACATCCATCCCGAGGTAGTGGCCAACATGATGAGGGCAGTATTTTCGAGCAGCCTGGAAAGATAATTATCACAGTATCATCAGAGCAATGACCTCTAATGGGGAATGCTGGGCAAGTATAAATCAGTGAGATATGTGTTGTTATCTCCCCCATGGTTCTGCCACTTCAGTTTAATTCCTCCTTGGGCTAATACTTAAAGGCACCTGAAAAACTGCAACCTCTTATATGCAATTCTGCCAATGGCATTCTCATCAATCCACACTTCCATTCCCACTATTTAATATACTACCTACATGCTGACTTGGGTAATCCAACTAATGACTGTGGCAAATGAAAGTCTGTTTTCTTCAGTACCACAGGAAAGGTAAAAATAAAAGAGAGAAAAAAAAATCTCTTTTTTTGGGAAAGAGAGGATGACTATTACCACAGTTCTCTTTCCAATGTTCCTTCACACATCCCTCTCAGGAATCCACTCTGGAGACCCTAAGTATCTCACAGCAACTTGTGGAGAATGCATACTTTTGGGCACGTACCAGCTTGGGTATTTCTTTTTTTTTTGAGATGGAGTCCTGCTCTGTTGTCTAGGTTGGAGTACAGTGGTGTGATCTTGGCTCACTGCAAACTCGGTCTCCTGGGTTCAAGCGATTCTCCCACCTCAGCCTCCCCAATAGCTGGGATTATAGACTTGTATCACCATGCCTGGCAAATTTTTGTCTTTTTAGTAGAGACAGGGTTTCACCATGTTGGCCAAGCTGGTCTCGAACTCCTGACCTCATGTGATCTGCCTGCCTCAGCCTCCCAAAGTGCTGGGATTACAGGTGTGAGCCACTGTGCCCAGCCAGCTTGGGTATTTCCATCAGTTAGTTAAAGATTTGTTGGCCCGAGCAACAGCCAATTTATAGCTTCGTTTTTATTGATAATAGAAGTCCTAGAAGCCTTAACTTGTAGGTAGGAGATGCCTAATGGTCTATCTGACTTGGGCATCTAGCATCTTAATTTTAAAGCTGAGGTTTTACATTTTTACTGAACATCATCACATTTTAGATGCAGAAAAAAATTCACTAATGACATGGCCTTTGGGAATATTGCTGAAGTCTCAAAAATGTCACTTAAACAAATACCTTCTCCTTTGACCTACAGAATAACCCATAAAGGGATTAAAAGTTAATCTCTCTCTCTATTTTTTTTTTTTGGACACAGGGCCTTGTTCTGTGGCCCAGGTTGGAGTGCAGTGGTGCGATCATAGTTCACTGCAGCCTTGAACTCCTGGGGTCAAGTGATCCTCCCACCTCAACCTCCCAAGTAGCTGGGACTCGAGATGTGTGCCACCACACCTGGCTAACTTTTAAATTTTTTGTAGACACAGGGTCTTGCTATATTTCCCAGGCTTCTCCTCATTTCTTGTTTCCTTTTTCACCCTGTCTACACCAGACTTCATTTTACGTTTTCTGAATACTGAGCTAGTTGTGCAGCATGTAATGAATCAGAATGTGCTGCCATCATCTGGAAGAAATAAGTACTGACTTCCTTTGTTTTAATCTATGTTAAAGCTAAATCCCTCTTATAGATCACAAAGATGATTTCTAAATCTTTTCACTTAAAAAAACCCCGTGTGTGTATGTGTGTATATATATCTATGTGTGTACGTATATATATGTGTGTGTATACATATCTATATGTATATACATATAGATGGGTCTTGCTATATTGCCCAGGCTGGCTTCAAGCGATCCTCCTGCCTCAGCCTCCTAAACTACTGAGATTACAGGCATGAATCACTGCATCTGTCCCATTTCTAAATCGAATTAGCTTTATATACGGTAAAAGCCTAGCAGCATGCTAGGTGTTCTTGAGAACTGGGGTCAAGAGAAGTGAAATACCTTGAAGACATTATTTTCCTTAATGTTCTTCATGATTCCCAAGTCTTTAAGCTTCTGTCCTATCAGGGTCAGCATCATGCTGTAGATGTTCTCCAAGCTTGTCCCAGGGAAGCAGAGGGCCAAACAATCTCTCTGGATCTCTAGAACAGCTTCATAGAGTTCTGCCTGAGGTGCAGTGAACCTAGGGATGGGAAAACCAAATAATCTGAACTTAGATAATCTGATACTCTAAGAAGTTTGCTACTAAGTTTGATTAGAAAAACCCCAAGATGCTGCTGCTGGGGCACTGTTGATGTTTAATAAGTACCAATCTATCAATATGGCCAGGAGCTCAATCATGTCCTAGGTGCTCAGCAGGAAGGGCAACAATCCTTCAAGCTGGAGCAGCAACACAGTCTCTTCTTCAAATGGTCAGGAGAGACATGAAGTAGGGCCAAAAGCAGCACCCAGCCACGAGTGCAGTCAGTGGGCAGACGAGGCTCAGCCTTGATCCTGTCTAATCCCTTACAGCACAGACTACCATTTAAAAAAAGGCAGGAAAGCCTAGAGACCCACTTCTGACAGGTGAAGCAGATACCATGGGATAAACTAGTCAACATTTGGGCTACTAGTAACATACTAGCACTTAAGTGTCTTTAGAATAACAGTTTCTTTAGCAATTATGAGATTAAAAAGTGACCTGGGATAATATATGGTATGTATTCTCACATACTGTTGATAGGAGTGTAAACTAATACAGCCAATTACATCAAAGGCCTTAAAGATGCTCATATAACTAGAGCTTATAATTCTACTCTAATATATCCGAAGAAAATATTTGAAATTCAAAACAGCTGAATGTATGAAATGTAATTTTATTGTTGTAAATTATGTATAATTTGAATATATAAATGAATGTAATATAAAATGAATGTAATTTTATAATTGTAAATTATTAAACTCTAAATGTCCTCTAATAGAAGAATGGTTAAATATAATAGCATAAAAAACCCATAGCATAATGTACCCATACCCCACCCCACCACAGTATTACTAAATAATTATTTCTGTAACAGTTTTTTTTTTTTTTTTTTAAAGAGACAAGGTCTCACTATGTTGCCCAGGTTGGTCTGGAACTCTTCAGCTCAAACGATCCTCCTGCCTTGGCCTCCCAAAGTGTCTTTATATACACTAAAATGCATACATTTGAATGGTACAATTTTGACAGATGCATGTACCAAACCTATTGAAGCTGAGGACAATGAACTCCTAAATTCTTCTGAGTCTTTTTTTTTTTTTTTTTTTTTTTTTCCCCGAGACGGAGTCTGGCTCTGTCGCCCAGGCTGGGGTGCAGTGGCCGGATCTCGGCTCACTGCAAGCTCCGCCTCCCGGGTTTACGCCATTCTCCTGCCTCAGCCTCCCGAGTAGCTGGGACTACAGGCGCCCGCCACCTCGCCTGGCTAGTTTTTTGTATTTTTTAGTAGAGACGGGGTTTCACCATGTTAGCCAGGATGGTCTCGATCTCCTAACCTCGTGATCCGCCCGTCTCGGCCTCCCAAAGTGCTGGGATTACAGGCTTGAGCCACCGCGCCCGGCCTCTTCTGAGTCTTCATTGCCAGCAGAAGCGGCCCTTCCACCCCTGTCTGAGAAGGCTAACCCTGTTTTCCTGAAAACCTGTAGGTATATCCCTTGAGGTAGTTGCCTTGGTTCTTCTAGTCCGAGCAGTCCTCAAGTCCCAGCAGGCTCCGAGTTAGGTAGAAAGTGTGACCCACGAGGAGGTCCACTCCACTCCAAAAAGAACTGTATGAGGGGCCAGGCATGGTGGCTCATGCCTGTAATCCCAACACTTTGGGAGGCCAAGGTCGATGGATCACCTGAGGTCAGAAGTTCGAGACCAGCCTGACCAACATGGAGAAACCCCATCTCTACTAAAAATACACAATTAGCTGGGCGTGGTGGCGCATGCCTGTAATCCCAGCTTCTCCGGAAGCTGAGGCAAGAGAATTGCTTGAACCTGGGAGGCAGAGGTTGCGTTGAGCCGAGATTGCACCATTGCACTCCCACCTGGGCAACAAGAGTGAAACTTCATCTCAAAAAAAAAAAAAAAAAAAAAAAGAGAACTGCACGAGGTTTCCAATTTCTGACAGACAAAAATCTGGGAATATGGGTGGGAATGAATATTTATGGTGTGGGATAATGGTAGAAGGAACATAGTTGCATCAGGCAACTTTACTGATATGGGTCCACTAATCAGAGATTCTGGATTCAATGTTGTAGCTGAAGGGGTCAGAAAAGTTCTAACAGTTTGGTTGCCTGGCTGGCTGAAACACAAACCAAAAGGTCATCCACAATACATAAACACAAATGCCACAACTGCTTTGGTATACTGGAGAAGGAATTCTGCCTCAAGACTGTAATATAAATCCTGCCTGAGTTTGGACTGAAGTCTGCCCTATAGATTTTGGACTCAAGCCTTATACAGAGCATTTCCATCTCCCCCGAAAGCTTCCTCATGTTCATTTCTTTTTTTCCTTTTTTGAGATGGAATTTCCCTCTTTTGCCCAGGCTAAAGTGCTGTGACCTCGGCTCACTGCAACTTCTGCCCCTACCGGGTTCAAGCGATTCTCCTGTCTCAGCCTCCCAAGTAGCTGGGATTATAGGCGCCTGCCACCATGCCTGGCTAATTTTTGTATTTTGAGTAGAGATGGGATTTTGCCATGTTGGCCAGGCTGGTCTTGAACTCCTGATGTCAGGTGATCCGCCTCCCAAAGTCCTAGGATTACAGGCGTGAGTCACCATGTCCATTTCTAATCAATATCCCTACTTTCCGAGGCAAATGCTGTTGTGATTATTTTGACCTTAGTTTGCCTAATCTAGAACATCATATAAATGGAATCATATAATATATACTATTTTGTGTCTGGCTTCCTTCACTGAGCATAATCTATGCTCTGTGCACCACTGCACTCCAGCCTGGAATGCAATAATCTATGCTCAGTGAGGGTAGAATGATGTCTATGCAGTACATCCATGGTGTTGCTTCAATCAATAACAAAAAACATTCAATCAGTAATTAAAATGTTTTTTTATTACTGAGTGGTATTCCATTGTATGAACAGACCACAATTTGCATATTCATTCTCCTGTTGATGGGACATTTTGGTTGTTATGCTATTGTGAATAAATGCTGTTATGAATGTCCTTGTGCAACTCTTTTTGTTGAGAAATGTTTTCATTTCTCTTAAATACCTAGAATTTGGCTGGGCATAGTGGCTCATCCCTGTAATTCCAGTGTTTTGGCAGGTCAAGGCAAGAGGATCGTTTGAGCCAAGGAGTTGCAGACCAGCCTGGGCAACATAGCAAAACCCTGCCTCTATAAAAAAACAAAATATTAGCCAGGCATGGTGGCAGGTGCCTATAATCCCAGCTACTTGGGAGGTTGAGATGGGAGGATGGCTCTCTGCCTCAGCCTCCCAAGTAGCTGAGATTACAGGCACCTGCCACCATGCCCAGCTAATTTTTGTTATTTTAGTATGGACGGGGTTTCACCATGTTGGTTAGACTGGTCTCGAACTCATGACCTCAAGTGATCCACTCGCCTGGGCCTCCCAAAGTGCTGGGATTACAGGTGTGAGCCACTGCACCTGGCCTTTTTACAATGTAGTTCTATTCTTCCAGCTGGATAATTTCTTTTTTCTTGTTTTTTTTGAGATGGAGTCTTGCTCTGTTGCCCAGGCTGGAGTACAGTGGTGCGATCTCCACTCACTGCAAGCTCTGCCTCCCGGGTTCACGCCATTCTCCTGCCTCAGCCTCCCAAGTAGCTGGGACTACAGGCACCCACCACCACGCCTGGCTAATTGTTTTTATATTTTTAGTAGAGACGGGGTTTCACCGTGTTAGCCAGGATGGTCTCGATTTCCTGACCTTGTGATCTGCCTGCCTCAGCCTCCCAAAGTGCTGCGATTACAGGAGTGAGCCACCGCCCCCGGCCCCAGCTGGATACTTTCTATTTATCTTCAAGTTTGCAAACTTCTGCAGCCTCCCATCTACAGTTAAGTCCACCCAGTGAATTTCCTATTTCAGTTAATGTACTTTTTGGCTTTAAAATTGTCATTTAAAATTTAAAAATTTTTTTATTGTAAAACAAAACACAGATATAGAAAGTCAAACAAATCAATCAAACATAAACCTTAAGAAATTATTCGGTGGCTCTATTAGAAATACAAAAATTAGCTTGGCGTGGTGGCACCCGCCTGTAGCCCAGCTACTTGGGAGGCTGAGGCAGGAGAATTGCATGAACCTGGAAGCTGGAGGTTGCAGTGAGCCAAGATTGTGCCACTGCACTCCAGCCTGGGCAACGGAGCGAGACTCCGTCTCAAAAAAAAAAAAAAAGAAAAGAAAAAAGAAAAAAAAAAGAAATTATTATAAGGTGAATACCAGTCAGACAAAAAAATAAAAAGAAAAAAAGAAAAACTTGGCAGACTATCCCAGAAGACCTTTCTATAGGTCCCAGAATAATTACAATCTTACCAATAAGTAACCCTCATCCTAACTTTTTTTTTTGAGATGGAGTCTCACTCTGCTGCCCAGGCTGGAGTACAGTGGTGTGATCTTGGCTCACTGCAACCTCCACCTCCCGGGTTCAAGTGATTCTCCTGCCTCAGCCACCCAAGTAGCTGGGACTGCAGGCGCCTGCCACCACGACTGGCTGATTTTTTGTTGTTGTTGTTATTTTTAGTAGAGACAGGGTTTCACCATGTTGGCTAGGCTGGTCTCAAACTCCTGACCTCAGGTTATCCACCTGCCTTGGCCTCCCAAAGTGCTGGGATTATAGGTGTTAGCCACCGTGCCCAGCCTTTTTTATTTTGGAGATAAGAGCCTTGCTCTGTTACCTAGGCTAGAGCGCAGTGACGTGATCGTAGTTCACTGTAACCAAAAATTTCAGGGGTCAAGTGATTTTGCCACCTCAGCCTCCTAAGTAGCTGGGATTACAGGTGTGCGCCACCATAGTTGGTCAATTTTTTGTAGATATAGAGGTCTTGCTGTGTTGCCCAGGCTGGTTTTGAACTCCTGGCCTCAAGTGATCCTCCTGCCTCAGCCTCCCAAAACACTGGGATTACAGGTGTGAGCCACCACGCTAGCCGTATCAGTTTGTAGTCAGTTAATTGTGATTTTTTATTTGTGTGTACTATTATTTACACATGAATTTAATTTTTTTTTTTTTTTTTAAAGACAGGGTCTCACTCTGTTGCCTAGGCTGGAGTGCAGTAGTGCAGTCACAGCTCACTGCAGCCTTGACCTCCGGGCTCAGGTGATCCTCCCACTTTAGTCTCTCTAGTAGCTGGGAGTACAGGCCCATGCTACCATACCCAGCTAATTTTTTTCTTTCATGATTATATATGAAATGCTTCACAAATTTGCATGTCATCCTTGCGTAGGGGCCACGCTAATCTCTGTATTGTTCCAATTTTAGTATATGTGCTGCTGAAGGAAGCACTTTTAAAGTTTTTTTGTAGAGATGGGGTTTTGCCATGTTGCCCAGGCTGGTCTGGAACTCCTGGGCTCAAGTCATCTGCTAGCCTTGGCCTCCCAAAGTGCTGGGATTACAGGATGAACCACAATGCCTGACCGAATTTATAATTTTTATTGAGATATAATTCATTTATCATAAAATTCCTTCACTTAAAAAAGTGTACAATTCAGTGGTTTTAAGTATATTCACAATGTTGTACAACCATCACTACTCCTAATTCCAGAAAATTTTCATTACCATCTCCTCCCAAATCTTGTATCTGTTAGCAGTCACTCCCTTTTCCTTGCATTTTTTTTTTTTTAATTTTAATTTAAAAAAAAATTTTTCTTTTTACAGATGGGGTCTTGCTCTTTTGCTCAGGCTGGAGTGTACTGGCTATTAACAAGCTTGTTCCCACTATTGATCGGTACAAGAGTTGTGACCTGCTCTGTTTCTGATCTGGGCCAGTTCAGCCCTCCTTAGGTAACGTGGTAGTTCCCCGCTCCTGAGCGGATACCATATTGATGATGGACTTGTCGCAGACACCTGATCAACATAGTGGACTGCAGCTTAGAACCCTTGGACTCAAGTGATCCTCCTGCCTCAGCTTCCTGAGTAGCTGAGACTATAGGTGCATGCCACTATGCTTGGTCATTGTGGGGTTTTTTCTTTTTATTTTTTTTGCGACAGGGTCTGGTTCTGTCACCCAGGCTGGACTGCAATGGTGCAGTCTTGGCTCACTGCAACCTCTGTCTCCTGGGCTCAAGCAATCCTCCCACCTCAGCCTCCCGAGTAGCTGGGACTACAGGCACGTGCCACCATGCCTGGCTAATTTTTTTGTATTTTTTGTAAAGACCGGGTTTCACTATGTTGCCCATGTTGGTCTTGAACTCCTGAGCTCAAGTGATCCTCCTGTCTTGTCTCCCAAAGTGCTGGGATTACATGAGGCACCTCGCCTGGCTGTCCTTTATGTTTTTAAAAATATTTTTATCACCCAAATATTCACCCCAAGATAATTTTCTTTGTGCTCATTTTTAATGTATTTGATACACTCATTTGTAATATATTTGATATACCTAAAACCTCTTTTAGTTAATAGGCTCCTCCTCCACCTCTTTTCATTTCCTTGTAATGTATTTGTTAAAGAATCCAGGCTGCTTGACGTAGTTTATCAGTCTAGATTTTGCTAATTGTGCAGTTACAGACTGAATGTTTGTGAATTAGGAGGTAATTATTCTGAGGTAACAAATATTACCTGGTGTTTGGTTTTGTTAGCTAGTTGCTCTATGTTTATGTGACAATTTGAAAAGTTTGAAAAACTATCCTGCTGCTGCCGTCTTCCCAGAATCCCTGGTTCTTTTTAGTTTCTATTTCTCATTGAGATTCTCCATCTGTTCGCTCATTATGTCTACATCTTCCTTTAACATATCTGTAACAGCTACTTTAGAGTCCTTCTGCTAATTGGAACATTAAGATCATTTCTCTCTCTTTTTTTTTTTTTTCTTTTTCTTAAGATGGAGTTTCGCTCTGTCGCCCAAGCTGGAGTGTAGTGGTGCAATCTCAGCTCACTGCAACCTTCCCCTTCCCGGTTCAAGAGATCTTCCTGCCTCAGACTCCTGAGTAGCTGGGATTATAGGCGCCCGCCACCACGCCCAGCTAATTTTTGTATTTTTAGTAGAGACAGAGTTTCACGTGTTGGCCAGGTGGTCTTGAACTCCTCACATCAAGTGATCCACCTGCCTCGGCCTCCCAAAGTGCTAGAATTACAGGCGTGAGCCACTGTACCTGGCCGGGATTATTTCGTCATCAGATTTTCTTGAATACAGGTCACAATTACCTGTTTCTTCTCAAGTCTAGCAATTTTGTTAACTTGGATAGATTCAAACTACAAACTCTGTTTTCACTGGGAAGCAACTAAAATATCTTCTCAGTTTATTCTGCTTCTAGCTGCTGGTATTTTGCTGAGCCTCGTGAGGCCTCCTCAGAACACATAGTTTAGTGACTAGCCAAGGATTTTTAAATAATCTATATGCAGATTTTGGGGCTCACAGTTTCTGCGAGCCCTTCTCGTCAAGGATTTTCCTTCATCTTTCTGGCTATTCTGCCAGCACCTAAATCTGTCCTTTGATATCTTAAATCAATAAGGCTGTGGCTTTCTGCTGCCCAAGCTATGTGCACTGGGCAATGTCCACAGGCAAAAAGCCCTATTCACCAAATTTATCCATTATAGTTTTTCTTTTTTTTTGAGACAGAGTCTTGCTCTGTCACCCAGGCTGGAGTGCAGTGGTGCGATCTCAGCTCACTGCAAGCTCGGCCTCCCGGGTTTACGCCATTCTCCTGCCTCAGGCTCCCGAGTAGCTGGGACTACAGTCGCCCACCACCACGCCCGGCTAATTTTTTGTATTTTTAGTAGAGACGGGGTTTTACCGTGTTAGCCAGGATGGTCTCGATCTCTGGACCTTATGATCTGCCTGCCTCGGTCTCCCAAAGTGCTGGGATTACAGGCATGAGCCACTGTGCCTGGCCAGTTTTTTTTTTTTTTTTTTTGAGATAGAATCTTACTCTGTCACCCAGGCTGGAGGGCAGTAGTCCAATCTTGGCTCACTGCAACTTCTATCCCTTGGGTTCAAGTGATTCTCCTGCCTCAGCCTCCCGAGTACCATGCCCAGGCTAATTTTTGCATTTTTAGTAGAGACGGGGTTTCACCATTTTGGTCAGGCTGGTCTTGAACTCCTGATCTCAGGTGATCTGCCTGCCTCGGCCTCCCGAAGTGCTGGGATTACAGGTATGAGCCACCACGCCTGGTCCATTATAGTTTTTTAAAAATGGACTTTTACCTGGCTAACACAACAGTCTTAGAAAATAATGAGGAGCTTTGCAACCTAACTTGACCAGGAATGGACCTATAGTATTTCTTTAGTCATTCATTCCAAGTATAGCCATATTCCAACTCATACTCCTAAGAAGCAGTGGGGTATGTTACTCTGTAGAAACCCTACCTGCCATTGACTGGCCAGGTACGTGTGATGTCACTCACATAGCAGGAAGACTCACAACCTCCATCCAGAAGCACCATTTCCCCATCCTGGAACAAAGTAAGACAGGTTAAAGTGGATAAGCTCATGATTATAAGTTGTTTCTAGTAATCCTAATCCAAAGTATGCCTTTTTTTTTTTGAGACGGAGTTTCACTCTTGTTGCCCAGGTTGGAGTGCAATGGCGTGATCTTGGCTCACCACAACCTCCACTTCCCAGGTGCAAGCGATTCTCCTGCCTCAGCCTCCGAGCAGCTGGGATTATAGGTGCTTGCCACCACACCTGGCTATTTTGTATTTTTAGTAGAGATTGGATTTCTCCATGTTGGTCAGGATGGTCTAGAACTTCCGACCTCAGGTGATCTGCCCACCTTGGCCTCCCAAAGTGCAGGGATTACAGGCGTGAGCCATCGCACTTGGTCCATTTTTTTTTTTAAAGCTCTAATTTGAAGGACACTAATTGCTGGTTTCTTCTATTTATCTACACAGCATCTAAACTTTTCAGATGTTTGAAACAGGGGGCATGTGAAAATAAAACAAAACTTTTCAGATGAATTCACACTGCCTCAAGAAAGTTGGCAATGCATAGTGTTTAAGTGTATAGGCTTTGGAACCAGATTCCTTGGGATTGAATTACTAGGTATAAACATTAGCACATCATAAATATCACTATTATCGTTTTTTTAAAGAAAAAAACCCCCATATGCTTTTGCTTTGTTGGTATATGAGAAAAGAAAAAACCAATCCTATATACGTTGGTATGCCGGGCCTTATTCAAACACAGCCACCCTTAAACATTTAACCTTGGAATATCAATTCCCTTTTTTTTTTTTTTTTTTTTCCCGAGACAGTCTTGCTCTGTTGCCCAGGCTGGAGTGCAGTGGTGTGATCTCAGCTCACTGCAACCTCCGCCTCCTGGGTTCAAGCGATTCTCCTGCCTCAGTCTTCCAAGTAGCTGGGACTACAGGCGCATGCCACCATGCCTGGCTAACTCTGTTGGCCAGGATGGTATCGATCTCTTGACCTCATGATCCGCCCGCCTCAGCCTCCCAAAGTGCTGGAATACAGGCATGAGCCACCGCGTCAGGCCCCACTCCCCTTTTGCTCTCCATCATAATACATGTGGGGAAAGAAGAAAACTTTAAGTATATCTCTAACTTTCTAATTGTCATGTTATGCTGAAATTATCTCTCTATGCCCGTGAAGACAGAGTATATATTATTCATATCTAAGTAAGTACAACATTTGACAAACAGTAGAATAGTGAGTAAATGATAACATACAGTAATGGCAACTTAAAATAATGGATGTGATTTTTCATTTTTGGTAAAAGATTGAATAAATTTCTGCTAATAAACAACTAAATCCTGGATAAAATGTATTTTATGAAATGTTGACTTTTTTTTTTGAGATGGAGTCCTGCTCTATTGCCCAGAGCTGGAGTGTAGTGGTGCAACCTCAGCTCACCGCAATCTCTGCCTCCCAGGTTCAAGAGATTCTCCTGCCTCAGCCTCCCGAGTAGCTGGGACTACAGGCATGCGCCACCACGCCCAGCTAATTTTTGTATTTTTAGTAGAGACAGGGTTTCACCATGTTGGCCAGGATGGTCGTGAACTCCTGGCTTCAAGTGATCTACCTGCCTTAGCCTCCCAAAGTACTGGGATTACAGGCATAAGCCACTGTGTCTGGCCTATATTTTATTTATTTTTTTTGAAGACAGGGTCTTGCTCTGTTGCCCAGGCTGGAGTGCAGAGGTGTGATCACAGCTCACTGCAACCTTGAACTCCCCAGGCTCAGATGATCCTTCTCACCTTAGCCTCCCAAGTAACTGGGACTATAGGCATGTGCCATCATGCCTGGTTCATTTTTGCATTTTTTTGTAGAGAGAGGGTTTCACTATGTTGCCCAGGCCAGTCTTGAACTCCTGCGTTCAAGGGATCTGCCCGCCTTGACCTCCCAAAGTGCTGGGATTACAGATGTTAGCCACCTCACCCAACCTATGATATTTATGAGTTAAAAAAAATCACTCCAAACTACATATACAGTATACAATTTGTATAGAGTTTATAAACAAGCAGTAGCTAATTAATACTGTTTGGGGAGTCCTATGTATGTAATACAACTATTTCTTAAAAGTCAAGGGAAAAACAAAATTTAGGTTACCAGTTACCTTTGAGGAAGTGGGATGGGACAGCATAAGGGTAGGTGTGCTGTATTGCTACTGTTCTAGCTCTAAAATTGACTGCCTGGTTCATGGGTATTCATTTTTGTTTTTGTTTTTTTAAATTATGCTGTATAATTTACATGTTTCCTATATTTTTTTCTTTTGGATTTATTGAATACTAAATCAGTAAAGAAATGGACTTAGTAAAGGAACACACAATTCCTTCACTTGTAGAGTCACATGGGAAGAAAATCATAGAAGATATGTTCCCTCACAGCTAATAGCGATTTCTTAAAGTCTTTCTGCCCAGAAAATCCGCTTGGCTCACTGTTGTTGCTGCAAGTCCTTAGAGAATGAGAGTTATAGTGAAAAGAGCAGAGGCTTTAGAGTAGAATACTTGGCTCTGCACTAATATGTTGTTTTAGGTTTTTAAATATTTAAATATTTATTTATTTATTTAGAGACAGAGTCTTGCTCCGCAGCCCAGGCTGGAGCGCTGGAGTACAGTGGTGTGATCTCGGCTCACTACAACTTATGCCTCCCGGGCTCAAGCAATTCTCCTGCCTCACCCTCCAGAGTAGCTGGGATTACAAGCACGTGCCACCACGCCTGGCTAATTTTTGTAGTTTTAGTAGAGACGTGTTTCACCATCTTGGCCAGGCTGGTCTCGAACTCCTGACCTCAAGTGATTCACTTGCCTTGGCCTCTCAAAGTACTAGGATTACAGGCCTGAGCCACACCTGGCCTATGTTGTTTTATTTTTTAAAGTTCATTTTCCTCATCTATTAAAAAGTCATGTTAATATTTGCTCCTTTCTAACAGAGCTAATTTAAGGATAAAATGAGATAATGCCTGTAATAAGCAATAAAATATTTTTAAAGCAATAAAATATTTTTAAAATGTCAGCTAATTTGTGAAAGCTGAAGGTTAGGGGACCATGAGGTTAGCAGGTTTTCTACTAGGGTATCTGGACCTAGTGGGAGTAGCACTGAGGGCATTTCACATACCTTGATGAGTTGATTATTCTTCACATAGTGCAAAGTGTTTGACCGATTACCACCAGCCACCACAGGTGGATAGGCTAAGATGTCTGCACCACGAGCCCGGCATTCAAATTCAAACTGTGAAAAACAACAGCAAGGTATGACTCAAAGGGTTTCTGTAGGGCTGCCCCAGCCCAGGCTCTCAACTGCCCATACCTCCATACCAGTACTTATCTTAAGTCATTACTGGAAAACTATTCATCATACCTAACCAAACCTTTTATGCTGTAATTTCAGTCCATCTCTTTTATTCTCACCCCATGTACTATAATCTATGTTAAGTATACTCTTTTATTCCCATAAATCCTGTTATTTCAACCCTATTATTAAATCTGTTCTTTTTTCTTTAGTGTTCTCTAAATCTCTTATAATTTTCAAATTAAGTCCAGAAGACAGAAAACTATGATGAAGGCTGAGCCTTGAAATACAATCATGTAAGGTTACTATTTGTTTATTCTGATTTAGCTAAACACTGAAATGTGACTTACATTTTTAACAACAGCTCTAAATTACTAATTCCAATCTTTCAAATAGCTACGAATCTAAATGCTCTGGAAAAGTGAAAATGGATGCTAGGAAAATTGCAGTCCTACTAATTTCACTACGTTCTAGGATACAGGATGGAGCTGGAGGTTGGTGAGTATCTGCTACTATCTACAGCACTTTCTCAACCTCTATTTTTTTTTTGAGACACGGTATTGCTCTGTCACCCAGGCTGGAGTGCAGTGGGGCAATCATAGTTCACTATAGCCTGAATCTTCCAGGCTCAAGTCATCCACCCACCTCAGCCTCCAGAGTAACTGGACTATAGGTGTGTTACCATGCCCAACTAATTTTTTTAAATTTTTTGTAGAGATGAGGTGTCAGTATGTTGCCCAGGCTGGTCTCGAACTCCTGGACTCAAGTGATCCTCCCATCTCAGCCTCCCAAATTTTACAGGCATGTGCCACCACACCTGTCCTCAGCATTTTTTTTTTTTTTTTTTTTGAGACAGTCTTGCTCTGTTGCCCAGGCTGGAGTGCAGTGGCATGATCTTGGCTCACTGCAACCTGTGCCTCCCCGGTTTAAGTGATTCTCGTATCTCAGCCACCTGACTAGCTGGGATTATAGACATACGTTACCACACCCAGCTAGTTTTTGTATTTTTAGTAGAGATGGGGTTTTGCCATGTTGGCCAGGCTGGTCTCGAACTCCTGGCCTCAAGTGATTCACTTGCCTTGGCCTCCCACAGTGCTGGCATTATAGGCATGAGCTCCACGCCCAGCCCTCAGCCTCTTTTTGACATTGACCTAAACAGTATTACTTTTGTCACCTTGCATTGCTAAATTTTCCCTTCATCATCATCTGTTCTACTTTGCAATTTTCTTCCTTTAATTGTAACACAGTATATTTTAGACTTAAAAATGACCAGTGATATTTCAGAAACAAATCCTCTCCAATGACATGCTGGTCATCACTATCATGAAAGCAAACTGCACTACCATTTCTGCAAATCAAATTACTTTATTATATTCACCTCCAACAAGACGGTGAAGCTAACCATCTAAATCTCACCTTAGCATAAAGAAAGCCTTCTTCCACAGGGGCTTTACTGGCAAACATGGTTTCTATGAAAGCCTGCAAAGAGAAAGGAGGATGAAAAGAACATGATCTCATTCTATGTTGCTTACTTGAACATTCAAAATACTGGAGCTCAAATGAAAAGCACCTTTCCCCACAATTTTGTCAACCTGAAGTTGTGACTTACTGGGGATAATAATATAGATTTCTGAAAGGAAAATATTTTGCTTTGATGTGAATGTGTCCCCTCCAAAATTCACGTTGCAATTTAATCCCCATTGGGGTGATAGTAAGAAGTGGGGCCTTTTGAGTAGTGATTAAATCATGAGGCCTCTGCCCTCATAGATGGGATTAGTGACCTTATAAAAGGGCTTGGGGGAGTGAGTTTGGCCCCTCTTGGTTTTCTGTCCCTTCTGCCATATAAGGATACCTAGAGGGTGTCATCTATCAGGAATGTCCCTTCACCAGACACTGAATCTGCTGGTACCTTGACCTTGGACTTCCCAGCCTCCAGAACTTTGAGGAAATACATTTCTATTGCTTATAAATTATCCAATCTCAGGTACTTTGTAATAGCAGCACATACTAAGATACACATTTGTTATTTACGTAACAAAATGCCTCAATAGCACCATGTATGAAATTATGGATTGAATGGTCTAGTCTACATCAAGATTTCCCAACCTCCGTACTACTGACATTTGGGGCCAGATAATTCCTCGTGGGAGAGCTGTCCTGTTCTATGTAGGATGCCAGAAGCATTCCCAATTGTGACAACAGGACATTACCAAAATGCTCCCCAGGGGACAAAACTGCTCCCCCACTGAAAACCACTGGCCTATAGTATAAGTACTTTTATTAATTCTCTGTGATAACCACACCATATGCGTGTGCATTTTTTTTTTTTTTTGAGACAAGAGTCTCACTCCATCCCGCAGGTTGGAGTGCAATGGAGTGATCAGAACTCACTGCAGCCTCAAACTCCTGTACTCAAGTGATCCTCCCACTTTAGCCTCCTAAGTAGCTGGGACTACAGGTGCACGCCACCATGCCCAGCTAATTTTTAAATTTTTTGTAATTTTTAATTTTTTCAGCCTCCTAGGGTGGCTCACACCTGTAACCCAGCACTTTAGGACGCTGAGGTGAGAGGATCGCTTGAGCTCAGGAGCTCAAGACCGGCCTTGACAATATAGTGAGACACTATTTCTCTAAAGAAAACAAACAAACAAACAAACAAACAAACAGGCCAGACGTGATGGCTCACGCCCGTAATCCCAGCACTTTGGGAGGCTGAGGCGGGCAGATCATGAGGTCAAGAGTTTGAATCCAGTCTGTCCAACATAGGGAAACCCCATCTCTACTAAAAATACAAAAAATCAGCTGGATGTGGTGGTGTGCGCCTGTAATCCCAGCTACTCAGGAGGCTGCGACAGGAGAATCACGTGAACCAGGAGGCAGAGGTTGCAGTGAGCCAAGATTGCGCCACTGCACTCCAGCCCGGGCCACAATGCAAGACTCTGTCTAAAAAAAAGAAAACATGAAAACATTTCTTAGTACGAGGTAATGGCATTGCCAAAATGCCCAATAGAGTAAAAGCAAGTGGGGCAATGGTGGGAATATTTGCATGGCTTGCTCCCTCTAGATTCAAATCTTTCCTCAAATGTTTCCTCCTCATAGAGGCCCTTCCTGACTATCCCATCTAAATTAGCACCTTCCATCACATTTCATCCCCCTTCACTGCTTTGTTTTTCTTCATAGCATTTAATTCCAGATGACTTCATGTCGTTTGTTTACTGTCTCTCCTCCGCCAGAATGTAACTATGGAGAGTGAGCGTGGATAGTCTATTGTGCTCACTAATGTATCCTCGGAACCTAGAGCAGTGCCTGGCACATAGTTGGTACTCAGTAAATATCTGCTGGATAATGAGCAATTAAAATCAATTAAAGGGGCCGGATGTGGTGGCTCATGCCTGTGATCCCAGCACTTTGGGAGGCCCAGGTGGCAGATCACGAGGTCGGGAGATTGAGATGATCCTGGCTAACACAGTGAAACACGGTCTCTACTAAAATACAAAAAAATTAGCTGCGCGTGGTGGCGGGCACCTGTAGTCCTAGTTACTTGGGAGGCTGAGGCAGGAGAATCGCTTGAACCTGGGAGGTGGAGGTTGCAGTAAGCCAAGATCATGCCACCGCACTCCAGCCTGGGTGACAGAGCGAGACTCCATTTCAAAAAAAAAAATTAAACAACTGGGTGTGCTGGCTCACGCCTGTAATCCCAGCACTTTGGGAGGCTGAGGCATGTAGATCACTTTGGCAGGAGTTTGAGACCAGCTTGGCCAACATGGCGAAACCCTGCTGTCTCCACTAATATTAGCTGGGCATAGTGGTGGGCACCTGTAATCCCAGCTGCTCAGGAGGCTGAGGTAGGAGAATCACTTGTACCCAGAGAGTGGAGGTGGCAGTGAGCTGAGATTGCAACAGTGCACTCCAGCCTGGGTGCCACAGCAAGACTCCGTCTCAAAAAAAATAAAAAAATAAAAAAATAAAGGACACTTGCACACACAATCACAAATGTTGACAAATAACTTATTCAGCACTATATTTTTAGCATGAAACCTAAAAAATATGGCAGTCCTAGTGGCTTCACTCACTCAAAAGAGGGATTTGTCTTTTTATTAACTTTGCTTTTAACCCTTATTGCCTGGCATAGATAATTGTTGATGTCATGGCTTAAAAAAAATTTTTTTTGGCTGGGCGCGGTGGCTCAAGCCTGTAATCCCAGCACTTTGGGAGGCCGAGACGGGCGGATCACAAGGTCAGGAGATCGAGACCATCCTGGTGAACCCGGTGAAACCCCGTCTCTACTAAAAAATACAAAAAACTAGCCGGGCGAGGTGGCGGGCGCCTGTAGTCCCAGCTACTCGGGAGGCTGAGGCAGGAGAATGGCGTGAACCCGGGGGGGCGGAGCTTGCAGTGAGCTGAGATCCAGCCACTGCACTCCAGCCTGGGTGACAGAGCGAGACCCCGTCTCAAAAAAAAATAAAAAATAAAAAATAAAAAATAAAAATAAATTTTTTTTTAAGAGATGGGGTCTTGCTATGTTGCCCACACTGGAGGGCAGTGGCTATTCATAGGCACAATCATGGTGCACTACTGCCTTGAACTCCTGGGCTCAAGCGATCCTTCTGCTTCAGCCTCCTGAGTAGCTGGGACTATAGGTGCACACCATTGTGCCAGGACAGTTGTGACTCTTTCAAACTGTTATGCAGACTCAACAGGATAGAAAAGTTCCTCTTCCTTCCTAGGTGATCAAATGCCTAATCTTGCTTTACTTCTTTTTGTAATGAATGTGCCTCCTATGAGTCAATTTCTTTACAGAGCATTCCAGGTACACATGACACGCAGTTCAAATGCTACCTACCCTTACTATATGCTTGATATCCTTCCAGTAAAGATCAAGAGTTAAACTGTATGATTGGCACTTCTTAGGATTGTCTTGTCACAACGTAGTCCGCACTCCCAATAAAGATTTAACACTCTTACTTCACTAAGTGCTACCTGAATGTATTTTGACTGTTAAAAAATGTAAAATGGGCTTTCTCTGCATTTCACCCTGCATCTTATAATCAGAACACATCACAAACGAACACTGTAAAGCTAATGGAGAAGGGAGAGTAGAGAGAAAAAGCATTTCACAAACCATTTCATGAAAGGTGTGTGTGTGTGTGTGTGTGTGTGTGTGTGTGTGTGTGTGTGTGAGTGACAGAGAGAGAGATGGGGGGAGGCAGCCCTTAATATTGTCCCATGGATCGTTTCTTAGCTTCCTTATTTTAAAAATCAGTGATTTGAGGCCGAGCGCAGTGGCTCATACCTGTAATTCCAGCACTTTGGGAGGCTGAGGCAGGTGGATAATGAGGTGAGGAGTTCCAGACCTGCCTGGCCAAAATGGTGAAACTCTGTCTCTACTAAAAATACAAAAATTAGCCAGGCGTGGTGGCGGGCACCTGTAATTCCAGCTACTCGGGAGGCTGAGGCAGAGAATTGCTTGAACCCGGAAGGCGGAGGTTGCAGTGAACCTAGATCGCGCCACTGCACTCCAGCCTGGGCTACAGAGTAAGACTCCATCTTAAATAAATAAAAGGAATGGTTAAGGAAAACAAGAATGTTTAACTTTGGAAGACTAAAGGTAGAATATAGAGAAGCAGGCCTCAAATGTTTGTGTGCTATTATGCTATGAGGCTTAATTCTAGCAGGTCTGAAATTAGCCTGAGCTGTTTTGCTAAAGTTCTATATGACACTGATTCGGGCCAAGGCCTGAAGCATACTGATAAACAGTGTTGCGGGGAGTTTCAGAGCAGTTTGTATCAGCTTGTCAGTACTTGATAACAGATCAATGCTTTGTACTGGGTCTCCATGAGCTCGCCAGAGGGCTTTACTATTACATAGCATGGATATGCCTATGTGACCAAAATCAAAAATCCTGAGTGAGATTCCATTTTAGGCTCTTGGGTTCTGAGGTGTTCTGGGCATTCATCACTGGTTCCTGGTCTGTGAGAGAACCACCAAGCCCTTACCTAGGGAGAAAAACAGGAGCCTGCACCTGTCTTCTCCAGACTCCTTGCTGTGAGACAGCCACAGGCTGTGATACATATCTTTAACTTTAATGCAGTTGCTCTATGAAACCTTTTCCCTGTAATGACTGTGTATTTGTAAGCACTGTCTCTGGGTCTTCTTTAACAATTGAACTCTAACTGCCACTTAGAAGTAGGAATGTTGGCCAGGCACGGTGGCTCACACCTGTAATCCCAACACTTTGGGAGGCAGAGGCAGGTGGATCATGAGGTCAGGAGTTTGAAACCAGCCTGACCAACATGGTGAAACCCCATCTTTGCTAAAAATACAAAAATTAGCCAGGAGTGGTGGTAGGCGCCTGCAATCCCAGCTACTTGGGAGTCTGAGGCAGGAGAATCGCTTGAACCCTGGAGGCAGAGGTTGCAGTGAGCAGAGATTGCGCCACTGCACTCCAGCCTGGGTGACAGAGAGAGAGACTGTCTCAAAACAAAACCAAAACCAAAACCAAAACATAGTAGGAAAAGTAAGGAATGTTTAGAAGACAACTAATTCATTCTTGATTTTTTTACTGAGATACAATTCACATCATATAAATTAACCAATAAAATGAGCAACCTAGTGACATTTAGTACATTCACAATGTTTTGCAACCCCCACCTCTCTCTAGGTCCAAAACATTTTCATCACCAGAAAAGAAAATCCCTTACCTATTAAGCAGTTAATTTCTGTTCTCCTCTCACCCTATTCCCTGCTTTTTGTCTCTATGGGTTTACCTGTTCTGGATATTTCACATAAATGGAGTCATACAGGCGGGCGCAGTGGCTCACGCCTGTAGTCCCAGCACTTTGTTTGGGTGGATTGCTTGAGTCCAGCAGTTCGAAACCAGCCTCAGCAACATGGTGAAATTCAGTATTTACAAAAAATACAAAAATTAGCCAGGCGTGGTAGCGCGAGTAGCTCTGCCTTTCAAGTAGCTGGGCCTATAGGCATGAGCCACTGTACCTGGCCTGTTGTTGAACTGTAAGAGTTCCTTAAATAGGCCGGGCGCGGTGGCTCATGCCTGTAATCCCAGCACTTTGGGAGGCTGAGGCGGAGGGGGGAGGGTGGATCACCTAAGGTCGGGAGTTCGAGACCAGCCTGACCAACATGGAGAAACCCCATCTCGACTAAATATATAAAAATTAGCCAGGCGTGGTGGCGGACGCCTGTATTCACAGCTACTTGGGAGGCTGAGGCAAGAGAATTGCTTGAACCTGGGAGGCGGAGGTTGCGGTGGGCCAAGATCAGGCCATTGCACTCCAGCTTGGGTGACAAGAGTGAAACTCCATCTGGAAAAAAAAAAAGTTTTTTTTTTTTTTTTTGAGACGGAGTCTTGCTCTGTCGCCCAGGCTGGAGTGCAGTGGCTGGATCTCAGCTCACTGCAAGCTCCGCCTCCCGGGTTCACGCCATTCTCCTGCCTCAGCCTCCCGTGTAGCTGGGACTACAGGCGCCTGCCACCTCACCCTGCTAGTTTTTTGTATCTTTTAGTAGAGATGGGGTTTCACGTGTTAGCCAGGATGGTCTTGATCTCCTGACCTCGTGATCCGCCCGTCTCGGCCTCCCAATGTGCTGGGATTACAGGCTTGAGCCACCGCGCCCAACCAAAAAGTTCTTTAAATATTCTAGATACTAGTAGAACCTTATCAGATACATGATTTGCAAATATTTTCTCTCATTCCTTTTTTTCACTTTCTGGATAGTGTCCTTTTAAACAATTTTTAAAAAGTTTTTTAAATTCTTTTTTTTTAATAAAAAGAGAGGAGGTCTCACTATGTAGCCCAGGCTGCTCTTGAACTCCTGAGTTCAAATGATCTCCCCGCCTTGGCCTCCCAAAGTGCAAGGATTACAGGTATGAGCCACCATGCCCAGTCCCTTTGTCTTTTATTATTTTTAAAAATTATTTTGTTTTGAGACAGGGTCTCACTCCGTTACCCAAGCTGAAGTGCAGTGCTGCGATCTCGGCTCACTGAAGCCTCTGCCTCCCAGGCTCCAGTGATCCTCCCGCCTCAGTCTTGTGAGTAGCTGAAACTACAGGAGCATACCACCACACCCAGCTAACTTATTTTTGTATTTTTCATAGAGATGGGGTTTTTCCATGTTGCTCAGGCTGGTCTCAAACTCCTGGGCTCAAGAGATCTGCCCACCTTGGCCTCCCCAAGTGTTGGGATTACAGGCGTGAGCCACCGCGCTCAGCCTTTTCATTTATTCTTAAATTGTTTAATTAATTACTTTGTTTTTGAGACAGAGTCTTGCTCTGTTGCCCAGGCTGGAGGGTAGTGGTGTGATCTTGGCTCACTGCAACCTCCGCCTCCCAGGTTCAAGAAATTATCCTCTCAGCCTCCCAAGTAGCTGGGATTACAGGCACCCACCACCATACCTGGCTAATTTTCTGTATTTTTAGTAGAGACAGGGTTTCACTGTGTTGGCCAGGCTGGTCTGGAACTCCTGACCTCAGGTGATCTGCCCACCTCAGCCTCCCAAAGTACTGGGATTACAGGCATGGGTCACCGCGCCCGGCCTTTTTTTTCCTCTAAGGCTGTTTCTCAGTGTGAGAAAAGTGTCCTTTGACGTACAGAAGTTTTAAACATTGATAAATTCTAATTTATCTACTTTTTCTTTTGGTGCCTGTACTTTTGGTATCATACTTAAGAATCCTTTGGCAAATCCAAGGTCAGGAAGATTCACCCTTATGTTTTTTCCTAATAGTTTTATAATTTTAGCTCTTAAGTTTAGGTCACTGATCCATTTTATTTATTTATTTACTTAATTTGTGAGAGAGAGTCTTGCTCTGTTGCCCAGGCTGGAATGCAGTGGTGTAATCTTGGCTCACTGCAATCTCCGCCTCCTGGTCTGGGTTCAAGTGATTCTCCTATTGCCACACGGCAGCCTGGGAACAAAGGGAGACTCTGCCTCCCGAGTACTCAGGATTACAGGCATATGCCACCACACTTGGCTAATTAATTTTTAGATAACGTATGAAGTAGGGGTACAACTTCATTCCTTTTTTTTTTTTTTTTTGAGACAGAGTCTCGCTCTGTCACCAGACTGGAGTGCAGTAGCATGATCTTGGCTCACTGCAACTTCCACCTCCCAGGTTCAAGCAATTCTCCTGCCTCAGCCTCCCAAGTAGCTGGGATTACAGGTGCCCACCACCACGTCCAGCTAATTTTTGTATTTTTAGTAGAGATGAGGTTTCACCATGTTGGCCAGGATGGTCTTATCTCTTGACCTCGTATCTGCCCGCCTTGGCCTCCCAAAGTGCTGGGATTACAGGTGTGAGCCACCGTGCCCAGTCACAACTTCATTCTTTTGCATGTGGATATCCAGCTGTCCCAGCACAACTGACTCATTTTTTTAAAAATTCATCCTTGGTTTGCTATGGTACATGTTTGAAATCATGGAGTGTGGAAATGACAGACCCTGAACTTCATGAGCTAGCAAAATGGATTCGGAGGAAATTCTGAATTGCTGGTAGGTCTAAATATTCAGTAGTTTGGTTAGTGCCTTCAGTGCTGGCTGACAGTAAGCTCAGAATCTCTTTTAGATGAGCTTCTCTTTTTGATCAACAGATGGAGCTCCAACCCAAAGAAACTGTCCTACTACCATTTTTTTGATGAGTCAACTGAGACCAACCCCAGCTAAAATAATTTGAGCGGCAAGTTGACAGTGATGGGTAAAAAAACACGGATGTAAGGGGCTATTCAGTGAAGAAAATGAGCCATTTTCTAGATTACTACATGCAATACCTTGAGGAGCTCTTGTTAAAAATGGTTCCTGAGAATTTTAGATCAAAGAACAGTATCTCTCATTTTGAATACTGCTGAGTGAGAGAGAAGGGTTCACAGGGAAACCCCTAGTTTATTAAAATGGATGAAGGGAGGGGCCTATCATATGTTATCTAGATATGGGCGACTGTCCTGCCCCTCCCTCGTCATACAGTCAGTGCCTCCTGAAGCTGCAGAAAAGCTGTGGATGCAGACAGTATGGTTCTGGTTGTATGAGGACAGAAATGAACTCCATTATTGGCTACCCCTCACCCAGGTTATGATGATACTGTGATAAAAGGCATCCACCAGCATGAACTTCATATGTGACTTTGCTGTTAGATCTCAGGAAGATGTAAAAAGGCAGTTTAAGATCTTTTATCCCAACTTCCTGGATAATAAAAAGATAGTAAGTTTAGGACTTTACAAAAGAAATAAAATCAAGAAAGAAAGGGGACATGAAAAAGAATAAGGTTAGACCCTTAGTTTACACCATATATAAATATTAACTCAAAATGGGTCAAAGACCTAAACAAAAAACTATAAAACTCTTAGAAGAAAACACAGGGGAATATCTTTATGACACTGGGTTTGGTAATATTTTCTTGGATATGACACCAAAAGCACAGTTAACAACAACAAAAAAACAAACTGGACTTTATAAAAATTAAAAAATCTTGAGCATTAAAGGATGCCATCAATAGTAAAAAGCCAACCCTCATAATGGGAGAATATTTGCAAACCATATATCGGATTAGGAATATCAAAAACATATAAGGAATTCCTACAACTCAACAACAAAAATACCCAGCCCGATTTAAAAAATGGGCAAAGGAACTGAACTGGTATTTCTCCAAATAAGATATACAAATGACCAATAAACACATGAAAATATCCTCAACATGTTAAGGAAATGCAAATAGAAACTATGAGATGTCACTTCATACCCGTTAAGGTGGCTAGGACTCAAAAGGCAGAAAATAACAAGCATTAATTGGCAAGAATGTAGAAAAACCGGAACCCCTGTACATTGCTGGTAGAAATGTAAAATGGTCCATGTGCTGTGGAAAACTGGATGGTGGTTTCTCAAAAAATTAAACATATAATCAGGAGGCTGAGGTGGGAAGATCACATGAGCCCAGGAGATGGAGGTTGCAGTGAGCTAAGATGGTGCTGCTGCACTCCAGCCTGGGAACAAATGGAGACTCTGTCTCAAAAAAAGAAAAAAAAAATTAAACACAGAATCACCACAGATCTAACAATTCTATTTCTGGGTATATACCCCAAAGAACTGAAAGCAGGGACCTGAACAATTATTTGTAAACACAGGTACATACCAGCATTAGTCATCATAGCCCAAAAGATGGAAACAACCCAAGTGTCCAAAGACAGATGAAAAGATGAAGGAAACGTCTATACATACAATGGAATAGCATTCAGCCACAGAGGAATGTCATTGTGATAAATGCTACAAAATGGATGAACTCTGAAAACATTTTACTAAGTGAAGTAAGCCAGTCACAAAAAGACAAATACTGTATGCTTCTACTTATATGAAGTAGCTAGAATAGGCAGAGTCACAGAAAAAGTAAAAGTTACCAGGGGCTGGGAGGAGGGGAGAATGGGAAGTTATTATTTATTGAGTACAATTTCTATTTGGGATGATAAAAAAGTCTGAAAAAAGATAGTAGTAATGGTCACACACAGTATGAATATACCTAATGTCACTGAATTTCCATTTTTAGCCATTTTTAAGACATGCATTTAAAAATGGCTAAAATGGTAAATTTTTTTTTTTTTTTTTTTTGAGAGTCTCACTCTGTTGCCTAGTCTGGAGTGCAATAGCATGATCTCAGCTCACTATAACTTCCACCTCCCAAGCTGCTGGGATTACAGGCATGTGTCACCACACCCGGCTAATTTTTTGTATTTTTAGTAGAGATGGGGTTTCGCCTTGTTGCCCAGACTGGTCTCAAACTCCTGGCCTCAAGTGATTTACCTGCCTCAGCCTCCCAGAGTGCTGGAATTACAGGCATGCGCCACCGTGTTCGGCCTAAAATGATAAAATGTTATATGCATCTCACCACAATTAAATAAAAAACACACAGAGGCCAGGCGTGGTGGCTCATGCCTGTAATCCCAGCACTTTGGGAGGCCCAGGTGGGCAGAGTGCTCAAGCTCAGGACCTCATGGCCAACATGGTGAAACCCTGTTTCTCCAAAAATAATGATACAAAAATTGACAAAGGCCAACCCTGATAGAATTTTACAGGAAGGTTTGGGATCCACAACTGCCTGTCATTAAACTCCTCAGACTATAAAAATCCCAAGGGAGATATGTTTATTATCTGAGTTAAAAGGAAGTTTAGAAAGAGAAAGGTTCCAATGAGTCTCTAACATCAGATGTCAAAATGCTGTGTTTTAATATCCGCATGGTAATAAATGAAGAATATTGATATGCAGGCCAGGATCTCATAACCCCAACTCCTGGCAGGGAACACAAGACCTTTCACAAATATGTGAGTAAAATGCCCTGGAGGTGGAGAAGAAACTCTTTTACGTCTACTGGACGGAGTAAGACAGTGTACAATACTCTCTGGGCCTCTTAATGAAGCACTTACGAATGACAGAATTAACTCATGGGATGTGGGGATGCTGCTGTGAAAGGGATAAAAAGTCTGGTTAGAAGTCTGCATAGCTCAGTTGCGTGAGCATCAGATTTTTAATCTGAGAGTCCAGGGTTCAAGGACTGTAATTCAATTTTTTAAAAAAGTTATAAATTTTTTAATTTAAAAAAGTCTGGGCCAGGCATGGTGGCTCATGCCTGTAATCCCAGCACTTTGGGAGGCAGAGGCGGTTGGATCACCTAAGGTCAGGAGTTCAAGACTAGCCTGGGCAACATGGTGAAACCCCGTCTCTACTAAAAATACAAAAATAAGCCGGGCATGGTGGTGGGCGTCTGTAATCCCAGCTACTCAGGAGGCTGAGGCAGGAGAATCACTTGAAACCGGGAAGCAGAGGTTGCAGTGAGTCGAGACTGCGCCACTGTACTCCAGCCTGGGCGACAGATCAAAACTTTGTCTCAAAAAAAAAAAAAAAAGAAAAGTAAAGTAGTAATCTCTATTGGAAAAAAAAAAAAAAAGAAATGCATTTCAATAAGATGGACAATGTCCAAAGAAGCTGTGTCATAAAATGGAAATGAACTATATGCAGCATGCTACCAGGGGATCTATGTGAAAGAATCATCAGATTCATGAGCAAGTAGTCTTTTCCCCCTAGGATCCCTCCTTTCTATTATTTGCCCACGAATGCCAGGCAACTGGACTGCTTCACAGATGGCTGTTCTAGAACTGAGGGCAATTCTGTATGAAAAATAGATGTTCAGAGTCCAGTAGAAAGTAAAATCCTATGGAAAAAGTTAAGTACAAGTTGGTCAACAGGGCTGAATTACAGGCTATAATCATAGTCCTGATAGAAGAACTGGACACAAAAGCCCTATTATTTGGGTAAATATTGATTTTTGGGCTGTCACTGATGGACTTGCAATTGGTCTAACAAGTGGGTCACAAATAACTGGACAATAAAAGAGCCCTCCATGTGAGGAGCTGCTCTTTGGAAATCTCTATGAAAATTCTAAGGGAACAATCAAAGTAGGGCATGCTGATACCAAAGAAACTCTATGCCAGAATTTTAAGGTGATTGGAACCAACAGTTGATGGCCTAACTTGATCTCTTGAAATGGCAACCAAGTCTATGAAATGGGTGGAGGAACTCAAGTCAGCCAGTGATGCACTGAACAGTGACATATACCAGTGGGCTCCACTGAAGCTTAGACTATTCATAAAAATTGTCCTGGCTGCCAACAGTATAGTGCCATTTTCTGTATTTATCCAATTTATCTCCCTATGATTGGACTACCTCAATAGCTGACTGCGGAAGTTTCCTTCAGCGGGAAAGGTTTGCATTCAAATTAATAATAAATGCATTTTCTTTTTTTTTTTTTTTTTTTTTGAGACGGAGTCTCGCTCTGTCGCCCAGGCTGGAGTGCAGTGGCGCGATCTCGGCTCACTGCAAGCTCCGCCTCCCGGGTTCACGCCATTCTCCTGCCTCAGCCTCCCGAGTAGCTGGGACTACAGGCGCCCACAACCGCGCCCGGCTAATTTTTTGTATTTTTAGTAGAGACGGGGTTTCACCGTGGTCTCGATCTCCTGACCTTGTGATCCACCCGCCTCGGCCTCCCAAAGCGCTGGGATTACAGGTGTGAGCCACCGCGCCCGGCCAATAAATGCATTTTCTTGACTGCAGTAACCACTGTATTACGCATATGTATATCAAAATATGTTGTACACTTTATATATAAATAAAAAAATTTAAAAATGATTAAGAAACGCAAGGTTGTTGCTAAGGGGAAGGAAGTCAATAAATGAGTGTACAGAAGCTCAACAGATGCTTCTGGTGCCTCAAGAGATGCTTAAAGCAAGAGAATAATATTCTCTCTTTGCTTTAACTCAGATACCCCTTGGGGTGAAGAACTTATGAAATGCCCTTCTTTTTAAGAAATAGAGTCTTGCTGTGCTGCCTGTGAGTGCAGTGGCTACTCACAGGCACTATCATAGCAGCACCTGTATCACAGTCTACTATAGCTTCTAACTCCTGACCTCAAGTGATCCTCCTGCCTCAGCCTCCCGGGTAGTTGGGACTACTGGCATCACCACCACGCCCAGTGTTCTCCTCCTCTTCTGAAGAGCCAAAAAGAGAGCTGGGCAATAGCCAACCTAACAAGCACACTTCCAGGAGTGACATATGTCCTCAAAACGGATGAAGAAATGGAACAGCTGCTGGATGTGGTGGCTCACACCTGTAATCCCAAAACTTTGGGAGGCCAGACAGGCGGATCACCTGAGGTTGCGAGTTCTAGATCAGCCTGACCAATATGGAGAAACCCCATCTCTACTAAAAATACAAAATTCGCCAGGCGTAGTGGCACATGCCTATAATACCAGCTACCTGGGAGGCAGAGGCAGGAGAATCACCTGAACCTGGGAGGCGGAGGTTGTGGGGAGCCGAGATTATGCCATTGCACTCCAGCCACGGCAACAAGAGCGAAACTCCATCTCAAAACACAAAAAACAAAAAACAAAAAGAAATGGTACAGCTATCCATGACTATGTGGAATAATACAAATAAGGCTATATCTTGATTCCTGTTTCACAGGATACATCTTTTTTTTTTTTTTTTTTTGAGTTGGAGTTTCACTCTTATTGCCCAGGCTGGAGTGCAATGGTGCTGTCTCTGCTGACTGCAACCTCCACCTTCTGGGTTCAGGTGATTCTCCTGCCTCAGCCTCCTGAGTAGCTGGGATTATAGGGATGTACCAACATGCCTGGCTAATTTTGGTTTTTTTGTTGTTTGTTTTGTTTTTGAGACAGAGTCTGGCTCTGTTGCCCAGGCTGGAGTGCAGTGGCCGGATCTCAGCTCACTGCAAGCCCCACCTCCCGGGTTCACGCCATTCTCCTGCCTCAGCCTCCCGAGTAGCTGGGAGTACAGGCGCCCGCCACCTCGCCCGGCTAATTTTTTTTGTATTTTAGTAGAGACGGGGTTTCACCGTGTTAGCCAGGATGGTCTCAATCTCCTGACCTCGTGATCCACCCGTCTCGGCCTCCCAAAGTGCTGGGATTACAGGCTTGAGCCACCGCGCCCGGCCTAATTTTGTATTTTTAGTAGAGACTGGGTTTCTCCGTATCAGTCAGGCTGGTCTCGAACTCCCAACCTCAGGTGATCCGCCCGCCTCGGCCTCTCAAAGTGCTGGGATTACAGGCGTGAGCAGCTGGCCGGATGTATCTATTATAAAGGATCTGTGTTAGGAAAGCAACCTGTGAGAATATTTAGCGAATTAAATTTGAAAATCGATGAATAATCATCTCAGTTAGCACATACAACCATTAACTGAGACGATAAAGGTTTTACAAAGCTACCAGAATATGATAGAATGCTATCTCATGCCATGTTCCATCTATTATAATATCTGTAAAAATAGCTATTTGCATTGTTATTGTGGGTGAATAGGCATAAGGAGGTAGAGAGAAAATTGGGATACTTGGCTCAGTAACAAAAAGAAATAACAAGGTATAACCTGGTGGGCCTACATTTCTGAGAATTCAAAACTCAATGTGGATGATTCTGGAAAGCATATTCAAACGACTCTATTTAGATGTGACTACCACTCATATGACCTAAGCCTGGGGGACTCAATATTTTGGGGTCTCAAATTTATTTCCTAGCTGTAGTAAAGCAGTTGTACAAATGAAACAGTTGTACAAATATTAGTTGTACTAATATTTATGGTGACAACATGTTATGTTCCCATACTCAAAATAAGAGCCTTAGTGGAATTAGGAGCCAGGCTAGGAGCAACTGGCAGGTGGATTTGTTTTTAATGAGGAAAGACATACTGATAAAATAATTTGCTGGCCGGCCATGGTGGCTCACACCTGTAATCCCAGCACTTTGGGAGGCCAAGGCGAGTGGATCACAAGGTCAAGAGATTGAGACCATCCTGGCCAACATGGCGAAACCCTGTCTCTACTAAAAATACAAAAACATTAGCTGGGCATGGTAGCGCATGCCTGTAGTCCCAGCTACTTGGGAAGCTGAGGCAGGAGAATTGCTTGAACCCAGGAAGCGGAGGATGCAGTGAACCGAGATCGCGCCACTGCTCTCCAGCCTGGTGACGGAGCGAGATTCCATCTCAAAAAAAAAAAAAAAAAAAAAAAGAGAAAGAAATAGATTTGCCAATGCCAATAGGGCGCCTTGAAGGCATCCTATTTCAGGAGTAAGAAGAAAAGTGGCAAGCTGAAATGACAGACAGTGCTATCAAAATGGGTCTTAACAATTTACAGCATGCATGATGACAACATGCCCAAACCAACCCAACAACAGGAATAAGCTTGCATGTGAACACAAGCTGCATTACAGATACCTTAATTTAAATGGAGTCCAAGGGATACCAAGCATGACTGCCAGTGATTCATTCCCATGGCAGAACCCCATGTTGTGCATGCATGGGAGACTTGGACCCTCTGGTCTATGGAAATTCTAACTAAAGGATGCAACCAGTTGAGGTGCTTTTTAACAGCTCCAACAATGCAACTGAGTGCCAAGCATTCTTTTCCTGTAGTGCAGTTTGTGGATCCTGGACAAACTTTAAAGAGGACTAGGGTCGTGTCATGTCTTCTCTTCTCTTCTCTTGTTTCTTTTGAGACGAAGTCTCACTCTGTCACCCAGGCTGGAGTGCAGTGGCGCTATCTCTGCTCACTGCAACCTCTGCCTCCCGGGTTCAAGCGATTCTCCTGCCTCAGCCTCCCAAGTAGCTGGGACTACAGGTGCCCGTCACCACAGTCGGCTAATTTTTTTGTATTTTTAGTGGAGACGGGGTTTCACCGTCTTAGCCAGGCTGGTCTTGATCTCCTGACCTCGTGATCTGCCGGCCTCAGCCTCCCAAAGTGCTGGGTTACAGGCGTGAGCCACTGCGCCCAGCTAAACCATGTAACCAGTGGCATGATCATGGCTTACTGCAGCCTTGACTTCCTGGGCTCAAGTGATCTTTCCATGTCAGCCTCCCAAGTACTTGGGACTACAGGCATGTGCCACCACATCCAGCTAATTAAAACATTATTTTTTTGTAGAAATGGGGTCTTACTATGAGGCTGAGGTTGGTTTCAAACTCCTGAGCTCAAGTGATCCACCCATCTTGGCCTCCCGAAGTGCTGGGATTACAAGTATGAGTCTCCACATCTGGCTAAATCATGTAACTTTTCGAGAAGAAAATCTGGCTGTTTTCAAGATGTTTTGAATCTTGAAATAGCAGAGATATGGTCTCTGATCTAGACTCCTATGAGAAATAATATATGGTATATAAGAAGAGGTAAATTGCACAGGGATGGACAAAATAATTACACCATGATTTTGTCTTCTTTTATTTATTTCTTTATTGAGACAGGGTCTCACTCTGTCACCCAGGCTGGAGTGCAGTGGTGCAATCTCAGCTCACTGCAGCCTTGACCTCCCTGGGCTCATGTGATCCTCCCATTTCAGCCTCCTGAGGAGCTGGGACTATAGGTGCATACCACCATGCCCAGCTAATTTTTTTGTATTTTGCAGAGACAGGGTTTTACCATGTTGCCCAGGCTGGTCTTGGACTCCTGGGCTCAAGTGATCTGCCCGCTTTGGCCTCCCAAAGTGTTGGGAGTATAGGCGTGAGCCACTGCATCCAGCTGTCTTATTTGTTAATTTTATTTTTTTAATTTTTATTATTCTTTTTTGAGATGGGGTCTCACTCTGTTGCCCAGGCTGGAGTGCAGTGGCACGATCAAATCTCACTGCAGCTTCAACTGCCCCAGCTCAAGTGATCCTCCTTCCTCAGCCTCCCAAGCAGCTGGGACCACAACACCTGGCTATTTTTAAAAATCTTTTGTAGAGATGGGGTCTCTCCCTGTTGCCCAGGCTAGTCTTGAACTCCTGAGCATAAGTGATTCTCCTGCCTCATCCTCCCAAAGTGCTGGGATTACAGGTGTGAGCCATCACACCTGGCCTTAATTTTTATTTTAATGTAAGCCTTTAGCAGCTAAATTTTGTCTGACTTCTCGCTTCAATGGTACTGCTACATGATGTAAGATGGGGTCAGGTAAAATTGTATTTTAGGAGCTTATAAAATTTAGTATAATACTGATGATGATGATCAAATATATTGAGAGACTGAATTAAAGTGCTGTTGGGATGTTATCCCTATGGAGGAGAATTGGTTTGATGAATATTTAGACTTGATTAATGATAGATTATTATTTCTAATAACTCAGCAGATATATACCATAAAGTGCAGAAAACCGTGGATCAAGGAGTCCAAAGGACTGTACAGTTCATACAAAAACACAAGAAAGTATAATTGGGCCGGGCGCGGTGGCTCAAGCCTGTAATCCCAGCACTTTGGGAGGCCGAGACGGGCGGATCACAAGGTCAGGAGATCGAGACCATCCTGGCTAACACCGTGAAACCCCGTCTCTACTAAAAATACAAAAAACTAGCCGGGCGAGGTGGCGGGCGCCTGTAGTCCCAGCTACTCCGGAGGCTGAGGCAGGAGAATGGCCTAAACCCGGGAGGCGGAGCTTGCAGTGAGCTGAGATCCGGCCACTGCACTCCAGCCCGGGCTACAGAGCAAGACTCCGTCTCAAAAAAAAAAAAAAAAAAAAAAAAAAAAAAAAAAAAAAAGAAAGTATAATTGGATAATTCAGCTGTCTCTTTAAATCAGTACCAACCCTTCACTGATCACTGTAAATGTTTGGATTCTATGTATGCATTTTTTTAGAGACAGGGTTTGCTTTGTCACCCAGGTTGGAGTGCAGTGATGTGATAATACTTCACTGCAACCTTAAACTCTTGGTCTAAAGTGATCCTTCTGCCTCAGCCTCCAGAGTAACTAGGACTACAGGCGTATGCCACAATGCCTGGCTAATTAAAATATAGTTTTTTTTGTAGAGGTGAGGTCTTGCCATGTTGCCAGGCTGGTCTCTAACTCCTTGCTGCCTCACGTGATCCTCCCACCTTGGCCTTAGTGCTGAGATTATAGGGGTGAGCCACTGTGCCCTGCTTGTCTATATATTTTATCTATATGATATTGAGAAGTGAAGTTAACTGTTGTCAACTCAGGATTACTGTTTTATCAAAAAATAGAGTTAATAATGGTTATGGGGACAGAGTGAACTGTTCTGCTAATTCTGGGCTTAGAATTAGCCAGAGCTATTTTGCTAAAGTTCCTTCCTTGGTCAAGGTGTGGCAGGAAATACACTGATTGAAATTGTTAAGAGGAAGCTGGGCATGGTGGCTCATGCCTGTGATCTTAGTGTTTTGGGAGGCTGAGGACGGAAGATCTCTTGAGGCCAGGAGTTCAATACCAGCCTGGGTAATATAGTGAGAACCCATCTCTACAAAAACCTAAAAAATTAGCCAGGCATGGTAGTATGTGCCTGTAATCCAAGCTACTCAGGAGGCTGAGGCAAGAGTCTCCCCTAAGTCCAGGAATTCAAGGCTGCAGTAAACTATGATCTCACCATGCACTCCAACCTGAGTGACAGCGAGACACTGTCTCAAAAAGAAAGCAAAAAACAACAAAAAAACAAAACAAAACCATTAGGAAGGCAGGAAGCACATAAAAAGATGCCCAATACCACTAATTATTAGGGAAATACAAATCCAAACCACGATAAGATACCACTTCACATCCATTAGGATTGGCTATTACCACAAAAACAGAACAAATGTTGGTGTAGAGTGGAGAAATTGGAACCCTTGGTGTGTTGCTAGTGGGAATGTGAAATGGTGCAGCCACTATGGATAACAGTATGGTGGTGCTCAAGATATTAAACATAAAATTATCATTTGATCTAGCAACTCCAGTTGTGTGTATATACCAAATAGAATTGAAAGAGACTTGAACACAAGATATTTGTATACTTATATTCACAGCAACGTTATTCACAATAGTAAAAAAAAAAAAAAACGTAGAAGGAAACCAAATGTTTATCAAAGGATGAATGGACAAATAAAATATGGCATATGCATACAATGGAATATTATTCAGTCTTTAAAAATAATGAAGCTGGGCATGGCAGCTCACACCTGTAATCCCAGCACTTTGGGAGGTCAAGGTGGGCGGATTGCTTGAGCTCAGGAGCTCGAGACTAGCCTGGACAACACTGATAAACCCTGTCTCTATAAAAAATTTTAAAAAATTAGCAGGAATGGTGGCATGCGGCCATGGTCCTAGCTACTTGGGAGACTACGGTGGGAAGATCAGTTGAACCCAGGAGGTCGAGACTGCAGTGAGCTGTGATCATGCTACTGCACTCTAGTCTGGGCATCTTAAAAAAAAAAAAAAGAATGAAATTCTAACGGAAGAACCTTCAAAACATTATGCTAAGTGAAATAAGCCAGTCACAAAAAGCCAAATGTTGTATGATTCCATTTCTATGCAGTAGCTAGAATAGGCAGATTCATAGAGAAAGGAGAGGTTACTGGGGGCTGGAGGAGGGAGAATGGGAAGTTATGATTTATGTACAGTTTCTATTTGGAATGATGGAAAAAGGCGGGAAAAGTGGGCACAACAATGTGAATATCCTTCATGTCACTGAATTGCAACTTAAAAATAGTCACAATGGCCGGGCGCGGTGACTCAAGCCTGTAATTCCAGCACTTTGGGAGGCCGAGACGGGCAGATCACGAGGTCAGGAGATCGAGACCATCCTGGCTAACACGGTGAAACCCCGTCTCTACTAAAAAATACAAAAAAACCCTAGCTGGGCAAGGTGGCAGGTGCCTATAGTCCCAGCTACTCGGGAGGCTGAGGCAGGAGAATGGTGTAAACCCGGGAGGTGGAGCTTGCAGTGAGCTGAGATCCGGCCACTGCACTCCAGCCTGGGTGACAGAGCAAGACTCTGTCTCAAAAAAAAAAAAAAAAAAAAAAAAAAAGGTCACAATGATATATTTTATATTATGCATATTTCACCACAGTAAAAAATTTTTTTACATTAAGTCAATGGCCAACACCTTGGAGAGAATAAATGAAATAAGGAGTTTTGGGGTAGCCAATGAGATTTATGGTTTACACTTGGTCTCTGTGAAACCTCTGGGGGGCTTTACTGTTATATAGCAGGAATATGATTATGTGACCAAAAAAAACAAAAATCCCTAGCTGAGATTCCATTTTGGGGTCTCTGATTCTGAGGTATTCTGCTGCATGTGCCATGGACTGAATTGTGTTTCCCCCAGAATTAATGTGTTTAAGCTCTACTCTCTATGTCTTTAGGAGGTAATTAAGGGTGGGGCTCTAATTTTACAGGACTATGGCCATACAAGAAGGCCCTCTTTCACTGTCATGTAAGGACGCAGCAAGAAAGCGGCCTTCTGTAAGCCAGGAGAGCCCTCACCAGAAATGGACCATGATGGCACCTTGATCTCGGACTTCCAGACTGCAAAATTATGAGACAATCAATTTCTCTTGTTTAAGCCATGCAGACTGTGATATTTTGTAATGGCAGCCTGAGCAGAGTATGACAACACTGGTGATTCCTAATCTGTAAGAGAGAGATACATCCTGCCTGGCCCTTACCTAGGGAGGACCATTGAAGCCTGCACCTGGTTTCTCTCGACTCTTTGCTTTGAGATAGCCATTGGCTGTGATAGATATCCTTACTTTCATACTATGATTATTTTTCACCCTTTTCCTATAATAAACTGCAGATCTTTAAGCACTGTCACTTTGGGTCCTGAGTCTTTCTTAGAAGCAAACTGTTTAACTGACGCTATTAGTGTAACTATAAGGAAAGGAAATAGTATAAATTTCTGTCGTTCTAAGGAGAAATAATTAAGATTGATGGGTAAAAGAACCACCTTCACAGAAAGCAGATTTACTTTGTCTTGCAAGGTATTAAGCAAGTCTCTAGGTATGTTCACTACACACTGGAGCAGAAGCCAGATGCCCATCTGCGGTGAGGAGACTGCTGCATTGGGTATATGGCCTCAAGGTGCTTACTGAACCTTAAGAGCTTATGATTTTTGCAATCTGGAAAAAACCTTTTCAATAGGAATCATACCTGTGATGTCAGCTTCCCAGCAATCTGCATTCGTTCAATTTCTGCAGGAGATTTGATCAGCCGGAGGCGCTGTATCAGCTGCTGAACACCCCGAACCTTGTTCTTGCTCTTGGCTTTGGCCTCAGTCAAGGGCTGCATATAGTCAGAGTGAAGCTGTGCATGCGAGGGCCTCATCCAGTCATACCAAACCATGTTTGTCTCAGCTTAGAATGAGAAGCCAAAAAATAAATTTAAAACAAAACTACCAGCAACAAGAAATATCAACTGTCATAACAACTTCAACAAGAGTCAAAACTACAAAACCTGTAATGTGGAACTCTAAAGTGTTGAGAGTAAGACTCTAAGGACTGAAGCAATAAAGGTTTGATTATAAATCACTAAAAAGGTAATTCCCTGGAAATGGCAAGACATTCTAAGACGGAATATCCAGCTTTTCTGCCCCTAAACTTCAGTGTTCTTTATAAAGGACAATACATGGGACTAAAGCTTTATTCAAGCTTTGATTTTCTCTCTTTCTCTCTCTCTATTTTTGAGACAGAGTCTCGTTCTGTCACCCAGGCTGGAATGCAGTGGCACGATCTCGGCTCACTGCAACCTCCACCTCCCAGGTTCAAGCGATTCTTCTGCCTCAGCCTCCCAAGCAGCTGGGACTACGTGCGCCCACCACCACGCCTGGCTAATTTTTGTATTTTCAGTAGAGATGAGGTTTAACCATATTGGCCAGGCTGGTCTCAAACTCCTGACTTTGTGATCCACCCACCTTAGCCTCCCAAAGTGCTGGGATTACAGGCGTGAGTCACCGTGCCTGGCCTTCATTATTAAATTAAACAATTAAAACAACTGTTCTTCACCACCACTTACTGAGCTAGAGGCACCTGTTGAATAATTGCACACAGAAGGACAGAAAAACATAAACATACTCAGATTATGACTTTATGGGTAAAGTGTCCCATCCTTTCACATAATGATCTCAGAACTAGAGGAAAGGGTTCTCCTTCCATTCTGGAGCAATTATTCATTGCTATGGAAACACTACAGTTGATATTTCCTCACTTCTCCCTTTGCACCTGCTATACATTCTCTTTGTAAACAATCACATTTCAGCTTTCAACGTTAGAGACCTAAGGAAATGGTCTATATTTGCCTAAGATATACGATATAAATGTTCATTATAAAAATGATTTGTACTTAATACCAGATCTACATTTGTTCTTTTTTTCTAACAGTAAGCTATGAACAGTATTCCTAACAATCCAAGTGAGAAGGTCTGTATATTTTATATGACTAAAAAGTACTTTGGGGAAAGTAGAAGGGAAAAAATCCAGAAAACTTCGATTGGATATGCACTAGTAATTCTGTCCTACATATTTTCATTTTTAAAATACAAATGGTTCTAAATATATACCACATGGGAAACACTTTCCTACTTATGATAGATAGAAATTTAATTGTTGCGTAATTTTTTTTTTGAGACCGAGTCTTGCTCTGTCGCCCAGGCTGGAGTACGGTGGCGAGATCTCAGCTCACTGCAACCTCCACCTTCCTGGTTCAAGCAATTCCCTCGCCTCAAACTCCCGAGTAGCTGGGATTACAGGCGCACGCCACCATGCCCAGCTAATTTTTTCATATTTTTAGTAGAGACGGGGTTTCACCATGTTGGCCAGACTGGTCTCAAACTCCTGATCTCAGGCAACCCGCCTGCCTTGGCCCCTCAAAGTGCTGGGATTACAGGCGTGAGCCACCACATCCGGCCAATTGTTGTAATTTTTAAAAAGTAAAACAATCTCTACTACCTGTTCAAAGTGTATGAAATCATAGCTCACCTTTTTAAAGGTTTTAAAACCTTTAAATAAATGATTTCAGCCAGGCGCGGTGGCTGATGCCTATAATATCCTGGCAGGCTGAGCAGGGGGTGGATCGCCTGAGGTCAGGAGTTTGAGACCAGCCTGACTAACATGGTGAAACCTTGTCTCTACTTAAAAAAACCAAAAATTAGCCGGGCATGGTGGTGTGTGCCTGTAATCCCAGCTACACGAGAGGCTGAAGCAGGAGAATTGCTTGAATCTGGGAGGCAGGAGTTGCAGTGCGCCGAGATCGCGCCATTGCACTCCACCCTGGGCAAGAGTAAAACTCTGTCTCAAAAAAAAAAAAAAAAGGAATGGTGACTGAGAAGTACTTTTGAGAAATTTATTTTACAAGAGATTGTAACTATAGTGAGTTAATAAAATTTAGACAGTAGAATAGACAACTAGCAACTAATGTAAGAAATAAAAAAGCTACAAAGAAAATGATTCTATGCCCCATATTTATTGTGGATTTTGAAGACATAAGAACATTCAATGAATTGAACAGGCTAATTATCTATAAAATGGAAAATATTTCTATAAATAAAAAGAATTTAATCAGATGTTAGAACTTATTCAAATGAGTATTTTCTCCCAAAAGAGGCTTTAAAGGAAACAGTCTAATATATTTCATGATTGTGAAAAACATTTTTGGAATTCTCTTTTAGAAACTAACTTCAGAAATGATTTATAAGCCATATGAGAAAAATCAAACAAAAACTTTACAATTATACATTATCTTGGCCTGAAATCAGTATTTTTAAACTTGATCATCTATCTTATTTTCCAAATAAGATACTTCAAAAAATAAAATGCTCCCAGAGCTAAAGTTTTATAAGAATTACTAAAGATAGTTTATAATGTGGTGTAGGTTCTGAAAAAATTCCCAGAAGGAAAATCTCAAAACATTCAGAATGATTAAAATTTCACCAGAATAACTATAGAGAAGGTAATTTCTTCGAGGGACAAGAACTCAACTGTGGCCGGGCACGGTGCCTCACACCTGTAATCCCAGCACTTCAGGAGGCTGAGGTGGGAGGCTCATTTGAGGCCAGGAGTTCAAAACCAGCCTAGGCAACAAAGTGAAACTCCATCTCTACAAAAAATAAAAAAATGAGCCAAACGTGGTGGTGTTCCCAGGTAATCCCAGTATTCTGGAGGTTGAGGCAGGAAGACTGCTTGAGATTTGGGGTTCAAGGTTGCAGTGAGCCATGAGTGTGCCACTATACCTACATCCCAACCTGGGTGACAGTGAGACCCTGCCAAAAAAAAAAAGAACTCAACTGTATATGAACCACACAGGATCTTGTTAAAATGTAGATTCTGATTCAGTAGATAGGACGTGGAGACCTGAGATTTTAATTTCTATTACGTATTATGCATTTTAAATTTTAATATGCATTACCAAGTGATTCTGATGCTGTGACGCACGGATCGTTCTTGGAGAACAGTACCTCTTTTAGAAGAGTTGGCAAGAGCACTAAGATAAGAAGTAGTAGTCAAATATCAAGACTGGTCAGTAATCTTGAAGAGTGATCCATGCCCATCCTGTCCCTAATTTATTTTTTGGAGATGGGGCCTCACTACGTTGTGCAGTCTGGACTCGAACTCCTGGCCTCAAGTGATCCTTCTACCTCAGCCTCTCAAGTAGCTGGACTACAGATGCATACCACTGTGTCTGGCTTATCCTTTGCTTTAAAGGAAAATTATCTCTCTGAGATTTCAAACTAGGATAAGTAACAGTCTCCATTAATGAATAATCCAGTGAACATGGAGTTTTTTTTTCAATGAAATGTTCTAAAATTCATTGTGGTGATGGTTGCACAATTCCGTGACTATACCAAAAACTCCTGAATTAGATACTTTTATTTTATTTATTTATTTTTTTGAGATGGAGTCTTGCACTGTCGCCTAGGCTGGAGAGCAGTGGTGGGATCTTGGCTCACTGGTTCACTATAACCTCCTGCAAATGAATAAATGAAATCTTTTTTTTTTTTTTAAAGACAATCTTGCTTGGTTGCCCAGGCTGGAATGCAGTGGCATGATCTCGGCTCACTGCAACCTCCACCTCCCGGGCTCAAGTGATTCTCCTGCCTGAGCCACCTGAGTAGCTGGGATTACAGGCGCACGCCACTATGCCTGGCTAATTTTTGTATTTTTAGTAGAGACGGGGTTTTGCCATGTTGGCCAGGTTGGTCTTGAACTCCTGGCCTCAAGGAACCTGTCTGCCTCAGCCTCCCAAAGTGCTGGGATTACAAGTGTGAGCCAATGCAGCAGGCATAAATGAAATCCTTAAAGAAGCTCAATCTTCTGGAAAAGGCTTTACATTTCTTTCATGGTGCTCATGGTCTTTTCACGGTGGTGCTACGATAACGAAATTAAAGACTTGTCTAAACAGGCAAGAAAGGTCTTAATCCTAATCTGGTTTGTAATGTGACTTCTGCTCCCATTTGTTACCTTTCATTTTTGGTAGAAGATGTTGAAATTCTTCTAGCGTATAGGCTTCGTCCACTCCAGTTAGAGCTATTGCTCCATCAGTGCCAGATCGTGGACCATCCCAAAGTTCTCGACTGGGATCTCGCCGAGGCACAAAAAGAATGGCTTTGTGTGATGGTAATTGTTTGCCAGGGAGGCTTTGAAGGACAAGAATGCTATCAGGCTCTTGGAATCCACACAGGTACAGGAAATTGTTGTCCTGGTGGAAAATATAGGGAATATCGTTGCTCATGTAGTATGTAGGGCTGGAGAGCACAACCACCGTCTGGTCTGTCCCACTGTGCCCTTGAGCTTCCTTCTGGATCAGAGACATTAGTTTGTGTCTGCGAAGTGCATATTCCACCTGAGATAGTCCTGGAGTTACCTCCCCTAGAAATGACAAATAAAAGGGATGCTTTACATTTCTGCAATGCCAAAGTACTTAAGGTAGTTTGATATTAGATGGAGATACTCAAGTCCAATTGTTCAACTTATGCCAAATCTCCTCCCAGCACATGGAGAATTAAGGAGATAACCCAGGTTTCAAATTTCTATCCCACTGCAAAAACTTGGAAGAAATGATAGTTGAATGTGGCCCCGCCTGAAATCTGGAATCATGGACCCCTTAGATCTCTTCCAGGTCTTTGGCTCATTCTTTTACTCACTCAGTTATATTCAATGAATTTTTTTTTTTTTTTTTTTTTTTTTGAGACAGAGTTTCGCTCTTGTTGCCCAGGCTAGAGTGCAGTGGCATGATCTCAGCTCACTGAAACCTCTGCCTCTCAGGCTCAAGCAATTCTCCCACCTCAGCCTCCTGAGTAGCTGAGGTGGCTCACGCCTGAAATCCCAGCACTTTGGGAGGCCAAAGCGGGAAGCTCACCTGAGGTCAGGAGTTCGAGACCAGCCTGGCCAATATGGTGAAACCTCATCTCTACTAAAAAAACACAAAAATTGGCCGGGCGCGGTGGCTCATGCCTGTAATCCCAGCACTTTGGGAGGCCAAGACGGGCAGATCATGAGGTCAGGAGATCGAGACCATCGTGGTCAACATGGTGAAACCCCGTCTCTACTAAAAATACAAAAAAAATTAGTCGAGTGTGGTGGCGGGCGCCTGTAGTCCCAGCTACTCAGGAGGCTGAGGCAGGAGAATGGCGTAAACCCGGGAGGCAGAGTTTGCAGGGAGCGAGACTCTGTCTCAAAAAAAAAAAAAAAAAAAAAAAAAAATTAGCCAGGTGTGGTAGTGCATGCCTGTAATCCCAGCTACTCAGGAGGCTGAGGCAGGAGATCGCTTGAACCCAGGAGGTGAAGGTTGCAGTGAGCCAAGACCCCGCCACTGCACTCCAGCCTAGGTGACAGAGCAAGACTGCATCTCAAAAAATAAAAATAAAAATAAAAATAACAATAATAGTAAAATAAAAGTATATAATTCAAGAGTTTTTGGTATAGTCACAGAATTGTGCAACCATCACAATGCATTTTAAAACATTTCAATAAAAAAAAAAAAACTCCATGTTCATAAGCAGTCACTACCCATTTTCTCACAATCCCCCAGCCCTTGGCAACTCCTAATCTATTATCTATCTCTCTGGATTTGCCTATTGCAGAGATTTTATATAATGAAACTATACAATATAGGGCCTTTGCTGACTTGGCCAATTGTTTTTTTGTTTTTTTTTTTGAGACGGAGTCTCGCTGTCTCCCAGGCTGAAGTGCAGTGGCGCGATCTTGGCTTACTGTAAGCTCCGCCTCCTGGGTTCACGCCATTCTCCTGCCTCAGCCTCCCGAGTAGCTGGGACTACAGGTGCCTGCCACTATGCCTGGCTAATTTTTTGTATTTTTAGTAGAGACGGGGTTTCACCGTGTTAGGATAGTTTCGATCTCCTGACCTCATGATCTGCCTGCCTCGGCCTCCTAAAGTGCTGGGATTACAGGCGTGAGCCACCATGCCCGGCCTTTTTTTTTTTGAGACAGTCTCACTCTGTCACCAAGGCTGGAGTGCAGTGGCTTGATGTTGGCTCAGTGCAACCTCTACTGCCCAGGTTCAAGCGATTCTCCTGACTCAGCCTCCTGAATAGCTAGGATTAGAGGCACCTACCACCGCGCCCGGCTAATTTTTTTTGTATTTTTAGCAGAGATGGGGTTTCACCATATTGGCCAGGCTAGTCTTGAACTCCTGACCTAGTGATCCACCTGTCTTGGCTTCCCAAAGTGCTGGGATTACAGGTGTGAGCCAGCACGCCCGGCCAACTTGTTTTTTTCTTTTTATCATTCCCCCAATTATTCTGCAATTAATTCCTTACTTCCTATATAAGTAAAAAATCTGTTCTTTCCCTATTACCTTGCTTACAATGTGTCTTCTTTCTAAAATTTCTTCTTCCTCCACACTAACTCCACTCCAAAATCTTGGCTTAATACATGTTTGTTTTCAGACTTTTCTCATTCAAAAAGTTTGTTGATTTATCCCTTAAAAAAAATTTTTTTTAAACAGGGTCTCACTCTGTCACCCAGGCTGGAGTGCAGTGGTGGCATCTCAGCTCAAGGCAATGTCTGCCTCCTGAGCTTAAGCAATTCTCCCACCTCAGCCTCCTGAGTAGCTGGGATTACAGGTGTATGCCACCATACCCAGTTAATTTTTTTTTTTTTTTTTTCAGACAGGTCTTGCTCTGTCACCCAGGATGGAGTACAATGGCATGATCTTGGCTCACTGCAACCTCTGCCTCCCTGGTTCAAGTAGTTCTCCTGCCTCAGCCTCCTGAGTAGCTGGGACTACAGGCGTGCACCACCACACAGGGCTAATTTTTGTATTTTTAGTAGAGACAGGGTTTCACTATGTTGGCCAGGCTGGTCTCGAATTCTTGACCTCAAGTGATCCGCCTGCCTCGGCCTCCCAAAGTGCCGGGGTTATAGGTGTAAGCCACTGCACCCGGCCCCCTCTTAATTTTAAAAAGGTAACGATTTCAGTTCCTTAAATACACACACTGTATAGCTGTATATAAATGTAATACTGAATTATTTCAATAAATGTTTTTCCCTTCACTGGCTCCTTACTCCTATTCTCTCCTCCTACTCACATCAACACCTTGCCCAGGTTTGTAATCTAGTATGTATCTTTTCTGAGTTTCTCAACACTCACATAATCATACATACATGCATTTGGGGCTTTTTGGATCACTAGTGTTTTACAAAATGGGACACTACACACTCTTTTTGGTATCTTCCTTTTCCAACAGAACAATATGTCATGGAATTCTTTCCCTTCAAGTCATTTGGTATCGCTTCAATTCATTCTTCTTGATGCCTCCATGACATTTCTTGGGGTAAATAGACCATAACTTATTCAGCCATTTCTCTACTATAGGAATTCAAACTGCTTTCAGTTTTTTGCTGCTATAATAAATATCTTTGTACTTACATCTTAGTACTTTCATGTCCCATGTACTGGTGCTTTAATTACTATGGGGATAGTCCCAGGAGAAAAACGGCTTGGTCAAAGATCTTTGAATTTCCTTAGTACTCATGTTCAGTATATGATTACCTTAGATCTAATTTTTTTTTTTTTTTTTTTGAAGACAGAGTCCTGCTCTGTCACCCAGGATGGAGAGGAGTGGCACGATCCTGGCTCACTGAAACTCTACCACATGGGTTCAAGTGATTTTGGTGCCTCAGCTACCCGAATAGCTGGGATTACAGGCGTGAGCCACCAGGCCTATCTTTGTATTTTTATTTATTTATTGCTATTATTTTTATTTTTTGAAAAAGTCTTGCTCTGTCATCCAGGCTGGAGTGCAGTGGTGCGATCTCACCTCACTGCACCCTCTGACTTTCCAGTTCAAGTGATTCTCCTGCCTTAGCCTCTCGAATAGCTAGTATTACAGGTGTGCACCACACGGCCCGGCTAATTTTTGTATTTTCAGTAAAGACAAAATTTCACTATGTTGGCCAGGCTGGTTTCAAACTCCTGACCTCAAATGATCCACCAGCCTCAGCCTCCTAAAGTGTTGGGATTACAGGCATGAGCCACCGTGCCTGGCCTAATTTTTGTATTTTTAGTAGAGACGGTGTTTCACCACGTTGCCCAGGCTGGTCTCGAACTCCTGACCTCAAGCAATCTGCCTGCCTTGGCCTCCCAAAGTGCTGGAATTACAGGTGTGACCCATGTCCCATGGCCCAGGATCTAACTGTTTTACCTATATATAGTTTATCTCGCCAGCAAATTCTGTAACTTGTATTCCATTAATAAAATATTTTTATTTAAATTTTCAGACATCTACACTTATGTTTTTGTTGATGAAGTTGGCAAGAAATAAGAGAGAGAGATAAGTGAAGGTCTTATGGGCCAATGTGAAGCAGCTGAAGCAACAAAATGGGGCCCAGAAGAGCTCATATCACATTTTTTTCTTTCAAGATTGAGCTGGCTAACAGTCTCCTAGGATTCTCAGAATACTGAACTTTGTACTAGAGCTATTTATCTCCTTGATAATTATTCCTGTTAAGTCTGCCACTGTTACTTAACATTGAAAATTTCCTAATTTACTCAAGTAGTAAATACTCTTACAAAAGCAGAGGCTGGTTATAATCGGTGAATTATCTGACCTTTCCTTTTTTTCATCTTTTTATTTTCTTCCTTTCCTGAACTTTGCTTTTGGTTATTTCACAGCTATAGTCCATAAAATAAAAAGAAATTAAAAAATCATCTGGGTGAGGTGGCTCACGCCTATAATCCTAGCACCTTGAGAGGCCGAGGCAGGCAGATCACCTGAGGTCAGGAGTTTGAGGCCAGTCTGGCCAACACGATGAAACTCTGTCACTACTAAAAATACAAAAAATTAGCCAGGTATGGTGGCGCACATCTGTAGTCCCAGCTACTTGGGAGGCTGAGGCAGGAGAATCGCTTGAACCCAGGAGGCAGAGGTTGCAGTGAGCTGAGATCACCCCACTACACTTCGGCCTGGGCGACAGAGTGAGACTCAGTCTCTAAAAAACAAGAAAGAGGCTGGGCACGGTGGCTCAAGCCTGTAATCCCAGCACTTTGGGAGGCCGAGACGGGCGGATCACGAGGTCAGGAGATCGAGACCATCCTGGCTAACACGGTGAAACCCCGTCTCTACTAAAAAATACAAAAAAAAAAAAACTAGCCGGGCGAGGTGGTGGGCGCCTGTAGTCCCAGCTACTCGGGAGGCTGAGGCAGGAGAATGGCGGGAACCCGGGAGGCGGAGCTTGCAGTGAGCTGAGATCCGGCCACTGCACTCCAGCCTGGGCAAAAGAGCGAGACTCCGTCTCAAAAAAAAAAACAAAAACAAAAAACAAAAACAAAAAAAAAAAACCAAGAAATTTAAAAATCAATTTTTTTTTAATTTCAGAAGAAAATTCATAATTTTAATAACTTTATATGTTATCTCTCATTTTCATTAATAACAGTATATATTAACGCATATCAGGAAGTTACTTCTGAAACAAGAAAATTATTTGGAAATCAAAGCAGGATAAAAAAAAACCGTCTTTCATACCCTTCAAAGCATTCCTATGTTTGCTGAATCCAATTTCATACAATCGACTACATGAGAAATATTTAAAACACTGGCTATATTTTCCCACACCTATTAATTATCAACACTACTGAATGATCATTAAGTAAATGCTTCTAAACTTCTAAAATCTCAACACGACAAAGCACTCTCCATCACAACAATTTTCTTTTTTTTTTTTTTTTTTTTGAGATAGAGCTCCACCTTTATTGCCCAGGCTGGAGTGCAATGGCACAATCTCGGCTCACTGCAACCTGTGCCTCCCAGGTTCAAGCGATTCTCCTGCCCCAGCCTCCCAAGCTCTAGCTGGGATTACAGGAATGCGCCACCACGCCGGGCTAATTTTGTATTTCTAGTAGAGATGGGGTTTCACCATGTTGGTAAGGTTGGTCTTGAACTCCTGACCTCAGGTGATCCACTGGCCTCGGCCTACCAAAGTGCTTGGATTACAGGTGTGGGCCACTGTACCCAGAAACAAAAAATTTACTCAAGGAAAAAGAAACCTTAAGCCGGGCGCAGTGGCTCACGCCTGTAATCCCAGCACTTTGGGAGGCCGAGGCGGGTGGATCGCCTGAGGTCGGGAGTTCGAGACCAGCCTGACCAACATGGAGAAACCCCGTCTCTACTAAAAATACAAAATTAACTGGGCCTGGTGGCACATGCCTATAATCCCAGCTACTAGGGAGGCTGAGGCAGGAGAATTGCTTGAACCCGGGAGGCGGAGGTTGCGGTGAGCCGAGATCGTGCCATTGCACTCCAGCCTGGGCAACAAGAGTGAAACTCCGCCTCAAAAAAAAAAAAAAAAAAAAGAAACCATTTCATTTGAAGGAGAAAAAAAAAAATGTGTTAAAGCAATGACCTTTAAACCCTGGGAGTAAACTTGGAAGGTGTTATGGCCTTTGATCACAGAACTCAACTTTATAGTCAATCTGGCCTGGATTTCTTCTGATAAAACTATACCTGAATAGATCCTCTGGCAACTTTGTAGAATTGTAAAGAATTAAAAAACAAAGTCAGCATTTTATGACGTGGAACCACTTAAGATGGAAAGGCTCTTCTAACAAGTTTATTGAGCCAATCAAAAGCCTAGATATTGGAAGCTGGACTCTGCAAAGTCTCACTATCAGTTCTGAGATTCTGCAGCCAAGAAGGAAAGCTCTTCCAGGACCCTTAGGATCGTGCCTCTTGAAGAGAAAAGCAGTAATGTTCTTCATATTTTACCAGCTACACAAAACACCCAGAAAGGAAGATGTAACAAAGACTGAAAATGGATGAAATGATACAGGTCTCTGCTACAATCTAGGTATGTATTTTATTTCCTGAAACTAACTAGATTAGAATTTTAACATGGTCTGATTTTGAAAAGAAGTCTGCTTAATATTAGGTAGTTTTCACAGCATATAAGGAAGTAATTAATAAACTATCACTTTGCAGTTGGAGAATGGGGAGAAAGAAAAAGCTAGTGTTTCCTTTATAATGCAAAATAGGCCTCTCAGAAAAAATGCAATGACCAAATAAAAAATACTCTAAATAGATTTGCATATATTGAGCAAAACTAAACAAACAGAAAGGCTACATACATACATATTATGATTCTGTATGATTCCACTTAGATGAAGTCAAGAAAAGGCAAAACAGTCTATGATGACAGAAACCAAAAGAGTGGCTGCCTATGAAGGTGGAGACTGACTGGAGGAGCATGAGGGAACTTTCCAGGACGATGGAAATGTTCTATATCTTGACTGAGTTGTAGGTTACCTTTGTTAAAGCTCACTGAACTACATATGTAAGATCTGTGAAATTTGCTGCATATAAATTTTACCTTATTTAAAAAAAGTATACTACTCTCCAAACAAAATAACTTTTATACTAAGACTTCTCTCAGTTGGATGTCTTCTTATAAAAAATGTAATGAGAAAATACTTTTAAAAATATTCCCAGATAGTATTTTTTGGCATAGGTATTATGCACTGTTTTGTGGTTGAAAGTGTGGATTCTGAGTTAGGCTTTTGTGAGTTGGAATCCTGGCTTAGCAATTCACTGAGTGACTTGGAAAGAGCTACCAAACTTCTCTGTGCCTCAGTCTCCTCATGTAAAATGGAAATAACAATAGCACTGACTTCACAAAGTTGTCAGGTGGACTATGTAAGTTAATAAAACACTTAAAACATAACACTTAGCACTACATAAGTATTAGCTATAATTATTATCAAAATAAAAAATTTACACTTGAACTGGTTGTCATCCTGGTAATCCAAAGCCAGGCAGGACCTTAGAAGAGTAAAATTTACATGGACAACCACTATTACGACAACAAATGAGATCAAAATAGAAGACCTGGAAGTCTTTGGCTTTTTCAAACATGTTAGGAATGCGTCTCCATTGACCATTCAGAAACTTTTCATTATTATTCATTTCTTTAGGTAGCTCCTGATTCTTGTCTAGGGCTGTTTCTCGCTAATCTTTACCTCAGAGGGTTTCTCAGTGTTAATGAGGACTACACACAAAGGTAAAAAAGAGAAATACAAATGTCATTTATTTATTTATTTATTTATTTGAGACAGAGTCTTGCTCTGTTGCCCAGGCAGGAGCAAAGTGGTGCGATCTTAGCTCACTGCAACCTCTGCCTCCTGGGTTCAAGTGATTCTCGTGCCTCAGTCTCCCGAGTAGCTGGGATTACAGGCATGTGCCACCATGCCCAGCTAATTTTTTTTTTTTTTTTTTAAGTAGAGAAGGAGTTTCGCTATGTTGGCCAGGCTGTTGTCAAACTCCACGCCTCAAGCAATTGGCCCACCTTGGCCTCCCAAAGTGCTGGGATTATAGGTGTGAGCCACCATGCCCAGCCAAAGTCATTTATTTTTAATTTTCTAGTATTTACACTACATGAAAACTTTATTATATTTCAAGATTTTCTACTGGACTTAAAAACAAACAAACAGAGAAATCCTCTATAATTCTTCACTAGATGACAGTTTATAGATTATTGGTATAATGGCATCCTGAAATGGTCTGTCAATATGTACTAGATGTGTAAGTAAAAAACAGGTTTATTCATCTATAAATTTATTTACAGTGACTACATTATTTACTCTGTATTAAAACTGAATCAGGAGATGAAGACAAGAGGAAAACAAATAATCACTATGAATACAGTGATTTTAAAAAATTATATAAGTAAGTCTGGGCAATACGGTGAGATCCCATCTCTACAAAAATTTAAAAAATTAGCCAGGCATGGTGGCTTATGCCTGTAGTCCTAGCTACTTGGGACACTGAGGCGGGAGGATTGCCTGGGAGGTCGAGACTGCAGTGAGATATGATTGTGCCACTGCAGTTCAGCCTGGGAGACAGAGCAAGACCCCATCTTAAAAACAAAACAAAAACAAAAACAAATAAAATTACATAGGTACATTGGGGTGAGAAAAGAAAACATATTACTTTATAAAAACAGGTGGGCTTCATGGTGAAATACTTATAGAAAAAGTAGACCTTCAACTTAAATTTAAAACCTGTAGGATACAAAACTTTCAGTCTACTATTCTATCAGGTATAATCTATTTAAAAAGTGTTTCGAAATGGTTAGATAAATGTAATGTCATCACTCATTTGATGGTGGTGATGATGATAAAGATGTGAATGAATTTAAGGACTGAGTGACTGGGGATAAGACTACAGAGGCATGGGGAAGGCATATTCTGTGTTTCAAAACATGGCCAATGGCCACAGATCTGGCTTGTCCCCTTAAGTCATCAGGCATCTCATGCACCTAGCTAAATGAGTACCCACTAGGTTAGTGGTATATGTGAGAAACGCCTGGGGAGCTCTTCAAAACACATGTTCCAAAGTCTGAGTATGGTGGCTCATGCCTATAATTCCAGTACTTTGGGAGGGCCAAGGTGGTAGAATTGCTTGAGTCCAGGAGTTCAAGACCAGCCTGGGCAACGTAGTGAGACCCTATCTCTATAATACAAAAATTAGTTGGGCAGTTGGGCATGGTGGTGCATGCCTGTAGTCCTAGTTATTCAGGAGGCTGAAGCAGAAGATTGCTTGACCCCCGGAGGTCAAGATTCCAGTGAGCTGTGATCTCGGCACTGTTCTCCAACCTTGGAGACAGAGTGAGACCCTGTCTCAAAAAAACAAAAACAAAAACACATGTTCTAAGCCCTCCCTTTGAGATTATCATTCAACAGCTCTTTTTTTTTTTTTTTTTTTTTTTTTTGAGACGGAGTCTTGCTGTGCCCTAGGCTGGAGTGCAGTGGCGCGATCTCGGCTCACTGCAAGCTCCGCCCCGCCGGTTTCACGACATTCTCCTGCCTCAGCCTCCCAAGTAGCTGGGACTACAGGCGCCCGCCACCTCACCCGGCTAATTTTCTTGTATTTTTAGTAGAGACGGGGTTTCACCGGGTTAGCCAGGATGGTCTCGATCTCCTGACCTCGTGATCCGCCCATCTCGGCCTCCCAAAGTGCTGGGATTACAGGCTTGAGCCACCGCGCCCGGCCTCAACAGCTCTTTAGAGTCCTAGTGTGTATGTATATTTTGAAAAAGCTTACCCAACAGTCTAGGCAGGTCCAAACTACTTCCAATTTCTGTTATTTCTTTATACATTTTACTTTTTAAATTCTTCTGAGATAGGGTAATACTCTGTCACCCGGGCTAGAGTGCAGTGGCGAAATCATGGCTCACCACAGCCTTGATCTCCTGGGCTCAAGCATCATTTTATTTATTTTATTTTTTATTTATACTGGAGTGCAGTGGTGCAATCATGGCTCATTACGGCCTTGACCTCCTGGTCTCAAGCATCATTTTATTTATTTTTTATTTTTCTTCCTGACTCCCCAAACTTGTTATCAAGCATCATTTTAATCTTTTAAATAGTATAAAAATCTTACCACCACCAAAATAGTATCTTTGTCTTTTAGATATTATTAAAATCAACCATATTTAACAAGCTTTAAAAATAAAATGCATCCCTTGCTCAAGAGACAGCTACAATTAAACCATCACTGAAAGATGGGCAGCTGATTTTGAAACTCTTAAGAGAAAAAGATTTGGGAATAATTATCTATAACCCATTCTAGAATCAATCTTTTCATCATTTTAAATATTATATTCACTATAACTGTATCGTCTCTGCCATTATATACATTTTTTTATTTTTATTTCTATTTTATTTTATTTTTGAGACAGGGTCTTGCTCTGTTGCCTAGGCTGGAGTGGAGTGGCACAATCTCGGCTGACTGCAGCCTTGACTTCCCAGGCTCAAGCAATCCTCCTACCTCAGCTTCCCAAAGTGCTAGGATTATAGACGTAGCTAGCACTACAGGCATGTGCCACCACACTCAGCTAATTTTGCTTACTTTTTTGTAGAGATAAGGTCTCACTATGTTGCCCAGGCCTCCCAAAGTGCTGGGATTACAGGCGTGAGCCACCACACCTGGCTTCTGCCATTATAGTTGACAATAGAGATGAAAAGGTAAATGGTGAAAGCATTGTCTTAAATTTTATGCCACATAGTTGCATTATGATTATTTCCCCAAAAATCTGTTCGCTGCTGTAGTTGAAAACCAAGAAGTGGGGCGGGCTTGGTGGCTCACACATGTAATCCCAGCACTTTGAGAGGTCAAGGCGGGTGGATCATGAGGTCAGGAGTTCAAGACCAGCTTGACCAATATGGTGAAACCCTGTCTCTACTAAAAATACAAAAATTAGCCAGGCGTGGTGGTGCACACGTGTAGTCCCAGCTACTCGGGAGGCTGAGGCAGGAGAATTGCTTCAATCTGGGAGGTGGAGGTTGCAGTGAGTTGGATCACGCCACTGCACTCCAGCCTGGGCAACAGAGCGAGACTCCATCTCAAAAAAAAAAAAAAAAAAACCACCATGAAGTGGTTCTACATATGTTAGACAAGTTATTCTGACAAGCCCAACTCCCTGAGTAGCCCTTTTTAAATCTAGCACTCCAAACTATACCACATATTCTAAAACTAATTTTGTTTAAGAATGTAAAAATTTTAGAAATAATGCCTCATTAGGTATCCCACTGATTCTTCCCATTCATTCTCTGATATATTTCAGTGTTTCTTTGAGATGAATGTCTTGCTGTCCTGCATAATGACAACATTACTCCTTTGACAATAATCAGGGAACCATGGAACTATCTTTCCTGTACAGATAATATAAAAAGTAGACTCGTTGGGCGCAGTGGCTCACACTTGTAATCCCAGCACTTTGGGAGGCTGAGGCGGGCAGATCACCTGAGGTCAAGAGTTCGAGACTAGCCTGGCCAACATGGTAAAACTCCATTTCTACTAAAAACACAAAAATTACCGGGTGTGGTAGCAGGCACCTGTAATCCTAGTACTTGGGAGGCTGAGGGAGGAGAACTGCTTCAACCCGGGAGGCGGAGGTTGCAGTGAGCAGAGATTGTGTCGTTGCACTCCAGCCTGGGCGACAAGGATGAAACTCCGTCTCAAAAAAAAAAAAGTAGACTCACAGTTCAGAATGCCACTTGTCTTCCCACATGGAATCATTTTCATGTCTGAGTGTCAAGTGTGAGACACAGTACTAATCAAAGAGACTGACCAACATTTTCCATCCCTACAGATACAGTCCTTAGCACAGAGATGGCACTGTCATAAAAAGCAGAAATGGTCTACAATGCTCAGATTTAAGGAAATGACAAGTTTTGAAAATCACTAGAACCTAGCAGTAGCACAGCCAGAATAGAATTTATTTCCCGTATCATCCTGCTAAATATTTTCCAAGCCATTGATGCTTCAGGAAACTTGGATAGGTAGGTATGGCAAAGAAAAATCTAGGAAAAATAGCTCCCAAGAATTCAGAGGAACTGGCCCAGTAATTACACTTTTTTTTTGAGAGGAAGACTCATGCGGTTGCCCAATCTGGAGCGCAATGGCGTGATCTCAGCTCACCGCAACCTCTGCCTCCTGGGTTCAAGTGATTCTCCTGCCTCAGCCTCCTGAGTAGCTGGGACTACAGGCAGGCACCACCAAGCCCAGCTAATTTTTATATTTTTAGTAGAGATGGGGTTTCACTATGTTGGCCAGGCTGGTCTCGAACTCCTGACCTCGTGATCCACCTGCCTCAGCCTCCCAAAGTGCTGGGATTACAGGTGTGAGCCATCACGTCCGGCCTCAGTAATTTCACTTTTAAGAATTTAAGGAGGCTGGGCGCGGTGGCTCAAGCCTGTAATCCCAGCACTTTGGGAGGCCGAGACGGGCGGATCACGAGGTCAGGAGATCGAGACCATCCTGGCGAACACGGTGAAACCCCGTCTCTACTAAAAAAAATACAAAAAACTAGCCGGGCGAGGCAGCGGGCACCTGTAGTCCCAGCTACTCGGGAGGCTGAGGCAGGAGAATGGCGTAAACCCGGGGGGCGGAGCTTGCAGTGAGCTGAGATCCGGCCACTGCACTCCAGCCCGGGCGACAGAGCCAGACTCCGTCTCAAAAAAAAAAAAGGAATAAGACTATAAAGAAACATATACCAAAATTTTCTCAACAGTATCTTTCTCTGAGTTGTGGGATTATCAGTAATTTAAAAAAAAAACTATGCTTACCTGTATTCTCTTTTTCTGTATGCACAGAACTTGTATAATAATTAGGAAAGGCACTGAGATGTTTCCCAAAAGTATTAAGTACATACTGCCATGTATTAGGGAAATATGCAAAACATGAAACCTTTGGAGAAACCAAGTAGCACATGACATAATTTTATATCCTAAACTAACAAACCAACTGCGTAAGAGACTTTTTTTTGAGAGACATGGTCTCACTCTGTCACCCAAGATGGAGTGCTGAGGCATGATCACAGCTCACTGCATCCTTGACCTCCTGGGCTCACGCAATCCTCCCACCCGAGTCCCCCGAGTAGCTGGGACTACAGGCATGAGCACTAATTGTTTTATTTCTTATAGAGACAGGGTCTTGCTATGTTGCCTGTGCTCGTCTCGAACTCCTAACCTCAAGTGATCCTCTCACCTTGTCTTTCCAAAGTGTTGGGATTAGAGGCATGAGCCACTGTATCTGGCCTACAAGAGACTTTTTAAGTAAGTATTATATGCCTTTTAATTTTTTTTCTTTTTTCTTTTTTTATTTTTATTTTTGAGACAGAGTCTCCCTCTGCCCCCCAAGCTGGAGTGCAGTGGCGCAATTCTGGCTCACTGCAACCTCCGCCTCCTGGATTCAAGTGATTCTCCTGCCTCAGCCACCCCAGTAGCTGAGATTACAGGCATATGCCACCACACCTGGCTAATTTTTTTTTTTTTTTTTGGTATTTTTAGTAGAGATGGGATTTCACCATATTGGTCAGGTTGGTCTCAAACTCCTGACCTCAGGTGATCCACCCACCTTGGCCTCCCAAAGTGCTGGGATTACAGGTGTGAGCCACTGCGCCTGGCCTCTTTTAATTTTTCTTAAAAATTTACTCTTCTTCACCCTACGATCATTTTAACGCTTCCACAAGTTTTGCATCTCTGGAAGGAGAAAGACAAATGATTAATTCTTCTGATACTTTTGTCTGCAGAAAAATCGGTACCTAATGGCATACCTGATAGTTTGAGGTCTAAAATCCTCATAATTCTGTTTTAAAATTCCACTTCCATCCCTTCTCACTTACCCCAATGTCCAAAATCCCATGTCTAGGAGAGTAAAATTAGGACAGACATCCCTTTTCCCCCAGATATTCACATACGTATGTATATGAACATACACATGTGCATATTTATTTATATTCACTTATACTTAATATGCACTTAAGGTATACAGCAAAAAAGTCTAGATACAGAGACCATTATCTTGACAATATAATTACTAGGTTTAAGGCCTGGAAAATGCAGCTTACCATGTAAAAATATCTCACCACAAGAAATCAGTAATTTTCAAAGCTGGTAAAACTATTAATTCTACTCTAAAAAAAAACCTCGAGGCTACAGGTAGGTTGATAGGGTAAATACTAAAATTAATACCAACTGGGTTGCTATTAAGCTTACCTTACAGCTTTGAAAAACTCTGATTTCTTGTGGGTTTCAGTAGTGAGCTGCATTTCCTTAGTTTCAGCCGACTTCCCAGCAGGAATTCGAGTCTGATGAAAAATCAGCAAAAGGAAGCCCTCACTGAGAAACATACTGGTATCATTCACTGAGTGGAGACAGTGAAAAAGGAACATATTTCTAAAGGCAAATTCACATTAGTAATATATATGTTTATATGGTAAAGACGGATTTAATTTCTTATGGCAGAAAGAACAATTAATTTTCCTTGAAAACCTGATTGCTTTTTCTACAACATGTTTGCTTTTACCCTACCTATCTCTTTGAGATATTCATTAGTCACAGTTCACCCCTTAAGTGCCCTTTAAGAAATCAAAACAAAAAACCTTTAGGTCTAAATTTGAGCAGTAGTTATAAGACATCTTCTGGCAGCAACGCTGGGATCTTATAGCAGAAAAAAAAATTAGTAAAACAAACCTTTAACAATTTTTTGCATCACCTTTATCAACTGGGATACTACCTCTCAAATCTGTGACAAACAAATCTGGAAATCTTGCTTCATCTATATAGAAATCGGTTAAATTTTTAAAGTATTTGATAATTTCAAGAAAAAACACGTTTTCTAAAATGTCTTTAACACAGTAATTCACAATAGTATAAACGTAGAAATAGAACTTTGCTTTAAAAACATCCTGAAATACATACCTTTCATTACTTATTCTGAATTATAAGGTTTATCATATTTAAACCTTGTTCTAGACTAGTACTGTCAACAAAGCACCAGTACCCACAGGTAGTTAAATTTAAATTTAAATTAATTAAAATAAAATAAAATAAAATGTTCAGTTCCTCAGCTGTACTAGCAACCTTATTAGTGTACAATGGTCATGTGAGGTTGGTGGCTACCTTATGGAACAGCACAGATCCAGAGCTTACTGCAAGAAGTTCTATTCAATAGCATTGCTGTAGACAAAACCTAAATGGGGAGACAGCATAGTTAAAAGGCCTTACCTGGTCTGAGGAGGTGTGGGTGTGTAAAGGGGCTGGGCTGGCCTAAGTATCGGTTTGGAATCCTCCTTTCTGGGACAGGATGAAGGGAGTACCTTCGCTGTGAACACAACATACATCCTGAATGAAGAATAAAGAGGGCGAAATGAAACAATAGATCTAAGAAGTCTTTATGATATAAATACACTTCTCCATCTCCAGCAGTTTGGATGCTTTAGAAAAATGCAAACTAGTATTTCCTTCCTTCTCTCCTTCAATATTCATTTATTTATTTTTAAGACAGAGTCTCACTCTGTCGCCCAGGCTGGAGTCAGTGGCTTAGCCTCCCTAGTAGCTGGGACTACAGGTATGTGCCACCAAGCCTGGTTAATTTTTTTTATTTTTGGTAGAGATGAGGTCTCACTATGTTGCCCAGGCTGGAAACCCACACCATTTTCTTTGTAATCATCTTAGAAACTATGATTTTTCTTTTTTTTAAATCTTTTTAGAAGAAACTATGCTTTTTCTAAACAATCCTCTACAAACTTAATTGGAATTAACTTTTAAGACTCCTCTCTTCCAAATACATATATTATTATTCATAATTCACAGTCCTTACAGAAATTGTGTGTTCACAAAGAGACTGTACAGTATTGATCGTTGAGATCAAACAGAGAGGACCTAGTGAGCAGCAGCGGGGAGGGATAAAAGCAAAGATTACAAAGTCAAATAAACCTGAGTTTGAATCTCAGTTTCTCCGGTACTAACTGTGTAACCTTGTCCAGATTACTTCTCGGAGTCTGATTCTGTGTTTGTAAAACAATGATGATAATGCCTACTTAATTTAGAATGCAAAGCCTTCAAAGCTCTCTTATCTTCCTAATCTTTTCATCTCCCTCCAGCAGCACTAACCTGCTGGTGGAGTAGGCTGCTGCTGCACTGGTGAGTTCTCTCGTGATTTCTCTCTCTCTTCTTGCACCTTCTCCACATGCACGCTTGTGCACACATACTCATGCACACATAGTATCTTCTGTAATCTCATTCGGGAGTGAAATTTCAGAATATAAAAAGTTAACTGATTCCTTTTTCAATGCTCATATGAAATAATCCTAGCATATCCTTCTATTTTGGACCACTCTCAAGCAGAGGGAGCTTAACTTTAATAAATTCAAAGCAAACAAGTGACACTTTAACAGGAGACATAAATTGAGATGTTTATTCCCAGTACATTTTTAAAAAAGGTCTCAATAGCTTTTTACTTACATTAAACATCTTTTGCCCAAAGTCATGTAATTAGTAGCAAAGCTGGTGTGTTAAGTTCTATTTCAAAAATATCCAGTTCATTCATAAGTTTCAAACTCTTTTGCTTAGGAAACTTCGTGATTTGGATCCTGCTCCCTCATCTGACCTAATCCTCAAAAAACATAATTGCAGCCACACTAAGCTACTTGAAGAATTCTGGCTAAATCATTCTGTATCATAATAGCATTTGCATGAAAAAATACAGTTCTCTTAAAGAGGACACTGCCTGCTTATATGATTACACAAATTCTTAAAAAAATCAGCTCAAATAGCACTTATGCAGGAGACTTCTCTTACTCTTCTCACACCTACTGCTTCTGTTTCAGATGTCTTTGCCAATGCTCCTATGGTTTCTATTTTAATACCTACTACACTTCACATAATTGCTAATTAGTTTGCCAGTCTACTATGAACAATCTTTGGAAAAAGAGATAACTTGTTACTTGACTTTATTTTCCCAGTGACTTGATTTGGAATGTATTTTGAAGTTAAAAGTCAATGAGTCTGGCTTCTGATTGGACATAAGAAATAAAAAAGAGGAATTAAGAGTAATTCTTGATTTTTGACTTCAACAAGTGAATAAATGGTTGTACCATTACGTGAAACAGGAAAGCCTGAGATATTTATTGGAAATAAATTTAATGGAGAGGTCAAATGAGCAATCTTAATTTCAGGGAGAAAAGTGCCAGGCTAGATATATAAATCAAGGTGTTATAAGCACACAGATAGCATCTAAAGCCCTGGGAATGGGTATTACCCAGGGAAACTGAACAAAGCCTGGCACTGTAATATTTTAAGTGTGAGAAGGAACACAGGAGAAAGAAGGAAAATAAGAAGAATGTGGTATTTAGGGCCGGGTGCGGTGGCTCACGCTTGTAATCCCGGCACGCTGGGAGGCCGAGGCAGGCAGATCACTTGAGGCCAGGAGTTCGGGACCAGCCTAGCCAACATGGCTAAACTGTGTCTCTACCCGCCACCCCCTACCCCCCACAAAAAAAGAGTGTGGTATTTAGGAAGTTAAACAAACAAGTGTTTTCAGAAGTGGGGAGGGCCAGGCCAGGCGCGCTGGCTCACGTTTGTAATCCCAGAACTTTGGGAGGCCAAAGTGGATGGATCACCTGAGGTCGCGTTCGAGACCAGCCTGACCAACATAGAGAAACCCCGTCTCTACTAAAAATACAAAATCAGCCGGGCACGGTAGTGCATGCCTGTAATCCCAGCTACTTGGGAGGCTGAGGCAGGAGAATGGCTTGAACCTGGGAGGTGAAGGTTGTGGTGAGCCGAGATCACACCATTGCATTCCAGCCTGGGCAACGAGTGTGAAACTCCATCACAAAAAAAAAAAAAAAAGAAAGAAAGAAAGAAAGGTGGGGAGGGCTCACAGTGTGGCAAGTGCTTCAAAATATAAGGAAGCCAAAAGGACGACCACTGGATATGGTAACATCAAAGTCACTGGAGACCCTGGCGATTTCAGCAGAGTAAAGAAGACAGAAGCCAGATTGGAGCGTGCCAAGGAGGGAATATGATGTAAGAAAGCAAAGACGGCCGGGCGCGGTGGCTCAAGCCTGTAATCCCAGCACTTTGGGAGGCCGAGACGGGCGGATCACGAGGTCAGGAGTTCGAGACCATCCTGGCTAACACGGTGAAACCCCGTCTCTACTAAAAAATACAAAAAAACTAGCCGGGCGAGGTGGCGGGCGCCTGTAGTCCCGGCTACTCGGGAGGCTGAGGCAGGAGAATGGCGTAAAAACCCGGGAGGCAGAGCTTGCAGTGAGCTGAGATCCGGCCACTGCACTCCAGCCTGGGCGACACAGCGAGACTCCGTCTCAAAAAAAAAAAAAAAAAAAAAAAAAAGAAAGCAAAGACACTGAGACAATACTCTGGATAAGTTTTGTTGTGAAGAGGCAGAGAAAATGGCACAGCAGATGGCTGGGAGGCAAAGGATCATCAAAGTAGGGGATAGCGGCAGAAACAAGTGCTCGTCTTATAACTTTATACTCCACTGAAATTAGTTTTTTCAAACTATATGAATTTCTTAAGAGCAGAATTTCCTATTTTCTACCTTCTCTCTGTATCATTGTGTCAGAGGCGTTCGAACCAGAGCAACTCCATCTTCAGTAGGGGTCTGGTAAAATAAGGCTAAGACCTGCTAGGCTACATTCCCAGTTTAAGTTAAGGCAGTCTTAATCACAGAATGAAATAGGAGGTCGGCACAAAATGCAGGACATAAAAACCTTGCTAATAAAACAGGTAAGTTATAGTAAAGAAGCTGGCCGGCTGGGCGCAGTGGCTCATGCCTGTAATCCCAGAACTTTGGGAGGCTGAGGCAGGCGGGTCACCTGAGGTCAGGAGTTCGAGATCAGCCTGACCAACATGGAGAAATTCCCTCTCTACTAAAAATACAAAATTAGGCCAGGCACGGTGGCTCATGCCTGTAATCCCAGAACTTTGGGAGGCTGAGGTGGGCGGATCACGAGGTCAGGAGATTGAGACCATCCTGGCGAACATGGTGAAACCCCGTCTCTACTAAAAATACAAAAAAATTAACCGGGCGTGGTGGCGGGCGCCTGTAGTCCCAGCTTCTTGGGAGGCTGAGGCAGGAGAATGGCATGAACCCGGGAGGCGACGGAGCTTGCAGTGGGCGGAGATCGCGCCACTGCACTCCAGCCTGAGAGACAGAGCGAGACTCTGTCTAAAAACAAGGTGGTGCATGCCTATACCAGCTACTCAGGAGGCTGAGGCAGGAGAATGGCTTGAACCCAAGAGGTAGAGGTTGTGGTGAGCCAAGACCCCACCATTGCACTCCAGCCTGGGCCGTAAGAGTGAAACTCCGCCTCAAATAATAATAAAAAAAATAATAATAATAACAAAAAATTAAAAATTAAAATAAGCCCGTCAAATTTAGATATTGCAAACATCTTCTCCTAGACTGTCACCTTCCTGTGAACTTTACCTGTGATATTCTTAGTAATAAAAATATTAAAAAAAAAAAAAAGAAAAAAAAGCTGGCCAAAACCCCCTAAAACTAAGATGGCAATGACAGTAACCTGATTGTCCTCACTGCTACACTCCCACCAGCACCCTAAGAGTTTACAGATGCCATGGCAACGTCAGGAAATTATCCTATATGGTCTAAAATGGGGAAGCATGAATTTCTGTTTAGGATATAATCAAGAAATAACCATAAAAATGGGCAACCAGCAGCCCTTGGGGCTGCTCTGCCTATGGAATAGCCATTCTTTATTCCTTTACTTTCTTAATAAACTTGCTTTAACTTTACTCTGTGGATTCCACTGAAATTCTCTCTTGCACGAGATCCAAGAACCATCTCTTGGGGTCTGGATGGGGACCCCTTTCCAGTAACAGTAGGTTCTTAATATCTGTTTGTGGAATGCCTAGAACCTAAACTCTTTAAGTCCTGGTCTGAGAAATGCAGTAGAGTGGAATGAGGAGAACCTGGAATTAGACTCAAGTTTAAAAATCAGGTTTTTCACTAACAAGCTACGTAGCCTTAGACAAATTACTCTATCTCTCAGAACGTCTGTTTTCGTATGGGCATAAAATACTTATTTTGCTATAATGCTGTGTCAGTGAAATGAGCACTTGCTGCAGTGTGACTCAGAGGGTACCCAAAAATGTTCAACATTATTAGTTACTATTTCCAATGGCAGGCAAATTATAATCATGGGTATGCCACACATAAGTACATGTAAGTACATATACTGGAGAGAATTTAAATGGAGTTTTAAGCATTTCACAATACCTCTCAAAAACAAGTATATAAAAAAATTAACGCAAAGCAAAAAAATATTCAGACCTGACAAATGGTCTTGAAAGACTAGAAACATACACTGCAGTTTTAGATTTCATTATACTATCATTTAAGTGAGGGGTTATAAATGTGATGGAAAATAAAATAAACACAACATAGAGGAGGAAAAACAAAGATCATTATAGGGAATTTTCAGAGACAATAAAATGAGCCAGGTATAGAATATAAGTTCTTTAAATTTGGGTCTAGACTACTGGTAATTTATCCCCAAAGCAAACCACCTTTGGTCTGTTTCTACCTGGGCTCTTGAATTCTACTTTCCCATACATGACTGAATTTCCAAATAGCAACCACTGATCCATTACAAATGTAAATTACATCATTAAACTTGCATATTCCCCACTCCCCACAAAGGCTTCCCACTGTACTCGAAATCAAGCGCTAGCTTTAAGTGCACCAGTCCCAACTGGCAACAACCAAAACGTCCATCGACATGGCCAGTGGCTACCATATTAGATCACTACGTGGCTGACTCTCACATAGGTCTCAGCAATAATCTTCTGAGGCTTCTCCTCAGAGGCCTTCTAAACCCAATCTAAAGTAGCGCTCTCCCCCAGCACATTGTTCTTTATTTTTTTTTGGAGCACATATCACATTATCTCGAACTATTTTATTTGTTCTATTATTTGTATTCTATTATAATGCAAGCACCAGGAAAACTGGTGTCTTTTGTTCAATACTGTTATCACCAGTGGCTAAAACGGTGCCTGGCACAAAGTAGACATTCAATAATTATATAGTGAATACATAAACACGCAACTTTCTAAATCTTTAATTACATGTTGTATAGCAGTAAACCTTGGGTGGACAAAATACTATAATTTCAAAATGACTTACCACTGGCATGCAGAAAGTTAACTTACCAGGCTACTTCCTCCAAAAGGCTTTCATTGACAACCCCAGCCTGAGCTGTCTCTCATATAATTGTTTAGCATCCAGTACTTCCTCTCATGGTAACTCTTATTATATTGTAACTAAGTTACTTGGTTGTATCTCCCACTGAACTGTCTCTTGACTGAAATAAATATGTCAACTGTTTGAGTACTTTTTTCACACATAAGTCACTACTTCATTTTCCTAAACCAAAGCATGGAAGAGCTGGGAAGTAATTAAGGCCCAGTAATCTAGAGGTCATACTATGCAAGGGATATGGTGTGTCTATTAGCAACAGGTTCCATTGGCTTATAAGGCACTGCCTGAAGCTTCCAGGGAAATATATAGGGGAAACAGTCCAGAGGATTCAGGATGGTCTGGTATGACTCTGGACTAGCTCTATCTGGACGGCCCAGTCCCTACACTGACCCCAGAATGACACCATAATGCAGCCCTCTCTGACATATTTGTAACTCTGCTTGCCACATAATCAGTATCCTCATCTCCTAGCGCATGGTAATAACATTATCTTTAATATAAAGATGTACCTATTTGCAGTCACTACCTCTATCACCACCACCAGCAGAGCCTGAGCTAAGGAAACCACGGTTCTCAATACCCAGCACACCCACTTCCAATTATCTGTTAAAACATGGTGGATTACTATGAAGTTCTAGGAGTGCAAAGATATGCTTCACCTGAGGACATTAAAAAAGCTTATCATAAAGTGGCACTTAAATGGCACCCTGATAAAAATCCAGAAAATAAAGAAGAAGCAGAGAGAAAATTCAAAGAAGTAGCTGAGGCATACGAGGTATTATCAAATGATGAAAAACGGGACATTTACGATAAATATGGCAAAGAAGGATTAAATGGAGGTGGAAGTCATTTTGATGATGAATGTCAGTATGGCTTCACATTCCATAAGCCAGATGATGTTTTTAAAGAAATTTTTCATGAAAGGGATCCATTTTCTTTTCACTTCTTTGAAGACTCGCTTGAGGACCTGTTAAATCATCCAAAAAGCTCCTATGGAAACAGAAGCAGAGACGCAGGATCCTTTTTCTCTACCTCCAGTGAATATCCAATTTTTGAGAAATTTTCTTCATATGATACAGGATATACATCACAGGGTTCACTGGGGCATGAAGGCCTTACTTCGTTCTCTTCCCTGGCTTTTGATGATAGTGTAATGGACAACTACATATCTATTACAACTTCAGACAAAATTGTTAATGGCAGAAATATTAATACAAAGAAAATTATTGAAAGTGATCAAGAAAGAGAAGCTGAAGATAATGGAAAGTTGACATTTTTTCTTGTAAATAGTGTGGCCGATGAAGAGGGCTTTGCAGAAGAATGCAGCTGGAGAAGACAGTCATTGAACAACTATTCACCAAAGTCTCACAGCTCCAAACATGTATCTCAACGTACTTTTGTGGACAATGATGAGGGAGGTATATCTTGGGTTACCAGCAACCGGGATCCCCCTACTTTCTCAGCAGGAGTCAAAGAGGGTGGTAAGAAGAAAAAAAAGAAGCGTAAAGAGGTGCGAAAGAAGTCTACCAAAAGGAATTGTTAAATTGACTCTTCAAACATAACATTTGAACACAATTGTGTGTGTTTTGGTTAATCACAAATTTTGTAGATAACACTTGTTTAATACTATACTAAGAGCTTTTCAACACTCTTAACAGGATTGTGGACATTTGGTTAGTAGTTGTTTGGATTGGGTATGTCAGAAAAGGATGAGTTTGTTGTGACAGTTGGTGCTATTAAGAATTTGCCTGGGTAATATAGTGAGATCTTGTCTCTACAAAAAATTTACAAATTAGCCAAGTGTGGTGGCACGCACCTTGTAGTCCCAGCTACTCGGGAAGCTGGTAGGACTGCTTGAGCCTGGGAGACATAGGTTGCAGTGTACTGAGATCACGCCACTGCACTCCAGCCTGGGCGACAAAGTGAGACCCTGTCTTAAAAAAAAAGGAATTTGGAAAACTGCAAAGAGTTTTTTACTTCAGAATTTTTCTTTAGTAGAGTGTATATCCTATTTTATTTCTTTTCTCTAATTAAAACCACTATACACATTTCTGAAACATGCATAACATTAGGAGACAAGAAGGTATTAAGACACACAGGTTCAGACTATATAATTATTCATGAAATGATTTTTTTCCAATGGAGGTACAGCATTTGATGCATAACTTAAAGGTACTACAAATTAAAAATTAAAGTATAAAATATTTTAAGTTAAAAATAAACTTAGTTGGGTGCAGTGGCTCACACCTGTAATCCCAGCATCTTGGGAGGCCCAGGAAGGAGGGTTGCTTGAGGTCAGAATTTCACGACAGTCTGGGTAACATAAAGAGACCTGTCCTCTATGAAAAAAATTTTTAAAAACTTTAGCTGGGTGTGGTAGTGCGTGCCTGTAGTCCTAGCTACTCAGGAGGCTGAGGTGGGAGGATTGCTTGAGCCCAGGAGTTTGAGATTGTAGGGAGCTATGATATTGCCATTGCACTCCAGCTGACAGAGTGTGACCCTGTCTCTAAAGAAAAACAATAAAAAATTAAAAAAATTTAAAAATGGGTAACATTGTAAATTTTATGTAGTATATTTTACCACTCTTTTTTTAAGGCCAGTCTTACCCTGAACTCAGAGCAGTCTGTATGGTAGGCCATCACTGAATCACTCCAGATAGGAAACTTTCTATTTTTGTTTAGAGTTTGTACACAAAATCTACAAATACGTTACATTGAAATACCACGTATAGCCATTTTAATTTAGTCATGTTGGGAGAAAAACAGATGGGTTACAAATACACCAGATATCGAGCAAATCGTTTGAGTTACGTCTAGCAGCACTAAAACTTATTCACCTTTGGCCAAATACAAATACAAAATTGGAAAAAAATGATAATATCTGCTATTTTTAAAAGACAGTTATAGTCAAGAGCTTGTGTTTTGTATCGCTATTTGATTTTTAGTGGGCAGATGGGAGAAGGAAAGGTTATTTATTCTACAGAAGAGACTGGGGACAATTCATATAAAAAGTTTATTTTCAGAAAATAAAATAATAAAAGCCCAGAGTATTTTAAATGCTTCTTATATAAGATGTGATATTTAGTAAAGTTTATCTGTTATCATTTATATGGTAGTAAAGTTGAAAAAAATTGCAATTTTCCAAAAACTAAAGCAAAAATCAGTGTCTCAGAAAATTTAAGAATGTAATGACATGCCCTGTAGTCCATTTCTTCACTCTTAACAGAAAACCAAAAATTTAGATTTAATCATCTTACTCAATAGCTTAAAATTCCTCAAAGTTTTCCCACCATCTAAATGAAAAAGCTAATTGTTTCTTAACATAATATACAAGGCCCTCCATGAGCCAGCCACCAGCTTTTTCCCAACTTGATTTCCTATCAGCTCCTTGCGCCCATCTTACGCTCTAGCTCAACTGTTTCCAAAATCTGTTCCAGGGATACCAGTTCAAGACTCATCACAGAAAAGGGGTCCATGGTCAAATACATTTTTACACATTTTGCAAATTACTGCTGAACACATCTCTTAGAAACCTAGACTATTAAGGGCTGGGTGCAGTGGCTCACGCTTAAAATCTCAACACTCTGAGAGGCTGAGGTGGGAGGATCACTTGATCCTAGGAGTTCAAGTTTACCCTGGTCAACATGGCGAGACCCCATCTCCAAAAAAAGATTTAAACTATTATGTACATTATGAAATGCAGCATTCCCCAAAAGTATTTGATCACAGAATCATTTTCGTGTAATGCCTACTATTTTGTCTAAGAACATATTTCAAAAAAGCTTTTCCTAAGCCGGGTGCAGTGGCTCACGCCTGTAATCCTAGCACTTTGGGAGGCCGAGGCTGGCGGATAATCCGAGGTCAGGAGTTTAAGACTAGTCTGGCCAACATGGTGAAACCCTGTCTCTACTAAAAATACATAAATTAGCCAGGCATGGTGGCGGGCACCTGTAATCCCAGCTACTCGGGAGGCTGAGGCAGGAGAATCGCTTGAACTCCGGAGGTAGAGGTTGCAGTGAGCCAAGAGATCGCGCCATTGCACTCGGGCCTGGGCTAGAGTCAGACTCTGTCTTTTTTTTTTAAAAAAAAAAAAAAAAAAGGCCGGGCGCTGTGGCTCAAGCCTGTAATCCCAGCACTTTGGGAGGCCGAGACGGGCGGATCACGAGGTCAGGAGATCGAGACCATCCTGGCTAACACAGTGAAACCCCGTCTCTACTTAAAAAAAAAAAAACAAAAAAACACCAAAAAAACTAGCCGGGCGAGGTGGGGGGCACCTGTAGTGCCAGCTACTTGGGAGGCTGAGGCAGGAGAATGGCGTAAACCCGGGAGGCGGAACTTGCAGTGAGCTGAGATCCGGCCACTGCACTCCAGCCTGGGCGACAGAGCAAGACTCCATCTCAAAAAAAAAAAAAAAAAAATCCAGCCATACTACATGATTGCAATGCTTAGTGTTGGCCATTCCTTTTCAGAGTTCTGTGTCTTTACAAGCGTTCCTTCTGGTAGTACGGCTTTTAGTCATGTTGGTGACAGCCTTTCAAATAAAAGCAAATTCCAGGCCGGGCGCGGTGGCTCAGAGAGGAGGGTGGATCGCTTGAGGCCAGGAGTTCGAGATCCACTTGGCCAACATGGCAAAACCTGGTCTCTACTACAATTACGAAAATTAGCCAGGCGTGGTGGCACGTGCCTATAATCCCAGTTACCTCCGGAGGCTGAGGTACGAGAATTGCTTGACCCCAGGAGGCAAGAGGATGCAAATGAGTAGAGATTGCCACTGCACTCCAGTCTGAGCGACAGAATGAGGGCCTGTCTCAAAAAAAGACTGAACAATTGCACATCTTTCTTTTCACCTAATCCCACGGAAACTTACGTCTTTCTGTAGCTTTACTATGAGAACTGAAGAACAAGTTCTGTGCACTGGACAATAACTTTTTATTTTTTATAGTAAGAAGTCGATGTAATTAACATTCCATTTTAAATGAATTCAAGTATATCAACATAAACATATGCCAAGACATAGCTTTGATGTCAAATACCACACGTTGTTTATATATTGGCCCAAAAAACTGAAATACAATCCAATGGCAGATCCGCCTGCAAGGAAGGTGATTCAGTTTTCACTGATTAAGCTTTATGTTCATCAGATTAATTGCTCGCAATAGAGGACACCCTACAAAAAATTATTCTCCTTAATCCTTCGTCTTGTCTTTGCAAACAGGACTTTCAGACACAGAATGCCCCAGGAGTATTTCCAAACAGTTACCTTTCCTAAGAAGAGCTGCTTAAATAATTTGTGTTACTAAGACACGCTTCGTGTATATTCTGGAGCAAGCTCTCATGCCTAACAGAAACAAGAGCTACTTGATGTGAGACACTTTGTCACTTATATCACTTATTTGTGATAACTGCCACAACTTCGGAGTCCGAGTAACTTGGAAGACAGCCCCTCTGGGGAATGGCACACTTTTTTCTCTGCAGTCGTTTCGGCTTCACAGAATACCTGAACGGTAGAGAACACACTGGGACCACCCCCTTCCAGGAGCAGCCGGTATAGAAGAAATCCGCGGAGAGCACAGAGGGTTGGGGAGCGGAGGCCCCACCAGGAGAAAGGTCGGCCGAAACAGGGATCGCCTGAGACCAACTTGGGTCCCTCCAGGGGACACCATGGGAGGAGACCGTGGGAGGAGAGTCTAACCTGAGAAACTGCGGATGTTTGCTACAGCGGGAACCAGCTTGGGGGCTGAGAGCAGCCAAGGCATGACGGCCTAACTCACGCGTCGGGAAGAGAAAGAGGGTAACCGCCTGCAGCGCCGCGTCGCCAGGAAACCAGGCCAGCCCCCCCCCCCCGCTTCCGGCAGGCGTCGCTCCCGGGCCTTCCTTGCGCGGCGGCGCAGGGTGTGACGTCATGCCCCGAGGTGGGACCGCCTCTCCGGTTCCACACCCTTGTTTAGGTCGGGGTGTTGAGTTCTACTCGGTGCGCGCAGCCACACGATGTGTTCTTGGACGTTGCTCCCTGGAGGGGATGCTATCTACCGCCTCCTTGCAGGCGCCCATTTCTGGGGTTGGCCCATCCAGGGAGCTGGTTCCTAGTTAAGAATATGAGAATGCATGCGCAGGGAGGCAGGCAACAGCACGAACAGCCACGCTTCTAGAAGGTTCTAGGGAGCGCGCAGGAGCAGCGCAGAGAGAGTAGGAATGAGCAGGCGGAGGACCCGGGGTCACGAGACCGTTGGGTGGGAGGAGCCAGCGGCCGGGGAGGTTCTGGTCTGTTCTGCCTCGCGGCAGCCGCCCCCTTCTGCGCGGTCACGCCGAGCCAGCGCCTGGGCCTGGAACAGGGCCGTAGTCCCCCCAGCTTCGCCCACCACCTCTCTACCATGGACCCCCGCAAAGTGAACGAGCTTCGGGCCTTTGTGAAAATGTGTAAGCAGGACCCGAGCGTTCTGCACACCGAGGAAATGCGCTTCCTGAGAGAGTGGGTGGAGAGGTGAGACCCAGGCCTGAGGACCGTTGGGGGCGGGGAGAAGCACGGCCCCAGGGGGAGCCGGGCGGGAGCTGGCTCCGGCCGGCGGGCGAGGCGGGGTCGCAGCCCCTTCTTTGCCCGGGAAAGGGAGGCGACTTCGATGGGTCATGGAGGATCGCGAGCCCTGGGTAGTACAGGAGCTGCGGCGAGCCGGAGGCAGACCGGGTTCCTCGCACCCTGAGGTTGCCAGGGGTGTATCTTGGGCGAAATAAAAAAACGGATACGTCGACACTGGAGACGCGAGGAGTGAGAACTGCAAGACTTAGCTTTTGCGTGGGGTGGTTTTTTCTTTCAGTCTCGTGTGCCCTGCTCAGGTCTCATTGGTATATAGCGGTTCTTTTACGCACTATCCCTTTACATTGTGTTATTATAATATAACACTAGTAAGTTAAAAGTTACAAAATTATTTAGTAAGTTAGAATAAAAATGATAACTGTAAAAATGATTGTCTTTACCTTACAGCGTTTCTAGCTGCGTAGGATTATCTTGAGAATCACTTTTTATACCTCCGTTACTTGGCAGTGTTGTCACTCCAAACACTTCTGAGAAAAATAATGTTTTAAGTCCTGGCGTGTTTCCAGGATGTATTCTTGTCTTTAACTGTAGAGTACTTCGCTACGTGCAAGGAGTTAATTGCCAAGGCATTGTGCCTGGTGCTAGGAAACAGTATAAGTACTATTTAGGGATACAGACGAATAAATACGAAAGTTCGTTTTGATATTTACTATATAATAGTAATTAGCACTTTACGTATTGAAGGAGCCCCGAAGAGAGAAAAAGTGAGAAGGAAGTCTTCCCTAAGATGACTTTTTAAAAAGTTACTACTAGTGGATAACTGCAAAGATGACATACAAATTGCACTAAACAGGGATAAATAGCAACTATGCAGACCATTGCGACTCCTAAGAGGTGCTATTGTGAACATTATCTATTTAGTGATTTTTCTCTTTTAGAGACAGGGTTTGGCTGTATCATCCAGGCCGCATACAGTGGCGGGATCACTGCAGCCTCTGATTCCTGCGCACAGACGATCCTCCTGCCTCAGCCTCCCAGGTGGCTAGCAGTGCAGGATTGAGCCACCATACTTGGCTAATTTAATTTTTTTTTTAGAGGTGGGGGTCACGTTAAGTTGCCCAGGCTTGTCTTGAATTCCTGGCCTCAAAGGACTCCCCTGCCTCCCAAAGTGGTGGTATTACAGGCGTCAGCCACTTCACCCAGCCTGATATTTTTATATGGGAAGATGAGCTCATGATTACCAAATAGCTCAAAGAATATTAACAGGCTGGTTCTAAGGAAAAAACTCGTTGCAATCTGTCAACGTTGTATATTTTTTTCCTCTTAAGTAGTTTTTCAATCTTTAACTCCCCACCAATTGTCTTAACTACTGAAAGACTTTTACTTATATGTGAAATTCTGAGACCATTTAATATTATTATGTTAATAGTAACTATGACTTGGTAAGAAGTCTATTTTGCAAACTCCTCAACCGGGAAATGTCAGGATTAGGAATTGAGGGCTAGATTTTAGTCGTATTCTCTATTGAACAGCTTGATGATCCAAAAGCCTTTAAGATATTTGTATGCTTTTATCCTAATTATAGGAAAGAACCTGCAGTTAATAAATTCTTTCTAAAATTCCAGGTAAAGTAAACAAGTATCACAGGAAGAAATAGCTAGCTCCAAGAGCTGACTGCACTTTAAGTGGATACAATGTTTTTGTTCCATTCTTACTAGTGAGGAAGAGGAGACACAGAAGGAAAAATTAACGCGTAAGAACAGTGTCCTCCTGACTTGTGTTGGAGTGATTGTGCTATATAGAGAATTCCAGTTGAAGGTCTGCAAAATACTTATTTGTCAGGCACTACTATATCCTCCCCACCCCCCCCAAAAAAAACAACAAATCGTCATATACTTTATTTTAACATAGATAATTCCAGTTTTTCTTTCTGATTCCACTTACATTCTTGTGGCATCCTGAGTCGGCTTAAGTATGGGGTGAAGCATCATGGCATACGTTGGGACTTTATTCTGAACTTAAATTGAGATATTTAATATAGAAGCTTTTTCTCTTTATTTCTGTATTTAAACTAAGATTTTTATAAACTCTTGAGGCCTTTGAGTTTGTATCCGTTTCTCTCTCTGCTTTCATCAATCTGCAGTTCAAGATTATGGCTGATGGGGCTGAATACCGAGACTTCTAGGTCCAGACGTATTCCTAGGCCTGATCCTACTGTTAGGGTTACTCAAGTTGAAAGCATCTCAGTTTCTCACAGGCTTAGCTGTTGAAGAACAGTACATTTGTCTATTTGCTGTAATTGCTAGCATTGTTTATAGCTTAGTTTTATTTGATATAAGGATTTATTAGTTTAACCTTTTTTTTTTTTTTTTTTTTTTTTGAGATGGAGTCTCGCTCTGTCGCCCAGGCTGGAGTGCAGTGGCCCCGGATCTCAGCTCACTGCAAGCTCCGCCTCCCCGGGTTCACGCCATTCTCCTGCCTCAGCCTCCCGAGTAGCTGGGACTACAGGCGCCCACCACCTCTCCTGGCTAGTTTTTTGTATTTTTTTAGTAGAGACGGGGTTTCACCGTGTTAGCCAGGATGATCTCGATCTCCTGACCTCGTGATCCGCCCGTCTCGGCCTCCCAAAGTCTGGGATTACAGGCTTGAGCCACCGCGCCCGGCCTAACAACCTTTTAAATTGCACAAAGAGAAGTACTAAAAGTCTGAAGTAGTTGTCATTGAGGATCCAGGAGACTGTTCTTTTCAAGAACTGTGTTTTGAGATGTTTTTGTTTTCCCCATTTTAGAGACAGAAGTATTCTCCCACTCTATTTTTTCCCGTTTAACAATTTAGTATCTTGTATGTGCTTTCATGGCTTTACTTGATGGTAATTAAGATCAAAGAGAGTGTCTTTGTATTCTACTCGGTAGCACAGTACATGGCACATGGCTTTTCTAAATACTGTAAAGGAAATGAACAGAATGCATTTCTACCCTCAATATAGGATTTAGAGTGTAGCAACCAATTTTTTTGTACATGTGTATAAATAACCATAGCACAAAGCAGATTAGAAGGTTATCAAATTAAGAGAATTGTGAATGAAGTTTTGTGTGATACTATGTGAGAAAGGTCTCTACACTGGTCCTACTTGATTGTGTAACATAAAAGCCTGTAGTGGCAAAGTCCAAGTGGCAGTTCTTGGCCAGAAAGTAGCTTGTTCTGAGGCTTGGAAGCATTAATTGAAATTTCGTACCTCCCAGATGGTGTTTTCTTCCATTAGTTAACTAGAATTTAGGATGTGAGAAACTAAATCTAGCTTATGAGTAAATCCTCTTTTTTTTTTTTTTAAGTTTTAATTTTTTTGCAACAATTTCTAGCTCAGAGAAAAATTGCAGGTATGGTACAAAGAAATTTTTTCTGAACTAGTTGAAAGTAAGCTGCCAACATTATGCCCCAACACCATTGAGTGTGTATTTCCTACAAACAAAGTCTTTACAATACAGATATTAAACTTAGGAAACGAATACTGATGCATGCATGCTATCTAATCCTCAGATTTATGTGTTGCATTTAGTTGCCATGTCACCTAGTCTCCATTCTGATACAGTTCCTCAGTCTTTCCTTGAGTTTAATGATCTTGACAGTTTGAATATTATAGTCAAGTTATTTTGTAGACTTTCTCTAAATTTGGGTTTGTCTGGCCTTCCCTGAGTATTGAATTTAGCTTAATACATTTCTTGGCAGGAATATCACTTCCCCAAGTTGGTGTACCGTAAGTTATACTGTGTCTGGATGTCACCCTGAATACATTCCTGACACTGCATTTTGAAACTTAGGAAGAACATAGTGTAAGAAACCCCTTGTGTCTTCGTTAAAATTTAACTACAAAGGACTGGTGATTACCGTGCTCTTTCGCAAAGTAGTATCTCCATAGAAAAGAATTTTGTGGTGTCTGTATGCCTGTTCCTTATTAAATCATTTTACTTTGCTGAACTGCAGATTAGGATGTTTTGGATCATATAATCTTTATTGTTGACATGGGAGCTATTCCATATTAAGGGTACTGAGTAACATTTTTTTCTATCATATTAAGCATGATGGAAAAAGTAGGCACATTTTGTTTGAATGGTGCCTATAAGAAATTCCAAATTCTGTTTCTTTTTGTTACATTTGCTACTTTGCATTTATACTTTTGCTTCATATTGGGATCCTCAGATGATACTAAAAGAGTGAAAAGGCAAGCCACATGGTAGGAGAAAATATTTGCAACACATAAAGCTGACAAGGGGTTCATATGCAGAATATACAAACGACACCTTCAAATAAATAAAGACAATCTTTTAGAAAGCTGGATGAGAGTTGAACTTTACAAAAAAGTCTTTTCAAATGAGCAGTAAATACATGAAAAGGGACTCAACTGCAATGAGATACCAGTAGACACCTATCAGAATGGCTAAAAAAAAAGATGTACAATAGCTAAGTGTTGGCCAAGGGGTGGAACAGTTGGAATTCTCATGGGTTGCTGATATAAGTGTGAATTGATAAAAGAATTTCGGAAAACTGATACTCATTTAAATTCAACCTGCACATACCCTTATGACCACAAATTCCACCCAATTGAAATGAATGTAAATGTAGATATGACAACTCTAGTTAACAAAGAATCAGGCCGGGCCTGGTGGCTCACGCCTGTAATCCCAGGACTTTGGGTGGCCGAGGCGGGCAAATCATAAGGTCAGGAGATCGACACCATTCTGGCTAACATGGTTAAACCCCGTCTCTACTAAAACAAAATATTAGCCAGGTGTGGTGGCATGCGCCTGTAATCCCAGCTACTCGGGAGGCTGAGGCTGGAGAATCACTTGAAACCAAGAGGTAGAGGTTGCAGTGAGCCAAGATCATGCCACTGCACTCCAGCCTGGGTGACAGAGCGAGACTCCATCTCAAAAAAAAAAAAAAGGAATCAACCCTTTCTGTTTTCAAAGTTAATATATCCCTTGTTTTACATAGTTAATGACTTTTTTCTTTGTTTTTTTTTTTTTTTAAACATGTACACTTTATTGAATGCCATGGTAGAAAAGTGTGTGAGGATAAAGGGCTGATACAGGACTTGGCTCCAGGGGCAGGGCGAGGAATGGAAGGTGGAGCACGTGGGATACAGGTTATGGGCAGAGCTCCTGGCCTGAATGATGTCTCCTGATCTATCAGTAGGCTTGGAAGATCAATACTGGGATGACGATGAGCAGAATGGTCATGAGGATGCCCAAAATCAGGGCCCAGATGTTCAGGCACTTGGCGGTGGAGGCATAGGCCTGGGCCCCAGTCAGGTTGCCAACCATCTTCCTGTCCCTAGACTTCACGGAGTAGGCGAATGCTATGAAGCCCAGGCAGCAGGGGTTCATGAAGAGGGTGTTGAACAGGGACCAGACGACGTGGTCGGGCACGGAGGTCTCACTGCGGATGTGGATCATGGTGGACGTCAGGGGAGCAGGGTTGTGGGGCGCCCCCAGTACAGCCACCTCGTGCTCCTCCTTGAGCATCTCATAGTTGTGGGGCTGGCCGCTGTTGACAGGAGAGAAGAAGGTTTGGACTATGCTTCATGGTGTCCTGCGAAGGCCAGTGGTGGTCGGGTTAGTCTTTTTTCTTTGTTTTTAAGGCAAATTTTAATAATGTCTGTGTTGCTTCCAACTGTTGTGAAATCTATCAACCATTTTAGTAACTGGAATGTCGCAGGTAGCCTATATGCTATAGTGTCTGCACCAAATTGGAGCATGTAATGCTAATTCTTTGTGTTTTTTGTTTGTTTGTTTGTTTGTTTGTTGAGACGGAGTTTCACTCTTGTTGCCCAGGCTGAAATGTAATGGTGTGATCTTGGCTCACTGCAACCTCTGCCTCCCAGGTTCAAGCAATTCTCTTGCCTCAGCTTCCCGAGTAGCTGGGATTACAGGCATGCGCCACCACACCTGGCTAATTTTGTAGAGACAGGGTTTCTCCATGCTGGTCAGGCTGGTCTCGAACTCCCTACCTCAGGTGATCTGCCCACCTCAGCCTCCCAAAGTGCTGAGCTGCTGTGCCTGGCCACTTTGTATCTTTTTTCTTCCTCTTCTAGTTATTTACTTCTAATGAATTGTGTTGCCCTGGACTATTTGGAAAAGAAGAGTTTGTAGGGCCAGGAGGAAGTATTAATGGATGAGGTCGGGAGGGGTGTATAAGAAGAAAATGTATAATGTAATGGGCATGCAAATATAAGCAAGAAAAGTCCTCGTAGGTCTCAGTCACAGGAAATAAACATTTTGAATTATTATATCATGACTGCATAATTATTTCATAAACTGCATATTTAAATTTAATTGAACTACTCTTATTTCAAGTTTCAAATTTTGGATTCAAATATACCTACTGAGTTGAATTCTAAGTTACCAGCTTGTACAAATTATTTTGTCATTCCATGTTGACATATCTGCCTCTTCCTCTGGGAAGAGGCACAGAGAAGCTATAAATTATGTTTATTAGACTTACTGAGGCAAAGGGGTGGATTAGCCAGTAGCCTAAAAATAAATAAAATTTTAAGCTGGAAAAAATTTGGCCATAATAATACCACAGATTCAGATCAATTGAGTGTTTACTTTTAAATTTTGAAAAGGTAGTCATCTAAATGTCTAACTTTATTTTTTAGGTATAAATGGGTTGCGTGATAGTGAACTTTAATTTTCTAAACAAATTTCTTTTTTCTCCTCTTCTTCAAGCATGGGGGGTAAAGTACCACCTGCTACTCAGAAAGCTAAATCAGAAGAAAATACCAAGGTAAGTTTTAATTTCATTTGTATGTTTTGTGATAAAGTACTATAAGGTTTCTTAGGGGTTGTTTTTAAGCTGCTGCTCTCCAATTATCACTCCTGATTTCCCCAAGATCACTTGGAAATAAGATCTTTTACGACCTCTTTATCTTTATAAACTTTGTAGACCGAATTCGCTGGATTCTGATTTAGAACTGAGAATTTAGGGTTGGATGTTCACTGTTTTAGAATGCATGACAATAAGTTACATGTATGGCCTGTAAGTGGTAAGTTGCGTGATGGTATGCATCCGTAGTCTTCATCATTGCCTTACAGTGTGTCATATACATTGTAAGTACTTTATTATTTGCAGAGTAAATGAAGAAGTATCCCAGTTCAGGAACTTAATTTTTTTGCTCTACTACCTGAGTAATATTTCTGAATGTGAGTCATAGTGTTAGGTTGGCATATTTGCTTAAAGGATGTGTAAGATTAGGAGAAGGCTACCGGTAGCTGAAGTTGAGAGACAGATGAAGGGGAAAATACATGTTTAAGAACGTTTTCTTTTGTTTTGTTTGTTTTTTCTTTTTTGAGACAAAGTCTCACTGTGTCCCAGGTCCAAGTGCAGTGGTACACTCTCGGCTCACTGCAACATCAGCCTACTTGGGTTCAAGCGATTCTCCTGTCTCAGCCTCCCGAGTATCTGGGATTATAGGTGCATGCCACGATGGCCGGCTAATTTTTCTATTTTTAGTAGAAATGGGGGTTTTGCCGTGTTGGCCAGACTGGTCTGGAACTCCTGACCTCAAGTAATCCATCTGCCTCAGCCTCCCAAAGTGCTGGGACTAAGGTGTGAGTCACCGCACCTGGCCAAGAATGCTTTCTTCATAATTTTGTATTTCTCTCTTCTGCCTTCGTATCTAAAAGGCTTTTTTTTTTTTTTTTTTTTGGCAAATTTTCTGATTAGCTGTCTTAAATTGATAAGAAAATTAGCTGTTTTATTATTTAGAAACTTAAACATTGATATCTATTTGGATCTTAAAGTAGAAGTTATGTCTATTAAGAAGGAGAATGAGAAAAGGTAAGCAAAAGCCCAAAAAGTAGTTACCTTTTTTTAAAAGAGTCATTTATCAGAGTGGTATTTTCTGAGCCGTAGGTATTTTGCCATTTGGCAAATGCATATGAAGGCAAAATTATATTTAACCTATGTGTCAGCTGAAAATTTTTTGTAAGAAAAACATTCTAAATTAGAATTATGACTGGTCTTTTCAATATATTCTAGAACACCTAGACTTTGCACATTTCATAGGGACTCAACAAATATTTTGTAACAAGGTAGGTCTTTGGTTCTAATTTTTTTTTTTTAATTTTTAATTTTTTTGGTTGAGACGGAGTCTCGCTCTTATCGCCCAGGCTGGAGTGCAGTGGCGCAATCTTGGCTCATTGCAAGCTCCGCCTCCCGGGTTCATGCCATTCTCCTGCCTCAGCCTCCTGAGTAGCTGGGACTACAGGTGCCCACCACCACACCCAGCTAATTTTTTTGTGTTTTTAGTAGAGACGGAGTTTCACCATGTTAGCCAGGAGGGTCTCCATCTCCTGACCTTGTGATCTGCCTACCGCAGCCTCCCAAAGTGCTGGGATTACAGGCATGAGCCACCACGCCCGGCCTTGGTTCTAATTTTTTAAGTAACAGGGAAGCAACCTAAAAAACTGGTTAATGATATATGGTTGAGTGAATAGATAAAGATAGGCTGATAATGGTATATAATTCATAAGATACACAGCATTGTTAAATGCAAAAGGCAAAGGATAGAGTTGTTTCTTATACAGAGAGACTATCCTAGAATGGGATATACAAGAAACCACACTGACTACTTATAGGATGGGAAGAAAATGTTGCTTTCTATAATGTCATGTGCACTTTTAAATTCTTTGACTTTTCATTGTTTATTATTATAGTTCCTCAGGTTCTTATTTGCAGTTCCAAAACTCAAAAACCCTTGTAAAGATTTTTACTAAATTTGACAATAAAACATAATGTGAGTGGACATGAGGCTATTTATAATCTCTAAACTGTTCATTGTCAATGTTCAAACTTTATTTTGAACAGTTTTTTTGTTTTTGAGACAAAGTCTTGCTCTGTCCCCAGGCTGGAGTGCAGTGGCATGATCTTGGCTCACTGCATCCTCTGCCTCCCAGGTTCAAGTGATTGTCCTGCCTCAGCCTCCCAAGTGGCTGGGATTACAGGCGTGCACCACCACGTCTAGCTGATTTGTATTTTTAGTAGAGACGGTTTGACCATGTTGGCCAGGCTGGTCTTGAACTCCTAACCTCAAATGATCCACCCAACCCAGCCTCCCAAAGTGCTGGAATTCCAGGCATGAACCACCATGCCTGGCCATATTTGAACAGCTTATACATAGATTTGTAGAAATTAGTATAAATATTGGGTATGTTATTAAATACTGATACTGTTTGCCTTCCCTTTGCTAGGAAGAAAAACCTGATAGTAAGAAGGTGGAGGAAGATTTAAAGGCAGACGAACCATCAAGTGAGGAAAGTGATCTAGGTGAGGAGATGGTAGTTGGTTTGTATTTGAAAACTTATGATGTGATCCTTTGTTGATTTTTATTAAGGTGACTTAAATCAGCACTGTGTAATAGAAATATAATGGCACATATGAAACTTAGAATGTTCTAATAGTCACATTTTAGAAAGTAAAAGGAAACATGAAATAAATTCAGATATTAATGTCATATTGGTTGAAATATTGACATGTGTAATGAATATTTTTTTTGGCAAGGGGGGTGTTTCTTTTTTTTTTTGAGACGGAGTCTTGCTCTTGTCACCCAGGCTGGTGTGCAATGGCACAATCTCGGCTCACTGCAACCTCCGCCTCCCGGGTTTAAGCAGTTCTGCTTCAGCCTCCTGAGTAACTGGGATTACAGGCACGTGCTACCATGCCCGGCTAATGTTTGTAATTTTAGTAAAGACAGGCTTTCACCATGTGTGCCAGGGTGGCCTTGAACTCCTCGTGATCCACCCACCTCGGCCTCCCACAGTGCTGGGATTGCAGATGTGAGCCACTGTGCCTGGCCTCAATATATTGTTAATAAATTATTTTCCCTTTTTTAATAACATTCAAACTCCAAAGGGTATTGTACACAAGTGGTATCCCTCAATTCAGATTTTACATTTTCACTGATAATAAATCAGACTTCGTAATGTTTGTATTAGAAAAAGTTGGGTTACATATTAAAGTTGTTCTAAGCATACTTTAAAAGTTATCTTTTTTTTTTTTTTTTTTTTTTTTTCTGTTTTTGAGATGGAGTCTCACTGCGTCGCCGAGGCTGGAGTGCAGTGGCATGATCTCGGGTCACTGCAGCCTCCACCTCCCAGGTTCAATCAATTCTCATGCCTCAGCCGCCCTAATAGCTGGGACTACAGGCGTTTGCCACCAGGCACAGCTGATTTTTTTTTTTTTTTTTTTGTAGAGACGGTTTTGCCATGTCGGTCAGGCTGGTCTTGAATTCCTGATCTCAGGTGATCCACCTGCCTTGGCTTCCCAAAGTGTTGGGATTACAGATGTGAGCCACCACGCCCAGCCAAAAGTTTTCCCGTAACTGAATTGAGTACCAAAAAATAGTATTCGTTTAGTACTTACAACCATGTTGATAAAACTGGTTCATATTTAGAGGAATTGTTATCTGTGCTATGAGTTTGGTTGGTTTTTTGCCACAAGTTGACAAAATTTCTTCATGAGTTTGAAAGTCCTTTGGGGTATAAGTATTCCCCAGTTTATCAATTGAGAAATCTCTTATATCACAGAACCTAAAGAAAAGTACTTGAAATGTTTCAAACTTTGAATCTTTTTTTTTTTTTTTTTTTTTTGGAGACTTGAGTCTTGGTCTGCCACCCAGGCTGGAGTGTGGTGGCATAATTTCGGCTCACTGCAACCCCTCCTTCCTGGGTTCAAGCGATTCTCCTGCCTCAGCCTTCCGAGTAGCTGGGACTATAGGTGTGTGCCACCATGTCTGGCTAATTTTTTTGTGTTTTCAGGAGAGACAGGGTTTCACCATGTTGGGCAGGCTGGTCTCAAACTCCTGACGTCAGATGATCTGCCCACCTTGGCCTCCCAGAGTTCTGGGATTACAGGCGTGAGCCACCACACCTGGCCTGAATCAAATGATCTTTGATATCATTAGAGGTCTTATATTGTATTGGCAGTTGTTCGAATGCTAAATTGAAGATGTTTTACTTTTTATAAAATGCCTTTTTAGTCTTACTTTCTAGCAGTTTCTAAAACTACAATAAAGTTTTTAACCAAATCTCCACCCAAAAGTGTTTTCCTTTTTGTGTACAAATCAAACTTTGACCGTTAGACAAGCTTAGTTCCTGTTAAAAATTGATTAAATTTTTTTTACCCTGTTAAAGTGCATAAACTTTCAGCTATAATCTGAATGAATTCCAGAGATCCAGTATACAGCATGACTATAATACTGTATACTTGAAATTTGTTAGGAGACTAGATCTTCAGTGTTCTAACCAAAAATAAATAAATATGTGAGATGCATAGGTTATTAATATGATGGGGTGAGAATCATTTCATTATGTGGGGTGCAGTAAAGTGAAACACAATAAAATGAGGTATGCCTGAGGCCAGGCGGTAGCTCACACCTGTAATCCCAGCACTTTGGGAGGCTGAGGCGGGTGGACCACCTGAGGTCGGGAGTTCGAGACCAGCCTGACCAACATGGAGAAACCCCGTCTCTACTAAAAATAAAAAAATTAGCCAGGCCTGGTGGCACACATCTGTAACTAAATATATTTTTAAATCTAGCCTTGGTACTTGATGCTGCATTAGCAGTAAGCCTTTATTTTAAAATTAAAATTTGTCCATGCTACTTTTTTTTTTTTTGAGACGGAGTCACGCTCTGTTGCCCAGGCTGGAGTGCAGTGGCCGGATCTCAGCTCACTGCAAGCTCCGCCTCCCGGGTTTACGCCATTCTCCTGCCTCAGCCTCCTGAGTAGCTGGGACTACAGGCGCCCGCCACCTTGCCCGGCTAGTTTTTTTTGTATTTTTTTTTAGTAGAGACGGGGTTTCACCGGGTTAGCCAGGGTGGTCTCGATCGCCTGACCTTGTGATCTGCCCATCTCGGCCTCCCAAAGTGCTGGGATTCCAGGCTTGAGCCACCGCGCCTGGCCTGCTACTTTTAAAAATGAAAGTAATTAGGGACCAGCTACAGTGGCTCGTGCCTGGAATCCTAGTGCTTTGGGAGGCTGAGGTGGGAGCATTTCTTGGACAACATAGTAAGATCCTGTGCCCCCCAAAATATTTTAATTTTAAAAAGGAAAGTAATGAAGATAATTATATTAAAATATTTTGATTTAAAGTATCACTGTAGCTTGTGTTACCTACATAAAGTGTTTTTGAAAAACGTATAGTACATCAGTGTGTAGAAGAAAATTATTTGAACTAAATCAGTTTGTTGATAATGACTAAATCGATGGTGTATTTATATACAAAGACTAAATCAGTGGTGTATTTATGTGTAATACTAGAAACTGCACGTGCCAACAACCCCCCTACAACCTGATGATAAATATCTTACATGATGTGAGAGTTAACGTACTTGTAGTCTTACCAAAGCAATGAAATGTTTAATGGGAACATATTTTAAAATGCATCAATATTTAAATCAAAATTAATTAAAACGAAATATTCAATTAATTGTACTAGACATAGTACATCAGTTTTTAATAATCTTGGGAGTGGCTACTATATTGCACAGTGCAGGTATTATTGTCATTTTCTCAACTTTGGCAGAAATTGATAAAGAAGGTGTGATTGAACCAGACACTGATTCTCCTCAAGAAATGGGAGATGAAAATGCAGAGGTAAGTTCGGTGACTTGATTTCCTGCTTTCCTGCTTATTCTAAGAAACGTGAAAGGTCCTCTTGTTGCAATTATTTTACGACACGATTCTTCCAGGAAAAGTGCGTAGTAAATCTTTCTCTGACTTCAGGCATTTAGGCAAGCATTGTATTTTACTACTTAAAATACTTGTGAAAATAAATACTGTTACTTTCTGTTTTATCTGTTTTTTAAGTTTGCGTCTGGTGTGACTGCTTGTTTGCACTGTAACGCAGAATTCACTTAAAATACATGTCTACTAGAATTCACTTAAAATACACATTTACTAGTGGAGTTGCTCTTAATGGAATATCTAATGCCAAATTGTATTCCAAAATGGTTTTGTCATAACGGGCCCTCAAGGGAGTAAAAATTGGTTCTTGGGAGGAGGGCTTGAAAAAAATTCTACGTATTATAATGGTTAGTGGTCCTCCAAAGACTCATAGAATATTAATATGTAGTGTATCTGTGGTATTAGAATTGGCGATGTGGAAATGAGGAAAAGATGTCTAAAAAGGCTCCTTGGTGTCTGATAAAACAGTTGAGAAACTCTAATATAGTAATAGCAGTTTTAAAAGATTGGTTTTTATCCTCAAAGCTTGATATTATCGAATTTCATCTTTGCCAGTATTGTGGGAAATGGTATCTTTTTTTGGCTTTTAGTTTGCATTTTCCTGGCCAGACACGGTGGCTCACACCTGTAATCCCAGCACTTTGAGAGACTGAGCTGGGTGGGTATCTGAGGTTAGGAGTTTGAGACCAGCCTGGCCAACATGGTGAAGCCCCGTCTCTACTAATAATACAAAAATTAGCCGGGTGTGGTGGTGCACGCCTGTAATCCCAGCTACTCGGGAGGCTGAGGCAGGAGAATCACTTGAACCCAGGAGGCAAAGATTGCAGTGAGCTGAGATCGCACCCCTCCACTCCAGCCTGGGTGACAGAGCAAAACTCTGTATTTAAAAAAAAAAAGAAAAAAATTGCATTTTCCTGATTCGTACTGAGGCCAAGCATATTTAAATGTTTATTGGCCATTCACCGGCATTTGCGAAGTCCTGTTTAAACTCTTTTCTTTCTTTTTGCTGAATCTCTTTCTTACTACTTTGTATTTCGTTTCAATATTCTGGATGCTAATAATTTGTTGCTGGTGCTGCATATATTTTCTACTAGTTTGTGACTCATCTTTGCTCATCTTCATGTTGTTTCAAAAATAGCATCTTTTAATGCAGATATTTTCTGCTTTATTACTTTATGGTTATAATCACTGTAGTGCATTGTTTTTTCTTTTCTGAACACTTTATACACTTACCTTTCACCTTTAGTCTGCCGGTCCCGCCAGTACTGAAATACACCGTTTCCGAATATTGTGGGTCTGTCTGAGGACTCTGTTGTTCTGCTTGTCTGTTTTTTTTCTGTTCACTAATGCCACATCGTTTGATACTGTCTTGTTATTTTGTAGAACAAGGACCCCCAAAACTTTTTAGTCTTTCAGCTGTTCTTTTTGTTTTTCCAAGTAAATTTTAGAAATAGGTTGGTCAAGTCTCCCCCGTCCCATTGTTTTTTTTCTCCTTTGTTAGAATTGTCTTAAATCTAAATCAAGTTCAGGAAAAGATATATCTCCTCACCATTGAGATAAAGTATCCATAAATAATGTTATCTGCCTAATTTTTAGGTGTTTTTAAAATGTTTTAATAACTTACTAACATGTTCCCTGTAAGTCTTGTGCTTTTTTTTTTTTTTTTTTTTTTGAGACAGGGTCTCACTCTTCCATCCAGGCTGGAGTGTAGTGGTACAATCATAGCTCACTGCACCCTTGACCCCCTGGGCTCAAGTGATCCTCCTGCCTCAGCCTCCTGACCAGCTGGGACTATAGTCATGTACCACCATGCCCAGCTAGTTTTTTATTTTTATTTTTAAAATTTTTAGTTGAGACAAAGTCTCAAAACTCCTGGCCTTCCAAAGTGCTGGGATTACAGGTATGAGTCGCTGCACCAGACCTAAGTCTTGTGCATTTTTGTTAAGAACAAATGTAAGTACTTTCTGTCACCATTTGTCAAAGGAAACTTTAAAGGTTAAATATTACGTTTATTGATGGTATTGCTTCTTTCATAATGTATCTAGGTTTATAATTTTTTATTTATCCTGCTTGGGATTCATTGAGCATCAAATTCTAGGGTTAACTTTCTTTAGCTCTAGAATATCTTCAGCTGTTATTTCATTCAAATATTGCCTCCTTCCTGTTTACTTTATGCTCTTAATTCTGAATCCCTGGTTATGTTAGACTTTTTCATTAATAAGTTTCATTTCTTTATCACTGTCTGCTGAAAAGCAGTCTGTACTTTCTCTGTTCCATTGATGTTTGAATTGGAGTGCTTGTGTTCTTCATTTTGGTACTTCAAATCTTTTCGAAGTCTACTTGGTTATTTAGAAGTCTTTTGCTCATTACTCATTTTCAGAATTTTATTAAACACATTAAATTCCTTGTTGAACTCTTTGCTGGTCTTACTCTGTTATTCATGGCTCTTGTTCATTAAGGTACCTTGTTTATTTTATGATGTGTGTTGTGTGTGATATTTTGAAAATGTGTTCTTTGGAACTTAACCTGTAGAAAATTTTTGAGGCCTAGTTAAGAAGGTGATGGCTTCCATCAAGTCACTGAATTGGTGCTACCAACTCAAGGCCCCCTTGAAATTCTCAGCATGGTGTTTTTTTGTTTGTTCCAGTTACTTTGGTAGTTGGATGAATTCCAGATGAAAGGCTGGCCGGTGGCTCTGAATTTTTAGGGGAAGTTCTTTTAATCTCACTACTCAACTGTCCGTTTCTGTAGGACAGGTTTATACCATTATGCTTGCCAGTGTTGGCATTTGGAGTTTCAGATTTATTTTGGAAAGTGTCTGGTTAGACCACATACATTCTTTTCCTCTGAATATAGACTTTGTATCCTATGGTCCTGCATTACCTTCAAAATAAAATTGCAGCCAGGAGTGGCGGCTCATGCTTCTAATTCCAGCACTTTTGGAGGCTGAGGCAGGCAAATGACTTGAGTCCAAGAGTTCCAGACCAGCCTGTGCAACATGACGAAAACCTGTCTCTATAAAAAAATGCAAAACATTTAGCTGGGTGCGAGCCTGTAGTTCCAGCTACATGTGAGGGGAGGCTGAGCCCAGGAGATGGAGGTTGCAGTGAGCCGTGATTGCACCACTGCACTGGAGCTTGGGTGACAGAGGTAGACCCTGTCTTTAAATAAAGAAAAAATAATTGTTATATTTAATTTTTTTTTTTTTTTTTTTTTTTTTTTGAGACGGAGTCTCGCTCTGTCACCCAGGCTGGAGTGCAGTGGCCGGATCTCAGCTCACTGCAAGCTCCGCCTCCCGGGTTCACGCCATTCTCCTGCCTCAGCCTCCCGAGTAGCTGGGACTACAGGCGCCTGCCACCTCGCCCGGCTAAGTTTTTGTATTTTTAGTAGAGACGGGGTTTCACCGTGTTAGCCAGGATGGTCTCGATCTCCTGACCTCGTGATCCGCCTGTCTCGGCCTCCCAAAGTGCTGGGATTACAGGCTTGAGCCACCGCGCCCGGCTATATTTAATATTTATTTTTTGTTTATTTTTTGTAGAGACGAGGTTTTGCCATGTTGCCCAGGTTGGTCTTGAATTCCTGGGCTCAAGGGATCCACCTGCCTCGGCCTTCCAAAGTGCTGAGATTACAGGCATGAGTTGTGTATTTTTTTCCTGTGGTTAAAGATCTCCTGAGCTTTCCATTTTAGGAGGATGTTTGCTGTAAGTCTTTGTTGTTTTTTTTTTTGCAGGGGTAGGGTGAGACATGGTCTTGCTCTGTGTCACCCAGGCTGGAGTGCAGTGACACAATCACGACTCACTACAGCCTTGACTTCCTGAGCTCAAGTGATCCTCCTAAGTCAGCCTCCTGAGTAGCTGGGACCAGATGCATGTGCCACCATGCCCAGCTTGGTTTTCTTTCTTTTTTTTTTTTTGGAGAGATGGGATCTCCCTCTGTTGCCTAGAAGCACATGTTGTTGTTCTTAACTAATCTTTATACTGTCAGCATCTTGTACAGTGTTTGGTCTATCTATATAGTATAGGTGCTCAGTAGTTGTTTGTGGGAACAAAGGAATGAGACCTTTCTCTTCTGAGAATTCAAACCTAAAAGGAGTTAGTTATCTCTGTGAGGAGATTGGGTTTAATGTTTATGGATAGCTGGGAAGGAGGTGGTATGCTTTGGTTGGGCGGGAAGGTTAAGCAAAGGTTGTATCTCGGGCACAGTGTAGGAGTAAAATTTGTTTTGTATAAAAGGTTAAAACTCATATGTAGTTTCTCACTAATGAGTTATCATAATTGTCTCTCTGTTCTCTGGAGACTAGAGAAGAATGAATGAAAATGGGTATTGTGACTGCACTTCATCCCTAAGAAAGTACGAATTGGTTCCTTCTCTCTCTCTCTACCAATTCTAAGAGGACTTTTATTTTCTTCCTAGATAACAGAGGAGATGATGGATCAGGCAAATGATAAAAAAGTGGCTGCTATTGAAGCTCTTAATGATGGTGAGTAATCTTTTTGCTACATTTCTATGGTAGTCAGAATATTTATTGCAGTAACTTAAATCGTGGTAAAGTAGAAGAGAAGTTACATGTACCTGTCCTGTACTAGAGAAGATAGTGTCCTATTATCCAGTCACTCTTTCCTCATTGATAAAGAGGCTGAAATCACTCAGTATGTATTACCTTCTCTCTGCAAGGACAGATTCTGATTTGATTCAGTGCCTCTGATTTCCTGACCCTATCATGGTGTTTTTCTACTGAGAAGAGGCTTTAAAGGGGTGAAAGGCTTTAAAGAAAAAAAAAATAGTAGTATTAGAACAGTGACCCTTAACTTTTTACATGCTAATACCCTTGACAGATGATGATGTTCATAGGCATAACAATCATTCCTAGTCAGAGCATGTTAGATTCTCTTCAGAAAATCCCCTCAGAGTGAGAAAGTGCTGATAGTATTCGGTTTTGTTTTTTTGTTTTTGTTTTGTTTTGTCTTTGAGACGGATTCTCGCTCTGTCACCCAGGCTGGAATGCAGTGGCGTGATCTCAGCTCACTGCAACCTCTGCCTCCCGGGTTCAAGCAATCCTTCTGCCTCAGCCTCCCAAGTAGCTGGGATTACAAGCGTGTGCCACCATGCCCAACTAATTTTTTGTATTTTTATTAGAGATGGGGTTTCACCATGCTGGCCAGTCTGGTCTCGAACTCCTGACCTGGTGATCTGCCCGCTTTAGCCTCCCAAAGTGCTGGGATAACAGGCATGAGGCACTGTGCCTGGCCTCTTTTTTTTTTTTTTTTTTGAGACAGAGTCTTGCTCTGTCACCCAGGCTGGAGTGCAGTGAGGCCATCTCGGCTGGGACTACAGGTGTCTGCCACCACGCCTGGCTAATTTTTTTTTTGTCTTTTTTAGTAGAGACGGAGTTAGCCAGGATGGTCTGGATCTCCTGACCTCATGATCCACCTGTCTTGGCCTCCCAAAGGGCTGAGATTACAGGCGTGAGCCACCGCGCCCGACCCTGGCCTCTTTTTTTTATATGTTTATTTTTTTAACTCTCCAAGGTAACAATAGGTTATTTTTTTCTTTTTTCTTTTTTTTTTTTAGTTGTATTTTATTTTATTTTTATTTTTGAGACACAGTAGTGCTTTGTCACCCAGGCTGGAATGCAGTAGTGCGATCTCGGGTCTCTGCAACCTCCCCCCCCGAGTCAAGCAATTCTCCTGCCTCAGCCTCCCTAGTAGCTGGGATTACAGGCGTGTGCTACCAGCTCCAGCTAATTTTTGTATTTTTAGTAGAGACGGAATTTCACCATGTTGGCCAGGCTGGTCTCGAATTCCTGACCTCGAGTGATCGGCCCGCCTCAGCCTCCCAAAGTGCTGGGATTACAGGCGCGAACCACTGTGCCCGGCCCATGGTAGTATTAAATATAATGTATAATCGGTTATAATTTGTAAGAACAAATCATGTATAAACTTGGGTACTGTGGCTGCTTGAGTAATATTTCATTCTTAATAACTGTGATAGTGTGTCACAATGCCATAGTCGACTAGATACTATTATATAGTGTTCATGTGCATTTGGACTTCATTATTAGATTTAGAAGATGACTGAAGTTATTTTTAGAATGAGTTCAGTATTAATGTTCTGAGTTGGTACATATTTTAAACATTTTGTGATTTTACCACCTGATTAGCTCCTTAGAACATGTTTATACTATTTTATACTGCAGTTGCCTTAATAATTTACTTTCCTGAAAAATATTATTCCTTTATTGCTTTCTGTTTACTTTAACCTAGGTTATTCTTACTTAGAGCTGTTTTTTATTATACTACTCTTGCTTGTAACCTGTGACTAAGTTTTGCATACGTATTTAAGATCTTCATCAGAGGATTATAGACCTGCCAGACTCAGACCCCTTATTTTACTTCTCCAGCCTTGTTTTCTCCAGTCAGACTTTACTGTTCTAGAATGTTTTTTACTTGTGCTATACTGTTTTTCTGGAAAGCTTTTCTTCACATATTTCAACCTTTAATTTATACCTATCAGTTGTTCCCAGCCATTGCTCTTCTATACCATTCCTTTTCTTTACACGAAAGTTTTGCTGATTTCCCTAGCACCTAAGTTTTAAGAGACAGAGTCTCACTCTGCCACTCAGGCTGGAGTGCAGTGGCATGGTCATGGCTCACTGCAGCCTCAAGTTTCCTAGGCTCAAGCAATCCTCCTGAGTAGCTGGGAATACAGGTGCATGCCACCATGCCTGGCTAATTATTATCTTTTTTTTTGGTAGAGGTAGGGTTTCACCCTGTTGTCCAGGCTCGTCTTGAACTCCTGGCCTCAAGCAGGCCTCCCAGCTCAGCCTCCAAAAGTGCTAGGATTACAGATGTGAGGCACTGTGCCCAGCCCATTTTAAAATTTACCGTCTCGGTAATATATAACAAAAGAAAAATGAGGCTATCACCTAATCATGTTTTTGTTTTCTTGTTTTTTTCTGAACTCTCTGTTCATGTGCCTTTGTAAATTTAATCTAGTTCTGATTTTAGAATTTATGCAATTTTCTAGTATATTCTAAAGGATAAAAGATTAGTATTCTAAAGCAGGGATTGTGAATCCAAGCCCCACCAAGGGTTGGTGAAGGCAGTTTTGTTTGGAGAATGTAGTTAAAACCTGGAGTATGGAGCCAGAATGCTATGGTTTGAATCCCAGGTCTGGCACTTAACTGTGGCTGCTTTCCCACTACAACAGCATCACTGAGTAGTTATGACAGATTGTATGGTCTGCAGAGATTAAAATAATTCTCATTTGGCCCTTTGCAGAAAACGTTTACCAACTCCTGAACTAAATGTATGGAGGAGCCATTTATTTAGTTGGGAAGATTCAGATTGGGAATAGATTTGGAAATGGGGTGGGAAATAGGAATTCAGTTTTTCAGTTTTGGCTGAGCGTGATGGTTCACACTTATAATCCCAACACTTTGAGGGGCCAGAGTGAAAGGATCTCTTGAGTCCAGGAGTCTAAGATCAGCCTGTTCAACACAGTGAGACTCCATCTCTTAAAAAAACACAAAGAATTAGTTGGATGTGGTAGCATGTTTCTGTAATCCAAGCTACTTGACAGGCTGAGATGGAGGTTCCCTTGAGGCTGGGAGGATCCTTTGAGCCCAGGAAGTTGAGGGTGCAGTGAGCTGTGATTGTGCCACTGCACTCCAACCTGGGTGACAGAGCAAGACTTTTTTTTTTTTTGATACGGAGTTTCGTTCTTGTTGCCCAGACTGGATGGAGTGCAATGGCGCAACCTTGGCTCACCTCAACCTCCGCCTCTCGGGTTCAAGCAGTTCTCCTGCCTCAGCCTCCCAAGTAGCTGGGATTACAGGCATGCGCCACCATGCATGGCTAATTTTGTATTTTTAATAGAGATGGGGTTTCTCCTTGTTGGTCAGACTGGTCTCGGGATTTCTCCATGTTGGTCAGACTGGTCTTGAACCCCCCGACCTCATGTGATCCACCTGCCTCGGCCTCCCAAAGTGCTGAGGTTACAGGCGTCAGCCACTGCGCCTGGCCAAGACCCTGTCATAAAAAAATTTAGGTTTTGAACATGGTAGGTCTGAGTTGCTTATTAGACATCCATGTGTAATTACCTATAATAGATACCTGTAATAGTAATTAATAAGACTGAGCATTTTTCTGTGTTGTTTTCGTGAGTTCCTTTCAAGTCCTTTACTCATTTGCTAACTGGCTAAGTATCTTTCATAGTGAATTGTGACATTTATTTTAAAATTTCTGTGTTCGGCCTGGCACAGTGGTACTCCCAGCTACTCAGAAGGCTGAGCTGGCAGAGGGGATCACTGGAGTCCAGGAGTTCGAGAGCAGCCTAGGTGACACAGTGAGGCCCAGTCTCTAAAAAAATTTTTTAATTAGCCAGGTTTACTGGTGTGGGCCTGTATTCGCAGCTACTCAGGAGCTGAGGTGGGATGATCACTTCAGTCTATAAGCTGTGATCTTGCCACTGTACTCTAGCCTGTGTGACAGACCCTGTCTCTTTAAAAAAAAAAAAATTCTATATTTGTCTTGCTTCCCCAAGATTTAGACTTTGTGCAAAGAACTGTTCTGATTCTATAGGGTGTTTTATGTGTTATATTACTTAAGGGATTAGTAAAGAAACTATGAGAATAGGACACAATGAATTATAGGTTATAGTCTTTTATGAATTCTAGTTTTGTTGAACTTTTATACCATTTCTTTGAATTCAAATAATGAGCATATTGTTGTTTTCTTTTAAAATCAGCCCTGTGAAGTTAGCATGGGTTCCTTTTCCTAAACTTAATTTTATCTTTTTAATTTAATGGATAAAAGAAAATCAATGGAATAAAATTAATTTATCCTTTAAATTGATTTTATCTTTTTACTTTATTTTATTTTATTTTTATTATTATTATATTTTGAGATGGAGTCACGCTCTGTCGCCCAGGCTGAAGTGCAGTGGTGCAATCTCGGCTCACTGCAAGCTCCGCCTCCCAGGTTCACGCAGTTCTCCTGCCTCAGCCTCCCGAGTAGCTGGCACTACAGGCACCCACCCACATGCCCAGCTAATTTTTTGTATTTTTAAGTAGAGACAGGGTTTCACTGTGTTAGCCAGGGTGGTCTCAATTTCTGGACCTCGCGATCCGCCCACTTTGGCCTGCCGAAGTGCTGGGATTACAGGTGTGAACCACCGCGCCCGGCTACTGTTTTCTTAAACATAATCAATATGAGTCATACTAGGAATGTGCTATTCTATTGTTAGTTAGGGGCTTATGTACCCAGAAATTGCCTTACCTCATGAGTTACAGTATAGATGTGCTAAGATTTGCTTTCAAGAGCCAGTTTTTGTATAACTTAGGTGTCTTTTTTATTTTTACTTGATGAAAAGAAAAATGTAGAAGACTTAACTGGATAAAAGATAAAAACTTTTTATTAATATTTTTATCCTCTCAATATTTCGATAACTTTTGTTTCACTTTAGGTGAACTCCAGAAAGCCATTGACTTATTCACAGATGCCATCAAGCTGAATCCTCGCTTGGCCATTTTGTATGCCAAGAGGGCCAGGTGAGAACTCTAAACAGAAAAGCATCCCCTGGCGAATAATTTCTGCACATTTGTTTAAATAGAGTTGCTTCTGTGTTGATCCCAAAAGTTTTACTGAAATGAATACTTTTTAATAACACTTATTTTTCAGTGTCTTCGTCAAATTACAGAAGCCAAATGCTGCTATCCGAGACTGTGACAGAGCCATTGAGATAAATCCTGATTCAGCTCAGCCTTACAAGTGGCGAGGGAAAGCACACAGGTAAATAATTGAATTTAATTATTTTCAGAACTCTTTACATTTAAATCTGATGTTTTAAGATGCTTTGTTTAAACAAAAATACAGAAGTTCCTAATGACTTAATTTTCAAATTAGTATGTACTTAGTGTCAAGAAATGAGATAGCTTGTAGACAGCTGCTTAAAAGGCAAAAGAAAAAAAGGAAATTTTTTTAAAAAGGAAGTGAGAATATAGAAAGGAAGAAATAAAATAAAAATTCTTTTCATTTTTTTCATTCAAATGAAGCTACTTTTACCAGTTTTTGACTACATATGGCCAAATATAAGGTAAGGATTTTTCCTTAAAATTAATTCCAGGAAAAGAAAGAATGATCTTTTATCAGTGTCCTTACAAATTTTCTCTTACTTTCAGACTCTGTAAGTTAGCATTGAATTACCAATGTATTATAGAAGAAGGAGTATGCCAGCCTGAAACTACTTCAGTCACTGCTAGGCCACCTGAAAAATTAGGAAAAGGAAGGGGGGCATAAAGAGGGGAATTTAACCCAGATTAGTAATTATACCTTGCAGCAAAACTTACGAATATTTGTATCTTGGGGATGAAGCGTTCAGTGACTTTCACATGTTACATGGGTTGAAAGGTCTTATACCTCAAATGTGGATGGAAGTAAAGATGGATATGTTTAGGACAACTGTATTAGCTGACTCAGAGTAGCTCTAGTGGATTTTATGACGCATTAAAGATAAACATTAAAAGTTGAAATAAAATTTATTAATGCTGTGTCAGCACAGGAAAAGCGCATGCATTGCTGTTGATCCCTTTTGAAATCCCATTAGTCCAAGTTTTTCTTTCCCTTCTAATACAAGACAGCGTTGGCTCATCTTGTGCTTTGCTTGTCTCAGACTGAAAATAAGCCATTTCTGTGGGAAATCATGGTTCATTATAGTGGAAACTAAGATTTGATCACTATGCGTGTTCATTGCTTCTGGTATGTACTGTCATTTCAGTGAACAGCTAGAAAAAGACATTTTAAAAATCATGAATTTAAGGAAAAAATGCTTGAAATTATGAGTTTATACTGATATTTTCTATTAAAATTTAACATTAAATGTTTTGTTTTACCTTTTAGTTTGTATTTTTGACACTTAACGTAAAAATTTTTGTCCTAGTTTTACATTTACTTACTACAGTGCTATGATATACATAAAACTGTTTCAGAATTATAATACCTTAAAAACAGTATATGCCCTAAGTAAAGTTTGAAGGTTTTTTTGGAAGTTTTTGTTTTGCTTTGTCTTTTGTTTTTAGACAGAGTCTCACTCTGTCACCCAGGCTGGAGTGCAGTGGTGCGATCTTGGCTCACTGCAACTTTCGCCTCCCAGGTTCAAGTGATTCTCCTGCCTCAGCCAGCCTCCTGAGTAGCTGGGATTACTTACAGTCATGCCCCACCATGCCCAGCTAATGTTTTGTATTTTTGGTAGAAAGGGGGTTTAGCCCATTGGCCAGGATATTCTCAAACTCCTGGCCTCAAGTGATCTGCCCTCCTTTCCCTCCCAAAACATTAGGATTACAGGCATGACCCAAGGATGTTCTTATTCTTAGAATATATATCCCACTTGAAATATACAGTCAAGATAACGGTATGAAAAGTTACTTGAGGCCGGGCGCGGTGGCTCAAGCCTGTAATCCCAGCACTTTGGGAGGCCGAGGCGGGCGGATCACAAGGTCAGGAGATCGAGACCACAGTGAAACCCCGTCTCTACTAAAAATACAAAAAATTAGCTGGGCGCGGTGGCGGGCGCCTGTAGTCCTAGCTACTCAGGAGGCTGAGGCAGGAGAATGGCGTGAACCCAGGAGGCGGAGCTTGCAGTGAGCCGAGATCGCGCCACTGCACTCCAGCCTGGGCAACAGCGTGAGACTCCGTCTCAAAAAAAAAAAAAAAAAAAAAAAAAAAAAAAAGTTGAATTTGTTTTTTCTGTGTAGCTTATGTTGTTAATAAAATACACAGTTTTTTGTTTTTTGTTTTGAGGAGTTTTGCTCTTTCACCCTGGCTGGAGTAAAGTGGTGCAATCTCGGCTCATTGCACCCCCTTCACCCCGCCCCGGGCTCAAGCGGTTCTCCTGCCTCAGCCTCGCTAGTAGCTGGGATTACAGGTGTGCACTACCATGTCTGGCAAATTTTTTATTTTAGAGATGGGGTTTTGCCACGTTGGCCAGGCTGGTCTTGAACTCCTGACCTCAGGTGATTCACCAGCCTCAGCCTCCCAGAGTGCTAGGATAACAGGCATGAGCCATTGCGCCTAGCCATAGCTTATTTCTGTTTTTTTTTTTTTTGAGATGGAGTCTTCCTCTGTCACCCAGGATAGAGTGCAGTGGTGTGATCTTGGCTCATTGCAAGCTCCGCCTCCCGGGTTCATGCCATTCTCCTGCCTCAGCCTTCCGAGTAGCGAGGACTACAGGTGTCTGCCACCACGGCTGGCTAATTTTTTGTATTTTTAGTAGAGACAAGGTTTCACCATGTTAGCCAGGATGGTCTTGATCTCCTGACCTCACGATCTGTCCGCCTCAGCTTCCCAAAGTGCTGGGATTACAGACATGAGCCACCGCACCCAGCCACACAGCTTATTTGTTTGTATTGAGGTTTAGGATTTGCTTTATTTCCATTTTTCTGATTTTATTTTTTGAGTATGTAAAGCATTTAAATGTTTGAAGAGTTACACCTGAGTTAAAAGGTATACCCAGAGAATTGTAAATTTCCGTTGCTGTCTCCTGTACCCCATTCTCACCTACCCCCACCAATCTGTAGTTTCTGGCTTACCTGTTCTGTGTTTTTCATAAAGCCTGTACACGTGTATTATTTTCTCTTCTGTCTTACATAGAAGGTAGCTAAAAGCTAACACATTATGTTAGTCCTGGTTTGGGTGAGTTGAAAGTTACTGCTCTATATACTTTTTAGAAAATTTTATGATACTCTGAATTAAGAAAAATTTTGTTTTTTAGCTTTTAGTAGGAGATCAGCTTTAAATAGAGGAAATTTAAATGTTTTTATAGAGTTAACTAAAGTGGGATATAGTAACTGAATTGGTTGGTGAAAGTTTATAGTTAATATTTAACTTAAGCCTGTTTTAGAACAATCTTTTTTTTTTTTTTTTAAGGAAAAAAAGATACCATGCCACATAGGTGAATATGTATAAAAGGCTCCTAAAATGAGTGTAAATCTGTTTCAGACTTCTAGGCCACTGGGAAGAAGCAGCCCATGATCTTGCCCTTGCCTGTAAATTGGATTATGATGAAGATGCTAGTGCAATGCTGAAAGAAGTTCAACCTAGGGTATGTTAAAGTAGAGAAAGGAAAGTCATTAGTTTAATACTCCATCGCTCGAGTGCTTAGCCCCTGACAGCTGTAATTCATCTGAAAAATAGGCAAAGAAACTATCGGAAGATATAATCTGTAATTGCTGAAGTTTGTGCTCAACTCTGGAGATCTCATTAGGTTTTCATGCTTTCATTTCTCATGCATTATTAGAGCAAACTCTGTTACTTTGGAAGCTTGCAGTGGAATTATAACCAGAAAATTAGAAAAGAGGGTATCAGGTTTACAACAAGGAAACAAATAGAAAATCTATAATTAGCATTACCCAAGATTGAATCTGATGTGTCCTTAGATATCATAGGTGTATACAGCCACTTTATAAAGCAAGAAGCCTTGTGGAAGTTAAGAAGTTTCAGTCTTCCTGCCGGGCGCAGTGCCTCACGCCTGTAATCCCAACACTTTGGGAGGCCAAGGCGGGTGGATCATGAGGTCAGAAGTTCAAGACCAGCCTGGCCAACATAGTGAAACCCTGTGTCTCCTAAACACAAAAAATTAGCTGGGTGTGGTGGCACGAGCCTGTAATCCCAGCTACTTGGGAGGCTGAGGCAGGAGAATCACTTGAACCTGGGAGGTGGAAGGTTGCAGTGAGCTAAGATCAGGCCACTGCACTCCAGCCTGGGTGACAGAGCGAAGCTGTCTTAATAAAACAAAGAATTTTCAATCTTTAAAAAATAATAATATTGAATCCCAAAGGTAGAACATTCCAGCTTTTAAGGATGATTTTTCTCTGAAATTGTTGGTTAAGATAATATTAATGTGTTTACATGGTAAATCTTTCATTCTGTGGGAAGTTCAACTGTCAGGAATTTACTCTGAGATTTTAAGATAGTGGAAATTGTATTGAATTTAATTATTTACTGCCAGAGAGTTCATTTGGTTTTCTGTTTTCTTCTTAAAATAGGGCAAAGTTGTAACTTTGTCAGCAAAGTATAAACAAGCTAAAGTGACAGTTGAATATGAATCTCTTAAATTTACTTTATTCTCTGAGGAAATAACAGATCCAGAGCATTTATTTGATACTACTAACTAGTGTCTGGTACACATATTTACATTTTCCCCTCTTAATCCCTATAGCAATTTGATAAGACTAAATATTTCTTCCTCTCCTATTTTATGGATACAGAAGCTTAAATATACTGTGACATATACTTGGTGTATGTGTTCCCAGTTTTTGCCTTCCCAGGTTGACATCCGTAATGATACTCTTTCCACTGATCTCAGCTGTCCTTCTGAAACCTAAACACTGTATCTGGTAGAAACTAGCAGGCAAGAATTGTCATGCACTTAGAAACCTATTTGTTAATCTTTGAGCTTAATTGTTTGAGATTGTAACATTTCTAACTTCAAATCCCAGGCCCCTTTACTCTGTTTTACAGTGCCTCGTGCAGTTGAGGTTGGTTTTGTTAAAGCCTGAGCTTGTGTTAGGTCTTTTTCTACAAGACAAATCTGTCATTTTTCTGAACTGCATGTTGAATTAAACATCTCTCCACAAAAAATATTTGTGTTGATGTTATTCAGCTTTTGGAGCAGGCTTATTTTGCTATGGCTCTTTTTTCTAGGCACAGAAAATTGCGGAACATCGGAGAAAGTATGAGCGAAAACGTGAAGAGCGAGAGATCAAAGAAAGAATAGAACGAGTTAAAAAGGCTCGAGAAGAGCATGAGAGAGCCCAGAGGGTAAATTTCCTATAGCAAAGCCATGAAAGGAAAATACAGCAAATTATATAGAGGTTTTAGGACACTAAAATTCTAATTGCTGGCTCTTTTATTTAATGCTGGCTACAGTTCTATAGAGTAATGATATTATGTATAAGGAGTCTCCTTTCACTGTGTCTAATTTTGGGGGCATTTTTAGTCTTTTTTTGTTTTGTTTTGTTTTGTTTTGAGACGGAGTCTCGCTCTGTCGCCCAGGCTGGAGTGCAGTGGCGCGATCTCGGCTCACTGCAAGCTCCGCCTCCTGGGTTTACGCCATTCTCCTGCCTCAGCCTCCTGAGTAGCTGGGACTACAGGCGCCCGCCACCGCGCCCGGCTAATTTTTTGTATTTTTAGTAGAGACGGGGTTTCACTGTGGTCTCGATCTCCTGACCTTGTGATCCGCCCGCCTCGGCCTCCCAAAGTGCTGGGATTACAGGCGTGAGCCACCGCGCCCGGCCTATTTTTAGTCTTAAATTCTTCAGTGAGCTTTTATTTCACCATTTTATATTCTTGTTTGTGTTTTTATAAAATCAGGAGTTTTTCCAGGTCAGGTAATTGAAACGTGGCAGTATTATTGTTTGATCTTTTGAGGATGCTTGGCCAGATTAATTCAATTTATGATTCCTCCTCTCTTCCAACAGTGGATGCGTTGCTATTTACAATTGATTCTAGCAGGGTAAGGTGGCAAGTGCCTGTAGTCCCAGCTGTTTGGGAGGCTGAGGTGGGAGGTTCACTTGAGCCCAGGAGTTCGAGACTAGCCTGGGCAACATCGTGTGATGCTGTCTCTTTAAAAAATAACAATAATTCATCTACTCATTTCTAACGTTGAATGAAGGAACATAAGGCTGTATTATATAACTCATTTCTAATTTTTTGTCCATTTAATATTAAGCATCAATACTTGATTTTAAGGTTATAGTTTATAATCTGTAAAAGTAATTTATCTCCTTGATATTTAAAAGCAATATATCTCCTTGATAATTTTATAACTACATGTGAGGGAAATTTATTTTTCATTCATTTTCTTTTAAAAAGCAGCAAAAACAAATCAATAAATCTACATTTGTATTATGTAGGGAGAGTATGGAAAAGATGTACCTAGGAAACAAAAGTCATGGTAGTCTTGGTAATCTAGCCACGTCCTTCCCTGTAGGTGTTTTAAAACCAGGATGAATTTAGAGTTTTCATATTAATACTGTAAATTGTTTTCCAGGTTTGTTTCCAGAGTAGAAGTAAAACACTTGAAATTATTACAGAGAATAATGCCCACTGAGAATCCAGTTGGAAAAAATGTTGGAAGGGGGTATGGGGTATATCCTTTAGTTCAGTATTGCCATCTACTAGGTTATTTTACAATTTTTTCATGGTCTTGCATGGACAAGTTGAATGGACAGCACTTATTTCTTCTTTTATTATATAATTTATTTCCTTTTGTGTCAAAGGAGGAAGAAGCCAGACGACAGTCAGGAGCTCAGTATGGCTCTTTTCCAGGTATATTTAAAGAAAAGTTGAAATTTGTTCTATTATACAGTGATATTCTAATATAATACTCAATATTTATTATAACGTGATGTTCTAATTTTGTTCTCTTATACAGTGATATTCATGAAGAACTTAGGTAAAAGAAGTGATGGAATTATTAGGCATAAAAATGATGTTTTGAGTCCAGTGTAAAAATAGCATATTATTATTTTTCTTTCAAATGTGATCAGAAATTGCTAGTGAGGCAAATCTTTGAATACCAGAGAACAGGACTAACACGGAGATAGAAGAGATGGAAAAGGCACGCAGAAGATTTATTGAGTACTTCCTGATTACGACAGTGTGGAATTTATATAAAGACTAGGACAAGACTTAATTTTTTGTTTTTTAAACAGCTGTCTCCAGTTGTTCAATGGTAACTAGCTTTCTCTTAAGGAAAGTTTTTAGAGGCTATTTATGCTTATATGTCACTGGTTAGAACTTAGCTGCATGATCTGAGACTAGAAAATCTAGTGCACAGCAACAGAATTCAAACCTAGAACAAATACTGAGGATGACCTGATGTTTGAAGAAAAAGCAAGAAATTAAATTTAGCTCATAGTTTACTTCCTATTTAAAATATAAATAATCTTATTGTCAGATACCTTTGTTTTGGAAAGTGACTGCTAATGTTGGGCTAGTACTAGAGATAATTTTCTGTTATGTACATTTTATTTAGATTGACAAGCCTTGGGTCAGTAATTGTGTTATGGGTAGGCACTAATTTTTCAAAGCATTGGGGTAAGTAGGGACAGCAAGAGAAGCTAGAAGTTGTTTTATGGTCCCCTTAGATTTCTTCATCTGTGGTTGTTAGTTATTAATGGCCATGTTTTAATTACTGTTGAGGCAGGTAGAAATGACTTTATCATGTGTTTCCTTCTTTAAAACGGCTTTACTTACAGTGACCCTTTGTAGAATACATTGTTATCTTTCTCTATATTATTAATTATAATTTTAGAGTATCTCCAGTAGACATACAGGTTTGTGATATTGAAGAACAGAGTAGATTATTTGGGTTTATAATCTAACAAATTATAATGGGAGGATAAAATCCTTTTTGCTGGAGCATTATTCTCTGTAAAGAAGCACCAGGATTTCTTGTTAAAAATGCAGGTTTCCAGTTTAACTTTCAGATAATTTTTATTTTATTGGAGATGGAAATGAAAAATCAACAGATAAACAAGCCTTTAAAGTAGTCCTTAACTGAAGGAAGATCTGTGCTAGATGAGTATAATTGAAACAAAAACCTAAACTCATATGAATCAATTTTAAATTGAAACAGACAAATATGCAAGAATGGAAAGTTGAAAGATGATCAAAATGACTATAATCTAAGGAACTGTTAGATGACTCTTTGCTTTTAAGGTGAAATTAGTCTTTTTTTTAACAGTGTTATTACTAGAAAACAGTTGCTGAGCACAGTGGCTCACACTGGTAATCCCAGCATTTTGGGAGGTTGAAGCAGGCAGATCACCTGGGGTCAGGAGTTCGAGAGTGGCCCGGCCAACGTGATGAAACCCCGTCTCTACTAAAAATACAAAACTTAGGTGTAGTGGTGCGTGCCTGTAGTCTCATCTACTTGGGAGACTGAGGCAGGAGAATTGCTTAAACCCGGGAGGCAGAGGTTGCAGTCAGCCAAGATGGCACCAGTGCACTGTAGCCTGGGTGACAGAACAGGACTCTGTCTTAAGACAAACAAAAATAAAAAACTGTTATTACTAGAAAAATGCTGATCCAGGAGGTAGCAAAGTGAGATTTACAGCCTTGTTTTTGTTTTTTTTTTTTTTTTGAGACGGAGTCTCGCTCTGTCGCCCGGGCTGGAGTGCAGTGGTCGGATCTCAGCTCACTGCAAGCTCCGCCTCCCGGGTTTACGCCATTCTCCTGCCTCAGCCTCCCGAATAGCTGGGACTACAGGTGCCCGCCACCTCGCCCGGCTAGTTTTTTGTATTTTTTTTAGTAGAGACGGGGTTTCACCGTGTTAGCCAGGATGGTCTCGATCTCCTGACCTCGTGATCCGCCTGCCTCGGCCTCCCAGAGTGCTGGGATTACAGGCTTGAGCCACCGCGCCCGGCCCACAGCCTTGTTTTTTAAGAGATAATTAGAAGCTATAACTTGTGTCTTGTGTCAGTCTGATTAGAATTTTCAGACTCTTCAGACTACTTCGTGCTTAGTGGCACCCTTATTCGTTGAACCTGTGCTTTTTGTGGATGAAGTACTGTGACAGAATATTTGGGAGTATGATTAGTGTCTCTTCATTTTTTATTACAGGTGGCTTTCCTGGGGGAATGCCTGGTAGTTTTCCCGGAGGAATGCCTGGAATGGGAGGGGCCATGCCTGGAATGGCTGGAATGCCTGGACTCAATGAAATTCTTAGTGATCCAGAGGTTCTTGCAGCCATGCAGGTAAGACTTGGAAGAACTTTGGACTTTGTATCATTAAGGCAATTATTTCATAATTCTGTGTGGAGACAAAGGTTACTCTTGTAGCTATTTTTTATTTATCACAGTTATCAAATAGCTAATTATGCAGGAGTGACATTTATGTTCTTTATGCAGAGTGAGTAAATTAAATTTTTAAAACTAGGAAATACTTAGTAATGATTGGCAATTATATCCAGTTGTCCTTTTCTTTGTATCACAATTGTGCTTTTTTCATCATATAGTTCAAATGACATAATTCAGCTTGATTTTGATACTTCAAGCACTTGTCTAAACGCCATTTAACTATGACCAAATTATAGGTCTAAATAAGAGATGGAATTTAGGATAATAAACTTATTGACCCAGTAGGATACTTTTTAAATACTAACAAACCCTTTGTTTTCAGGATCCAGAAGTTATGGTGGCCTTCCAGGATGTGGCTCAGAACCCAGCAAATATGTCAAAATACCAGAGCAACCCAAAGGTTATGAATCTCATCAGTAAATTGTCAGCCAAATTTGGAGGTCAAGCGTAATGCCCTTCTGATAAATAAAGCCCTTGCTGAAGGAAAAGCAACCTAGATCACCTTATGGATGTCGCAATAATACAAACCAGTGTACCTCTGACCTTCTCATCAAGAGAGCTGGGGTGCTTTGAAGATAATCCCTACCCCTCTCCCCCAAATTCAGCTGAAGCATTTTACAGTGGTTTGCCATTAGGGTATTCATTCAGATAATGTTTTCCTACTAGGAATTACAAACTTTAAACACTTTTTAAATATTCAAAATATTTAAAACAAATTTAAAGGGTCTGTTAATTCTTATATTTTTCTTTACTGATCATTTTGGATTTTTTTTCTTTGAATTGGGCAGGGAAGATATGTATGGAAGATTATTGCTCTAATTTGAGTGAAATAAAAGTTACTAGTGCGAGGCAAACATAACTCATTTGAGGATAAAATTTGTGTTAGATATGTGGTTCCTGATGCATTTTGACTTGTCTTTTTAAATGCTTTATCTTTTTCTTTAAAGATTTATTTCAATAAAACTAATTGGGACCACCCGTATTTCAGTAGGACCTGGGTAGGGATTGGAAGTACTTAGCAGGGCAGCAGCAGTCTTGCTGTGTTTTATATAACATGCATCCTTGGGCAGGTTGCCCTTAAATCTTACACTGTGGTGAAGGGATGATTTTTTTTGTAATGCTGCAGTAGAGTTGGAGTTCTCTTCTTGTCCAGTATATCTAATAAGTGTTTCATATTATTTCCACATAAGGGAAATAAGGGAGTACTTTTCTTTTTATATTTTTACGCTTAAAATTCTCTTTCCTAGTCAAAAATTGCCCAACTCTGTGTTTGTTTTCTGCTTGTTAGGTTTTTCTCCCTTACTTTTCTTGGGCTAAAGACAGGCTTTTTCCACCAGCATCATCACTGCTATCATCATTAACAGCATAACTATACAAGCATATTTAATGCTGAGTTTAATTTAATATGTAATACATATGGTAATTGTAGGGTAATACCCACAACAACTGTAGTTTCTTACTTGGCCAAGAGAATGCTTATTTAAGTGTTAGACTTCCGTTCTGGCAAAATCTTGCCATATCAGAAGACATTGGAAAGAGGGATTCCCTTTGGTGTTTGGTCTTCTACTTAGAAAATACTTATTGCAGTTAGAGTTTATCTTGTAGTATTCATCTTTATATTCTGAAGATAATATGGTTTGAATTAAGTTGATATACACAGAGGGGAACCAATTTTTTTGATCCAATGTGAATTATAAATGAGATAATCCACAGTTATTCATTGTGGAGTTGTTGAGACTATGAAAGACTCATTGTCTTTGTATTCAGCTCTTAAATAGTGTAACCATACCCCCACCTCTGCTTGCTTTCTTTCCCTCCCCTCCGATGATAAAGAAAATGATAAATTTTCTGTTGTGCATTCAATTCTTATTTTAAATAAGACTAAGTATAGGCATTGTACCTGACATTGCTACGTTTCTACCAGTGTTTCAATTTAAAGTGCTAGTGTTTAAAAACATTTTCAAGGGATAAGACCTTCTGTATTTTGCTTATTTGAAGAATCAGTGGTAGGAGCAGTGAAGTAAATTCTATGGAGTACATTTCTAAAATCATAAATAAGTTTATTCAGGTTCTAACCCTTTGCTGTACACAAGCAGACAGAAATGCATCTGTTACATAAATGAGAAAAAGCTATTATGCTGATGGAGCATGCTGCTTAAATCCTTTAAAAACACTCACCATATAAACTTGGATTTGAGGTTGTGTGTTCTTTTTCTTAACGTGTAGAGTTCTCCTTTCTCAAAATTGCCAGTGCGTACTTGGCTTCACTGAAGAACAGTTTCTTCTGGATTCCTTATTTGATTTATTTAACCTAATTATATTCTAATATTGCAAATATTACCATAAGTGGGTAAAAGTAAAATTACTCTTCTGAAAATGTGTCCTGTGCTTTTAGATTTTTAAATTCCATAATATACATTCTTAATTTTCAACTCAATATTCTAAACTAGAAATGTTTTCTTGTACTAATGATGCTATCAGAAGGAAGTTTTTTTCTGCTTAAAAATATAGTTATGTTTCTAGCTATGTTAAAAAATACGGTTTCAAACTGGATTTTGGGCAGGTGCGGTGGCTCACGCCTGTAATACCAACACTTTGGGAGGCCGAGGCAGGCAGATCAGGAGTTTGAGACCAGCCTGGCCAACATGGCGAAATCCTGTCTCTACTAAAAAATACAAAAATTGCTGGGTGTGGTGGCTCACTCCTGTAATCCCAGCACTTTGGGAGGCCAAGGTGGGCAGATCACGAGGTCAAGAGATCAAGACCATCCTGGCCAATATGGTGAAACCCTGTCTCTACTAAAAAATACAAAAAAAACTAGCCAGGCGTGGTGGTGGGCGCCTGTAGTCCCAGCTTCTTGGGAGGCTGAGGCAGGAGAAGGGCATGAACCCAGGAAGCAGAGCTTGCAGTGAGCCGAGATTGTGCCACTGCACTCCAGCCTGGGTGACATAGCAAGACTCTGTCTCAAAAAAAAAAAAAAAAAAACACAAAATTTAGCCAGGCATGGTGTTGGGCACCTGTAATCCCAGCTACTCGGGAGGCTGAGGCAGGAGAATCACTTGAACCTGGGAGGCAGAGGTTGCAGTGAGCTGAGATCGTAAAACACTGCCTCAAAAAACAAAAACTAGATATTAATTCCCCCACCCCCCGCCCCTGCCTTTTTGTAGCATATGTTCTATTTATGTCTCTGGTACTCAAGTTATTTACTAGGTATATTAGGCTGCAGACTATTAAGTGCTGCAAACAAGAACCCCTAAAAAACAGGTACTTTATTTTGAGTAGCTGTTCAGAGGCAGGCATTCTGCCATACATAGAAGGTAGCTTCCATTTCTAGGTCCAAAGTTGCTTGCTCTGGTGCTCATCCTCCAATTGAGGAAATAGGAGAAGGGGGGTCTGGGAAACATGCTGAGATACTGAAGCTAATATATGAAGTTAACATTTTATTACTTCTAATATCCCATTGGTCAGTTTGTGTGTTGAGGCTATGTTTAGCTGCAGCGAAAGCCAGTTTGTCATCCATAACTGTGTGGTCACGTGCTCAAGAAAAAACTTACGTAGAAACAGGAAAGACTTGGGGTGACACCTAGCAGTCTGCCATACTAGGAAATACTAGTATGATAAGATAAAGGAGAAACAATTTCAGAGATTTGCTCATGACTAAAATGAATGCATTTTGAGTAGGCACAGGTAAGTAGTGTTTGTGCCAAACCCTGTTAACCGTTTGCAAGTATTGGATCAATTCTGATAATGACCATAAGGGTAGATACTGTTAGCACCACTTTACAATTTTATAGATAAGGAAACTGAAGCACTTAATAAGTAAATTGCCCAGGATAACACAGCTGATTATTTGTAAAGCTGAAATTCTTGAATACAGAGGTTTGTGGCTTCAAAGGGCTTCCTCCCAAACTCTATACTGTGCTGCCTGCGTACAAGGTTGATTCCTGCAGAATTGTTTAAGGAACTGAAAACAACTAAAATGTACATTTGAATAAGGTTGGTTAAATAAGGAATGTCACACACTTGATGTGCTGATGTATACATCCAGGGGGTTTCTTCCTAATAGTAAGGGACACAGCATAATTGAAGTACATGACAAGCCCCCAAATAAGGGCAAGAATAAGTAAAAGAATTACAGCACAGTAATTCTAAAAAGGTCATTATGTGCCAGTATTTACAACCAGTATATAATGTACTTAATAGAGCTCATGCAGTTTGGGGAGGAAAATAGCCTAAGGTAAATAGGCAACAACAGTGAATAACTGTTGAGCTTTAAAGAGCAAATGTAAATAGTATGCCTGTCAAGTTGGCAGTTTTTCCGTGAGACCTTTTGTATAGTGCTGGTGGAAGTGGAAGTTTATGGTTTTCTATAAAGTTGTTTAGCAGTAAACTAAAAATTATGTTTGGTGAAATCCTGATTTTAAAATTACGGCTCTAAGAAGCCAGGAGGTAAGTAGAACTAATAGAAATGTCTATGGTGCTCTGAAAATCTAGGACTCTTATACATAATTAAGTAGTTCACTCACACACATCACTGGGACATTTTTAGATTGCAGGATAAGTAACCTGACCATACTTAAGCCAGTGTAAAAGCAACATACATGAAATGGCAAGTACTAGCTAGGTTCCTTTAATTCTTATAGCATGGGTGTTTACAGAATGGCCCCAAATTTTTTATATACTTTATGTAGTGTCAAGGGATATGATGCTTGTATAATTCACAGGACCCTCTTTAAGGAAAAGAATGTAATTATGAACAACAAATTGGACACACAAGTGGATATTTGTTTAGAATGAAAAAAGCAGCCAAAAATTACAGTCCTTAGGTTTTTTGAAACAATCTTTCTCTGTCGCCCACACTGGAGTGCTGTGATGCGATCACAGCTCACTACAGCCCTGACCTGGGCTCAAGCAATCCTCCTACCTCAGCCTCCCAAGTAAATGTGACTGCAGGCATGCACCACCATGACCATCTGTTTTTGTTTTTAACAGCAATGAGGTCTTAACTTTGTTGTCCAGGCTGGTCTGGAACTCCTGGTTTCAAATAATCCTCCTGCCTTGGCCTCCCAAAGTACTGGGATTACAGACGTGAGCCACTGTGCTCAACTAAGTTATAATTTTTTAGAATTATGTCTCAGCTGGGCACAGTGGCTCATGCCTGTAATCCCAACACTTTGGGAGGCCAAGGCAGGGCGGATCACTTGAGGTCAGGAGTTCGAGACCAGCCTGGCGAACATGGTGAAACCCCGTCTCTACAAAAAAATACAAAAATTAGCTGGGGGTGGTGGTGCATGCCTATAGTCACAGCTACTTGGGAGGCAGAGGTTTCAGTGAGCTGAAGTTGCGCCACTGCACTCCAGCCTGGGCGACAAGAGCGAAACTGTCTCAAAAAAAAAAACATATATATATGAATAAAATTATGCCTCAAACGTCACAACTTCATAGTTCCATTTAATAACTGAGGTAGCTATGCAATGTCTACATTTTTCAGTGCATACTCTGATTATGTGAAAATGACACTGACTGGGTGCAGTGGCTCATACCTGTAATTCCAGCACTATGGGAGGCTGAGATGCATGGATCACCTGAGGTCAGGAGTTCGAGACCAGCCTGGCCAACATGGTGAAACCCTTTCTCTACTAAAAATACAAAAATGAGCCAGGTATGGGGGCGTGCATCTGTAGTCCCAGCTACTTGGGAGGCTGAGGCAGGAGAATCACTTGAACCCGGGAGATGGAGGCTAAGGTGAGTCGAGGTCACGTCACTGCACTCCAGCGTGGACGACAGAGGGATACTCTGTCTCAAAAAAAAAAAAAAAAAGTGACTACTGTTCTCAGTATGTCAGTCTTTAGTTGATCAGGCCGGGGGTGATGGCTCATACCTGTAATCCCAGCACTTTGGGAGGCCGAGGCGGGCAGATCACGAGGTCAAGAAATTGAGACCATCCTGACCAACATGATGAAACCTCGTCTCTACTAAAAATACAAAAATTAGCTGGGCGTGGTAGCGCGTGCCTATAATCCCGGCTACTCGGGAGGCTGAGGTAGGAAAATCACTTGAACCCCGGAGGTGGTGGTTGCAGTGAGCCGAGATTGCGCCATTGCACTCCTTCCTGGGCCACAAGAGTGAAACTCCATCTCAAAAAAAAAAAAGTTGCAAGGCCCAGTACAGTGGCTCATGCCTGTAATAGCAGCACTTTGGGTGGCTGAGGCAGGTGGATCACTTGAGCCCAGGAGTTCGAGATGGGAAACCCTGTCTCAGGTTTAAAAAAAAAAACAAACTGATCAAAATGTGTTTGGTAGCTAAGATATAAAAACGTCAAAACGAAGTATTAATGTTTTCATAACTATGATGCATAATCTAGTGTATTCTTGACAGCAAGCTCCCAATTTGATCAGGAGTCAGTGAGAACTGAGTTCTCAAGTTTTACAACCAACCAGTTTCTGGCTACGTTCCCGTGCCAAAATCCCTCTTTTTTTTTTTTTTTTGTTTGTTTTAGGAGTCTTGCTTTGTCCCAGGCTGGAGTGCCGTGGCGCAGTCTTGGCTCACTGCAACCTTTGCCTCCTGGGTTCAAGCGATTCTCCTGCCTCAGCCTCCCTAGTAGCTGCAGTTTCTACTTTGTAATTTCTACAAGGCACGTGCCACCATGTCCGGCTAATTTTTTCTATATTTAATAGAGACAAGGTTTTGCCATATGGGCCAGGCTGGTCTCAAACTTCTGACCTCAAGTGATCTGCCCGCCACAGCCTCCCAAAGTGCTAGGATTACAGGCCTGAGCCGCTGCGCCCAGCCCCAAATCATCTTCGCTTCACTTTTGGTCCTGCACGTTCACGTCATGATTCTATGGCGTGATGGGAATTTTCCTGGAAGCAGTATCTTCTGGAAATTTTGTGAAAACGGCCGAGTTAAACTTTGTTAGGACCCTCTCCTAGGGATTAAGTGTGACGTTGGGCATAAAACACTAACCCTGGCATGTAGTCAGCACTCAGGAGTTATCACAAGGGTATTCTAAAAGGAAACATGGTACAGACAAGTGGTGATGGTGTCTCATGAAAGAGTCCCTGAGGAGCATCCTGAAGCAGAATCTCACAGTATGACAGGTTAAAGCTGAATGTGGCTTCTTTAGTGCTATGTAATTTTGTTACTCACTTTGCAACATGGAAAAAAATTTTTTTCCTTCAGTATTTTATGAAGTACTGCTACATAAACTGGCTTTCATAATCTTTACAGCAAACGGGGATTGTTGGTACTAGTACATTGTCATTTCACAAAGTTGGAAACCCAAGAGGTTAAACGACTTCCATAGTTGCCAACTAGGGGGAGGCTCCCACTCGCGTCTGGTATCTTGGTCTCCTGAGCTCAATATCTCTTCCTACCACACTCAAGGGTTTTTCGGGAGGGAGAAGTTTCCAAGTCCACAATTAAGCTGTTTTCCTCTTGGCCAAAATGTGACTCAGAATAGAAAAGAGCTCAGGCGCAGAGAAACAAGGAGACTGGAGTCTCATTGAGTTTCCCCATCTTTGTCACCAGAGTAAAAGAGGGCCATTAAGATTTCTGAGATGGAGGGACTGGTCAGGGCCCGGGAACACGAGAGAACGTCTTGAGACCCGGGAGCTGGGAGCCGGGTACCTGGTATCAGGCCGCCCTGCGCCTTGGAGCCCGGCCCGCGCGAACACCTCGCTGTCCCGCCCCGCGCCCACAGGGGCCAATCAGCACTCAGGGGCGTTCTTAGGCCCTCGTTCCCACCCCGCGACCCGGAAGTGGTTCTAAGGCAGGCGGGCGGGTTTGAGAGGGTGGAGCTTGCGACTTTCACGCCCCAGGCTCCGGCGCTCCTTTCCTAACTCCACTGGCTGCGGCATCTGTGGGAAAAGTGTGGCTGGGTCTTCGAGGAGCCGCACCAATGGCCTCTGTGTTGTCCTACGAAAGCCTAGTCCACGCCGTGGCCGGAGCCGTGGTGAGACGGGGTCTTCACGCCCGGGCCTTAACTGGTTGTAAGGCTTCTCGGCGGCCAGTCTCGGGATATGCCTGGGGGATGGGTCTGAGAGGGAGGTAGTGTGGGTTGGGGTCCTCTGTCGTGACTGTGGGGCAGAGAGGAATGGGCCATAGGCGGAAAGTTGTTGGAGGAATTCGGGCTAAGGGCCGAGACTCCGCCACGTCCTGGTCTCCTAGAGACTGTGGGGTAGAGAGCCGTGGTCACACGTGCACAATCAGGGTCTACATCTTTGCCTTGGGAAATTTAAGATCAGTCCACCACCGCACACTCACACACTTTGCTTCACTGACCCGGAGGAGAACGTAGGTGTGAAGCCGTGTTGCTTAGTCACATGCTTCCCTACAGCCTGTCTTCACGCTTGCCGCGGGCAAGTGGCAATACCTAGTAGGATAGCTCTGGGCAGCATTATTGGCAAGAGAAGATAGTTGTTTTTTTTTTCTTTCTTTCCCCGGACAGGGTCTCGCTCTGTTGCCCAGGCTGGAGTGCAGTGGCACGATCACGGCTCACTGCAGCCTGGATCTCCCGGGCTCCAGCGATACGCCCACCTCAGCCTCCTGAGTAGCTGGGACTACAGGTGTGAGCCACCACACTCGGCTACATTTTTTTTTTTTTTTTTTTGGGTCTGGCAATGTTGCCCAGGCTGGTCGCGAATTCCTGGCCTCAAACGAATCTCTCTTTGGCGTCCCAAAGTGCTGGCATGAGCCATTGTGCCTGGCTTTTTTTTGTTTCTTTCTAAATCAAGATCTGGGTTCCTGTCTACCACGAGTGTGGTTTGTTATGAGGTATACGCTTGATTCTTGGGCTTCTGGCGTCTAGGTTCCACTTGACACTTCCCCTCTCCCCGCTTTTCCTTAAAACTTTCCACTTGTGGCTTGGGTGACTCCTCTTGTGGTTGTTTTATCTCTTTGACTGCCTTTTCTCATATCCTTCACCAGTTAGCATACACCTTTAGCTGTTAAAATCACTGTGACTTCAGAGGAACATCACTGAATCCTCTGTTTAGCCTCCAGAAACTTCACTGAGAGCTCATGTTCTGGCCGGGCGCGGTGGCTCACGCCTGTAGTCCCAGCACTTTGGGAGGCCGAGGCGGGCGGATCACGAGGTCAGGAGATCGAGACCATCCTGGCTAACACGGTGAAACCCCGTCTCTACTAAAAATGCAAAAAATTAGCCGGGCGAGGCGGCGGGCGCCTGTAGTCCCAGCTACTCGGGAGGCTGAGGCAGGAGAATGGCGTAAACCCGGGAGGCGGAGCTTGCAGTGAGCCGAGATCGCGCCATTGCACTCCAGCCTGGGCGACAGAGCGAGACTCTGTCTCAAAAAAAAAAAAAAAAAAAAAAAAGAGAGCTCATGTTCTGTGTAGACTAACCTGGATTGAACCCTAACTCCATCATTTGTTAGCTAGATGCCCTGTAAACCTCACTTTCCTGATGTGTAAAGTGGGGGAAGTGATACCTACCTCACAAAGTTTAGAGAATTAAGCGACACAGCATTTCATGAAAATGCCTAATTCAGGAAGCCTGGTTCATTCAGTTCAGCCAGAAGAGCCTTTCAGCCAGTATGAAGGCCGAGATGGACGCTTGCGTGACTTGCTTTAAGATGGGCATGGAGGCCTGGATGTCTGGAGTGGAGGGAACAAAGAGGCAAATAGTTTTCAGGGGACGAAATTGTGTGAGTCTTTCGCTCTGGCTAGCTGTTGAACTTGCTGATTTACCTTTAAATGTGATCACCCTGGCTGCTGTGTTGAGAGTAGAATGTAAGGGAACAGGGGACAATTAATTATCAGGCGAGAGATGATGGTGACTTGGATCAGGGTGGTAGCAGACATGGTTGAAGTGGTCATTGACCTGGAATATATTTATAAAATGAGGGTTGGTTGACTCCAAGAGCTTTTGGCTTCAGTAACTGGAGGGATGGTGTTATTTACTGGGATGGCAGAGGCTGTGAAGGAGAAGGTTTTGGGGGAAAAGATAGATTTGGCTTTGGCTTTGGTTTTGGAGGAGTTTGAAATGCCTAAGAGTAGTCGTGAGACTGGATGAGCTTACTAAGGATGTGAGTATGGACTGACAGAAGAATCTGAATGACTGAGTCTTGGAGCAGGCTAACCATTAAGAGGCCGGGAAAATAAGATTGCACTAGCAAAGGAGACCAAGGGAAGATGGATCAGTACGGTAGGAGGGAAGCTAAGAACTAAGAGTGAAAGCCACGTGAAGAAAGTTTGCCGGGAAGGATGTAGACCAGCTGGGTCTGATGCTGCTGAGGGGTCGAGTAAGGCAAGGACTGAGAAATAACTGAGAATTTATCATGTTGAGAAATCCAGTGGTTAATTGAGAAGACCAGTTTTGTTGGAGTGGTGGGGTAAATAGTTGGAGTGCATCTAAGAGAAGAAAGTGGGGAGATGGGAAATGTTTTTCTTTTCCTTCTTGCAATAAATATTGTTCATTAAATACCTTTACTGAGTGCATTCTATGTGCCACACACTGTTCTAGGTGCTAGGAATATAGTAGAGAAGAAGGTCTTTTTCTTCATGGACTGTGCATTCCAGTAGGGGAGTCAGACAATAAACGAATAGGCCGGGCACGGTGGCTCACGCCTGTAATCCCAGCACTTTGGGAGGCTGAGGTGGGCGGATCACCTGAGGTCAGGAGTTCGAGACCAGCCTGTCTAACATGGTGAAACCCCGTCTCTACTAAAAATATAAAACTTAGCCAGGCATGGTGGTGGACACCTGTAATCCCAGCTACTCGGGAGACTGAAGCAGGAGAATCACTTGAACCCGGGAGGCGGAGGTTGCAGTGATCCAAAATTGTGCCATTGCACGCCAGCCTGGGAGACAAGAGCAAGACTCGGTCTCAAAAAAAATTAATTAATAAAAAATAAATTAATAAATAAAAAATAAGTAGAATAATTTTAGATACAGTTAAGTGCTATAAAAGAACATAGAGGTTGGCAAACTTTTTAAAGAGAGCAGATGGGAAATATTTTAGGCTTTGCGTACAGTTGTCATAGCTACCCAACATTGCCATGGTCGTGTGAAATCAGCTGTAGACAGTAAATGAATGGACAGAGCTGTGTTCCAATAAAATCCTGTTTTCTTTTTTTTTTTTTTTTTGAGACGGAGTCTCGCTCTGTCGCCCAGGCTGGAGTGCAGTGGCGCGATCTCGGCTCACTGCAAGCTCCGCCTCCCGGGTTCACGCCATTCTCCTGCCTCAGCCTCCCGAGTAGCTGGGACTACAGGCGCCCACAACCGCGCCCGGCTAATTTTTTGTATTTTTAGTAGAGACGGGGTTTCACCGTGGTCTCGATCTCCTGACCTTGTGATCCGCCCGCCTCGGCCTCCCAAAGTGCTGGGATTACAGGCGTGAGCCACCGCACCCGGCCTAAAATCCTGTTTTCAAAAACAGGTGGTAGATTGGATTTGGCCCATAGGCCATAGTTTTCTGACTCCTGCTGTAGAGAGTGACTGGCAATAGTGGTAATATATTTCTATTTAATCTATAAAGATATTTCTTTTTTTCACTTGTTGCCTGTTTTTCTCATTTTTTCTTTTTCTTTCTTTTTTTTTTTTTTTTTGTTTTTGATATGGAGTTTCACTCTTGTTGCCCAGGCTGGAGTGCAATGATGCGATCTCGGTTCACCACAATCTCCGCCTCCTGGGTTCAAGCAATTCTCCTGCCTCAGCCTCTCGCCCAGTAGCTATGACTGCAGGCAGGCGCCACCACACCCGGCTAATTTTGTGTTTTTAGTAGAGACGGGGTTTCTCCATGTTGGTCAGGCTGGTCTCAAGCTCCCGACCGCAGGTGATCCGCCCGCCTTGGCCTCCCAAAGTGCTGGGATTACAGGCGTGAGCCACTCCATCTGGCCTGGAATTGCTTTTCTAACTTTGTTTGTTTATGCCTGAATCAAAAAGGATTAATGAAATTATATCGTCATACATAGTATTCTATAACTTAATTTTTTTAAGAAGCAAATATGGCATAATAGCTGAAAAAAAAGTTCTGTAGTAAAGCTTAACTATGAGTGTTATCTTTAACTGAACTATATAACAGGGACAATAACAACGCCTCACTTAACTGGGTTCTTGTGAGAAGTAAATGTGATTATGTTTGTGGAGCATCTACCTTAATGGAACATTGTAGTAAAACCATAATTATTCATTTCTGTCTCAAGTCTATTCTTGCAAATACAGCACTATACCCAGTTTTAGAAATTTAAGGGAATTGAAATGTTCTCTTGCCTCATGGCCATCTCCACCTATTCCCTTCACTTGTTGTAGATTACCTTTTACTCTCTAGATAAAATAGAACCTACTTGGGATGAGTTTTTTCATTTTTTTCTAATTACAGTTGTATAGTTTTCTTTTTTTTTTTTTTTTTTTTTTTTTTGAGACGGAGTCTGGCTCTGTCACCCGGGCTAGAGTGCAGTGGCCGGATCTCAGCTCACTGCAAGCTCCGCCCCCCGGGTTCACGCCATTCTCCTGCCTCAGCCTCCCGAGTAGCTGGGACTACAGGCGCCTGCCGCCTCGCCCGGCTAGTTTTTTTTTTTTTGTATTTTTTAGTAGAGACAGGGTTTCACCGTGTTCGCCAGGATGGTCTCGATCTCCTGACCTCGTGATCCGCCCGTCTCGGCCTCCCAAAGTGCTGGGATTACAGGCTTGAGCCACCGCGCCCGGCCAGTTGTATAGTTTTCTACATTCTGCTGGTCTCAGAGGAAAAACAGACATATTCAGTGTCTGCTACCTTGGTCCTCCCTTCCACCCCACTGCCAGTTTTCTTCTAGGACCTTGCTCCAGTAATCTTTCACCTCTTTGCTGTAGCTTTAACCTAGTGTCTGCTTCTGTTCAGCCTGCAAACATGGTCAGGCCTGTCTCATCAGAAAACTATACCAATCTGATCTGGAATCTGGCAGCTTCTTCAGCCTCTGCCTGTTCTCCTTCCCTTTAGGCTAAGCTTATTTAAAGAATATCCTGGGCCCGGCGCGGTGGCTCATGCCTGTAATCCCAGCACTTTGGGAGGCCGAGGCGGGCAGATCATGAGATCAGGAGATCGGGACCATCCTGACTAACACGGTGAAACCCCATCCCTACTAAAAATACAAAAAATTAGCCGGGCATGGTAGCGGGCACCTGTAGTCCCAGCTACACGGGAGGCTGAGGCAGGAGAATGGCATGAACCCGGGAGGTTTTGAGCTTGTAGTGAGCTGAGATCGCACCACTGCACTCCAGCCTGGGCGACAGAGCAAGACTCCATCTCAAAATATATATATATATTTTTTATATTATATATAATATATATTTTAATATTTTATATATATTATATATTTGTAAATATATAAATATGTATTTTTTTTCACATGTACTGCCTTTCCTCATCCTACTTTGACCACTGGAACTGCTCTTCCAAAGGTCAACTCTGACTTCTTGACAGCTTAATCTACTATTGTGAATGGTGTAAGGTCAGGGATAACCAGGTACACACATGTTTGTGTCTTTTCACAATGTCAGACTTTTACTGTGTTATTCCAGTTACAGAAGTCACAAGTTACATGGAGTTCTCAGGGAGGCAATTTTTTTTTTTAGTACTTCTTATTCACTAGTCAGTCAATATTGTAAATCATACATAATAGTATACCTAATTAATATATAAATGTTGTAGATTAAACATTCTGCAACAAAGTAACATTGAACATCAAGAGAAAAGGATAAGGAAAAAGGGTTACCTAACCAGTCCAGGGAGAGCGATATAGACAAGTATCCTGGTCTCGTCATGGCGTCATGGCGGTGTGTTGGTCCTGTAGGAAAGAATCCTTGATGTAGGCAGAGCCTTCAGACACAGATAGCAGGCTTTTTTTTTTTTTTTTTTTTTTGAAACAGAGTCTCGCTTTGTTGCCCAGGCTGGAGTGCAGCGGCCAGATCTCGGCTCACTGCAAGCTCCGCCTCCCGGGTTCACGCCATTCTCTTGCCTCAGCCTCCGGGTAGCTGGGACTACAGGCGCCTGCCATCACAACCGGCTAATTTTTTGTATTTTTAGCAGAGACGGGGTTTCACCATGTTAGCCAGGATGGTCTCGATCTCCTGACCTCGTGATCCGCCTGCCTCGGCCTCCCAAAGTGCTGGGATTATAGGCGTGAGCCACCGCGCCTGGCGTGATATCAGGCATTTATAACAAGTGACAGCAAGACAGTGTCTGTTAAGAAGACCATTTTGAGTATTTTCAGTCCTGTTCTTTTTATGGTCATAGAGTCTTCTGGTGAGGACTGATAGTGGAAGAGTATGCTTGGTTGTGTCTTTATGTGGAAAAACATCTGGTCCCTGTTGTCAAAGTGCTTTTTAAAATGTAAGTTGGAGTCTTTTTCTAAGATGGAGTTACTTATGTCAAGAGTGCTCTGTACATCTCCTGACTGTTTTTGCATTCTTAATTGATTCCAGTTCTTTGTAAGTATTCGATACTGTTGACCCTTCTACCTTTCTGAAGCTCCTTCTGAAAGAGCAGTTGGTGTTTATTTTTTACTAAACAGCAATCGCTCTTTTGGAAGGAACTTGAGAAGACATTACTCATTTTAGGGACCTAAAATTAACACTGGCTTCTAGTACTAACAGATGCTACAGCTATAAAGGACATGTAGAAACCAGCAATTGTTGAGTGCCGACTGTGTGCCTGGTATGATGCTAGATGCTTTCCATAATTTTTTTTTTTTTTTTTTTTTTTTTGAGATGGAGTCTCTCTCTGTTGCCCGGGCTGGAGTGCAGTGGCGTGATCTCGGCTCACTGCAAGCTCCGCCTCCCAGGTTCACACCATTCTCCTGCCTCAGCCTCCTGAGTAGCTGGGACTACAGGCGTCTGTCACCACGCCCGGCTAATTTTTTTTTTTTTTTTTTTTTTTTTTTTTTTTTTTTTTTGAGACGGAGTCTCGCTCTGCCGCCCAGGCTGGAGTGCAGTGGCCGGATCTCAGCTCACTGCACCTCCTGGGTTCACGCCATTCTCCTGCCTCAGCCTCCCGAGTAGCTGGGATTACAGGCGCCCGCCACCTCGCCCGGCTAGTTTTTTGTATTTTTTAGTAGAGACGGGGTTTCACCGTGTCAGCCAGGATGGTCTCGATCTCCTGACCTTGTGATCCGCCCATCTCGGCCTCCCAAAGTGCTGGGATTACAGGCTTGAGCCACCGCGCCTGGCAATTTTTTTTTTGTATTTTTAGTAGAGATGTGTTTTTTTGTTTTTTGTTTTGTTTTTGTTTAAATACAGAGTTTCACTCTGTCACCCAGGCTGGAGTGCAGTGGTATGATCTTGCCTCACTGCAACCTCTGCCTCCTGGGTTCAAGTGATTCTCCTGCCTCAGCCTCCAGAGTACCTAGGACTACAGGTGTGTGCCACCACTCCTGGCTCATTTTTGTATTTTTAGTAGGGATGAGGTTTCACCATGTTGGCCAGGCTGGTCTTGAACTCCTGACCTCAAGTGATCCACCCACTTCAGCCTCCCAAAATGCTGGAATTGCAGGCGTGAGCCTCCGCGCCCAGCTACTTTCCATAATTTGATTCTAACTTCTCATAGCAACCTTGACAGATACTGGTCTCAAAATTACAAATGAGGAAATTATGACATAGAGATTTGAAGTTACTTAGATAATATATACTATTCTTGGGACCTGAACCTAGATTTTATCCCAAAGCCCACAGTCTTTCCATTAAACACTCGAGAGTGTCATCCATGAGGCCATTTGTGTAACTTGCCTGTCCGTGTACGTATGTGAGTTAGCTTGATTGTTACGTCAGGGAAAAGACTTACATTAACTCTGATAAGGTGAATAACATTTTTCAATATGAAAACCACAGTAAGTGACTTTTAATCTTTAGAATTTTATTAGCTCAAACCACAGAAAACATCTTAGGTGGTTTTTAAAATTTTTTTTTTTAATTTTTATTTATTTATTTATTTTGAGACAAAGTCTCATTCTATTACCCAGGCTGGAGTGCTGTGGTATGATCACAGCTCACAGCAGCTTCAGTCCCCTGAGTTCAAGCCATTCTCCCACCTCCTAAAGTGTTGAGATTACAGGTGTGAACCACCATGCCCGGCTTTAAAATAATCTTTCTGTTCTATAATGCAGTGTTCTAAATCAGGAGAGGCTGTACACTGATTTCAGTGGTGCTGCTGTGTCTCAGCCATTTCTGGACTCCTCTGGAAACTGATTTTGGACTAGCAATCAGTTGTCAGTTTGTCTCCCCCCACCCCCCAACTAGTTTTCACCCTGCTAGGATGAATCAGCATTTTAGAAATAGTCACATTTGGTGATTTGGTTGGCACACCAACCCAAACATCGTTGTTTTATGCTTAAAAGACATGAAAATCTGCTTCTGTATTTATGTATGTTCCTATCTGTTATTCCAATAAGATTGTACATGCTGGGGGGACCAAGTCTTGACCAGATTTACCCAGATTTACCCAGTGTTTAATTCTTACTCTGTCTGTAAGCTCAACTTCATGTGTGGATTGTGTTGGCCAAATTTAAAAGTATACTTTAGATATTTATTGCCCTTTTACAGGAGAGATATAGCCCAGAATGAATAAACCATCTATTTTTTTTTAGTAAGTAGCCTGAAGTGTAGATGATGATGCATTCTTAAGAAATCCAGGTGCCAGGCTGGGCATAATGGCTCACGCCTGTAATCGTAGCACTTGGGAGGCTGAGGCAGGCAGAACACTTGAGGCCAGGAGTTCGAGACCAGCCTGGGCAATGTAGTGAGACCTCATCTCTAAAAATAAATAAATAAGTTAAAAAGAAAGAAAGAGAGAGAAAGAAAGAGAAAAAGAAAGAAATCCAGGTGTCAGTTGCAGAATTGTTCACAAAAAAAAGAGGAACCCCCAAATCCCTAGGAACTTAGGCTAAAAATCATTTATGTGACTGATACAGTTTGGCTATTTGACCCCTCCAAATCTCATGTTGAAATGTGACCCCCAGTGTTGGAGGTGAGGCCTCGTGGGAAGTGTTTGGGTCATGGGGGCGGATCCCTCATAAATGGCTTGGTGCCATCCCCTTGGTGATGAGTGAGTTCTCACTGATAGTTCATGGGAGAGCTGGTTATTTAAAAGAGCCTGGTACCCACTGCTCGCTCTCTTACTCCCTCTCTTACCATGTGACATACCTGTTCCCCTTTCACCTTGCACCATCATCATAAGCCACCTGAGGCCCTCAGCAGAAGCAGATTCCAGCACTGTTCTGGCTCATACCTGTAGTCTCAGCTACTCAGGAGTCTGAGGCTGGAAAATCGCTTGAGTCTGGGAAGCCAAGGTTGCAGTGAGCCACGATTGCACTGGGCAACAGAATGAGACCCTGTCTCAAAAAAAAAAAAAAAAAAAAATCTAGAAACAAAATGACTACAATTTAAAAGTTACTGCACGATTGGCCAGGCTTAGTGACTCACGCCTGTAATCCCAGCGCTTCGGGAGTCCGAGATGGGTAGATCACTTGAGGCCAGGGGTTTGAGACCAGCTTGACCAACACAGTGAAACCCTGTCTCTACTACAAAAAAAAAAAAAAAAATTTAAAAGTTAATACATGATAATCATGGGAACACCAAATATTGATTTAAGCAAAAATCTTAACTATTAAAAGGATGGATAGAATAAAGAGAGGAATTTGAGACCAGCCTGGGTAACATGGCAAAACCCTGTCTCTACAAAAAATACAAAAATTAGCTGGATATGGTGGCTCACATCTGTGGTCCCAGCCACCTCGGAGGCTGAGGTGAGAGGATTGCTTGATACCCAGAGGTGGAGGTTGCAGTGAGCTGAAATCGTGCCACTGCACTCCAGCCGGGGCAGTAGAGTGAGACCCTGTCTCAAAACAATAACCACAAAAAAAGAGGGAATGTGGTATAAGAGAGCTGAATTTTCATTCCCCATAAGAGAATGTAAATAATGTCTAAAAGTGATTAATAAGGTATCAGTATATTATTATATGAAGATGTATAAATTCCAAAACAAACAACTAGAAGAATTTAATTGCCTCTGTGAAGGAAGATTGGATAAAATAGACAGGAGTGGGGCAAAAACTGCTGTATTTTGTCATTTATACTTTGTGATTTTTTAAACTATGTGCATGCTTTGCATTGATCAATTAAAAATTTACAATTAGAATATTTAATGCACAGTGGCTCACACCTGTAATCCTAACACTCTGGGAGGCCGAGGCGGGCAGATCACCTGAGGTCAGGAGTTTGAGGCCAGCCTGACCAACATGGAGAAGCCCCGTCTCTACTGAAAATACAAAATTAGCCGGGCCTAGTGGCGCATGTCTGTAATCCCAGCTACTCAGGAGGCTGAGGCAGGAGAATCACTTGAACCCGGTAGGCGGAGGTTGCAATGAGCCGAGATTGCGCCATTGCACTCCAGCCTGGGCAACAAGAGTGAAACTCCATCTCAAAAAAAAAAAAAAAATATATATATATATATATATATATATATATATTTAATACATGGCTATGAATTTATGTTAATTGAAGCTTAGTGATATGTTCAAATTCAAGCACAGATTTCTGAACATACTAGATACAGCTGAAGATGCAATTAATGCACTAAAAGATAAGGGGCCACCAGTATACAAAAAGACACTCTTAGCACTCTGGAGATTCCAAGGGTCTTGGACACTCTTGTATCAGGAACCAGGGACTAAGACACTATTATAACAAAAGACATTCCTATCATTCAGGAAATTACAAGAATTTTACCAGGAGCTCTGTGTCAGGAGCCTGAGATGAGGACCAAATATATACTTTGCATCATAATACCACATCCCGTCATTAAAAAAAAATCCCCTACTAAATGATCATCTGTAAGACATTAATTATAGGGTATAAGTAATATCCTATATAATATAGAGAGATAATAAATTATATAATTTATTTTTCCTAGTGGTATTTACCTTTTTATAGAGTTTTCTTGGAAAGGACAGTGGCCAACCCAGAGGTAGTGTGATGATGTCAGGTTCTGTTTTTTGTGACACTGGTATGATAAGATTAGCTGAAGGGAGTATTAGAATTGATAGTAAATAATAATGAAGTTTGTTAATAATGTATTTTTTTTTTTTTGTAGTTAATGGCCTGTGTTCAAACTATGGTCATAGGACCCATTCACACTCCTAAAAATTTTCGCCTATCCCAGAGTCTTGCTTATGTGGTTATAACTCTCAATATTATTGTGTTGGAAATTAAAACTGAGAAATCATTGAGATATTTGGTTTTGTTTTTTGTTTTTTTTGTTTTTTTGAGACAGGGTCTCACTCTGTCACCCAGGCTGGAGTACAGTGGCGCAATCTCAGCTTACTTCAGCCCTGACAGCCCAGGCTTAAGCAATTATCCCACTTCAGCTTCCCAAGTAGCTGGGATTACAGGCGTGCACCACCATGCCAGCTAATTTTTTTTTTTTTTTTTTTTGGTAGAGACTGGGTTTCTACATGTTTCACCATGTTGCTCAGGCTGGTCTCGAACTCCTAGGCTCAAGCAATCCGCCCACCTCGGCCCCCCAAAGTGGAATTACAGGTGTAAGCCACCGCTTCTGGCCTTTTTGTTTGTTTTTTTTAAGAGATGTGGTCTATGTTGTTGGCCATGGTGGTCTTGAACTCTTGGCCTCAAGCAGTCTTTCTACCTCATCCTCCCAAAGTGCTAAGATTACAGGCATGAGCCACTGAGCCCGGCCAAGGTATTTGTTAATTCATTAAAAATAATTAAAAATACATTAGCTGGGTGTGGTTGCTCATACCTGTAATTCCAATGTTCTCTTGCCTCTACAAAAAAGAAAAAAAAGGTAAAATACATCCATTGCATGTTAACATATGTAAGCTATATTTTTTAAACCATATTTTCCAAACTGTTGTAAGATGAATGGCATTGATGTATAGTTTTGCAAACACCTCTCTTTGACGTGATAGAAGATAGCTGGATCCTTTTCTCTGCTTCTGAATTCAGTCTGTTGCAATATCACACACTTATGTGTAGCTTTTGGAAAATTTTGCTACACACTGTGAGAGAATGAGAATGAGAAAGGCAAATAGCATCTAATTATTTCATAATGATTCTTATGAAAAGATTTTTAATCCTACAAAGCCTCCTAGAAAGGATTTGGGGACTTTTAGGGATCTCCAGACTATAGTTTGAGAATAACTAGACTATATTATATCTTGTGTTCTGATGTCTTTTACAAAAAATATTTGCCTCTTACCCACTTCAAAACTGAAATGTTTAACGCATGCTTCTTTATAAAAAATTGTACAGAGATGCGTAACATGAGAAATAGAAACCACTTTTAATTCCCTCCCTCTGCATATAATCATTCTTAAGAATTAGCTGTTTTTTTGTTTTTTTTTTTTTTTTTTTTGAGACAGAGTCTTGCTCTGTCGCCCAGGCTGGGGTGCAGTGGCCGGATCTCAGCTCACTGCAAGCTCCGCCTCCCGGGTTTAGACCATTCTCCTGCCTCAGCCTCCGGAGTAGCTGGGACTACAGGCGCCCGCCACCTCGCTCGGCTAGTTTTTTGTATTTTTTAGTAGAGACGGGGTTTCACCGTGTTAGCCAGGATGGTCTCGATCTCCTGACCTCGTGATCCGCCCGTCTCGGCCTCCCAAAGTGCTGGGATTACAGGCTTGAGCCACCGCACCCGGTCAAGAATTAGCTGTTTGATTTTCCCAGATCTTATGTGTATGTGTATGTGTATGTGTTGTGTACACTTTTGTAAGTGGAAGAGAAAATTTCAACATCATGTGTGTCTTGATTGAAAAAAGGTTGAGAACTTTGGTAGGAGAGCAACAAACAGTAGGAGTAGGAGTCAGAGATCTTGGTTGTAACCTTTTCTCTGCCACTCTGGCTTTGGGCAGACCCCTTAACTACCCTGCCCTGTCTCCTCATTTCTCAGCTGAAGGGACTCCTCTGCTTCAAGTACCGATATAGTGTAGGAAGTCACTTACTCTCCCAACACCGAATGGTTAAATGCTGCGGGGGTGGGAAGATAGAGTGTTGTAATTAAAAATGTTTTGAGTGAGATACAAAGAATGGTGTCTCTTGGGAAATAGATTCTTTAAAATTGTAATTGCTGTCAGCGATAGAACTCCCACTTAGATAGATGGTTAGAATTCTGTGGGACTCCAAATAATGGATTTATTTTATGCCTCTCTGGCACAACAGTATTGTACACTGTGGTTTTCTTCTCGGTATTTTGTGCCTTCTAATTTTGTGTAAGTGAACAGACAGTCCTCAGGGGGAAAGAAAATGAGTATTTATGTTAAGACAAATTTAATTCAGATTCTGAAAAGTTTGTGCTTATACAGCTTGGCATAAGACTCATATATATAACAAATATTTTCCTTCAGGTAACAGCTGCTTATAAAAACAGTCATCTTTGTGTTTGCTTGGCTTGGAGACAAATACAGCAAGCCCCTGAGGTATAGAATGCTGTGTTCTAAATTTACCATTAGCATTTGGAGTACATTATCTTTTTTTTTTTTTTTTAATTATTACTATTTTGAGACGGAGTCTTGCTCTGTCTTCCAGGCTGGAGTGCAGTGGTGTGATCTCCGCTCACTGCAAGCTCTGCTTCCCGGGTTCAAACCATTCTCCTGCCTCAGCCTCCCAAGTAGCTGGGACTACAGGTGCCCACCACCACACCTGGCTAATTTTTTGTATTTTTATTAGAAATGGGGTTTCACCATGTTAGTCAGGATGGTCTTGATCTCCTGACCTTGTGATCTGCCTGCCTTGGCCTCCCAAAGTGCTGGAATTACAGGTGTGAGCCACTGCACCCAGCCTGGAGTACATTATCTTGTAGATATAAACTTGTCTGTAAAGGTACACATTTATACATTCATTAATAAGTTCAGGGCTTATGCTATACCAGGCTCTATGCTGTATTTTCAGACTAGTTCATTAAAAAAAAATGACACATAAAATAGATTCTATATTAAGACTATTTTCTAATTTTTATTTCTTTTTTTTTTTTTTTGAGACAGAGTCTCACTCTGTTGCCCAGGCTGGAGTGCAGTGGCGCGATCTCAGCTCACTGCAAGCTCCGCCTCCTGGGTTAGCTCCATTCTCCTGCCTCAGTCTCCCGAGTAGCTGGGACTACAGACACATGCTGCCACACCCAGCTAATGTTTTGTTTTTTTTTTTTTTTTTTTTTTTTTTTTTTTTTTTTGAGACGGAGTCTCGCTCTGTCGCCCAGGCTGGAGTGCAGTGGCGCGATCTCGGCTCACTGCAAGCTCCGCCTCCCGGGTTCACGCCATTCTCCTGCCTCAGCCTCCCGAGTAGCTGGGACTACAGGCGCCCACAACCGCGCCCGGCTAATTTTTTGTATTTTTAGTAGAGACGGGGTTTCACCGTGGTCTCGATCTCCTGACCTTGTGATCCGCCCGCCTCGGCCTCCCAAAGTGCTGGGATTACAGGCGTGAGCCACCGCGCCCGGCCATGTTTTGTATTTTTAATAGAGATGGGGTTTCACCGTTTTAGCCAGGATGGTCTCGATCTCCTGACCTCGTGATCTGCCCACCTCAGCCTCCCAAAGTGGTGGGATTACGGGCAGGAGCCACTGCGCCTGGCCTCTAATTTTTATTTCTATATTATTTATAATTTAATTTATTTTTAATTTAATTCTATAATTTTTTAAAAGTTTTCATTATAGTAAGAGCATGAGCTGTGTAGTCAGGCTGCCTGTGTTCAAATACTGATTCTGTCACAAACTATCTGACTTTAGGAAAATTGCTGTACCTTTGGGCATCTGCTTCCTTGTCTGTAAAATAAAAAGAATGATAGTGCCTGCTTCATTGGGTTGTTGTGAGGATTAAATTTTTTAAATTGAGATATAATTCATACAACATAAAATTACTTCAAGTATAGTTCAGTGGTATTTAATATATTCAGAATGTTGTACAACCACCACCTCTATCTCATTCCAAACCATTTTGAATAGATAAAATGTGGCATATACACTCAATGGAATACTCAGCTATAAAAAGGAATGAAGAATTTATACGTGCTACAGGATGGGTGAACCTTGAAAGCATGATAAGTGTAAAGAAGCCATGGCCGGGCGTGGTGGCAATCATCAGTAGTCATAGCTACTTGGGAGAGTGAGGCAGAAGGATCACTTGAGCCAGGAGTTCAAGGCTGTAGTGTACCATGATTGTGCCTATGAATAGGTACAGACAGCACTCCAGCCTGGGCAACATAGCAAGACCCTATCTCTAAGACAAGAAAAGAAAAGCCAGTAGCAAAAAGTCACAGGTTATGTGATTTCCTTTAGAGTAAATATCCAGAATAGAGACAGAAAGCAGATTAGTGGCTGCCAGGAACTGAGTGAAGAGGGGAAGTGGGGAGTAACTGCTTAATGGGTATGAGATTTTCTTTTTTTCTTTTTTTTTTTTTTTTTGGCAGAGTCTCGCTCTGTCGCCCAGGCTGGAGTGCAGTGGCACGATCTCGGCTCACTGCAAGCTCTGCCTCCCAGGTTCACACCATTCTCCTGCCTCAGCCTCCTGAGTAGCTGGGACTACAGGCGCCTGCCACCACGCCCAGCTAATTTTTTTGTATTTTTTAGTAGAGATGAGGTGTCACCATGTTAGCCAGGATGGTCTCGATCTCCTGACCTCGTGATCCACCCACCTTGGCCTCCCAAAGTGCTGGGATTACAGGCTTGAGCCACCGCGCCCGGCCAGGGTATGAGATTTTCTTTGGGATGATGAAAATATTTTGGAACTTTGGTGGTGGTTGAACAATATTATGAATTTATAGAATGGAATACTTTAAAATGGTTGATTTTATAATATGTTAATTCCACCTGTTTTTTTAAAGCCCCTTGAGCAATTAGACTGGCAAAAAAATGCTCAGACAACCAAAATAGAAGAGACTTCATAACCCTGTAGGTTTTTAATCTTCTTCCTGGCCCCAGTGGATTTCCCTTACTTTCTTGTGAGCTCAGCTAAGCATTTAAAGGATATTTGTTATATATATTTTATTCAACATTTCTAGGTATTTTGTAGCATGTTGTCTAGGCTACCATATTGCTGGAAATGGAAGCCTACATTTCAACTTTAAATATATAACCCTCGGCCGGGCGCGGTGGCTCAAGCCTGTAATCCCAGCACTTTGGGAGGCCGAGGCGGGCGGATCACAAGGTCAGGAGATCGAGACCACAGTGAAACCCCGTCTCTACTAAAAATACAAAAAAATTAGCCGGGCGCGGTGGCGGGCGCCTGTAGTCCCAGCTACTCAGGAGGCTGAGGCAGGAGAATGGCGGGAACCCGGGAGGCGGAGCTTGCAGTGAGCCGAGATCGCGCCACTGCACTCCAGCCTGGGCAACAGCGTGAGACTCCGTCCCAAAAAAAAAAAATAATAATAAATAAATAAATAAATAAATAAATATATAACCCTCACATTTACACTTTTTTTTTTTTTTTTTTTTTTTTTTTTGAGACGGAGTCTTGCTCTGTCACCCAGGCTGGAGTGCAGTGGCCGGATCTCAGCTCACTGCAAGCTCCGCCTCCCGGGTTCACGCCATTCTCCAGCCTCAGCCTCCCGAGTAGCTGGGACTACAGGCGCCCGCCAACTCGCCCGGCTAGTTTTTTGTATTTTTTTTAGTAGAAACGGGGTTTCACCGTGTTAGCCAGGATGGTCTCGAACTCCTGACCTTGTGATCCGCCCGTCTCGGCCTCCCAAAGTGCTGGGATTACAGGCTTGAGCCACTGCGCCCGGCACATTTACACTTATGTTTTCTAACAAAGCCTAAAACAAATCCATACGTGTGTGTGTGTAAACAAATCTCCTTTAATTGGTTAAAACTGGTCAGCTTTTAGTTTCCTCCCCACGTCACAGCTTTCCCCCTGCCTCTGCCTATCTGTTTACTGCTTCCAGTCTCCAGGGATTGTAGCAAAAAGGTAGAATGGGTTTCTGGCAAAATATGATAATGGTTAGCTTTCTGGGCACAGAATTTCCTGTTCCAACTGGGTGCTCCAAGTCACCTTTGGCAAGTCAGGTTCCCGTACTCACAGTTACTAGCTGGGACTGGTACTGCCTGTCTGGTATTACTGTGGCACCCAGCCAATCAACCTGAAAGTTGGCCCAGGGCTTCCTTCTGCTTCCCAGGGTTTGTGTCCACCATTTGTATAATAGTAATTCTGTTGTATTACTAGTTTTCTATTGCTGCTGTAACAAATGACCACAGACTTAGTGGCTTAAAATAATACAAATTTATTATCTGTAGGTGTTGTAGATCTGTAGATCAGACCGATGCGAGTCTCACAGAGTTGAAATCGAAGTGTCAGCAGAGCTGTGTTCCTTTTTGGAGGCTCCAGGCCTGCAACTTTGTCCAGTCCTTTGAATGCAAGGAGTTTTTTGCTTATCTGTTGTAGTGGATATCACAAAAATTATGCATGGATCTTTTTTTAAACTTGTCAGCTTTCATTAGTATTAGTGTATTATATGTGGGCCCAAGACAATTCTTCTTCCAGTGTGTCCCAGGATTATCCCTAAAAGGCTGAACATGTGTGCTCTAGGGGATAATCCATTTCCTTGCCTTTTTAGCTTCTAGAGGCTGCCACATTCCCTGGCTAGTGGCTTTTTATGCCATCTTCAAAGCCAGCAATGGTGGGTTGAGTCCTCATCACAATGCAACATTCCCACTACTCTTCTGTATTCCTCTGCTACCTTTTTTTAAGACAAAGTCTCACTCATTCTGTTGCCCAGGGTAGAGTTTAGTAGCACAAACTCAGCTCACTGCAACCTCTGGTTCAAGCAATTCTCCTGCCTCCCAGGTTCAAGTGATTCTCCTGCCTCAGCCTCCCAAGTAACTAGGATTACAGGTGTGTGGCACTATTCCCAGCTAATTTTTGTATTTTTAATAGAGACAGGATTTCACTGTTTTAGCCAGGCTGGTCTCGAACTCCTGACCTCAATTGATCTACCACCTCGGCCTCCCAAAGTGCTGGGATTACAGGCGTGAGCCACTGTACCCAGCCAATAATGCTTTCCTCAGAATAGCAGTTATAAACCATTGTCTTTTTCTTTCCTTCCTTCCTTCTCTTTCTTTTTTCACCTTTTTTATATTTATTTTTTATAGAGACAGGGTCTTGCTATGTTGCCCAGGCTGGTCTCGAACTCCTGGCTCAAGTGATCCTCCTGCCTTGACCTCCCAAAGTGCTGGAATTACAGGGGTGAGCCACTGTACCTGGCCTTGGACCATTTTCTGACAAGACAACAAATGATGCTCACAATCGACACAGACCCGGAGGCTCTCCTGCATGTCAACCATAATCCCACCCTTTTCTCACAGACTCAGTAAAACACTTCAGGCCTGGCACAATGACTGGCCTGAGTCAAGAGACAACCTATACAATAGGAGAAACTATTTGCAAAATATGCATGTGACAAGAGGTTAATATCCAGAATATATAAGCAACTCAACTCAATAGCAAAAACAAAACAAAGCAAACAAACAAAAACCAAGTAAATAATTTAAAAAACGAAAGCTCTGAATAGACATTTCTTAAAAGAAGACATAGAATTGGCCAACAGATATATAAAAAAACTTCAACATCACTAATCATTAGAGAAATGCAAGTCAAAATCACAATGGGATATCACCGCACCCCAATTAGATTGACTGTTATAAAAAGGACAGAAAATAGGGATCCCATTCCTTCACAGGGACCCTGGTAGAACGAACTTGAATGTCTAGGTACCAGAGAGCCCCAAGTACTCACTTGCTCTAGGGTTGGGTGGGTAGATGGGAAAGGATGGATTGTCTCTACCTTCCCTCAACCAGCTGAGGCCCTGAAATCCTCCCTTAGCCAGATTTCAGGACAAAGGAGCACTAGATATTATTAAAAGGACTCCTTTTGCTATTCCTTTGGAACCCGAATTGGGATTGAAAGTGAGAGGAACAGGGCCTGGGCTCAGAAGTGGGATACAAGGAAAGCAGAACCCAGTGTGCCTGTGTCCATGTCGTCTGGAGAAAAAGCTCTTGAGGATATCTAATAGCCGTTATTCGCATCAAAACTCTCTAAGGTCCTCCACCTGTTTTCTCATTTATGGGAAATGAAACATTCAGAGAAAGGACCTGCCCAGTCACCTCAGATGGCTCAGCTGGAAACTAGAAGTGAGATCCGACATAGTGGAAATGTGTAGCATATGGTGAGCCGCCACTTTCCAACTTAGCCATTTAAAAAAACAAAAAAAACTAGCAAATGCTGGTGAGGATACAGAGAAAAGGGAACTCTTGCACACTGTTGATGGGAACGTAAATTGGTACAGCCATTATGGAAACAGTATGGAGGTTCCTCAAAAAATTAAAAATAGAACTACCATATAATCCAGCAATCCCGTTACTGGGTATATATTCAAAGCAAATGAAATCCGCATGTCAAAGAGACCTCTGCATATGTGTGTTAATTGCAGTGCTATTTGCAAAAGAAAAGATGTGGAATCAATGCTTATCTACAGATGAATGGATAAGAAAAATGTAAATATACACAATGGGAATTTTATTCAGCTGTAAAACAGAATGAAATCCTGCCATTTGTGGTGATGTGGATGAACCTGGACAATAAATATTATGTTAAGTGAAATAAGCCAGGCACAGAAGAACGAACACCGCATGATGTTACTCATAAGTAAAATCTAAATTGATTTTATAGAAGTAGAGAATAGAATAGTGGTTACCAGGGGCTAGAGATGGTACGAAGGAGAGGGGGACCAGGAGAGGGTACAAAGTTTCATTTAAGCTGGGTATGATGATGGCACAGGGCTGCAGTTCCAGCTATTTGCAAATCTGAGGCAAGAGGATTGCCTGAACGCAGGAGTTCAAGGCCAACTTGGGCAACACAGGGAGACCCCATCTCTTTAAAAAAAGAAAAGGTTAGCCAGGCGTGGTGGCTCACGCCTGTAATCCCAGCACTTTGGGAGGCCGAGGCGGGCGGATCACGAGGTCAGGGGATCAAGACCATCCTGGCTAGCACGGTGAAACCCCGTCTCTACTAAAAATACAAAAAATTAGCCGGGCGTGGTGGCACATGCCTGTAGTCCCAGCTACAGAGGAGGCTGAGACAGGAGAATCGCTTGAACCCGGGAGGCGGAGCTTGCAGTGAGCTGAGATTGGGCCACTGCACTCCAGCCTGGGCGACAGAGCAAGACTCTGTCTCAAAAAAAAAAAGAAAAAGAAAAAGTTAGACATGAATAAGTTCTGGTGTTCTATTACAAAGTATGGTGATTATAGCAAATAACAATGTTGTGCTTATTTCAGCATAGCTAGAAGATTTCAAATGTTATCACCACAAAGAAATGATGTTTAAAGTAATGGGTGTGGTAATTACCCCAGTTTGATCATTATATAGTGTGTACATGCATTGAAACACCACACTGCACCCCATAAACATGTACAGTTATTACATGGCACTTATAAATAAGTAAATTTTAAAATGTCTCACTCTGGTATTCTTTTAATGCTCATCTACCAATTAGACCCCTTTTTGTTTTTCTATATAGTCCTTTTATATATAAATCTGTTCTCATTATTAATCATTGGAGTAGGGAGGAGGCAGTGGTGGGTTTTCAGCCAACCCTCTTGATCCAGTCTTTCTAGTACTACTAAATTTATAAACCTGTTACTTGGTGTTACTCATTTGAATTTTCTGTTTTTCTTTTCTTTGAGATGGAGTTTCCCACTTGTTGCCCAGGCTGGAGTGCAGTGGCACGATCTTGACTCGCTACCTATTGAGGTCTATTACTACCTCAAGAACTGGCATATGAAAATTCAAATCAGGCCGGGCACAGTGGCTCACGCCTGTAATCCCAGCACTTTGGGAGGCTGAGGCAGATGGATCACCTGAGGTCAGGAGTTCGAGACCAGCCTGGCCAACATGGTGAAACCCCTTCTCTACTAAAAATACAAAAATTAGCCAGGCGTGCATGGTGGCAGGCGCCTGTAACCCCAGCTACTCAGGAGGCTGAGACAGGAGAATCGCTTGAACCCAAGAGGTGGAGGTTGCAGTGAGCCGAAATCCTGCCATTGCCCTCCAGCCTGGGCGACAAGAGCAAGACTCCATCTTAAAAAAAGAAAAGAAATGCAGTACCATGCGATAGAAAACCAATGCCAGAGCCGTAATAAACTTAATAAGCTTTCTCTAACTTTCCAGCTCCCGTTTTTCTTGGAAAATTGCCTCCTGAAGATGAGCAAGGATGCTGGATGCAAGGATTTGTAGGATTTATAAAGCTTTGTGGGTTCAGTGTTTTGTGAAACATTGAATATCATTTAGTCGTTGAGTATCATTTCTTGAAACATTGAATATCATTTAATCATTTATCATGACTAGAAAAGAACATTTATGTTGGGGTCATCAAAACATAAATAAGTGAAAGTACAGTGAATTGAATAAATGTTTAATTGAGAATCTAGGATGTGCACAGGTATAGAATGAATATTCTCACAAATTAGCAGAAGAGTTGGATTTCACTGTAGTATATGTGCTGAAAGAGCCATAAATAAGTGCTACGGCATCCTAAGGACTGAACAACCAATTGTAAGCTGATACGTAGGGAGAGGTAAAATTTAATATGTGTTTTGAAGAATACAAATATTAGAATATTCTCCCTTGTCTTGGAGGCTGACCTATTTAAATTGATAATAGGCCTTCCAAATTTTCTTATTTATCGTTAAAGTTGACTTAGTTCCTAGTTATTTATCTTGATTTATGTATATGTATGTGTGGTGTGTGTGTGTATATATATACACACACACTTTTTTTTTTTTTTTTTTTTTTTTGAGACAGAATCTTGCTCTTTTGCCCAGGCTGGAGTGCAGTGACGTGATCTCGGCTCACTGCAACCTCCACCTCCCTGGTTCAAGCAATTCCCCTGCCTCCGCCTCCCGAGTAGCTGGGATTACAGGCATGTGCCACCAGGCCCGGCTAGTTTTTTTGCATTTTTAGTAGAGGTGGGTTTCACCATGTTGGTCAGGCTGGTCTCAAACTCCTGACATGATCTGCCCACCTCGGCCTCCCATAGTGCTGGGATTGATTACAGGCATGAGCCATCGTGCCTGGCCCTTTTTCAATTTTTTTTTCAATTTTTTTTTTTTTTTTTGAGACAGAGTCTCGCTCTGTCCCCCAGGCTGGAGTGCAGTGGTGCAATCTCGGCTCGCTGCAACCTCCACCTTGTGATTAAAATATTGTATGAAGCCAGGTGCAGTGGCTCACACCTGGTACTCCCGCACTTTGGGAAGCTGAGGCCAGAGAATCACTTGAGGCCAGGAGTTTGAGGTCAGCCTGGGCAAATATAGTGAGACTCTGTCTCTACAAAAAATAAAATGAGCTGGGTGTGCTGACACACATCTGTAGTCCTAAATACTTGGAATGCTGAGGCAGGAAAATTGCTTGAGACGAGGTGTTCAAGGTTACAGTGAACTATGATCTCGCCACTGCACTGCAGACTAGATGACATAGCAAGACCCTGTCTCTAAAATAATTAACTAATTCATTAGTTATTTTTTTTTGTAACCATTATTAGATCAGCAGTCTGAAACTTGCTATACCAATGGGTATGCATCTGGGTTGAGAACCATAAACCAAAATGGAAGTTTCATGCATGTAGGTTTCATCCCTAAATATATGCTTGTGGTTTTTATATATGACCTTCTGAGTGGAAAGACTGTTGTTTGCTTGTTTTTTTCATTGATAATTTGTGTCATTGTGTTATCCTGGATGAGCTTAAAGAATTGTTAGCAAAGAGATTGTTCCTATTTAATTTAAAACACAAGCAAACCACTATTTCAAAGACAATATGATTCTTACATGTCCTTTCACTTTGTGGTGAATGTATGAAGCACAGAATAAAAGTATGTATCTGTTTAATTACTGGGTATTTTCGTTTTGGGGGTTATCAGGGAGTGCTCATGATAGCAGAAACTGACCTGTAGAAGGTTAAAAATCCATTTGCCTTCTATCTTTGACATGTGTTCTAGGTTGCAAACCCCTAAGTTTGTCATATGCAGGGAAATACGTTTTCTTTTTCAGTGTCTGAGAGGAGAGAAAGAGGAGTTTTCTTCTGAACAATTAAGTACTTCTACTAAAGCATAGTAGAAGCTTCAACATTACTAATCCTAATAGATTAAAATATTGTATGCATTTGTTCACTGAAAATCTGATTTCATCCATTGCTAATAATAAACTTTTGTTCATTTAAAAGTTGTGACTCCCAGCCAGGCACAGTGGCTCCCGTCTGTAATCCCAGCACTTTGGGAGGCCGAGGTGGGCAGATCATGAGGTCAGGAGTTTGAGACGAGCCTGACCAACATGGTGAAACCCCATCTCTACTAAAAATACAAAAATTAGTCAGACGTGGTGGCAGGCGCCTGTAATCCCAGCTACTCAGGAGGCTGAGGCAGGAGAATCGCTTGGACCTGGGAGGCGGAGGTTGCAGTGAGCCGAGATGGCACCACTGCACTCTAGCCTGGGCAACAGAGCGAGACTCCATCTCAAAAAATAATAATAATGTTGTGACTCCCAGCCTGGGCAACAAAGTGAGACCCCCATCTTTACAGAAAAATATAAAAATTAGCCAAACATGGTGCTGTGCACCTGGATGGTATGTGCTTGTAACCCCAACTACTTGAGAAGCTGAGGTGGCAGGCAGGATCACTTGAGCCCAAGAGTTTGAGGCTGCTGTAAACCACACCGATGCCACTGCACTCCAGCCTAGACAACAGAGCAAGACCGTGTCTCAAAAAAAAAAAAGTTGTGACTTACTATGTTTGTAATACTGTCATGGCCTTTTTCAAACTTTTCAGGGAAGCGTGACAGCAATGACAGTGTTTTTTCCCCTGGATACAGCTAGACTTCGACTTCAGGGTGAGTATTTATCTTTTGTAGAAATCATATTCCTACTCATTTGGTGTCAGGAAGCAAACGTTTTCTCTAGTAATTTCTTTTTTTCTTCTTCTTCTTCTTCTTTTTTTTTTTTTTTTGAGACGGAGATTTACTTTTGTAGCCCAGGCTGGAGTGCAATGGTGTGATTTTGGCTCACCGCAACCTTCGCCTCCCGGGTTCAAGCGATTCTCCTGCCTCAGCCTCCCAAGTAGCTGGGATTACAGGAACCTCTTTTTTAGTAGAAATGGGGTTTCATCATATTGGCTAGACTGGTTTTGAACTCCTGATCTCAGGTGATCTCCTGCCTTGGCCTCCCAAAGTGCTGGGATTACAGGCATGAGCCACTGCACTCAGCCTTTTTTTTTTTCTTTTTTAATGTATGTGTGATTTTATTTTTTTAGGAGGGATAGGGTTAAGGGGGAACAAGTTTTGACTGAGAAAATAAACTTTTCAGCTGAAACTGTATCCCAGAAGTTTGAAATAAGTTGTAGAAGCGGGAGAAGATAGATACCTGGTAGACTGGGGCCTAAAGTTGCCACCCCCTTTCCCACTCTAGAGGCCCCTTGACTTCCTGCTCCAGATTACAGTGGGGAAGGAAGCTTTCACTCTTTCTTCTGCCCATCGATGATCTGAAAGAGGCAGATGGGGAAAAGGCTCTGAGGAACCAATGGTGCACATCAGGCCATGTTACTTTGTCTGAGATGAGTTCTCTAACACCCAGGGTAAAGGGTGGACTGTAGCTGTATGGACTCAATTTGCCTCCGACCTTTTCCAGAGCTTTTTGCCCAGTTGTTGCTGACAACTGATGACAAGACAGGCGAAGATCAAGGCCACATCAACAGCCCCTTCGAATTTCCAGAGCAGGTGTATTTCTATCAGAGCTAAGCGGGGAGCTTTCAAACTCATTCCTTAGATGAGCTGTTTGCGATTTTCTCCACACACCCTGTGAAGCCACACTCTGGGGTGGCTTTAGCCTGGAAGTGAGAATGGGCAGTGCCCCCTTCTATGCAGATCTAAGACGCTCAGGACCGCTGCTCCTCCCGGGGTGCAGGGGCAGTGCTTACTGTACAGCCCTCTTGGAGGTTCCAGGTCAGGGCGGGAAAGCCAGAGGTGCCCATGGGGCAAAGGCTTTATCAGATGTCCCTGTGGCCACAGCAAGAAAAACTCATGTGCTTTTGTTGGCTGCAGAGGAAGGGCTGGCCGGGCATACAGGCCTGGCTCACCTCAGCCTCCACCCCAGTCTAGTGATTTCTGAATTAATCTATGATTTCTGATGCTATAGAGATCCAACATTGACTTTAAATATTGGTCATCATTGTTTCCTTTTTTTTTTTAAGTTTTATTTTCCTTTTCTTTCCAGAAGATATGTTTCCTAATTAACAGTCATTCCTGGATGAGTCATAGCCTCAGCCATTTTCTAATCTAAGAACCTGAGTGGGCTTGCATTAATAATTTTGAATCGTTGACAATCCTTTTCTAAGAAGCCATATGACTTTTTTAAGGCACACAGTGGAGAGTTTTTTGAGGGAGTTAGATGGTCTCAAAAGAAGAGGCAGGAACATACTGGAGCCACATACTCAGTGCCATTGCTAATGTAGGCATGTAGTCCTAATCTGCCTTTGCAGCTTCATAGTACTCTACAACTCACTGTGATTCTTGCCTGTTTTTTCCTCAGATTTGTTCAAGTTGAAATTGTAAACCTATGCCAGAAATTGCATGAAGAGATGAGTAAGATTAGCTTCGAATAGTAATAATTCAAAGGTTAAACGCTTCATGCCTACTATTTTTGGTTAATTTTAGAGTTTTTGGATAAATAATTTTATATTATTCAAAAGGCAAAATATATAAAAAGGTACACAGTGCAGTGAAAATGCTCACTCTTAGTCTGCCCTGTCTCCCTTTCCTCTTCACTGCAGGTAACATGTTTATCAGTTTCTTGAGTAGCCTTGCAGACTTTCTTCATGGGATAACAAGCAAATAAGAATATATAGTCTTAATTTTCTCTCTTTTTTACACAAACAGCATACTTTACATGCTGTCCTGTACTTTGAACTTTTCACTTAACAATATGTTTTAGATGCCTTCCGAATCAGCGCATTGGGAGCGTCTTCGTCTGTCTTACAGCCGTGGAGTGTTGCATGGTGTGAATGCACCATAATCTGTGTCACCCTTCCCCGTTGTAGATTCTTGGGTTGTTTCCACCCTTTTGTTATTACAGAAATGATGTAAGAATAGATTTGTTCCTATGCCACGTTGTTTCTGTGAATTCTATGGGATAAATTCCCAGATGTAGGATTACTGCATTGAAGGGTAATTGTGTTTGTAATTTTGATGGTTATTGCCAGATTGCCTTCTTTTTTTTGAGACAGTCTCTCTCTCTGTCGCCCAGGTTGGAGTGCAGTGGCGTAATCTCAACTCACTGCAACCTCCGCCTCCTGGATTCACGTGATTCTCCTGTCTCAGCGTCCCGAGTAACTGGGATTACAGCCTTGCGCCACCCTATCCAGCTAATTTTTGTATTTTTAGTAAAGACGGGGTTTCGCCATATTGGCCAGGCTGGTCTCAAACTCCTGACCTCAGATGATCCACCCGCCTCGGCCTTCCAAAGTGCTGGGATTACAGGCGTGAGCCACCGCGCCCGGCCTCAGATTGCCTTCTATAGGGGTTTGGCCAGTTTGCCATCCCACAAGCCATACTGGTACCAATTTTAATTCTTAGGAAATTGGTTAATTTGCATATTTTATGTTCTAAAATTGCTTTTCAGGTATGGGTAGGAAATTTGAGGTTAGTTAAGGTGAGTTTTGTTTTCAGTGAGAATGCCAGGAAAAACACAGTCCTCATCCTTTTGAGACTTTTTATTTTTTAGATTAGGAGACAGAACACAAGGCTAAAACCCTTTAAGAAACTTGAATTTTAGGTTGGACATGGTGGCTGATGCCTGTAATCCCAGCACTTTGGGAGGCCGAGGCGAGTGGATAACAAGGTCAGGAGTTCGAGACCAACCTGGCCAGCATGGTAAAATCCCATCTCTACTAAAAAAAAAAAAAAAAAAATTAGCTGGGCATGGTGGCAGGAGCCTGTAGTCCCAGCTACTCAGGAGGCTAAGGCAGGAGAATTGCTTGAACCCAGGAGGCAGAGGTTGCAGTGAGCTGAGACCACACCACTGCACTCCAGCCTGGGTGACAAAGCGAGACTCTGTCTCAAAATAAAAAAAGAAAAAAGAAACTTGAATTTTAATACTGGCTTTGCTGCCATCCACATCTGTCCTTCCAGCTTTTGTGTCTATAGCCTCTCCTATAAAAGGTAGAGAGTAATTTATTTCCTCTCTGCTTTATAAGATGCTAAAATGAGAAAATATGTACATTAATTGAATAAAACAAGAGAGCTTTATGAAATACAAGAAATATATTAGGCTTGGTGCGGTGGCTCACGCCTGTAATCCCAGCACTTTCGGAGGCTAAGGCAGACAGATCATGAGGTCAGGAGATCAAGAACATCCTGGCTAACACAGTGAAACCCTGTCTCTACTAAAAATACAAAAAATTAGCCGGGTGTGGTGGCGGGCGCCTGTAGTCCCAGCTACTTGGGAGGCTGAGGCAGGAGAATGGTGTGAACCCGGGAGGCGGAGCTTGCAGTGAGCCAAGATTGCGCCACTGCACTCCAGCCTGGGCAACAGAGCAAGACTCCGTCTCAAAAAAAAAAAAAAGAAATTGCTTCTGTCATGTCTTTTCCTTTGGAAATTAGGAATTACATTAGATTGCTTTATGGTTCATGAGTAACAGATGAAGGCCAAGGGATCTGCAGTGGGAATTTAGCACATGGTCACACAGGCGGATCATTTAGTTCTGGGGCAACCTAGGGAGCTCAAAGGTGAGGTAAATGGCATTTTAGTGAAACTTGCTGATGCTGACAATTATAATTCTCAAAGGGTTTAGTTTAAACATACACAGGTCAGGTGTGGTGGCTCATGCCTGTAATCCCAGCACTTTGGGAGTCCAAGGCATGAGGATCCCTTGAGCCCCAGAGTTTGAGACCACCCTGGGCAATATAGTGAGACTCCGTCTCTAAAAATATTAAAAAATAGACGGGGCACAGTGGCTCATGCCTGTAATCCCAGCACTTTGGGAGGCCGAGTTGGGCAGATCACCTGAGGTCAGGAGTTCGAGACCAGCCTGACCAAAATAGCGAAACCCCACCTCTACTAAAATACAAAAATTATCTGGACATGGTGGTGTGCACCTGTAATCCCAGCTACTTGGGAGGCTGTGACAGGAGAATAGCTTGGACTCAGGAGGTGGAGGTTGCAGTGAGCTGAGATCACGCCACTGCACTCCAACCTGGGTGTCAGAGTGAGACTCTGTCTCAAAAAAAAAAAAAAAAAAAATTTAATTAATAAATAAAATAAACATGCATTGTTTGGTCTTGTAGTTGATGAGAAAAGAAAATCCAAAACTACACACATGGTGCTCCTGGAGATCATTAAAGAAGAAGGACTGTGAGTACTAACTCATTTCACCTTTGTTAAACAAAGCAACTTGTTAGGAGATTCCTGTGCCTCCAGTAGAGTTATGCTTACTTTCTATCTATTCTCATAGCACTATAATGTTGTAAATTTATAATTGCCTGATTTATAAGTACATAATTGTTTTCAGTTTCTTAAAGATCTGTAGTAAGGCATTTGATTCTTTTTATTTATTTATTTTTGTACAATATTTATCTTAAGCCATTTGATTCTTGATCATGGAGTCTTCCATGAAACTAAAATGTATTGTTTTATATACAGTAAACAGAAAAAAATATAATAGTTGTTTAGTTCATTCCTGTCAGGTGCATTAAGACAGATGATGTACTTCTTTTTTTTAGCTTTTTATTGGAAATAATTTTAAATTTACAAAAATTTGCAAAACTAAACTTAGTACAAAGAAGACAAGTATATGCTTTACCCAGATTCATCTGTTAACATCTTTTCCATTTTGTTTTACCATTTTTGCTCATGCTCTCCCTCTCCCACCTCTCTTTTCTCCTTACTCACACCACACACAAATTTTCTCTGAATTATTTGAGAGTAAGTTACATACATCAAAGCCTTTAGCCCCATGATGTTGACACTTTTAAAGAATACAGTCCGCCTGTAATCCTAGCGTTTTGGGAGGCCAAGGCAGGCGAATCACCTGAGGTCAGGAGTTAGAGACAGCCTGACCAACATGGAGAAACCCCATCTCTACTACTGGGCATGGTGGTGCATGCCTATAATCCCAGCTACTGTGGAGGCTGAGGCAGGAGAATCACTTGAACCTAGGAGGTGGAGGTTGCAGTGAGCCAGGATCACGCCATTGTACGCCAGCCTGGGCAATTTGGCCGGGCGTGGTGGCTCAAGCCTGTAATCCCAGCACTTTGGGAGGCCGAGATGGGCGGATCACGAGGTCAGGAGATCGAGACCATCCTGGCTAACATGGTGAAACCCCGTCTCTACTAAGAAATACAAAAAATAGCTGGGCGAGGTGGCGGGCGCCTGTAGTCCCAGCTACTCGGGAGGCTGAGGCCGGAGAATGGCGTGAACCCAGGAGGCGGAGCTTGCAGTGAGCTGAGATCCGGCCACTGCACTCCAGCCTGGGCGACAGAGCGAGACTCCGTCTCAAAAAAAAAAAGAATGTTTCTCATTTTAAGTTTGCCTCACATTTCCTCATGATTCCATTGAGGTTGTACATTCTTGGCCTGAATAATGCACAGGTGATATTGTGTCCTCAAGGTATCACATCTTGACTCACATATTGTCTGCCTGCCCTTGGTTGGCTAATTATAATTTCTTTTTTTTTTTTTTGAGACGGAGTCTCGCTCTGCCGCCCAAGCTGGAGTGCAGTGGCCGGATCTCAGCTCACTGCAAGCTCCGCCTCCCGGGTTCACGCCATTCTCCTGCCTCAGCCTCCCGAGTAGCTGGGACTACAGGCGCCCGCCACCGCGCCCGGCTAGTTTTTTGTATTTTTTAGTAGAGACGGGGTTTCACCGTGTTAGCCAGGATGGTCTCGATCTCCTGATCTCGTGATCCGCCGGTCTCGGCCTCCCAAAGTGCTGGGATTACAGGCTTGAGCCACCGCGCCCGGCCTGCTAATTATAATTTCTTAAATTTGATTTGGCCACTGTGCGATTACTTTTTTCTTCTCTTGCAACTGTAAGCAGTCTATGTGGAGATACTTTAAAACAATACAAATATCCTGCGCCTTGTCAACATTTCTCCGCTAAATTTACCACGAAGTTGCAAAATGACAACTTTCCAACTCCAGCATTGCCTCCACAGTGGCAATTTTACCAGTGTTGGCATTCTGCTATAAGCAGGACTTCCCCTTCTCCTTCATTTATTTATCTACTTATTATTGGTATAGACTCAGAAATGTCTATTTTTCAGTGGTTTACAATTGATTACTTAATTATTTTGGTATTCAAATTGCCCCAGATTTGGCCTGTAGCCAAATCCTGTGAGCTCCTGTGCCCTTATGAATTCCATCTTTTTTTCTTTTTCCAGTACTTATTTTCTATAATTACTTCATTTTAACTGTTCTTGCCCTGTCATAAAACATGAATGGTACTCTATTAACTAACAGCCATAAGGAAGTTGTCTCTAATTTTATATACCATTGTTACTAAAGAAAATTAAGGGAGGGAATTAATAAATCAGTCACACTTTGTGTTGTTTCTTTGGTATCATTAGTGCTAGAATAGATTCCTTGATTTGGACATCCTTCAGAATGTGAGGTGTTTGTACAGTTTGGAGTCGCTTGTATTCTTGTAGGAGTGAAGCTTGAGACCATGTGAGTGATGGTCAGCCTTTCCTAGGATTTCTCTGCCAATTTCTAATTTGTCCATGACCTTTACTTTGCTTATTGTGTTTTTCCCCTAGCCTGGCACCATATCGAGGGTGGTTTCCAGTGATTTCCAGTCTCTGCTGCTCCAATTTTGTCTATTTCTACACTTTTAATAGCCTCAAAGCAGTCTGGGTCAAAGGTCAACGTTCTACCACTGGAAAAGATCTGGTAGTTGGGTTTGTTGCAGGTAACAAGGTTTTCTGGGTATAAAATGTTTTTATATTTACCTTGTGGTTTTACATACTCTAAGAGGTTATTTAGCCCAAACTAATGCTTACAAAGAATATAGCCAGTTTTCCAACTTGGTCTTTTTTTTTTTTTTAATGTGTTAGAAAACATGTGACATAAAATTTACCATGTTAATAATTTTAAGTGTAAGATCAGTAGTGTTAAATATGTTCACAATGTTGTGAAACAAATCTCCAGTACTTTTGCATATTGCAGACCTGATTCTATTCTCATTAAACTCCCCTTTTCCCTCTCCCTCAGCCCCTAGTAACCACCATTCTACTTTCAGTTTCTAAGAATTTGACTACTTTAGATACTTGATACCAGTCGAATCATATACTACTTGTTTTTTTTGTGACTGGCTTATTTCACTTAGTATAATGTCTTTGACTTTCATCCATGCCATATAGCATGTACTATGACTTCCTTACTTTTTTATGACTGAATCCATTATATGTGTATAATGGATCACATTCTGTTTATCCATTCATCTGTTAATGGGCACTTAAGTTGCTTCCATCTTTTCACTATTGTGAGTAGTGCTATGAAAATGAGTGTGTAGCTATCTATTTGAGAGCCTGCTTTCCATTCTTTTGGATATATACCCAGAAATGGGATTGCTGGATCATTTGGAATTCTGTTCAGTTTTCTCGGGAACCTCCATACTGTTTTCCATAACACTGTAACATTTATAATCCCACCAACAGTACACAGAAGTTCCCATTTTTCCACATCCTCGCTAACACTTATTTTCTGTTTTATGATAGTAGCCATCCTAATGGGTATGAGGTGATATCTCACTGTGGCTTTGATTTGCATTTCTTTGATGATTAGTGATGTTGAACATCTTTTCATATGTTTGTTGGCCATTTGTATATTATCTTTGCAGAAATGTCTGTTCTGGTTCTTTGTCCATTTTTTAATCAGGTTATTAGATTTTTTTGCTTTAAAGTTATAGGATTTCTGTATGTGGTATAATAAAAAATACATGTGGCCTTTGTCCCTGGTTCCTGGCACAGTTCCTAAAACCATTGGAATTTCCTGAGTGGTAATATCTTTTGTTATTCCTAATGAGCCCCTTTTAACTATCCCTGAGTTTAGGTTAATAAGGTTACTATTGGATGGCTCCTAGATAGCTTCAGGATAGACACTGGTGGCCAGAGGAACCAGCCATGTGCTTAGAGAGAAGGGGGGAGAGGTTGAATTGTGGATAAATAACTCAGGATAGAAGTCTAGGAGTCATCACAGGCTCTTCGTGCCTTCACCCACTCCACATCTGCTTTTCCATCCAGAACCATTGGTCTGTCTCCTCAGTATCTCTTGGATCCATTTCCTCTTCTCCATATCCATATCCATTTCCCCAAATCAAGCCTTATCATTGCTCACCTGGACTATTGCACTAGTCTGATCTTCCCTTTGAGGTCTTCCTCATGAACCCACTTTGCAGTTTTGCAGCCTTTCTAGGAGAGTAGTTTTCAAAGAGTATCACAACTCAAAGAACTCAAGTTTGAGATTTGTTCACTTGGGGAAAAAAAATTAGAATAGTTCCTATACAGAAAAAGACTTGTTTTTTACATAAATTACAACAAATGGCAATCTAGTGGGATCTTCTGTACTTGAGACCAGTTATTTGTAATACCTTGATTTTAATCACTTTAGATTAGTTTATATGTATTTGCATTTGAAAGATTATAACTCACAGGGACCAACTCATATAACTTTCCATGAAACTTCTAATTCATGGACTATATGTTGAAATCTTTTGCTTTTTAAATTGTCCAAAGCTATTTATTTGCTGTCTGCCATCCCATTACCTACCAGATATATACCACCCTTGTGTTACTCTCTGTGTCCTGTTCGTCTCCTTTCTAGCTCTTTGTGCAGTTTAGGATTACAGCAGACTCCCCCATATCTAACAAGCTGGACTGGTATAGTAGGGCAGTTAGCTTTCTTTTTTTTACTTTTTTCCACTTGCTTAAAATTTTTTTTTCAGGGCTCATGAACAATTTTTTTCTTTTTTCTTTTTTTTCAGGCTCAATTTTAAAAAGTCAAAGTAACACGTATAATAAATAGCCTACTGACCTTAATTGTTGTATTTTAACTTTGAAGTTCACTCTTTCACTTTTTTTTTTTTGAGATGGTGTCTCACTCTGTCTCCCAGGCTGGAGTGCAGTGGCACGACCTTGGATTGCTGCAACCTCCACCTCCTGGGTTCAAGCGATTTTCCTGCCTCAGCCACCTGAGTAGCTAGGATTACAGGCGCCCACCACCATGCCCAGCTAATTTTTTGTATTTTTAGTAAAGACGGGGTTTCACCATGTTGGCCAGGCTGGTCTCAAACTCCTGACCTTAGGTGATCTGCCCGCCTCGGCCTCCCAAAGTGCTAGGATTACAGGCGTGAGCCACTGCGCCCAGCCTGAGGTGTTTTCTTGAGTGTGTGAGAAGAGGGTAGGATTACAGTTGACATATAGGAGAGCCTACCGGTCTGTGTTGACTGTGAGCATCATCTGTTGCCTTGTCAGAAAATGATCCAAGGCCAGGTGTGGTGGCTCACCCCTGTAATCCCAGCAGTTTGGGAGGTCAAGGCAGGAGATTCATTTGAGCCAGGAGTTTGAAACCAGCCCGGGCAACATAGCAAGACCCCGTCTCTATAAAAAAATAAATTTTGGACCGGACGTGGTGGCTCACACCTGTAATCCCAGCACTTTGAGAGACTGAGGCAGGTGGATCACCTGAGGTCAGGAGTTCTAGAACAGCCTAGCCAACCTGGTGAAACCCCATCTCTACTGAAAATACAAAAAATTAGCCAGGTGTGGTAGCAGGTGCCTGTAATTCCAGCTACTTGGGAGACTGAGGCAGGAGAATTGCTTGAACCTGGGAGGTGGAGGTTGCAGTAAGCCAAGATCATGCCACTGCACTCCAGCCTGGGCAACAAGAGGGAAACTCCATCTCTAAATAAATAAACAAACAAACAAACAAACAAATAAAATATTTTAAAAGGTGGGAGAAGGAGGAAAGAAAATGAAAATGGTCGGGAGACCCAGCTCCTGAGTTGCCGACATCAGGAATCCTCCGTGGCGTGTCATCGGTGTCACCTGGCTTCTGGTGCCCCCCCCCCCAACCCCCCCATGGCAGACAGAGCTCACGCCCCTTCCCACCCCGCAGCTGGTCCAGGGTCCAGGCACCACGTGGATGGCGGCTCCTTAGGACGCAGGGACCGGGCCACAGCCCATGCCTCGAGCAGACTGCATTACGAGGCATCTACCCTACTCCTGCCGGGACCAAGTGGTGTGGGGCTTCAGCCGTGGCTACAAGCAGCTGGGCATCCCCCCACAGCTAATTTTCCTAAACAAGGTAAATAATCTGCCAGCTGATACATCCAGTGGCGTTTATTATGGTTGGGCCAGTGTTGGAAGTAGAGATGGTCAGAAGATGGTGGTGAGCATAGGATGGAACCCATACTATGAAAATACGAAGAAGTCCATGGAACCACATACCATGCATACCTTCAAAGAGCATTTCTATGGGGAAATCCTGCGTGTGGCCATTGTTGGCTACCTCAGACCAGAAAAGAACTTTGATTCATTAGAGTCACTTATTTCAGCAATTCAAGGTGATTTTTGAGGAAGCTAAGAAATGACTAGATTTACCAGAACATTTGAAACTCAAGACAATTTCTTCCAGGTTTCTAGAAGCAAAATAATGAATGACCACTGATGAAAAATCATATTATTTATTCATTCACTGTTTTCTAGTATTTCAGTGTTTTGTTTTTATTTATTTTATTTTTTTGAGACGGAGTCTCACTCTCTCTCCCAGGCTGGAGCACAGTGGTGGCCTGATCTCAACTCACTGCGACCTCTGCCTCCCGGGCTCAAGTGATTCTGCTGCCTCAGCCTCCTGAGTAGCTGGAATTACAGGCGCACACCACCACGCCTGGCTAATTTTTGTATTTTTAGTGGAGACAGAGTTTCACCATGTTGGCCAGGCTGGTCTCGAACTCCTGACCTCAAGTGATCTGCCCACCTCGGCGTCCCGCAGTGCTGGGATCACAGGCGTGAGCCAGTGCGCCCAGTCAGAGCCTCCTAACTGATCTCTCACTTCCTCCTTAGTCCCCTTCAGTCTGTGTTCAGCACGGCAGCCAGTGTGATCATGTTAAAACATTAATGAGGGCTGGGTGCGGTGGCTCATGTCTGTAATCCCAGCAGTTTGGGAGGCTAAGGTGAGAGAATCACTTGAGGCCAGGAGTTTGAGACAGCCTGGGCAACATAGCAAGAACTCATTTCTACAAAAAAAAAAAAAAAAAACAAAAAAAAACAATTAGCTGGGCATGGTAGCATGCACTTGTAGTCCTAGCTATTCAGGAGTCATTCAGAGTGAGACCCTGTCTCTTAGAAAAAATTTTTAAAAAGTGAATGAGATCATGTCATTTCTCTGTTGAGAGCCGTCCAGTTGCTTACCATCTCACTCAGAGGAAAAGCCAAAGCCCTTACCTTGTCCTGCAAAGCGTGTTTAACCTGGCCGTCCTATTCTCTTTACTTACACGGCTGCAGCCACCCTGACCTCTTTTCTCCTTCCTGAACACTCCTGGCATGTGTCTGCCTGTGTGCCTACTGTGACCTCTGCCTGGTAACCATGTGATTAACTCCTTCACCTCCTTTTAGGTTTTTCCCTAAATGGCCACTGTTAAATGATAAACTTTAGACAAATTATGTTTAACAGAGTTTGTTTTTGTTTTTGTTTTGAGACTGAGTCTCACCCTGTCGCCCAGGCTGGAGTGCAGTGGTGCGGTGGCATGATCTCAGCTCACTGCAACCTCCGCCTCCCAGGTTCAAGCCATTTTCCTGTCTCAGCCTCCCAAGTAGCTGGGACTACAGGCGCATGCCATCATGCCCCAAAAATGAAATTTTTTGTATTTTTAGTAGAGACGGGGTTTCACTGTATTGGCCAGGCTGATCTCAAACTCCCGACCTCAGGTGATCCACCCGCATCAGCCGGGGGATCACCTGAAAAAAGTGCTGGGATTATAGGCGTGAGCCACCATGCCTGGCCTTACAGAGTTTGATCAAGCAAAGAATAATTCACAAATTGGGCAGCCCTCAGAACCAGAAGGTCAGAGTGACCCTGGAGCTGTCACATGGTAGAATATTTATGGACAGAAACAGGAAAGTGACATATAGAAGTCAGAAGTGAGGTTTAAAGACAGCCAGATTAGTTACCACTTGTTTACCTTAATTGAACAGTTGGCTGCCTGTGATTAACTGAAACTCTATGATTGGCACAAGATCCAGGTAGGTTATACTTCACTGTATACTGAAAAACCTTCAAGGTTTTTTTTTTTCCTTTTCTTTTTTTTTTGTTGTTGTTGTTGTTGTTGAGACAGGGTCTTGCTCTGTCATCCAGGCGCTGGAGTGCAATGGTGCAGTTTGCTGCAGCCTCCAACTCCTGGGCTTCAGAGATCCCCCTGCCTTGGCCTCCCAAGTAGCTAGGACTACAGGTATGCCACCACACCCAGCTAATTTGTTTTTTATTTTTTGTAGAGATGGGGGTCTTACTGTGTTGCCCAGGCTGGTTTCAAACCCCTGGCCTCAAGCGATTCTCTTGCGTCGACCTTCCAAAGTGCTGGGATTACAGGTATGAGCCACTGCACCCAGCTGAGTATTTATTTTAAAAAATAAAAATAATATTTATTGTACTGATATTAAATCTACCTTCTTAAAGCAACTAGAAACAAAGATGAAACTTAGTACATATGTTTTCTCCCACCACCCCACAAAGGTATGAGTTAGCAATTCCAGAATGATTTTTTGTATACTTTAGGATAAGTAAATATATTGTGATCCTGGCCTAGTTCCCTTGGACAATAAAGAAAAAGTATATACCCTCTCCCACAAGCCATTTATTCATCATGGTTTGTTCATCAAATATATATTGGGTGTCTAGTATGTGCTAAACACAGTTCTAGATGGCTAAGGATATGGCAGTAAATAAAAAATGAAAATCTCTGTCCTCATGAAGCTTACAATCTAATATTATAAGATAGACAATAAACAAGGAAAATACATAGTGTGTTAGAGGATACGGTTACAGACAAAATTTAAGCAAAGAGGGGATAGAGTACTGAGTGTTAGAAAGAGGTACCACCGGCCGGGCGCGATGGCTCGTACTTGTAATCCCAACACTTTGGGAGGCCGAGGCAGGTGGATTACCTGAGGTCAGGAGTTTCAGACCAGCCGGGCCAACATGACAAAACCCCCTCTCTACTAAAAATACAAAAATTAGCTGGGAATGGCAGCACGCACCTGTAATCCCAGCTACTTGGGAGGCTGAGGTAGGAGAATCACTTGAACCCAGGAGGCAGAGGTTGCAGTGAGCAGAGATCGCGCCACTGTACTTCAGCCTGGGAGATGGAGCGAGACTCCATCTCCAAAAAAAAAAAAAAGAAAGAAAAAAAGAGGTACCATTTTAGATAGTGTGGTGTTAAGTTAAAGCTGTATCTACGTATTTTAACTTCAGTGCTGGGAGTGGTAAAAAGGTTAAAAATAAATGAGCTGACGTGTGCCTGTAGTCCCAGCCACTTGGGAGGCTAAGGAGGGAGGATCGCTTGAGCCCAGGAGTAGGAGACTGCAGCAAGACCATGTCTCAAAAAAACAAAACAAAATAAAATAAATAATTGTAACAGCTAATGGAATACAACAGGTGTGAAAGTGAATTCCTGTGTTTTGAAATTGTAAAGAATAAACTGAATAATCACTTGGTGATTGGGTTAGATTAGTGGTTTTGCTGATTAGCCTCAATCAGCAAAATTGAGGCTGATTTTGACCCACAGGGTCAAATGTGGCATCTAGTGGGTAGAGGCCAGGGAGACTGCTAAACATCCTACACAAGAGCCCACATACACACACAACAAATAATTTTCCACCTCAAAATATCGGTAGTGTCACAGTTGGGAGACTCTGGGTTAAAGAATTTTACAATCCTTTGTAATTGTGAGACTCTCTGATTGTAGGTCTTCTCTTTTTCTGAAGGTTGGGAGTTCCTTGAAAATTACTTTTGTGAGTTTTAAACTTCTCTTCATAACAAGTTTTTATGTCTTAATATGTACATATTTTTATAATAATTATAACAGCTTTCTCTCTTCCTGCTGTATTATAATCACTGCAGAAATGAGTTGTATCATCTCTAAGGAGAACTAGGAACAGCATTGTTCTTCAAATTCTTCTTGAAACTTAGAAATTTATTATTTGTTGTATTTTCCCAGAAAAACCAGCCTATAAAGCTTAATATCCTGGGGAATAATTTGGGAACAGAACCTTAACAGATAAGTGAAGAGACACTCATTTTTATGAAATTGGAATTTTTACCAATAAACTCTTCCTGAATGCCAAAGGTATTATTGTTGTGATAGTTAAAAATGCATTTCTTGCCCTCTGGCCTTAAATCTGGCAAGACAGGTTTGTTCCTGTTGTGTGTAAAGCTTCATTCCTTCCTGCAGAGTCAAGTGAGATTTGTTAGATTTGTGCCTTTGTTTTGCCATTTTCTTATATCCATGGTCGTTGCACATATTTCCCGGAAGTGCATACCCAATTAGCATACTTCACTTGTGTTTTCTCTCCATAACAAAGGAGACTCACTGCTGATAAAATTATCAAGATTTCAGGAGTAAATAGCTGTGTTCTAATTGTTCCTTGATTTAGTGAATAATTTCAGTGTGTTCAATTACTGTTCTTCATCTCTTTTTTTTTTTTTTTTTTTGAGACGGAGTCTCGCTCTGTCGCCCAGGCTGGAGTGCAGTGGCGCGATCTCGGGTCACTGCAAGCTCCGCCTCCCGGGTTCACGCCATTCTCCTGCCTCAGCCTCCCGAGTAGCTGGGACTACAGGCGCCCACAACCGCGCCCGGCTAATTTTTTGTATTTTTAGTAGAGACGGGGTTTCACCGTGGTCTCGATCTCCTGACCTTGTGATCCGCCCGCCTCGGCCTCCCAAAGTGCTGGGATTACAGGCGTGAGCCACCGCGCCCGGCTGTTCTTCATCTCTTAATTTTGGTTTATTCTTTCTTGTAAATGATTTGTTACATAAAAGAAAGAAAGAAAATAAAATTGTAGACATTAGAATTAGAAAAAAAAAACAGTCTTCTGCCCTTTGGTAGGTAAAGTATTAATTTGTATGCCCACTTTAGACTGAAGTAGCACCCACAGCTTGGAACTGGCGGAAGATTTTTCTTTTTTGTTTGTTTGTTTGTTTGTTTTTGAGATGGAGTCTCACACTGTCACCCAGGCTGGAGTGCAGTGGCGCAATCTCGGCTCACTGCAACCTCCGCCACCCGGGTTCAAACGAGTCTCCTGCCTCAGCCTCCCGAATAGCTGAGATTACAGGCACCTGCCACCATGCCCTGCTAAGTTTTGTATTTTTAGTAGAGACGGGGTTTCACCATGTTGGCCAGGCTGGACTCTAACTCCTGACCTCGTGATCCACCTGCCTCAGCCTCCCAAAGTGCTGGGATTCCAGGCGGGAGCCGCCGCGCCTGGCCGGAACTGGCAGAAGAGTTACACGGGCTTATAAAAAAGCAGACAATTTTCTTTGTCCTTTGGGCCTGTCAGGGGTTGGTACTCACGAATGGTTTGTGGCATGCTTTTCTCTCAGTGGAATGCTGACCTTTGCTTGATGATACAGGTTGCAAGTTTTAGTAAAGTTTTGGATTCCCAAGTATTTTGAGTAGCTTCTCTCAGAACCCATAAAATTATAGTGGTTAAAAAGTACTCCTCCATTTATTTTGACTTAGAGGGTGAAAAAAGTACTTGAACTTCTCAGATAAAAAGCTTTGAAATACCAAATGTTCTTACAAGGACTTTATAATCCGTTATGTAAGTAATGTAGTTCATTTTTGTACTTGAGGTTGTCCTTTAGAAGAATCCTTTTAGTTTTTCTGCTTGTGTTAATAATGGGGATAGGAATGCAGTTTTTTTTTTTGTTGTTGTTGTTGTTGTTTAATAAGAAAAGGTCTCACTCTGTTGCCTGGGCTCTGGAGTGCAGTGGCACAATCACAGCTCACTGCAGCCTCAACCTCCTGGGCTGAGGCGATCTTCCCACTTCAGCCTCTTGAGTAGCTGGAACCACAGGAGTGTGCCACCATGCCTGGCTAATTTTTAATATTTTTTTTAGAGATGGAGTCTCCCTCTGTTGCCCAGGCTGCTATTGAACTCCTGGGCTCAAGTGATCCTCCCACATGGGCCTCTCAAAGTGTTTAGATTACAGGCATGAGCCACCACACTGGGTGTGAAAGCAGAATTTTAAAGAATGGTTAGATCTTTATCTTAGTTGCATTGCCCCCTAAGTGTTTTTGTATGTGCCTACCTCTTAAATGAAGAAAATTTTGATTTCTAAAGAATTTATTTAACAGGCAGCATATTTCACTTGTTTAGAAAGGTGGGTGCACTTTGCCTTTCTACTGTATCTGTAGAAGCTTGTAATCTCTGCTCCTGAGCTCTCCTGTCCTCCTTTTCTCTTAAAACAAATGTAGTAGACTGCTCAGTAGCACTTTATAGTCTGGTTTTTCTGACTGTTAGTTTTTCTCTGTTAAGTGAAGTGTGCATTGCATTGAATAGGAATATGTTCTAAAATCTAGGCAAATAGGAATGTGTTAATATCCTTCTATAATGGCCTCTGGGGCATGGGTGCTTTTGAAAAAATGAGACTAGCAAGACTCTGTAACTAAGGGATTTTTAGATTATGTATGTATTAGACAATGTATGAATATTTTAAGTTATAACTAAAGATGACTTCTTAATGTTCTGTGAATCTATAAAAATATGACAAATATGACTGATAAAATTATTAGGTGATATCTTTTATTTTGAGAAATGTGCTCTCATAATGCTCCTTAGAGACAGGCAGCAAAATATCTTTAACAACTGTATGCAACCAATGAAAACATTGAATTTGAATCTCTTGGCTGTTTTGTCAAGTTTATCCTTGGTTAGACTGCATTTCCTATATATAATATTTTGAGACTCTTAAATCAAAACTTTATTTCTTCAATTGTCTTTAAATGAATTTTAGTAAAAGACTTCTCTTCCTTAGGATTTTTTTCTCTTGGTTCTTCAGATCTTGAATAGAGCCAGAGAGCTGGATGTGCACTTTTTTACTGAGTTTGTTCATTGCTTCATTTGTTCCACTATTTATTTAACAAATATTTATTTATAAAGTATATACCATGTGTCAGGCACTTTGTTACAATTCTATCTGGTATTTTTTTTTTAATCATTTCAGGACTGGTGAGGAATATTTTAATATCTCAAGATGGTGTTAAATTGGGATCATGTGTTTTCAAAAAAGAAGCACCTGGCTCATTGTATTGTTCTACTCTGAGGCAACCTTGGGGGGCCAAGATCCCCATCTTTAAGCTTGTAAGGATCATGATGCTTGTGAAGCTGTTTCAGGTGTTTTGTGACACTTAACTGATGCTTGCTGCCTGCCTATCCTAATTCTCTAAGCAATGAGGAACTCTTCAGTGAGCTGTCTCTGTGAAGGCATTTTTAAACGTCACCACTTCCTGTCCCACCCCTGTCACTCATTGTACCAGATCCATACTCACTTCAAACCATGTGAGCTACTTAAGAGTTGTAAATTGTGTGTTTTATCTGATATTGTTATGGACTTAGCATGTTAGGTATAAGCCACTCCCATCTCTAAAGCTGTTATGTTAAAATTATATTTAAAGCTATGACTATATCGCAATTGCTACTTTGAATGGTATGTAAATTGACATATAGATTGCCTATTGTACAAATGAGGGAACTTGTTGCTCTTCATCTGGAGAGGTGCTGCTGCCAGCCATTTTGCTCTCAGCAAAGCTTCCAAATCGCTTCTAACAGTAGTGGCTTGTGTTGTACCCTGGCACAAAGAAACACCTTACCTTAGGTCTCCTAAGAGGTCAGTGACAGAGATATAAATGGAATATTAGTATGTAGCTTTAAAACAGCAAAGCTTAAAAGCTGACATTTTGCTTTCCCTTTTTCTCTCCATCTTTCTTTTTTAAAGGAGTAGTTAACGTGTTGCTAACAACTCCACTCTGGGTGGTAAACACCAGACTGAAGCTGCAAGGGGCAAAATTCAGGAATGAAGACATTGTACCAACGAACTACAAAGGTATCATTGGTAAGTATCTCTTCACAGAATTTCTATTTCAGGGTTTTCTTTCTTCTTTGTATCTGGAATATGTTGCCACATAAAGCTACATAACGTATCCTTTGCCCGCTTTTTGATGGGATGTTTGATTTTTTTTCTTGTAAATTTGTTTAAGTTCTCTGTAGATTCTGGATATTAGCCCTTTGTCACATGGGTAGATTGCAAAAATTTTCTCCCATTCTATAGGTTGCCTGTTCACGCTGATGGTAGTTTCTTTTGCTGTGCAGAAGCTCTTTAGTTTAATTAGATCCCATTTGTCTATTTTGGTTTTTGTTTCCATTGCTTTTACCTAATGTAAATGACGAGTTAATGGGTGCAGCATGCCAATATGGCACATGTATCTGTATGTAACAAACCTGCATGTTGTGCACATGTACCCTAGAACTTAAAGTATAATTTTTTTAAAAAATAGCTACATAACAGACAACCTCAAATCTCGGCATTCATCAATAACATTTTTTTTTAACACATGTGTCTGTGGATTGACGTGGATTTGGCTCATCTAGGCTGAGCCTAGCCTAACAGTCTCAGTTCACATGTCTCTCCTCTTTCTGGGACGAGCATGAGCATATTCTTCTCATTGTGATGGCAAAAGGTCCAAGAGAACACACCCAACAGTATAAACACCTTTCAACCCTGTTGGCACCTTGTCTGCTGACATCCCAGTGGCCAAAGCACATCACATAGCCAAACCCAAGACCAGGGGTAGAGAATTATGCTGCTCCCAAGGAGTATCAGTGGGAGGGGATGAATATTTTTGAAGAATAATCTATACTTTTTTATTCTAGTGTTGTCTTTGGATAGACACCAGATTGGTATCTGGTATCTTTGAGCTTCTGCCTTTCAATAGTACGACACTGCCAGGTTCTCCTTTCCCATACATCAATCTTTGTAGTGAAATAGTGGTTTTTAAAAGTCAAATCCTGTATAATAAACTCCAGGAAACGATCTTATCTTTTCTTTTCTTTTTTTTTTTTTTTTTTGAGACGGAGTCTCGCTCTGTCGCCCGGGCTGGAGTGCAGTGGCCGGATCTCAGCTCACTGCAAGCTCCGCCTCCCGGGTTTACGCCATTCTCCTGCCTCAGCCTCCCGAATAGCTGGGACTACAGGCGCCCGCCACCTCGCCCGGCTAGTTTTTTGTATTTTTTTTTAGTAGAGACGGGGTTTCACCGTGTTAGCCAGGATGGTCTCGATCTCCTGACCTCGTGATCCGCCCGCCTCGGCCTCCCAGAGTGCTGGGATTACAGGCTTGAGCCACCGCGCCCGGCCTATCTTTTCTTGTACTGGACTTTTTTGTGAAAGATGTGGGCTCACTTCACAGTTTTGTGTAATCCAGAATTCCCAGTGATGCTGATAATGACTTAGGAGAATTGGACGTTCTAACTCCGGATCGTCAGGAACAGTTGCCTGTGATTGAAGTTGGTCTCTCAATAACTTGGTGACTGTCAGTGTCTGATTATCAAAAAGTAATTAACTGATAAACTTGCCCCCAAACTATCATTGCAAGAAATACATCTTGTTTTGTTGTTTTTTTTTTTTTTTTTTTTGAAACGGAGTCTTGCTCTGTCACCCAGGCTGGAGTGCAGTGGTACAATCTTGACTCACTGCAACCTCTGCCTCGCGGGTTCAAGCAATTCTCCTGCCTCAGCCTCCCAAGTAGCTGGGATTACAGGTGCGTGCCACCACACCTAGCTGATTTTTGTATTTTTAGTAGAGACAGGGTTTCACCATGCTGGCCAGGCTGGTCTCGAACTCCTGACCTCGTGATCCACCCGCCTCAGCTTCCCAAAGTGCTGGGACTATAGGCATGAGCCATTGTACCCAGCTGCCAGAAGGAAATCTTTATAGAACCAGTATGGTTTGTGTTCTGGGTACATTTGAATGGAATTCACGTTGTCTTCTCTAGTTAGGGGGTTGTCATCATGCTTTTCAAAAGTCCCTGATTTCTTGTTTAGATGCTTTTCATCAGATCATTCGAGATGAAGGAATCTCGGCTTTATGGAATGGCACATTTCCCTCATTGCTGTTGGTCTTCAATCCTGCCATCCAGTTCATGTTCTATGAAGGTTTAAAACGGCAGCTTTTAAAGAAACGGATGAAGGTAATCCCTGATTTTGAAAGCAGTAAAATAATTCTCTCTGACACCTTCTTGTTGACTTGATTGATATGGTTTGTTCTTTCTTTGCTTTCCAGCTTTCTTCCTTGGATGTGTTCATCATTGGTGCAGTAGCCAAAGCGATTGCCACCACGCTCACCTATCCCATGCAGACGGTACAGTCAATTCTGAGGGTGAGTGCTGGAGTTCTTTTCGCATCTAGTCAAACAGCATTCTAATATATGTGGTCTCTTGATTTAAAACAGTGTTAATAAAGCAATAAAGCAGTTAGTTGGTATGCCAGAGTATTCCTTATCCATTTATTTTTCTTTTCTTTTCTTTTCTTTTTTTGAGACAGGATCTCCCTCTGTCACCCATGCTGGAGTACTGTGGTGCGACATGGGTCTCTATAGCCTCGACCTCCTAGGCACAAGCAGTCCTCCTGCCTCAGCCGCCCAAGTAGCTGAGACTACAGGCATACACCACCTTGTCCAGCTAATTAAAAATTTTTTTTTTCTGAAGATGAGGTCTCACCATGTTTTCCAGGCTTGTCTCAAAGTCCTGGACTAAAGCGATCCTCCTGCCTTGGCCTTCCAAAGTGCTGGGATTATAGGCATGAACCATTGTGCCTGGCCCCCATTTTTTTATTTGATATTCTGCTTAACTAGGCTGGCTGTCATTGGTTTAGAATGAAGTTTGCATTTGTGATTTCTTAGGTAACATAATGTCTCAGAAAACACAAATGTGGAGACAAGTTCTTTAAAGACCTCAGGAAAGCATAACTTTGCTTCCTTCTCATTCAAGTTTATTGGTTTGGTGCCCCAGGGGGGATTATCCTTTACAAAGTCAGAGGCTGATTCCTTTAGTTCACTCAGGAAGAATGAATGATTTAGCTTTTCTGAAGCACTCTCAAATTTCTGTTTTTTAATTCATTCAGTTATTTATCTGTTCAAATATTTACTAAGCATCTACACTGTGGGAGGAACTGGGCATGCAGTGGTAAATAAAAGTCATAATCCCTGTCCTCATGGAGCTAGTGGAAGTTAGAATGAACAGGTAAACAAGCAAAATAAATAGGTAATTACAAATTGAAAAAAGAGCTATAAAGGAAATTATTTACTGGAGAGGGGCATGGTGGGGATCTTCTTAGATAGCATGATTGGAGGTGGGCTTCTTTGAGAAGGGATGTTTAAATCAAGATGCAAAGGAGGGTAAGGCCCTAGCCAGGCACAGTGGAGGAAAGTGCATTCCAGGCAGGGGGAGCATGATGTGTGTATTAGTCTTTTCTCATGCTGCTCTAAAGGACTGCCTGAGACTGGGTAATTTGTAAAGGAAAGAGATTTAATTGACTCACGTTTCAGCATGGCTGGGAGGCCTCAGGAAACTTACAATCATGGCAGAAGGGGAAGCAAACATGTCCTTCTTCACATGGCTGCAGCACGGACAAGTGCAGGGGGAACTCCTCCTATAAAACCATCAGATCTCGTGAGACTTACTACCACAAGAACAGTATAGGGGAAACCGCCCCCATAATTCAGTTATCTCCACCTGGCCCTGCCCTTGACATGTGGGGATTATTACAATTCAAGGTGAGATTTGGATGGGGACACAGCCAAACCATATCAATGTACTAAGAATTTGGTGCATCCTAGGGACTGAAAGAAGGCCTCTATGGCAGTAGAGTGGCTCAGGGTGAGATTACAAGAGTAGCAGGGAAACCGTAGGTGAGGAATGTGGATTTTTTATCCTCAGCACTGGAAGCTGAGAATATGTGATGGGAAGGGCTTTAAGCTGGAGAATATGTGCTGTGATTTACAATTGGAGAAGATTGTTGTGGCTATGATGTGGTGAACTGGTCAGAAAGCTAAGAGAGAAAGCCAGGGGCAATCTAGTAGGAGGCCATTTCAGTAATACAGGCGAGAGAGGATGGTGGCCTGGACCATGGTGGCAGCACTAAAGAGGAGAGGAATAGGATAAGGACAGATGCAAGATCTGTTTTGGAGAAAAATTTCAAAAGGCTTGTTGCTAGATAAAATAGGGGTGTTAGTGAGAGTATTCCAGTTCAGAAAAATTAGTAATTTCTGTTAAAAGCATTTTTACTAATGTATTATTTTAAAATTGGTACTTAATATAAGGGAATTCAGTAGCATCCTTGTAAATGTATTTTAACACTTTTATAATGTAAACACATAATGTGAAGAGCTTAGACTGCAGAGGTCCTAAATGATTCGTTTCTCAGAATTTCCTAAAGAAGTGGAAGTTACTACCATCAATATCTAAATCATCATCCTGGGCATATTTTTTTATTTTGAGGTAGAGTTTTCCTATACATTTCTATAAAATGAAAATTACTATGCTTGCTTCATTGAAAACTTTTTCTTAGGTCGGACATGGTAGCTCACGCCTGTAATCCCAGCACTTTGGGAGGCCAAGGCTGATGGATCATTTGAGGTCAGAAATTTGAGACCAGCCTAGCTAACATGGTGAAACCACGTCTCTACTAAAAATACAAAAATTAACCAGGCGTGGTGGTACATGTCTATAATCCCAACTACTCGGGAAGCTGAGGCAGGAGAATTGCTTAAACCTGGGAGGTGGAGCCAAAATTGCGCCACTGCACTCTAGCCTGGGTGGCAGAGTGAGAAGATGTCTCAAAAAAAAAAAAAGAAAAGAAAAGAAAAATTTTTCTTATTTTCGCTTATTTAATTGAAATATTTCACTCAGTTGAAAAATACAGGTTTAATGAAATCTATGGTACTGGCCGGGCGCGGTGGCTCAAGCCTGTGATTCCAGCACTTTGGGAGGCCGAGACGGGCGGATCACGAGGTCAGGAGATCGAGGCCATCCTGGCTAACACGGTGAAACCCCGTCTCTACTAAAAAATACAAAAAACTAGCCGGGCGTGGTGGCGGCGCCTGTAGTCCCAGCTACTCGGGAGGCTGAGGCAGGAGAATGGCGTGAACCCGGGAGGCGGAGCTTGCAGTGAGCTGAGATCCGGCCACTGCACTCCAGCCTGGGCAGCAGAGCGAGACTCAGTCTCAAAAAAAAAAAAAAAAAAAAGAAATCTATGGTACTAACTGGATAAATTTATTAATGTATGCTATAAGATACTGCTCCAACATAATATCCTCTCCAGGTAGTAATGAAGATTTTTAAAAACAGCAACAGTACTTACTTTTTTTTCCCTCTTTCCTCAGTTTGGGCGTCATAGACTAAACCCAGAAAACAGAACATTGGGAAGTCTTCGGAATATTCTCTATCTTCTTCACCAACGAGTAAGGTGAGCTTTGCAGATGCCTCGCATCCCGTGCTCTCCTTCAGCAGCCGTCTCTGCCAGGGACGGCATTTCCCTCTCTCACACTACTGCCTCGGTCCAAAACCTTTCCCTTGCTTGCTGTGCTTAGACGTTTCCCATTTTAGGAGCCTAGTACAGTATGACAGTATTTTGGGAAATTATGGAAAAGTTCAGGTTGTTATTCTTTGTTAGTTACAAATATACAGAACTCCTGGCCGGGCGCGGTGGCTCAAGCCTGTAATCCCAGCACTTTGGGAGGCCGAGACGGGCGGATCACGAGGTCAGGAGATAAAGACCATCCTGGCTAACCCGGTGAAACCCCGTCTCTACTAAAAAATACAAAAAACTAGCCGGGCGAGGTGGCGGGCGCCTGTAGTCCCAGCTACTCGGGAGGCTGAGGCAGGAGAATGGCGTAAACCTGGGAGGCGGAGCTTGCAGTGAGCTGAGATCCGGCCACCGCACTCCAGCCTGGGCGACAGAGCGAGACTCCGTCTCAAAAAAAAAAAACAAAAAACACAAATATACAGAACTCCTTCAGAAAGAGAACCCTTCTATACTCCAGTCACCCTGAGTGGTGCTTTCATCAGTGGCATATCCTATGACCCCTCTTAGCAATGTTACATCTGCCTATAGAATAGGAGTACTGGAGAAGGGAGGGGGCAGTGGAAAAAGTAATAATAGTGATGATGATGATGATGGTAAGGGTAGCTAACATTTTCATTGGATTGCTGTGTGGCAGACACTGAGCTAGAGGCTACACGTAGGTAATCACAATCCTAACAGTAGCTCTGTGAGTTAAGAACTATTGCCATTTCCTGTTTCATTTAAAGAAACTGACACTTAGTGAAGTCAGGTATGTCAGGGACCTCCTTTGAAGCAGAAGCTCTTATAACTTTATTAGTGTTCCTAGATACAAGATATTTTGAAAATAAATTTGTTATTAAAATAAAATGTGCAGCTGGGCACAGTGGCTCATGCCTGTAATCCCAACACTTTGTGACGCTGAGACAGGAGGATGACTTGAGGCCAGGAGTTCAAGACCAGCCTGGGCAAAGTAGTGAGATCCTGTCTCTACAAAAAATATTTACAAAATTAGCCAAGCATGTGGCACACATGTGTAATCACAGCTACACATGAGGCTGAGGCAGGAGATTCACTTGAGCCCGACAGATCGAGGCTATGCTGGGTTATGATGGCACCACTGTACTCCAGCCTGGGCTATAGAGGCAAGACCTTGCCTCAAAAAAAAAAAAAAAAAGAACATTCAAGGGACTAAACGATAAAATTAGGCTGGCATGGTGGCACACATCTATAATCCCAGCACTTTGGGAGTCCGAGGCAGGCAGATTGCTTTAACTCAGGAGTTTGATAACAGCCTGGACAACATAGTGAGACCCTGTCTCAACACAAATATAAAATTAGCTAGGCGTGCTGGTGCGTACCTGTAGTCCCAGCTGCCCAGGAGGCTGAGGTGGAAGGATTGCTGGAACCCAGGAGGTTGAGGCTGCAGTGAATCGTGATTGTGCCACTGCACTCTAGCCTGAGCAGCAGAGTGAGACCTTCTATCAAAAAATAAAATACAATAAAAGACAAAGAATAGGTATAAAGTAAAAAATAAATACTTACTATATCAAGTATTGGGAGGGATGTTGGAGCAGCCAGAACTTACTTTCTTTTTTTTTTTTTTTTTTTTTTTTTGAGACGGAGTCTCGCTCTGTCGCCCAGGCTGGAGTGCAGTGGCGCGATCTCGGCTCACTGCAAGCTCCGCCTCCCGGGTTCACGCCATTCTCCTGCCTCAGCCTCCCGAGTAGCTGCGACTACAGGCGCCCACAACCGCGCCCGGCTAATTTTTTGTATTTTTAGTAGAGACGGGGTTTCACCGTGGTCTCGATCTCCTGACCTTGTGATCCGCCCGCCTCGGCCTCCCAAAGTGCTGGGATTACAGGCGTGAGCCACCGCGCCCGGCCACAGAACTTACTTTCTCATGCTCCTGGTGGGAATATAGAATGGTACAGCTGCTTTGGAAGGCAATTTGGCATTTTCTTTAAAAAATTTATATGTACCACACCTATTATAGGACCCAGCCATCCACTTCAGGGTATTTACCCAAGAGAAATGAAAGCATATGTCTACACAAACGCTTGTATACAGATGTTATTAATGGCTTTTTTTTTATTATTTTTTAATTTTTGATTTTTGTGGGTACATAGCAGGTGTATATTTTTGAGGTACGTGAGATGTTTTGATACTGGCATGCAAAGCATAATAATCACATCATGGAAAATGGGGTATGTATCCTCTCAAACATTTATTCTTTTTGTTACAAACCGTCCTATTATACTCTTTTAGTTATTTTTAAATGTACAATTAAATTATTATTGACTCTAGTCACCTGTTGTGCTAGCAAATACAAGGTCTTATTCAAACTCTCTATTTTTGTACTCATTAACCATCCCCGCCTTCCGCCCGACACTACTCTTCCCAGTAGTCTCTGGGAACCATCCTTCTACTCTTTATCTCCATGAGTTCAATTGTTTTGATTTTTAGGTCCCACAAATAAGTGAGAACATGCGATATTTGTCTTTCTGTGCCTGGTTTGTTTCACTTAGCAGAATGACCTCCAGTTCCATCCATGTTGTTACAAATGACAAGCTCTCATTCTTTTTGACGGCCGAATAGTACTGCATTTTATATAAGTACCACATTTTCTTTATCCATTTATCTGTTGATGGACATGTAGATTGCTTCCAAATTTACGACATTATTTGTAAGAACCAAAATCTGTGGCTGGGTGCGGTGGCTCACACCTGTAATCCCAGCACTTTGGGAGGCCGAGGCGAGCAGATCACGAGGTCAGGAGATCAAGACCATCCTGGCTAACATGATGAAACCCCGTCTCCAGTAAAAATACAAAAAAAAGGCCGGGCGCGGTGGCTCACGCCTGTAATCCCAGAACTTTGGGAGGCCGAGATGGGTGGATCACAAGGTCAGGAGATCGAGACCATCCTGGCTAACGTGGTGAAACCCGTCTCTACTAAAAATACAAAAAAATAGCCAGGTGTGGTAGTGGGCGCCTGTAGTCCCAGCTACTTGGGAGGCTGAGGCAGGAGAATGGTGTGAACCCAGGAGGCGGAGCTTGCAGTGAGCGCAGATCACACCACTGCACTCCAGCCTGGGCGATAGAGCGAAACTCCGTCTCAAAAAAATAAATAAATAAAAATAAATTAGCCAGGTGTGGTGGCGCATGCCTTTAGTCCCAGCTACTCGGGAGGCTGAGGCAGGAGAATGGCTTGAACCCAGGAGGCGGAGGTTGCAGTGAGCCAAGATCTCGCCACTGCACTCCAGCCTGGGTGACTGGCATCCTCCTCTTCCTCATCTGGGAGCTTGTGAGAAATGCACATTCTTGGGCTGGGTGCAATGGCTCACGCCTGTAATCCCAACACTCTGGGAGGCCGAGGCTTGGAGGATCACGTGAACGTAGGAGTCGGAGACCAGCATGGGCAACATAGTGAGACCCTGTCTCTAGTAAAAAGAAGAAATGCAAATTCTTGAATTTCTTCCCAAACTTAGTCAATCAGAAACTCTGGGAATTGACCCAGCGATGTATGTTTTAAGAAGCCTTTCAGGTGATTTGGATGCCTGCTAAATTTGAAAACCACCGAGTGAGAGGATGAAATGTATGGGAAGTTTGAGAATCAGGTAGCTTTTCATTTTTCTCTTTCGTTATATTGAGCTGAAATGATCTAAACATATTGGTAGCTGTCCTGCCATTTAGGGACTAAGTTGAAATAACTGAATTAGCATTAAAGTGAAGATCCAGAAGTTCTTAGTTAGATCACAGATTTTGCCATTAAGATGGTTTCAGGAGGTTTCAGGATCTGCATCCTCAGTGGGATACTGTCAACATTCTGCTAATTAATGGTGACTATAAAGACAAAGTATTAGTGGTTCATGAATACTAAACTTTCATCAGTCCCCAAATACCTTTAAAGGTAAGAAGTACTTTGACAGCAGAAGTCTGTGCTGAATCTAAAACCTCCACTGCTTGTTCTCATCAAAGTGCTGTAGCTATCTAGGCAGCATGTTCTCTGATGCAGGAGCTGACTTCTGTTTTTTCAAACCTCTTTCCCTTTAGGCGTTTTGGAATACTGGGACTCTACAAAGGCCTGGAAGCCAAACTGCTGCAGACAGTCCTCACTGCTGCTCTCATGTTCCTTGTTTATGAGAAACTGACAGCTGCCACCTTCACAGTTATGGGGCTAAAGCGTGCACACACACACTGAGATGCCTTCCCATGAAAAATTCCGAAGATGCTCAAGAGGGAGGTTTCCTCGTGAGTGAAGAGAAATGATTCTCCTTTGACTCTGGCTCCTCCCACCACAAATGTTACCCTCTTTGGCTTGAAAAGCATCCAAGGGTGTACAGGGAGTATGGCAAACTGGACCTGTTGTCACCTTAATTGTCATGCTGACTGGTGGCAGTTGGACTAATATGAAAAAAACATTGTTGAAAACCTAAAAATGAAAGTTTGTGAGTGTTTATTGGTTTTCTTAAGAGAAATGGACTATTTTGCTCTCATGTGTAATATTTTCTATTTAAATTTTTCTTAAATATACCAGCTGTTTTCTTTCCCTGAACTCCCCCAGGTTCTAGGACAAATTTAATAACGTGTAATTCTCCTCAAATACTTTTGTATGTCTCAGTGTTGGCGTTTTCCTCCCTAAAACTAACATTAAGGCTGTGCCACGGGCATGACTTGATTTTTGTTGGGCTTTTGTTTTCCTGCTTAAGGAGAGGTGTCTTTTTAGGATATGAGTGATTTATTTTGCGAAATGAAAATTGTTCATCCAAAACGATTCTCTTATAAACTATTGGTAAATGTCACTTATTCATTAGTGTTTGACATAATTTTTAGAATATTTATTTTGAATCAATACTTTCATTATGAAAGACTTGAAGTTTTGTGTCCATCCTTGCAAGCCCTGGTCAGTCAAGTCCCAATAAATGGTCAGCACAAAAAAGATACTCTTGAAAATTGCTCTTCATTAAGGTATTACGTTGAGTTTGCAACCAGATGGGAAAAATCACAAAAATGAGAAGAGGGGGAGCAGGTATCTTGTTGAGGTCTGGAATATTATCTCCCGTTATAAACTTGGTGTAGGCTGTATATTTTGAAAATAAACATCTGGTTGAGGTTATTTCATTTGGAAACCTTCCTTAGAGTCCTATTGCTCAGTGTAGTCCATCAGACAATGACACTGCCGCGAGCTTGCTGGGCATGCAACCCAGAGTTTCTGAATCCTGCTCCGTATTTTAACATCCCTGGGGGATTCTTAGCCACATTAAAGGTCCAGAGACCATAGGACCCCCTGACCCACCAGAAGTGATTGGTTTCAATTATGGACATAAAGATAAAGATTTTTCTCAAACGAAAGAGATTAATATATTCAAACAACCTCTGAAAAATCTAGGAGTCCTATGTCATCTTTTGCTTTCTACTCACAGCACGTTGTTTAGGTGGTAGGGCTTTTATTATGTGGCTAGGAGTGGATTTAGATATCTCGACCCACTCAAGAAGCAAATTTTCTTGACATTAGTAGAGCAGTTCTTTGGATTTCTGTGACTTCGTGTTTGTCCCTATAACAAAATGGCAGGTTTTTGATTTATAAGTCCATGATTCAGTCAGAGAGAATAATAATGAAATACTTCATTCTTTAGGATTTAATTCAATTTTGAGAGTGGAAATTTCCTTCTCTAATTTCCTCTTTAGTCCCTGTGGTAATTTCAAAGTATATGATTGTTAAAGATCATCGTATTGTTCTAGCAAACAAAAATTAGCAGGAGCTAATAATCTGGGAAGAGGACTGAACATTCATCCCCTATTTAAGTCAGAGAATTGAAGACAGAATTGTTTTTACTACTTTTTAATTTTACTTTAAGGTTTTTATGTGCCTGTGGCAGACCTTGAGTGGGAAGTACAACATTATTTTGATTTCTGAATAGGAGAAGAATGATCATAAAGGTGCCATGTGTGTTTTCATTATTGTTTTAATTATGCTGTTCCCTTTGGAACTTGAATTTTGAGCTCAGAATACTGCGAGTTGGTCTGTTAGGATAATTTCCAATTCAAATTATATAGCTCTATTAGCTATTTATGATGTGAGAATGTGTTTGATGCTTCTCTTTTTCTGATTTTATGAGGAAACAATTTAACATTGAGTTATGTTCCTTATGGAAATTTATAGACTCACCAGTTGAAACTAGTTAGTAACCCACCTAGTTTTGTAACCATAAGTTGTTTGAGAAAACTGAAGAGCTGAAGTCTGTACTAGGGAAAAGGGAATTTTTTATTTTTGATACTTTGTGCAGTTTCTCTAGAATATGAGAATTAAGAACCTTAGGGATTGTATTAGTGTCACCGCAGTAGAAAATTTAATTTCTGTAAGTATTTAATGTGTGTTTTGAAGCGGGCACTGTCATATTTCTACCCTTGTCTGTTCTACAGTTAAGTAAGAAATGCAGAAATAGATCTGTCATAAGAACATATTCAATGGGAGTTAGAAATCTTGGGTTTTATTCCCATCTCTGTTGCTGACTAGCATTTTACGCCATCTCTTTGTAATTTGCTGTTTGATAAGTGGAGATAATACTCTCCACTTCAGAGGACGTTTGAGAGCTAATGATGTCAGCCAAATCCCTTGGTGACTGTGGAATAGGGAAGATCTGAGTGAAACTTTAGACAGTACCTAGATTTATATAGCAATTTCCCTTTTGAAAGCTTATATACTTTCTCATTTTATAATCCTAATATTTCTGTGAAATAGGTAGGGACAAGTAACAATATCCCCATTTAACTAGCAAGGAAATTGAGAGAAAACTATCAAACGACTTGCCTCTTTAGAAGCAGGACTAGAGTTTGAGTTTCCTGCAATCTAGTGTAATGATTAAGAGAATGGGTTCTGGAATTAGATAGACCTAGGTGCAAACTTGTCCTACTCCTTACCAGCTGTGGGAACTAAGCAGTTACTGAGCTTTTATGAAACTTGGTTTCTTCAACTATGAAATGGAGATCTTGATAAACCTACCTCATAGGGTGATTGTGAGGATTAAATGAGATCATATACGTAAGTCGCTTAGCACAGGGCTTGCCACATGAGAGGAGCTAGATAAATGTTGGTGACAACTATTTTTTTTTTTTTTTTTTTTTTTTTTGAGACGGAGTCTCACGCTGTTGCCCAGGCTGGAGTGCAGTGGCGCGATCTCGGCTCACTGCAAGCTCCGCCTCCCGGGTTCCCGCCATTCTCCTGCCTCAGCCTCCTGAGTAGCTGGGACTACAGGCGCCCACCACCGCGCCCGGCTAATTTTTTGTATTTTTAGTAGAGACGGGGTTTCACTGTGGTCTCGATCTCCTGACCTTGTGATCCGCCCGCCTCGGCCTCCCAAAGTGCTGGGATTACAGGCTTGAGCCACCGCGCCCGGCGGTGACAACTATTATGATATCATTGTTACTGGTTAGGGATATGGCTATTTGAATAGATGTATCTGTGGTTTAGTGGAAGGCACTCTGGATTTTGAGCCAGATCTGGTTCCAGTTTTCATTCCGTCACTTTATTAGCATTTGCAGCTACAGACAAATCACTTGACCTTTTGAGCTTCCGGGTCTTCATCTGTCAGGTAGAAATGATGACCTCTCAAAGCCGTTCTGATGATTAACAGCTGTAGATACGGGAGAGCATCTGGCACGGTACAGGGCATATCTATGTGCTTAATAAAAGCTGTTTGAACCAAGCAAATGAACTAGGTTTTGCTTTGGGGCAGCTTTTCCACTTTCCGTTTGTTTTAATTGTGAACATTTCTTTTTTGGGAACTTTCCTTTGTTGTATCTTCTCAAAAAAAGCCAAATCCAGTAATTCTATATTTTATTTAGTAGTCAAGTTTCCCAGACACTTATCAGTTAATCAGTAAAACATGAGCTGGTTTAATGGCAGCGTCACTGACTGAGCTAGTGACTCACCTTGGCTCTTTTGAAAAGCTAAAGAATGGTGACTTGAGGAGCCAAATGCCACACACCTAAGAAGAGCCCTTCTCTGGGCAAGTGAATTAATTACTTGCCTGACAGTGTGGAATGTCACCAGAATACCCAACATACACAAAGCCTCATTTGTAGGATATTTATGTGTGCACTAAAAGTGGCTGATTGAGGCCAGGCACCAGGGCTCACACCTGTAATCCCAACACTTTGGGAGGCCAAGGCAGGAGGATCACTTGAGTCCAGGACTTCGAGACCAGCCTGGGCAACATAGTAAGACCCCGTCTCAATTGCTTAAAAATAAAAAAAAAATCAGCTGGGCACCACAGTTCATGCCTGTAGTCCTAGCTTCTTGGAAGGCTGAGGTGAGAAGATCGCTTGAGCCCAGGAGGCAGAGGTTGCAGTGAACTGTGGTCGCACCACAGCACTCCAGCCTGGGTGACAGAGCAAGAGCCTTTACCCCGCACCCCCCACCCACCACAAAAAAGTGACTGATTGAGAACCTGATTGTTTTGTTTTGTTTTCTTTTGTTTTTTGAGACGGAGTCTCCCTCTGTCACCAGGCTGGAGTGCAGTGGCGCAATCTCAGTTCACTGCAAGCTCCGCCTCCCAGGTTCACGCCATTTTCCTGCCTCAGCCTCCCGAGTAGCTGGGACAACAGGTGCCTGCCACTACGCCCGGCTGATTTTTTTTTTTTTTTTTTCAATTTTTAGTAGAGACGGGGTTTCACCGTGTTAGCCAGGATGGTCTCGATCTCCTGACCTCATGATCCGCTCGCCTCGGCCTCCCAAAGTGCTGGGATTACAGGTGTGAGCCACCAAGCCCGGCCTGTTTTGTTTTGTTTCGTTTTGTTTGTTTTGTTTTGCCTTCACAGGAGCAGTGGGAGGGCTTCATTACTATGTAAATTGAAGGTTAGTGCTGATCTTTCTGGGACATACTTGTTGCCCCTGAAAAGTGCATTCAGTGGGCTTAATGAGCAAAAAAAAAGTTTTCTAGAGGCTAAGTGGGAGAAGAAGGAAAACTACTAAAGACAGAGTGAAAAAGAAATTAGGAGATGGTATGAGAGTCAAGGAAAGGGAGAGACCAGTGCCTACCACAACGCTCAAAGAGATGTTCAAAAAATGTGTGGCAGGTACATACTGGACAGTGAACTGTGGGACCCAGCAAATGGGGTTCAGTCTGTAATGACATTGAAAAGGAAGGAGAAATCTGTTTGAAACTAGTTATAGAGCATGAGAGTGGGTCCTGAAACTTCCATGCAAGAAACTGAATGCCCACTAAATGCTAGTTACAAATAATTTATATACATCTTGATATCCTTGTAACAACTCCAGCGTATGGAGTTTATTTCCATTAACAGATGAAGTAGTTGAAGCTTAAAGGGTAATTTATCTACAGTCACATGTGTCATGAATAGGGGTAGGGATTCCTAGTTGAGGCTGACTTTTTACCCTGCCATACTACATTCTTCAGATGTCCTTAAAAGTAAGCCATCTAGACCGGGCGCGGTGGCGCACGCCTGTAATCCCAGCACTTTGGGAGGCCAAGGCGGGCAGATCACCTGAGGTCAGGAGTTCAAGACCAGCCTAACCAACATGGTGAAACCCTGTCTATACTAAAAATACAAAAATTAGCTGGGTGTGGTGGTGGGCGTCTGTAATCCCAGCAACTTGGGAGGCTGAGGCAGGACAATCGCTTGAACCCAGGAGGCGGAGGTTGCAGTGAGCCGAGATCATGCCACTGCACTTCAGCGTGGATGACAGAGCAAGACTCCATCCCCCACAAAAAAAAGTAACCTTCGTTTATTTCTTTGCTTTAATTGGAGTCACCAAAATGATCTACCCTAAGGGCACTGCTTATGTAATCGTGTCACGTGCACCTCATTCTTGTTTTGCTTTGGTTTCTGTAGAACCCACTGGCAAACTGGATGGCCAGTCAAGTAGGTGGTTCCCTGTGTGGGTATCATATGGAGGACCTTCTTAAATTGCAAATTCCTCTTCTAAGAATAATGTTATATTCATTTAAGAAATCATTTTTGATTGTCTGCCATATCCAAACACTATGCAAATTGCTGGGATTATACAGATGAATAATAGTCTCTGCCCTCATGTATCTCATTGTTCAGCGTGGGAGTCAGACAAAAACAACTTAAAATTGTACCGCTGGTGAGTTCTGAAGAGAAATGTGCTGTAAACATTCAGGAGTTGCTCTGAGAGCATAAGGAAGCGGGACCTAACTCTGTTGAACTGTGGGACCAGAAGGCGACATTTGAACTAGAAACACACCAAGCAGTGGGTGGAGGACCTCCACAGGAAATAAATAGCATATGCAAAGTAGGAAGAGGATGATACTTTATTATTTGTGCATTAGTCTGAATGAGATCCAGAAGCTTTCCAACCTGGACCTCTGGATTGAACAAATACTGAAGCAGAGGAGAAGAAACAGCATCAGGTCACACGGGGCCTGCAACGAGGGAGGAGGAGTGATTAGGACCCCCATTCTACTTAGCAGTTATGTCTACATGTAGACTTGGGAAGGAAGATGAGGTGCTTGTACTCTAAGAATTTAGAATCTAGGTCAGGTGTTACGGCTCTTGCCTTTAACCCCAGCACTTTGGGATGCCAAGGCTGGTGGATCACATGAGCCCAGGAATTTGAGACCAGCCTGGCCAACATGGCAAAACTCTTCCTCTACAAAAAATACAAAAATTAGCCAGGCATGGTAGTGCACGCCTGTAGTCCCAACTACTTACAAGGCTGAGGTGGGAGGAACATCTGAACCCAGGAGGCAGAGGTTGCAATGAGCCGTGGTCGCACCACTGCACTCCAGCCTGGGCGACAGAACAAGACCCCATCTCAAAAAAAAAAAAAAAAAAAAAAGGGAGGCCCGGTGGCTCATGCCTGTAATCCCAGCACTTTTGGAGGACAAGGCCAGGGGATCACTTTAGGCCAGGAGTTTGAGATTAGCCTGGCCAACAAGGAGAAACCCCATCTCTACTGAAAATGCAAAAGCTAGGTAGATTTGGTGGCAGGCACCTGTAATCCCAGCTATTCGGAAGGCTGAGGCAGGAGAATCACTTGAACCCAAGAGGTGGAGGCTGCAGTGAGATCATGCTGGGTGACTCTGTCTCAAAAAAATAATAATAATTAAATCTAACTTTATTTCATTTATTTTTGTAGAGATCTTACTATGTTGAGGTCTTACTATGTAGAGGTCTTACTATGTTGCCCAGGCTGGTCTCACCTGGACTCAAGCAATCCTCCCGCCTTGGCCTCCCAAAGTGCTGGGAGTAGACATGAGCCACCATGCCTGGCCCAAAATCTAATTTTAAATGTACTTTAAAAATTAGACATAGGACTAGGCGACAGAGTGAGACCCTGCCTCAAAAAAAAAAATAATAATGAGACATAGCATTAATTGTTCCGTTTTACCTTTATGAAGATTGACCAGGAAGAACAGTTTAGGCTTACTATCAAGGTCTGGAATTGGATTTATCTTGATTAATACAGAAATGTTTACTTGGAAACTAGTACAGAGATTAGATGAGGTGTTTTTTTTTTTCTGCTCCTAATTTGTGTGTGTGTCAGGGTGTGTGTGTGGTAAAATACACATGGCATACCATCTTAACCAATTTTTTTTTTTTTTTTTTTTGAGCCAGAGTTTCACTGTTGTTGCCCAGGCTGGAGTACAATGGCACAATCTCGGCTCATCGCAACCTCCGCCTCCCGGGTTCAAGTGATTCTTCTGCCTCAGCCTCCCCAGTAACTGGGATTACAGGCCTGCGCCACCACGCCCGGCTAATTTTGTATTTTTAGTAGAGATGGGGTTTCTCCATGTTGGTCAGGCTGGTCTCGAACTCCCAACCACAGGTGATCCACCCGCCTCGGCCTCCCAAAGTGCTGGAATTACAGGCGTGAGCCACCGCACCCAGCCCCATCTTAACCATTTTTAAGTGTAGAGTTCAGTAGCATATAATATATTCATAATATTGTTCAACCAACAGCACCATTCATCCTAGAACTCTTCATCTTGTAAAACTGAAACTCTATGCCCATTAAACACTAACTCTCCACTGCCCACCTTCCCCGTCCCCTGGCAGCCACCATTGTAGTTTCTTGAAGTCTCTATGATTTTTGACTACTGTAAGTACCTCATCTAAGTGGAATCCTACAGTATTTGTCTTACTGTGACTAGCTTATTTCACTCAGCATAATGTTCTCAAGGTTCACCTGTGTTGTAGCATAGGTCAGCATTGCCTTCCTTTTTGAGGTTGAATAATATTCCACTGTATGTATACCACATTTTGCTTCTCTAGGGACATTTCGGTTGCTTCCACATTTTAGCTATTGTGAATAATGCTGCTATGCACATGGATATACAAATATCTCTTTGAAACCTTGCTTTTAATTCTTTCGGACACATACCCAGAAGTAAAATTGCTGGATTGTATGGTAATTCTATCTTTAATTTTTTTTTTTCTGAGACAGAGTCTTGCTCTGTCACCTAGGCTGGAGTGCAATGGCGCAATCTCAGCTCACGGCAACCTCCATCTCCTGGGTTCAAGCAATTCTCCTGCCTCAGCCTCCCAAGTAGCTGGGATTACAGGTACCTGCCACCACGTCTGGCTGATTTTTTTATTTTATTTTATTTTATTTTTTTGAGATGGAGTCTCACTCTGTCGCCCAGGCTGGAGTGCAGTAGCCGGATCTCAGCTCACTGCAAGCTCCGCCTCCCGGGTTTATGCCATTCTCCTGCCTCAGCCTCCCGAGTAGCTGGGACTACAGGCGCCCGCCACCTCGCCCGGCTAGTTTTTTGTATTTTTTTTAGTAGAGAGAGGGTTTCACCGTGTTAGCCAGGATGGTCTCGATCTCCTGACCTCATGATCCGCCTGTCTCGGCCTCCCAAAGTGCTGGGATTACAGGCTTGAGCCACCACGCCCGGCCTAATTTTTCTATTTTTAGTAGAGACAAGGTTTCACCATGTTGGCCAGGCTGGTCTCGAACTCCTGACCTCAGGTGATCCACCCGCCTCAGCCTCCCAAAATGCTGGGAGTACAGGCATGAGCCACTGCACCTGGCACTATTTTTAATTTTTTGAGGAATCACCATACTGTTTCACGGCAGCTGCACCATTTTACACTCCCACCAACAGTGTACAAGTGTTCCACTTTCTCCACATCCTCATCAACACTTACTATTTTCTGCTTTTTTGATAGTAGCCATCGTAATGGGGTGTGCGGTCGTATCTCATTGTAGTTTTGATTTGCATTTCCCTAATGATTAGTGATAATGAGTATCTCTTCATGTGCTTATTGGCCATTTGTATATCTTCTTTGGAGAAATGTCTATCCAAGTCACTTGCCTACTCCCTAGTGAGCCAACTCAGAATTAAAAAAAAGAAAAAAAAAAGTTACTTGCCTGTTTTTGAATCAAGTGTTTTTTTGTTGTTGAGTTTTAGGAATTCTGTATATATTCTGGATATTAATCTCTTATCAGATATATGATTTGCAAATATTTTCTACCATTCTGTTGCCTTTTTACTCTGTTGATAGTGTCTTTTGATGCATGCATTTTAAAATTTTCATGAAGTCCAACTTGTCTGTTTTTTGTTGTTTTTGCCTGCTACTTGGAAAGCTGAGGCGGGAGAATATTGCTTGAACCCAAGAGGTGGAGGCTGCAATGAGCCGAGATCATGCCATTGCACTCCAGCCTGGGTGACAGAGTGAGACTCTATCTCAAAAAAAAAAAAAAAGAGAAAAGAAACTAGTTGAGTTTTTATTTGATTTCTTTATTTTGCATTTGTTAGTGTATTAAAAATTATAAAAGATTGGGTACAGTGGCTCATGCCTATGGTCCCAGCAATCTAGGGGGCTGAGGCAGAAGGATCGCCTGAGCCCAGGAGTTTGACCAGCCTAGGCAACATAGCAAGACCTCATCTCTACAAAAAATAGAAAAAATGGCCGGGCACGGTGGCTCACGCCTGTAATCCCAGCACTTTGGGAGGCCGAGGTGGGCGGATCACGAGGTCAGGAGATCCAGACCATCCTGGTTAACACGGTGAAACCCTGTCTCCACTAAAAATATAGAAAATTAGCCGGGCGTGGCGGCGGGTGCCTATAGTCCCAGCTACTCGGGAGGCTGAGGCAGGAGAATCGCCTGAACCCGGGAGGCGGAGCTTGCAGTGAGCCGAGATCGCGCCACCGCACTCCAGCCTGGGCGACCGACGAGCGAGACTCCATCTCAAAAAAAAAAGGAAAAAGAAAAAATTAGCTGGGCATGGTGGTACGCACCTGCAATTCCAGTTACTCGGAAGGCTGAGATGGAAGGATTGCTTGAGCCCAGGAGCCAGAAGGTTGAAGCTGCAATGAACCATGATCATGTCACCACCCTCCAGCCTGGGTGACAAAGCAAGATACTGCCTCAAAAAATATATATAATATGTATATATAAATTAGACACACATTTACATATAAATGTATTAAATACATATATGTAATATATATAAGGATAATATAGAAATTATCCTTTACCTTAAGTCTTCAATGTTTTTAGATATATATTTTATACATATTTAATATGTTACACATATTAAATATATTTACATATATGTTATAGTTAGTAAATATATATAACATATTTATATTTTTAATTTTTTAAATTGAGAAAATCCTGTTTCTTAATTTGCAACCAGTTTATAGGTGTATATAGATTTTTCTTCTAATATACTCATTCTCATTTTATTCTCTCTAGTGTGACATTTATTTTAGTTACTTCATACCGTATAGATGGAAAATGGAGACACAGGTCTGGCTCAGGTCATATAGCAAAGGACTGGGAGTCTAAAACAGGAATTCAAACATCCTGATGTTCTTTCTACCCAAGAATCTTATAGTGTCTTGTACTACTTGGGGCTATCTGTATTTATTTTATTTATTTATTTTTTTTAGAGACGGGATCTCACTCTGTCACCCAGGCTGGAGTTCAATGGCATCGGCAGAGCTCACTGCAGCTGTGACTTTCTGGGCTTAAGCAATCCCCTTGCCTCAACCTCCTGAGTAGCTAGGACTGTACCATACCTGGCTAATTTTTTAGAATTTTTTTGTAGAAACAGTCTCACTGTATTTCCCAGGTTGATGTATTTTATATTTTGGTTAAAATTTTTGTTTAGCTTTAGACATTTTCTTTCCTTACCAAAGTAATACATAGTCATTATAAAATTTTTCAGAAAATACAGAAAAGAAGAAAGAGAATGAGGAGATATATATTTCTATACATTTCGCTAATATTTCGGTATATCCATTTTCACACTTGTTTAAATGTATACATACACAAGTATATTTATAGATAAGGGTTTTTTTAAAAAGCAGGATGGGCCGGGTGTGGTGGCTCATGCCTGTAATCCCAGCACTTTGGGAGGCCAAGGCAGGCGGATCATGAGGTCAGGAGATAGAGACCATCCTGGCTAACACGGTGAAACCCCGTCTCTACTAAAAATACAAAAAAATTAGCTGGGCGTGTTGGGGAGTGCCTGTAGTCCGAACCAACAACTCGGGAGGCTGAGGCAGAAGAATGGTGTGAACACGGGAGGCGGAGCTTGCAGTGAGCCAAGATCGCACATTGCACTCCAGCCTGGGCAACAGAGCAGGACTCCATCTCAAAAAAAAAAAAAAAGGATGAAACTATGCCTAATTCTGTAACCTTTTCATCTCAAATATAATGTTAATAAATACGTGCTAATTTTATTATATAGTTGCTGCATAGAATTGCATTATATGAATATATATAATTAGTTAGACTCCCATTGATGGACTTCTAGGTTATTTTCAATTTTTGCTGTTATAAATGAAGTGGCGATAAAAATCCTTAAAATATGTATCTCTTTACATTTTTCTGATTATTTCTTTTTTTTTTTTTTTTTTTTTTTTGAGACGGAGTCTCGCTCTGTCCCCTAGGCTGGAGTGCAGTGGCGCCATCTCAGCTCACTGCAAGCTCCGCCTCCCGGGTTCACGCCATTCTCCTGCCTCAGCCTCCCGAGTAGCTGGGACTACAGGTACCCGCCACCTCGCCCGGCTAGTTTTTTGTATTTTTTTAGTAGAGACGGGGTTTCACCGTGTTAGCCAGGATGGTCTCAATCTCCTGACCTCGTGATCTGCCCATCTCAGCCTCCCAAAGTGCTGGGATTACAGGCTTGAGCCACCGCGCCCGGCCTCTGATTATTTCTTTAAGAAAAATTTCCAGGAATTCAGTTATTGAACCAAAAGGTTTGCCTACCATGATATCATGTTATTAAATTTAAAAAGCAGTTCTGTCCTTTGGGATTTGGTTTCATGTCTGCATGGCCTCCTAGTTTATGTGTCTTTGTTAGATGGCAAGGTCATAGGGCAGGGACTTTCTATAAATCTCTTTGTTTTTTAAGAGACTGAATCTTGCTTTATTTCCCCGGACTGAGTACAGTGGCGTGGTCATAGCTCACTGCAGCCTCAAACTCCTGGGCTCAAGTGACCCTCCTTGCCTCAGTCTCCTAAGAGGCTGGGATTACAGGCTAAATTATTTTATTAATTCCTTGAACCGTGGAGTTATGTTCTGCAAAGTGCATCTGTAGAAGTGCTTTATGATTATTATGATAGTCATGGAAATCAAAAGGAAGTTTTATGGCTTATCTTTGTTGATGTTTTAATTTATAAACAAACTCCCGTTTGATAGAAAATGGCTGCATTTTTTTTTAACTTTGCAGTTATAGATACGAAGAAAGCTTTAAACCACCAGAGGGCATTGCAGTCAGCTTCTTATTATAAATCATTATAAATCACTGCTGTCAGTGATGTCTAGTGAAATTTGTTCCCAATTCAACCAGAAAAAGAAGCATTTTTAGGCCGGGTGCTGTGGCTCACACCTGTAATCCCAGCACTTTGGGAGGCCGAGGCAGGCGGATCACGAGGTCGGGAGTTCGAGACCAGCCTGACCAACATGGTGAAACCCCATCTCTACTAAAAATACAAAAATTAGCCAGGCGTTGGGGTGTGCACCTGTAATCCCAGCTACTCAGGAAGCTGAGGCAGGAGAATCGCTTGAACCTGGGAGGCGGAGGTTGCAGTGAGCCAAGATCACACCATTGCACTCTAGCCTGGGCAACAGAACAAGACTCTGTCTCAAAAAAAAAAAAAAAAAGGAAGCATTTTTAGATCTGATAAACAATCTGAATAGGAGCTGTGACTTGAACTTAGTGGAACAGTACCCTGAAGCACCTTTTTATATGTATTAAAGTGAAGAGTGGAGTTGGTAGTACTTTGTTGAAATTATATTCTTTTACTTTTTTCTTTCCCCAAGCATATGTCCAAACTTTTAATTTGTCATCTATCATTTATCACCTTTTTTGGCCAGAGAATGAAGCCAGTACTTCTCCATATCAACAGGTATCGAAGTGTGAGACACAAAAGTTACAGTTTTTGACCAGTAGCATCCACCTCTTTATGGCCTTTATTGGAGTTAACAGAAACTTGCAAAATTAGGCGGCTGGGCACACTGGCTCACGCCTGTGATCCCAGCAATTTGGGAGACCAAGGCAGAGAGATCACTTAAGCTCAAGAGTTCAAGACAAGCCTAGGCAACATGGCAAGACCCTGCCTCTACAAAAAATACAAAAATTAGCCGGGCATGGTGCTGTGTGCCTGTGGTCTCAGCTAGTTGGGGGGCTGAGGCAGGAGGATTGCTCGAGCCCCAGAGGCCAAGGCTGCAGTGAGCTGAGAGCACACCTCTGCAATCCAGCCTGGGCAGCAAAGTGAGATCCTGCCTCAAAAAAAAAAAAAAAAAAAGAAAGAAACATGCAAAATAGAATGATCCACAGTTTGTTAACTCCCTTGTTCCTGTTCACCATTGGTGGAAGTGCCAACAGGCAGAAAAATGATTAAAAGTCAGAGCAGGAGGTAAAAAGCATTTTGACAACCCATGAATTTAAAAATCAAATCCTCACTAAACAAGTGCTGTTAATGTAAACAGGTAAAAAATCTTTCCACATCATCTTTATTATTATTATTATTATTATTTTTTGAAACAGAGTTTTGCTCTTGTTGCCCAGGCTGGAGTGCAATGGCGCCATCTCAGATTACTGCATCCTCTGCCTCACAGGTTCAAGCAATTCTCGTGCCTCAGCCTCCCAAGTAGCTGGGATTACAGACGTGCACCACCACGCCCAGCTAATTTTGTATTTTTTTTAGTAGAGACGGAGGGGGTTTCACCATGTTGGTCAGACTGGTCTCGAACACTTGACCTCAAGTGATCCACCTGCCTTGGCCTCCCAAAGTGCTGGGATTACAGGTATGAGCCACCACACTTGGCCCACATCATCTGAAATAAATGTTGTAATTATTGAGGCTTCCTGGTTATAGCTGACTAGAGCTCTCATTGGTCTATATTCCAGGAGCGTTTGAGATATTAATTTATTTTACAAACACTTATGAGTACATTTGTGCCAGTCACTTTCTAAAGCTGCAGCATACAGATACAAACACTGATTATTAATCTTTGTATATTTCTTTGTAGCTGATAAAACAATCTGGCATCCACCCTCTTATTTGGTACTCCAGACCTCTGAGATGCAGTGGGCAGATGATATCTCCATTTTATAGGTGCGGAGACAGGTTCCAAATTGTTAAATGACTCGTTCATAGTCACACAGCCGGTAAGTGACAGCGCAGGACCAAACAGGTCTTCTAACTTCAAATGCCATCCGTCTTTCCACAACAGCATTCCGTCCTCCTAGAAGAGGTAAGCCTGTTACTCTCAATACATATCACATGCCAAAGGACTGCAGGTTAAAAACATAGCCACTTGATGGTTGTGATTATTTAGCTTAACAAGCAATTTAGCAAATAAGTTCAGAAGTGTACCAGTACTATTTCTCTTTTCTCCAAAGATCAAAGGTAGATTCAGCCTACAGTCAATGAAAAAAATAAATTGGATTCTTTTTTAGTACTTGGTTGACCTTTACTAAGAATCTCTTTCCACCGAGCACAGTGGCTCACACCTGTAATCCCAGCACTTTGGGAGGCCAAGGTGGGCGGATCACTGGAGGTCAGGAGTTTAAGAGCAATCTGGCCAACATGGTAAAACGCCATCTCTACTAAAAATACAAAAATTGGCCGGGTGTGGTGGCGGGCGCCTGTAGTCCCAGCTACTCAGAAGGCTGAGGCAGGAGAATTGCTTGAACTCAGGAGGCAGAGGTTGCAGTGAGTTGGAATCGTGCCACTGCACTCCAGCATGGGCGACAGAGCAAGACACCATCTCAAAAAAAAAAAAAAAAAAAAAAAAGAATATCTTTCAAGGCTGAGTTCCTGCATCTTTCCTTGAGGTATGATTTATGCAGTAACACCCACGTTAAAATGAGTAGGCCCATCATTTGAATTTCAAGTTTGGGTAAGGATGTCCCTAAAACAAAGGTATCTGGAATGCTTTTGATTTGATTTCATTTGATTTGATTTTTTTGAGACAGAGTCTTGCTCTGTCACCCAGGCTGGAGGGCAGTGGCGTGATTAAAGCTCACTGCAGCCTCAACCACACGAGCGATCCACTCACCTCAGCCTCCCAAGGGGCTCGTACCACAGGCAAGTGCCACCCTGCCCAGCTAATTTTTTTTTTTTTTTTTTTTTTTTGCAGACGGGGTCTTACACTATATTGACTAGGCTGGGAGGTATGTATGTCTTTGTTAGTTTTTGGAACATGATACTCTGGGTGGAGCTCTGTCAAGCGCCGTCAGCATTAAATTGTATTTATTTGTTTACTTACCTACCCTCTCAATCTAGCAGATTCAGAGCTCTGAACCCTCATTACTATGGCTAAGTCCCAGGCATTACTATGAATATTCTGTACATATTTGTTTATTGAGTTTATATTGAGGGGGATAGGCTATAGTGTTAAGTCAGACATGGTTTCCCTAAGATTTAGTGCCTTAGAAATTTCACCATATTAAATACCATATGGTTGATGCACTCCTACCTTAGTCTGAATTGAATAAAGTATGGGCATGTCTAGGCAGAAGGAAGCTGAGAAATACATGCATGATCTCAGGAGCTTGTGAGCAGAAAATGTACTGTGTAATAAAACAAGAACGCTAGCCTCAGTGGCTCACGTCTGTAATCCCAGCACTTTGGGAGGCCAAATTGGGTGAATCACATGAGGCTAGGAGTTTAAGACCAGCCTGGCCAACATGACAAAACCCCATCTCTACTAAAAATACAAAAATAGACAGACGTGGTGACACACACCTGTAATCCCAGCTACTTGGGAGGCTGACGCATGAGAATCGCTTGAACCCGGGAGGTGGAGGTTTCAGTGAGCCAAGATCACACTACTGCACTCCAGCCTGGGAGACAGTGAGACTCTGTCTCATAAAAAAGAAAAAAAAAAAAAAAGTGCTAGCTATGCTAGCCCGGGTAACATGGCAAGACTCCATCTCTACAACAAATTAAAAAGAAAAATAGCCAGGCATGATGGCATGTTCCAGCAGTCCAAGCTACTCTGGAGGCTGAGGTGGGAAGATCACTTGAACTCAGGAGTTTGAGGCTGCAGTGAGCTATGATCATGCCACTGCAGTCTGGCCTGGGTGACGGAGCAAGACCCTGTTCCTTAAAAACAAAAATTAAAAAGATGTCAGTGAATAATTTTTGAAGATCTGCCATGTGCCAGCCACTTTGCTAAGCACTAGGGATATAATGTAAATGAGACAGACAAGATTCTTGTTTTATGGGATTTGCATTAGAATGGAAAGAGACAGACAAGAAGCATATAAATCAGTAAAGTGATTTTTAGACATACCTAAGAGCTATAAAGAACAGAAACTAGAGAGAATTTTTTTTTTTTTTTTTTTTAGACAGAGTCTCACTCTGTCTCCCAGGCTGGAGTGCAGTAGCACAATCTAGGCTCACTGCGAACTCTGCCTCCTAGGTTCAAGCAATTTTTCTGCCTCAGCCTCCCGTAACCAGGATTACAGGCACCCGCCACCATGCCTGGCTAATTTTTTTTTTTTTTTTTTTTTTTTTGCAGAGACGGAGTTTTGCCATGTTAGCCAGGATTACATGCGCGAGCCACCGCGTCTAGCCTCCAAGGCACGGTCTTAAGAGGTCCTAAGAACATGTGCCCAAGGTGGTTGGGTTACAGCTTGATTTTATATGTTTTAGGGAGACATAAGACATCAGTCAATACATATCAGCTATACATTGGTTCAGCCTGGAAAGGTTGGGCAGGGGAGCTTACAGGTCCTAGGTGGATTCAAAGAGTTTCTGACTGGCAATTTGTTGAAAGAGTTAGATTATTATCTTAAGACTTGGAATAGGCCAGGCACAGTGGCTCACACCTGTAATCCCAGCACTTTGGGGGCCGAAGAGGGTGGATCACCTGAGGTCAGGAGTTTAAGACTAGCCGGCCAACATGGTGAAACCCTGTCTCTGCTAAAAAAAAAAAAAGAAAGAAAAAAAAAAATTAGCCGGGGGTTGTAGTGCACGCCTGTAATCCCTGCTACTTGGGAGGCTGAGGCAGGAGAATTGCTTGAACCTGGGAGGCAGAGGTTGCAATGATCTGAGATCCTGCCACTGCACTTCAGCCTGGGCGACAGTGACACTTTCTCTCAAAACAAAACAAAACACAATCTGTAATCAGTAGAGGCCAGGCGCGGTGGCTCAAGCCTGTAATCCCAGCACTTTGGGAGGCCGAGACGGGCGGATCACTAGGTCAGGAGATCGAGACCATCCTGGCTAACACGGTGAAACCCCGCCTCTACTAAAAAATACAAAAAACTAGCCGGGCGAGGTGGCGGGCGCCTGTAGTCCCAGCTACTCAGGAGGCTGAGACAGGAGAATGGCCCGAACCCGGGAGGCAGAGCTTGCAGTGAGCTGAGATCTGGCCACTGCACTCCAGCCTGGGCGACAGAGCGAGACTCCGTCTCAAAAAAAAAAAAAAAAAAAAAAAAAAAATCAGTAGAAAGGAGTGTCTGGGTTAAGATAAGGGGCGGGTTGTGGAGACTAAGGTTCTTACTATAGAGCTGAAATCTCACAGATGGTTGCCCTTAGAGGCAATAGATGGCAAATGTTTCCTGTTTAGTTCTCTCAAAGGTGCTAGACTCTCAGCTAATCTCTTCAGGATTAGAAAAAGACCTGGAGAGGGGTCAGAATTCTCTACAGAATGTACATTTCCCCCAAAAGAGACCGCTTTGCAGGGCCATTTAGAAAATGTCAAAGACATATATTTTGGAGTAAAATACTTTAATATTTTAGGGCCTGCTAGATGTCATCTGATGCTATACTAGAATCAGGTTGGAATTTGGTATCTTATTGCTACAAAGAGTATGTTTTGTCAGCCTCAAGGTCCCTGTTTTAATGTTAATGCTGGGCAGCTGTGACTGAATTCCAACACGAGGAGAGTATAATGAGGCACGTTCAACACTCTCTTCCTATCATGGCCTGAACTGGTTTTTCAGGTTTACTTTGGAATCCCCTCGGCTGAGAGGAGGGGTCCATTCAGTGGATTGGGGGTCTTAGAATTCTATTTTTGGTTTGCATTAGTGTCACCCAGCTAAGACAGTTTATGTCATTGCATTATATGTATATAATTTCTTGTCCTGTTCCTGATCTTAGGGGAAAGCATCCTGTCTTTTGCTTTTGAGCATTAGCTATGGGTTTTTCATAGAGTTCCTCCATTGTTTCTTTTTCTTTTTTTTTTTTTCTTTTTTTTTTCTGAGACAGAGTCTCGCTTTGTTGCCCAGGCTGGAGTACAGTGACGTGATCTTGGCTCACTGCAATCTCTGCCGCCTGGGTTCAAGTTATTCTCCTGCTTCAGCCTCCCAAGTAGCTGGGATTACAGGAATGCACCATCATGGCCAGCTAATTTTTGTATTTTTAGTAGAGACGGGGTTTTGCCATGTTGCCCAGGCTGGTCTCGAACTCCTGACCTCAGGTGATCCACCCACCTTGGCCTCCCAAAGTGCTAGGATTACAGGTGTGAGCCACCGTGCCCGCCTTCTCCATTGTTCCACTGCCTGCAAGCAGGCTCAGTAGAACAGAGCTTCTACTCTGTACTCAGCACTTCTAGCCATTCTTAGGAATACGTGGCACTACCTAAACAGATTGTTTTCCTAATCATAGTGGCAGGAGATAGAAAAATTCCTGGGCAGATAGGGGCAGGTCCCTGGGCCTCTTGATACCCAACCTTCAAGCCAAAGACAGCCTAAAGCCTGAAAACTGAGCTGCCGGTTCTGGGTAGAGTCCACAACCCGAGTGAGAACTTCCTTGATGCCTTTTATCCAATGAAATGGTGCTTTTTCCAGGCCTGCCCATAGACCAATCAGCATGCACTCCCCCATTCTGAGCCCATATAAACCCTGGACTCAGCCACACATTGGGCTACCCTCTTTCAGGCTCCCCTCTCACACAGGGCTACCCACTTCAGGTCCCCTCTCATTATCGAGAGCTTTTCTGTCACTCAATAACATTCTTCCCTGCCTTGCTCCCTCTCCAGTGTCTGCCTAACCTCATTCTTCTTGGTTGTAGGACAAGAACCTGGAACCCACCAAATCATGGGTGCGTAAAGAGCTGTAACACTGTAGGTCTCCCTCCTGCTCGCCAAGCAAAGGGGGAGAAAAAGCCACTGTGCACCACATGCCCCCATTCACCAAACTGCGGGTGACAGGACTAGACAAGCTGTGACACAAATGAGCTGTAACACGCCCCCCATTCACCGTGCTGCAGGCAGTGGGAATGAGAGAGAGCTGTGTCATTCTTGGGGACTCAAACCTTGGGACATCCTAGGCAAGAGCCATAACACCCCTTGGGGCTCCATGGTTGCTGGCGTGTTTGAGTTTGCAAGCGCCACCGCCTTCCCCTCATCTAAACGCTGGTGCCTAACATGAAAACAGTCCATGGCATGCCTGGCTCAGCTGCAGGCCAAGCACGGAATCCTTGCGCATGCACAGGATGTGGGCTGGCAGCCCGAGCTGAGCACAGCCTGCCAGGGCGAGCTGGTGGAGTGAGCCCAGGAGTAAGCCCAAAACCAAGCCAAGCCTGGACAGAGGCGCTGCCAGCCGTGGATATTTCCAGGTGCCAAAGCAGCATCAAAAGCATCCTGTGTCACTAACATCATTGCAATGCTACTTCTTTATGCACTAAAATGTTTTGATTTAATTGCTTTGTTTTCTTTTAACCATTTTGTACAGAAATCATTCTCAAAAGCTAAACATCCTTGGCCACTTTCAACATAACATAGGCCAGGCACAGTGGTTCATGCCTGTAATCCCAGCACTTTGGGAAGCCAAGGTTGGGAGATCATTTGAGCCCAGGAGTTCGAGACCAGCATAGGAAACAAAATGAGACTTTGTCTCTATAAAAAAAAAATTTTTTTTAATTAGCTGGGTGTGGTGGTGCACACCGGTAGTTCCAGCTACTTGGGAGGCTGAGACAGGAGGATTACTTGAGCTCAGGTGGTAGAGGCTGCAGTGAGCTATGATCATGCCATTGCACTCCAGGCTGGGCAACAGAGTGAGACCTTGTCTCCAAAAATAAAAATAAAAACAAAAAATGGCCGGGCGCGGTGGCTCAAGCCTGTAATCCCAGCACTTTGGGAGGCCGAGACGGGCGGATCACGAGGTCAGGAGATCGAGACCATCCTGGCTAACACGGTGAAACCCCGTCTCTACTAAAAAATACAAAAAACTAGCCGGGCGCGGTGGCGGGCACCTGTAGTCCCAGCTACTCGGGAGGCTGAGGCAGGAGAATGGCGTGAACCCGGGAGGCGGAGCTTGCAGTGAGCTGAGATCCGGCCACTGCACTCCAGCCTGGGCGACAGAGCGAGACTCCGTCTCAAAAAAAAAAAATAAATAAATAAAATAAAAAAAAATAAAAACAAAAAATGAAAATAAAATAAACATAATACATATCGTTCAGTTTTTGCTTTAGCACTTGGACATCATTGTGATGTGTCACTCTGGTGGCACATAATGTGGGGATACTGTAACTGCCCAGTGGGTTCACCTGGCCGTCTGCCTCGGCAGAGCCAATTTATCAAGACAGGAATTGCAATGGAGAAAGAGTAATTCACGCAGAGCTGGCTGTGCAGGAGACCAGAGTTTTATTATTACTCAAATCAGTCTTCCTGAGCCTTCGAGGATCAGAGTTTTTAAAGATAAGTTGGGGGACACGGGCTTGGGAATTGGGGAGTGCTGACTGGTCAGGTTGGAGGTGGAATCATCGGGGGCTGAAGTGAGGTTTTCTTGCTGTCATCTGTTCCTGGGTGGGATGGCAGAACTGGTTGAGCCTTTTTACAGGTCTGGGTGGTGTCAGCTGATCCGTGGAGTGCAGGGTCTGCAAAATATCTCAAGCACCGATCTTACAATAGAGATGTTATCCAGAGGAGTAATCTGGGGAGGCTCAGACTCTTGGAGCCAGAGGCTACATTACCCCTAAATTATAATTTCTAATCTTGTAGCTAATTTGTTAGTCCTGCAAAGGCAGACTGCTCCCCAGGCAAGAAGGGGGTCTTTTCAGGAAAGGGCTATTATTAATTTTGTTTCAGAGTCAAACCATGAACTGAATTCCTTCCCAAAGCTAGTTTGGCCTATGTCCAGGAATGAACAAGGACAGCTTAAAGGTTAGAAGCAAGATAGAGTCCATTAGGTCTGATTTCTTTCACTGCCATGATTTCCGCAGTTTTAATTTTCCAAAGACAGTTTCAATACCTTTGGGAACTTATTGGACGGTTTGTGCCTTCAGAGAATCACTCCAAACTGCTGTGTTTTTGCATTTCTGTATCTTTTTTTTCTTTTTTAAACAAATACATATTGTCCTGTTCCTAGCTATTAATTAACACTTTTTCTGACCTTCATATGCCTGCCTCTGAGAACATTCTCTTCTAATAGGCAATTTCTAATTTGGTGAGACTGCCAAAGAGCTAAAGTTTTTGGAAGTTTTTATAAAACAAGAGCAAGTATACCGAGGAGGGCATTTTCCTATGAATAAAGTGCAATATACCTTGTTTGGTGACTTAAATGCCTCTTATTTCCTAGGTTCTCAGCTCTGTTCTGGATGAATCACTGTCAGGTATACAGTATTATTATATCATAAATAAGATTATTTTTTAAGTCTTCTAGTTCACTCCCCCTCACCCCACTCCTAGTTAATTAGCTTTTTGGCAGTTCTAGAACTGGGCAACGGAAACGGTTGACTTTCTAGACAGAGAATTGCTAAGGAAAGACAGAGCAAGACCCTGTCTCAAAAAAACAAAGCAAGCAAGCAGAAGCGAAGAACAAAGAGCATACTGGTGATTTCAAAGCTATGTTTCTTATAAGGCAGGGACAGGGAGACAGAACAATAGAAAAATAACTGATTAGTAAACATCAAGCTACTTTTTTCCTGTAAGGATTAAAGCAGAGGGAACTTCATTATCATGCCAATTGAAGATTTAAAGTGGCCTGTTTGGGAAATTATTTGTGATTTTGGGGAGGGTCAGTCAACTTAGTTTGGGTTTAGTGATGTGGAACTTTGGCACAGGTGACTCCATTTTGATTTTTGTCTTGTCCGTTGGATCCAAGAGCAGAAACTTAGTCCAAAACAATAGCGTCCTGTAATTTTTATTTAACACATTTAATCACATGGATTCAAATGCATAACACAAAGATGGTCAGAATTACCAAAATAAATTGACAGATCTGACCAGTGCAGTGGCTCACATCTGTTATCCCAACATTTTGGGAGGCTGAGGCAGGTTGATACCTGAGGTCAGGAGTTCAAGACCAGCCTGGCCAACATGGAGAAACCAGTTACTTACTACTAAAAATACAAAAATTAGTTGGGCGTGGTGGTGCATGCCTGTAATCCCAGCTACTTGGAAGGCTGAGGTAGGAGAATCTCTTGAACCCGGGAGGTAGAGATTGCAGTGAGCTGAGATCGGGCCACTGCACTCCAGCCTGGGAGACAGAGCGAGACTCCATCTCAAAAAAAAAAAGAAATGGACAAATCCACTAATCACATGGAACTCTTAACATCTCTTTTTGAAAATTAGATAGGCTAAAGAATATTTGAGTAATATCTTATAATTATGTATCTCTTTGATATGGTGATTCATAATAAGATATATATATATTTGGTGTCTGTCCCTGGTTCCTGGCACACAACTCCTACAACCCTTGGAATCAGAGGAGTAATAAGAGTATCTTTTATATGCTGATGAGATGACTGATGGGGCTGGCAGTCCCTAGATAGCTTCAGGATGGGGGCTGGTCACCAGAAAGCCTAAGGCAGGATTAGAGGGTTGGGACTTTCAGTCCCCACCCCACCCCCAACTTCCAGGGAGGAGACAGAAAGTGGAGTTGATCATCAGTGGCCAATGATATAATCAGTTGTCAACCTGAAAAAATCCAAAAGCATCAGCATCCAGTTTTAGAGAGTATATTCAAGCAAAAAGCTGGGAACAGCCATCCAGGTAACACAGACTCCAGAGAAATGGGGTCAGTGCTCCAAAATTAAAAGTCAAGGTCTTGCTTGTATTGGCTGAAAATAAAGAAGTTCAGTAGGATTACAATTTTCTATACCGGACTGGTTTATGAGTTACAACCATTTAATTCGTTGCAGTTTCTTTTCTTTTCCTTACAGCTTTCCTTTTCTTTACAACCTGTTTTCATTTCCTTTCCAATTCAAAGGTGTGTGTTTGACACTCTATCTTAGACAATGTGATAGTCATGAAGTCTTTGTGTGGGAAAGAAAAAAGGGAGGTTAATCTACAATGAAAATCAACAGTTAAGAGGGAAGGGGTCCCTGATGCTCTTTAGTCGTTTACAACATTTTACAAAACAGTGTAGGTAAGGAAGAAGGCCACTTTATAATCAGAGAAACATAAGTTACAGCTGCCTAGGTTATAGCTGCCTGGTTGTGACACTCAGGTCCCATAATCACATTCCCTTAAGTTTCAAAATATTTTAAAGTTCCAGCTGACATAGGGTTCTTTCAGTGCCACCTCACCAGCCAGAAATCTTCATGGCTGAGGGCACCCCTACCTGGGCCTTGCTTGGCTCCAGGCTCACTGCTGGGCTCACTCTCCCCACTCAGTCCAGCAGGCTGTGCTCAGTTCATGCTACAAGCCCAGATTCTGCTCCCGTTGTGGCTCTGCACTCAGCCTGCAGCTGGTCCAGGCATGTCACTACCTTGGGTGCTGGCGTCTAGATGAGGGGGACACAGCAGCACCTGAAAACTTGGAGATGTCAGCAACCACAGAGCCCCAAGGGGTGTTATGGCTCTCATGTGGAGAGTCCTGAGATCTGAGCCCCCAAGGACTGTTAGAGCTCTCTCTCCTTCCTGCTGACTACAGCACAGCAAATGGTGGTAGTGGGAAGCGTGTTACAGCTCATTCATGTTACAGCTTATGTTTGTTCCTGCCTCCCAGTGGCAAATGGGAGGACATGTTACAGCTCATTAGTTCCTGCCAGCCACATGCTTCAGTGAACGGGGCATCGATCCTGCTGCCCCACTCTGGCCTGCGGTTCCTGGGCTGCCCCAGCCCCACTGCCGCCTCTTCCCATCATGTGGGATGGCCACCTGACACTGGCCGAGGATAAGTGGGCTACAGTGTTACAGCTCCTTTCGCACCCATGGTTCAGTGGGTCCCAGGTTCTTGTCTCATGTCCAAGAAGAATGAGGTTACATGGACACCAGAGAATCAGCAAGGCAGAGAAGCTTTTATTGAACAACAGAACAGCTCTCAACGTGAGAGGGGACCTGAAGTGGGTAGCCCTGTGTTTAAGAGCGGGCCTGAAGGTGGGTAGTCCCAACATGTGGCTGAGTCCAGGGTTTTTATGGGCTCAGAATTGGGGAGTATATGCTGACTGGCCTGGAAAAAGCACCAATCGACTGGCTAAAAAGGCATTGAGGAAGTTCTCACTCTGCTTGTGGACTCTATATGGAATGGGCAGCCCATTTTTCAGGCTTCAGGCTGTCTTTGGCTTGAAGGTTGGGTTTCACTGAGGACCTGCTTCTGTCTGCCTAGGAATTTGTGTGTCTCTTGCTGCTTTCAAAACCACTTAGATTTTGAATTACTTATTTTCACACAATCATGCCTACATAATGAAAACTATAAAAACCCAAAATAGGCCAGGTGTGGTGTCTCATGCCTGTAATCCTAGCACTTTGGGAAGCTGAGGAGGGCGGATCACCTGAGGTCAGGAGTTCGAGATCAGCTTGACCAACATGGATAAACCCCATCTCTACTAAAAATACAAAATTAGCCTGGCGTGGTGGCACATGCCTGTAATCCCAGCTACTTGGAAGGCTGAGGCAGGAGAATCGCTGGAACCCAGGAGGCGGAGGTTGTGGTGAGCCAAGATCGCGCCATTGCACTCCAGCCTGGGCAACAAGAGCAAAACTCCATATAAAAAAAAGACAAAAAACTAAAATGATTAGATTCAGAGAGCTTCTGGATTGCAGAACATGTGGAGGTGCCTAGAGGGTGGTGTGCCCAGAGATGGCCTGAAAGTTCATCCCCCTCCCTCATATCTTGCCCTGTGTATCTCTTTCATCATGCTGTTCATCTGTATCCTTTGTAATATCCTTTATAAAATAAATGTATACATGTAAATAAAGTATTTCCCTGAGCTCTATGAGCCACTCTAGAAAGTTAATCAAACTCAAAGAGGGGGTGGTGGGAGCCCTGATTTACAGCCAGCCAGTGAGAAGATCAGGTTATAACCTGAGGGTTGCAATTGACCTCTGAAGTGAGAGGCAGTCTTGTGGAACTGAGCACTCAACCTGTGAGATGTGATGCTATTGAATTGGAGGACACCCAGCTGTTGTCCACGGGAGACTCTGCTAAAGAATTGCTTGGGCCAGGCATGGTGGCTCACGCCTGTAATCCCAGCACTTTAGGAAACTGAGGCAGGTGGATCACCTCAGGTCAGGAGTTCAAGACCAGCCTGGCCAACATGGTGAAACCCCATCTCTACTAAAAATACAAAAATTAGCCAGGCATAGTGGTGCACACCTGTAATCCCAGCTACTCAGGAGGCTGAGGCAGAGAATTGCTTGAACCCTGGAGGCAGAGGTTGCAGTGAGCTGAGATTGGACCACTGCCCTCCAGCCTGGGTTACAGAGTGAGACTGTCTCAAAAAAAAAAAAAAAGAATTGCTTGGTTATATGTGGGAACAAATCCCTGTACATTGAGAATGAAAAGTAGCTTAGAGCAGTCTGAGCTATGTGAGGTTTACAAAATTTATCACACCCAGAGAGTCATGAGTATACTTCAGTCACATGTACATACCTGCACCCAGGCAATTGTTTAAAAGCATTTTCTTCTTTCTTTCCTTACCTGTAGTTTCCAGATTAGCTGATAAATGACCTAAAATGTTATCACAAGTTGCAGAATGTGACCCTTACCCATTATCTTCATGTTCCTAGAATTTGTGATACAAAAAAACAATGTAGTTATTTTAATGAACCAATGTAAGAACTACCCCTTCTTTTTTCCTTTAAAAACCCATGTATAACTGCTGCTAATCAGAGCATATATTCAGGGCAGGGCAACTTGAATCTATGTCTTCTGGGTTGCAGTCTTCAAATTTGGCCCAAACAAACCCTAGTTAAAAAACAAACAAACAAAAAACCAAGGCTGGGCACAGTGGCTCACGCCTGTAATCCTAGCACTTTGGGAGGCCGAGGTGGGTGGGTCGCCTGAGGTCAGGAGTTTGAGGCCAGCCTGGCCAACATAGCAAAACCCTGTCTTCATTAAAACTACAAAATTAGGCCAGGCGCGGTGGCTCAAGCCTGTAATCCCAGCACTTTGGGAGGCCGAGATGGGCGGATCACGAGGTCAGGAGATCGAGACCATCCTGGCTAACCCGGTGAAACCCCGTCTCTACTAAAAAATACCAAAAAAAAAAAAAAAACTAGCCGGGCGAGGTGGCGGGCGCCTGTAGTCCCAGCTACTCGGGAGGCTGAGGCAGGAGAATGGCGTAAAACCCGGGAGGCGGAGCTTGCAGTGAGCTGAGATCCGGCCACTGTACTCCAGCCTGGGCGACAGAGCGAGACTCCGTCTCAAAAAAACAAAAACAAAAACAAAAAACACCTACAAAATTAGCTGGGCGTTGTGGCGGGCGCCTGGAATCCCAGCTACTCTGGAGGCTGAGGCAGGAGAATCACTTGAACCCTGGGGGCGGAGGTTGCAGTGAGCAGAGATTGCACCACTTCACACCAGCCTGGGTGTAAGATTGAAACTCCGTCTCGGGAACAAAACAGCAACAACAACAACAAAATGCTACTTCTATTAATTTTGCCTCTGTTTGTTTGTTTCTCTCTCTCTCTCTCTCTTTCTCTTTCTTTCTTCTTATTTTTGGAGACAGAGTCTCACTCTGTCACCCCGGTTGGAGTGTAGTGGTGCAGTCTTGGCTCACTGCAACCTCTGTCTCCTGGGTTCAAGCAATTCTCGTGCCTCAGCCTCCCCAGTACCTGGGATGACAGGGTCATGCCACTATATCCGGCTAATTTTTGTATTTTTAGTAGAGATGGGGTTTTACTATGTTCCCCAGGCTGGGCTCAAATCCCTGACCTCAAGTGATCCACCCGCCTTGTCCCCCCAAAGTGCTGGGATTACAGGCATGAGCCACCTTGCCCGGCCTCTCTGTACATTTTTTCTTCCCCAGCAGAGAGGCTGCTTAGTTGCTTGTTAATGTCCATTTCCTCTTTTCTCATTAGCAACAGAACCCTGTATCCTTGGATCGTGACTATGTACCCAGTTAAGTAACATATTCCTTAACCTTACAGGTGACAGTGGTTTCCCCTTCCCCTCTTTCTTTTTTTTTTTTTTTTTGAGACGGAGTCTCGCTCTGTCGCCCAGGCTGGAGTGCTGTGGCCGGATCTCAGCTCACTGCAAGCTCCGCCTATACATGAATACATTCTGGTTGTACAGGTTTCAAACAATACAAACGTACACCTTTTGCTTGCCCTTCTCCCAGAAATGACCACCATCAACAGTTTGGTATACCAGCCTGGGCAACATAGGGAGACCCCGTCTCTACAAAATATAAAAAATAAAAAATTAGCCTGGCATGGTGGTGCGTACCTCTGGTTCTAACTATTTGGGAGGCCGAGGCGGGAAGATCATTTGAGCACAGGAGGTCAAGTCTGCAGTTAGTGATTGTGCCATTGCAATCCAGCCTGGGCAACAGAGTGAGACCTTGTCTCAAAAAAAAAAAAAAAAAAAAAAAAAAAAAAGTTTGGTATATAATCTTCCAATCCCTTTCTATGAATTTAAATCGGTTTATTTTCTACCTAGTAATCTTAATTTTTTTTATTCTTTATTTTCTAGATAATGTTCATTGAACCTTTTTGTATTGAGAAATGTTAAGGCACATTTAAAAAATATATTCTGGCCAGGCACGGTGGCTATCTTAGCACTTTAGGAGGCGGAGGGAGGTGATCAATTGAGGTCAGGAGTTCAAGACCAGCCTGGTGGTGAAACCCTGTCGCTACAAAAAATGCAAAAATTAGCCGGGCATGGTGGCACATACTTGTAATCCCTGTTACTCAGGAGGCTGAGGCAGGAGAATCCCTTGAATCTGGGAGGCAGAAGTTGTAGTGAGCTAAGATCGGCCACTGCACTCCAGCCTGGGGGACAGAGCAAGACTCTGTCTCCAAAAATAATAATAATAATAATAATAAAATAAATAAATAAATATAAAATTTTCTAAGTAAAGAATATCCTGAAATGTTAGGTTAAAAGGTGTATTAGGGCCAGGCGCAGTAGTAGCTCATGCCTGTAGCTGCAGCACTCTGGGAGGCTGAGGCGGGCAGATCACTTGAGGTCAGGAGTTCGAGACCAGCCTGGCCAACATGGTGAAACCCCATTTGTACTAAAAATACAAAAATTAGCCAGGTGTAGTGGCAGGTGCCTGTAATCCCAGCTTCTCAGGAGGCTGAGGCAGGAGAATCATTTGAACCTGGGAGGTGGAGGTTGTAGTGAGCTGTGATGGCACCACTGTACTCTAGCCTGGGCAACAGAGCAAGACTGTCTCAAACAAAAAAAAAAAAAAAAGGAAAAGAAAAAAGAAAAAAAAAGGTGTATTAGTCAGGGTTCTCCAGAGAAACAGAACCAACAGGATATTATTTATAGGAATTGATCGCTTCTCGGCCTTTCAGCTAAGATCAAGTGTAGATTTATTATGGGAATTGGCTCACGGAGTTATGGAGGCCAAGAAGTCCCAGGATCTGCCATCAGCAAGCTGAAAACCAGGAAAGCTGGTGGTATAATTCAGCCTGAATCTGAAGACTGAGGACCAGAGGGACAGTGGTGTAAGTCCCAGTCTGAGCCCAAAAGCAAGAGCTAGGAGCACCGACCTCCCAGGGCAAGAGAAAATGGATGTGGGCCCAGGAAGAGCAGATTCGCCCCTCCTCCACCTTTTGTCCACTCAACAGTGGATGATACCCACCCTCACGGATGGGGAGGATCTTTCTCTTTTCCTTCTTTTTGAGACGGAGTCTCGCTCTGTCACCCGGGCTGGAGTGCAATGGCGCCATCTCAGCTCACTGCAAGCTCCGCCTCCCGGGTTCATGCCATTCTCCTGCCTCAGTCTCCTGAGTAGCTGGGACTACAGGCGCCCGCCACCACGCCCGGCTAATTTTTGTATTTTTAGTAGAGACGGGGGTTTCATTGTGTTAGCCAGGATGGTCTCGATCTCCTGAACTCGTGATCCGCCTGGGAGGATCTTTTGCACTCACTCTACCAACTCGTAACGCTAATTTCTTCTGGAAACATCATCACAGGGCTACCCAGGGCCACTGTTTTGTGAGACATCTGGACATCCCTTAGCTCAGTCGACACATCACACGACCATCCCTTGTCAACTTGTCATCCATCCACATCTCCTTAAACCATACTTAATCTCCACATGAAGACACAAGGTTTTTTTTGGAGACCAGATCTCACTCTGTTGCCCAGCCTGGAGTGCTGCAGCCTCAACCTCCTAGGCTCAGGCAATCTTCCTGCCTCAGCCTCCTGAGTAACTGGGACTACAGGTGCGTGCCACCGTGCCTGGCTAATTTTTATATTTTTTAGTAGAGACGGGATTTCACCATGTTGGCCAGGCTGGCCTCGAACTTCTGACCTCAAGTGATCCACTTGCCTCGGCCTCCCAAAGTACTGGGATTACAGGTGTGAGCCACCGTACCCAGCCAACCTTTTTTTTTTTTTTTTAAGAGACTCTTTTTCACTCACTCTGCCGACTCAGAGCACTAATTTCCTCTGGAAACACCATCACAGGCTTATCCAGGAACACTGTTTTGCTGGCTATCTGGACATCTCCTTATGTTGCCCAGGCTAGTCTTGAACTCCTGGCCTCAAGTGACCCTCCCACTTCAGCCTCCCAAAGGGTTGGGATTACAGGCGTGAGCCACTGCACCCTGCCAAGACATAAGTTTTTCATTCCACTGAACATGTTACAACCATCTGGTGTACAACTGGATTTCTGTCTTAGTCCTTTGAGGCTGCTATAATAAAATATCATAAACTGTTTATCCTATTTACAAGAGAAATTTATTTCTCCCACTTCTGGAAGCTGGGAAATCCAAGATCAAGGTGCCAAAAGATTTAGTGTCTGGTGAGGACCCACTTTCTGGTTCACAGACAGCATCTTTTTGCTGTAATCTCACATGCTGGAAGGAGCAAGGGACCTCTCTTGGGTCTCTTTTATTTTTTATTTATTTATTTATTTTATTTATTTATTTTTTTTTTTTTTGAGACGGAGTCTTGCTCTGTAGCCCGGGCTGGAGTACAGTGGCCAGATCTCAGCTCACTGCAAGCTCCGCCTCCCGGGTTTATGCCATTCTCCTGCCTCAGCCTCCGGAGTAGCTGGGACTACAGGCGCCCGCCACCTCGCCCGGCTAGTTTTTTGTATTTTTTAGTAGAGACGGGGTTTCACCGTGTTAGCCAGGATGGTCTCGATCTCCTGACCTCGTGATCCACCCGTCTCGGCCTCCCAAAGTGCTGGGATTACAGGCTTGAGCCACCGCGCCCGGCCCGGGTCTCTTTTATTAAAGGACACTAATCCCATTCATGAGGGTACTGCCTTGGGGACTGCACGGCTCTTTCAACTTCAATCAAGTATCTCCTGAGTTTGAGTGCTTGTTTTCGAAAGTGTGGTAGAAGTTTATTTTTCTCCTTGGTCCTCTAGTAGGCAGGTTAGAGTTGGGTCATCTTTACTGTATCATCTGCAGAGAGGAAGACTCACTTTTGTTAGGATAGAAGCACCACTGGCTAACTAGGCAAGGACTATGGACTTAGAATGACATTGAATTTCCAGTCTAAAACATTTACCAGAGCATTATGGTGTTCAAGGCATTGTGGGGACCCTGAGGGGTGAATGGAGGAATATGAAGAAATCCCAGCCCCCACAGGAAGTTTGCAATTATTTTGGAAGATAGCCATCCATACAAGATTGTGTCCAGGAGCCGGGGGCTCATGCCTTTAATCCCAGCACTTTGGGAGGCCGAGGTAGGCAGATTACCTGAGGTCAGGAGTTCGAGACCAGCCTGGCCAACATGGTGAAACCGTGTTTCTACTAAAAACACAAAAAAATTAGCTGGACGTGGTGGCAGGTGCATGTAATCCCAGCTACGTGGGAAGGTGATGCATGAGAATCGCTTGAACCTGGGAGGCGAAGGTTGCAGTGAGCTGAGACCACGCCATTGCACTCCAGGCTGAGCAACAAGAAAGAAACTCTGTCTGGAAAAAAAAAAAAAAAAAGATTGTTTGCTTTGTGTTCCTAAAAATTAATATCTATGAATCTTCTTACCTTGCTATTTCTTCATGTGTAAATATCTTATCAGTGCAGCTAAATCGTAAGCTCCATGAGAACACAGACAGTAGCCTGTGTTTCAGTGCATATTCCTACATGGAAGCTCTGAGTTATGGTCGAAGAGGAGACTGAGTTACACAGACGATAATGCTCTCGAACTTCATATTGTCTCTGCAATGATCTATGAGCATATTTGGAAAAGAAATCGCATCAGGGGCCAGTGGTTTAATGCGAGGATTTCTGTGCACTGTCAGGAGGCGTTGTAGACAGACCTGGCTCAGTTGCAGAGGGGAGAAGATGTCTTGGGTTCTTCCTTTCCCCTTTCTGGCTCCAAGCAAATGGGCAGAACGCAATGAGGCAGAAAGGCGAAAGGAAAACTTGGATTCCGCACTGAGAGCTAGAGATGTGCTCTGTCAGTGACTTATGTGAAACCAGCCTCTCTCCACAGGTTTAGGTCTGACCACAAAAGAAGCCTGGGCTCCGCAGGGTCACACGTGATGGCTGTTAACAGGACAACTGGCTATGGCGCTGTGATCATTGTATCATCCACTGAACGGTTAAACCATTTTGAATACTCTCAGAATTAAAGAGGATGTCTGGTGGTAGAAAGTGACAATCAGGGCTGTGTGGAGTCCTCATGTGTCCCTTTCTCACGCTTTCTTCCAAAGCTGCTGCTCATCTGATGCCAGATTCTAGAACCGGCCCTTGTTACAAAAGCATGAACTTCCAACAATTTTCTAGTCTATACTCCCTGTTCCCAGGCAAGTTTTGCCTAAATTACTCCCAATCGTGACATGATTTAAATGTGTTGCCTTTTTTTTCTGAGACAGGGTCTCTACTCTGTCACCCAGGCTGGAGTGCAGTGGCGCCATCTCAGCTCACTGCAACCTCCACCTCCCAGGCTCAAGCAATACTCCTACCTCAGCCTCTCAAGTATCAGGGACTACAAGTGCACACCACTACACTCAACTAATTTTTGTATTTTTTGCAGAGATGGGGTTTCACCATGTTGTCTGGGCTGGTCTCGAATTCCTGGACTCAAGCAATCTGACTGTTTCGGCCTCCCAAAGTGCTGAGATTACAGGCGTGAGCCACCGTGCCCGGCCTGTATGCCCTGATTTATGCAAGTTTCCTTATTGAAGAAAACTTGGATCAATTAGATAAATGGATGAAGAAAATATCACCCAGAGTTCTCCGACCTCCAAACAACAACTGTTAATATTTAATGTGTTTCTCATTTATTTGTCTGTGCATAGTGTATGTCTGTAAAATCACGATTGTGATGTATGTCATTTAAATCAGTGTAATAAGCACATTTGCATCCTGTTTTTGTTATTCTACATCAGAACATATCCAGCTCCCCATGCTGTGAAGTGGCTTTGAAAGCATAATTATTTTCTTTCCAACTTTTATTTATTTATTTATTCATTTATTTGAGACAAAGTCCTGCTCTGTTGCCCAGGCTGCAGTACAGTGGCACGATCTTGGCTCACTACAACTTCTGCTTTCCAGGCTCAAGCAATTCTCATGCTTCAGCCTCCTGAGTAACTGAGTCTACAGGCATGTGCCACCGCACCTGGCTTTTTTTTTTTTTTTTTTTTTTTAGTAGAGACTGGTTTTTGCCATTTTGGCCAGGCTGGTCTCAAACTCCTGGCCTCAAGTGATCTTCCCATCTCGGCCTCCCAAAGTGCTGGGATTACTGGTGTGAGCCACTTCACCCGGCCTCATGTGCGGGTTTGTTACATGGGTAAATTGTGTGTCATGGGGGTTTGGTATACAGATAATTTTGTCACCCAGATAATCAACATGATACCCGTAGGTAGTTTTTCAATTCTCACTCTCATCCTGCCCGTCACCCACAAGTAGGTCTGTTGTTCCTTTCTTTGTATCAATGTGTGCTTAATGTTTAGCTCCCACTTATAAGTGAGAACATGTGGTGTTTGGTTTTCTGTTCATGAGTTAATTCACTTAGGATAATAGCCTCCAGCTCCACCCATATTGCTGCAAAGGACATTATTTCATTCTTTTTATGGCTTGTAGTATTCCAAAGTGTATATGTACCATGTTTTCTTTCTTTCTTCCTTCCTTCCTTCCTTTCTTTCTCTCCTCTTTGTTTTTTTTTTTTTTTTTTTTTTTTTGAGACAGAGTCTCACTCTGTTGCCCAGGCTGGAGTGCAGTGGCGCAATCTTGGCTCACTGCAATCTTGACCTCCCGGGTTCAAGTGATTCTCCTGTCTCAGCCTCCCAAGTAGCTGGGACTACAGGGGCACACCACCACACCCAGTTAATTTTTGTGTTTTTGTAGGGGTGGGGTTTCACCACATCGGCCAGGCTGGTCTCGAACTCCTGACCTCAAGTGATCCACCCGCCTCGGCCTTCCAAAGTGCTGCAACTACAGGAGTGAGTCACCATGCCTGGCCCATACCATGTTTTCTTTTTTTTTTTTTTTTTTTTTGAGATGGAGTCTCGCTCTGTCACCCAGGCTGGAGTGCAGTGGCCGGATCTCAGCTCACTGCAAGCTCCGCCTCCCGGGTTTACGCCATTCTCCTGCCTCAGCCTCCCGAGTAGCTGGGACTACAGGCGCCCGCCACCTCGCCCGGCTAGTTTTTTTTTTTTTTTTTTGTATTTTTTAGTAGAGACAGGGTTTCACCGGGTTAGCCAGGATGGTCTCAATCTCCTTACCTTGTGATCCACCTGTCTCGGCCTCCCAAAGTGCTGGGATTACAGGCTTGAGCCACCACACCCGGCCACAGCATCTATTATTTTTTGACTTTTTAATAATGGCCATTCTGGCCAGACACGGTGGCTCATACCTTTAATCCCAGCACTTTGGGAGGCCGAGGCAGGCGGATCACTTGAGGTCAGGAGTTCGAGACCAGCCTGGCCAACATGGTGAAACCCCATCTCTACTAAAAAATACAAAAATTAGCCAAGTGTGGTGGCAGGAGCCTGTAATCCCAGCTATTTGGGACGGTGAGGCAGGAGAATCGCTTAAACCTGGGAGGCGGAGGTTGCAGTGAGCCACACCAGCCTGGGCAACAGAGTAAGACTCCATCTTAAAAATAAATAAATAAACAAACAAATAAATAAATGAAGGCCATTCTGATGGTGTGAGGCGTATCTCATTGTGGGTTTGATCTGCGTTTCCCTAATGACTAGTGGTGTTGAGTGCTCCTCATTGCTGGTGTAGCCCAGTGAACGCTGGGGATCTCTAGATCTCACACATCAGGAGCTTGAGTGGGGCGGAGGATAGAGGTTAGGGAGAAAACCCAGAATTCTTCTGCGCAAATGGTTCCCCTCAGGAAGAAGGATCAAAGTCATCTTAGACTCGGTCTAGTGGTCCGGGGCGGGGACTGGCCCCAAGGCTGCGCAGGCCCCCGTCTCCACCACTTACTGGCAGTGTGACCTCAGGCAAGCTGTATCCCTTTATTTTTCCCATCTGTAAAGTCAAGATGGTAAAGGTTCCTTCCTTGTAGGGTTTTTGGAAAGATTAAGTGAGTTAAAATTCAGGCTAGGCACAGTGGCTCACGCCTGTAATCCCAACACTTCGGGAGGCTGAGGTGGGGGGATCACCTGAGGTCAGGAATTCGAGACCAGCCTGGCCAACATGGTGAAACCCCGTCTCCACTAAAAATACAAAAAAATAGCTGGGCGTGGTGGCACACACCTGTAATCCCAGGTACTTGGGAGGCTGAGGCAGGATAATTGCTTGGACCTGGGAGGTGGAGGTTGCAGTGAGCTGAGATCACGCCATTGCACACCAGCCTGGGTGACAGAGCGAGACTCCGTGTCAAAAAAAAAAAAAAAAAAAGAGTTAAAATTCGTGCACAGACCAGGACCCAGCCTAGCTAAGTGCTCTGAAAGTGTTGGCTATTTTTCCTAGCTATGGCAAAGGTCCTCCAGTGAGGTTGGGGGAACTATAAAATTTTTATTTTGTGTGCCTCTGCTATATATAATTCGACAGTTTTTTATACCTTTAGATGGGGTTCTTTATTTGACTTAGGAACAAATGTGTTGCTTCTGTATGAATATTAGAATTTAATTCCGAAAGGAAAGAGAATAAACTCAGGGAAAAAAATATCTTCTCATAAACTTAGCATGTCATTTATTACTTTTTCCTCAAAAATGCCAAAAGCCTGATTCCTCTTGATAAATGGTTCAGAGAGCTTTCCTAGCGCTCTGAGGTTTGTAAAAGCCTCTCACGTGGTCCTCCATGTGAGCTCTGTGATTACACCCAACATCTTTGCTTACTAGAAAAATAATTTCATCCAAGTTGCTCTTCCAAGGGTTCAGAAAGGAATGTTAGTTCTTTTTTTTTTTTTTGAGGCGGAGTCTCGCTCTGTCACCCAGGCTGGAGTGCAGTGGTGTGATCTTGGCTCACTGTAGCCTCTCCCTCACAGGTTCAAGCAATTCTCCTGCCTCGGCCTCCTGAGTAGCTGGGATTACAGGCACCCGCCACCACGCCCAGCTAATTTTTTGTATTTTTAGTAGAGATGGGCTTTTATCATCCATGTTGGCCAGGGAGGTCTTGATCTCCTGACCTCGTGATCTGCCCGCCTCAGCCTCCCAAAGTGCTGGGATTACAGGTGTGAGCCACCGCGCCCGGCCAGTTATTTTTTAAATTGTCACTGGTTCAAGTAGCAAGCTCCCTGGGTGTGGCCTCAGGAGACCTGGGGTCAGGTCCTAGTTAGTTATTTCCTTTGTTCTTTTGTTCTTTGCTTGAATGTCTGGTAATTGTGTCACATCTTTGAAGTTTAGTTTTCTCTCTCTTTTTTTTTTTTTTGTTGTTGCTTTTTTAATTTGTTTTTTAAGACAGGGTCTTGCTCTGTCACCTGGGCTGGAGTACAGTGGTGTAATCCCAGCTCACGGCACCTTAAACTCTTGGGCTCAAGTGATCCTCCCACCTCAGCCTCCTGAGTAGCTGGGGCTACAGGTATGTGCCACCACAACCAGCTAATTTTTTGATTTTTTGTAGAGACAGGGTCTCACTTTGTTGCCTAAGCTGGTCTTGAACTCCTGGGCTCAAGTGATCCTCCTGCCTCAGCCTCCCAAAGTGCTGGGATTACAGGTGTGAGCCACGGCGCCCGGCCAGGCTTTGTGTTTTCTATTGGCTTTCATCACAGTCCAGCCTGTTTATTTCCATCTGAGGGAAGCAGCCTCATTCTCTTATTGTATCCCGTTCTGTCACGTTTGCACTGCTGAGCATCACTTTATTAATTGTAAGTTCCAAAGGAAAACATCTCTGATTCAGCAGAGATCTACGTCTCACATGACTCAGTGGCCTTTTTAGGGACCTGGCCGCTCTGTGGTGTGTTACGTTCCCTAAGAGACAGGCTCGTAGCTATAGAAACTGTAACCTTGTGCGGCCAATGGTGTGGCAGGGCTAGCGCCGATTTTGTTGATTTCTTTCTTCTTCACTGTGATTCAAAATACCTGGGGATATTGCCAAAATAACTGAAAGCTGGTTCCCCTTCCCCTACTGCCCCAACTGTGTCTTTGGCCCTTCTGTAGCATTAGATGTAAAACTCAGAAGATTTTTTATTTTTATTTTTGAGACAGGGTCTCATTCTGTCACCCAGGCTGGAGTGCAGTGGTACAGTCTTGGCTCACCGCAACCTCCGCCTCCCAGGTTGGAGCGATTCTCCTGCCTCAGCCTCCTGTGTAGCTGTGATTACAAGCACACGCCACCACACCTGGCTAATTTTTGTATTTTTAGTAGAGATGGGGCTTCACTGTGTTGGCCAGGCTGGTCTGGAACTCCTGACCTCAAATGATCCTCCCGCCTCGGCCTTCCAAAGTGCTGGGATTACAGGCATGAGCCACCATGCCCAGCAGGACCTGGTATCTGGTGGATAACAAGTTGACAAGGGATGGTCGTGTGATGGTTAATTTTATGTGTCAACTTGACTGAGCTAAGGGATGTCCAGATGTCTGGCAAAACAGTGGTCCTGGGTAGGCCTGTGATGATGTTTCCAGAAGAAATTAGCGTTATGAGTTGGTAGAGTCAGTGCAAAAGATCCTCCCAGGCAGATCATGAGGTCAGGAGATCGAGACCATCCTGGCTAACATAGTGAAACCCCGTCTCTACTAAAAATACAAAAAATTAGCCGGGCGTGGTGGCGGGCGCCTGTAGTGCCAGCTACTCAGGAGGCTGAGGCAGGAGAATGGCGTGAACCCGGGAGGCGGAGCTTGCAGTGAGCCGAGATCGCGCTACTGCACTCCAGCCTGGGTGACAGAGCGAGACTCAGTCTCAAAACAAAAACAAAAACAATAAGAGAGAGAAAGAGACAGAGAGAGACCAAGTCCTGGTTATACTTTTGAGCCTTGGCTCAAGCTCACCTTGAAGCTGGAGCTACCCATGGACTGTTCAGTCAGACAATTCCTTGAGTTTTCTATTTTTTTTTTTTTTTTTTTTTTTTTTGAGACAGAGTCTTGCTCTGTCACCCAGGCCAGGCTGGAGTGCAATGGTGCAATCTCAACGCACTGCAACCTCCGCCTCCTGGGTTCAAGTGATTATCCTGCTTCAGCCTCCCAAGTAGCTGGGATTACAGGCATGTGCCACCATGCCCAGATAATTTTTGTATTTTTAGTAGAGATGGGGTTTCACCATGTTGGTCAGGCTGGTCTCAAACTCCTGACCTCAGGTGATCCACCTGCCTCAGTCTCCCAAAGTGCTGGGATTGCAGGCATGAGCCACCATGCCTGGCCCCATATGAGTTTTCTGTTTCTTAAAACATAAATCCTGACTGTTTATAATTGGTTGAGTGGTGGTCACCCAAAATATATATCCACATCTCAACCCCTGGAATCTGTGAATGTGACTTTTTTTTGGAAAAGGTGTCTTTTTATTTTTTTTAAATAAAATAGAGTTGGGGTCTCACCGTGTTAGCCAAGCTGGTCTCAAACTCCTAGGCTCAGGTGAGCCCTCGGCCTCCAAAAGTGCTGGGATTATAGGCGTGAGCCACCATGCCTCCCAGACTTGTCTAATTAAGTTAAGGATCTTGAGATGAGCGCACCCCGTGGGCCCTATAGCCAATGACAAATATTTTTATAAGAGACACATGGAGGAGAGACACACCGAGCAGAAGCCCATGTAAAGATGGAGACAGAGATGGGAGTGATGCAGCCACAAGCCAAGGGACACTTGGAGCCACCGGAAGCTGGGAGAGGCAGGGAAGGTTCCTCCCCTAAGGTATATCCCTGCTGATACCTTGATTGTAGACTTCCTGCCTCCAGAACTGTGAGACAGAAAATATCTGCTCTTTTAAACCACTGAAGTGGGACTGGGCGCGGTGGGTCCCGCCTGTCATCCCAGCTCTTTTGGGAGACTGAGGCTGAGGCGGATATGTTGGGTAAAAGCTGAGCGTTGGGAAAAAAGCTGAGGCAGGGTTTGCATGTCTGACATAATGTAAAAGAGTCTTGGAACATGTCCGGGGTCCAGGGTCTAAAATCCCTCGTTGCCTTTGGAACACCAAGCTCTGTGCTAAAGGGTGGAAGGCTGCCCTGCCACACCACAATCTAAGCCCAGGGCATAAAACCCCTCGTGGCCTCTGGAATGTGTCTAGACTTGCTGGCTCCTTGCTTACAGGCTCCCATTATCTCAAGTAGCAGAACATGTTCCATATGCTGCAAAGAAAATGCTAAACCGTCACAGCTGTAGATTATGTGCCTGATGCACTGTTTTCTTTCAACCCCCACACCCTCACCACCTGCTTCTTTGATCACCAATAAATAGCGCGGGCTCCCAGAGCTCGGGGCCTTCACAGCCTCCATACTAGCGTTGGTCCCCACTCCCACTTTCACTCTTAACTTGTCTTGTCTCATTCCTTTGATTCCACCGGACTTAATTGCCCACACAGCCTGGTGTTAGGGTCTGATCACCCCAACAGGGTGGATCACCTGAAGTCAGTCTTTCGAGACCAGCCTGGCTAACATGGTGAAACCCCGTCTCTACTAAAAATACAAAAATTAGCCGAGTGTGGTGGCAGGCACCTGTGATCCCAGCTACTCGAGAGGTTGAGGCAGGAGAATCACTTGAACCTGGGAGAAGGAGGCTGCAGTGAGCCAAGATCACGCCACTGCACACCAGCCTGGGCTACAAGAACGAAAGTGTTTCAAAAAAAAAAAAAAAAAAACCACCAAAGTTATGATTATTTGGAAGGCAACTATGCTCGCTACTATACCACCAATGCCACTTGGTTATGGTTGTTACAGCAGTGCTAGGAAACTAATACATGAATCAACATGCATATGGAAGTATTTATAGCCTTTTCTTTAAATATGTTTAATTTTTCCAGATGCCTTTGATGTTTCCTTTTTTTCGGAAGGACAGAGGCAGGCTGCACACGGTGGCTCATGCCTGCAATCCTAGCAATTTGGGAGGCCAAGGTGGACAGATCACTTGACCCCAGGAGTTTGAGACCAGACTGGGCAATATAGCAAAACCCCATCTCAAAAAAAAAAAAAAAAATGATCCAGGCATGGTGGTGCTTCTGTAGTCCCAGCTACTTGGGAGGCTGAAGTGGGAGGATCACCTGAGCCTGGGAGGTTGAGCCTGCAATGAGCTGTGATCACCTGGGTGACAGAGTGAGACCCTAACTCAAAAAAAAAAAAAAAAGGCAGAGGCAGTCCAGGTTTGAGCCAGCCTGTCTCATTTAAATGCCAATTTGGTCATTCCTAGCTGTGTGACCTTAAGCAAACTACTTAATCTCTCTGAGCCCTCATTTCTTCATCTGTAGAATCTTTGCATTGGTATTAAATGAGACTGTCATGTAAGTGCTTAGAATCGTGTCTGGCATATTATTAGCAATACACATAAGTGGAAGTTTATGTATTCTCTCCTGTTCCTCAGTGATTTCCTTTCCTCATCAGAATGCTACTTCTTCATGGTAATGAGCCAGTTTTGTTCCTGCCTAGATTTAAAAAAAAATCATTATTACCTGTGATTCATTTACCTCATTATGCTTTTAGGCTATTAGAATGGGGAAAATGACACTCAGAAGAATATGAACAAACCAAGCCCCGTGGCATCTCACTTGATAGCCAGGGTTGATCATCAGAAAAGTCAAAAGCCCAGCCACTAGCAAAGTAGAGAGACAAAGAACCTGATTTAACTCATAAGCACTTTAATACCCGTGACTTCTCTCTCTCTCTACTTTCCTTTGAAATTTCAAAGGGTATGAATACTTTAATTGATTTTCAAAATAACTGACTTGTTTTTGACAAGCATGTGCATGTTTGTGGTTGAGATGGACCGAGAGAGAGGAAAGGATTACTAGGTTTAAGGAGCCCCTGTCCTGTATTTCAAATTTCAAAGACAGTATTTGTTCTTAAAACAGTCACTGCTTCCCTTGCTTCGAAGGAATTTAAGAGCATGTCTTAGTTTACAAATCACTTGGCAGCCAGGCACGGTGGCTCACCCCTGTAATACCAGCACTTTGCGAGGCTGAGGCGGGTGAGTCACCTGAGGCCCGGAGTTCAAGACCAGCCTGACCAACATGGAGAAACTCCCATCTCTACTAAAAATACAAAAAATTAGCCGGGCGTGGTGGCGCATGTTTGTAATCCTAGCTACTCGGGAGGCTGAGGCAGGAGAATCGCTTGAACGCGGGAGGCAGAGATTGCAGTGAGCTGAGATTGAGCCATTGTACTCCAGCCTGGGTGACAGAGCGAGACTCTATCTCAAAAAAATAAAAATAAAAAATCACTTATCTCTGAATGGCACACTGGCTTCTTCACTCACAATTGTTCCTCATTCAGACCCTAGCAATTTCAGAAAGTGTTGAGTTTATTACTCGCGTTTGGCCTCCAGGGCTCTCCTTCCACACTGCATTAGTAGCTGAACTGTCTGCTTTGTCTGCAGGGCCTGCTTATCTTGAGATTGGACTATCTTCTTTTCGTTTCACTTTCACGGTCTCTTTCACATGAGTAGGAAAAAAACCGGAAAGTTTTTTTTTCTTTTTTGAGACAGAGTCTCTGTTGCCCAGGCTGGAGTACAGTGGTGCTAGCTCACTGCCACCTTGCAACCTCCGCCTCCTGAGCTCAAGCTATTCTCCCACCTCAGCCTCTCGAGTACCTGGGATTATAGGTGCGTGCCACCACGCCTGGCTAATTTTTCTATTTTTAGTGGAGACAAAGGTTTCACCATGTTGGCCAGGCTGGTCTTGAACTCCTGACCTCAGGTGATCCACCCACCTTTGCCTCCCAAAGTGCTGAAATTATAGGCGTAAGCCACCGTGACCAGCTGGGAAAGTATTTTCTTCCCCAGCCCATACCTTTAACACATTTGCAGAATTAAGCAGCCCTAATGGTTTACCTTGGCGTGGTTAGAAGTCTTGATTTACACAATTTTAGGTTTCCTAAAAGAGGGAGACTTCCCTGTGGCCCTCACCTAAGGGATTTAGGAATAATTCATGATACAAGCATACACACAAAAAAAGATCCGGCCGGGCGCAGTGGCTCACGCCTGTAATCCCAGCACTTTGGAAGGCCGAGGTGGGCGGATCACGAGATGAGGAGATCGAGACCATCCTGGCTAACACGGTGAAACCCCGTCTCTACTGAAAATACAAAAAATCAGCTGGGCATGCTGGCGGGCACCTGTAGTCCCCCCTACCAAAAAAAAAAAAAAAAAAATGATTATTACGGTCGTACCAATGGCATGTTTAAAACAAAGACTTAGGCCGGGCGCGGTGGCTCACGCCTGTAATCCCAGCACTTTGGGAGGCCAAGGCGGGCGGATCACAAGGTCAGGAGATGGAGACCACGGTGAAACCCCGTCTCTACTAAAAAATACAAAAAAATTAGCCGGGCGTGGTGGCGGGCGCCTGTGGTCCCAGCTACTCAGGAGGCTGAGGCAGGAGAATGGTGGGAACCTGGGAGGCGGAGCTTGCAGTGAGCCGAGATCTTGCCACCGCACTCCAGCCTGGGTGACAAAGACTTCGTCTCAAAAAAAAACAAAAACAAAAAAAGCAGACTTAATTGGCCGGGCACAGTGGCTCATGCCTGTAATCCCAGCACTTTGGAAGGCCGAGGCAGGCGGATTACCTGAGGTCAGGAGTCTGAGGCCAGCCTGGCCAACATGGTGAAGCCTCGGCGCTACTAAAAATACAAAAATTAGCCAGGCGTGGTGGCTCACGCCTATAATCCCAGCTACTCGGGAGGCTGAGGCAGAAGAATTGCTTGAGCCTGGGAGACGGAGGTTGCAGTGAGCCAAGATGGCACCACTGTACTCCAGTCTCCGCCACAGAGCGAGACTCTGTCTCAAAAAATAAATACATAAAAATAAAATAAAAAAAGACTTAACTTGCACTGTGATACAGTGACATCTGGAGGCCCATATTTAGTATAATAGGTAAATTACTCATTTTGAAAAAAACATTTTTATGGCTCTGACCTTGGTAAATTCTGACATCTCTTGTTGACCTGGTTGGCTGGGATTGGACCAGTTTTCAAGATGCAACAATGAAACGCTCCATGGTGACACCTGGTCCCAACCTCACCAGAAGCCTCAGGGCCAGGGGCCAGCCATTGCTCCACCTGGACTGAGTCCTTTCCATGGTGCAGATGGCAAGTTAAGGATGGGGGAAGGGGCCGGGCGCAGTGGCTCAAGCCTGTAGTCCCAGCACTTTCGGAGGCCCAGACGGGCGGATCATGAGATCAGGAGATCCAGACCATCCTGGCTAACACAATGAAACCCCGTCTCTACGAAAAAATACAAAAAATTAGCTGGGGCGTGGTGGCGGGCGCCTGTAATCCCAGCTACTGGGGAGGCTTGAAGCAGGAAAATTGCTTGAACCCGGGAGGCAGAGGTCGTAGTGAGCGAGATCATGCCACTGCACTCCAGCCTGGGTGACAGTGCAAGACTCCATCTAAAAAAAAAAAAATCTCAGTTTGGACTTCATTGTCTGTGGTGCTGTTGGAGAAAGAGAATGAGTGCGGGATTGTAAGATAATGAATATGCAGAACTCTATCCCAACAATGAGAGAATATGCATTCTTTCAAGTACAGATGGGGCCGGGTGTGGTGGCTCACGCCTGTAATCCCAGCACTTTGGGAGGCTGAGGTGGGCAGATCACCTGAGGTCAGGAGTTCAAGACCAGTGTGGCCAATGTGGTGAAACCCCCTCTCCACTAAAAATACAAAAAGTAGCCGGGTGTGGTGGTGGGCAACTATAATCCCAGCTACTTGGGAGGCTGAGGCAGAAGAATTGCTTGAACCCGGGAGGCAGAGGTTGCAGTGAGCTGAGAGCACACCACTGCGCTCCAGCCTGGGTGACAGAGCAAGACTCCATTCAAGCGATTCTTCTGCTTCAGTCTCCCAAGTAATTGTGACTACAGGCAATCTTCCCACCTCAGCCTCCTGAGTAGCTGCGACTACAGGTATGCATCTCCACACCTGTCTACTTTTTTTTTTTTTTTTTTTTTTTTTTGTAGATACAGGGTCTCACCATGTTCCCCAGGCTTGTCTTGAACTCCTGGGCTCAAGGGATCCTCCCACCTCAGCCTCCCAAAATGCTGGAATTACAGGCTTGAGCTACCGTGGCTGGCCAAACTTTATTTTCTGTCCGCCATTCAAATAAGTTAGAAATAAATAACACTGCCGGGCGCGGTGGCTCAAGCCTGTAATCCCAGCACTTTGGGAGGCCGAGACGGGCGGATCACAAGGTCAGGAGATCGAGACCATCCTGGCTAACACGGTGAAACCCCGTCTCTACTAAAAAATACAAAAAACTAGCCAGGCGAGGTGGCGGGCGCCTGTAGTCCCAGCTACTCTGGAGGCTGAGGCAGGAGAATGGCGTGAACCCGGGAGGCAGAGCTTGCAGTGAGCTGAGATCCGGCCACAGCACTCCAGCCTGGGCGACAGAGCGAGACTCCGTCTCAAAAAAAAAAAAAAAAAAAAGAAAGAAATAACAAACAGCTGGGTGCAGTGGCTCACGCCTGTAATCCCAGCACTTTGGGAGGCCAAAGAGAGCAGATCATGAGATCAGGAGTTCAAGACCAGCTTGACCAACATGGTGAAACCCCATCTTTACTAAAAATACAAAAACTAGCCAGGTGTGGTGGTGCGTGCCTGTAGTCACAATTACTTGGGAGGCTGAGGCAGAAGAATCGCTTGAACCCAGGAGGTGGAGGTTACAGTGAGCTGAGATCATGCCACTGCACTCCAGCTTCGGCGACAAAGTGAGACTCTGTCTCAAAATAAATAAATAAATAAATAAATGAAATAAATAACAAAAAGACAAATACATGTTTTTTTCTTGAGACAGTGTCTTGCTCTTTTGCCCAGGATATAGTATACTGGCACGATCATGGCTCAGCCTTAAAACACAAAAGATATATGTGTTTAAAACATATGTTTGAAACTTTAGAAACACTTCTCTCAACTCATGGGTGGAAGGAGAAATCATGATGGATATTTAAATTATTTAGAATTGGGCCGGGCGCGGTGGCTCACGCCTGTAATCCCAGCACTTTGGGAGGCCGAGGCGGGCGGATCACAAGGTCAGGAGATCGAGACCACGGTGAAACCCCGTCTCTACTAAAAATACAAAAAATTAGCCGGGCGCGGTGGCGGGCGCCTGTAGTCCCAGCTACTCAGGAGGCTGAGGCAGGAGAATGGCGTAAACCCAGGAGGCGGAGCTTGCAGTGAGCCGAGATCGCGCCACTGCACTCCAGCCTGGGCGACAGAGCGAGACTCCGTCTCAAAAAAAAAAAAAAAAAAAAAAAATTATTTAGAATTAAGTGATAATGAATATGCCTCATATCAAAACTTGTGAGATGCCTAAAAGGTCATACTTAAAGGGAAAGGTACAGCCTTAAATGCTTATGGAAGAAAGGCTTGGCCGGGCGCGGTGGCTCAAGCCTGTAATCCCAGCACTTTGGGAGGCCGAGACAGGCGGATCACGAGGTCAGGAGATCGAGACCATCCTGGCTGACACAGTGAAACCCCGTCTCTACTAAAAAATACAAAAAACTAGCTGGGCGAGGTGGCGGGTGCCTGTAGTCCCAGCTACTCGGGAGGCTGAGGCAGGAGAATGGTGTAAACCCAGGAGGCGGAGCTTGCAGTGAGCTGAGATCTGGCCACTGCACTCCAGCCTGGGCGACAGAGCGAGACTCCGTCTCAAAAAAAAAAAAAAAAAAAAAGAAGAAAGGCTTAAAGGTTAATGAGAGATTTGGGGAGGTCGAAGCAGGTGGATCACATGAGGTCAGGAGTTCGAGACCAGCCTGGGCAACATGGCAAAACCCTGTCTCTACTAAAAATAGAAAAATTAGCTGGCTGTGGTGGTGTGCACCTGTAATTCCAGCTACTTGGGTGGCTGAGGTAGGAGGATTGCTTGAACCCAGGAGGCGGAGGTTGCAGTAAGAGAAGGTTACAGGTGCCTGCCACCACACTCAGCTAATTTTTGTATTTTCAGTAGAGATGGGATTTTGCCATGGTGGCCAGGTTGGTCTCAAACTCCTGACCTCAGGTGATCCACCCGTCTCGGCCTCCCAAAGTGCTGGGATTACAGGCATGAGCCACTAGCGCCCAGCCCCTTTTTTTTTTTTTTTTTTGAGATGGAGTCTCGCTCTGTTCAGCCCAGGCTGGAGTGCAGTGGCCGGATCTCAGCTCACTGCAAGCTCTGCCTCCCCGGTTTACGCCATTCTCCTGCCTCAGCCGCCTGTGTAGCTGGGACTACAGGCGCCCGCCACCTCGCCCGGCTAGTTTTTTGTATCTTTTAGTAGAGATGGGGTTTCACACTTTTTTTTTTTAATTATAAAATTCTTGTTTATTTAAATTTTAAAAAATCTTTGTGCCTATGATTACCCAGGCTGTTGTTTTTTAACATACGGTGGGTGTCCTGGACACCGCGTATCTGTTGCTAGCTGTTGCCATGGATGAACCGCCAGGCCAGGCTACACTGATTTATACAATATTAGGTATCCTAAAAGAGGAAGACCTACCTGTGGCCCTCACCTAAGAGCTTTAGGGGTAATTCGTGAAGCAAGTATACATAAAAAAAGAATCCTACCATTGCATACCAAAAAAAAAAAAAAAGATGGTTACCATCATATCAATGTGCTCCCACCCACCAGGGCCCCCCCGCCGTCCGAATGCTGCCCATTGCATCTTTTCCCACCTCCCTCCCGCCCGGAGCCTCTTCTGAACCCTTCTCATTGGAATCCCTTTCAGTGGGAAACCTCATTCCTCATTCTACTCCCTGAATGCTCTCTCTTGGTCCTCATTCTTCCCTTAGAACACTGCCCCCTGGTATCTCTCTTGGGAGGCTATTTCTCATTCACACTTTTCAGACCTAGAAGTCTGGAGGTGCGGTTTGCCTCCTCCTCCAACACCTCCCACAACCAGCTGACGGCCCCTCTGCTCCACCTCCCACATGAAGCCTCCCTCGTCCCACCCTCTTCTCCAGCCCCACCCTCTTCAGCCCCACCCTCTTCTCCAGCCCCACCCTCTTCTCCAGCCCCACCCTCTTCTCCAGCCCCACCCTCTTCAGCCCCACCCTCTTCTCCAGCCCCACCGCCTCGGTCCCACTTCAGACCTTATCACACTTATCTTGATATTACAAGAGCCTCCTGGGTCCCCCTCCGCCTTCAGTCTAGGCCCTCCTTTCCTTCTCCACACTTCTCCACACAGCAGGCCGTTCCCAGAGAGTTTTTTTTTTTTTTTTTTGAGACAGAGTTTTGCTCTTGTTGCCCAGGTTGGAGTGCAGTGGCACGTTCTCGGCTCACCGCAACCTCCATCTGCCAGGTTCAATCAATTCTTCTGCCTCAGCCTCCCAAGTAGCTTGGATTACAGGGGCACGCCACCAAGACCAGCTAATTTTTGTATTTTTGGTAAAGACAGGGTCCCACCATGTTGGCCAGGCTGGTCTCGAAACTCCTGACTTCAGGTGATCCACCCTCCTTGGCCTCCCTAATTACAGGGATTACAGGCATGAGCCACCATGCCCGGCCCCAGAGTGATTTTCCTAGAAGCACAGATTGTGCTGGCCCTGATCCCGGTGGCTTACCTTTCAGGGAGGTCTCCTTTACCTCCCCTGGGCAGTTAGGTGGTTGCCCCCTCCGGCTCCTCTAGCACCAGGGCAAACCTTGGTCACATTATCTGTCACATCCCTGGCACATCAACTTTGAGGAGAGGAAACACATAGGTGTGGCCATGCAAGGTGAGACCTGTGGACCCACAGCTTCAGCAGCACATGAGGGCTTGTTAGGAAGACAACATCTGGCCAGGCGCAGTGGCTCACTTCTGTCATCCCAGCACTTTGGGAGGCCGAGGGAGGAAGAGTTTGAGACCAGCCTGGGCAACATGGTGAAACATCGTCTCTACAGAAAAATGCAAAAATTGGCCAGGCGCTGTGGCTCACGCCTGTAATCCCAGCACTTTGGGAGGCCGAGGTGGGAGGATCACGAGGTCAGGAGATCGAGACCATCCTGGTCAACACGGTGAAACCCCATCTCTACTAAAAATACAAAAAAAATTAGCCGGGCGCGGTGGCGGGCGCCTGTAGTCCCAGCTACTCGGGAGGCTGAGGCAGGAAAATGGCGTGAATCCGGGAGGCGGAGCTTGCAGTGAGCCGAGATTGCGCCACTGCACTCCAGCCTGGGCGACAGAGCGAGACTCCGTCTCAGAAAAAAAAAAAGAAAAATGCAAAAATTAGCTGGGCATAGTGGTACATGCCTGTAGTCCCAGCTACTCAGGAAGCTGAGGTGGGACAATCAATTGAGCCACCAAAGGTGGAGGTTGCAATGAGCTATGATTGTGCCACTGCACTCCAGCCTGGGCAACAGAGACCCAGTGTCAAAAAATAAAAAAATAAAAAAAGAATTTTAATTTGCAATTAACAAGGTCCCAAGTGATTTGTTTGCACTTTATTTAGTTGTGTTTTTTTTTTTTTTTGAGACGGAGTTTCACTCTTGATGCCCAGACTGGAGGGTAACAGCGCAATATCGGCTCACCAGTAACTCCGCTTCCCAGGTTCAAGCGATTCTCCTGCCTCAGCCTGCCGAGTAGCTGGGATTATGGCATGCGCCACCATGCCCGGCTAATTTTGTATTTTTAGTAGAGACAGGGTTTCTCCATGTTGATCAGGCTGGTCTTCAACTCCTGACCTCAGATGATCCGCCTGCCTCGGCCTGGCAAAGTGCTGGAATTACAGGCGTGAGTCACCGCTCCCGACCTTGTTTGCACTTTAAAATTTGAGAAGCACTGAATACTGAAGAGAAGCGTCAGCAAGGTGAGGGGACAAGAGATTTCAAAGGTCACATACTTTTCATTGCCTTAGTTTGGGAGAGCTTGGGGTGAGGGTGGGTGAGGACAGCCAATTGAAATGACCTACTGTAGGCTGAGCATGGTGGCTCATACCTGTAACCCCAGCACTTTTGGAAGCTACGGCAGGCAGATCACTAGAGGTTAAGAGTTCGAGACCAGCCTGGCCAACATGGCGAAACCCCATCTCTACTAAAAGCCAGGCGTGGTGGTGCACGCTTGTAATCCCAGCTACTTGGGAGGCTGAGGCAGGAGAATTGCTTGAATTCAGGAGGCGGAGGGTGCAGTGAGCCAAGATCATGTCATTGCACTCCATCCTGGGTGACAGAGCAAAACTCTGTCTCTAAAATAAAAATTAAAAATAATTGAAATAACCTACTGACATCCTAGAATGAATAAAATCAGTGCAAACTTTGAGGCTTAGATCTGGAAGAGATCCTATTATTCTGGAAACAGCTGACAGTTTCAGATCGATGCTGTGCTGCGGTGAATAAGGCAGACAGATGCCAGGATATGTCAGCAAAAGGACCTGTCACAGCATCAATTAAGAGAAATGTTGAACACTCACCCCTTTGTCGGAACCAGCATGAAGCAGGAGCACAGCAGCAGGAGGGTGAGAAGAGGGGAGACAGCTCTGTTCTGGCAACAGGAAATTGCCTCGGGAAGATTGATGGGCCCTTAGTGCAAAGTCACTGTGAGGTCAGAAAGGGCTGTGTGCTGAGCCTTTTCTGCATGTTTGACTCACCTGGGTTGTCCCGCCCAATGTGCACTTAGCACTCCTACTCCTCATAGAGTCGTCACAGGCAGTGGTACTTAAATAATGGACACTTAAGCCTAACCTTCTGAAAGGCTCTGGTTGTTTGTTTGTTTGTTTGTTTGTTTGTTTGTTTATGACGGAGTCTCGCTCTGTCGCCCAGGCTGGAGTGCAGTGGCCGGATCTCAGCTCACTGCAAGCTCCGCCTCCCGGGTTTACGCCATTCTCCTGCCTCAGCCTCCTGAGTAGCTGGGGCTACAGGCGCCCGCCACCTTGTGCGGCTAGTTTTTTTTTTTTTGTATTTTTTAGTAGAGACGGGGTTTCACCGTGTTAGCCAGGATGGTCTCGATTTCCTGACCTCGTGATCTGCCCGTCTCGGCCTCCCAAAGGAGTCTGGGATTACAGGCTTGAGCCACCGCGCCCGGCCGTCTTTTATTAATACAAACTAGTCTCTAGGGAAGAGCTAAGCTCTCCTACAGAGCAGTGAGTGTGGGGGAAGCTTGGTGGGGTGGGGGAAGGATGAGGGGGCTGTAATGATAGCCTTTGGGCACCCAGGAGAATGCTGCTAAGGAGAGCATCGCTGTTGATGTGCATCTAGCTCCCTGGGCCAGGTACCACAGCAGAAAGTTCACGATCCCACATGTTCCACTCCCTAGCCGTATCACCTTGGTATTCTCATTCCTACAGCTGAAAAAACTGAAGCAGAGGTTACATGACTTGAGGCATCCCACTGCTAACTAATGGCAGAGATGCTGATATGGGTTGAATTCCGTCCCCCAAAAAAGCTATGCTGAAGTCTCAGACTATAACCTTATTTGGAAACTGGGTCATTACAGACGCAGTTAGTTAAGATGAGATCATACTGGAGTGAGTGGAGCCTTTAATCAAAGATGATTGGTGTCCTTATAAGAAGTGGGGGGCCAGCCGGGCACGGTGGCATGTGCCTGTAATCCCAGCACTTTGGAAGGCCAAGGCAGGTGGATCACCTGAGGTTAGGAGTTTGAGACCAGCCTGACCAACATAGTGAAACCCCATCTCTACTAAATACAAAAAAAAAAAAAAAAAAAATTAGCTTGGTATGGTGGTGCATGCCTGTAATCCCAGCTACTTGTGAGGCTGAGGCAGGAGAATTGTCTGAACCCAGGAGGCACAGGTTACGGTGAGCTTAGATCATGCCACTGCACTCCAGCCAGGGCAACAAGGGCAAAACTCCATCTCAAAAAAAAAAAAAAAAAAGTAAGGGGCCAGGCAGTGGCTTGCATCTGTACTCCCAGCACTTTTGGAGGCCAAGGTGGGAGGACTGCTTGAGCCCAGGAGCTCGAGACAAGTCTGGGCAATGTAGTGAGATCCTGTCTCTACAAAAAATTTTAAGTTAAGTGTGGTGGCATACTTCTGTAGTCCCAGCTACTTGAGAGGCTGAGGTGGGAGGATCACTTAAATCTGGGAAGTGGAGGCTGCAGTGAGCCTTGATCGCATTGCTGCACTCCAGCCTGGGTGACAGAGTGAGACCCTGTCTAGAAGGAGAAGGAGGAGGAGGAGGAAGGAAGAAGAGAGGAGACACACCGGGGCAGATAGCTATGTGACAATGGAGGCAGATAGCAGCGATGCAATTCCTACTCGCCAGGGAAGCCAGAATCCCTGGCAAACACCAGAAACTGGAAGATTGAAGGCAGGATCTTCCTTACCTACAGGTTTTGGGGAGAGCATGACACTGCCAACACCTTCATTTTGGACTTCCAGCCTCCAGAACTGTGAGGCAACACGTTTCTATTATTTTAAGTAACCCAGTTTGTGACACGTTGTTTGTTACTGCAGCCCTGGAAAACAAATACAGGTGGGATTCAGACTTTGGCCTGCTGAACCTGTGGTTTTCCCGTTGATGTCGCCCTGCAGACATGACATGGCCAGAGCTACTTGGGATGCTGGGATCGCAACATCCATGCTCACGTGTCCTCTGGAGCCCTCCTGCGCACATGGTAAGATAGTTGTCCACGGTGATGTGGAGAAGGGGGATGCTGCTTGGAAAGCTTCAAAAATGGCGCAGACTCCTACCCAGGAGGAAGCCAGACTCCTGCCTGGAGGGACCCTTTACACCCCATGATTTTATAAAGAAAGAAAGCAAATGACATGTCGTCGTCAGCTGCGTAGAAGCAGAACCTGAGTCAGATCTTTGTGCAAGGGATTTATTGAGAAAGGGTTCCCAGCAAAAAAAAAAAAAAAAAAAAAAGGAAAAGAAAAAGAAAAGCGGCAGGGCATAGTGGCTCATGCCTGTAATCCCAGCACTCTGGGAGGCCGAGGTGGGTGGATCATCTGAGGTCAGGAGTTCGAGACCAGCCTGGCCAACACGGTGAAATCCCGTCTCTACTAACAGTACAAAAAAGTAGCCAGGTATGGTGGCGAGCACCTGTAATCCCAGCTATTCGGGAGGCTGAGGCAGGAGAATCGATTGAACCCGGAAGGCAAAGGTTGTGGGAGCCAAGGTTGCACACCTGCACTCTAGCCTGGGTGACAGAACAAGACTCCATCTCAAAAAAAAAAGAGAGAAAAAAAGGTGGGGGTGGGGGCCGGGCATGGTGACTCATACCTGTAATCCCAGCAGGTTGGGCGGCCAAGGCGGACAGATCAGTTGAGGTCAACAGTTCAAGACCAGCCTGGCCAACATGGCGAAATCCCATCTCTACTAAAAATGCAAAAATTAACCGGGCGTGGTGGCACACGCCTGTAATCCCAGCTATGCAGGAGGCTGAGGCAGGAGAATCACTTGAATCTGGGAGGCAGAGGTGGCAGTGATTGCGCCACTGCACTCCAGCCTGGGTGACAGAGCGAGACTGTGTCTCAAAAAACTAAAAAATAAATAGATAAATAGAAAAAAAATGAGAGGAAAGGATCATGCAGGGGACTCTGGTACTGGAATAGGGTTTGGGGTGCATCTCCCAGATCCTAAAGGCCTTAACAGGCAGGAATGATGGCCAAAGATAAACCGTGAACAGATTTAAAAAATTGTGATAAAATATATAAAACATGAAATTTACCATTTTAATCATTTTAAAATATATAGTTCAGTGGCTTTAAAGTACATTCATATTGTTGTGCCATTATCACCACCATCCATCTCTAGAATTTTTTTCACCTTCCCAAACGGAAACTCTACACCCATTAAACAATCACTTCCCACTGCCTCCCACACCTAGCCTGCAGTAACCACCATTCTATTTCTGTGTCAATGAACTTGACTACTCTAAGTCCCTCATGTAAGTGGAATAATGCACTATATGTCCTTTTCTGACTGGTTTATTTCATTTAGATAATGTCCTCAAGGTTTACCTACATTGTGTGTGTCAGAATTTCTTTCTCTTTGAAGGCTGAATAATATTCCAGTGTATACACTGTACTGCGTTTATCCACGTCTGTTGATGGATGCTTGGGTTCCTTCTATGTTTCCGTTGTTGTGAATAATGCTGCTATGAACATGAGTGTACAAATATCTGTTCAAGTCTCTGCTTTCAGAAGTGGAATTGCTGGATCATATGGTGATTCTATTTTTATTTTTTTAGAGATGGAGTCTTGCTCTTCTCACCCAGGCTGGAGTGCAATGGCACGATCTCGGCTCACTCCAACCTCTGCCTCCTGGGCTCAAGTGATTCTCCTCCCTCAGCCTCTCTAGAAGGGAATAAAATGAAAAGTAACATATTTTCCCCTTTAATGCCCCCCAACTGCAAAGGTAAGCACTGATAACAGCTTATTTTGTCTCCTCAAGAAAATCGTTTTTACCCTTTTAAAACACACACACACACACACACACACAAATACGGTAAGTATTAATTCCATTCTGCAACTTGACTTTTTTTGTGTGGTAAAGAACATATAACAAAGTTACCATCTTAATTTTTTTTTTTTTTTTTTGAGACAGAGTCTTGCTCTGTCCCTGACTGGAGTGCAGTGGTGCAATCTGGGCTCACTGCAACCTCCACTTCTGCCTCCTGGGTTCAAGCAATTCTCCTGCCTCAGCCTCCCAAGTTGCTGGGACTACAGGCGCATGCCACCACACCCAGCTAATTTTTGTATTTTTAGTAGAGACGGGGTTTCATCATGTTGGCCAGGATGGTCTTGATCTCCCGAACTCGTGATCCTCCCGCCTCGGCCTCCCAAAGTGCTGGGATTACAGGCGTGAGCCACTGCACCTGGCCTTAATCATTTTTAAGTTTAGAATTCAGTAGTTATATTCACATTGTTGTACAACCAATTTCCATAACTTTTTCATCATGCAAAGCTGAAACTCTAGACCCATTAAACAACCCCTCTTTCTTCCCTCCCCCCAGCCCCTGGCAGCCACCCTTCTCCTTTCCATTTCTATGAATTTGAACAACTTGCTTTTTTTAACTTAACAGTACATCTTTCCATACGGGTGCATAAGCTCTAGCTCATCATTCCTTCAGCTGTCTAGTGGCTTAGCTGATATTTAACCCATCTCCCATCAGTCATGTGAAGGTCGTTTCCAGCTTTTTGTTGTTGTTATACAAAAATGCTGTCATGCCAGGGTTAAGCCCCAGAACCGTGAGATCAAAGGGTATGCCAAATTGTATTGGGCCAAATTGCTGCTCAAATAAGTTGTACCAGTCCACCCTCCCACCCACAGAGGAGGAAGGGGCTCTTCGTTCTGTACAGCGATCAGGTTCTTCCCAGTGTAAACCAACAAGTAAATATTGTGTCATCCCAGGGACAAGCAGGACCAAGCCTTGAAAGGAGGGATCAGTGACTCCCCTCTGTGGTGACTTCCCCGGGAAAAGCTCAGGAAATGAGCTGGCCAAAGGCAAGAGAAACAGTGCAGCGAGATGTACTCACAGGAGCAAGTCTAATTCAAAAGCCACATAATGAGTGGACTTGGAAGAAGCTCGTTGCTGTGGCAACCTGATTCCCCTGCTGCCAAGAACGGTTTTCTTCTTTCTTCTGCACCTAGCAGGAGCTCCCTTTCCTCCACATTACTTGAGAAAGAAAGACAGAGTTTGGCATTCTTTTACTGAGGTCAGTGCACCATTTCTGTCGGTGGCCAACCGTCACTGAGAGAGCATGTGCCCCCGACAGGTGCAGACCTGGCCGAGCCCTGTCCCGTGGTGGGTGGACTATGACACCGATGTGATGGGCCACAGCAGCCCGGGCTGCCTTTTCTGATACTCCCCTGAGGTGCCAGGTAGGCCACGCCCCCAAGGAGACTGTTCTGTTTCCTTTACAAGAAAAGCTTTTCTGGATATTTAAGAATGCCAAAGGTCTGACCAGGTGCTGTGGCTCATGCCTGTCATTCCAGAATTTCAGGAGGCAGAGGTGGGAGGATCGCTTGAGGCCAGGAGTTCAAGACCAGCCTGGGCAACATAATAAGGCCCTGTCTCTACAAAAAATTAAAATTAAAAAAAAAAAAAAACCACCACCAAAGTTCAAAGGCCCAGTGAGCTTGCTTGAGCAAGCCTCTTAAACCTGCTCGCTCAGGTTTTAAGTCATTTTGACTGGCTGCTTCCAGGGCATTTAACCTTGAAAATGCCGATTGAGATGGGGCATGGTGGCTCACGCCTGTAATCCCAGCACTTTGGGAGGCCAAGGGGAGCGGATCACCTGAGGTCAGGCATTTGAGACCAGGCTGGCCAACATGGTGAAACCCTGTCTCTACTAAAAATACAGAAATTAGCTGGGCACGGTGGCAGGCGCCTGTAATCCGAGCTCCTTAAGAGGCTGAGGCAGGAGAATCACTTGAACCTGGGAGGCAGAGGTTGCAGTGAGCCAAGATTGTGCCATTTTGCTCCAGCCTGGGCAACAAGAGCAAGACTCCATCTCAAAAAAAAAAAAAAAAGAAAGGGAAGGAAGGAAGGAAAGAAAGAAGAAAGGAAAGAAAGAAAGAAAAAGAGAAAGAAAGAAAGAGAAAGAAAGAAAAGAAAAGAAAGAAAAAAGAAAAGAGAAAAAGAAAATACTGATTGGAATAGAGCTGCAGGAGGGACGACAGATGGGTGGGTAAATTCAATTCTTTTCACCTGTTCTCTGCATCAGGCTCTGTGGTAGGCACACAATTTACATTCCCCTTCATGTAATGCTTTTCACAGCTCAGTAAGGTGGAAATTGTTATCTCATTTTTATAAGAATGAAATCTAAGGCTCTGGCTCCACAAGCTTAAGTGTTTTGCCTAAGATCTCAGTGCAGGAATATGAACCCAGCTTCGCCTCATCTCAAGGTCATGTCCCTCCACCACTACCTGCCACAGTGAGGTCGTTTGGTCAAGCAAAGCAGGCAGGAGCGGGATCGTCTCTTCTCTTGATATGATGGTGGCCAATCATTAAATCTCCCCCTAAGCAAGGAAGGCTTTAGGGACTTGACCTCCAGCCTCACCTGAAGGTCCCCCTGTCCTCAGAACTCCCACCTCCCTCCTTCAACCAGGCATGGGATATAGAAGGGAAAGCATAGTGTGGAGCCAGATAGACCTAGATTTAAATCCATAAGCGCTGTGGACACCCTGATTTCGTCCTTGCTATAGAATTGCAGGAAAACAGCAACTCTGTTGTTTTGTTTTGTTCTTGTAAAGACAGGGTCTCACTATGTTGCTGAGGCTAATCAAACTCCTGGGCTCAAGTGATCCTCCCACCTCAGCCTCCCAAGGAACTGGGATTACAGGCATGAGCCACCATGCCCAGCCCTTGTTTTGTTTGAAGAATGCTGAGGACTGCCAGGGGCGGTGGCTCACGCCCATAATCCCAGTACTTTGGGAGACTGAGGTGGGTGGAACTCCTTGAGCCCAGGAGTTGAGGCCAGCCTGGGCAACATGGCAAGACCACATCTCTACAAAACAATAAACAAAATTAGCCAGACATGGTCGCATGTGCCTGTGGTCCCAGCTACTCTGGAGGCTGAGGTGGGAGGTTCACTTGAGCCAGGGAGGTAGTGAACCATGATGGCAACACTGTTCTCCAATCCAGCCTGGGCGACAGAGCAAGACCTCGACTGAAAAAAAAAAAAAAAAAGAGAAAGAACGCCGAGGGCTGTGGGGAGGACTAAGTGAACCGAGGAGAAGGATCCTTGCATTTTATATTAAATTCAACTAGCCCAGGCCAGGCGCAGTGGCTCACACCTGTAATTCCTGCACTTTGGGAGGCCGGGGTGGAAGGATCACTTGAGGTCAGGAGTTCGAGACTAGCCTGGCCATTGTGGTGAAACCCCATCGCTACTAAAAGTACAAAAAAATTAGCTGGGCGTGGCGGCAAACTCCTGTAATTATAGCTACTCGGGAGGCTGAAGCAGGAGAATCACTTGAACCCAGGAGGCAGAAATTGCAGTGAGCAGAGATCGTGCCACTGCACTCCAGCCTGGGTGATAGAGCAAGACTCTGTCTCAAAAAAAAAAAGCCTCGGGAGGGGGCAGGGATTGCATTGGGAGTTATACCTGATGTAAATGACGAGTAGATGGGTGCTGACGAGTTGATGGGTGCAGCACACCAACATGGCACAAGTATACATATGTAACAAACCCGCACGTTATGCACATGTACCCTAGAACTTAAAGTATAATAATAATAATAATTAAAAAAAGGAAAAAAAAAAACAAAACCTCAAACAGCCATCTCTACCCAGAAGCTTAGGAGGCTTTTCTCCTTCTGAGCTCTCTTTTCTGGGTTCTCCTACAAAAAGCTTCCTTCTGTCGCCCCCAGGGTATATAAAGATACTGTACCCTTGAATTTGATTTCTCTACATCCCATCCTAGAGGCAACTGTGCCTCGAGTCATTCCTAGGGGAGTCTCGCCCCACTCACACATTTACTCTTCACCTTCCGGACCCTGTACGTCTTTTCTACGTGCCTGTTGCCTCCAGCCAGGCCTCGGAAACCTTGCCCTGTTCTCCCCAGGCTTCGTAGCACGGCCTGGGTGACAGTGGCATGTGTAGCAGGATCACAGATTAACATACAAGGAAAGGTGCATGAAGAGATGCTGTTTCTCTTTTTCCTACAGCTGATCTGCTGAGCCGTGAGCCGCTGCGGGGAAGTGGAAAGAAACCTGATCACCGCACTGCAGCTTCTCTCGGTTTAGATAGCCTCTCGACGACGACTCAAGTCTCTGTAGACTCAATACTCTGTTGTTTTGTTTTGTTTTGTTTTGTTTTGTTTTGTTTTGTTTTGTTTTGTTTTGTTAAAGATGGAGTCTTGCTCTGTCACCCAGGCTGGAGTGCAATGGCACGATCTCGGCTCACCGCAACCTCTGCCTCCCAGGTTCAAGCGATTCACCTGTGGGGTCTCCACTAACTCCAGGCGCTTAGTGTCAGAATCAAGTTTATTGTAAGACACCTGGTCAGCATCCTCAGATAATTGGAGCATTTTTTGATGTGGGAGAACTTCTTACAAATTTGGTGTCAGAAGCAAAGTGTGGTAGAGAAACTGCAGTGAGTGTGTAGAGCAGAATAGTTAGTTCGTTTTAGGAATGAGGAGCAAGGGACACAATGTCCTGAATGGAAATGGGGGATTTTTTTTGTTTTTAATTTTATTCTTTTGAGACAGAGTCTCACTCTGTCACCCCGGCTGGAGTACAGTGGTGTGATCTCAACTCACTGCAACCTCCACTTCCCAGGCTCAAGTGATTCTCCAGCCTCAGCCTCCCAAGTAGCTGGGTCTACAGGCACAAGCCACCAATGCCCAGCTAATTTTTGTTTTTTTGTGGAGATGGGGTTTTGCTATATTGGCCAGGCTGGTCTCGAACTCCTGAGCTCAAAGCAATCTGCTTGCTTCGGCCTCCCAAAGCGCTGGGATTACAGGTATGAGCCACTGCTCTCAGCCTAGAAATGGGGAATTTTTTTTTTTTTTTTGAATTTTTTTTTTTTTTTTTTTTTTGAGACGGAGTCTCGCTCTGTCACCCAGGCTGGAGTACAGTGGCCGGATCTCAGCTCACTGCAAGCTCTGTCTCCCAGGTTTATGCCATTCTCCTGCCTCAGCCTCCCGAGTAGCTGGGACTACAGGCGCCCGCCACCTCGCCCGGCTAGTTTTTTTGTATTTTGTAGTAGAGACGGGGTTTCACTGTGTTAGCCAGGATGGCCTCGATCTCCTGACCTCGTGATCCGCCCGCCTCGGCCTCCCAAAGTGCTGGGATTACAGGCTTGAGCCACCGCGCCCGGCAGAAATGGGGAATTTTAGAGAGAAATTAGTGTGGATGGTAAGTGGTAGAAAGATAATGGAAAATAGTTTCACTTTATTGAGTCGGGGATGATAAAGATGTCATGTGAACAGATGGAAATATTGAACCGGAGGGTCGGAAAGGGAGATAAGGATTTGAGTGGCATCAGTAAAGAGATGGCTTATGTCTGTAATCTTGGCACTTTGGGAGGCCAAGGTGGGAGGATCACTTGAGGCCAGGAGTTTGAGGCCAGCCTGGCCAATATGGTGAAACTCTGTCTCTACTAAAAAAAAAAAATATATATATATACACACACACACACACACATATATATATATATATATATATATATATATATACGCCAGGTGTGGTGATACGTGCCTGTGGTCCCAGCTACTTGGGAGGCTGAAGCAGGAGAATTGCTTGAACCAGAGAGGTGGAGGTTGCAGTGAGCCAAGATTGTGGCACTGCACTCCAGCCTGGGCAACAGAGTGAGACTCTGTCTCAATCAATCAATCAATCAATCAATCAATGTAGAGAGTGGTCGACTGAGTAGTCAAGGAGATGGAGACAGCAGGGGACTGTTCACTTTTAGGAGTGCTTTACTTAAAAGATGGATGGCATTTAAGATTCCCTTCCCCGTTTCCTTCAGAAGATTTTTCTTAATTTCTGGTTTCTTGCTCTTTACTCCATTTCCCAAGGAAGGAAGGAAAGAGAGTTGGGGAGGCCACCAGAAATATATAAGCTCTGGCAAAGCTCTTACTGGTGGGCGGCCGGGCTGAGGCAGGGCAGCCACTCTCTAGGCTCGGGTGGGCCTGCCGTGCCAGTCAGCTGGTCTCAGATGGTTAGTGCAGGGAGGGTGGGCTGGCCTGAGGGGACACCATGCAAGGCAGAGGTGCCAGGCAGCATGTGCCCAAAGTCCATTTGTCTGGCGGGTCAGTTTTGTCCAGTGTTGGTAATGTTGCCGACATTTAGCTTTTGGGCCGTTTTCTCTGGTGAGACCCAGGACTGACTAGGATAGAGAGACAGCAGAACTGCTATGAACTGAACTCTCGTTTTTAACTTTTGCAATGAATTGGTTTGTCTCCAGGCTGCTGTTACAACAACATAATTGCAACCAGATTACTTTCTTTCTTCTTTTTTTTTTTTTCGAACCTCTAAATCTATTTTAAACTTTCTTTCTTTCTAATAGAGATGGGGTCTTCCTATGTTGTCCAGACTGGTCTCAAACTCCTGGGCTGAAGTGATCCTCCTGCCTTGGCCTCACAAAGTGTTGACGTCACAGGCGTGAGCCACTGCAACAAGCCCGGATTACTTTCTTGTCACATGTTGCAAAACAGACCCCAGGAGGATGTGAGAACACAGAATGCATCAAGCTGAGACACAGACAAGGACACAGTGGGGGATACCATGTGACTGACACTAGCCAATAAGTGTGTCCCACTTACCTGGTTTTCATGCTTGGTTGGGTGGAAGGGGGAAGATATGTAACTCATACAGGACCAATCAGAGGCTTTTTCAGGGTCTGAAACAGACACTGGGGAGAAAGGTGGCAAGGAGTACCGGGTAGCAGGAAAGAAGATATGCTAATTCCTGGAGCTGCTGCCAGTAGGAACAAGGCAAGTTTACATGCTTGCTGGACACCATCTTTGCTACCCCATGGGAGAACATCCCCTATGAAAAGGAAGCCAACAGAGAGGAAAACTGAGCCAGACAGTGAGGAAAGATAAAATGTGAGGAAGAGGCCAGGCGCGGTGGCTCATGTCTGTAATCTCAGCACTTTGGGAGGCCGAGGTGGGTGGATCACAAGGTCAGGAGTTCAAGACCAGCCTGGCCAAGATGGTGAAACCCTGTCTCTGCTAAAAACACACACAAGAAAATTAGCCGGGCGTGGTGGCGAGGGCCTGTAATCCCAACTACTCGGGATGCTGGGGTAGAGAATTGCTTGAACCCTGGAGGTGGAGGTTGCAGTGAGCTGAGATTGCACCACTGCTCTCCAGCCTGGGCGACCGAGCGAGACTCCGTCTCAAAAAATAAATAAATAAGTAAATTAATTAATTAAATTAAATGTGAGGAAGAGAGAAAAGGAATGTCTGTCCCGATGGCCTGGAGCCCTTGGATCCAGTCATGACTTAAAGCCAGATCTAGTCCTCAGCGTTTCCATTTAATAAGCCAATACATTCCCCCTTTTTGCTCAAATTAGAGTTAAATTTCTAACATTTACAACAACAACAAAAAGCTCTCACAAATCATCTTAGCTCAGGCTGATACAGTAAAATCCTGGGTGGCTTAGACAACAGGCATTTATTTCTGGTGATTCTGGAGTCTGGGAAGTCCCAGATCAAGGTGCCAGCCAGTTGTGTTCCTGGTGAGGATTCTCTTCCTGGCCAGACTTGCCTGGGTTTGACGGCTCACGCGTGTAATCCCAGCACTTTGGGAGGCCGAGGTGGGTGGATCACCTGAGGTCAGGAGTTCAAGACCAGCCTGGCCAATATGGTGAAACCCCATCTCTACTAAAAATAAAAAATTTAGCCAGGCTTGGTGGTGCGCACCTGTAATCCCAGCTACTCAGGTGGCCAAGGCAGGAGAATTGCTTGAACCTGGGAGGTGGAGGCTGCAGTAAGCCAAGATTGCGCCATCGCCCTCCAGCCTGGGCAAAAGAGTGAGATTCTGTCTCAAAAAAAAAAAGGTTACTTCAGAAAGTATAGTGAGCTGAATCGTGCCACTGCACTCCAGCCTGGGTGACAGAGTGAGACTCCATCCCATAAATAAATAAATAAATAAATAAATAAATGACTCTTTCTGGCTTGCAGCCATCTGCTTTCTGTGTCCTCACACGGCCTTTCCTCCGTGTGTGCAGGTGGAGAGCGGCAGAGGCGAAGCAAGCCTTCTGATGTCTCTTCTTATAAGGGCCACACCCTCAAGACTTCATCTAAACCGGATCACTTCCCAAAGGCCCCGTCTCCAAATACTAACACATTTGGGGGTTAGGGCTTTGTTTTGCAGCAGAGTGAGAGATCACCTCCAACCTCACACACCTCTTATGTAGGCTCTCAGCTATATCTAGAGACCAAATTGACACAAGCCAGAGTAGCAAGATAAAAGCATATAAGCTTTATCAGTTTTCTGTGTACACAGGGATCTTCATAAGAAAGTGAAGTCTGAAGAAGTGGCCAAAGTAAGATGCTTTTGTACTTTTTAGACAAAGAACAATAGATTTGAGAAGAAATAACAGGACAAAAGGGATCTGGTTACGGGCAGTAAATTTCTAAGGGAGTCACCAGGCGACATATGGGAGGGTATACAACTAGCAGAATAGAAGGGTCACTTTGGGGGCCAGGCGCAGTAGCTCACACCTGTAATCCCAGCACTTTGGCAGGTCAAAGCGGGCGGATCACCTGAGGTCAGCAGTTCAAGACCAGCCTGGCCCACATGGTGAAACCCCGTCTCTACTAAAAGTACAAAAATTAGCCAGGCCTGTTTGTGCATACCTGTAATCCCAGCTATGCGGGAGACTGAGGCAGGAGAACTTGAACGCAGGAGGTGGAGGTTGCAGTGAGCCGAGATTGTGTCATTACACTCCAGCCTGGCTGAGAAAGGTTGCTTCAGGAAGTACAGTTGTTCAGGTCCACTGCACTGCAGCCCCCAATTTCCAGTCTCTGGTGATAAGGGATATTTTCACCCCCCTGATAAGGGGAGTGTATCCCTCCCAGAGGAATCTTTATGGCTTGCTGCATGCAGGAAGAGACAGGTCGGCTCACCCTTTCTGAAACCACATTTTCTCCACCGTTTTCTTTTTCTTTTGAGACAGAGTCTCACTCTGTTGCCCAGGCTGGAGTGCAGTGGCGTGATCTCAGCTCACTGCAACCTCTGCCTGCTGGGTTCAAGTGGTTCTCCTGCCTCAGCCTCCGGAATAGCTAGGATTACAGGCGTAAGCCACGCTGCCCAGCTAATTTTTGTATTTTTAGTAGAGACAGGGTTTCACGATGTTGGCTAGGCTGGTCTCAAACTCCTGACCTCGTGATCCACCCGCCTTGGCCTCCCAAAGAGCTGGGATTACAGGTGTGAGCCACCGTCCCTGGCCAGTGCCCCTGTTCTTTGCCTTGTTGCCTTATCAACCTTAGCATTTTGGTTTGTATTCTTAGGGTCCCAAGACAGTGTGTGCGGTTTCAGACACTGCATCTGCATTCAAGACAGGAAGAAGGGAAGAAGAGCCCAGCTAGTACCAACCTTACCTGTTTTCTTTTATGAAGAAAGAAAACCTTTTTCTGGGACAGGCACAGTGGCTCATGCCTGTAATCCCAGCACTCTGGGAGGCCGAGGCAGGCGGATCACCTGAGGTCAAGAGTTCAAGACCAGTCTGGCCAACATGGTGAAACCCTGTATCTACTAAAAATACAAAAAAAAATTAGCCAGGTGTGGTGGCGCATGCCTGTAATCCCAGCTATTTGGGAGGCTGAGGCAGGAGAATCACTTGAACCTGGAAGGTGGAGGTTGTGGTGAGCCGAAATCATGCCATTGCACTCCAGCCTGGGCAACAAGAGCGAAACTCCATCTCAAAAAAAAAAAAAAAAAAGAAGAAAACCTTTTTTCAGAAGTTCCCACAGTAGTTCTCTGCTTAGGTACTGTGGATCACTCTTAGTTGCAATGAAGGCAGGGAACCCTGGAAGCCAGATTGTCCAGATAGGGCTTAGACTACTCATGGTCCATCACCTGGGGGTTCTGGTAGTCAAGAGAAAGGGGGCATGCGTGTTAGGTGGCCACCCATAATGTCCTACAATTTTTGGTGAAAAAAAAATGTGTTTTTTGTTTGTTTGTTTTTTGTTTTGTTTTGTTTTTTGACATAAGGTCTCACTCTGTCACCCAGGCTGGAGTGCAATGTTACAATCACAGCTCGCTGCAGCCTCCACCTCCCAGGCTCAAGCAATCCTTCTGCCTCAGCCTCCAAAGTAGCTGGGACCACAGGCCTGTGCCACCACACCTGGTTAAATTTTACTTTTTTTCTTTTGTAGAAACTGGATCTGGATCTTGCTTTGTTGCCCAGGCGGGTCTTAAACTCTTGGGCTTAGGTGATCTGCCCACCTTGGCCTCCCAAAGTGCTGAGGTTACAAGCATGAGCCATGGCACCTGGTATAAATATACCCAACCTTCCCACTTTTACCTACTTGCTCAAGTTATTGCCACTTGTCTAAAACTTGCTCTTCTCTATCTCTGCTTGTCCAAGTCCTATCTACCCTTCCAAATCCTTTTCCAATGTCCTGGATCCCCAGTGGGATATGAAGACTGCTTCCGCCTCTCCCAGCACCTTGTAACCTTGACTCTGGCTTTTACATTCTGTCCTGTGTGTGGTCATTTGCACGAGGCAGCGTTGTGCTGTGGCACAGCTTTGGGCATAGACCACCTTTGGTTCAGCCACTTTGCAGGTGCACCTTTGATAGGTCACTTACTCTCTCTAGGGTCTCAATTTCCCCATCTATAAAATGAGGGTAATATTAGATCCTGCCTCAGAGAGTTGATAATTTGTGTAAACTACTTAGCCTGGTGCCTGATGTATAGCCAGCACTTGCTGACTGTTAGCCATCCTGGTTATTATGGTCATTACTGCTCTCCTCGCCCCATCGCCTCCCTCTGCCTTCCTCAGCTCTGCATGCTCTGACACTTTTTAAAATGGCGATAAAATTCACATACCGTAAAGTATGTGAATTCTTTATTCACATACCTTTTAAAGTGTATGATTCAGTGATTTTTGGTATATTCACAAAGATGTACAACCATCACCACTATCTCATTCCAGAACATTTTTATCACCCCCGCAAGAAATCCTGTACCTGTTAGCAGTTGCTCCCCATCTCTCCCTCCCCTCAGCTTCTGGCAACCACTAACCTACTTGATGTCTGTATGGATTTGCTTATTCTGGACTTTTGTGTTTTTGTTTATTTTTTTAAAGAGAGACTGGGTCTTGCTCTGTCACCCAGGATGGAAGTGCAGTGGTATGATCATAGCTCACTGCAGCCTCAAACTCCAGGATTCCAGCGATCCTCTGTGCTCCAGCCTCCCAAGGAGTTGGGACTACAAGTGTGCACCACCACACCTGGCTAATTTTTACATTTTTTTGTAGGCATGGGGTTTTGCTATGTTGCCCGAGCTGGTCTCAAACTCCTGGCCAGAAGTGATCCTCCCACCTCAGCCTCCCAAACTTCTGATATTACAGGCATGAGCCACCATGCCCAGCCTGTTCTGGACATTTTATGTACATGTAATTACACAATATGAGATCTTTTGTAACTGACTTTTATTTAGCATATTTTCAAGGTTCATGCGTGTTGCAGCATGTATCAGTACTTTATTCTATTTTGTGGCTGAATAATTCCATTGCATAGATTGACTGCATTTTATTTGTTAATTAGTTGAGGGAGTTGTAGATGCCTCCATCTTTTTTTTTTTTTTTTTGAGACAGTCTTGCTCTGTCACTAGGCTTGAGTGCAGTGATGTGATCTCGGCTCACTGCAACCTCTGCCTCCTTGGTTCAAGTGACTCTCGTGCCTCATCCTCCCGAGTAGCTGGGATTACAGGCATGCACCACCACACCCAGCTAATTTTTGTATTTTTGGTAGAGACGGGGTTTCACCATGTTGGCCAGGCTGGTCTCGAACTCCTGACCTCGTGATCCGCCTGCCTTGGCCTCCCAAAGTGCTGGGATTACAGGTGTGAGCCACTGTGCCCGGCCATCTCCACCTTTTGGTTATTATGAATAATGCTTCTATAAACCTTTGTGTTTGTGGATATATTTTCAGTTCTCTCGGGTATATATCTAGGAGTGGAAGTGCTGCATTCGGTGGTAGCTCTATATTTAACATTTTGAAACTGCTGAACTGTTTTCTACAGTGGCCGCGCTATTTGACATTCCCATGAGCACTGTCGGAGGGTTCCAATTTCTGCACATTCCTGACAACACTTGCCGTTGCCTGTCCAATGCTGCCCCTTTTCTACCAGTGACTGTGTGGCTCATCGGTATTTGGTTTGTTGGATGGAAGCTCTCTAGGGCTCTGGCTTCCCTGAGGTTTTTTGAGGCTGGCATAAGAGGCATGGTTTCTCCACTGGCAGCATCAGCTGGGACACTGGATTTTGGAAGGACTCTGAGCTTCCTATGCATCAGGCTGGGGTCTGAGCCCTGAAGTCCATGTCTTCATGGAGCCTGGAGTCTATGGGGGCACAAATAAGTCAACAAAGTGTTCAATTGCAATGCGGTGAGCAGGACTCCAGAGGGAAGCCCAGGGCATTATCATTAAAGTGTGATGGGTTGGGATTACATGTGGCTCATGCCTGTAATCCCAGCACTTTGGGAGGCCCAGGTTGCGGTGAGACAAGATCATGCCACTGCACTCCAGCCTGGGAGACAGAGTGAGATTCCATCACAAAAACAAAAACAAAAAACAAAACAAAACAAAACAAAAAAACGGGTCTGGGCGTGGTGACTCACGCCTGTAATCCCAGCACTTTGGGAGTCTGAAGCGGGCAGATCACCTGAGGTCAGTCGGAGATCAACCTGGCGAACATGGTGAAACCCTGCCTCTACTGAAAAAACAAAACAGAACAAAACAAAAAGCCAGGCATGGTGGTGCACACCTGAGGCAGGAGAATTGCTTGAACCCGGAAGGTGGAGGTTGCAGTGAGCTGAGATCATGCCACTGCACTCCAGCCTGAATGACAGAGCAAGACTGTCTCAAAAATAAATAAATAAATAATAAATAGACCGCACGCGGTGGCTCACGTCTGTAATCCCAATACTTTGGGAGGCCAAGACAGGTGGATCACGAGGTCAGGAGTTCGAGACCAGCCTTGCCAACATGGTGAAACCCCGTCTCTACTAAAAATACAAAAATTAGCTTGGCATGGTGGTGGGCGCCTGTAGACTCAGCTACTCGGGAGGCTGAAGGAGGAGAATCATTTGAACTCGGGAGGCGGAGGTTGCAGTGAGCCGAGATCACACTGCTGCACTCCAGGCTGGGTGACAGGGCGAGACTCCATTTCAAAAACAAAAAAAAGAAAGAAAAAATAATAAATAAAGTGTGATGGAGAGATGGTATCGATTCCCCCACCTGAGAGGCAAGAGGTTGTTCAAGGAGGGCTTCCTGGAAGAGACAACACCTGAGCTAAGTCTTAAAGATTAAGTAGGAGTCACTCAAGCCAGTAAAAATGGGCATAGTGTTTCCAGGCGAGTAGAACTGCTCAAGGAAAGCCACGGAGCTGGGAAACAATCTGGACTGCTGTGGCAGTGGCTGGGAGGAGAATAAAGTGGGGATTTGATAGTGACAGAACAAGAGAGAAATTGGAGTGTGATAAGCCTATGTACTGCATGGGAGACGCAGCAGCCAGGAGGCCTCTGCCTTGGTGTCCTCCTCTGTAAAACGGGGATAAAAATATTGCCTACCTTATAGGGATCTTGTCAGGGTTTAATGAGCTTGAATGAAGAGTTTATGCACCATCTGGAACAGTCTCTGGCACATGTTCAATAAATGTGGGCTATAACTGCTGCTCTCCTCCAAGAGCTCGGTGAGACACTGTAGCTTCCACTCTGGAGCTGAGAGAGATGGGCATGGCAGGGCGGGGGCTGTCCACGGTAGAGAAGTAAGGCTTCCGTTGTCATAATGAGCATGGGGGAGGGCGGGGTGGAGAGACAGGGAACAGCTTCCAGAGAAGGAAGAAGGGCTTGGCAGGCAAGACAATAGGTGTCCAGTTCTTTTTTTTTTTTTTTTTGAGACGGAGTCTCGCTCTGTCGCCCAGGCTGGAGTGCAGTAGCTGGACCTCAGCTCACTGCAAGCGCCGCCTCCCGGGCTCACGCCATTCTCCTGCCTCAGCCTCCCGAGTAGCTGGGAGTACAGGCGCCCGCCGCCTCGCCCGGCTAGTTTTTTGTATTTTTTTTTTTTTTAGTAGAGACGGGGTTTCACCATGTTAGCCAGGATGGTCTCGATCTCCTGACCTCGTGATCCACCCGCCTCGGCCTCCCAAAGTGCTGGGATTACAGGCTTGAGCCACTGTGCCCGGCCAGGTGTCCAGTTCTAAGAAGGTGTGAACAAGGTATCAATCAACCACTATGTAGTGAGTACCTTCCATGTTCAAAGCAATGTGTGAAAGCTGCTGAGATATGAAGAAATATACCTCCCTAACCACAAGCTCACGATGGAGTTAGCAGAGACTAGGATAGATGAGACTGGGAGGGCTTCATGGAGAGGCAGAGAACCAAGCTGGAGTGGAAGGGTGGGGAGGACTCAAGGAGGCCAGCAGAGTGGAAGCCAAGTCAGGTGGAAAAAAACCGCAGGGTAGGGACAGGGCTTTTAAGTTATTTACAATCAACCAGAGAAGAAGGAAAAGATTCCAGAACATCCCATGGGGGTTAATGGAGGACAGGCCTGGAAAGAGAGATACAATTAAAAACTAGCATTTAGGCCAGGCGCAGTGGCTCACACCTGTAATCCCAGCACTTTGGGAGGCCGAAGTGGGAGGATCACTTGAGGTCAGAAATTCGAGACCAGCCTGGCCAACATGGCAAAACCCTGTCTCTACTAAAAATACAAAAATTAGCCGGGCTTGGTGTCAGGTGACTGTAATAGCAGCTACTCAGGAAGCTGAGGCAGAAGAATCACTTGAACCCAGGAGGCAGAGGTTGCAGTGATCTGAGATCGAGCCATTGCATTCTAGCCTGGGTGACAGAGCAAGACTCCATCTCAAAAAAAAAAAAAAAAAAAACACGAAAAACCAAAACAAAGCACAGATAAACATAAAAAGCTAACATTTATTAAGTGCTTGGTATAGTGTTAAGTGCTGTCCATGTTTAGTAGGGAGAGAAAAAATCACCCTTTTAAAATCATGCTACAAAATAGTACTCATTGCTCCAGGCCAAAATCGCAAGTATAAATGTTAGACAAGGATAAGGGAGTGATTCAGGCCAAGTGTTACCATAGGGAGTAGTGGGGACTGTGGCAAACTAGGGAGCATTTGCTTCCCCTAAAAGAGGCAGTTGCTCTTCCATCCAACCAGTTGTGTCCCCACTGACCACTGTGATCTTAAATCCAATGAATGCTTCCCTGTCTTGCCGACCTGACCTCCTAGGCAGACTTCCCCTCCTGGAACCAGTCTCTTTTCTTGCTTCCAGGATGCCACACTTTACTGGTTTTCCTTCTGCCTCTCTGGGCATTCTTTTACAGTTTGCTTTACTAACTGTTCTTCTCCCGTTCAGCCTTTGAGTGGTGGAACTTTCCAGGGCTCAAGCCCTCTTGTCATGTGACCCTGCACTCACTCTCTTCCTAGGCCATCTCATCTCTCTGTAGGCTGATGACTCCCACATTTCTATTTCAGCCTGGTTTGTCTGAAGCCTGGAGGATACTTGAGTATCTCACATATAAACGAACCCCAAATGGACTTTTTAAAATCTCTTCGGCCGGGCCCGGTGGCTCACTCCTGAAATCCCACCACTTTGGGAGGCCGAGGCAGGCGGATCACCCGAGGTCAGGAGTTCGAGGACAACCTGGCCAACATGGTGAAACCTCGTCTCTACTAAAAATAACAAAATTAGCTGGGCCTGGTAGCGCATGCCTGTAATCCTAGACACTTGCGAGGCTGAGGCAGGACAATCACTTGAACCTGGGAGGCAGAGGTTGCAGTGAGCAGAGATTGTGCCATTGCACTCTAGCCTTGGGGACAAGAGTGAGACTTTGTCTCAAAAAAAAAAAAAAAAAAAAAACTCCTCCCACAAATCTGATTCCCCTTCAGTTTCCCTACTTCAATCAATGGCGCCTCCATCCTCCATCACACGTGCCATCAACACATTCCCCTTCACCCTCCACATCCAGCTCCTCCCAATGGCTGTGGCTTCTGCTTTACAAAGACATCTCATGTGTGTCCACCTCTTGCCGCCTCCACTACCACCACCCTCATCCAGGCCATTACCATTGATGCTGTGCAGGGTCGCCTGGTCTGCAGGGTCGCCTGGTCTCCAGGGTCGCTGGGTCTCCTTGCTTTCATTTTCCACCTGCTTCTATCCCATTCTCTACACAGAATCTATAATGATGATTTAAGGATGAAAATCTAATCATATTGAGGCAGGATGATAGGGAATTAGAGTAACCATGGGTTAAGGCATAAGCAAAAGAACAGCAGGTGCAGCCAGTTCTAGGCAAGACTGGGCTGCACACAGGCCATACCCTCACTCCTATGATAACAAGACAGAAGTTTCCATTTCAGCCTCTGATTGGTCGTGGGCCAATCCTTCATAGGGTGTAGCCAATTGGATGCCTCTAAAGGGCACCTAGGGGTGTTACCAAATTCTTTTTTTCTTTTCTGTTTTTTGTTTGTTTTTTTTTGTTTGTTTGTTTTTGTTTTTGTTTTGTTTTTGAGACGGAGTCTTGCTCTGTCGCCCAGGCTGGAGTGCAGTGGCCGGATCTCAGTTCACTGCAAGCTCCGCCTCCCGGGTTTACGCCATTCTCCTGCCTCAGCCTCCCGAGTAGCTGGGACTACAGGCGCCCGCCGCCTCGCCTGGCGAGTTTTTTTTTTTTTTTTTTTTTTTTTTTTGTATTTTTTAGTAGAGACGGGGTTTCACCGTGTTCGCCAGGATGGTCTTGATCTCCTGACCTCGTGATCCGCCCGTCTTGGCCTCCCAAAGTGCTGGGATTACAGGCTTGAGCCACCGCGCCCGGCTTTTTTTTTTTTTTTGAGATGGAGTTTCGCTCTTGTTGCCCAGGCTGGAGTGCAGTGGCGACATCTTGGCTCACCACAACCTCTGCCTCCAGGGTTCAAGCAATTCTCCTGCCTCAGCCTACCAAGTAGCTGGGATTATAGGCATGCAACACTAGGCCCAGCTAATTTTGTGTTTTTAGTAGAGACCGGGTTTCGCCATGTTGGCCAGGCTGGTCTTGAACTCCCAACCTCAGGTGATCCACCCACCTTGGCCTCCCAAAGTGCTGGGATTACAGGAGTGAGCCACTGCGCCCAGCCACCAAATTCTTTAGCTTAATAAAAACCTGAAAGAAAATTGTAATCGGGACGCTTGAGCCGGCTCCCGCTCTGTACTTTCACTTCAATAAATCTGTGCTTTCTTTGCTTATTTCTTCTTTTGTTGCTTCATTCTTTCATTGCTTTGTGTGTTTTGTTTAATTCTTTGTTCAATGTGCCAGGAACCTGGACAATTCACAGTCAAGACCTTCTATCCAGTAACAATATCATTCCTGTTAAAAGCCTTTTGATGATTTCTCTTGGCTTTGGTATAAAATCCAAAATCATTGGTGTGGTTCACAAAGCTCTATTTGATGAGCTGGGCCCAGGGATATGAAATTAAATGTCAGTATGGTGCAGGCGAGTGACTTAAATAAATGAAGCTGGCTGAGTCAAGGGGACGATAGGGAGGAGTGGAGACTGTGGCAAACTGGGGAGTGTGTGACTGCCTAAGAGTGTACCTTCATGCATCCAGCAGACTGTTGGCACATGGGAAGGTAGACCCTATAGCCAGATCTTCTGATATTTCAAGAGAAGCTGGTCACCCAGATTTTTAAGTAAAGCAATGGATTCAAAAGCTGGCAACTAATTCACAATCTTTTTTATACCATGCAAGAGAAAAACAAAACACCACATCTGTGGGTCGGATGAGCTTCTCAGCAGCCAAATGTTGGATTCTACTCTATACTCTAAAGATCCTGGACAGAACTTCTGTTAGAAGATTACTAATATATATATATTTTTGTTTGATACAGGCTCTCACTCTGTTGCCTAGGCTGGAATGCGGCGGTGCAATCTCAGCTCACTGCAGCCTTTATCTCCTGGGCTCAAGTGATCCTCCCCCCACCTCAGCCTCCCAAGTAGCTGGGTCTACAGGCATGCTCCCACCATGCCTAACTAATTTTTGTATTTTTTGTAGAGACGGGGTTTTTGCCATGTTGCCCAGACTGATCTTGAACTCCTGAATTTATGTAATCCACCCATCTCAGCCTCCCAAAGTGCCGGGATTACAGGAGTGAGCCACTATGCTCAGCCAGAAAAATCACTAATACTTTTGTTTGACAAGCATTTAACAGGTTTTTTTGAGGGTGGTGTGCAAAGATGAAGCGTCTCTTCTCCCCCTTTCCCCAGTGAAAGAGACGGAGGCACAGAGGAATAAGCTGCCCTGCATAAGAGTGAAGGGGCGTCTTCCTTGGCATAAATTATTTTGCCTTTTACACTGAATTGTGGATTTCTCCAGGTTAGCCAGAAGAGGGGAGATTTGGAGATCCTGGAACTGGGAGGAGAGAGGAAATGGGAAATGGGAAAAGGGGTCTCGCCCAGTGTCTGTGGCTCAGATGTGGGACAGCAGGCCAGGCTTGGGAGGGCAGGAAGGCCTCTCCCCACAATGACAGAATGCAACAGGCAGACTGCAGGGATTGTGAGGACTCCCAGCCAACTCCAGTCCTATTCTGGACTCTCACCCACTCCCTCCTTCTCTGCTTTGACAATCCCTGAGCCCCAGCCTCAGGCTTGCGCTAGCACTGGCTGCCTCGGGGTGAAGCCACCTGCAGGGAGGTAAAGCAGCCTGGAGAGGTGGTGACCAACTGAGCAATGCCCTGAGCCGGAGGCAGCAGGTGACCACACAGAGATATTTGGGAAGGCACTTGGCCCACCGCCTCGCAGGATGGAGACTTCAGTGGGTTTATATGAATGTTAGTTCCCCTGTTAAGGTGTCCCTGGGGAGCACTTGGGTTGCATTTGCAACATCTCATTTAATCATCCTGATTTTACCCCCGGAGCTAGGTGATATGGAGGTGCAAGACTAGGGATTTCCCTGCCCTTCTGGGGGAGAGAAGGGGCACAGGATCTCTGATGGGGAGAGCCCTGAGAGGAGGAAGCTTCAAAGAGAGGCAGCCGAGGGATGGAAGCCCAATCTGCTTTGACGGATTCAAAAGGCAGCAGTGACTATTTTCTTTCAGGTGTTGCCCTTCTGTGTAGTCTGAGATCGCCGTGATTCATCACAAATGGAGGAGACAGCTTTGCAGAGAATTAAGTGAGTGGCTTATCCATCCCATCTCTGACCATCTGAAAAGTTCCTCCCTCGACTGTCCTCAGGATTAGATCTGAGGTTGGTGTACCCCGGTGAGGTGGTGTGGCGGGCCAGGTCTTACTCATGCAGGCCTCCATAACAACTGCTTCAGTACTGACTGAGTGGTTAAGTTAAATATTAAAAGCTGGCCGGGCGCAGTAGCTCACACCTGCAATCCCAGCACTTTGGGAGGCCAAGGCGGGTGGATCACCTGAGGTCAGGAGTTCAAGACTAGCCTGGCCGGCCGGGCGCAGTGACTCAAGCCTGTAATCCCAGCACTTTGGGAGGCCGAGACGGGCGGATCACGAGGTCAGGAGATCGAGACCATCCTGGCTAACACCGTGAAACCCCGTCTCTACTAAAAAATACAAAAAACTAGCCGGGCGAGGTGGCGGGCGCCTGTAGTCCCAGCTACTCCGGAGGCTGAGGCAGGAGAATGGCGTAAACCCGGGAGGCGGACCTTGCAGTGAGCTGAGATCCGGCCACTGCACTCCAGCCCGGGCTACAGAGCAAGACTCCGTCTCAAAAAAAAAAAAAAAAAAAAAAAGACTAGCCTGGCCAACATAGTGAAACCCTGTCTCTATTAAAAATATAAAAATTAGCTGGGCATGGTGATGTGCACCTGTAATCTCAGCTACTCCAGAGGCTGAGGCAGGAGAATCTCTTGAACCTGGGAGGCAGCGATTGCAGTGAACCAAGATCTCCTCACCATTGCACTCCAGCTGTGGGTGACAGAGCACGCTTCTGTCTCAAAAAAAAAAAAAAAAAAAAAAAAAAGGCTGAAAGAGCCAGTGTGCTTATACAAAGGCTGGAATGTAACAAAAGTTCACCAAGAGTTTTGCCCAGGCCTTCCCTGGGCCTTAAAGCATGACAAAATAACGAAGGAATTCTTAACAGGACCCATTTAGGATTAAACAAATTTTATTGCAGGTCTGAAGAAACACCCCAGGCTTCTTTTTTTTTGAGACGGAGTCTCGCTCTGTCGCCCAGGCTGGAGTGTGGTGGCGGGATCTCAGCTCACTGCAAGCTCCGCCTTCCGGGTTCCCGCCATTCTCCTGCCTCAGCCTCCCGAGTAGCTGGGACTACGGGCGCCCGCCACCTCGCCCGGCTAGTTTTTTGTCTTTTTTTGGTAGAGACGGGGTTTCACCGTGTTAGCCAGGATGGTCTTGATCTCCTTGACCTCGTGATCCGCCCGTCTTGGCCTCCCAAAGTGCTGGGATTACAAGCTTGAGCCACTGCGCCCGGCCACACCCCAGGCTTCTTACTGGGGGTCTGAAGGAACACCCCAAACCTCCATGATTTAGCAGGAGACAAGATAAGGGTAATCACCTCACAGCTGGACCCATTTAGATTAAGTAAATTTACTGAGGCTGCAGAGGAAGGTCTTCAGGACTCAGACCTTAGTTATAGATTAAAAGCAGTTAATCAGGGCCGGGCATGGTGGTTCACGCCTGCAATGCCAGCACTTTGGGAGGCCGAGGCGAGGGAATCATGAGGTCAGGAGTTCAAGACCAGCCTGATCAACACGGTGAAACCCTGTCTCCAGTAAAAATACAAAAAAAAAAAAAAAAAAAAAGGCCGGGCATGGTGCCACATGCTTGTAATCCCAGCTACTCAGGAGGCTGAGGCAGGAGAACTGCTTGAACCCAGGAGGTGGAGGTTGCAGTGAGCCGAAATCTCACCACTGCACTCCAGCCTGGGAGACAAGAGCGAAACTCCGTCTCAAAAAAAAAAAAAAAAGTTAATCACTCTATATGTTTGTAGATGAATGCACACTTACACGTAGACATATAGCTTAGAAGGTACATAGGCTCTGGAAAGCTTTGTAATTTAGAGTTGGTCTGGCAATATTTTTCAGGCCTCTCCCTAAAACTGGTTACAGAAATAAAAACTTCCTTCTTTCCCATTTCATCCCCATCTCGTTACTGGGCCGCAAGAATAAGCAGCCTGACCCTTAGTTTGGTCCGGGAACAGTCGTCCATCACTGTTTTGCTCCCTTGCTTTTTTCTGATCTCCTCAGCTCAAGCTACTGGGTCAGTTTGACTTATTACAGATCACAGGCATGCAAGGAAGAAGAGGTTTGAGGAACAAGTGGTTCTCCATCCCAGCGCTCAATTAGAAAAAAAAAAAAGTATTTTATTGAACTGCAGAGGAGAAGGAGCTTAATTTTTTAACATTTGTTTTTTTTCTTAGTAACAAGTCATGCAGAACCAATTATTACTAGTTTGAATTGAGGAAAATATAGTTGCTAACAATAACAAAAGAACAACCCAATTTTTAAAATGGGCACAAGACTTGAATAGACATTTCTCCAAAGAAGAAATACAAATAGTCAGGAAGTACATGACGAGATGCTCAACATTGCTAATTATTAGGGAAATGTAAATCAAAATCACAATGAAACCACTTTAGGCGCATTAGAATGTCTTTTATTTTAAAAAGAAAAAGAAAATAAGTGTTGATGAGGACGTGGAGAAATGGAAACACTTGCACATTGCTGGTGAGAATGTAACATGGTACAGCCACTATGGCAGTTTCTCAAAAAATTAAAAATAGAACTACCATATGATATGGCAATTTTTTTTATTTTTTTTCTTCTTCTTTTTTTTTTTTTTTTGAGATAGAGTCTCACTCTGTGGCCCAGGCTAGTATGCAGTGGTGTGATCTCTGTTTACTGCAAACTCCACCTCCCAGATTCAAGTGATTCTCCTGCCTCAGCCTCCGAAGTAGCTGGGATCGCATGTGCCTCCATGCCTGGCTAATTTTTGTATTTTTAGTAGAGATGAGGTTTCACCATGTTGGCCAGGCTGGTCTGGAACCCCTGAGCTTAGGTGATCCTCCCGCTTTGGCCTCCCAAAGTGCTGGGATTACAGGCATAAGCCACTGTGTCCGGCTCCTGATCTGGCTTTTTTTTTTTTTTTTTTTTTTTTTTGAGATGGAGTCTCACTCTGTTGCCCAGGGTGGAGTGCAATGGCGCAATCTTGGCTCACTGCAACTTCCGCCTCCTGGATTCAAGTGATTCTCCTGCCGCAGCCTCCCGAGTAGCTGGGACCACAGGTGCACACCACCACATGTGGCTAATTTTTGTATTTTTAGCCACCGCACCCAGCCTGATCTGGCAATTCATTTTTTTCTTTTTTTTTTTGAGATGGAGTCTCACTCTGTCACCCAGGCTGGAGTGCGGTGGCGCAATCTGGGCTCACTGCAACCTCCGCCTCCCAGGTTCACACCATTCTCCTGACTCAATCTCCCAAGTAGCTGGGACTACAGGCGCCCGCCACTGCGCCCGGCTAATTTTTTGTATTTTTTAGTAGAGACGTGGTTTCACCATGTTAGCCAGGATGGTCTCGATCTCCTGATTACGTGATCCACCCGCCTCAGCCTCCCAAAGTGCTGGGATTACAGGCGTGAGCCACAGCACCCAGCCTGATCTGGCAATTCTTATGGGTATATGCCAAAAAGAATGGAAAGCACTGACTCCAACAGATATTTGTGCACTCAGGTTCATAATAGCCAAAAGGTAGAAACAACAGATGAATGGTTAAACAAAATGTGGTATACACATACAATGCAATATCATTCATCCTTTAAAAGGAGGACGATTCTGACACATATGACAACGTGGATGAACCTTGAGGACATTATGCTAAGTGAAATAAGCCAGTCATGATGTAGCAGGACAAAACCCCTCAGACATTGAGATAGTGAAGGGAGTGGCTTTAATCAGCTGGGAGCATCAGTAGGCTAGCGTCTTAAAATCCGAGCTCGTTAGGTGGTCAGGTGCTCAACTTCTGTCCCTTTCAAGGGTTCACAACTCTAAGGGGGTCCGCTGACTCAACTTCTGTCCCTTTCAAGGGCTCACAACTCTAAGGGGGTCCGCGTGAGAGGGTCGTGATTGATTGAGCGAGCCAGGGGTTACCTGACAGGGGCTGCAAGCACCGGTGGTCAGAGTGAAACAGAACAGAATGGGAGGTTTCACAGTGTCCTTCCATACAATGTCTGGAATCTGTACATAACAACAGTTGCTAGGTCAGGGGTCGAATTTTAACTACCAGGCTTAGGTCAGGCAGGCCCAGGCCTGGTTTCGGGTCTGGTTCCTGGGCGCTGGGCTACCTGCCTTTAGTTTCGCTTCTCTTTTCTTTTCTGAGTATAAAACAACATAAAACAATATAGAGGGTCTCACTCTTCCCTCAACACAAGAACAAAATCTGTGTGATTCTACTTATACGAGGTTCCTAGAGCAGTCAAATCCACAGAGACAGAACGTAACCCGGTGGTTGTCAGGAGTTATGGGGACGGAGGAATGGTCGGTTGGTGTTTAATTGGTATGGAGTTTCAGTTTGGGAAGATGGAAAATTTCTGGAGATAGATGGTGGTGAGGGCTGCACAATAATGTGAATGTATTTCATGCCACTGCATTCTACACTTGAAATTATTAAAAGAGTAAATTTTATGTTATGTGTATTTTACAATAAAAAAGAGGCTAGGCGTGGTGGCTCTTGCCTGTAATCCCAGCACTTTGGGATGCCGAGGTGGGCGGATCACCTGAGGTCAGGCGTTCGAGACCAGCCTGGCCAACATGGTGAAACCCTGTATCTACTAAAAATACAAAAATTAGCTGGGCGCGGTGTCGCATGCCTGTAGTCCCAGCTACTCAGGAGGCTGAGGCAAGAGAATCACTTGAACCCTGGAGGCGGAGATTGCAGTGAGGCGAAATTGCACCACTGCACTCCAGCGTGGGTGTCAGAGTGAGACTCTGTCTCAGAAATAAATAAATAAATAAATAAATAAATAAATAAATAAGGCCAGGTACAGTAGGTCACACCTGTAATCCCAGCCCTTTGGGAGTCTGAGGTGGGCAGTGTCATGCGCATCCATGTGAAGAGACCACCAAACAGGCTTTGTGTGAGCAACATGGCTGTTTATTTCACCTGGGTGCAGGCAGGCTGAGTCTGAAAAGAGAGTCAGCGAAGGGAGATAAGGGCAGGATCGTTTTATAGGATTTGGGTAGGTAAAGGAAAATTACAGTCAAAGGGGGGTTGTTCTCTGGCGGGCAGGAGTGGGGGTCACAAGGTGCTCAGTGGGGGAGCTTTTTGAGCCAGGATGAGCCAGGAAAAGGAATTTCACAAGATAATATCATCGCTTAAGGCAAGGACTGGCCATTTTCACTTCTTTTGTGGTGGAATGTCATCAGTTAAGGCGAGGCAGGGCATTTGCACTTCTTTTGTGATTCTTCAGTTACTTCAGACCATCTGGGCGTATACGTGCAAGTACCAGGGAATGCAATGACTTGGCTTGGGCTCAGAGGCCTGACAGGCAGATCACTTGAGCCCAGGAGTTCAAGACCAGCCTGGGCAACATGGTGGAACTCCGTCTCCACCAAAACAAAACAAAAAATAGCTGGGCATGGTGACATGCTCCTGTAGCCCCAGCTACTCGGAAGGCCGAAGTGGGGGGAGGATTGCTTGAGTTCAGGAGGTCAAGGCTGCAGTAAGCTGAGATTGCACCACTGTACTCCAGCCTGGGCAACAGAGCCCCACCTTGTCTCAAAATAAATAGATAAATAAAAATAAGTTAATTAATTAAATGAAAACTGATGATTCAGAAAGGAACAAACAAACACAAACCCAATGCCAGTCGCCGTGTTTGGTGCCCTGCTTGCTTCTCTTGTGAACAGCAATGTGCGGAAGTGGTTCTGCGGACTCACTTGCAACCTAAATTTTGAGGTCAACGTCTCTCAGCTGTGAAATTCTGCCGGGTGCTGGGGGGCAGTTTCGGAGCATAATCCTCACAGTTGGAGAGGAAGTATTTTCTGGGGAAAAGATAAGGCAGCAGTGGATGAAGCACTGGCCGGGTTTGAGGAGATGACCTGATGGGGCCCCCGTGGGAGAAACTGTTAAATGTGGAAAGGGGGAAAGGAGCAAAGAGATGGACCGCAGGGCCTTCACCCCCTTCTTGGACTCTGTCTGCAGCTCACAGTGGCCCCCACGGCTCTCCAAGGTTCTGGCCACATCCCTAGGCTTAAGGAAGAGGAAAAGAAAGTTCCCCTCATGCCTCAGATCCCAGCCCTGCACTCGGTCCACCATTCCCACCAGTGATGTCAGGAAAATGCCAACCCAGCGCCCAGCGCTCACCTCTGCCTGGTCTTACCCTCATCCACATCGCGAGTGTGTCCAGATTACTGCGGGATCAGGCTGGGGAGAGGTGTGCTGGTGGCAGCTCCCATCGTAATCCCCCACCCTTCCAGCCTCCCTGCCCCACTTCTCCCCTCGACCGCCTGTTCTCCCTAACTCATCTCTCTCCTCCGCCTCTCCCCTCTGCGAGGTTTACATTGCTATCCACCCACTTTCATGACTCCACCCACTCTGCTTCCATTTTAGTTGTTTCAGCGTGGGGTTAAGAGCTGAAGGACAGGATGCCCCCTTCCCTGGGAGCTGCTGGGGCTTTCGCTGGGCGTGTGCCCACCCAGCCACTGTGAGCTGTTGATCTGGTGATGAGCATTCTCTGGGAGAGGCCGTCTCCCTTGTTTCCTCTCTGAGATTCCTCCTTGGAGTGCTGGAAGGTGAGAGGGAGTGGCGAGCAGGCAGGGGCTGGGGCTGATGGACACCCAGGAAAGCCTTTCAGTAGATAACCCTGATGCAGGAAGACCTCCTTTTATCACGTTTGTGGCTAGGAGTTGGGGCTTCTTGGATTTGCCTCAAGGCTTCCCTAAGAATCCTTTTTTCTTTTCTTTCCTTTTTTTTTTTTTTTTTTTGAGATGGAGTTTTCGCTCTTGTTACCCAGGCTGGAGGGCAATGGTGCACTCTCGGCTCACTGCAACCTCTGCCCCCCGGGTTCAAGTGATTCTCCTGCCTCAACCTCCCACGTAGCTGGGATGACAGGTGCCCACCACGCCCAGCTAATTTTTGTATTTTTAGTAGAGACAGGGTTTCACCATATTGGCCAGGCTGGTCTCGAACTCCTGACCTCAGGTGATCCGCCCACCTCGGCATCCCAAAGTGCTGGGATTACAGGTGTGAGCCATCGTGCCTGGCCAGAATCTTCTTTCTTTTATTGAGTGTGTGTCTAAAAGAGATTTCAAGTTACCGGTGGCAGCTGGAGACCCTACTGTTAGTGAGTAAGGAAAATAACCATCGACTTCTTTACCCCGCAGGTGCTCGGCGGAGAGGAACACAGGCCAGGAAATACTAATGATGGGGATAAAGAGCTCCCCAGGGGCTGGATGTGGCAGCTCAAGCCTATAATCCCAACTTTCAGGAGGCCAAGGTGGGAGGACTGCTTGAGCCCAGGAGTTTGAGACCAGTCTGGGCAACATGGCAAGGCCCTGTGTCACAAAAAAAAAAAAAAAAAAAAAAAAGTCCCCAGGACCCAAGGAAGCTGCCCAGAAGTTTTCTAAAGAGGCTCCCTGCTGCAACTCTGAAGAGGAACAGGCTGTGCTGGTGCCCCTGCTTTAAGGATGCTTGTAGCTTTCTCCTGCTATCTCAGTAAGGTCTGCTGAGCACTGCACTGACAGCTCCCAGTCCCCTCTCAGTGAAGACGTCAAGAAGCAGCAGCCAAGCAGCAGTCGCGGCTGCCTCCCAGCGGCCCCGGCTGTAATCTTCTGTTCAAGGTGCCCACACCAGATCTCGGCTGTAGAAAGCAGACAGGCTTCAGCTGCCCTAAGAGCTGGTTCTGCGGCTGGTGACTCAGCGGGGGTGGGGGTTGGGGGGAAGTGGGGGTTGGGACTTGGGGCCTGAGGGGCCAACACTGGTGACAACAAAGTCCAGGGGATTTTGTGCAGAAGACAGGAAGCTGAGTCCCAAGAACAAGCCTAGCAGTGGAACTGCAATCGAATGAATCCCCGGTAATTCCATTCATGCCACTGAATCCTCCCTGTGGGTTCAGAAACACAGATCCCTGCTTCGTGCGTCCTAAAAATGCAGTGCGAACCAAGGTCTAAATTCCACAATGAAGTGACCCTTCTCTTTTCTGCTACCCACCTTCCCCCCGACCCCACACCCACCCCCAAGTCCACAAGAACAGAGTGATGTGGGTGGAGATTTTCCTTTATTTGTTTTTATTTTGGAGAGGAAGGGCTAGAGCAAAAAGATGATGCCAACACACCGGGCACTAGAATGGCCCCTGCACATGCAGAACACACGGACACTCACGCTGGATTAGCGACTGAGCAAATGTGCCCCGTGGAGAGAATGTCACCAAAGCTGCAAAAGCCCCCCGCCGCCAACTTTTATTAGTTTTAAGACCCCCAACCACACCCACCCCAGATCTCCCTGTCATTCTTAGTAAGCAGACCTCCTAGGAAACTGGGCTTTTACTCCTGTGGGCTCAGTGCCACATCCCCTCAAATAAACATGCATCCTCTAGAGCAAAAGGGAAATTGACAGAATGCTGGAATGCCGAGAGATGGGATGCTTCATTTTTCATTATCCACCAGCTTGGGAGAAAGGCCACCTTCCATCACACCAGTGAGAGCGGGGAAAGAGCTATCGGGCCCTTTCCCGTCTCTCAGGCCTTGTGCAACATGTCCCTGGCTGCTCACACTCCAGCCCTGCCTGACTTGAAACAAACCGAGTCAGTAGCCTTCCACCTCTTGCCTTGAGAAGAAGACATTTGAGAGCTCGCAGATATAGGGCAACCGATGATCCAAACCAACATCTTCTCTTGCTCAGCTTCTGTTCTATCCAAAGGTCTAATCCTGCTCCCCCAAAGGGATTTCTGAGGTCTGAAACCCCCAAACCTGACTCCAGGCCTCCCCAGCAATGTGTGGGCCCCATGGAACGTATTTATTTCATTGCAACGACCCCTCACTACCTAATCTTCCTGCATTCCCCCAGAGCAGTCTTGGGTTTCTCTCGGCATCTCTCCCCACGGCTTGCTGTGGTGTTCTGACTTGGAGGTGTCCAGGGCGGCAGGGGAAGTGTCAGGTACCTTTGCTTTCTGTCCTCTCCTCGTCAGCCGTCTGAGCGTTGCTGACAGCGCGAAGCTGCCCCTGGGCTGCAGGCTTCACCGAAAGGACCAAGCGTTTGCGGAACGTCTCGCAGAGCACAATGTACACAAAGGGGTTGAGGCAGCTGTTGGCGTAGCCCAAGCTGATGGCCGCATTGTACAGGTAGACAAAGGTGAGGGTCGGGCGGCTGATGGACAACTGGGTCAGCTGTAGCACATAGTAGGGTGCCCAGCACACAAAGAAGACCAGGCAGATGGCGATGGCTGTGCGGGTCACCCTCTTTGTCCGCAGCCGGATGCTGCGCTGGGAGGCGGGGGCCACTGAGGACGTCATGCGCTGCAGGATCCTCACGTATGCGGCCGTGATGACCACGAAGGGCAGGGCAAAGGCCAGGAAAAACTGGTACAGGGTGAACCAGTAAAGGTCAGTGTCCGGGTTGGGCAAGCGGATGCCGCAGCCCACTGCACCTCCTGGGAAGGGGATGAGTCTGGCATACAACCACACGGGGGTGATGCTGATGAAGGAGAGGGCCCACAGGAGGCAGATCACCAGGGTGGCCACAGAGGGCTTCCGGAACTTTGTGGAAGAGATGGGGTGGACGGTGGCCAGGTAGCGGTCAATGGCCATGGCGGTCAGGATGTAGGTGCTGGTGAACTGACTATTGGCATCCATGGCCGTGATGAGGGTGCACATGGTCTCCCCAAAGTGCCACACCCCATTGCCCATGAGCTGGTGGATCATGAAGGGCATGCCCAGGAGAAAGAGGAGATCCACCACCGAGAGGTTGATGATGAAGATGTCGGGGACATTGTTGCACCAGTGCAGCTTGGACTTCTTCACGACCGCGAAGATGACCATGGAGTTCCCGATGATGCCCAGGAGGCAGATGGTGCCGAACACCGAAGGCATGATGATGTTGATGTAGGAGACGCTCCCTGAGCGAGGAGGTGATCCTGGGGACAGAAGGAGCAAGCGTTGGCCGTTTGACATGGGCTCTGCTCTGAGAACTGACATCCTGCTGGCATGCTCAGCCTCCAGCGACCCACCGTTCATCTGGAATCCTCTCCCACCATTCTCCCTCCCTTCACCGTTGCTAATCTTGTCCCTTTTCCCTCCTCCATGGATTTCCTGGTGAATCCTACCAGAGTCCCCTGAGCCACCCGTCTTGCAAGGACACAAGAAGCCTGCCTCCTGCAGGCACCAGAGGCAAGAACCACAGCTGTCTGCAGAGATTACTCTGTGCGCCCCGGGCTTCACCAGGAAACCTCATCAAAATAGCCAGAAGGACAAAAAAGTAAGTGTGTGTGTATGTGTGTGTGCACATGCTTTTCCTATGTGTAGCCCTGAGTGCTTCATTTTGGAGCTCTCTGGTTGGAAACGGTGTACTGATTCTTGGACATCTCTGAGCGACTGTCTTGTAGAGGCTTTTGCCGGCTGTGCCCTGGTCAAGTCAGCAGCCCTCCCTACCCCAGTCTTCCTAGCAGGGATTTCCTTGCTTGGTATCTTCTGAGCCTGGGCTTCTTGAGTGAAGCAGAGACAGAAGCTGTGTGTTGCAGCTCAGCAGCCTGAAAAAATTATCCACATAAGCCTTTCCTCTTTTCCTTCCTTCCCTTCTCCTTCAAAGCTGGAATCCCAGGGCACCGCAGCTCTGGAAATGTCAGGAAGCTTAATTCACCAGAAAAGTTAATCCCCTCATGGCTCCGTAAGTCTTCCCTTCCCAGGGCCTCTCCCAGGTGGCAGTGAGGATGTCTCAGACCTCATCACCCAAGTGCGAGTAAAAAGCTGAGGCTAACAGTGCAGGAGTGAGCCCCCAGCTGTCTCCCACATACCACCCTCCAGCTTCTCTCGCTTGCTTTTCCAGCCTGGAATTTTTTCTGCCAAGCCTCTTTGGAACCCAGCCGCGAGCCTTCCCCTGCTGCCTCGCGGCTGGCCCCACTTCCTTGCCATTCTGAACATGCCTTCGTCCCCTGCTCTGCTCCTACCCGTCTGCCCCTGCGGGCCCCTGCGGACCCTTGCCCCCTTCTCCCCTGCCCCTCTGAGCAAAGTAGACCACAGATCTTGTCCCCAAGAACTGTGATAAAGTTTCCCAAGCAGTTTGGCTCAGGGGTGAAACCTTCCCATTTTCCACCCACAGCCCAGAGGAGGGAGGACTCCCAGTCAACTCACCTGCCGAGGTGAGGTTATCGGGGCCATCAGAGGTGTTGCTGGTGTTGGGACCAGTGGGCAGCAGCGAGGCTTCCAGGTCCATCCAGCCAGTGCTGGTCGCCGGCTCCCACAACCGAGCTGAGCTCCCCTCCACCCACGCAGGCTGCGGCAGCCTCCAGCGCCTGCCACCTTGTCCAGGAGCGCAAGCCCCGCAGTCGGGAAGGGGGTCTTCCTCGGCAGCCTGGCAGCCGCTGCCGCCTCCAAGCCCAACTGCCCTCCCTACTCCCTCCTTCGCGGCTCTCACTGACATCACCTAGACACATTAACATTCGGAGGCAGCTGCACATTAACCTCTTCAGTCCCGGGCTGTGGCTGGCTTCCACTTCTGAATGCCTGCAGAGCCCCAGGGCCCTGGGGAAGCTGGGAGGGACTGGGCAGAGGCAGCCCCATCAGGAAAGGGATCTCCTTCCCACTGACACTTGGGATTGTCTCGTGTGCTTACAGGGGCCGCTGCTTGTCTTGCATGAGGATCGAGGTCTCTGCAAAGGCAAACGGACAGAGCAAACAGGCTGCCTCCCTGTGGAGGAGACAGTAGCTTGGCTTAGCCCCTATCCCAGGTACGGGTGGCTGGGCCACATGGCAGGGTCCGGGGGGAACTGCACAGAGCTTGGGAATCAAAGGCTTGGACTGCAGCAGGGCTGCCCCCCACGCACACTCAGGGCACCCTCGGCCCCTTCTCTGTGCCCTGACGGCTTCCGACCATCTCGCTGGCTATGCTGCCAGCGTCCTGCAGAAGTAGTTGAGGAGTTGGCTGCTGAACCCTTGCCTGGCACTCAGAGGTCACGCAGGTCACTCCATGCTGGCCATAGCCAGGACCTCGGGGGCCGGAAGGGGACAAACTCCCATCTGCACGGGATCTGCCTGGACCAGGCTCGCAGAGGTGTTAATTTTCTAAATGCTCTGAGGCCCCTGAGGTTTGGCCTGGGACTCTTTGAGACAAATATCCAAGCATGATCCCCCAAAGAGATCATCCCAGAGGAACAGCCTCGGCGGCAAAGCCGTTGAGTGAATTTTCCAAGGAGGCATCCTGTTGCCGGCCTCTGGGGCCCTCACAGACAGGAGCCGCCACTGTACCCACTGCCGGACTCAGGAGCCAGGGGCTCAGGGTTCACAGACGGATCCCTACATGTGTCCTCTGTCTTGTTTACTTATTGGATTCATCCAACAAACATTTATTGAGTCCTTACTACCCGCCAAGCACTGTTCTAGGTTTTGCAGTGAAAAAAAAAACGGGGGGTGGGTGATAAAGTCCCTGTCCTCATGAAGATTGCGTTCAAGTTGGGGGGAGACAGAAAATCCCTCAAAGACGATTCATGATATTGGCGATTACTATGAAAAACTTAAAGCAGGGTGAGCCGGCCCCTGAATACCAGCGGAGATGGAGGTTGCTATTTTATACAGGATTGATCATCAAGGAAGGCCTCACTGAGAAGCACTTCCAGAAAAGTCCTGAAGGAAGTCAGGAACTATGCTTAGAAATATTCTAGAGGACCAGCATTCCTGGCTGTGGAAATTGCCAATGCAAAGGCTGTGTGGCAGGAGCGTGCAGGGTGACTCTGGAGAACAGTGTCGGGCCAGGTGCAGTGACTCCGCCTGTGATCCCAGCACTTTGCGAGGCCAAGGCAGGCGGATTGCTTGAGCTCAGGAGTTCAAGACCAGCCTGGACAACATTGTGAAACTCTGTCTCTACAAAAATTAGCCAAGCATGGTGGCAGGTGCCTGTAATTCCAGCTACTTAAGCAGCTGAAGCAGGAGAATCGCTTGAAACCAGGAGGCAGAGATTGCAGTGAGCTGAAATTGGGCCACTGCACTCCAGCCTGGGTGACACAGAAAGACCCTGTCTCAGGAAAAAGAAAATATACTTCACATAAAGATAACTTATGGCCGGGCGCGGTGGCTCAAGCCTGTAATCCCAGCACTTTGGGAGGCCGAGACGGGTGGATCACGAGGTCAGGAGATCGAGACCATCCTGGCTAACACGGTGAAACCCCGTCTCTACTAAAAAATACAAAAAACTAGCCGGGCGAGATGGCGGGCGCCTGTAGTCCCAGCTACTCGGGAGGATGAGGCAGGAGAATGGCGTAAACCCTGGAGGCGGAGCTTGCAGTGAGCTGAGATCCGGCCACTGCACTCCAGCCCGGGCGACACAGCGAGACTCCGTCTCAAAAAAAAAAAAATAAAAAAAAAAATAACTTATGATATTGGCAATTGCTGTAAAAAACTTAAAGCAGGGTGAGCGGGCCTGCGAATACCAGGAGAGGTAGAGGTTACTCTGGTAGAGGATTGATCATCAAGGAAGGCCTCTCTGAGAAAAGTCCTGAAGGAAGTGAGGAAGCATGCTTAGAAATATTCTGGAGGACCAGCATTCCCGGCCATGGAAATTGCCAGTGCAGAGGCCCCGTGGCAGGAGTCTGCAGGGTGACTCTGGAGAGCACTGTGGCTATAGTAGAGATTAGCAGGAGCTGACATCAGAGAGGAAGGAGCAGGCAGGGAAGATTCTGCCAGGCTTGCCAGCCAGTGTAAGTACTTTGGCTTTTCCTTTAGGGGAAACAGGAGTCACCAGGGGGTTTTCAGTTGAGAAAAGACATGATCAGACATGTTTTGATCAGTCTGGGCTGGGTGTAGTGGCTCATGCCTGTAATCCCAGCACTTTGGGAGGCTGAGGCGGGAGGATTGACTGAGGTCAGGAGTTCGAGACCAGCCTGGCCAACATGGTGAAACCCTGTCTCTACTAAATATACACAAATTAGCCAGGCGTGGTGGCAGGCACCTGTAATCGCAGCTACTTGGGAGGCTGAGGCATGAGAACTGCTTGAACCCAGGAGGCAGAGGTTGCAGTGAGCTGAGATTGTGCCATTGTATTCCAGCCTGGGTGACAGAACGAGACTCTGTCTCAGAAAAAAAAAAAAAAAAAAAAAAAAAGAAGCTCTTTGCGGTCAAGGAAGGCCTCACTGAGAAGTACTTCCAGAAAATAAAAGTCCTGAAGGAAGTGAGGAAGTGTGTTTGGCGGGAGGTGATTGGATCTTGGGAGCAGATTTCTCCCTTGCTGTTTTTGTGATAATGAGAGAGTGGTCATGAGATCTTGTTGTTGAAAAGTGTATAGCTGGCCAGGTGTGGTGGCTTGTGCCTATAATCCCAGCACTTTGAGAGGCCGAGGCAGGCGGATCACCTGAGGTCAGGAGTTCGAAACAAGCCTGGCTGGCATGGTAAATCCCCGTCTCTACTAAAGATACAAAAATTAGCCAGACATGGTGGCACGCGCCTATAGTCCCAGCTACTCATGAGGCTGAGGCAGGAGAATCGCTTGAACCCAGGAGGCAGAGGTTGCAGTGAGCCGAGATCGCGCCATTGCACTCCAGCCTGGGCAACAATAGAGAAAATCCATCTTTTTTTTTTTTTTTTTTTTTTTTTTGAGAGGGAGTCTTGCTCTGTCACCCAGGCTGGAGTGCAGTGGCCGGATCTCAGCTCACTGCAAGCTCCGCCTCCCGGGTTTACGCCATTCTCCTGCCTCAGCCTCCCGAGTAGCTGGGACTACAGGCGCCCGCCACCTCGCCCGGCTATTTTTTTGTATTTTTTAGTAGAGACGGGGTTTCACCGTGTTAGCCGGGATCGTCTCTCTATCTCCTGACCTCGTGATCCGCCCATCTCGGCCTCCCAAAGTGCTGGGATTACAGGCTTGAGCCACCGCGCCCGGCCGAGAAAATCCATCTTTAAAAAAAAAAAAGTGGCTGGGCGCGGTGGCTCACGCCTGTAATCCCAGCACTTTGGGAGGCCGAGGCGGGCGGATCACAAGGTCAGGAGATCGAGACCACGGTGAAACCCCGTCTCTACTAAAAATACAAAAAATTAGCCGGGCGCGGTTGTGGGCGCCTGTAGTCCCAGCTACTCGGGAGGCTGAGGCAGGAGAATGGCATGAACCCGGGAGGCAGAGCTTGCAGTGAGCTGAGATCGCACCACTGCACTCCAGCCTGGGCGACAGAGTGAGACTCCATCTCAAAAAAAAGAAAAAGTTCTCCTTTAGACATGCTACATTTAAGATGCCTATTCACTTCCTAAGGGAAGTGGTGGTTAGTAGTTGGATATAAGAGTCAGAAGTTTTAGCCGGGCGTGGTGGTGCCTGCCTGTAATCCCAGCCACTCAAGAGGCTGAGTCAGGAGAATCGTTTGAACCTGGGAGACGGAGGTTGCCGTGAGCCAAGATCGCGCCATTGCACTCCAGCCTAGGCGACAGAGCGAGGCTCTGTCTCAAAAAAAAAAAAGTTCAGGGGAAAAGTCGTGCCTGAAGATATAAATTTTTAAATTTATTTTATTTTTTGTTTAGCAATTTCAAAAGCTCACAGAGATATAAATTTAAACAGACTGGATGAGCTTACCTAGGGAGTAAGTGTGAATAAAGGTGTTGTGAGGACTGAGCTCTTGGGCATTCCAAAGTTTACAGTTTGGGAAAATGAGCATTACTGTCCAGTATCTCCTCCTCTTCCACATGCCACAGTCCTCCCATCTTCATTCACTCATCCATCCATCAGACAAATCATTACACAGCATATACTACATACCAGGCACTGTACTAGGCTCTGTGGATACAGTGAAGAAAAACGAGCAAGTGCCTGGTATTAGGGAGCTTAAACTAAAGTGGGAAGAGACAAATAATGACAAGCAAGCTAATAAGTGAACGAGGTGTCCTTTTCAGGGTTCAAATCCAGACAAATCCATGTAACTTAATCACAAAGGGATTTAGGTAGTTACAAGATCATGGCTCTGGAGTTAGGCCATCCCTGCCATTATCTGCACTACCAAAATGACCGAGCCTGGTTAGAGGAGTTTAAACCAAGACTGAGCAGCAAGGGAAGCAGAGACGGGTGGGTGTGATCTCTCTGGCCTTTGAATGCTAGGAGTGAAGTTGGGAGGAGTGAACACTGAGCAAGGCAATCCACAATGCCAGCTACACAGGCTGATTACTGACTGTTGTAAGTGTCACTGAGGAAATGAATAGGGTGATGAGAGTGGGGGTGAAGGGGTCTTTTAGAGAGGGAGTTAAGGACATCCTCTTTGAAGAGTTCAGGTAGCATGCTCAACACCCATTCTACTACAAATGATTACTTTAAACCAGTGAATCAACAGTAATCTCATTCCTCTTGCTGGTGACTGTTTTCGGGGTGAGCATGTCTACTGGACACCCATGTGCATCTCTTCAGGTCCTCTTCACCACACCTAGCTCATAGTTCATCCATCGACCTGCTCTGGCACAGTACCTGACCAAGTCCAGGTACAGGTGCAGATATAGCTGTGACCTCACAGTGCTGTGTGCCTTTTACCCTCTGTCTTGGGTCTTCTCTGTTGCTGCTACATCTTAGAATCTGGGAATCCACGGAGTGCCCTCGCATGAACAGAAGTGCAGGGAGAGTTAATGCTCCTTAGAGGAACCTTTGACCAGTGTAGGGTGGAAGCCATGGATAGATGCTTTCCCCAAAATCCCCCAGGACATACCATCCTGAGGCATATTTCATGTAGCTTCCCAGCAGTCCCATAGGTTAGAGCAATCAAACACTTTTAGCCCTGGCCAACTGGAAATCATTGCTTTTTACTATCTGCTTCCCTGCTTTGCTCCTCTACCCTCCTTCCTGGTTCCTAGGATCGCACTTCCCAGTAAAATACCAACACATCCCCTTTGTCTCAGACTCCGTTTTCTGGGAACCTGAGGCTAAAGCAGCACGTGATTTATTCTTACCAGTGACAGTAAAGGAGAGGAGTGTTGTGGTGAGAGGCATTTGGTAAAGATTTCCTTGTTCTTGCAAAGAAGATACAAGAAGAGATTGTCTCTTTTGCCCCCTTTGAACTTTGTTGTGCCTGGACATGACACTGGTGTATTAGTCGGTTCTTACACTGCTATAAAGAACTCCTTGAGACTGGGTAACTTATAAAGCAAAGAGGTTTAATTGGCTCACGGCTCTGCAGGCTGTGCAGGAAGTGTGGCTGGGGAAGTCTCAGGAAACTTAAAAATCATGTTGGAAGGTGGAAAGGAAGCAGGGTCATCTTACATGGCAGGAACAAGAGGAAACAAGCGAAGGGGAAGGTGCCACATACCTTTTTTTCTTTTCTTTTCTTTTCTTTTTGAGATGGAGTTTTGCTTTTGTTGCCCAGGCTGGGGTGCAATCCTCCAACATTGGGGATTACAATTTGACATGATATTTGGGCAGGGACAGAAATCCAAACCACATCGGTTGAGAACACTTGCAGCAGTTGAAAGTATCCTCATTGATGGGATCCATCTGGTTGTCGGAAGGAAACAGAACAAGCTCAAATGGGGAAATGCAGGAGAGTTTAGTAAAGGGCCTATTTGCCAGGGTTTGGGCATAGCTAAGGGAAACCAACAAGGAATGCTGGCCAGCCCGCTGGGGCTGTGAATAGCAGAGAGCCACTGCCATTCCCAGGCCTGGGGGCTGAGGGAAGGGGAGAAGTGAGCAGAACCCAAAAAGAACAGTCAAAAAGCAAGGGAGCCCGGCGCGGTGGCTCACGCCTGTAATCCCAGCACTTTGGGAGGTTGAGGCGGGCGGACCACCTGAGGTCGGGAGTTCGAGACCAGCCTGACCAACATGGAGAAACCCTGTCTCTATTAAAAATACAAAATTAGCCGGGCACGGTGGCTCAAGCCTGTAATCCCAGCACTTTGGGAGGCTGAGACGGGCGGATCACAAGGTCAGGAGATCGAGACCATCCTGGCTAACACGGTGAAACCCTGTCTCTACTAAAAAATACAAAAAACTAGCCGGGCGAGGTGGCGGGCGCCTGTGGTCCCAGCTACTCCGGAGGCTGAGGCAGGAGAATGGCGTAAACCCGGGAGGCGGAGCTTGCAGTGAGCTGAGATCCGGCCACTGCACTCCAGCCTGGGCGACAGAGCCAGACTCAGTCTCAAAAAAAAAAAAAAAAATACAAAATTAGTCAGGTGCGGTGGCACACGCCTGTAATCCTAGCTACTCAGGAGGCTGAGGCAGGAGAATCACTTGAACTTGGGAGGCGGAAGTTGCGTGAGCCGAGATTGTGCCATCGCACTCCAGCCTGGGTAACAAAAGTGAAACTCCTACTCAAAAAAAGAAAAAAGTTTTTTTTTTTTTTTTTTTTTTTTTTTTTTTTTTTTTTTTTTTTTTTTTTTTTTTTTTTTTTGAGACGGAGTCTCACGCTGTTGCCCAGGCTGGAGTGCAGTGGCGCGATCTCGGCTCACTGCAAGCTCCGCCTCCCGGGTTCCCGCCATTCTCCTGCCTCAGCCTCCTGAGTAGCTGGGACTACAGGCGCCCGCCACCGCGCCCGGCTAATTTTTTGTATTTTTAGTAGAGACGGGGTTTCACTGTGGTCTCGATCTCCTGACCTTGTGATCCGCCCGCCTCGGCCTCCCAAAGTGCTGGGATTACAGGCTTGAGCCACCGCGCCCGGCCAAAAGTTTTTTAAAAAATACAAAAATTAGCCAGGCATGGTGGCTGGCGCCTATAATCCCAGCTTCTTGGGAGGCTGAGGCACAAGAATCTCTTGAACTCGGGAGGCAGAGGTTCCAATGAGCCAAGATTGTGCCACTGCACTCCAGCCTGGGCAATAGAGCAAGACTCAGTTGCCGTCTCAAAAAATAAATATTTTTTAAAAAGTGAGGGGGCCGGCCGGGCACGGTGGCTCAAGCCTGTAATCCCAGCACTTTGGGAGGCCGAGACGGGCGGATCACGAGGTCAGGAGTTCGAGACCATCCTGGCTAACACGGTGAAACCCCATGTCTACTAAAAAAAAATACAAAAAACTAGCCGGGCGAGGTGGTGGGCGCCTGTAGTCCCAGCTACTCGGGAGGCTGAGGCAGGAGAATGGCGTAAAAACCCGGGAGGCGGAGCTTGCAGTGAGCTGAGATCCGGCCACTGCACTCCTGCCTGGGCGACACAGCGAGACTCTGTCTCAAAAAAAAAAAAAAAAAAAAAAAAAAGTGAGGGGGCCAATCAGCAGTAACCTGGCAGGGAGCAGTCCAAAGGGGTAAATAATCTGACCTCACTCTCCTCTTGCCCTCTGACCTCTGTCTGTAGATGCTGTTCTTGAGGGTCAACCTCTTGTGGCCCAGGGCAGGGTGGAAAGGGAGAAAAGTGAATTTGAAGGGGCAAATGGAAAATCAGCCCACTGATACAGGAGGAGACGTTCAAGTTGATATCATTGTGTAATTCTTGAAATAACTAATTATTATTTTTCTTTTGAAACAGAGTCTTACTCTGTTGCCCAGGCTGGAGTGCTGTGGCGCCATCTCAGCTCACTGTAACCTCTGCCTCCTGGGTTCAAGCAATTCTCCTGCCTCAGCCTCCCAAGTAGCTGGGATTACTAGTGTGCACCAACACACCCGGCTCATTTTTGTATTTTTAGTACAGACAGGGTTTCATCATGTTGGTCAGGCTGGTCTTGAACTCCTAGCCTCAAGTGATCTGCCCACCTCGACCTCCCAAAGTGCTGGGATTACAGGCATGAACCACCACACCTGGCCAACAACTAAGTATTTTGTTATCCTCTGTCAATCCAGATAAGGAAACTGAGGCAAAATTAATATAGAGAGTGATTTGGGCCACGGTTGAGGACTATAGCCTGGAAAACACTGAGAAGTGCTCAAAAGAGAGGCTTGAGTTTTTAAAGGGGATTAATCAGGAGAGGAGGTGATTACAGAGTTGAGTTTCCAAGGATGCTTTCTGGTTTACAGAAATAACACTGATTAGTGACTGGCTGTACACTGTTGAGCTATAGGGAGTGAATTACAGTGTCCAGCGTATGGTGTTTTATGGCTACTTGGCATCAGTCAGTCTAGAGCCCACACAGCAAGTGGCTTCCAGAGCTGATTACTTAGCTGGAGGGGGAGTGAGACATGACTGCTGTCACATTTCCATCCCTTTCTGGGCCTGATAATTTAAAGAGAGCTCACAGCTCGGAAAACACTGGGAAGTGCTCCAGAGAACCAAGGAGAGGCGCAAGTTTTTAAAGAAAAAAGGATAAAAAGTTGCTTTTCTTTTCTTTTTTTTTTTTTTGGAAACAGGGTCTCACTCTGTTGCCCAGGTTGGAATGCAGTGGCATGATCTCACCTCACTGCAACTTCTGCTTCCCGGGTTCAAGTGATTCTCCTGCCCCAGCCTCCCATGTAAGCTGGTACTACAGGCACCCACCACCATGCCCGGCTAATTGTGTGGTTTTTATTTATTTATTTGGCTCTGTTGCCCAGACTGGAGTACAGTGTCGCGATCTCGGCTCACTGCAACCTCTTCCTTCTGGGTTCAGCCATTCTCCTGCCTCAGCCTCCCAAGTAGTTGAGATTACAGGCGTGCGCCACCACGCCTGGCTAATTTTTGTATTTTTAGTACAGGGTTTCACCATGTTGGCCAGGCTGGTCTCGAACTCCTGACCTCAGGTAATCCACCCGCCTTGGCCTCCCAAAGTGTTGGGATTACAGACATGAGCCACTGCGCCCAGCCAATGCCCGGCTAATTGTTTGTATTTTTAGTAGAGACGGGGTTTCATCACATTGGCTAGGCTGGTCTCAAACTCCTGACCTCAAATGATCCACCCGCCTCAGCTTCCCAAAGTGCTGGGATTACAGGTGTGAGCCACCATGCTCGGCTGAAAAGTTGCTTTTCTCTCTCATCTCATTTAACAGATGAAGAAGTGAAGTGCCACAGGTTGGGTTTTCTGGGAGCAGATGCTGGGGTGGAGAGAGGAGCACCAAATGTGTCTGTGGGGTGAGCGCTAGCCAAGGAAGAAGGGAAGCACATCGGGAAGGGGTCCAGAGATTGTGATGCTGACCTGACAAGGGCTCTGCCAGCCCAGTGGGAAGCCCCAGAGCAAGGCAGTCCAATGTTAGGCAGAAGCGGCTGGGCCCTGGCACCACAGCCCTGCCTAGTTGGTGGCTGGGAACCACCCCAAGAAGCGTGTGATCCCAGCTCAGAAGCTGAGACACGGCTTCTCCAAAAACCAAAAATAGAACTACCATGTTATTTAGCGATCCCACTTCTGAGTCTATATCCAAAGAAAATGAAATCAGTATCTCAAGACGATATCTGTATCCCATGTTTATTGCAGCATTACTCACAACAGCCAAGTTATGGAGTTAACATAAGTGTCTGTATTAGTCAGGGTTTCTCCAGAGGAACAGAGGCAATAAGATATATATGAAAGGGGATTTATTAGAGGGAACTGGGCCACGCAATCACAGAGGCAAAGTCCCACAACGGGCTGTCTGCAAGCTGGAGAACCAGAGAAGTCAGTAGTGAGGCTCGGTCCAAATTTAAAAGACTCGGAACCAGCCAAGCCAACAGTGCAGCCTCCAGTCTGAGACCAAAGGCCTGAGAGCCCCCATGAGGCTGCTGGTGCAAGTTCCAGATTCCAAAAGCTGAAGAACCTGGAGTCTTGTTTTCTGTTTTCCAAGGGCAGGAGGAGTCAGAGGCAGCCAGCTCCAGGAGGGAGCGAGGGAGGGAGAGCATGAGCTGAGTATCCCCATTCTTCTGCCTGCTTTGTCCTAGGGGTGGGATGGGGTTGGGGGTGGGCAGCAGATTGGATGGTGCACACCCACACTGAGGGCGGGTCTTCCTCTCTCAGTCCACTGAAGTACACATCAATCTTCTCTGGGCTGGACGCCATGGCTCATGCCTGTAATCCAGCACTTTGGGAGGCCGAGGGGGTTGGATCACCTGGGATCAGGAGTTCAAGACCAGCCTGATCAACATGGTGAAACCCTATTTTTACTAAAAATACAAAAACTAGCCAGGCATGGTAGCAGGCACCTGTAATCCCAGCTACTTGGGAGGTTGAGACATGAGAATCACTTGAATCCAGGAGGCAAAGGTTGCAGTGAGCCAAGATCATGCCATTGCACTCCAGCCTGGCAACAGAGGGAGACTCTGTCTCAAAAGAAAAAAAAAAAAAAAAATCTCCTCTGAAAACACCCTCACAGGCACACCCAGCAACAATGTTTCACCAGCCAACTAGGCATCCCTCAATCCAGTCAAGTTGACACCTAATATTACCCATGGCAAGTCCATTCCTTGTCAACTTGGCATCCACACACATCTCCTTAAACCATACTTAATCTCCCAAAGTAAAGACAGTAACAAGGTCATAATTCTGCCTAAATGAAACAATTACCCTGTGCACAACTGAAAACACACTAAACCAATCCCCCAGAAGAGGAGGTAAAGTTCTTGAGTGATGTTTATTCATTATTCCATAACTTGAATAGTATGATGTAAAATTAACACTTCTTAGGCTGGGCTTGGTGGCTCATGCCTGTAATCCCATCACTCTGGGAGGCTGAGGCAGAAAGCTCACTGGAGCCAAGGAGTTCAAGACCAGCCTGAGCAATATAGTAAGACCCCTGTCTCTACAACAGAATAATTAAAAAATTAGCCAGGCATGGTGGTATGTGCCTGTAGTCCCAGCTACTTAAGATGCTAAGACAGGAGAATCCCTTGAGCCTAGGAGTTCAGGGCTGCAATGAGTCATGATCGTGCCACTGCACTGCAAGCTGGGCAACTGAGTGAGGCTGTGTGTCAAAAACAAAAACAAACCAAAAAACCCTCCATACGTTTCAACTGGTTTTTTTTTTTTTTTTTTTTTTTTTGAGACGGAGTCTCACTCTGTCACCCAGGCTGGAATGCAGTGGTGCGAACTTGGCTCACTGCAGCCTCCGCCTTCCAGGTTCAAGTGATTCTCCTGCCTCAGCCTCTGGAGTAACTGGATTACAGGTGCCTGCCACCATGCCTGGCTAATTTTTGTATTTTTAGTAAAGACAGGGTTTCACCATGTTGGCCAGGCTGGTCTCGAACTACTGACTTCAGGTGATCCACCTGCTTCAGTCTCCCAAAGTGCTGGGATTACAGGCGTTAGCCACTGTGCCTGGCCAATTTTTTTTTTTTTTTTTTTTTTGAGATAGAGTTTCGCTCTTTTGCCCAGGCTGGAGTGCAGTGGTGTGATCTCGGCTCATTGCAACCTCCGCCTCCCAGGTTCAAACGATTCTCCTGCCTCGGCCTCCTGAGTAGATGGGACTACAGGTGCACACCACCACACCCAGGTAATTTTTGTATTTTTAGTAGAGACGGGGTTTCACCACATTGGCCAGGATGGTCTTGATCTATTGACCTTGTGATCCACCTGCCTCAGCCTCCCAAAGTGCTAGGATTACAGGCGTGAGCCACCTTGCCCAGCCTAATTTTTGTATTCTTAGTAGAGATGGGGTTTCATCATGTTGGCCAGGCTAGTCTCGAACTCCTGACCTCAGGTGATCCACCCACCTCAGCCTCCCAAAGTGCTGGGATTACAGGTGTAAGCTGCTGCGCCCGGCCTCATTTCAACTTTTTGATCATTGAAAAAAAATTTTAAATACTAACATAAAGTCAATAAAACTTATGTTACATGATAAAAGAATAAAACAAAAGAAAACAAATTTGCTTAATATATGTGCATATACACACAAACATTTTCTTAACAAAATAGATAGGAAATACTCATGATGATTACAGTCCTTGTTTCTCTAACTAATCATGTGGTCGTAGATGGTATTGATAACTTCCTTCTACTACCCATTCCTTATACGTTTGGCCTTCAGAAAGCATCTCAGCTGGTCACGGTTTTTTGTTTTGTTTTTTTGAGATGGAGTCTTGCTCTGTCACCCAGGCTGGAGTGCAGTGGCGCGATCTCGGCTCACTGCAAGCTCCACCTCCTGGGTTCACGCCACTCTCCTGCCTCAGCCTCCTGAGCAGCTGGGACTACAGGCACCTGTCACCACCCCCAGCTAATTTTTTGAATTTTTAGTAGAGATGAGGTTTCACTGTGTTAGCCAGGATGGTCTCGATCTCCTGACCTTGTGATCTACCCGCCTTGGCCTCCCAAAGTGCTAGGATTACAGGCGTGAGCCACCACACACCGGATAATTTTTTGTATTTTTAATAGAGATGGGGGCCGGGCGCGGTGGCTCAAGCCTGTAATCCCAGCACTTTGGGAGGCCGAGATGGGCGGATCACGAGGTTAGGAGATCAAGACCATCCTGGCTAACACGGTGAAACCCCATCTCTACTAAAAAATATACAAAAAACTAGCCCGGCGAGGTGGCGGGCGCCTGTAGTCCTAGCTACTCGGGAGGCTGAGGCAGGAGAATGGCGTGAACCCGGGAGGCAGAGCTTGCAGTGAGCTGAGATCTGGCCACTGCACTCCAGCCTGGGCGACAGAGCGAGACTCCGTCTCAAAAAAAAAAAAAAAATAGAGATGGGGTTTCACCGTGTTAGCCAGGATGGTCTCGATCTCTTGACCTCGTGATCCGCCCACCTCAGCCTCCCAAAGTGCCGGGATTACAGGCGTGAGCCACCGCACCCAGCATTGGTCATGGTTCTTTACCTGACAGGGTGTGTTAGTCCATTTTCACACCACTATAAAGAACTTCCCTGAGACTGGGTAATTTATAAAGGAAAGAGGTTTAATTGACTTTCAGTTCCTCACAGCTGGGGAGGCCTCAGGAAACCAATCATGGCAGAGGCAGAGGCAGGCACCTTCCTCACAAGGTGGCAGGAGAGAGAGAGCATGTGAAGGAGGAACTGTCAAACACTTATAAAACCATCAGATCTCGCAAGAACTCACTATTAGTGAGAACAGAGCGGGGGAACCGCCCCATGATCCAATCACCTTCCTTCCTTGACACATGTGAAATACAATTCGAGATGAGATTTGAGTGGGGACACAGAGTCAAACCATATCATGGGGTGACCCTAACCTTCATTCCTGAAGGATCTGGGTCATTCACAGTCCCGCCTGGATTGGGTTATTATAGTTTCCCCACTGACCTTAATCACAGGGCATGGTAATACTAAGAGATGCACTAAAAAATCTGTATTTTCCAGACATACTCTTCCTTACCTCCACCGTGGAGCAGGCATCCAGTTTCCTTGGCATTCTTAATCAATCACCCCAACCAACACCATAACTACAATCTTAGTCTGTTGACTCAGAGGCATGAGGAGCCCCAAGTGGCTGGGCATTGGTCTCAACTTGCAGTTCAATGGAATCACTGTTATGTCTCCTAGTAGAAGCATTCCTTTCTCTGGAACTAAGACCTCCAGGCTAGCAGGACATAATGTCACCAGGGAACAGGAAGCAAAAAGTTTGCTAGTGGGTCCACTGGGGTAATGGTGAGTGGTGCCACTCCCATTTCTACCCCTTGATTCCTGGACCCAAGGAAGTGGGTTCCACCCAAGTAGACCCACTGCCATACTTCTTTGACCATCAAGTGGGTTCCTTGGTCAGAAGCAACACTGTGTGGAATACCATAATGGTGGGCAAGACATTCCACAAGCCCACACACTCTAGTTCTGGCAGAAGCATTGCGTGCAGGGCGGGCAAGTCCTTATTCAAAGTGTGTGTTCCAATAAGGACAAAACACTACCCCATCTATGATGGAAGTGTGCAGTGTAATCAACCTGCCACCACGTAGCTGGCCAACCACACTGGGGAATGGCGCCCTGGTGGGGGCTCCATGTAGGTCTTGGCTGCTGGCAGATTGGGCACGGAGAGGTGGCAATAGCCGGGTCGACCTTGGTGAGTGGAAGCCCATGTTGCTGAGCCCATGCTTAACCTCCGTCCCTGCCACCGTGGTCACTTTGTTCATGAGCCCGCTGGAGAATGACGGGGTAGCTGGGGAAAGGGGCTGACTGGTATCCGCAGAATGGTTCATCCTATCCACTTGATTATTAAAATTCTCCTCTGCTGAGGGCACCCTTTAAGAAGCATTCACATGGGACGCAAATATCTTCACATCTTTGGCCCACTCCGAGCAGTCTATCCACATACCTCTTTCCCAAATGTCTTTGCCACCAATTTTCCAATCTTCTTTCTTCCAAGTCCCTGACCACCCGCCAAACCATGGACTACAGCCCATGAATCAGTATATAATCGCACATCTGGCCATTTCTCCTTCCAAGCAAAGTGCCAGCCCAGTGGGAAGCTTCAGAGGAAAGCAGCCCAACATTAGGCAGAAATGGCTGGGCCCTGTACCACAGCTCTGTCTAGTCAGTGACTGGGAGCCACCCCAAGAGGAGTGTGATCCCAGTTTAAGAGCTGAGGCAAGGTTCCTCCAAAAACTAAATATAGAATTACCATACTAGGCCGGGCGTGGTGGCTCACATCTATAATCCCAGCACTTTGGGAGGCTGAGGTGGGAGGGTCACCTGAGGTCAGGAGTTTGAGACCAGCCTGGCCATGGTGAAACCCTGTCTCTACTAAAAATACAAAAATTAGCTGGGCGTGGTGGTGGGTACTTGTAATCCCAGCTACTCAGGAAGCTGAGGCAGGAGAATTGATTGAACCCAGAAGGCAGAGGTTGCAGTGAGCTGCGATAGCACCACTGCACTCTACCCTGGGCAACAGAGCAAGACTCCCTCTCAAAAAAGAGGAAACAAAAATCAAAGGTCTGGTATTAATCTTTTCATTGTGTATAGTTCCCTGGTAGATGGTCTCAGATGCCCCTGGGGAAGGCTGGAGGCAGATTCCCAGCTCGTACTTGTGGAACTGCAGGGTCCTTTCTTACAGGTATCCAGCTTTCACTTCTTCCAGGATCTCTGGAACAGGGACTGACTCAGGCTTGGAAATCGGGTGAGAGACTGGGCTCTCAATCACGGTGGCTAAAGTCAGACCTCTGTTGACCAAGCCTGAAGTTTTTCACATACACACATCAAGTAGCAACTTAGTGGATGAGTTGTTCATATGTTTTCGTTCTACAGGCTCCACGGTCAATTAGCCAAATCAGTCTCTGCAGATCAGACCATCTGGGTAACTCCAGTGGCCCTGCCTATTACAATAACCACATTCGCTCTCCTCCAGAAATTAAGTAAGTGCTGCAACTTGGTTTCTATCACTGCAGGCTCTACACATCCCCAGTGAAATGAGGAAGCCCACTTCAGCTGCTGCCATTTCCACCAGCAGCTCCCACCAGGGGCTGTTCAGAGCACTGGTATTTCCCTTCCCAGAGAATTTCTCAAAGTCTTGGTTTTCCGGGGGATCAACTTCTGAGCAACCAAAAAAAAAAAAAAAAAAAAAAAAATGCAATGTTTACTACACTCTGTTAAGGGGTTATTTATTTTGAAAGCAACTGGGAGCCACTAAAATGTTTTTTGTTTTTTGTGTTTTTTAAGATGGGGTCTCTCTCTGTTGCCCAGGATGGAGTGCAGTGGCACAATCTTGGCTCACTCCAACGTCTGCCTCCCAGGTTCAAGTGATTCTCCTGCCTCAGTCCCACCCCTCTTCCCCGCCCCTAGTAGCTGGGACTACAGGTGTGTGCCACCATGCCCAGCTAATTTTTGTATTTTTCTTTGTAGAGATAGGGTTTCACCACATCGCTCAGGCTGATCTCGAACACCTTGATCCACCTGCCTTGGCCTCCCAGTGTGCTGGGATTACAGGCATGAGCCACTGTGCCTAGTCACTAAAGTATTTTCAACAGTGGAGTAGCATGGTGAAATATATATTTTATTTTATTTATTTATTTTTGAGACAGAGTTTCACTTGTCACCTAGGCTGGAGTGCAATGGCGCAATCTGAGCTCACCGCAACCTTCACCTTCTGGGTTCAAGTGATTCTCCTGCCTCAACCTCCCAAGTAAATGGGATTACAGGCATGCACCACCACACCTGGCTAATTTTGTATTTTTAGTAAAGACAGGGTTTCTGGCCGGGTGCGGTGGCTCACGCCTGTAATCCCAGCACTTTGGGAGGCCGAGACGGGCGGATCACGAGGTCAGGAGATCGAGACCATCCTGGCTAACACGGTGAAACCCTGTCTCTACTAAAAAAAAAATACAAAAATTAGCCGGGCGCGGTGGCGGCCACCTGTAGTCCCAGCTACATGGGAGGCTGAGGCAGGAGAATGGCGTGAACCTGGGAGGCGGAGCTTGCAGTGAGTGGAGATCGCGCCACTGCACTCCAGCCTGGGTGACAGAGCGAGACTCTGTCTCAAAAAAAAAAAAAAAAAAAAAAAAAGACGGGGTTTCTCCATGTTGGCCAGGCTGGTCTCAAACTCCTGACCTCAGGTGATCCACCCGCCTCGGTCTCCCAAAGTGCTGGGATTACAGACGTGAGCCACTGCGCCCGGCCTATGAAATGTATATTTTAACAAGACTACTCCTGCTATTTGGTGGGAATGTGTTGGAAAAGGAAGGTGGGAATGAGGGGAACAAGTGGTATCTGATACAGTGAGCCCGCTGAGCCTTAGAAACATGCAGACAGCAGCCATGTCCTGGGAACTATAGGACAGGTAGACATCAGTGCTGGGGGAGGCCGAGAGACACACTCAGCCCTTGGGGTGCTCCAGGGAGGGGATGGTGAGTGGGGGGAGGCACATGATGGCAGGAAAAAGGGTTTACTGTTGTAATTAGGCTTGATCTTCAGAAAAGGGCTGGGCAGAACTGAAAAACAGGTCGAGAGCCAGATGGCTTGGAGGAGAGCAGGTCAAATGTTCTCCTTTCAGGGGGAGTTTGCAGGTGGTGGTGGCCTTGTCCAGGGGTTTTGGTGACATCAACTGTAAAGCTCTGAAGCCAAGTGCCTGGCCGGTGGAAATGGCCTGGACTATCTTGCTTGCACCCTGCTCAATGTGTAGGGGCATGAGGTGAATTCAAAGCCAGGGTCATATGGCAAAGGAGGATGCTCCACGCTGGCCCCAAAACATCCCTTTGCAAAGCCAGGAACATGCTGTTACCAGAGTCTTTGCACATTTACCCAAACCTTTGAAATGTGTCATTAGCCCTTTGTGTTGATGAAGAAAGCGGAATGAGGGCTGATAGCCCTGATTCCTCCACACAATAGCAGGTGCAAAGCTGGCAGGCAAGAGCCGCAGCCGCATCGTAAAGTCGTCTTGTGTTGGGCTGTCAGTCCTTCCTCTCCTATCCTTGCATGCTGCCTCCAATACCTTCCTACTGCCTCTTAGTGTCCCATCCAGGCCTTCCAAGTGGGTGGAAAGAGCTACTAACTTTGGAATGAGACCAGGTTGCGACTAATTTATCTGAACCTCCCTGTGGCTGACATGGCAACTGTGCCTTTCAGATTCCCCTTTGAGAAAGGACTCACTGCTCAGCTACAAGAGGTGTGATTAAGCTGACAGTCTGCAATCCCTTCAGGATCAGCCTCGCCTTTTTCTTTTTAATTGAATATTGACGAATTATAATTGTATATATTTATGCAGTACAAAGTGATATTTTATATGTATATATAATGTGGAGTGATTGAATCAAGCTAATTAACATATCTATCACCTCAAATGCTTATCATTTATTCTTCCTGTCTAACTGAAACATTGTACTCTTTGGCTAACATCTCCCCATTCCCCCCACCCTCAGCTTCTGCTCTCTGTTGCTATGAGTTTGATTGTTTTAGCTTCCACATATAAGTGAGAACAGGCAGTATTTGTTTTTCAGAACCTGATTTATTTCACTTAGCATAATGTCCTCCAGTTTCATCCATGTTGTTGCAAATGACAGGATTTCCCTTTTTTTTTTTTTTTTAAGGCTGAATAGCATTCCATTGTGTATAAATACCACATTTTCTTTATCCATTCATCCATTGATAGACACTTTCGTTGATTACATAACTTGGCTATTGCAAACAATGCTGCAATAAACATGGGCGTGCCGATGTCTCTTTGAGATATTGGTTTCATTTTCTTTAAATATATACTTGGAAGTGGGATGGCTGAATAGTATGGTAATTTTGTTTTTTTTTTGAGATCGAGTCTCGCTCTGTCGCCCAGGCTGGAGTACAATACCACCATCTTGGCCTACTGCAACCTCCGCCTCCCAGGTTCAAGCCATTCTCCTGCCTCAGCCTACCGAGTAGCTGGGATTACAGGTGTGAGCTACCACGCCCGGCTAATTTTTGTATTTTAGTAGAGATGGGGTTTCACCATGTTGGCCAGGCTGGTCTCGAACTGCTGACCTCAAGTGATCCGCCCGCCTCGGCCTCCCAAAGTGCTGGGATTACAGGCGTGAGCCACCACGCCTGGCAATACCAGACCTTTGGGTGATAACTGGACAACAGATCTGGGCGAACAATTAGTTCCTGGGAATCCAGAAGTCTACTGGGATCTACTAATCAGAGTAGTGTTTATTTTTTAATTTTATTTTATTTTTATTTTTAATTTTTTTTTTTTGAGACGGAGTCTCGCTCTGTCACCCAGGCTGGAGTGCAGTGGCCGGATCTCAGCTCACTACAAGCTCCGCCTCCTGGGTTCACGCCATTCTCCTGCCTTAGCCTCCCAAGTAGCTGGGACTACAGACGCCCGCCACCTCGCCCGGCTAGTTTTTTGTATTTTTTAGTAGAGACGGGGTTTCACTGTGTTAGCCAGGATGGTCTCGATCTCCTGACCTCGTGATCCGCCCGTCTCGGCCTCCCAAAGTGCTGGGATTACAGGCTTGAGCCACCGCACCCGGCTTCCAGAGTAGTGTTTATGATGGATCAAATAATAAATGGAGTTTGGACCAGGTGCAGTGGCTCATGCCTGTAATCTCAGCACTTTGGGAGTCCAAGGTGGGCTGATCACTTGAAGTCAGGAGTTCAAGACCAGCCTGGCCAACATGGTGTAACCCCCTATCTCTACTAAAAATACAAAAATTAGCCAAGTGTGGTGGCAGGCACCTGTAATCCCAGTTACGTGGGAGGCTGAGGCAGGAGAATTGCTTGAACCTCGGAAGTGGAGGCTGCAGTGAGAAGAGCTTGTGCCACTGCACTCCAGATTGGGCAACAGAGCAAGACTCTGTCTCAAAAAAAAGGCAAATCAAATAATACATGGAGTTTGGGCTGGGTGCAGTCGCTCATACCTGTAATCCCAGCACTTTGGGAGGCTGAGGCAGGAGGATCGCTTGAGCCCAGGAGTTTGAGACCAGCCTGGGCAACAGAGCGAGACCTTGTCTCCACAAAAAAAAAAAAAAAAAAAAAAATGTTTTTAATTAGCCATGAGTGGTGCTGTGAGCCTGTGGTCCTAGCCACTCCAGAGGCTGAAGTGGGAGGATCACTTGAGCCCGGGACCCCAAGGCTGCAGTGAGTGGTGCTCACACCATTGCACTCCAGCCTGGGTGACAGAGCAAGACCCTGTCTCAAAAAATATAATAAAATAAAAATAAATAGAGTTTGTTTGATAGGAATGACTTCACAATAGGTCATATCGATCTCCAAAGCTATTTATTTCCATGTCCCTAATTATATCCCCGGAATAGATCGCCCCAGCCACTAGCAGCAATTACTGTACTGGTTCTTGGATTGGCAGTGTAAGAGACATGATGATGAGAAAAGTCAAATGGAAATCCCTCCTTACCAAATGGATAAACTGATATGGTTTGGAAGTCTGCCCCTCTAAATTTCATGCTGAAATGTGATTCCCAATCTTGGAGGTGGGGCCTGGTGGGAGGTGATTCGATCATGGCGGCAGATCCCTTGTGAATGGTTTAGCAGCATCCCCTTGATAATGAGTGACTTCTCACTCAGTAACCTCACATGAGAGCTGGTTGTTTAACAGTCTGGGACCTTGGCTAGGTGCGGTGGCTCACACCTGTAATACTAGCATTTTGGGAAGACGAGGTCAGCATATTGCCTGAGCTCAAGAGTTCAAGACCACCCTGGGCAACATGGTGCAACCCCATCTCTATTAAAATACAAAAAATTAGCTGGGTGTGATGACACAGACCTGTAGTCCCAGCTACTCGGGAGGCTAAGGCAGGAGAATCACATGAACCCAGGAGGCGGAGGTTGCAGTGACTCGAGATCGCATCACTGCACTCCAGCCTGGGCGACAGTGTGACTCTGTCTCCAAAAAAAAAAAAAAAAAAAAAGTCTGGGACCTCCCTCTCTCTTGCTCCCACTCTTGCCATGTGATGTGCCTGCTCCCCCTTCACCTTCTGCCATGATTGCAAGCCTTCTGAGGCCTCAGCAGAAACCAAGCAGATATCAGCAACATACTTCTCATACACCCTGCAGAACCATGAGCCAATTAAACCTCTTTTCTTTATAAATTACCCAGTCTCAGTTATTCCTTAATAGCAACATAAAAACAGCCTAACACATAAACCAAAAGCAACACTGAAACTCCTGGGCAACTGAAGAGATTAATAATATCATCACGGCCTAGAAAGATTCTGGGGTGGTGATTTTATCACATTTCCCCTTCATTCTTCAGTTTGGCCAGTGAAGACGGCAGATGGGTCTCTGAGAGAATGACAGTGAATTACCATAAACTTAATTATGTGATAACGCCAACTGCAGCTGCTGTTTCAGATATGTTCTCATTGCTGGAGAAAATAAACACAGTCTCCCACACCTGGTATACAGTTACTGAGCTGACAAATTCTATTTTTCTATTTCAAGAAGAAGAGGTCAGACACCCTGCTTTCATGCATCAGGGTCATCAACACACCTTTACCATCTTGCCTCGGGACTCCATTAATTCTTCTGCCAATTCTCCAAATCTCAGACTTTAGACACATCCTCGTTACACAAGACACAATGCTATTCCACTCCACTGACAACATTATGCTCCTAGGGCCTGGGGAGCAGAAAAGTACAGGTATCCTAAATGTGACAGAAATGTCATGAAAACACAAAGGCCCAATTTCTCAGTAAAGGTTTTGGGGTCCAGTGTTCTGAACACGTCCTGTTTTATTCTACAAAGTAAAGAACACTTTTTTGCCAGGCCCGATGGCTCACGTCTGTAATCCCAGCACTTTGGGAGGCCGAGGTGGGTGGATCACGAGGTCAAGAGATCAAGACCATCCTGGCTAACTTAGTGAAACCCCGTCTCTACTAAAAAAATACAAAAAATTAGCCGGGCATGGTGGCGGCACCTATAGTCCCAGCTACTTGGGAGGCTGAGGCAGGAGAATGGTGTGAACCTGGAGGTGGAGATGGCAGTGAGCCAAGATCACGCCACTGCACTCCAGCCTGGGCTACAGAGTGAGACTCCGTCTCAAAAAAAAAAAAAAAAAAAAAAAGAACAGGCGGGATGTGGTGGCTCACGCCTGTAATTCCAAATCTTTGGGAGGCTGAGTCGAGAGGATCACTTGAGCCTGGCAGTTCAAGACCAGCCTGGGCAACATAGTAAGACCTTGTCTCTAAAAACAAAATAAAAAATTAGCTGGGCATGGTGGTGCATGCCTGTGGTCCCAGTTACTCAGAGGGCTGAGGTAAGGAGGACTGTTTGAGCCTGGGAGGTCGAGGCTGCAGTGAGTCCTGATCATGCCACTGCACTCCAGCTTGGATGACAGAGCAAGACTGTCTCCAAAAAAAAACAGTAAAGAACAGTTTATACCCACTACCACAAAAGAGGTGTGATTAGCCAGGTGCAGTGGCACACACCTGGGCACCAGCCCAGGAATTCAAGGCCTCAGTGTGCTATGATCACGCCTGTGAATCACACTGTACTCCAGCCTGGGCATATAGTAAGATCCCATTTCTTACAATTAAAAAGAGAGAGAGAGAGAGAAGTGATACTTCATGTGTCTTTTTGCATTTGGGAGTCATTATATACTATTTGCTGTTCCAACCCATTTACTAGATGACCTAAAAGCTACCAGCTTTGGCCGGGCGCGGTGGCTCATGCCTGTAATCCCAGCACTTTGGGAGGCTGAGGTGGGCGGGTCATGAGGTCAGGAGATCGAGACCATCCTGTTTAACATGGTGAAACCCCGTCTCTACTAAAAATACAAAAGATTAGCTGGGCGTGGTGGTGGGTACCTGTAGTCCCAGCTACTCGGGAGGCTGAGGCAGGAGAATAGCGTGAACCCGGGAGGCGGAGCTTGCAATGACCTGAGATCATGCCACTGCGCTCCAGCCTGGGCAATAGAGTGAGACTCTGCCTCAAAAAAAAAAAAAGCTACCAGCTTTGAGTGGAGCCCTGAGGAAGAGAAAGCTCTGCTACTTGATTCTAAAGGCCTTGCAGATCCAGTGAGGTGCTAAGGGTTTCTGTAGCAGGTGGGAAGAACCAGATCAAGCTAGGTCATCCGCCTTCCCTGTGGGCGCCACGCTCCCGTGATGTCTGAGACAGAATCAGATTTTTTTTTTCCCTCCATCAAGTATTAGGAATCCACATTAAGCACCAGTCACCTCAGGCTATAGGCACTGGTCTGAAGTGCCTGTGTCCAAGGCTTGGTTTCACTTGCCAGAAATTGTAAGAGCTGCACAAGCTGCTTATGGTCTATTTACTGATTTATTTTTATTTATGAGACAGAGTTTCACTGTTGCTGCCCAGGTTAGAGTGCAATGACATGATCTCTGCTCACTTCAACCTCCACCTCCGGGGTTCAAGTAATTCTCCTGCCTCAGCCTCCCACATAGCAGGGAGTACAGGCACCTGACACCACGCCCGGCTATTTTTTATATAGTAGAGACAGGGTTTCGCCATGTTGGCCAGGTTGGTCTCGAACTCCTAACCTCAAGTGAACCACCCGCCTCGGCCTCCCAAAGTGCTGGGATTACAGGTGTGAGCCTCCGTACCTGGCCTGGTCTACTTTCTTTAAAAAGGAGCTATGTGATTTTTTTTTTTTTTTTTTTTTTTTTTTTTTTTTTTTTTTGAGGCCGAGTCTCGCTCTGTCGCCCAGGCTGGAGTGCAGTGGCGCGATCTCGGCTCACTGCAAGCTCCGCCTCCCGGGTTCCCGCCATTCTCCTGCCTCAGCCTCCCGAGTAGCTGGGACTACAGGCGCCGCCACCACGCCCGGCTAATTTTTTTGTATTTTTAGTAGAGACGGGGTTTCATTGTGTTAGCCAGGATGGTCTCGATCTCCTGACCTCGTGATCCGCCCGTCTCGGCCTCCCAAAGTGCTGGGATTACAGGCTTGAGCCACCGCGCCCGGCCGATTTTTTTTTTTTTTTTACAAAGATGCCAAGACAATTCATTGGGGGAATGAATATGGAAGAGCCAGATATCCACATGCCATAAAAAGAAACAAAAAAAAGCACCCTGGCACTACAGCTCACACTTGTAATCCCAGCACTTTGGGAGGCCGAGGCAGGTGGATCACCTGAGGTTGGGAGTTCGAGACCAGCCTGACCAACATGGTAAAAGCCCGTCTCTACTAAAATTACAAAATTAGCTGGGCATGGAGGTGCATGCCTGTAATCCCAGCACATTGGGAGGCCAAGCCAGGTGGATCACGTGAGGTCAGGAGTTTGAGACCAGTCTGGCCAACACAGTGAAACTCCATCTCTACTAAAAATACAAAATTAGCCAGGCGTGGTGGCATGCACCCTGTCATCCCAGCTATTCGGGAGGCTGAGACAGGAGAATCACTTGAACTCAGGAGCCAGAGGTTGCAGTGAGCTGAGATCATGCCATTGCACTCCAGCCTAGGCAACAAGAGCAAAACCCCATTTCAAAAAAAAAAAAAAAAAAAAAAGAAAATTAACTCAAAATGGATCACAGACCTAACTGTAAGAACTTAAACTATAACACTCTTAGAAGAAAATGCAGCAGTAAACCTTGGGTATGGCAAAGACTTCTTAGATTGACACCAAAAGCACAAGCAACAGTAGAAAAAATAATAGATAAATTAGACTTAATAATGATTTTAAAACTTTTGTGCTTTTTTTTCGGCTTTTTGTCTTTTTTTTTTTTTTTTTTTTTTTTTTTGAGACAGAGTCTCACTCTTTCGCCCAGGCTGGAATACAGTGGTCCTATCTCGGCTCACTGCAAGCTCCGCCTCCTGGGTTCACGCCATTCTCCTGCCTCATCCTCCCGTGTAGCTGGGACTACAGGCGCCCACCACCACGCCCAGCTCATTTTTTGTATTTTTTGTAGAGATGGGGTTTCACTGTGTTAGCCAGGATGGTCTTAATCTCCTGATCTCGTGATCCACCCACCTCAGCCTCCCAAAGTGCTGGGATTACAGGCGTGAGCCACCCTGCCCGGCCTTTTTTTTTTTTTTCAGACAGGGTCTCATTCTTTTTTTTTTTTTTTTTTTTTTTTTGAGACGGAGTCTCGCTCTGTCTCCCAGGCTGGAGTGCAGTGGCCGGATCTCAGCTCACTGCAAGCTCCGCCTCCCAGGTTCACGCCATTCTTAGACAGGGTCTCATTCTTTTGGTCAGACTGGGGTGCAGTGGTGCGATCACAACTCACTGCAGTCTCAACCTCCCGTACTCAAGGCTGCAGTGATCCTCCAGCCTTGACTTCCCGAGTACCTGGGACTACAGGCATGCACGACCACACCCAGCTAATTTTAAAAATTTTGTAGAGATGGAGGTCTCGCTATGTTGCCCAAGCTACCCTCAAGCAATCCTCCCATCTGGGCCTCCCAAAGTGCTGGGATTATAGGCATCAGCCACTGCTTCCCACCAATTTTTGTGCTTTAAAGGACACCATCAAGAGAGTGTAAACAGCCGGGTACAGTGGCTCATGCCTGTAATCCCAACACTTCGGGAGGCCGAGGTGGGAGGATGCATTAGTCCATTCTCACTCTGTTATGAAGAAATACCCGAGACTGGGTAATTTATAAAGCAAAGCGGTTGCATTGACTCACAGTGATCCTCTCATCTCAGCTTTCTAAGTAGCTGGGACTTCAGATGCACATCACCATGAATTGTACATTTTAAAATGATATATTTTTTGTTTGTTTTGTTTTTTTGTTTTTTTGAGATGGAGTCTTGCTTTGTTGCCCAGGCTGGAGTGCAGTGGCGCGATCTCGGCTCACTGCAAGCTCCCCTTCCCTGGTTCAAGCAATTCTCCTGCCTCAGCCTCCTGAGTAGCTGGGACTACAGGCGCACACCACCATGCCCAGCTAATTTTTTGCATTTTTAGTAGAGATGGGGTTTCACTGTGTTAGCCAGGATGGTCTCGATCTCCTGACCTCGTGATCCGCCCGCCTCGGCCTCCCAAAGTGCTGGGATTACAGGCGTGAGCCACCACACCCGGCAAAATGATGTATTTTTATTGTATGTGAATTATATTTCAACAAATGTGGTTTTTGTTTGTTTGTTTTTGTTTTTTTGAGACAGGGTCTCACTCTGTTGCCCAGGCCAGAGTACAGAGGTATCATCAGTTCACTGCAGCCTCGAGCTCCTGGGAGCAAGAGATCCTCGAACCCCAGCCTCCAGAGTAGCTAGGACTACAGGTGTATGCCACCAAACCCGGCTAATTTTTTTTTTTTAAAGGGAACACAAAGTCTTGCTGTGTTGCCTGGGCTGGTCTCAAACTCCTGGACTCAAGTGATCCTTCCACTTCGGCCTCCTAAAGTGCTGGGATTACAGGCATGTGCCACTATGCCCAGCCAACAAATCTGTGTTTTGTTTTTGTGAGATGGGGGTCTCAGTCTGTCACTCAGGTTGGAGTGCAGTGGTGTGATCTCAGCTCATTCCAACCTCCGCCTCCCAGGCTCAAGTGATCCTCCCACCTCAGCCTTCCCAATAGCTGGAACCACAGGTATGCACCATAAGGCCCGGCTAGCTTTTTGTATTTTTTGGTAAAGATAGGGTTTTGCCCAGGTTGGTCTCGAACTCCTGAGCTCAGGCAATTCACCTGCCTCAGCCTCCCAAAGTGCTGGGATTACAGGCATGAGCCACTGTGCCCAGCCAGCAAATCTGTTTTTAAAAGGTATCGGGGAGGAGGGCTGTGGACAGAGGAAGCACTTAGAAATGCAGTCTCCACTCTGGTCCTTGGGACAAATGGCCAACTGTGGATATTAGTTTCCTACTCCTTGTCTCTTTTCACTCTGCTTCCTGGGAGCGTCATCCAGTTATACCTTGCTGACCATTTGGCAGGCCACTGGGAACCACCTTGAACATGCTTTGCAGAGAGGCGCTTCCTGAGGACACCCTCTGAACTGCAGTGTGAAGATGGGTTTCAGCTGGTTTTGCTGACAACATCGGAATCAGTAACTTGGATGAGTGCACTCCTTGGCTCTGCCACTGACTTGCTGTGTCATCTAGTAAGTCCCCTGATCTGCTTGGTGCCAAATGGTAACTGAAGTAAAATGAGCCTGCCTTGGGATACTCTTTGCTGTGGGTTTTATTTTTTTTGAGACAACCTTATAGTAACTAACATTTGTACAGCCTTTTACACACGTGCCTTGTCTCAGCTGATCCGGTGAGGCAGATGTGATCCCTACTGACAGATGTGGGGACTGCGGAGCAGAGATTTGGGCAGTTTTCCCAGAACCATCCAGCTGGCACGGTGCAGCCAGGCCCCAAGCCCAGGCCTTCCACTCTTCTGACTCCAAATTCTGTGCTCATTCCTCTCCATGGGGCTCCCTTGTGATGCGACTTTCTTCCTATCCTAATTCCAAAATACTGATGTTACTGAGCTATATAACTCTTATCTTAAAAAAAGGAGAACAAAACCAAAATGCCAATGTCAAGGAAACTGCCACACTTCAGTTGGTCTCACCCTTGTATTTTTAGCCTTTAGAGACAGCCCCTTTCTGGACTACCCTCTTCAGCCTTTTTCCAACTGGTGGTCAGTCCTGTCCCACTTCAGTTCTGCAGCGTCTGGGTCTTGATTTCATGCAACTGAACAGGGGCTGGCTTGCCCTGTGACACAGGGCAAATGTTTGCAGAAAGGACTGAGGTGGGGTGAAAGGAAAATCCGGTTCTTTTAGAACTCCTGTTTTTGTTGAGCACAGAGGACACTTCAGGGTCAGGCCTCTTCTCCTGCTTCCCCCAATACCCTGTGTTACCCTTAAACATCTTAAGGTTTCTAGAAAGGGCTATGCGCCCCTGTAACTTCTGCACATGTTGACCCTTCGGGCCTTTTTTTTTTTTTTGAGACAGAGTTTCACGCTGTCACCCAGGCTGGAGTGCAGTGGTACAATCTCAGCTCACTGCAACCTCCGCCTCCTGGGTTCAAGCGATTCTCCTGCCTCAGCCTCCCGGGTAGCTGGGACTACAGGCACATGCCACCATGCCCTGGCTAATTTTTGTATTTTTAGGAGAGACGGGGTTTCACCATGTTGGTCAGGCTGGTCTCAAACTCCTGACCTCATGATCCGCCCACCTCGGCCTGCCAAGTGCTGGGATTACAGGCGTGAGCCACTGCGCCCAGCCCCCAGCCCTTACAGGCATTTTCCTTCAACAAACCTCAACAACCAGACCCCTGCTTCGGGCTAAGGCGCTAGCGCATTCCATGGTGATTAACCATTTTTCTTATTGTCTCCAGACTAGACTCTGAGCACCCGGAAGGCAGGAACGTTGTCCACACCTCCCAGTTGGGGGCCTGGCACAGAGCAGGTCCTCCGCATTGAACGCTCCAGCTTTAGAGTGGTTCTGCACAGCTCCCCTTGCCTTTCTTTCTTTACCACCATTTCTTCTCCTCTCCTCTCCCCTAAAGGCACAGAGATCCGTTTGTCAAGACTAAGTTTAGGGTGCGGTGGGGAGGGCAGGAGGTGGAGCTAGCCAACCTTCCAATCCCCGGCCCTCCCGCCTGCCCCCACCAACCCCGTCCTGCCTCATGGAACTTAGGTTTGAAACACAGGGAAGAACCGGAGGAGGGCCTGCTAGCCGCGGGGCAGACCACAGCAGAGCCCTGGGGCGCTCCCCGGTGCTGGGGTTTGGGGCGGTGGCAGCTGTGTGCCCACCCCGGGAACAGGCTGCACGGGCCGGGTGCAGAGAGCCCACCCCGGACCAGGCTGCACGGGCCTGCAGACAGCACCGCAGCCTGGGCTGGCAGCCTTTTCCAAGGGCTGCTCTTCACTTCCGCCTCCCTCTCCCGTCACTTCATCAACGTTCTAGGAACCATGGTGAGCCCACGCTTCTTCATTCATTCCCGCCCACTCACGGCACAAGCCCACGTCACAGGAGGCATGACTCGCCTCGGAGGCTGATTAGCTTTCCAGGCAGCATCCAGCTCACGCAGGCGCTGAGTCAGTGCCGCCTAAGCCCGGCCAGGAGGGAGGTGACTCAGGCCCGGAACTGTGGGTCTCCTCCCCTCCAGCCCTGCCAAGCAGCCTGCGGCCAGGAGAGGCCACCCGGGGTCAGGCCCTGGGCTAATGCTCTGGGTGCTAAGCCCTCCTAAGTCCCCACAGACCACCCGTAAGGCACGTACGTGTTGCCAGCTGCCCCGCATCCTCTCTCCCCATCTCCCGGGGAAGACCCAACAGCCCTCGGGTTTCCAGCCGGTCTCCTCGGCAGGGGACGGGGGCAGTAGTAACTGTCCTGGATGTGGCCACATTGATTGGCTCAGGGCTGGGCATGTGATCTGTTGGAGCCAATAAGAGGCATTGAGACTCAGGCTAAAATGTCTGGGACAAAGCCTCTCTTCCTTATTTTCGCTCGGCTCAACTCCAGGGGTCCTAGAGCTGGAGCTGGAGCTGCTGGCTCCAGCTTGCCAGCGTGTGAAACCTGCCACTGACACCAACCATGCGGAAAAGAAAGAGAAATGGCAGGAAACTGAGTCCTGGTTATATTCTGGAGTCCTGAATCCAGCCATACCTGAAGCTGGAATAATATAGGGACTTTTGAAGTTTCCTAGCTTAATGCAGCCCTTTTGCTTAAGTTACTCTGTTTTTTGTCACTTGCAGTTGTAAGAATTTTAATCAGTACCACCATTTGCTACTACATTTAACTAATCCTAAAACATGATTTTTTTTCATCTTAATGGAATCATCATTGCTTCCAAATTTGATAAATTAAACATAGCTGTTCATATTGTCCTAACTTCAACTGAGTTAGGTGCAGTGTTGGTGCTGCATGTACGGAATTGAGTGCTATTTAAAATGTCTTCAAAAAAGCATATAGTGACTCAGCATTTGGATAAAAAGTGATTATGTAGAGAGAAAGGCAAGGATACTGAGCTATAGGGAATGAGGTTAATATTAGTGAAACAACTTTTCTCTTTGGAGAAAGAACTGCTGTTTCCTGACAAAGCAACATGCAAGTGCTTTGTAAAACCGAATACAGGAAGATACCCACAAGTAGAATTTGTGTTACATTTTGTTCCTGAGATATGGATAAAAAGATTGACTATGTATCATACACCAAGCAATGCAACTGAAGGCAGGAGAAATTGTGGAATCTCACAGAACAGGTGAGAGGAATACAAAGCAATGAGTTACTGTAACTAATTTGTGACTTTGTGTAGAGCCACCTTTAAGACACTGCTCTGTCATAGCCCTTTTGCTGGTGTGTTCTCTTAGGTTAGCCCTTGCTGGACCCACAGAGAGCTGACCAGCCACAACTAAGCAGGGCATTGTAGCTAAAAGGCTGGACTGTGGCACTAGATGGTCTGTGTTCCAATCACAGCTCTACCATTTACTGCCTGTTTGAACTCAGCTAAATTACTTAACCTTCATCTATAACCATCGGAATGCATTATCACTCGCATTTTGCAAAAGTGCTGTTAAAGTCACTTGCACCAGGCGCAGTGGCTCATGCCTATAATCCCAGCACTTTGGGAGGCTGAGACGGGTGGATCACCTGAGGTCAAGAGTTCAAGACCAGCCTGGCTAACACAGTGAAACTCTGTCTCTACTAAAAATACAAAAATTAACCAGGCATGGTGGCGCACACCTGTAATCCCAGCTATTCGGGAGGCTGAGGCTTGAGAATCACTTGAACCCTGGAAGCAGAGGTTCCCATGATCGGAGATGGTGCCACTGCACTCCAGCCTGGGCAACAGAGTGAGAAGTGAGACTCTGCCTCCCACACACAAAAAAATAAAAAATAAAAAATAAAATTCACTTGCTCAAAGTCACAAGCTGAGTTTGAACATTATGGACCTAATCATTACATCTCATCCATACTGGGTTCCTACTGGTCAAGAGGAGTGGAGAACTGGGGACATCGGTACATCCCTGCTCTGCTCCTAAGCACTCTGGCCTAGACTGGCTGAGTGGAGGGAGAATCAAGTGGTTACAATGGCCTGGCCTTCAATGATACTTGCTGTCATACTGTTTCAGTTCACTAGCTTGGGCCTAAAGAGAGATCCCCTGCTCCCCACAAATCTGTATGTGTGCTGTTTGAATAGTGCCCATAGGTTGTGCCTTGGGTTGTAGTTTTTCCTCCTCTAGGTATCTTATTTATTTATTTATTTATTATTAAATAATGGGGGGGGCGCTCAACTTCTCCCCAACATGGGTTTATCAAGGATTTTTTTTTTTTCTATTTTTTTTGAGTCATGGTCTCACTCTGTTATCCAGGCTGGAGTGCAGTGGTGCAATCTCAGCTCACTGCAGCCTCTGCTTCCCAGGCTCAGGCGATCCTCTGACCTCAGCTACCCAAGTGCCTATGACCACAGGTGCACGCCACCGTGCTCAGCGAATTTTTAAGTTTTTTGTAGAGATGGTGTCTTGCTATGTTTCCCAGGCTGGTCTCAAACTCCTGGGCTCAAGCCATCCTCCCGCCTTGGGCTTCCAAAGTGCTGGGTTTACAGGTATGAGCCACTGCACTGGGTCAAATAATTTTTTTTTTTTTTAAATTTCTGAACAAATAAACGGTGCTTCCTCTGAAAGGAGTTCCAGTGAACACAATTTTCTCCATCTCATTACCATGAGGTTTAGGCCACAGCTGTAAGTTCTCTGTTGTCATTCTCTGTATTCACCCCAACACTCTGTAGAGTGTGCGGTGTGGGAAAATAGACACCCAAGATGAGAAAAGAAAGCAGGAACCTCTGGCCTGGTGTTATGGGAAGGAAGCAGCACACCTTGAGGGGACAGGCCAGGAGTCCAGGTACTGACCCACACCAACGCACAGTGTGGCCCCAAGGAGCTGGGAGTGAGGGGACACATGTAGACAGTGAAGACCCAAGATAGACGGGAAAGGAACTTCTACTTTTTTTTTTGAGACAGAGTTTTGCTCTGTTGCCCAGGTTGGAGTGCAATGGCGCAATCCCGGCTCACTGCAACCTCCACCTCCTGGGGTTCAAGTGATTCTCCTGCCTCAGCCTCCTGAGTAGCTAGGATTACAGGCACATGCCTACATGCCTGGCTAATTTTTGTATTTTTAGTAGAGATGACGTTTCACCATGTTGGCCAGGCTGGTCTCGAACTCCTTACCTCATGATCTGCCCAGCTCGATCTCCCAGAGTGCTGGGATTACGGGCATGAGCCACTGCGCCCAGCTAGAACTTCCACTTTTTCACTGCATGTCAGAGACTGCTGAGCCCCGCAGCAGTGCAAGGGCAGGTGTTGACTTGTGATCAGTATGGTTACTCCTAATTTACAGATGACAAGATTGAAACTCAGGGACACAGTCTGTTTCCTAAGGTCACATGGCTCGGGGCAGAGCCAGGCTTTGAAACTACACCTGCTTTTCCACTGAGTTGCTCTGCCCCTCTTCTCTGTGAGTTTCTTATAAGGTATTTGTTGTATGACTGCTATCATGAGGCACATTTTATTCACCTGTGGGGAGCTGGTACCATTAGTGTAATATAATCATTCAGTTTGACTCTCATCAATGTTTTTGCTGCAGCTGCTGCTGCTTTTGCCACACTCTAGTTTTCCAAAACTCAGGTGCAGTGGGGTCTCCTTGTCTGTCCAGGCAAGAAAAAATAATCACTTCAGAATGAGTTGGTAGGACGGCAGCACAAACAGGCATGTAAAAAAAATGACTTCACAGCCGGGCACGGTGGCTCACACCTGTAATCCCAGCACTTTGGAAGGCCGAGGCGGGTGGATCAACATGGTGAAACCCCGTCTCTACTAAAAATACAAAAATTAGCCGAGCATGGTGGTGCATGCCTGTAATCCCAGCTACTCGGGAGGCTGAGGCAGGGGAATCGCTTGAACCCAGGAGGCAGAGGTTGTGGTGAGCTGAGATCACACCATTGTACTCCAGCCTGGGTGACAGAGCAAGACTCCGTCTCCACAGGAAAAAAAAAAAAGAATAACTTCAGAACGCTGTTCTAATCAGGTAGCATTTTGGTAAAGAGAGAAACGAGTATAACTTGTTCCACCAACTCAGAGCGCAGAGTTCCACCTAATTGCTGGAGTCTTTATCACCTCCCCACCCAATTTTGTGATTTGCCCCCATATGCTGAGGACTTCAGGCACGGCTCCATCCAGGGGTTTGGATCATATCACAGGGACTCTGCCCCTGTCTCTTCTATACCCTTAATTGCTCCTTGTTATTATTTGGTTTCATTTTCAGACGAGATCTGGCATGTTCAGGGTGGTATGGCTGTAGACTGGGCTTTCTTTTTTCTTTTCTTTTCTTTTTTTTTTTTTTTTTTTTGAGAGGGAGTTTCACTCTTGTTGCCCAGGCTGGAGTGCAGTGGTGTGATCTCGGCCCACTGCAACCTCCGCCTCCCGGGTTCGAGCAATTCTCCAGCCTCAGCCTTCCAAGTAGCTGGGATCACAGGTGCCTGCTACCATGCCTGGCTAATTTTTGTATTTTTAGTAGAGGTGGGGGGTTTCACCATGTTGGCCAGGCTGGTCTCGGCCAGGCTGGTCTCGAGCTCCTGGCCTCAGGTTATCCGCCGGCCTCGGTCTCTCAAAGTGCTGGGATTACAGGCATGAGCCACCGTGCTTGGCCTGGGCTTTGTTTTCAAATCTGTTCTTGCCTTCTGACAGCTAGATGGCCACCGGCAGCTCCAAGCCTACATTTGTCTTTTTTTTTTTTTTTTTTTTTTGAGACTGTTTCACTCTATTGCCCAGGGTAGAGTGCAACTGGCCCGATCTCGGCTCACTGCAACCTCTACCTCCCGAGTTCAAGCGATTCTCATGCCTCAGCCTCCAGAGTAGCTAGGATTACGGGCACTCGCCACCACACCCAGCTAATTTTTGTATTTTTAGTAGAGAGGGGGTTTCACCATGTTGGCAAGGCTGATCTCGAACTCCTGACTTCAGGCGATCCGCCCACCTCAGCTTCTCAAAGTGCTGGGATTACAGGCGTGAGCCACAGTACCCAGCCACCTACATTTGTCTTTATAGCGCTTAGGAAGTTGGAGGAGTTTGACTCTGACAGAAGTCCTGGTGAGGCATCCTGATTGGCCTGGTTTGGGAGACAGGGTACTTTGGTCAGAATTTGACTATGTGACCTCCTTGGAGTGTGAAGAGGACTCTGGGATTACAGGCATGAGCCATCATGCCTGGCCCTATAGTGAGGTTTTGAGCTGCCACCCTCAAGTTCTCACCCAGAGCATTTGGGGATAGGACTGGCTTTCCCGGCTCCTGTGTCAGTGCTCACTGGATTAGAATTAGGGTGAGGCGAGTGAGGCAGCGTAGGACAAGTGCAGGATCAGATCCTGCCTGTTCTGTATTTATTTTTTATTTTTTTAGGGATGAGATCTCACTGTGTTGTCCAGGTTGGTCTTGAACTCCTAGGTTCAAGCAATTCTCTCGCCTTATCCTCCCAAAGTGCTGGGATTTACAGGCGTGAGCCACCGCACCTGGCCTAATTTTGATTTTTTTGAAATATTGTGTTATTTTTCTTAATTGCTAAGTTTTTTTGTCATCCACTTAAATTTTGTGTCTGATTCTCCTCACCCTAGGCTATAACATCATGGCAGGCTTTCATTTTAGGGAAAAAAAAAAAGGCTTTGTAAGTTTTGTTTTTTTATTTTGAGATGAGTCTCACTCTGTCGCCCAGGCTGGAGTGCAGTGGCCAGATCTCAGCTCACTGCAAGCTCCGCCTCCCGGGTTTACGCCATTCTCCTGCCTCAGCCTCCAGAGTAGCTGGGACTACAGGTGTCTGCCACCTCGCCCGGCTAGTTTTTTGTATTTTTTTAGTAGAGACGGGGTTTCACCGGGTTAGCCAGGATGGTCTCGATCTCCTGACCTCGTGATCCGCCCGTCTCGGCCTCCCAAAGTGCTGGGATTACAGGCTTGAGCCACCGCGCCCGGCCTTTTTTGTATTTTTTAGTAGAGACGGGGTTTCACCGTGTTAGCCAGGATGGTCTCGATCTCCTGACCTCGTGATCCGCCCGTCTCGGTCTCCCAAAGTGATGGGATTACAGGCGTGAGCCACCGCGCCCGGCCAAGTTTTTGTTTTTAAAACAAAATATTTTTGTTCCACAAGCAATAAGAACTTCCAGTTCAGTTCCACCTCTTGGTTGTTTACCAGCGCGGCCTCTTCTCTACTCCAGGGGCAAAAACGGGGTTACAGCTCTCAACCACCAGGGGGCGCCAAAGAACAACTGATAATAGAACCGTTCCTGAGGACGTCCTCCAGGAATGACATTCCCCAGCCTGGATTCCTTTCCTCGCTGAAGAAAACCCATCCATTTTGAGATTCTCTGCCTGTCAAGTACTTCAGTCTCAAGTAGGCCCCGACTACATGAGCCAGATTCGAGGTTATGTTTGGATTGTATCCTAAAAGCACCCAAAGAAGACATTTATATTGGCTGCAGTGATCAGAAAGTCAGAATAAAATCCTATGGGGGTTTGGGTTAATCAGACTTGTGTTTATTTTTTATTTTTATTTTTTTTTGAGACGGAGTCTCGCTCTGTCGCCCAGGCTGGAGTGCAGTGGCCAGATCTCAGCTCACTGCAAGCTCCGCCTCCCGGGTTCCCGCCATTCTCCTGCCTCAGCCTCCTGAGTAGCTGGGACTACAGGCGCCCGCCACCTCGCCCGGCTAGTTTTTTGTACTTTTTAGTAGAGACGGGGTTTCACCGTGTTAGCCAGGATGGTCTCGATCTCCTGACCTCGTGATCCGCCCGTCTCGGCCTCCCAAAGTGCTGGGATTACAGGCTTGAGCCACCGCGCCCGGCCCAGACTTGTGTTTAAAGCTCGGCATGTGTGATGCAGGGCAAGGTCTCTTGTAGGGGGACCAAATTTCCTAGTTTCCCCTGGTCAGTAAAAGTCCTGCATCTTGACCCTTCAGTTCCTGCAAACTGGACTGTTGGTCCCTCTACCTGCTTGACCCTCAGTTTTCGTCATCTGTGAAATGGACATAAGGCCAGTACCTTCTATGAAGTGTTCATGGAAGAATTCAATGAGATGATGATGTACACAGTAGGTGCTGAATAAAAACTAGCTCAGTTTTGTTATCAAGTAATACAGTAGGTGTTTGCAATCCCAGGCATGACCCAGTAAAACTATGTAAACAGAGCCCTAACTTTTTTTTCTTTTTTTTTTTTTTTGAGATGGAGTCTCGCTCTGTCACCCAGGCTGGAGTGTAGTGGCACGATCTCAGCTCACTGCAACCTCTGCCTCCAGGGTTCAAGTGAGTATCCTGCCTCATCTACCTGAGTAGCTGGGATTACAGACACCCACCACCATGCTCGGCTAATTTTTGTGTTTTTAGTAGAAACAGGGTTTCATCATGTTGGCCAGGCTGGTCTCCAACTCCTGGCCTCAAGTGATCTGCCACCTTGGCCTCCCAAAGAGCTGAGATTACAAGTGTGAGCCACCGCACCTGGCTGAGCCCTAGCATTTAAAAAAAAATTTAATATAATAGAGATGAGGTCATGCTATGTTGCCCAGGCTGGTCTTGAACTCCTGGGTTCAAGCCATCCTCCCACTTCGGCCTCCCAAAATGCTGGCATTACAGGTATGTAATGCTGGCTCCATCTCAAAATGCTGGCATTACAGGTATGGGCCACCGTGCTTGGCCACAGAGCACTAACATTTGAAAACTCCACATATACGTTCAATTCACTTCCAAAGATATTTGCTGAGTGCTTACTACATTTGAAGAAATTGTTAGCAGTTTAAAGGTTATGGGCATTTTTTTTTTTAATTATTGCTCCTTATCAAGGATGCTATAATGTCTAGGGGACAGAGATATGGAAAGTGTTTACAGGGTAGAGGGGAAAAAAATGCATGCCCATTGTTCCCCTTTTGTGAGTCTTTATTTCCTCCCGGCTGGATAACAGTAGTGGTTTAATTTATCTTTTTTTTTTTTTTTTTTTTTTTTTTTTGAGACGGAGTCTCATGCTGTTGCCCAGGCTGGAGTGCAGTGGCGCGATCTCGGCTCACTGCAAGCTCTGCCTCCCAGGTTCCCGCCATTCTCCTGCCTCAGCCTCCTGAGTAGCTGGGACTACAGGCGCCCGCCACTGCGCCCGGCTAATTTTTTGTATTTTTAGTAGAGACGGGGTTTCACTGTGGTCTCGATCTCCTGACCTTGTGATCCGCCCGCCTCGGCCTCCCAAAGTCCTGGGATTACAGGCTTGAGCCACCGCGCCCGGCCAATTTATCTTTACAGTCCCATTTCACTCTCCTTCCATTCCAACTGACAAACTACCAGGTGAATCTTAAGACAGTCTGGATTCTGTTTTCCAGAACGTAATGCCTCTTTTACCATGGCATTCTTTTTACAACAGGGCCTCAGCAAACTTTCAAACCTTATCTCTCAAACAAACCAGACGACTCCCTTGCTCAAACATGTCCTCTGTTTTCCTTCCTCCACGTTATTACTCACAGTGTTTCCTAAGTTGGAGTGCCCCACCTCATTACTGCCTGTCAAACTTATGCTTTTTCTTGTGTGGCCTCAGTGGGTTCTCCACGAGACAGGAACATTCCCTTCCTAGACCAGACCTCATTCTACTGTCCTTTCGGCATTGTTCATGTTAGCATCATTTCATGGACCCTGTTCTTGATTGTGGCAGAGCTGATCTATTTCACTTTTTAGTATTTCCTCTAGTTCCTTGTATGTAGCCAACAAATGTTTATTGAATTACACCCAGGATCTTATTTATTTATTTATTTATTTATTTATTTATTTATTTATTGAGACAGTCTTATTCCATCACCCAGGTTGGAGTGCAGTGGTGCAATCTCGGCTTACTAACAGGCTCCATCTCCCAGGTTCAAGCGATTCTCCTGCCTCAGCCTCCCGAGTAGCTGGATTACAGGCATGCACCACCACACCCAGCTAATTTTTGTATTTTTAGTAGAGACGGGATTTCGCCGTGTTGGCCAGGCTGGTCTCAAACTCCTGACTTCAAGTGATCCACCTGCCTCAGCCTCCCAAAGTGCTGGGATTACAGGCGTGAGCCCCTGCGCCCGGCCCCAGGATCTTAATTTTAATATCTGTATCCTAGCTTTGCTAGTTTTAAGCTGTGTGATATTGAGTAAGTTACTTAACCTCTCTAAACTTCAGTTTCCTCATCTGAAACAAGATAATGCACTTGGAATGCTTCACATTGTGCTTGTTATAATAGGAGCTACAGATTGTCGGAGAAAGAAAAGATCCACCTATGTTGGAGGAATATGGGATACGGGAGGGCTTCCTGGAGGAAGTGGGATGTCAGCTGGGATTTGAATAGATGAAGATGAGAGAGGACATTCTAGGCAAAAGGACTAATTTGAACAAAGATTTAAGAAGAAATAGGAAAGCACAGGATGTGCTGAAGATGGAGTTGGTCAAGTCCTGGCAAATACTTTTGGAGAGATTCTCCACGAATAGAGATAGAGAGGGAAAGGATGGGGGAGTAACTTTTCTCAGAGTGTGAATTAACAGGTTGGAAGGAGGAAAATCGGTCTTTAGTGGTTTGCTGAAGGTTCCTGTCATTGACTTTGCCCTTTTCAGCAGCGGCAGCAGAATCGGAAGTGGTGGTCAGTGGATAGGTGACAGAATGAAATCAGCACATGTTTTCAGTAAGGTGCAATGAAGGATGGAAATGGACAAAAGGACAACTGGTCGCTCATGATTAGCAGAGTTAGGCTTAAAGTTTTACATTTGTGTTAAATAATTAATTATAGAGGCAGGAGAATTGCTTGAATCGGAGAGGCGGAGGTTGCAGTGAGCCGAGATCCCGCCATTGCACTCCAGCCTGAGCGACAAAAGCGAGACTCCGTCTCAAAAAAAAAAAAAAAAAAATTAATTATAGAAATACAAGAGTGAATCTGGCTTAGTATTAGTTTGTGGGAAAGGCTCTAGAGGGAAGGGGTGGAAAGGATTCGTTATAAAGTCAGGTTGAGCCAAAGGGTCAGTGCAGCCACTGTATCTGCCAATGCAAATATAAAATGAGGCCAGGCGCGGTGGCTCACACCTGTAATCCCAACACTTTGGGAGGCCAAGGTGGGCAGATCACTGGAGGTCAGGAGTTCAAGACCAGTTTGGCCAACATGGTGAAATCCTGTTATCTACTAAAAATACAAAAAAAATTAGCCAGGTGTGGTGGTGCATACCTGTAGTCCCAGCTACTCAGGAGGCTGAGGCAGGAGAATCACGTGGACCTGGGAGGCGGACGTTGCAGTGAGCCAAGATTGCACCACTGCGCTCCAGCCTGGGCAACAGAAGAAAACTCAGTCATAAATAAATAAATACAAATTAATAATAATAATAAATAAATAAAATGAAGCAGGCATGGTGGCTCACACCTGTAATCCCGTTTTTTGGGAGGCTGAGGTGGAAGGATCACTTGAAGCCAGGAGTTTGATTCCAGCTTGGGCAACATAACTGGACTCTGTCTCTACAAAAAAAACTTAAAAATTAGTTGAGCAAGGTGGTGAGCTTCTGTATGTCCAAACTCCTTGGAGGCTGAGTCAAGAGGATCACTTGAGCCCAGGTGTTGGAGGCTACAGTGAGCTATGATTACACCACTGCACTCTAGCCTGAGCAACAGAGTAAGACCCCGTCTCTATACACACACGAGAAAAGTATAGTTTAATAATAGATATAGGGAGTCAGACCAAGGAAGGCCATAGGCTCACGGTACTGTTTGGCAGTCAGGTCATGCCTGAGCACTTTACATAGTTACATTTTTGCTGCAACAATAGGAATGTGTTGGCCCACAGCAGAAGACTCAAATGATGCCTCCTAAGCAGGTAAGCGCACCCATCTCCCAGCTGCTATGAGTGTTGGCTGCTAAGGGTTCCCAGCTGCCCCAAATTTCAGAGAATTGCCCTCACTTGAAGGGAGTGACCTTGGGGACCTTAACTTCCTTAGGGCCCACAACCACTGACATGGACTAGGGTACAAAAAGCTGTCCATGCCTCAAGGTGAGTGACTGTGGTGGTGTTTCTGCCCAGAGCTCTCCTGTGTGCATCAGGTCAAAGAAAGATCAGGCTGAGCCCGACTCGGCTCTCTTCCTTTCCTTGTCTTGCTCATCTTCCTCCCTTACAGGATTTGCCTCCCTCACTAAATCCTGTTCATTGGATCTCTCTTACAGGCTCTGTTTCTAAGGGCTCTGACCCAAGACACCTATGAAATCAAATAGCCAGAAAAGAACTGGATCCAGGTTCTCAAACAGAGCTATCATCCATCATGGCCTTTATGCATATATCAGCTCTGATTGTTTGGTTTTGTGTTCGCTTTATTCTCCCCTGTGGTCCTCATTGTTAATGCCAGGTGTACAGCCAGACAGTTCAGCAACCCTCCTGTAGAGAAAACTCCATCCCAATAGTTTTGTTGTTGTTGTTGTTTCTTTGTTTTTTTTGAGACGGAGTTTTGCTCTTATTGTCCAGGCTGGGGTGCAATGGTGCAATGGCATGATCTTGGCTCACTGCAGCCTCCGCCTCCCAGGTTCAAGCAATTCTCCTGCCTCAGCCTCCCAAGTAGCTGGGATTACAGGTGTGCGCCAGCACAGCCAGCTGTATTTAGAAGAGACAGAGGATTTCACCATGTTGGTCAGGCTGGTCTTGAACTCCTGACCTCAGGTGATTCCCCCCGCCTTGGCCTCCCAAAGTGCTGGGATTACAGGCATGTGCCACCGCTCTCGGCCCCATCCCAGTAGTTATAACAAGATGCCAGGACTCATGCTGACTGGACTGTCTTGATCACATGTCTTTCCCTAAATCAATCACTACAAATGATGGCAGGTAGGGTTTGGAGTGCTTTCATTGGTTAGGACTGGGCCATGTGATCCCCCACCCCCAGGTGAGTAGTGAGTCACTCCCAAGGCAGCTACAGGGATAGACAGTGGGGAGGAGTGGTTCTGTTACCAGAAAGGGGTCCTGATCTAGACCTCAAGAGAGGGTTCTTGGATCTCGTGCAAGAAAGAGTTTGAGGCGAATTCATAGAGTTAAGTGAGAGCAAATTTATTAGAGAAGTAAGGAAACGAGGCTGGGCACAGTGGCTAGGGCATAATCCTAGTACTTTCGGAGGCCGAGTGAGGGTGCAGATCACTTGAGGCCAGGAGTTCTAGACCAGCCTGGCCAACATGGTGAAAGCCCCTCTCTACCAAAATACAAAAATTAGCCAGGTGTGATGGTGGGCGCCTGTAGTCTCAGCTACTCCGGAGGCTGAGGGAGGAGAATTGCTTGAACCTGGGAGGCAGAGGTTGCAGTGAATTGAGATTGTGCCACTGCACTCCAGCCTGAGTGACATGGCAAGACTATCTCAAAAAAATGAAAAAAAAAAAAAGAGAGACAAAAGAATGGCCACTCCATAGGCAGAGCAGCGGCATGGGCCACTCAGCTGCTTATACTTACTGTCACTTCTTGATTATATGCTAAGCAAGGCATGGATTATTTATGAATTTTCTGGGAAAGGAGTGGGTAATCCCTGGAACCAGAACTGAGGGTTCCTCCCCTTTTTAGACAAGACAGGGTAACCTCTGGACATTTCCATGGTATTTGTAAACTGTCACAGTGCTGGTGGGAGTGTCTTTTAGCATGCTAATGTATTACAATTAGTGTATAATGAGCAGTGAGGATGACCAGAGGCCACTTTTCTCACCATCTTGGCTTTGGTGGGTTTTGTCTGGCTTCTTTACCATCACGTATTTTATTAGCAAGGTCTTTGGATCTTGTGCTGACCTGTATCTTGTGCTGACCTATCTCATCCTGTGACTTAGCAGGCCTAATCTCCGGGGAATGCAATTCAGTAGGTCTCAGCCTTATTTTACCCAGCCCCTGTTTAAGATGGAGTCCTTCTGGTTCGAACGCATCTGACAGTTCCCTGGAGGAAAGTGGGGTTCCCTTACTAAAAGAAAGAGAATGTTTACGGGGAAGGACACAACACATACCCCCAGTAGATCCTGAAGGATGTCCACATGAAGTCCTTAGGATAACAAGGCATATGAAAACCATCAGTGGGCCGGGCGCGGTGGCTCACGCCTGTAATCCCAGCACTTTGGAAGGCCGAGGCGGGCGGATCACAAGGTCAGGAGATCGAGACCATGGTGAAACCCCGTCTCTACTAAAAATAGAAAAAATTAGCCGGGTGCAGTGGCGGGCGCCTGTAGTCCCAGCTACTCGGGAGGCTGAGGCCAGAGAATGGCGTGAACCAGGGAGTCGGAGCTTGCAGTGAGCCGAGATTGCGCCACTGCACTCCAGCCTGGGTGACAGAGCGAGACTCCGTCTCAAAAAAAAAAAAAAAAAAAAAGAAAACCATCAGTGAGGACAGGGCAAGAAAAAGGAACTTAATCCCTATTGTTTTGTGGAGATGGGTCGAGGGTGTGGGAAAGGGGATGAAGTGAGATTAGACATGTTGTGTGAAGCTTTAGAGGATGACATTAGGATCTAGGGTCAGAGATAATTTCATTACTATTTTTTTTTTTTTTTTTTTTTTTTTTTTTTTTGAGACGGAGTCTCGCTCTGTCGCCCAGACTGGAGTGCAGTGGCCGGATCTCAGCTCACTGCAAGCTCCGCCTCCCGGGTTTACGCTATTCTCCTGCCTCAGCCTCCCGAGTAGCTGGGACTACAGGCACCAGCCACCGCGCCCGGCTAGTTTTTTGTATTTTTTAGTAGAGACGGGGTTTCACCGTGTTAGCCAGGATGGTCTCGATCTCCTGACCTAGTGATCCGCCCGTCTCGGCCTCCCAAAGTGCTGGGATTACAGGCTTGAGCCACCGCGCCCGGCCCACTATTTTTTTTTTAGAGTCCGAGTCTTACTCTGTTACCCAGGCTGGAGTGGGCTCAGAGATTAGAGGGAGGCAGACCACCTATAAGAAATACATAAACCCTTTTTTTTTTTTTTTTGAGACAGAATCTGACTCACTCTGTCGCCCAGGCTGGAGTGCAGTGCTGTGGGATCTTGGCTGACTGCAACCTCCGACTCCCAGGTTCAAGTGATTCTCATGCCTCAGCCTCCCAAGTAGCTGGGACTATAGGTGTGCATCACCACTCCTGGCTCACTTTTGTATTTTTAGTAGAGACGAGGTTTCACTATGTTGGCCAGGCTAGTCTTGAACTCCTGACCTCAAGTAATCCTCTGGTCTCGGCCACCCAAAGTGCTGGGATTACAGGTGTGAACCACCACACCCAGCCTAACCCTTTATATATCCACAAAATATGTATGTGTCTATATATAGTATACAAGACGTACACAATTTAAGTTGTCCAGAAAAAGAATAGAGATATCTGTGAGATGGTGAGGTTGTCTGTAGTCTCTGCCATGAACGGGCAGATCTCTCTTCTCATGACTAATAAAATACACTTGTGCCTCCTCCTTACCTGGGCTTTTTCAGGAGGGCTGTGTCTGGGTGGGTACTATCTGGAATGCCCCACCCCGGTCATGTTTTGGGGAAATCTGCCCCACCCCAATAATTCCAGCGGGGGTACTTTCTCCTCGGAGGCGCACTTCTGCATCCTCTTTTAGTCACCTGGGATACCCGCCTGGCATTGCAGTCACCGCAGTACGTGCCTTAGCGTCCTCCAATTTGGTGTAAGCACCCCCAGGGTAGTGACTGTATCTCATCTAGCTTACTTCCTCAGTGTTCTTACTCAAAAAATATTTATCGAACAAACAATTTTATCAGGTATTTTGTGCAAGAATTTTTGCCTTGGGGGAAGGTCTGTGTGACTAAGAGCCCAAGAGGATCCCGTCTAACTTCAAGATTCTGCGTCGGGCATTGGTACTGAACTGGAAGCTGATTTATGGTGAGTAATTGAGAATATCCAAGGCCACTTTGACTCTTGCAGCTGTTGGATAGAGCAGCACCCTCTCCCGCCCTCCCTCTGAGAGTTCACCAATGGGCAGTCCCAGAAGTCTTTGAGGAGGAGAAGGGGGTCATAGTGAGAATTTACCCTGGAATGTAAAGTGAGAGGCCCCTTTTCAGTCTTTGCGCCTTCGCACGGGTCCGCCCCAAACCTAGAAGAACGCCCCTGACCCCTTCTTCCTCTACCTACTGTTACTCCTTTGACTCCGTCTGGTGACCCTATCGCCGACGCCTTCCGGAAAGCGCTTCCCCCTTTTCCACCCCATCGAGTTGGGGTTATTTCTCCTTTTCTGGGCTCTCTCCCATTGCTGGGGAGGAAGGGGGATATGAAAGGACTGCCTGACCGCGGCTCTCATCACAGTGGGCCTGGCTTACCTAGTTTCTCTCTCCCCTTTTGCCTTTCTCCTTTCTCCCTGTTGCAGTCATGGACTTCACTCATTACATATACATATACATATACATATACATATACATATACATATACATATACCTATACCTATACATGTTTTAAAATCGGGCAGCCTCCCGCTCCCCGCCCCACGCCCAGAATAGGTTCAGAGGGGCGCCCGGGTTCACGTGCGGAGCGTGTGGCCTCTGCGCCTAATGGGCGCCCCTTCACTACATGAATGGGTGCGGGCAAGGGTATAGGATTTTAGAATTCCAAGAGTCGTCGGGGGTCATCCCGTGGAATCCTCTCTTTTGCAGATGCTCTTTCTGGAGCCTTCCGATGCAAGCTCTTGGGCTCACGCAGCCCTTCTCCTCTTCTAAGCCCAGAGCACTTTCGCTGCTGCAGATCTCCACGGCCTCGGCAGGTAGGGAGGAGCAGGCAGGTGTCAGTGGCCTCCCTTTCACCGTTGGGGAAACTGACTCAGAGAAACAAGGCGACGGGCCTCGGCAGGGCGGGACTGTAACGGGAATTCAGGGCTCCAGGCCAGAGCGGAATTTATTGTCTCCTTTTGCGAAGCGTGAAAGTGAAATGATCGACTTCGGAGTCCCAGACGGAGACCCTTCAGTCCCCGAGAAGAATCGGGATGGGGTCTGTGATTAATGCAGTAATTACTCGCGCCTGGGCATTGACCCCTTGCCAACTTGGCAAGATCCGGCACGGTCCACCGCCCTTCCCTTCACAGGGTGACCAGTGGGCTGCGGCCTCTTTAAGGCCCAGCGCTCCGCCCCCGGCTCGTCGCCGACCTCCTCGCAGCCGCTCGGCCAGTTCCAGACTTTCCTCAGAGATGAGGTCATCTCCCCGTTACCCATTGGCTGCGTCGTGCCGCCACTCACAGGAAGTCACGCCTCCGTCTTCGCCTTCTTCATGCTGCTTCCTTCTCCGCCCGCCCCTTAGTCTGACGATCACGACCCCGATCAGGCCTCTGATTGGCTAGCGCCGCCGTCACTTCTCCAGCGGACAGTCTTCAGGACAGGAGGCGGGCGTGGTGGGCGGGCCCGCAGCTTCCGCGGCTGAGAGGAGCCGGCGGCGGCAGTGTCTGTGGTGGCCGTGGCGGCGAGAGCGACGGTCCCATCCTTCCCACCTTCTCCGTTGCCGCTGGCCACACGCCCTCCGCTGGCGGCGACTTCTCAGCTCCGTGCGCCCGGGCTGGACAGTGAGCCTCGAGAGGAGACGCGGGCGGCCAGAGCCGGAGTGGGGCGAGCCGCGGAACCCGGCCGGGAGCCGCGTGAGGCGGTGAGTGGGAGTCCGGGCTGGGGACCCCTCCCCCACCGCGGCCCCGCCCCGCCCGGAGCATCCTTTTTCTCCCCCGACCCCGCTGCGCGCGCCCTCGAGGGGTCAGGCAAAGCGGCCCTTGCGTCTCCGGCCCTCTTCCCGCCGGCCTTCTGCCCCTGCCCTCAGGGCCGGAGTCGCAGAGCGGCGGTCACTGTGCCGGGGCTGGGACCCGGGCCGGGGCCGGGCGGGCGGGCGCGGTCCTGCACCTGTGCACCGCCTGACGGGGCTGTGCTGCGCGGGGCGGGGAGGCACGGAGATCCTCGCCCTTGCTTCTCCCGGGGTGTGTTTTGATTGCAGGGACGGGGTGTCGTCCGCTTTCTCTGGGGTCTTGTGCAGACCTTCAGGATCAAAGTGCAGTCCTTAGGATTCTCAGGCAAGGAGGCTCAGCTGGAGTTGTTGGTGCTAGTATAGCAACCTGAATGCTGCCAGGTGTACAGGGCTCTGCAGATCTGAAACTTGATGGCCAAGAACTTTACCCTCTAAGAGAGCGTCTATCAGGACGCTGATTGAAGTCCACCCTCCCCGCTTCGGGTACTTTTGATACTCCATAGTACCTAGGGCTGGACCTTTTGAGACGCCTCCCAAACCTGCCACTTGCTAGCTATGTAATCTTGTGCCTTGGTTTCCTCGTCTGAAAAATGAGGGTAATAGCACCAGTCGCATACGGCTGTTTGTTGTGTCGAGTGAAATAACTCACGTGAAACGTTTGATACAGTGCTTGGCCCATAGTAAGGGCCCAAGAAATGTTTGCTTTTGGGATGTTGAGAATGACTAGTTTGGCAGTCATTAAGCACTAGCCCAGCTTGGCTTTGTCAAGATTTCTCTCTCTTGTCTGCCTATTATGCAGCGTAACGAAAGGGCAGTTGAACGGTTAACTGCTTGCCAGCCTCTATTTGGCATGAAGTTTGTGTATATACAGGAATGTGGAATACATCACTTAAATATAATAATGGAATTACTCCATGCTTCATATGTTTTTGCATAGTTTTAAACTCATAAGACGTCTGGAATGTCCCCGAGTTGCAAGTTTTTGAGATCTTTTCAGGGTCTTTTCTACATCAAGCCGAAACCTATAACATAAGACTTAAACTGTCAGTAAGATGTTAAACTTACATGTTTTACTTCAGAAGACCCCCAAAACTCCAAATGTCACTTATGCAGTTTTGCTGTTGAAAAGCAGTCATCTCCCGGGGGTGAGGTGGTACAGCCAGCTGGCCCGCAGCCCTGTGACTGCAGGGTGGGGAACCTTTGGCTGGAAGTTATTAAACTAAGTTTTGCCTAATGTCGTTTGCATATTTCATAGCGGATGAAAGGGCTTTATGTTACTGTTTCTTATTGAAATGACTTAGAAAGAAGCAATCCATTACTGCGTTCTTTAAAAACACTTGCAAAGAAAATATCTGTAGTCTAGCTCCAGTGTTTATTTCAGTTTTTGGCCAGTAACTGTTAAGAAGAGCTCCTCTTTAAGAAGGCTTCCAAAAGTCACATCCACTTGAATAAGTTATTTAGAGTCAAATCAAGAGAGGTGGAAGAGTAATATGTATCCCATCACCCAAAAGTATTTATTGGAGACTTTCCATGTCCTTAGTACTCTGCCAGATGCTATTAGGGAGTGATTAAAAAGAGTACGAAATAGAATCAGCCTGTAAAGGGCAAAACCATAAAGTTTGGGTCACCCGGTAGTAATTACAAGTACTACTTAAGGGATGACTTCATTTATTCATTCAGCAGACTTTTTGTTCCATGTTTGTAATGTGCCAGGTGTTTTTCTAAGGGCTGGGGCTATCAAGATAAGTGAGATATTGTCGCTGCTCATGAGGAGCTCACAGTGTAGTGGGAGAGGCAAAAAAATGGCAGATGATTGTAACGCACTGGAATAAACTCTAAATCCAGACTTTACTGGGAGAGTCAAGGGAGCTTTTCCTGTGGATGTATGGAAGGCTTCAAAGAAAATGGCATTTGAGCTGAATGTTAACCCAGATAAAGGAGAGGAAATTCCGAAGAGAAATAACAGCTTGGAAAGGTTTCCTGGTAGGCTAGGCACAGTGGCTTAAGCCTCTAATCCTAGTACTTTGGGAGGCCAAGGCAGGAGGATCACTTGAGGCCAGGAGTTCGAGTTGAGACCCGCTTGGGCAACATAGTGATACCTTGTCTCCACAAAAAAATTAAAGAATTAGCAGACGTGGTGGCTTGCACCTGTAGTCCCAGCTACTTAGGAGGCTGAGGCAGGAGGATCCCTTGAGCCCAGGAGTTTGAGGTGGCACTAAACTATATTCACACTGCACTCCATCCTGAACATGCAGTGAGACCCTGTCTCAAAAGGAAAGAAAAAAAAATCCTGATAAATCTTCTGATATACCAGTTATAAGCCCCAGGGAAGGAGAAGGAAACTAACATTCCTTGATGCCCACTATGTAAAAGTTAGGCTTTGATTGTGTTGCTTAAGGATAGGAAAATAGGCTGCAACTAGTTAAATAACTCATTTAGGGATACAGAGTTAACAGAACCAGGACTTGAATCTCTGACTTAAAAGTGTGGTATACTCTTCCTTTTAACATGCTTTTGTAGAGGTAAATATGAAAGAGGTAAATATAAAGGAGGTTAGAAAGTTCTACCCATATTATTATTATTATCATTTTATCACATCTGTTACAAGTTACTTTCTATGAAATGTTTCATATTTGATTTAGAGTCACTAAGGCGATATAAATAAAGTTTATATTTAAGGCGATATAATAAATAAAGGTTATCTTTATTTATATATTTTATGCTTATAAATTTGGTGGTATTTCCTAAAAGTATGGTCTGTGGGAACATTCAGTAAAAATGGAGTACAGGCCGGGCGCGGTGGCTCACGCCTGTAATCCCAGCACTTTGGAAGGCCGAGGCAGGCGGATCACAAGGTCAGGAGATCGAGACCATCCTGGCTAACACGGTGAAACCCGGTCTCTACTAAAAATACAAAAAATTAGCCGGGCGTGGTGGCGGCACCTGTAGTCCCAGCTACTCGGGAGGCTGAGGCAGGAGAATGGCGGGAACCCGGGAGGCGGAGCTTGCAATGAGTTGAGATCCGGCCACTGCACTCCAGCCTGGGCGACAGAGCAAGACTCCGTCTCAAAAAAAAAAAAAAAAAAAAGGAATACATTGATATATACAGATTCTATATGAAGCACTTTACTAACTTTGTTAAACAGGTATCAACTTTCTTTGAGAGTGCAGCTTAAATACTTATTTAAGTGTATTTAAAAAAAAATTTGTAGATTTACGGCCATTTAATTTACAAAGGGGAAATTAGAATTCTTAAGTCGTATTAACAAAGATTATTGTATTATATTTAGAGAAAACACTGTGGCAAGCTCAAATACCACTGTAAGCTCCCCAGGAGTGAGGATATTTGTTTTTCTTCCCAGCTTCAAGAGCAGTTCTTGGGACATAGCAGGTGCTCAGTAAATATTTCTTGAATATAAGATGAACGTGAACAAATATATATTTACTCTGTGTTCTTGTGTGTGTAAATATATTCACATAAATGCTAGGGTTGGTAGTTGCAATTGACGAACATAAGGAACATTTTTATCTACTGAAAAAAAGCTTTGGTCAGGAGGTTATATTTCAGGTTTTTGAAAGAGAAGAGATAAAACATTGATGGATTATGGACAAAGTGGTATAGGCTTGGGGAGTAGTTTTTATAAATGAATACATTTTGGAAGAAAGGGAACATTGAACAAAGAAAGTGACCCACTGACACAATTCAGCAAATATGGGCACTGTTTATGTCTAAGGCCTTAATAGAGTTTTGAGAATCAAGGAAGTAGCCTCCGCTCTCCAAGAACTTAGAACTTTGGAGAGCGGGTGTGTTAGCTGTCTTCCTGTGTAACAGATTACCTCGAAAGTTAGTGTTTAAGACAATTAACATTTCTTATTTTTCACAGTTTCTGTGAGTCAGGAATTTGGAATCAGCTTGGCTGAGTGATTCAAACTCAGGTCTCTCAAAAAATTGCAATAATGGCTGGGTGTGGTGGCTCACACATGTATTCTCAGCATTTTGGGAGACTGAGGCAGGTAGATCCCTTGAGGTCAGGAGATTGAGATCAGCCTGGCCAACATGGTGAAACCCTGTCTCTACTAAAAATGCAAAAATTAGGCAGATTTGGTGATGCACGCCTGTAGTCCCAACTACTCAGGTGGCTGAGGCACGAGAATCGCTTGAACCTGGGAGGCAGAGGTTGCAGTGAGCCAAGATCGCGTCACTGCACTCCAGCCTGGGGGACAGAGTGAGACTTTATCTCAAAAAAAAAAAAAAAAAAAAAAAAATTAGCCGGGACTGGCAGCCCATGCCTGTAATCCCAGCTACTCAGGAGGCTGAGGCATAAGAATTGCTTGAACCAGGGAGGTGGAGGTTGGCCTCTCTGCATGAATGCCTTCATGACATGGCAGCCAGCTTGCCTCAGAGCATGTAATACAAAAGACCAAGCTGCTGCATTGCCTTTTATGACCTAGCTTCAGAAGTCACATACCATCATTTCTCCAGTATTCTGTTGGCCACACATTGTGGGAAGGGACTACACAAGAATGTAAATGGCAGGAGGTGAGGGTCATTGGGGGCCATCTTGGAGGCTGGCCACCGCAGTGGGTAAAGTAGAAAATGTTTTGGTTTTTTTTTTTTTTTGAGATGGAGTCTCACTCTGTCACCCAGGCTGGAGTGCAGTGGCGCGATCTCATCTCACTGCAAGGTCTGCCTCCCGGGTTCAAGCCATTCTCCTGCCTCAGCCTCCCGAGTAGCTGGGACTACAGGTGCCCGCCACCACGCCCGGCTAATTTTTTGTATTTTTAGTAGAGACAGGGTTTCACCGTGTTAGCCAGGATGGCCTCGATCTCTTGACCTCGTGATCTGCCCCCTTCGGCCTCCCAAAGCACTGGGATTACAGGTGTGAGCCACCGCGCCTGGCCAAAGTAGAAGATGTTGAAAGAAGGTACTGAAGTGTTGAAGTAGGGGAGAGGGAGGGACTCAGAGTAGGAAAGATTACCTTTGGAGGAATGAGGGAATGGGAGAGGTTTAATTCCTTTATCAGATATTTATAAATATTTATTGTGTGTTTACTATGTGCCTTTCACATGGAGGCTAATATGTGGAGGTAGATACTGAATTAGGTTCACATGAAATGTTTTAAGTAATTTAGGCCAGTGTTGACATAAAGAAAAATATTTGAAATCTATGTATATGGTGAAGGTGGAGTCATTTTTTTTTTTATATTGATGAAAACAGTGAGTTAGTGATAGATGGGCAGGTACAGAGCATAAGTAGTTAAGAACATAAATACCACAGTCATACTGCATAGATCAGAATCCTGGCACTACTTGCTGACTGTGTGTATGAACTTGGGCTGTGTGACTATGATACTCTTGCTACTTTATCTTCTCTGTGACTCACTAGCTGTAAAATGGGGATAAAAATGGGGCCTGTTTCATATTGCTGCTGTGAGGATTAAATAAATTAAAAATATATAAAGTCCCTGGAACAGCTTTACATGCATGCCATTTTCATGGTTATTATGATCATCATTGGTTTTGGGCAGTAGCATAGAACTGACTATGGGTGAATTAGTTTGGAATCAGAGAGATGAATATAGACTGATATGAGTGTGCAGAAAGAGGCATTTAAATGTTAACCATTGCTGCTTCACCATCAGTTTTTCTATGTCAAGTACCTACATCTAGATAATTTGTATTTTACAAAGTAGAGTGAACCAGTGGCTTTATTTAGGTGAATACCACAGTTAAAATAAGACCCAAGGAGGTGCACAGTTGCCATTAAGGGTGTCTCTTACCATCTGGGCTCTCTGTCTGCAGAATGGATTTAGCCAGAAGCAGTACTTGAAAGAGCAGGTGCTTCACAACATCTAGGGCCCATAATAAAAATACCTACAATGAGAACCTGTGTGGCTGAGTTTGAGGGACAAGGTTAATCTGGAGGGAATTTCAAAGGTACAGGCCTGTTGCTGTGGCTCATGCCTGTAATCTCAGCCATGTGAGAGGCTGAGACAGGAGGATTGCTTGAGCCTAGGAGTTTGAGGCTGCAATGAGCTGTGATCATACCACTGTGCTCCAGCCTGGTTAACAGATGAGACACTGTCTCAAGTAAATAAATAAATTAAGAAAGTTAATTATAAGAAACTTCTAAATCTGGAGTATAGAAGTTTTGGAATTCAAAAGATGGATTTTGTGAAACTCCCATCAGTTTAGATAAACTCTTTAGAGGCAATAGTCATCTTCCTAATGAAGATGACTTCCATTTAACTACTTTAGGAAGTAGATTTGTTACCTCAAAAGGAAAGACAAGGAAATAGAAATGGATTCAGCTTTCTTCAGGTTGAAATCTGAAATCTCTAATTTTGTACAACAGAAAACGATTCTATTGACTTAAAAACTGCCCGGGTGTTTTTTTGTTTGTTTCTTTTGTTTTGTTTTTAAAGAGACAAAGTCTCACTCTGTCATCCAGCTACCACACCAGGCCTGTACCTTTAATTTTTTTATTTTTATCTTTTGGGAGAGTCTCATTCTCTTGCCCAGGCTAGAGCACAGTGGTGTGATCATGGCTCACTGCAACCGCTGCCTCCCAGGTTCAAGTGATTCTCCTGCCTCAGCTTCCCAAGTAGCTGGGATTACAGGTGTGTGCCACCACGCCTAGCTAATTTTTGTATTTTTTAGTAGAGGCAGGGTTTCACTGTATGTTGGCCAGGCTGGTCTCAAACTCCTGACCTCAGGTGATCTGCCTGCCTCGGCCTCCCAAAGCGCTGGTATTATAAGCGTGAGCTACCGTGCTTGGCCAGTCCTGTACCTTTTAAATGCCCTCCAGATTAACCTTGTTCCTCAGACTCAGCCACACAGGTTCTCATTCTAGGTATTTTTAGTGTGGACCCTAGTTCTACCCCTAAGCTCTTGTGAAGCATATGGTGGGATCATAGCTCACTGCAACCTCAAACTCCTTGTCTTAAGTAATCCTCCTGCCTCCGCCTTCTGAGTAGCTAGGACAACAGCATGCACCACTGCGCTTGGCTAATTTTTTTTTTTTTTTGAGACGAAATCTTGCTCTGTCGCCCAGGCTGGAGTGCAGTGGCGTGATCTCGGCTCACTGCAAGCTCTGCCTCCCGGGTTCAAGCAATTCTCCTGCCTCAACCTCACGAGTAGCTGGGATTACAGGTGCCCGCCACCACGCCCAGCTAATTTTTTGTATTTTTTTTAGTAGAGATGGGGTTTCACTATGTTGGCCAGGCTGGTCTCGAACTCCTGACCTCAGGCGATCCCCCCGCCTTGGCCTCCCAAAGTATTGGGATTATAGGCATGAGCCACTGTGCCTGGCCTGCTTGGGTAATTATTATTTTTTATTTTTATTTTTATTTTTGAGATGGAGTCTTGCTTTGTTGACTAGGCTGGATTGCAGTGGTGCGATCTTGGCTCACTGTAACCACCGCCTCCTGGGTTCAAGCCGTTCTCCTGCCTCAGCCTCCCAGGTAGCTGGGACTACAGGCATGCGCCACCATGCCTGGCTAATTATTTTGTATTTTTCGTAGAGATGGGGTTTCACCATATTGGACAGGCTGATCTCCAACTCCTGACTTCAAGTGATCTGCCCACCTCGACCTCCCAAAGTGCTGGGATTACAGATGTGAGCCTCCGTGCCCAGCCTCTGCTTGGCTAATTTAAAAAAATTTTTTTGTAGAGAAGAGAGTCTTGCTATGTTGCCTAGACTAGTCTCAAATTCCTGGCCACAGCAGTCCTCCTGCCTTGGCCTCCCAAAGTGTTGGGATTACAGGTGTGAGCCACCGTGCCTGGCCAAGATTCTTAAGCATACTAAATCCATATCACATGTATGAGGAGAGAAGATAATTAAATTCTATGTCACTGCAGGTGTTAAAGCAGAAATTGGGTGACCTGTCAGTGTGCATTGGGTGGAACTAATTGCTCAATTTGCCTTCAGTTCTGTGGTTCGTGACTCAAGTCCAGTTCTCTCATTGTTTAGTGGGAGGAGGTACTGTGAAATTAAATGATTTGAGTTCTGCAACAGTCCAGAGGCTGAGCCCAGGCCAGTTCTTCACACAGTATTTAAGGCCGGCTCATATAGCAGTAATATAAGATCTGTAGAATCCTTGGAAGAAAGAGTGTTGTCAAAATGTCTTTTTACTTCCATGTTTTTGCTTCTGTGATATGTCTGGTTCATTTGCTCCCCATTGGTTCTTATTGATATGCATTTATAAATCATTCTCTGTGTAAATGAGAGCTTGTAATGAGTAATTTGGCTAGTTCATTTTGAGATCTGGAGTGTGTCCTCTGTTTGTTACTGAATTTGTAGATAGGTAGGCTATTTACAGGTCTTTCTCCTCTGAAATTATGAGTGGAAATTATAGGTGATTCTGGTTTTTTGAAAACCATTGTTCTTGTATTAAAATTTAAAGCATAATGGGCATAATTCAAACAAAGTTTCTGAATTTCATAATATGACAGAGTAAAATAACTAGTGAGCTAACATGTCCATGTCAAGTTTCAGGGCACAACAGATCTGGGTACTGACAGTTACCAGGTATGTAACTATAAACTTACTCCTTAACCTTCTTGTGATTCAGCTGTAAACTAGAGTTAATAATCCTTACAATGTGAGGTCATTATAAGGATTATGCAGAAATATAAAGAGGGAAGTAATAGGGGCATCTACTTTGTGGTAGACACTGTGCTACCTTATTAATCCTCATGTGAACTCTGAAATAAGTGGTAGGAGCAACATTTTGCAGGTGAGCAAAGAGAAGCTTGGGGAGAGGAACTAATTTAGGAAGGTAACAGTTAGGATTTTTGTTGTTGTTTTGCTTTTTTGTTTTTGTTTTTTTTTTTTTTTTTTTTTTGAGACGGAGTCTCGCTCTGTCGCCCAGGCTGGAGTGCAGTGGCCGGATCTCAGCTCACTGCAAGCTCCGCCTCCTGGGTTCACGCCATTCTCCTGCCTCAGCCTCCCGAGCAGCTGGGACTACAGGCGCCGGCCACTCGCCCGGCTAGTTTTTTGTATTTTTTAGTAGAGACGGGGTTTCACCGTGTTCGCCAGGATGGTCTTTATCTCCTGACCTCGTGATCCGCCCTTCTCGGCCTCCCAAAGTGCTGAGATTACAGGCTTGAGCCACCGCGCCCGGCCACTTTTTTGTTTTTTTTTAGACAGAGTCTTGCTTTGTCTTCCAGACATGAGTGTAGTGGCAGGATCATAGCTCACTGTAACCTCAAACTCCTGCACTGAAGCAGTTCTCCTGCATAACTAGGACTATAGGCATGTCCCACCATGCCTGGCTAAATTTTTTTGTGCAGGCGGGGTCTCACAGTGTTCCCCAGGCTGATCTTGAACTCTTGCCCTCAAGCCTTGACCTCCTAAACTGTTGAGATTACAGGCATGAGCCTCTATGCCTGGCCAGGATTTGAATCCAGATCTGTTTTTGAATTAAATAATTCTGACTTCCTACCATAATGTATATGAACTTCTTAACTTTGCCTCTAGTAAATGTTTGTTTGTGTTCAGTGTCTTTTGCATAGTTAGTGAAAATGTCAGTTGTGGTGAGAATTCTTTGTAGTACTAATCAAGATGTTATAGTTCAGAAAATATTCTTTGCAGTATTCCTTATATGTATCTGGTTGCCATTCTTGAGATGGAAAACTGTAATAGTAACTTCACATCTTAGGTTGCTCAATTAATACTTGCCAAATAAGGGCCAGGCATTATGGCTCACACTTGTAATCCATAATGCACTTTGGGAAGCCGAGGTGGGAGGATCACTTGAGCCCAGGAGTTCAAGACCAGCCTGGGCAACATGACAAGACCCCGTCTCTACAAGAAATAAAAAAAGCAGCTGGGCATGGTGACATGCACCTGTAGTGCATGAGCCCGGGAGATGGAGGCTGCAGTGAGCTGTGTTTGTGCCACTGCACTCTAGCCTGGGCAACAGAGTGAGACTCTGTCTCAGAAAGAAAAAATTACCAAATAAGGGTGTACTATAATATCCACATTTTTAGAATTTTTTTTTGTCAGTGTTTCAGTATCTTTAAATTGTAAATGGGGTAATTGATGCCAGAGTCTCTTGATTGTGGTTAATTTGTACATATTTTCTTTACCACAAAATTTACAGGAACTTGGAAAGTTGTCCTTTCCTAATACTGTAGAATGCACTGTGTTGAATTTTGGTGTTAGAGTGGTGTTATCATGGTTGGAACTTTGGCGTGTGTGTGTGTGTGTGTGTGTGTGTGTGTGTGTGTGTGTGAGAGAGAGAGAGAGAGAGAGACAGGGTCTCATTCTGATACCCAGACTGGATCACAGTGGCATGATCGTAGCTCACCATAACCTTGAACCCCTGGCCTTAAGCAGTTCTCCTGCCTTGACCTCTCAAAGTGTTAGGATTATAGGCATGAGCCACAGTGCCTGGCCCTGGCTTTATATTTTGTATTTAGTTATATGATGGATATATTTAAAGTAGTCTTTTTGAGTTTGCCATATATATGTGTATATATTGTCTTTCCTTTAAAATGTAGAGCAAGAGAAATTTAGAAATTAAAAGTAAGGGGTGACCGGGTGCGGTGGCTCACGCCTTGTAATTCCAGCACTTTGGGAGGATTGCTTGATCTCAGAGGTTCGAGACCAACTTGGACAACATGGCAAAAACCCGTCTCTACAAAAAATACAAAAAATAACTGGGCATGGCAGTGTGCACCCGTAGTCCCAGCTACTCTGAAAACTGAGGTGGGAGAATTGCTTGAGTTTGGGAGGTGAAGGTTGCAGTGAGCCGTGGTTGTACCGCTGCACTCCAGCCTGGGTGACAGAGCCAGACCTCGTCTCAAAAAAAAGAGTAAAGGTTAGGACGGGCATGGTGGCTCATGCCTGTAATCCCAGCACTTTGGGAGGCAAAGTGGGTAGATCACCTGAGGTCAGGAGCTCGAGACCAGCCTGGCCAAGATGGCGAAACCCCGTCTATACTAAAAATACAAAAAAATTAGCCGGGTGTGGTGGTGGGTGTCTGTAATCCCAGCTACTTGGGACGCTGAGGCAAGATAATTACTTGAACTGGGGAAGCAGAGGTTGCAGTGAGTTGAGATCGTGCCACTGCATTCCACCCTGGGGGACAGAGTGAGACTCTGTCTCAAAAAAAAAAAAAAAAAACAAAAACAAAAACAAAGTGCTATTTTCTTTCTTTTCCCTTGTTTATGTGATAATCACTTTTTATGAGAAGAAATCACTTGAACAAAGCTTCTATGCAAGAGCCTTTCACGCTTTAAATCTAGCACTCCAGGTTCATGCTCTAAGGTTGTGGCATTGAAGGGAAAGAGGTTGTGGGTTTTTATTCTATTTACTTATTCTGTGTTACATATTTATTTTTATTTATGAGATGTAGTCGTCGTCTTCTGTCACCCAGGCTGGAGTGTAGTGGCTCAATCTCGGCTCACTGCAACCTCCGCCTCTGGGGTTCAAGCAATTCTTGTGCCTCAGACTCCCGAGTAGCTGGGAATTACAAGTGCCTGCCACCATGCCCGACTAATTTTTGTATTTTTGGTAGAGATAGGGTTTTACCATATTGGCCAGGCTGGTCTCAAACTCCAGACCTCAAGTGATCTTCCCACCTCAGCCTCCCAAAATTATGGATTACGGGCGTGAGCCACCCTGCCAGGCCTTATTTATTTATTTATTTATTTATTTAGAGATAGGGTCTTGCTATGTTGCCTGGGCTGGTTGTGAACTCCTGGCCTCAAGCAGCCTTCCTGCCTTGGCTTCCCAAAGTGTTGGGATTACAGGTGTAAGCAACCATGCCCCTCCTATTTTTATTTTTTGTAGGGATAGGGGTCTCACTCTGTTGCCCAGGCTGATCTTGATCTCCTGGGCTTAAGTGATCCTCCCATCTTGGTCTCTTAAAGTGTTGGAATTACAGGCATGAGCCACTGAGCTTTTTATTATATTTTATAGATTCATTGAACTATTTTTCATTATCTTGTTGATAATTCCTTTTTGTTCAGATTTTTTTTGGGGGGGTTAGGGGTCCTGGAATGGGAACAGGGAACCAGGAACATAATGTATCATATGCTAGTCATTTGAAATAAATTTAAAGGTTTCTTTTACCCAGAAGTTCATAGGATGTTATGGTTCATTTGTGTGATATCTGTCATGGGTTTTTTGTTTTTGTTACTGTTTTTTTTTTGAGACGGAGTCTTGCTCTGTCACCCAGGCTGGAGTACAGTGGCACGATCTCGGCTTACTGCACGCTCTGCCTCCTGGGTTTACGCCATCCTCCTGCCTCAGCCTCCCAAGTAACTGGGACTACAGGCATCTGCCACCATGCCTGGCTAATTTTTTGTATTTTCAGTAGAGACGGGATTTCACCATGTTAGCCAGGATGGTCTCGATCTCCTGACCTCGTGATCCGCCCACCTCGGCCTCCCAAAGTGCTGGGATTACAGGTGTGAGCCAACACGCGCGTCCTGTCATGAGTCTTTGTATACCCTGAATCAGTGGATTAATCATTGTTCTAGATCAGACACTCTGTAGCATGAATGACCCTTTTAAAAAAATTAATATTTTGACCTTTACCTGAAAACTGATTCTTCAAGTGTATCTGGCAGAATCAATATGTATGGAAACCGGGCATGACTTATACAATTTGGACAAGCTAATCATGACATTTTATTTTCAACATGTCTAATAGCCTGTTGGCTGCCCAAATAACACTGAGTTAATTATAGTGTAGCCTTTTGTTCTATTTGGAGAGTGTCAAGGGATTTTTGAATGCCTTCCAAAATTCACCTTCATGAAGTGAGCTTAGAAAGCTTAGAAAATGCTTTCTAGAGCAGGGATTCTCAAAACTTTACCTTCATGATCCACCCTGCCTCTTCTGGCTACTTATTTGCTTTGTTTTTGAAAAGCATAGCAGGTTTCCCTACTGTTTAGGGATAGTAGTGATGGGGTTGAATGCACCTGTTTTTAATCCCGGCTCTATTGCTTACTGGCTTAGTGATCTTAGACAAGGGAATTAATATTTTTTAATCTTTTTTTTTTTTTTGAGATGGAGTCTCACTCTGTCGCCCAGGCTGGAGTGCGGTGGCACGATCTCGGCTCACTGCAACCTCTGCCTCCTGGGGTCAGGCGATTCTCCTGCCTCAGCCTCCTGAGTAGCTGGGATTACAGGTGTGCCCAACTACGCCCGACTAATTTTTAAAAATTTTTAGTCGAGACGGAGTTTCACTGTGTTGGCCAGGCTTATCTCAAATTCCTGACCTCAAGTGATCTACCCACCTCGGCCTCCCAAAGTGCTGGGATTACAGGTGTTAGCCACTGTGCCTGGCCAATCTTTTTAAATTTTTAAATTGAAGTAATTTTCTTTTGACACAGGATCTTGCTTCATCGCTCAGGCTAGAGTTCAGTGGCTTGAACACGGCTCACTGTAGCCTTTATGTCCTGTACTCACGTGATCTTCCTGCTTCAGCCTCCTGAGTAGCTGGGACCAGAGGCATGTGCCACCACACCTGGCTAATAATTTTAAGTTTTTTTGTAGAGATGGGGTCTCTGTGTTGCCCAGGGTGGTTCAAGTGAGCCTCTTGCCTCATCCTCTCAAAAGTGCTGGGATTACAGACGTGAACCACCATGCTTGGTGCATCTTTTTGAAACTCCATGTACTTATAATATAGTTGTGAGAGGTAAATTCAGTTACCCGAATGTAAAACATTCAACCCGTAATAGGCATTCAATACATGTTAATTTTCTTTCTTTTTTTTTTTTTTTTTGAGACAGAGTGTCGCTCTGTCGCCCAGGCTGGAGTGCAGTGGCCAGATCTCAGCTCACTGCAAGCTCCGCCTCCCGGGTTCACGCCATTCTCCTGCCTCAGCCTCCCGAGTAGCTGGGACTACAGGCGCCTGCCACCTCGCCTGGCTAGTTTTTTGTATTTTTTAGTAGAGACGGGGTTTCACCGTGTAAGCCAGGATGGTCTCGATCTCCTGACCTTGTGATCCGCCCGTCTCGGCCTCCCAAAGTGCTGGGATTACAGGCTTGAGCCACCGCGCCCGGCCTCAATACATGTTAATTTTCATAGCACTCAAAAATTTTCCTTTGTAGCACTAACCACAATTACAATTAAATATGTAATTTTGAAATGTTTTTCTTACAAGCTTTGTGATGCCAGGGAACATATCTGTCTTTTCACGGCCCTATTCTCAGCATCCAGAATAGTGCCAGGCATGATGTGTAGTAGACGCTGAATAAATACTTCTTAAGTGAATGAACATCCCTTTCCTGATTCTGTCCTCCCTTGGCTTAAAGGTCAGTATCCTGAACATTTTGGCCTGCTTTGAGAATCAGTCACCGTGTTACATAACTTTGGTCTATTAAAGATTGGAGCTGGGTAAAGAGGAGGGCAACGAATAGAGGAATAACATTGAAAGACAACAGAATGGTATTCAAAGTAAATTCTAAGAACATAGTACTCTGGACTTTCTAACTCTCTCTAATCTGGTATCCAGCCCCCAATTCTGCCAAAACAGTTCTCATTGTGATCACTGCTAGCTTACATGTTGCTGAATATGTTGAGTTTTTCCTAGTTTAGTAAAATAACTCTTCTAGTTACTCAGCAAAGAACCTTGGAGTCATCTTCTCTTTCTTTCCCACTTTATAGAATCCAGTTCATCAGCAAATACTGTTAGCTCTGTCTTCAAGTTATATCCATAATCTGATCACTTCTTAATCATCTCCGCCATAATCGCCTTCTTCCAAGACATCTCTATTAGTTGAGTTTCCTGTGGCTGCTGTAAGAAATTACTACATTCTTGGTGCCTCACAACAACACATATTCATTCTCTTGTAGTTCCGGAGGTCATACATTTTAATCAGTCTTACCGGCCCAAATGCAGGATGTCATAAGGGCTGTCTTCCGTCCAGAGGCTTTAGGGGAGAGTCTGTTCTTTACCTCTTCCTCCTCCTGGTGGCTACTGGTTTTCCTTGGCTTGTGGCAGTGCCACTTCAATCTTCAAGGTTAGCATCTTTAAATCACTCTCTGCACATCTCTTTCTCCTGCACTGTTTTTGTCATATCTCTCTCTGCCTCCCTGTTCTCTTGTAGGGACATATGATTGGACTTAGGGGCCTACCTGGATAATCAGGATAACCCGCCATTCCAAAATTCTTTATTTAATCATATCTGCGAAGACTCCTAGCCCTTTTTGCTATAAAAGATAAGATTCGCAGATTCCAGGTATTAGGATGTGGATATCTTTTGGGACATTTTTCAGCCTACCATAGTCTCTTCTCTGCTCATCTGTTCCAAAGGCAAAATACACCCATCTCATTCCAACATCCCCAAAAGTCTCAACCCATTGCAACATCAACTCAAGCCCAAGATCTCATCTGTCACCAGCGCTGAAGTTAAAAGTCTCATTATCTAAATCTTCTGTTATCTGTTCCCAAAATAACACTGGTCAGACATGTATAATATAACAGTTATAGATAATTCCTATTACAAAAGGGAGAAAATCCTAGGAATAAATGGGTTATTGGTACCAAGTAATTGCAAAATCCAGCAGGGAAAATTTTTATTATGTCTTAAAGCCTGTGAGTAATTTTCTTTTACTTGAGACTCTGCCCTCTGAGTCTGTGCTCTAGCTTCTGCTTTCATAGTTATCCTTTCCTTTTCTTGAAGAGAAGCATATATTTGCAACTGAGTAGTGTTTTAGCCCACAGTGTTTAAAAATTGTATTAAAATTTACCATCATAACTATTTTTAAGCGTACTGTCCAGTGGTGTTAAGTACATTCATATTGTTGCGAAACCATCACTGCCATTCATCTCCAGAACTCTTTTTATCTTGCAAAACTGAAACTCTGTACCCGTTAAACGATGACTCCCCATTCTCCTCTCCCTAGCCCCTGTGAACCACCATTCCTTTTTCTGTCTCTTTGATTTTGATTACTCTTAAGTACTTCATACAAGTGGAACCATACAATATTTGTCTTTTTTTTTTTGAGATGGAGTCTTGCTCTGTCGCCCGGGCTGGAGTGCAATGGCCGGATCTCAGCTCACTGCAACCTCTGCCTCCCGGGTTTACGCCATTCTCCTGCCTCAGCCTCCTAAGTGACTGGCACTACAGGCACCCGCCACCACGCCCGGCTAATTTTTTGTATTTTTTAGTAGAGACAGGGTTTCACCGTGTTAACCAGGTTGGTCTCGATCTCCTGACCTCGTGATCCGCCCGTCTCGGCCTCCCAAAGTGCTGGGATTACAGGCTTGAGCCACCGCGCCCGGCCACAATATTTGTCTTTTGTGACTAGCTTAGGTCACTTAGTATAATGTCCTCAAGATTCATTTATGTTGTAGCATATATCAGAGTTTTCTTTCTTTTTATGGCTGAAAGAGTAGTTTTATTAGCCTTATTGCTGCATGTAGAATTTTGGTAGTTCAACATCTTTCAGCCTTCTTTTTTTTTTTTTTTTTTTCCGGACATAGTCTTACTCTGCCACCCAGGCTGGAGTGCAGTGGCACAATCATGGCTCAGTGCAGCCTTCATCTCCTGGGGCTCAAGCAATTCTCCCACCTCAGCCTCCTGAGTAGCTGGGACTACAGGCATGCACCACCACACTTGGCTCATTTTTTGTATTTTTTGTAGGGACGGTCTCATTTTGTTGCCCATTCTGGTCTTGAACTCCTAGGGCCAAACTATCTTCCTACCTTGGCCTCCCAAAGTGCTGGGATTACAGGCGTGAGCTACCACATCCAGCCAACAGCCTTCCTTTATTTCATTCTTTCTTTGTCCTTTCAGTCCGTGTGCTGACAGTGTTTCTGCTGATATAACATTATCAGAAACCTTGTGGGTCTCCTATGTGTATCTTGGGGGTTCCTGTCATTAGACAAGAGGGTTCTCTATAGAGCTTTTCCAGATAATCCCATCTCCATTCCTACCTTCTGCTTATGGTTGGCTGAGGGAATTCATGAGTCACACACCTAATCCCTTCAGCATGACTAAGAGGTTGTCCTACCACATACTCGACTTTCCACAGCATGCTTTTCTTAACAGTAAATTTCTTTTTTTTTTTTTTTTTTTTTTGAGACGGAGTCTCGCTCTGTCACCCAGGCTGGAGTGCAGTGGCCGGATCTCAGCTCACTGCAAGCTCCTCCTCTCGGATTCACGCCATTCTCCTGCCTCAGCCTCCCGAGTAGCTGGGACTACAGGCACCTGCCACTTCGCCCGGCTAGTTTTTTGTATTTTTTAGTAGAGACGGGGTTTCACCGTATTAGCCAGGATGGTCTCGATCTCCTGACCTCATGATCCGCCCATCTCGGCCTCCCAAAGTGCTGGGATTACAGGCTTGAGCCACCGCGCCCGGCCAACAAATTTCTTAATTTTAACATATTTTGTTGGCTGGGTGCAGTGGCTCATGCCTGTAATCCCAGCACTTTGGGAAGCCGAGCCCGGTGGATCACCTGAGGTCAGGAGTTCAAAACCAGCCTGGCCCAATATGGTGAAACTCTGTCTCTATTTAAAAAAAAAAAAAAAAAAAATAGACTGGGTGCTGTGACTCATGCCTGTAATCCCAGCACTTTGAGAGGCCGAGATGGGCAGATCACCTGAGGTTGGGAGTTCAAGACCAGCCTGACCAACATGGAGAAACCCCGTCTCTACTAAAAATACAAAATTAGCCAGGCATGGTGATGCATGCCTGTAATCGCAGCTACTCGGGAGGCTGAGTAGGAGAATCACTTGAACCCAGGAGGTGGAGGTTATGGTGAGACAAGATTGCGCCATTGCACTCCAGCCCGAGCAACAAGAGCGAAACTCTGTCTAAAAAAAAAAAAAACAAAGAGCCAGGTGTGGTGGTGTGTGCCTGTAGTCCCAGCTACTCAGGAGGCTGAGGTGGGAGAATTGCTTGAACCTGGGAGGCAGAGGCTGTGTTGAGCCAAGATCATGCCGCTGCACTCCAGCCTGGGTGACAGTGAGACTCTGTCTCCAAAAAAAAATAATAATAATAAATTTTTGTGATCCGGGTAAGCTGAGAATTTCCCAAATCATCAAGTACTGATTTCTTTTTGTTTAACATTTCTCCTATTAATTTTTCCTCTTATGTTTTGCTGTAAATAACAAGAAGAAACCAGGCTGTACCTTCAGTATGTTGCTTGGGAATCTAAATTTCCAAAGTGCTTGCTTAAAAATTCTGCTTTCCATACAACTGTTGGACACAATTTAGCTAACCTTTCTGCTACTATGAAGCAAGAATTGTCTTTCTGTTAGCTTCCAGTAACATGTGCCTCATTTCCTTCTGAGTACTTGTCAAGAGTACCTTTAACATTCGTATTTTTACCAGCATTCTGTTTATAACAGTATATGTATTCTGTACAACAACATAGACGTTCTCTACTTTACTTTTCACTTCCTGTGAGCCACCACACCCAGCCCTTGAAGCCTTTCAGTGGATTGAATCAGGCCCATCCAGATTATCTAGGACAGCCCCCTTAAAGCCAAGTGATTATGAATGTTAATTACATCTACAAAATACTTTCACAACAACGCTTCAGATTAATGTTTGGTTGAATAATTGGGGACTGTAGCTTAGCCAAGCTGACACATAAAACCGACCATCAGATCATCATTACCATCATTTTTATTTCTTGCCTGGATTATTTGCGCACGTGCGCGCTATCTCTCTCTATTATATATATATATTATATATATTATATATATTTAATATATTTTTTTTTTACTTTTTTTTGAGGAGGAGTCTTGCTGTGTCACCTAGGCTGGAGTACAGTGGCACAATCTTGGCTCACTGCAACCTCTGCCTCCCGAGTTCAAGAGAGTCTCCCACCCCAGCCTCCTGAATAGCTGGGATTACAGGCGTGTACCACCACACCTGGCTAATTTTTGTATTTTTAGTAGAGACTGGTTTCACCATGTTGGCCAGGCTGGTCTTGAATTCCTGACCTCAAGTGATCTGCCTGCCTTGGCCTCCCAAAGTGCTGGAATTAAAAGCATGAGCCACCGTGCCCATCCTGCAATATCTTCTTTTGAAGTGCATTCTCTGCTTCTACGCTTGATTTCTTATTATCTATTCTCCAGTTATTAATAGTAGCTGAAGTCAGTTTCAATATCTACCACTCCTCCCTTTGCTTACTCTGTGGCAACCCCATTGGTTTCCCTGCTTTTCCTGCATCTGCCAGGTCTTTGTGCTTGCTGTTCCCTCTACCTGAAATACTCTCTCCCTGAATCGTCACATGGTTTACTTCCTCACTTTTTTCAGATATTTTCTCAGATGTCTCCTTATCAGAGAGGTTACCGTATATAAAAAAGCAGCCAGGCGTGGTGGCTTACGCCTGTAATCCCAGCACTTTGGGAGGCCGAGGTGGGTGGGTCACGAGGTGAGGAGATCAAGACCATCCTGGCCAACATGGTGAAACCCCGTCTCTACTAAAAATACAAAAAAGTTAGTGGGGCATGGTGGCGGGCGCCTGTAGTCCCAGCTACTTGGGAGGCTGAGACAGGAGAATGGTGCTAACCAGGGAGGCGGAGCTTGCAATGAGCCGATATTGCGCCACTGCACTCCAGCCTGGGCAACAGAGCGAGACTCTGCCTCAAAAAACAAAACAAAACAAAACAAAGGCAACCTTACTCCTCAATCCCTGGCATTTCCTACTCCCCTTTTCCTGCTTCACTTTTCTCCAGAGGACTTATTACCACTTGACATTCATCTGTTTGTTGTCCATCTCTTCCCACTAGATGATAGTCTGTACAAGGGCAGCGACTTTGTTAATTGCTGTATCCTCAACACCAGCAGTACTTGGCATGCAGTAGGTGTTAATAAGTACTTTTTGAATGAATGAATGAATGAATGAATGAATTGAATTCTTATTTTACCTCTCAAATGGCATTTGACATAGTTGATTATTTGTAGGACATTGTTCTCCTAATGGCTAGGCCATTCTTTCTACCACTCCTGCCATTTTTTGTCTCTTTTGCTAGCTCCTTTTCAATTTGGCCTCCGTGTGTGAGATTTTCTCAAGACTCAGCCTTAAATCCTTTTATTTTCTCTATGAGAGACCTCATCCAGTCCCATAGCTTTAAATAATATTTACGTGACAATGATTCCGAAATGTGTATCTTCATCATTTTGCCTGCCTGCCTGCCCTCCCTCCCTACCGCTTTCTCTCCTCTCCTCTCTTTATTTCGTCTTTCTTTTCTTTTCTGAGATAGAGTCTCACACTGTCCTCCAGGCTGGAGTGCAGTGATGCCATCTCATGTCACTGCTAACTATGCCCCTGGGGCTCAAGCAATCCTCCCACCTCAGCCTTCCAAGTAGCTGGGATTACAGGTGTGCACCACCATGCCCAGCTAATTTTTGTATTTTTTTGTAGAATATATTTTGTTTCACCATGTTGCCCAGGCTGGGCTCAAACTCCTGGGTTTAAGTGATCCACCCGCCTCAGCCTTCCAAAGTGCTGGGATTACAGACATGAGCCACTGTGCCCAGCCTCTCCATCTTTTTTGAATGCTAGTCACTTTCTGTCTCCATTGGGATGTCTCACAGACATCTCAAATTTATATTCCAAACTGAACTTTTAGTCCTCATTTGCTACTGCTAAGGTTGCTGTGGCTCCAACGTTCCCCATTTCTGTAAACGGCACTTGTATCTATCTTGTTAACATAAGTCAGAAACCTGAAGGGGCATCTTTGGCATCTCCCTTTCCCTCCTCACATCCCTTCCATCATCAATTTTTGTTGATAATCACTCCATAAATATTACCTCATTTGTCACCTTGTCATCTCTGCCACTAAAACTACTCTAGCTAGTCTAAGCCACGCTATTTCCAGTTAAACCAATTAAATAAATCCTTAATTGATTTTCTTCCATCCATCATTCCCTCTAACTCCCTTCAGTCAGATCTGCACACTGAAGCCAGAGTTTTAAAATGCATATCTAATCATACCATGCTCTTTCCTCTTCCCTCAAGCCTTTTGCTCTCTGTAGGCTCCAAGCAGGTGCCTTAAATGAACGGTATGGGGCATATCATGGATTTTAATAAAGAGTGGTAGGAACTGTGGCAAATTGAAGAGTACATGCTCTAAGGTATCCACTTGTTAGTTGTAGTATATTGTTGGCATGAAGGAGTGTAGACCTAGAATTGCTGATCTTCTGATTTCTTTTCAAAAGAAGCCAGAAGTCTGGAATTCTTAAAATGTGAATTTGCTTTTTTTTTTAATGTTGATGAACAATTTAAATTTTAAAAATTTGTATACTTAGGTATAAATCTAATAAAAATAACAAAATAATAAACTTAATGAAATAATTAAATGAAAATTTTGGCTGGGTGCAGTGGCTCACGCCTGTAATCCCAGCACTTTGGGAAGCCGAGGTGGGTGGATCACTTGAGGTTAGGAGTTCAAGACCAGCCTGGCCAACATGGTGAAATCCCGTCTCTACTAAAAATACAACAATTAACTGGGCATGGTGGTCAGCATCCGTAATTCCACCTACTTGGGAGGCTGAGGCAGGAGAATCACTTGAACTGAGGAGTCAGAGGTTGCAGGAAGCTGAGATCACGCCATTGTACTCCAGCCTGGGTGACAGAACACTGTCTCAAAAAAAAAAAAAAAAAAAAAAGGCCGGGCGCGGTGGCTCAAGCCTGTAATCCCAGCACTTTGGGAGGCCGAGACGGGCGGATCACGAGGTCAGGAGATCGAGACCATCCTGGCTAACACGGTGAAACCCCGTCTCTACTAAAAATACAAGAAAATTCGCCGGGCGAGGTGGCGGGCGCCTGTAGTCCCAGCTACTTGGGAGGCTGAGGCAGGAGAATGGTGTGAACCCGGGAGGCGGAGCTTGCAGTGAGCCGAGATCGCGCCACTGCACTCCAGCCTGGGCGACAGAGCGAGACTCCGTCTCAAAAAAAAAAAAAAAAAAAAAGAAGAAGAAGAAAATATAGGGCCTTTTACACTGAAAATTATAAAACATTGCAAAGAGAAGTTAAAGAAGACCTAAATAAGTGGAAATATACCATCTACATGATTTGTAAGACCCAATATTGTTAAGCTGTCCAGTCTTCCCCAAATGCTAAAGATTGTGTGTTCTCAATCAAAATCTCAGCAGGACTTTTTGGGGAGAAACTGACTTTCTGAATCTAAAATTCACATGGAAATAAAAGGGACCTAGAATAGCCAAAACAATTTACAAGAGGAAGAACAAACTTGGGGGAATTAAATTACTTGATTTTGAAACTTATTATAAAGCAATAGTAATCAAGACAATGCAGTATTTACCAGTCATTGGAACACAATAAAGAGTCCAGAAGTAGATATACATATGTAGTCAATTGATTTTCAGCAATAACTCAAACATAATTCAGAAGGGGAAAGGATAGTCTTTTTAACAGCTATTGCTGGAACAACTGAATATTTGTATGTAAAGAAATGAACCTCAATCCCAGTCTCATATGATACACAAAAATTAATTTGAAATGGTTTGTAGACCTAAACATACAAACTAAAAGCATAAAACTTATAGGAGAAATCATGGGACAAAATCTTTGAGACCTCGGCATAGGCAGATTTTTTTTTTTAGCACATGTAAGGAGCACTCACCAGAAAAGTAAAAATGATAAATTGGACTTTATTAAAATTAAAACCTTCTGTTCTTTTTTTTTTTTTTTTTTTTTTTTTTTGAGACGGAGTCATGCTCTGTCGCCCAGGCTGGAGTGCAGTGGCCGGATCTCAGCTCACTGCAAGCTCCGCCTCCCGGGTTCACGCCATTCTCCTGCCTCAGCCTCCCAAGTAGCTGGGACTACAGGCGCCCGCCACTTCGCCCGGCTAGTTTTTTGTATTTTTTAGTAGAGACGGGGTTTCACCGTGTTAGCCAGGATGGTCTCGATCTCCTGACCTCGTGATCCGCCCGTCTCGGCCTCCCAAAGTGCTGGGATTACAGGCTTGAGCCACCGCGCCCGGCCCAAAACCTTCTGTTCTTGAGAAGACACTGTGAGAAACTAAAAAGGTAAGCCACAGACTTGGGAGGAAATATTTACACACACTATATATATATCCAGAATATGTTAAAGAAACTTTAAAAATTTAATAATATGACAAATGGCCCACTTAAAAAATAAGTAAAAGACTAGAATGGATATTTCTTAGAAGAACATATTTATGGGCTGCACGCGGTGGATACACCTGTAAAGATTACACCTGTAATCCTAGCACTTTGGGAGGCCAAGGCAGGTGCATCACCTTAGGTCGGGAGTTTGAGACCAGCCTGAGCAAGATGGAGAAACCTCGTCTCTACTAAAAATGCAAAATTAGTTGGGCGTGGTGGCGCATGCCAGTAATCCCAGCTACTTGGGAGGCTGAGGCAGGAGAATCGCTTGAACCCGGGATGTGGAGGTTGCAGTGAGCCGAGATCACGCCATTGCACTCCAGTCTGGTAACAAGAGCAAAACTCCATCTCAAAAAAAAAAAGAAAAAAGAAAAAAGATCTATGAATGTCCAAAACATGTAAAAAGATACTCAACATAATTGCCAGGGAAATAGATTTTTTTTTTTTTTTTTTTTGGGAGACAGGGTCTCACTTTGTCACCCAGGCTAGAGTGCTTTGGCGTGGTCATAGTTTACTGCAACCTTGACCTCCGTGGCTCAAGTGATCCTCTCACCTCACCCTCCCAAGTAGCTGGGACTACAGGTGGATGCCACCATGCCTGGCTAACATAAAAAAATTTTTTTTTATTTTTTGAGACAGGGGCTCCATCTCTCAGGCTGGAGTGCGTGCGATCCTGGCTTACTGCAGCCTTTGCCTCCTGTGTTCAAGCAATTCTCCTACCTCAGCCACCTGAGTAGCTGGGGCCATAGGTGTGTGCCACTACGCCTGGCTGTTTTTTTTGGTATTTTTTGGTAGAGATGGGGTTTTACCATGTTGGCCAGGCTAGAAATTTTTTTTTTTTTCTAGAGACAGGGTCTCGCTATGTTTCCCAGGGTAGTCTTGAATTCCTAGGCTCAGGCAATCCTCTTGCCTTAGTCTCCCAAGGTGTTGGGATTACAGGCACGAGCCACCATGCCTGGACAGAAATACAAATTAAAATCGCAGTGAGACGGCATTTTATTCCCGTTAGAATAGGTAAAGTTTAAAAAGATGGACAGTTCCAAGAATTGGTGAGAGTGTAGAGCAGTAGGAGTTCAGGCATGTTGCTGGTAGGAGTGTGACATGGTACAAGCATTTTGGAAAGTTTGTCAATTTCTTCCAAAGTTAAATACATACTTATTCAATTCAGCAATACTACTCCTAGGTGTTTATTACCCAAGAGAAATGAAAACATATGGTCACCAAAAAACCACGTGAATGTTCATAGCAGCTTTATTCATAATAGCCAGGAAAATTGGAAACAACCCAAATGCCATCAGCAGGTGAATGGATAAACAAGTTGGATAAATGAACAGTGGATTACTACTTAGAAAAAAGAAAGGAATGAATTACAGATACATGCAGCAATGTGAATGAATCTCAAAAACATGTTGAGTGAAAGAAAACACAAAAGAGAACTTACTATATGATTTCATTTACAAGAAGTTGTATACTAGGCAAAACTAACCTCTTGTCATAGAAATTAGATCAGTGGTGATTAGATGCAAGGGTACAATATTGACTGCAAAGGACATGAAGAGTGATGGGAATGTCTTTGTTGTTGTTGTTTTTGGGTCAGGGTCTTGCTCTGTCATGCAGGGTGGAGTGCAGTGGCATGATCGTGGCTCACTGGAGCCTCTCCTGTGCTCAAGTGATCCTCTTGCCTCAGGCTCCTGAGTAGCTGGGACTATTGCCACGCATCACCATACCCAGCTAAGTTTTAAACATTGTTTTGTAGAGACAGAGCCTTACTGTGTTGTCCAGGTGGTCTCAAACTCCTAGCCTCAAGTGATCCTCCTGCCTTGGGCTTCCAAAGTGCTGGGATTACAGCTGTGAGCCACTGTGCCTGGCTTATGGAAATGTTTTTTCTTGATTGAGATTGATGGTTTATGAGAGTATACATTTGTCAAAACTCACTGAAACTGTACACTTAAAATGTGTGCATTTTATTGTATGCAAATTTGACTTCAAAGTTGATTAAAAAGTACCCTCCAGGTCAATGCTCTGTGGACTAAACCAAAAAGTTTGCGTGCCAAATTTGATTGAGGTAGCCAGTTCTTGACAGCTAATCTACACCCCCACGCACGTGCATGCTATAAGAGTGCCTGACCTGTAATAGGTCCTCACATTTCTGTTGAATGAATAAATGAATGAATGGCCGAATACTGTGTACCTTCTTGCAGCCCCATTGCAAGAAGATGGTTCCTTCTTCATTCTCTTGCCGTTTCCTAACTGCAGTCATTTTAGAGAGTTAATTTTTTTTTGGCTTCTTCTGGAAGTGGTCTTTTGAGTACACATGAGATCTTTCATTCATTCAAATAGTTATTGAGTATCTACCATGTGTATTTATGCTGCCTCAATAAAGTACTTGCTCACTGTGAGGAATTACACAAATGTCAGTTGATTATATATATGAGATTTACATTTGACTTATAGAAGCAAATACTGGATAAACTGTTCTTAGAATCTGTTTCTACTACCATTTCTTTGGTTTGTGACTTTATACTCTGCTATCTGTGAAAAAATAACATAGGCTTAATAACAGACTCTGTACATAACTTCTCAGATGAGAAGAAGCAAAAACATTTCCAAATATCGTTCTGATATAGCTATAGAAATGGCAGGGTTTTTTTTTTTTTTTTTTTTTCCTCCTTCCTTCCTTTCCAGTTAGAGTCTGAGCAATGAGTGGACTGACTAAATTTAGTTGCTAGAACCAAATTGCTTCTTGGTCTTGTAGTTAGTCTATAGCTGTATGCTGTCTTCATGAAATCTAATTATGACTAATGTAGACTTTTGTAGATCATCAAGCAGAATTAGTCTGTTTTTGTTCAAACATAACTTTAAAATGACTGTATCATTCTGTAGGGAAATAATTGTCATTTCCCTAACCTTGGTCAAGCTGCCCTGAATTCATGGAACAGATTTCCTGTCCCATGCTCCAAACTGTCCTGGCTCATTTTTAGTTAGCATGAGGCTAAACTCCTTTGGAAAACAGCTGTCTTTGGGCAGGGTGCAGTGGCTCATTCCTGTCATCTCAGCAGTTTGGGAGGCTGAGGTGGGAGGATTACTTGAGGCTAGGAATTTGAGACCAGCCTGGGCAACCCAGTAAGACCCTGTTTCTACAAAAAATTTAATTAAAAAAAAAAAAATTGGGTGTGGAGGTTTGAGTGCCTTTAGTTCTAGCTACTTGGGAGGCTGAAGCAGGAGGATTGCTCGAACCCAGGAGGTCAAGGCTGTAGAGTGAGCAAAGATTGTGCCACTGCATTCCAGCGTGAGTGACAGAGAAAGACCCTGGCTCTAAAAATAAAAAGTAAAAATAGGCCAGGCGTGGTGACTCACGCCTGTAATCCTAGCGCTTTGGGAGGCCAAGGTGGGCAGATCACTTGAGGTCAGGAGTTCGAGACCAGCCTGGCCAACATGCTGAAACCCCTTCTCTACTAAAAATACAAAAAATCAGCCAGGCGTGGTGGCGGACACCTGTAATCCCAGCTATGTGGGAGGCTGAGGCAGGAGAATCACTTGAGCCTGGGATGAAGGTTGCAGTGAGCCGAGATTACGCCACTGCCCTCCAGCGTGGACAACAGAGCAAGTCTCTATCTCAAAAAAAAAAAAAAGAAAAAAAGTAAAAATAAAAGAAAACAACTCTCTTTGGTGAACACAGATGAATCATCCAATCTCAAATTTGTTTTCAGACTCACCTCTTCCTTTAATGCCCTTCTATTCTTTCTCTGCTTTTTACTTATTTTTTCCTCTGATACTTTTTTTTTTCTATTTATGTCATAGTGTCATTGGGGTAGGGTAGTAGCTGCACCTAATTGATACTGTTTTCTCTCTTACGTATCTAATATAATATCTGTGCCAAGCAAGTTTAATAAAACCAAGAAGATTGATGGTGGATTCCTAGTATGAAGTTGAATAATACGTGTTTAGAGTCCGTAATGGATAAGAAGTACAATACTTTAGATACTGTGGACCTAGGTATTTTCTCCCCCACTTTTTCTTGGCACATTCCCCTGAAAAGGAAGCCAAGGAGATTAAGAGCTGCTTCTGTCTGATAATAGTTCAGAAATTTAAGAGGAGGTAGTTCTTACAGCAGCAGTCTGAGTCCAGTAAGAGAGCTTAATGAACTGCCTTTACCTGTACAGTAGTCAGTTTGTCTCTGCTGACACATCAAAGGAACTGAGAGAAATTTAACAGGAATACAAGAATGAGGAAAAAAAGAGGCCGGGTGCGGTGGCTCATGCCTGTAATATCAGCATTTTGGGAGGCCGAGGCTGGTGGATCATCTCAGGTCAGGAGTTTGAGACCAGCCTGCCCAACATGGTGAAACCCCGTCTCTACTAAAAATACAAAATATTAGCCAGGTATGGTGGCAGGCACCTGTAGTCCCGCTTACTCAGGAGTCTGAGGCAGGAGAATCGCCTGAACCCAGGAGGTGGAGGTTGCAGTGAGCTGAGATCACGCCATTGCACTCCAGCCTGGGCAACAGGGTGAGACTCTGTCTCAAAAAAAAAAAAAAGGAAAAAAGAAACAGGCATTTGGAATTGCATATATATGTAATCTTGATAGTTTATTTTAATTTGGAAAGATCTATTTATCCTCATTTCTCTGATTAGAACTATTTCTACTTATGCTGAAGCTAGAATTAATATATTAAAGAGGACATACGTTTATCTGCCTTTCAGAATACATTATTTCAAATACCTGTTATCTTTGATGGGTTTACTGTTTTATGTTTTTTTTTTTTTGAGGTAGAGTCTTGCTCTGACTCTGAAGCTGGAGTGCAGTGGTGCAGTCTCGGCTCACTGCAACCTCCACTGCCCGGGTTCAGGCGATTCTCCTGCCCTCTTGAGTAACTGGGTTTACAGATGCCCACCACCACGCCTGGCTAATTGTTTGTATTTCTAGTAGAGATGGGGTTTCACCATGTTGGCCAGGCTGATCGTGAACTCCTGACCTCAAGTGATCCACTCACCTTGGCCTCCCAAAGTACTGGTATTATAGGTGTGAACCGCAGCACCCAGCCTAAAATCTTGGTTAGTCATTTTTCACTATCAAAAATTGAAAGTGTTTTTTTTTGTTTTTTGCTTTTGTTTTTTTTTTTTTGGTTAAAGAGACAGGGTCTCACTCTGTTGCCCAGGCTGCTAGTGGTGCAGTTTTAGCTCACTATAGCCTCAAACTCCTGGGTTGAATGATTCTCCCACCTCAGCCTCCTGAATAGCTGAGATTACAAGTGCAAGCCTCAATATCTGACTAAATGTACTTTCTGGCTAAATGTAATTTTTGTTTTTTTTGAGACAAAGTCTGGCTCTGTCACCCAGGCTGGAGTGCAGTGGCGCGATCTTGGCTCACTGCAACCTCCGCCTCCCGGGTTCACATCATTCTCCTGCCTCAACCTCCCGAGTAGCTGGAATTACAGGCACCTGCCACCACGCCCGGCTAATTTTTTGTATTTTTAGTAGAAACGGGGTTTCACCGTGTTCGCCAGGATGGTCTCGATCTCCTGACCTTGTGATCCGCCTGCCCCGGCCTCCCAAAGTGCTGGGATTACAGGCGTGAGCCACCATGCCCGGCCTTTTTTTTTTTTTTTTTTTGAGAAGGAGTCTTGGTCTGTCACCCAGGCTGGAGTGCAGTGGTGTGATCTCAGCACACTGCAACCTCCACCTCCTGGGTTCAAGTGGTTCGCCTGCCTCAGCCTCCCGAGCAACTGGGACTACAGGTGTGCATCAACACAACCAGGTAATTTTTTGTATTTTAGTAGAAACAGGGTTTCACCATGTTGGCCAGGATGGTCTTGATCTCCTGACCTCATGATCTGCCTGCCTTGGCCTCCCAAAGTTTATAGGCATAAGCCACTGCGCCCAACTAAATGTAATTTTGTATTCCTACCAACAGTGTACAAGGGTTCCAGTTTCTCCACATCTTTACCAAAACTTGTTTATTTGTTAACAGTCATTCTAATGGGTGCAATGTGGTAATCTTACATTTTTAGTATTTTCATATATAAGTAATAATATAATGCTGCCCCTGTGGTTATTATCACATTACTGTGTTCCCCCTGCCAACAAAAGACACTTGTCAGTCATATTGAAGTGCTTTTATTTTTGTTATGCATAAGAGCAGGGACCTTGTCCATCTTCATCACTAGTATCCCTAGGGCTCAGACAGTACCTGACACATTATACTTCTTTAGCAAGTATTTGAATGAATGAACGAATGCATGAATGAATGAATGGAAAGTAGAGAGGCATGATGTAGTGGTTAAGACCAAAGACTTTGGCATCAAACAGACCTGAGTTTGAGTCCTGGTTTCCTCATTTGTAAAATGGATTTGATAATGCCTCCCTCATAGGATTGTGATGGGATTAAATGAGATCACATGTAAAACACTTAGTACAGCACCTGGCGCACTGTAATTATCCCATAAGTGGCAGCTATTATTTAAAAAGGTCACCTGGCCAAAAGGGCATCAGTAGACTTGGAGTTTAAAATTTTTCATCTGTCGCTAATAAACTACATAATACTGAGCAAGTCGTCTAACCTCTCTGGGTCTGAGTTGTTTCCTCATAAAATTAGGACCTTAAGTTAGATGACAGGTCAGGCATGGTGGCTCATGCCTGTAATCCCAGCACTTTTGGGAGGCCTAGGCAGGCTGATCACCTGAGGTCAGGAGTTCCAGACCAGCCTGGCCAACATGGCGAAACACCGCCCCTACTAAAAATAAAAAAGTAGCTGGATGTGTAGTCCCAACTACTCAAGAGGCTGAGGCAGGAGAGTCGATTGAATCCAGGAGGCGGAGGTTGCAGTGAGCCGGGATTGTGCCACTGCACTCCAGCCTGGGCGACAGAATGAGACTCCGTCTCAGGAAAAAAAAAAAAAAAGTTAGATAACCCCTGATGGCCCGTCTGTGATTTTCATTTGATTCTTACAGTTGTTACTGTATTAACTGTAGGAATTATTACCATGACAATGTCAAATTTAATTATATTGGAGATTGTTAATCCCAGAGTCTAAATCTCAGAAGCATCTAAATAATAGAATTGATGTTAAAGAATTTTTCTAAAGAAAAAAATAATTCCATTTCAAAAGTTAAACAATTGGAGCAGTTGAAGAATAGTTTGTCCTAGTGTGGAGTGTTTAGTAATGATTTAATGTGGCAGGCTATGTATGATTGCTCAGTGATACTAGAAATGGATGAATGCAGATTGTAATGCAGATTGTACCGATAGCTAGGTGGTTTTGCTGAGTTGTGTTGTGCTCAGCTGTTGGGAAGGCTTGCTTTGAGGATACCTTTCTGTCCATGCTATGGCGCTGATTGGTGGAGGAAATAAAATAATCCTTAAGAGAAGATTTCTGATTTCTGAGATGTAGCTGGTTGTGTACCTGTTGTTCTTAGCAAACATGACACCAGCTATGCAAACTAATTCTGACTGGGCTTTGAGGGCGAGGAGGTTATGGCTTCACCCAGCACAGTTACTTGTTTTTCATACAAATAACTTTGAGCAGAGAATGGAATAAACTAATTTTCTATTCTGTATCTGTTTTCTGTTAGGCACTGTTAGGTGCTTTCATGTATACTATCTTACTTTATTTTATTTGTTGACAAAATAGTTAATTTTTGTATGTATGTGTTGCTCAGTGTCACCACCCCGAATCACTTACAAGACACTCCTGAGCTTGATAATGATTTTCGTACATGAGTCCCTAGAGCCTTTGTTAGGAAATCACTGCTGCTAGCCCCAGGAATTATATGCTGCTTTCAAAGAGGAGTTCCTTTGGCTTTGTTAGGAGCATGTAACCTGATAGCTTTTGCCATCAAACTCCATTATCTCGTCAGAACTTCTTTCTGATGGTCTGATGTCTCCAAAGAGGAATCCTAAGCACTTTTTCCCACTGAAAAGAATTATAATTGGTGATTAGGCCTCCAGATGAAGCGTATGCACATGCACACGGTGTATATATAACATGCACACACACACAAACATTACCTTACCTATTATTATATTATATATTATATATTAAAACTTACCTATTATTAGTTCATTGGTCACGTGGAACAATTTCTATAATTTAGATCTTCCTTTAAACATTTGTCTAATGGAAAGCATATATTAATAGCTATGTGACCTTGAGACAGTGTAAAATCCTGTATCTCTCCCCATCAGTAAAGTGGAAATATACTTAATCTTGTTGGGGTGTGGTCAAGATAAAGTGAAATATATGTAAAGCTCATGAGTATTTAACAGATGTAGGCATTGTATACTGTTACTCCTTCCATTCTGTTTTTCAAATAACTGAGTAAAATCTCTGAGCATAACTAACTTTATTAAATCTCTTTATTAAGATTATTTGGTCACATGCCCCAGAGATTGACAGTAAAATTTATTTTCCTTTCCTTATCAGTTACAAATGTTACTAGAAATTTATTCTTGTTCAGACTTTGGAATGAGAATTTTTTTTTTTTCCAGAGGGAATTAAATGAGTTTGCTTTAGGCAGCTTTCTGAGAGCTGGCAAATTTGGACAGGAATATTAGAATTGCTTTCATAGTGGAGTCCCCACCTGGAACATAGTTGGCAGTAGGGAGAAAGGTTATATAATCATATTCCTTATCACATTTTCAGTAGAGTTTATTGTCTCCTGAAACACTCAAGGAAGTCCCTTACTTCTTTCCTATCAATCAAGAAGGTGATTATGGAATAGGAGGTGAGTAAATTAAAATTAATGTGACTTTAGCAATTTGAGAATAAAAAGAATGCTAACCACCAGGCATGTGTGCTTGTTTTAGCTTCCCAGGAACCTCCTCAGAGGGCATGAAAGGTTGGTTGTAAGCATTAAAACAGACAATCCCAACCCAAACTGTAGATGAAGCCTGGATTAAGTAAGGCAATTTAAAAGATTTTAGGTTGGTAATGGAATACAGAGACGATTTTCATTGGCCAAAATCAGTTTTGATGTTTTGGTTTTACTCATTTAAAATTCTTCTTGGTAAAAAGTTATTCTTGATCATTCTTTCCAGAGTAACAAGAATGATGTTCTTAAAAACATAAATGGAACTGCATCACTTCTCTGCTCAAAACTCTTACCTGCAGTGGTTTTTCCATTGTGCTTAGAATAATATTAAGATTTCATCCCATGACCTATAAGGTGCACGCATACTCTATCTTTGCTGATCTCACCACCTCCTCTGGCATCCGTCTGCCTTCAGCCAGCTGCACTATCATCCATTAGTCTTCAGTCCTTTCAACTTTCCTTATCACTGTATCTAAAAAGTTGGCACTTTCTGCCCACAAAAGTCCCTTCTTTGCTGATTTTATAACTTGGAGAAGTTCGAAATTGGTTTTCTGCTTGATGGCTTTCCTATTTGTTTTTGTTTCCTATGCTGTTAGATTATAAACCCCATCAGAGCAGAGACCATGTTTTATCCTTTTTGTCTAGTATGTTGGCACATGGTGGGTATCTAATCTTTGTTGAATAAGTGATGGTTTACTAATTTCTGCTTTACAGAAAAGTGGTTACTTAATAAAGGAATGCTTGCTGGTCTTATAGTCTGTAAGTGATAAAGGTTAACATGGGTCAAAAAATAAATGATTCGTGTTTTGGGGTTTAATTTTTCAGAATTTAATTTAGATGGTAACTCCTCTGGGAAGCTTTTCCTGATAGGTCATAGATTAGGTCTCTTCTTGTTTGGTTTATGGCACCATGTGCTTGCTTCATTCATTCAACAACAACAACAACAAACAGATTGCATTTATCTGTTTATCATTGTATCGTCAGCACTTAGCTTGGTGCCTAAGTCAGCACATGGTGGTTGTGTTCAATAATATGTTCAGTGAGGAATAAGTGTTAGAATTTAGGTATCTCAGGCTGGGCACGGCAGATCACGCCTGTAATGCCAGCACTTTGGGGGAGGCTGAGGCAGGCGGATCACGAGGTCAGGAGACTGAGACCACCCTGGCTAACACGGTGAAACCCCGTCTCTACTAAAAATACAAAAAAATTAGCCGGGCCTGGTGGGGGGCACCTGTAGTCTCAGCTACTCGGGAGGCTGAGGCAGGAGCATGGCGTGAACCTGGGAGGTAGAGCTTGCAGTGAGCCGAGATTGCGCCGCTGCACTCCAGTCTGGGCAACAGAGCTAGACTCAGTCTCAAAAAAAAAAATAAAGGAAGGAAGGGAGGGAGGGAGGGAAGGAAGGGAAGGAAGGGAAGGAAGGGAAGGAAGGGAAGGAAAGGAATTTAGGTATCTCTTTTTTTTTTTTTTTTTTTGAGATGCAGTCTTGCTCTGTAACCTGGCTGGAGTGCAGTGGTGTGATCTCGGCTCACTGCAACCTCCACATCCTGAGTTGAAGCGATTCTCCTGCCTCAGCCTCCTGAGTAGCTGGGATTATAGGTGTGTGCCACCATGCCAGGCTAATTTTTGTATTTTTAGTAGAGACGAGGTTTCACCATGTTGGCCATGCTGTTCTCAAACTCCTGACCTTGCAATCTGCCTGCCTTGGTCTCCCAAAGTGCTGGGATTACAGGCGGGAGCCACCACACTTGGCCAGAATTTAGGTATCTCTTAAGGATCTAACAGCTTTTACTCAGGTGGATTATGGAGGTCACTGGTTCCAAGAATCACTTTGCTTATCTGTTTTCCCAGTTCACCAGGTCATGATATTAGTAAAATTTAGTTTGAAATCTTTAATATGGAACATTTGAAACACATACAAAAACAAAGAGAATAATGCGGTGAACCACCACCATGGGCCTATCACCCAACTTCAACAGTATTCAGGGGCGGGGCACGGTGGCTCACGCCTGTAATCACAGCACTATGGGAGGCCAAGGTGGGAGGATCACTTGAGCCCAGGAGTTCAAGGAGAAGCCTGGGCAACCTAGTGAGACCTCATCTCTATAAATTAAAAAAAAAAAAGTAAAAAAAAAATTTGTTTTTCAACACATGACTAATCTTGTTTAACATTACTCCATACCTCCTCCTTCATATTTTAAAATAAAATTCAGACATTTTACCATTTCATCTGTAAATAATTCAGAAGAGTATAGTCGATTTAAAAACTAGTTAACTCTTGGAAAAACCTGATGCAAAAATTCCATTTGTTCTCTTGAATCTCAGTGTAAATGCCAGCTGGTGAATTTCCATGTGCTAAGCCACTCCCAAGGCCTGACTCACTATCCAAAGCATATACTCTATTGTAATTGCTGAAATAGCAGCAGTTGTTAGAATATGTTATGGTAGTTAAGTATGTTTCTATTGGATAGAGAGAGGTTACCAATAAGAAAAAACTCCTGTGTCAGGGATAAGTTTTTCCCTTTGGAGATCTGATACTTTTTGACGTTGTAAATTACAGGCCTTTAAGATTTGTCTGGAAAATGAAAATGAAATGTGGTTTGTGGATTAATAAATTCCTGTAGTTCTTTGTGGGTGAATTCCTGAGAGTCATAATTAGCAGTAAAATGAAGAGCCAAAGTGTCAGAAGCCTCGGAGCTAGAAAGACTTCTCTAAGCCTTGGGAGGTAGACAGTTTAGAGCTTCGGCCAGAGGGAAAGTCACATGGCATTAGTAGTGATTATGGTTAGTTTTATTCTGGAAGTTAAAGTTGTAACCTAGACCTCTGTAAATAGCCTAGTGTGTACATACAATTTTCTGCAGGAAGGGAAGGCACTATTTTTTCAGCAAATATTTTAAAGGATTAAGTACTATCTGAGATTGGCACTGAGTGAATGGTTGGACTAGAACTGTGCTTTCTTGTGATGCCAGTTTTTTTGTGAAGAAGAAATGAAGGGGGACAGACATGATCATAATGATCTTTAACTATTTTTTTTTTTTTTGAGGTGGAGTCTTGCTCTGTCGCCCAGGATGGAGTGCAGTGGCGTGATCTTGGCTCACTGCAAGCTCCGCCTCCCGGGTTCACGCCATTCTCCTGCCTCAGCCTCCTGATTAGCTGGGACTACAGGCGCCCGCCACCTCGCCCAGCTAATTTTTTTCTATTTTTTAGTAGAGACGGGGTTTCACTGTGTTAGCCAGGATGGTCTTGGTCTCCTGACCTCGTGATCCACCCGCCTCGGCTTCCCAGAGTGCTGGGATTACAGGCGTGGCCACCGCTCCCGGCCAACTATTTTTTTTTTGAGACAGAGTCTCGCTCTGTTGCCCAAGCTGGAGTGCAGTGGCGTGATCTTGGCTCACTGCAACCTCCACCTCCTGGATTCAAGTGATTCACCTGCCTCAGCCTCCCAAGCAGCTGGGATTACAGGCACATGCCACCATGCCTGGCTAATTTTTTTTTTTTTTTTTTTTAAGTAGAGATGGGGTTTTACCATGTTGGCCAGGCTGGTTTTGAACTCTTGACCTCAGGTGATCCACCTGCCTTGGCCTCCCAAAGTGCTGGGACTACAGGAGTGCCTTTAACTATTTTTTTTTTTTTTTTTTTTGAGACAGAGTCTGGCTCTGTCACCCAGGCTGGAGTGCAGTGGCGCTATCTCGGCTCACTGCAAGCTCCGCCTCCCGGGTTTACGCCATTCTCCTGCCTCAGCCTCCCGAGTAGCTGGGACTACAGGCGCCCGCCACCTCGCCCAGCTAGTTTTTTGTATTTTTTAGTAGAGACGGGGTTTCACCGTGTTAGCCAGGATGGTCTCGATCTCCTGACCTCGTGATCCGCCCGTCTCGGCCTCCCAAAGTGCTGGGATTACAGGCTTGAGCCACCGCGCCCGGCCGACTTTAACTATTTTTTAAACCAACCATATAGGAGAACAAGAACTTGATTCTAGGAGGCTACAAGTCCTAGCCCTGCTGCGACTGTAGCCTTACTTTCTCCTTATCCTGAATCACCACGATTCTTCTGCATGTAATATTGGCAGATGGTGGATGTGGTGATCCCAAGTTCATTCTTGGCAACTTATTTTGAAAAATCTGCTCTTTTATTCTTTCTGCTATACTCCCATGTCCCTTAGTTAACTCCTCTATTGAAGTACTTAGCACACATGACTTGAATAGGTATTTTGTCAAAATCATCTGTTTCCTTAGCATCTAGCACATGGTCACTCGGAAAATACTTGTTGACACATGATGATCACTTTCCAATGCTGAGATGGTGTGATTTTGCGATTTCTCCAATGACCTTCAGTCCCTCTGTGTATTGTTCTTCTTTCTAGGTGCTTTGTTCTCAGGCTCTGGACCATTCTCTTGTTTTGGGACATTCCAGGGAACAGGAGAGAAAAATTTGCGTTTAAAACAAGAGGAGTATGTTACATTGATGTTCCTCATTGCTAGGATCACTGGAATGTTCCAGTTGCTATCAGGATGAATTCACTGTTGGTGACAGATGCCAGGAACTCATTATATTTTTGTTATTCTCCCTCATTTACTGAGATTTGGCCCCCTACCTCTGACTATGGTGGGAAGGGGATTTCAGTCTTGATCTTCAAGCTTTATATTATATTATTTTATTTATTTAATTTTAATTTTTCATTTTTTTCAAAGAGACAAGGTCTTGTTCTGGTACCCAGGTTGGATCATAGTGGCACATCCATAGCTCTGTGTAACCATGTCCAGCTGATCTTCAGGCTTTAAAGGTTATGGCCAGTCATTCAGAATTAATCAGTATCAAACAATGAGTATTTTTTTTTTGTCATCTATGTGGTAATTGCTGAAATTAACTTATTATAAAACTAGGCTAGAGTCTAGGCTAAATTAAATTTATGTTTTGTCATCTTCTATAAGATAGTAAAATGGAAGTGTTAAAAAACGTTACTTCGAAGTTGGGCATGGTGGCTCATGTCTGTAATCCCAGCACTTTAGGAGGTCAAGGCAGGAGGATCGCTTGAAGCCAGGAGTTTGACACGAGCCTGGGCAAAATAGACTCTGTCTCTACAAAAATAAAAATTAGCCGGGCATGGTGGCACATGCCTGTAGTCTGGCTCCTCTGAAGGCGGAGGCAGGGAGGAGCGCTTGAGCCAAGGAGTTTGAGGTTGCATTGAGCTGTAGATGTGCCACTGATCCAGTCTGCGCAATAGAGCAAGATCGTGTCTCAAAAAAACAAAAGTTCAAAAACTTAAAAATTGTAAAGTGGGTTTTGCTTTGCAGTTTAAAAAGGAAAGAGCCGTATCTACATCTCTGGAGCTACTATGTCTGAGTCTTAGTAATGGTCAAAGAGTAGATGCTTGTTATGGGATACTGGCAGATGAAGGGAAAACTGGGAGCTTTTATAGAGTTTGAAGCTCTTCTTATAAGTGGACAGTTTGAGATTGTAGCTTTTTTTTTTTTTTTTGAGATGGAGTCTTGCTTTGTCGCCCAGGCTGGAGTGCAATGGCACTGCAACCTCCACCTCCTGGGTTCAAGCCATTCTCCTGCCTCAGTCATCTGAGTAGCTGGGACTACAGGTGTGTACCACTACGCCCAGCTAATTTTTGTATTTTCAGAAGAGACGGAGTTTCACTGTGTTGGCCAGGCTGGTCTTGAACTCCTGACTTTGTGATTCGCCTGCCTCGGCCTCCCAAAGTGCTGGGATTACAGGCGTGAGCCACCGAGCCAGGCCAAGACTGTAGTTTTTTATTTTGTAAAGTATTGCATATGTTATGGTACCTTAATGAGCACATGAGCATGTTCGGTTGAATTCTGCATCTGGGTTGACCAGCAGGCTACATAGGCCTTCTTTATTTTCTCTCTTCCTTTTTAATATATACAGGTATTGCTTCCATTTTCCTCTTGTCACCTTAATCAAATGTAATCTCAGCCTATCAAAATGCTGAGGTTACAAGTGTGAGCCAGCATGCCCTGCCTTAACTGTTCTTTAAAATCTCTATGCACATCACACTGATAATCGGAAAGGAAAGATTTGTTGTGGATATGAAAGGCAGCAGAGTGTATTGCTTCTTGTAGGAGGTTATGGATATGCCTAGGAGCACAGTGGTTTCTCTGGACTCCTTTAAGACTCTTGGATCACTTTAATCATTACCAGCACTTTGCAGGGACTACATGACATGGATTAGCACTTCTGCCTCCCTTACCTGTTTCAGGGGGCCCAGTTTATTTAATCTTCTCTTTGGGTGCAGAAGAAAGAGCGAACAGAGGAATCAGGCAGAGAGAGATTAAGATTTTTTTCATAGGTATTCAGTTTGAGGAGCTATGTAACCATATCTGTTGAGGTGGACTGCTTAAAAACCACAATTCCAAAAAAGCCCCACAGTTTATTCATTTAACTGAAAATTGTTATTTTATCTCTCCTTTTTTTGATAAGTCAGACCTCTAAATTGATTTTCTTTTGTCTTTCTTCCTTTTCCTTTTTCCCTTCTTCATTCCATTTTTGTTCCTTTCCCTTTCTTTCTTCTTTTTTTTTTTTTTTTTTTTAAAGAGACAGTGTCTCACTCTGTCACTCAGGCTGGAGTGCAGTGGTGTAATCATATCTCACTGCGGCCTCAACCTCCTGGGGTCAAGCGATCCTCCTACCTTAGCCTCCTGAGTAGTTGGGACTTTAGGCAAACACCACCATGCCTGGTTAATTTTTGTATTTTTGTAGAGTTGGGATTTTGCCATACTGCACAGTCTGGTCTCAAACTCCTGGGTTCGAACAGTCCACTCGCTTCTGCCTCCCAGAGTGTTGGGATTACAGGTGTGAGCCACTGTGCCTGGCAAGTTTCTTTTTATTCTTTGCATTCCCTTCCCCTAAATTAAAATGGATCAATGGCATTCTTTCCAAAGAAGTGCTTGTTTGAAAGAAGACCCAGAATTCTATGAAATTGCTTTTTTTTTCTTTTTGGTTAGGAAATTTGTTTTTTAGAAGATAAGGATAATGTCTTCTTAGATTGTAAAAATTATTCTCATCCCCTTTGGAATGTAAGGAAAACTTTTTTTTTTTTTTTTTTTTTGAGATGGAGTCTCGCTCTGTCACCCAGGCTGGAGTGCAGTGGCGTGATCTCGGCTCACTGCAAGCTCCGCCTCCTGGGTTCACACCCTTCTCCTGCCTCAGCCTCTCGAGTAGCTGGGACTACAGGCGCTTACCACCACGCCCAGCTACTTTTTTTGTGTTTTTAGTAGAGATGGGGTCTCACTGTGTTAGAAAGGATGGTCTCAATCTCCTGACCTCGTGATCCGCCTGCCTCGGCCTCCCAAAGTGCTGGGATTACAGACATGAGCCACCGCGCCTGGCCAGGAAAACCTTTAAAAGCTAAACTTCCACTGGAGAGTTTATGTGAGTATGTATTGAGCCAAAAGTATTGAAAATAATTGCTATAGTTTTCTAATGCCCAAGGTTTTTTTTGTTTATTTGAGACGGAGTTTCGTTCTTGTTGCCCAGGCTGGAGTGCAATGGTCTGATCTCGGCTCACTGCAGCCTCTGCCTCCTGGGTTCAAGCGATTCTCCTGCCTCAGCCTCCTGAGTAGCTGGGATTACAGGCATGCACCACCATGCCCGGCTAATTTTTCTGTTTGTAGTAGAGATGGGGTTTCTCCATGTTGACCAGGCTGGTCTCGAACTCCCGACCTCAGGTGATCAGCCCGCCCTGGCCCCCTGTAGTTCTGGGGTTACAGGTGGGAGCCACTGCACCCAGCTTTTTTTTTTTTTTTTTTTCCGCTTTTGTTGCCTAGGCTGGAGTGCGACAGCGCTGTCTTGACTGGGCGCGATCTTCACTCACCGCATCCTCCAACCTCCGCCTCCCAGATTCAGGTGATTCTCCTGCCTCAGCCTCCCGAGTAGCTGGGATTATAGGCATGTGCCGCCACACCTGGCTAATTTTTTTTTTTTTTTTGAGACGGAGTCTCGCCCTGTCACCCAGGCTGGAGTGCAGTGGCCGGATCTCAGCTAACTGCAAGCTCCGCCTCCCGGGTTCACGCCATTCTCCTGCCTCAGCCTCCCAAGTAGCTGGGACTACAGGCGCCCGCCACCTTGCCCGGCTAGTTTTTTGTATTTTTTTAGGAGAGACGGGGTTTCACCGTGTTAGCCAGGATGGTCTCGATCTCCTGACCTCGTGATCCACCCGCCTCGGCCTCCCAAAGTGGTGGGATTACAGGCTTGAGCCACCGCGCCCGGCCTTTTTTAGTAGAGACAGAGTTTCTCCATGTTGGTTAGGCTGAACTCCCGACCTCGGGTGATTCGCCCTCCTCGGCTTCCCAAAGTACTGGGATTACAGGTGTGAGCTACTGTGCCTGGCCTCTAATACTCAAGTTTTTAAGGAACAATATTTCCAATTTTGGGGGGGCACACACATCTAATTTTTAAAATCTTCCCAGTTAGGGAATGGATATTTAAACTTTTCTGTTGTAATTTCAAAAACTGTATGTTTAGTAGTATGTAGTAGAATAAATGCTTTGGACTAGTAATCAGATTGTGGCCCATTTTTCTTTTATCAGATCACTGAACTCTTGTGCTGTAGTTCCCCAACTAAAAATGAAAAGATTGAATGTGTTGGTTTCTGAGGTTCTTGTTATAAAAGTGTAGTTATTCTAGGTTTTATTGGCATTTCTCTAATGCTGATAAAAGATTAAAAGAATTTTGCTTATAATACTGTTCATATAAAAATAGAATTCATTTCAATATAAAATGAGTGAGACTTGGATTCTAAAGGGGCTTAGTCAGTGGATGACTAAAGCAACCTTTATATAAGATGGTCTCACGTAGAAATCAATTTCAAGATACATTCTCTAGGAGGCTGGGGAGAGCCGGGGGAGGGAAACAACCACCAAAACATACGTTGTCTGACAACTTTGAGCTAAAATCCAGTATCTTAATTTGAGATTAATGTAAGAAATCTGTCAGGTATTTTTAAAAAGTAGCTCATCACTATTTAGGAGTTGACTTTTTCTGTTACAGCTTTCATTGAAAGACTATTGTTTTAGTCATTCGCTCCTAAATTCCTTTTCCTGATAATAAAAGATTGAGCTCATACCTTTGCATAACGATCTGGAGAGTATTTTAAGCTTGGCATGTTCAAACCTGGCAGACTCAATTAATATGTGGACAAACTAGCCCATTAGAAAATTTTTAAAGTTCCAAGCCATAAATATGTTCTAAATGAACATGGGCATGTATAAAATTAGTACTTAAGCCTTCAAATAGTGCAGACATTCAAAATGCCTGTTGCCTTGGGTGACTGATTTTCAGTGAGGCTCTCACTTACCCTACACTTTACTCTTTGTGTGAAACAGTGCCAGGAACAGAGTCGGGAGAGGGTTTGCTCCTTTAGTGCTCTACTACCCTCTGCTTTCAGCAGAGAGAAGTCTGCCGTTTTATTTCTTAAACTCCTACCATATGGAAAGCTTCTAAAAATAAACTTTGGATTTGTATTGGACTTCTAAATGTGTAACCTCCTTTATCCATGACTAAAGCCAATGTAAATACCTTTAATTACTCTACATAGAAAGCTGTGGCATCGTTTTAGTAAGAAAGATCACCAACCATAATATTTAAATTATCAACCAAATTATTTTATCTTTAATGTATGTTCTAGTTGACATGGATGAGAACCTGTTTGTGTTGTCAAGCAAAAACTAGTTGGTGGTTTTTAGTGAATCCACTTTAATTTTTTGTGCATGAATTGTTGGTGTAATTATGTAGCAGACATATTCGTGAGAATGTAGAAGTACACCAGTTTTTGACACAACAGATTGTTTAAATGGATCGTTATTCACTTTGTAAATTCTGGTCAGTTGGGCCTTCAGTCAGCAAGTGTATAATGAGCACCTGTTACTTGCTAGGCACTGCTAGGTCTTGGGAGATACAAAGTTGTGTAAAGGATGATTCTTTTTTTTTTTTTTTTTTTTTTTTTTTTTTTGAGACGGAGTCTCGCTGTGTCTCCCAGGCTGGAGTGCAGTGGCGTGATCTCGGCTCACTGCAAGCTCCGCCTCCCGGGTTCATGCCATTCTCCCGCCTCAGCCTCCCGAGTAGCTAAGACTACAGGCGCCCGCCACCACGCCCGGTTAGTTTTTTGTATTTTTAGTAGAGACAGGGTTTCACCATGTTAGCCAGGATAGTCTCGATCTCCTGACCTCGTGATCCACCCGCCTCGGCCTCCCAAAGTGCTGGGATTACAGGCTTGAGCCACTGCGCCTGGCCAAGGATGATTCTTGTTCAGACAAGTAAGAGAGAAAGGAAAAGGAAAACCTGGGGACAACCAAATATTTTAACTGTGTTAACAGAGAAATAGATGCTATGGGAGCATGGAGGAGAGATGAGTAGAGTAATACTTGGGGGCATTGGGAACCGCTTTAGAAAAATGTTTCAGTTGGCTTTTTTTTTTTTTTTTTTGAGACAGAGTCTCACTCTGTTACCTAGGCTGCTGGAGTGCAGTGGCGTGATCTCGGCTCATTGCAGCCTCCACCTCCCAGGTTCAAGTGATTCTCATGCCTCAGCCTCCCGAGTAGCTGGGATTACAGGTATGCACCACCACTCCCAGCTGTTTGTTTTTTGGTTTTTTTTTTTGAGATGCAGTCTCGCCATCACTTAGGCCATAGTGCAGCAGTGCAATCTTGGCTTACTGCAGCTTCTGCCTCTCAGGTTCAAGGATTCTTGTGCGTCATTCTCTGAGTAGCTGGGACTACAGGTACACGCCACCACGTTCGGCTAGTTTTTGTATTTTTAGTACAGACAGGGTTTCACCATGTTGGCCAGGCTGGTCTTGAACTCCTGACCTCAAGTGATCCGCCCGCCTTGGCCTCCCAAAGTGCTGGGATTACAGGCGTGAGTCACTGCACCCAGCCTAATTTTTGCATTTTTAGTAGAGATGGGGTTTTGCCTTATTAGCCAGGCTGGTCTTGAACTCCTGGCCTCAAGTGATCCTCCCGCCCTGCCCTTCCAAAGTGCTAGGATTATAGGCACTTTTCATAGGTGTTCAGTTTGAGGGTATATGTAACCATATCTGTTGAGGTGAACTGCTTAAAAACCACAGTTCGTTTATTTAATTGGGAATTGTTTTTTTCCCTCCTTTTTTGATAACAGTCAAACCTCTAAATTGATTTTCTTTTTTTTTTTTTTTGAGACGGAGTCTCACGCTGTTGCCCAGGCTGGAGTGCAGTGGCGCGATCTCGGCTCACTGCAAGCTCCGCCTCCCGGGTTCCCGCCATTCTCCTGCCTCAGCCTCCTGAGTAGCTGGGACTACAGGCGCCCGCCACCGCGCCCGGCTAATTTTTTGTATTTTTAGTAGAGACGGGGTTTCACTGTGGTCTCGATCTCCTGACCTTGTGATCCGCCCGCCTCGGCCTCCCATAGTGCTGGGATTACAGGCTTGAGCCACCGCGCCCGGCCTAAATTGATTTTCTTTTGTCTTTCTTTCTTCTTCCAACTGAGCCACGACACTGAGCCTCAGTTGGATCTTAAGTAATAAAAATTATTTACAACAGAGGCTATATTTTTTTGAGTGCCAGGGTTAATGTTACCCACCAGGGAAAGGAGAACATTGTAGGCAGTAGGAGAAACAGTAGAACTATCAAAGACAGTATGTTCTAGGAGGAAGTTTGGTGTGGGTAATGGGGAGGAGGAGGGACATTAGTGGCCAGAGAGCAAAGGCTAGTGAGACTGGGTGGGATCAGATTATGAAAGGCTTCAGGGCCAGGCATGGTGGCTCATGCCTGTAGTCCCAGCATTTTGGGAGGCCAAGGTTGGAGGATGGCTTGAGCCCAGGAGTTTGAGATGAACCTGGACAACATAGTGACACCCCATTTCTATAAAAAATACAAAAATTAGCTGGGCATGGTAGTGTGTGCTTGTGATTCCATGTACTTGAGAGGTTGAGATGGGAGAATTATGTGATCCCAGGAATTTGAGGCTGCGGTGAGCTGTGATCTTGCCACCACACTGCAGCCTGGGCAACAGGAAAAAAAAAAAAAAAAGGACTCTAGATATACCACTGATTCTGTCTCTATTGTCATGTCTTTGTTCTCTTTTCCTTGTCTGTAAAGACTTTCTCCACTCTGCCAGTCTAACTTATTTTTAAAGGTCCGGTTTTATCGCATCTGTTATGTAAAGCCTTCGTCCCTTTTCTCCAGAGCTTACCGATTTTTTACTGTGAATGTTTGCACAAAGAGGCTGTATTATGCCTCATAATAAGGATTTCCATTTCTTGAACTGTTTTTTGTTTTGTCTCATCTGTCCAGCTAGTTTCTCAACTCCTTAAGTGAAGAGAATGAATCCTCTTCAGCGCCTGGTATTAGTGCTAATCACATTGTGAGGACTCAAGAAGTAAATGATGAATATAGAGCACTTACATATACAAACCATTACAATAAGTAGAGATTGCCTATGTTTTTTTAAAAGGCATTTCTTGGCCGGGCGTGGTGGCTTACACCTGTAATCCCGGCACTTTGGGAGGCCGAGGCAGGTGGATCACGAGGTCAGGAGATCGAGACCATCCTGGCCAACGTGGTGAAACCCCGTCTCTACTAAAATACAAAAAAATAGCCGGATGTGATGGTGCGCACCTGTAGTCCCAGTCTATTCAGGCTGGGCAGAGAAATCGCTTGAACCCAGGATGCGGAGGTTACAGTGAGCTGAAATTGCGCCATTGCACTCCAGCCTGGTGACAGCGAGACTCTGTGTCCAAAAAAAAAACAAAAAAAAAGGCATTTATTAACATCAATAAGAGCAATTTTCAGAGGTATAGGACAATTGTCATTTGGATATAAAATGAGTTAATAAAAACACTTATAGAGTTGTGAGATTTAGTTTTAATATTTAAGCACTTGCAACAGTAACTAGCATATAGAAAGTGCTCAATCAGTGTTACCTATTATTTAACTCTACTTATATGGGCCTTTTTACCAGTGACAGAACTCTTTAACACTGTTGTGGGCATGGAGAGGATTGAAAGGAGATAAGAAACAGCTTCTTACCTTTGAAACCAAATTCCTTTTAGGAATGGGAAGAACTGTTTATATTGCATGAACTTTTATTTTTCTGTTTGTGTTGTAGTGATCGGAGGGTATGGTTGGCATGGAATTGAATTTCATCTGTCTGTGGGAATTGTAAGCAAGGTAGGTCCCAGATTTATTTACTCCTCCCTCCCTCCTTTCCTAATGTGGTCGTTAGTATCTTCAGTTATACTGACCTAGAATAGATCAGGTTTGACTGTTGTTTGGGGAAACATTATCTTTTTCAGTGTCACTCATCGTGCCGGTTGATGGTCTGTCATGTGGTTTATCCAGTGTTGTGGACTACATCTAGTATCTCGTTAGAATGTAGAGAATGCTAAGAAACAGCATAACCAATGTAAAATGTTGGTGGTCCTAGAACAGAACCATGAATTTACACATGTACCCACCCACACATACTCCTACCTCTTTAATCCAGTCCCTGGGGGCAGAAGTTTTTGTGTTGGAGCCATTATGTAAACCAATTTAGGGTAGTGGGTAATGGTAGTCTGGCTTCTTCTGATCACTCTAAAAATCAGTAGCCTGTGTGAATGGTAGACTAAATGCAACAAAGGACCTGACTAGACAGTAGCCAGGCCATTACTGGCAACTGTAAATTTTCTTACTGATGACAGGATCTGTCCATCTGTAACCACTAGAGTTTGATTTGACACAGCATGCTTTGTTCCTATCTTAAGCTCCGGGGCCTGAACAAACGTACACCAGATACAGCTTTGGCTTATATATCTGTCTTATGTCAGGTGCCTGCAAAAAGAGCTATAGATGGCAGTTCACGCAGCTCTGCAAAACTATTTCTGTCAGAATATTTTGTGTCAAGGTAAAGGCTAGTGCTAGTTCATGTAGTTCTAGTTTTCTGTCACCAAAGGTATGTTGAGATTCCTCTTGCTCATTGGTACAGGAGACCTGGCTCAGTTGGAGAGTAAACTTGACAGTCAAAACAGGACTTCCCAACCAGGAATTCTGTAAACTTGTATGTGTGGTTCTATGGGTTGATGTCAGTCTGGACTCTTGCTGCATCTACACTTAGCACAGGTTCTTGAGACTGGCTTTCTCTCAGTCACAAAGAAGAGAAACCTTTAGTACCTTGCTGCAGGGAAAAACAGTGTAGCCACTTCCTGTAGCAGAAGGAACGTGGCCTTGGAATTGACACTGCTGTCTAGGAAGGAGGAGGAGATGGTAGATTAAAGTTTAACTTCTGTAAATGAATCCTTCATTGTCATTTAGTGGTCTGAATTTTCTGGGTGTGGTCTGTGTGATCAGTCAGTAAATTATCTTTTTTCTATTGTTCTACTTTTATATTGGGATAATAAACTGTTTCATGGAAACACTGTGTGATAAAAATTAATGGAAAGTAAAGAAAGGTACCAACTTTTATTGAATTCCTGCTGGAGTTAGGCATTGTACTGTAAATTTTCATGTATGTTCTTTTATTGAAATATATCAAGTTCATTGATATTACAGTTTTTCAAGTCTAGGTGAATAATATTGTGACTCAGTGTCTTGAACTGTTTATAATAGCCATTTAGAGGATATAGAATTGTGTAGTGTTTCATGTTATTTCATTTGTTTTCTGGAGAAGGAAAGAAAATAATTATATGAGTTAGTTTTCTTTTTTGGGGGGCTTGCTACTGATTAGCCAAAGGCAGGGTGGAGACCAGCAGGTCTGAAATTAGAGACACCTGTGCTGTTTTGGGAACTTGAGACTCTTGACCTAGGATTTGCTGAAGTTGGTGCAGGAGAGGTCAGTGTAGGTTAATATTTTCAGAGCTCAAAGCAAATGTGGATTGGGGTTGTTTATAGGTGCAGTTTTGCTTGATCTCTGTATCTGCAAATGGAGTAAAAAAGTACAGTACTGCTGTTTTGGGAAACTTCTGCAAAAGTCCCTGAGCCAATGCAAATTAATCTTCTCCAAAAATACCAAGAAAATTCCCCATTTGGCTGTTTCACCTGGTTGAGGGAATTGACTGTTGTCATTATGCTTGTAAAGAAATTACCAGGCTGGGTGTGGTAGTTCATGCCTGTAATTCCAGCACTTTGGGAGGCTGAGGTGGATGAATTGCTTGAATCCAGGAGTTTGAAACCAGCCTGGGCAACATGGTGAAACCCTGTCTCTACAAAAAACACCAGAAAAATTAGCCGGGCATGGTGACATGTGCCTGTAGTCCCATTTGCTAGAGAGGCTGAGGTGGGAGGATTGCTTGAGCCTGGGAAGTAGAGGCTGTAGTGAGCTGTGATTGCATCACTGCACTCCAGCCTGGGTGACAGAGTGAGACCCTGTCTCAAAAAAAAAAAAAAAAAATTTTTTTCCACAGTTTTGTTTGTTTGTTTGTTTGTTTTTTATTGAGAGACAGGGTCTTGATTTGTTACCCAAACTGAATTGCAGTGTGGAACAATTACAGTTCACTGTAGCCTTGAACTCCTGGGTTCAAGTGATCCTTCTGCCTCAGCCTCCAGAGTAGCTAGGACTGCAGGCATGTGCCACCATGCCTGGCTAATTAAAAAAAAAAAAAAAAAAAAAATTTTTTTTGTAGAGACTGACGTCTCACTGTATTGTCCGGGTTGGTCTTGAACTCCTGGCCTCAGGTGATTCTCCTACACCGGCCTCCCAAAGTGTTTGCATTTACAGGCGTGAGCCACCATGCCTGGTCCACACGTTCTTTTAAAACAATTATAAATTTGATTTTCTGTTTTTAAATTTTCTCTTGAAATTCTTCTCTCATGGGAGATACCATCTCTATGTTTTTCAGTCATGCAATAGCTGGGGGTCAGAATAAATTGTTCGGCTCTCTCCTAGGTGATATGCAATTAAACTGAAATCTTCCTTCTCCTTTGGACTTGTGCATATATCTATGAAAGGTGAAAAAAATCTGGTTAAGAGCAGCAGAATTACCTGATACTATACTGTCCTTTAAAGGGCTGAGGTGGACACATTAACATTTCTTAATCTATGCATTTTTCCATGTTTATTTTTCTGTCTATTGAATGAATTACTGTACTTTTCCTCTTGGCCACTTCCTTTTTATGGTTTAGTGAGAGAAACTTAATGTAATTTTTCCTTCTTTGTTGAACAAATATTAGTTCTTTAAAAATAACTTCATTGAGGTGTAATTTATATACTACAGAATTTGCCTGTTTGAAGTGTACAGTTTATTTTTAGTAATTTTGTGGAGATGTGCAACCATTGCCCCACTCCAGTATTACATTTCCAGTGCCCCAAAAAGATCCCATGTAAACACCACTTTTTAACTTCCTTTGAAGTCAGGCACACGTTTTATTAAGTTCTGCATCAGATTTAATCTTCTTCCACTCATGAAGTTTTCCACCACTCTGCGTATTACACCTCTTCTTTCCTCTTCTTCTTTATATATTTCTTATTACTGGTCAAACATACCACTCATTTGTTATTTTATTACATTTTCTCAACACTTTTTAAAAAGTGTAACCTTGAAAAGAAGGGATTTAGCTTTTATTCAAAGTTATTTTTTTCTTTGAAAGTTGTTATCTTGTAATGCCTCAGGCCTCTCAGTAAGAGCTCATTATTCTGGGTTTTTGTTCATTTCATTTGCTATTTATTTATTTATTTATTTATTTATTTATTTTTGAGATAGAGTCTCGCTCTGTCACCAGGCTGGAGTGCAGTGGCGCGATCTCAGCTCACTGTAACCTCTGCCTCCCAGGTTCAAGCAATTCTCCTGCCTCAGCTTCCCAAGTAGCTGGGACTACAGGCGTGTGCCACTACACCTGGCTAATTTTTTGTATTTTTTTAGTAGAGATGGGGTTTCACCATGTTGGCTGGGATGGTCTCGATTTCTTGACCTCGTGATCCGTCTGCCTTGGCCTCCTAAAGTGGTGGGGTTACAGGCGTGAGCCACCGTGCCCAGCTGCTATTCATTTATTTTTAAAGGGAATAATTTATTGGTTATTTCTTGTGTGTGTATACAGATCAGGTATTAGCTAATTTGGAGAACTCTGCTCTGTGCATAAGTATTCAGATGCTCAGTAAAAGATGTGAATATTGTCGTACATTTGAGCTTTTCCTTTTTTTTTTTTTTTTTTTTTTTTTTAAGACGGAGTCTTGCTCTGTTACCCAGGCTGGAGTGCAATGGTGTGATCTTGGCTCACTGCAACCTCTGCCTCCTGGGTTCAAGCGATTCTCGTGCCTCAGCCTCCTGAGTAACTGGGATCACAGGTGTGTGCCACCATGCCCGGCTAATTTTTGTATTTTTAGTAGAGACGGGTTTCACCATGTTGACCAGGCTGGTCTCAAACTCCTAAGCTCATGATCCACCCACCTCGACCTCCCAAAGTGCTGGGATTGCAGGCATGAGCCACCACGCCCGGCTACACTTGAGCTTTTTAAAGGCCTACCTGCCATATTGGTTTGTTTCATTAATGGTGATGTTAAATCTCATCATTTGGTTGAGTTCCTGTCTGCCAGAGTTATCCATTGTAAACTGTCTTTTCCCGTTTGTGATACATAATCTGTAGAGCCATACTAATTGTTTACTTTTGATATCTCTTGTATAGAAGTACCATGTGGTTGTCACAGTAGCAATACGTCTTCTTAGAGTAACAAACTAACCTGGCTAACAGTGTTTAAAAATTGAGCATTATGGCCAGGCGCGGTGGCTCAAACCTGTAATCCCAGCACTTTGGGAGGCCGAGACGGGCGGATCACGAGGTCAGGAGATCGAGATCATCCTGGCTAAAACGGTGAAACCCTGTCTCTACTAAAAAAAATACAAAAAACTAGCCGGGCGACTTGGTGGGCGCCTGTAGTCCCAGCTACTCAGGAGGCTGAGGCAGGAGAATGGCGTGAACCCGGGAGGCGGAGCTTGCAGTGAGCTGAGATCTGGCCACTGTACTCCAGCCTGGGTGATAGAGCGAGACTCCGTCTCAAAAAAAAAAAAAAAAAAAATTGAGCATTATGTGGAAGACAATATGTGAAAAATGCAAAAAAATGAAGTTCAGAATTCGTTTAATTTGAGCTTCTTTGTAATGTGAATTTTTTTTTTTTTTTTTTTTTTTTGAGACGGAGTCTGCTCTGTCACCCAGGCTGGAGTGTAGTGGCACGATCTTGGCTCACTGCAACCTCTAACTCCTGGGTTCAAGCGATTCTCCTGCCCCAGCCTCCTGAGTAGCTGGGATTACAGGCGCGTGCCACCATGCCTGGCTAATTTTTGTATTTAGAGATGTGGTTTCACCATGTTGGTCTGGCTGGTCTTGAACTCCTGACCTTGTGATTTGCCTGCCTTGGCCTCCCAAATTGCTGGGATTAAAGGCATGAGCCACCGTGCCCAGCCTTGTAATGTGAATTTTTAAGTGCAAAGTTTAAATACAGTTGCTTAAGAGCCTTGGGATGCAAATCTAGTTTTCCTTAGGTCATAAGGAATTTTTGCTGACAACCCTTTCACAGTTGTACTTTCGTAGACATTATTAACATTTTTCATAGTTTTCAGACAAGTTCTTTCCTGCTTTTAAAATTCCTTCCTCCAGTCTTTTCATGTATCCCTTGGAACAATACAGGTCTTACTGAGGGGTCTAGAGTTGTCTGGGTTTGAACCCTGGCTCAGCAGTTACTTAACCTCTCTGTACTTTAGTATTCTCCTTTGTAAAATAGAATAGTAATACCATATAAGTTTTTTTGAGGATTACATAGGCATTTGGTACTTTTTCTGGTCACAGATGTTCAGTAAGCCTGTATATTATTATTCTCAGTCTGATAAAACTTGTAATAGGCAGTGACTTTTTCCTTTATACGCTGTACATGTATACATAAACATATAAATGTACCTCATAGACATTGCTCAAGGAAATAATCATAGACATTCCTTCTGTAATTGTCTCTGTCCCTATCTTGGGGGGAAATTTAGATTCACTTTTTTAGGTTACTTGTAGGATCCATATGTTAACCATACACCCCCCTTTCCACCATGTCTACATTTGCTGCATATTACTTTGAATATAATACTTATGCACTGTCTAGTGCTATGAAAAAAAATGGTAAATATTATTTCTACCTCAGACTATATGATCTTTTTTTTCTTTTCCAGAGACAAGGTCTTACTCTGTTGCCCCAGGCTGAAATACAGTGACACCGTCATAGCTCACAGCAGCTTTGCATTCCTGGACTCCAGCAGTCATCCTGCCTCAGCCTCCTCAGTAGCTAGGATTGCAGGCATGTGCCACTATGCCTGGCTGATTTTTAAATTTTTTGTGGAGATGGAGTCTCGCTGTGTTGCCCAGGGTGGTCTTGAAGTCCTGGGCTCGAGCAGTCCTCTGGCTTTGGCTTCTCAAAGCATTGGGATTATAGGTGTGAGCCAATGCACCTGGCCCAGACTATAATCTTAATATGTATGTTGGAAATGGTTAAATTCAAGGCACTGTTACTACCTTACATCTCTGACCTGAATTGGAGGCCACAGTTCATTAAGTGGCAATCTATTCATCTAAGGACAGCTACCACCTAAATTTTCAGTGGTTCTCAGTGGGGAAGGTACCGTATATCCAAAGGGTATTTGGAAATGTATGGAGGCATTTTCGGTTGTTAAGTGACTGTGGGTGAGGGATGCACCACTGGCATTTGGTGCAGAAAACTCAGAATTGTTCACCCAAAATGCCAATAGCGTCACTGTTGTGAAATTAAGCTAAATACTTTGGTAAATCAGTAGATAATGTTTTATCTTAGTTATAAAAAAATGTTGAGCCTGGGCGTGGTGGCTCACGCCTGTAATTCCAGCACTTTGGAAGGCCAAAGTGGGTGGATCACAAGGTCAGGAGTTCCAGATCAGCCTGACCAATATGGTGAATCCGCATCTGTACTAAAAATACAAAAATTATCTGGGTGTGGTGGTGCATGCATGCCTGTAATCCCAGCTACTCAGGAGGCTGAGGCAGGAGAATCGCTTGAACCCAGGAGGCAGAGGTTGCAGTGAGCCGAGATCGCACCACTGCACTCCAGCCTGGGCGACAGAGCGAGACTCTGTCTCAAAAAAAAATGTTGGAGTGTGGCCTTCTTACCTTTCCATGGCATGTGCTCATCCACTGTTGTCAGTGTACTCTGAAAAAGGGGAGTCATCTGGCAAAAATGTCACTTTGCTTCCTGTATTCAAGGCTCCCATTTCACCAGATATTGTGAACTTTGTTCACACCAATTTGCACAAAAACAATAGACAGCCCTATCTTGTTACTGAGTCTTGAGGTACTGGCAGAGTTAGGTCTCACATTCCCAGAGTTTGAGGTGGTGGAACTCACTGTTCTGGCCAGGGTGCTTTTGGAAATATCTGTCATGGAGGCCACATGTTTGCAGCAACCAAAACCTGGCACTGTTGGCACTGTAGAGTGAATACAGCCCAGAAAACGATATGCTATCTGTTCTCCCCTGGGTGCCTCTGCCTTACCAGTGCTGGTCATGTCTAAAGGTCATCATATTAAGGAAGTTCCTGAACTTTTTTTGGTGGTCAGAGATAAAGTTGAAGGCTACAAGACAATCAAGGAGGCTGTTTTGCTACGTAAGAAACTTAAAGCCTGGAGTGATACAAAAAAGGGCTATACCTCTCAGCAAATGAGAGCTGGCAAGGGCAAAATGAGAAACCATTGTATCCAGCACAGGGGACCCTGCATCGTCTATAATGAAGATGATCATATTGTCAAATCCTTGAGAAACATTCCTGGAATTACTCTGCTTAATGGTAAGCAAACTGAACATTTTGAAGCTTGCTCCTGATGGGCATGTGGGACGTTTCTGCATTTGGACTGAAAGTTCTTTCTAGAAGTTAGAGAATTGTGTGGCACTTGGTGTAAAGCTGCTTCCTCAAGAGTAACTGCAGTCTTTCCATGCACAAGATGATCAATACAGACCTTAGCAGAATCTTGGAAAGCCCAGACATCCAAAGCCCTTCAAGCACGTTGCAGGAAGATTCATTGTAGAGTCCTGAGGAAGAACCTCCTGGAAAACCTGAGAATCATGTTGAAGCTAAACCCATGTGCAAAGACCATGCAGTGAAACACCATTCTTTGCCAGTCCAGCAATCATAAACTCCGGTTGGAGGAGGCAGCGGTGGCGGTGGCGGCGGTGGCGGCAGCAGCAGCAGCACTAGAGGCCAAATCAGATGAGAAAGGGGATTGTAGTCAAGAAGCCTGTGGTAGGGAAGAAAGGAAAGAAGGTTGTTGGTGTTAAGCAGAAGAAACCTCTGGTGGGAAAAAGGGCAGCAGCTACCAACCAAGACATCAGCAGCTGAAAAAAAAACTTACCACAGAGGAAACGAAGCCTGCTGCATAAACTGTTGGTTTATTCCATAAAGGTCGAATAATTTTGGACAGCTTATTTTAAATAAAGACCTGATCAATGAAAAAAAAAAGTTATTGCTCATGGCAGGAAGCTTTTTGGATGAATCCTTCAGAGCTGTAGTATGTAATCTCTGAATTATTTAAGGGGAATTAGGCCATATTTTCTCAGTTGGGAGAGTAAGGTTTTGTCCTGAAGATTCTGAGGGTGTTTGCCATTATGAATGTGTTTTGGTAGGGTTTAACCTCTAAAATTAAGAGTAGTTGAATGGCTAGGGTGGTTTAGTGGTTAAAGAAAATTGGCATTATTCCTTTAGTAATCTTTGTATCCTCATGGTTGATGGAAATAATACAATTTGTGCCTGGCATTCCAGTGATGCCTGGATATTGTTTGTCCTGTTCTTTCTTTCCTTCTTCGTCTTTTTTTTTTTTTTTAAAGAGCAAATGATGTATTTGTTTGGCAGATCAATAAGATTTCATTAGGTATGTAATTTAACTTGTTGTAGCTTGTTTCACTTGAGGCTAGTATAGGACTTTGACAAAGATTAAAAAAAAATATTTATTCTCAACTTCCACCTCCCATTTTATCAGTCTCTAGGGCAATGTTTCTCAAACATTTTTGGCTGTGGGTCATAGTTCAAGATGTATTTACATTGAGACCCATTACACGCATAAGTATATCGGTATCTAAAACAAAAGTTTCATGAAATAATACTTACCCTTATTAGGTGCAGTGTAATCTGGTTGTTTCTATTTTATTCCATTTTATTTAATTGCAAAATGTTGAGGTTGGCCTAGCACGTTGATTCTGTGACCAGTGTATTATGAATTGCAGTTAAAAATACTGTGTTAGGATATATGTTCATGAAATTTTAACTCAGGCTTTAAAAATATATCCCAAGTCTTACTGTCTCTGTCTGCCCAACTATTGCCCTTGGCTAAGCCACCTTCATCTCTCTCTTAGACTTCTCCAGTAGCCTCCTAATTGCATTCTCTGCTGCCTCTCATCCCCTGCCATCACCTAGCTCTGTTGTTTTAGCTGTCTAATTGATGCTTTTAAAATGTTACTCTGGTCATGTCGTCCTTACTATTACTTTCTTTCCCCCACTTTCATTTATCGTGGTAAAATACACATGAAATTTACCATCTTAATAATTTTAAGTGTATAGTTCAGTGGTATTGTATACATTCATAATGTTGTGCAACTATCATCACCATCCATCTCCAGAACTCTTTTCAGCTTGTAAAACTGAAACTTTACACCCGTTAAACGAGTAAGCCCCTATTCCCTCCTCCTCCTTCCCCCTGGAAACTACCATTCTACTTTGTGTCTATGATTTTGACCACTCTAGGTACCTCATATAAGTGGAATCATACAGCATATATTACTTTCTGTTATAAATTTAGTCTATAGGATTTTTTAAAAAGTTTATATAATGTTTTGCATACAAGTTAAAAATTAAAGTAGTAATCATCGACCTCAGACATCTAGAACAAGTTATACCATGGAGCCTTCCTGCTCAGCAGTATTGAGGCTTGGACTGCCTTGTTTCTTCTTCCCTTCAGATTGGCAGAAGTGATTACTTCTCTGGACTTGTTGTAATATTTTTGTTTTTTAGTAAGTGAATATAAGGAGAGACTTGACTTTTTTTTTTGAGATGGAGTCTTGTTCTTTTGCCCAGGCTGGAGTGCAGTGGTGGGATCTTTGCTCACTGCAACCTCCACCTCCCGGGTTCAAGCGATCCTACCATCGCAGCCTCTCAAGTAGCTGGGACTACAGGCGTGTGCCACCACGCCCAGCTAATTTTTGTATTTTTAGTAGAGATGGGGTTTCACTGTGTTGGCTAGGCTGGTCTTAAACTCCTGACCTCAAGTGATCCACCCCCCTCAGCCTCCCAGAGTGCTGGGATTAAGGTTTGAGCCACTGTGCCCAGCCCAAGAGACCTGACTTTTTTTTTTTTTTTTTTTATACGGAGTCTTGCTCTTGTTGTCCAGGTTGGAGTGCAACGGTGCGATTTTGGCTCACCACAACCTCTGTCTCTCAGGTGCAAGTGATTCTCCTGCCTCAGCCTCCCAAGTAGCTGGGATTACAGGCGTGCGCCACCACACCTGGCTAATTTTGCATTTTTAGTAGAGATGGGGTTTCTCCATGTTGGTCTGGCTGGTCTCAAACTCCCAACCTCTGGTGATCCTCCCGTCTCAGCCTCCCAAAGTGCTGGGATTAACAGGCGTGAGCCACCGCACCTAGCTGAGACTTAGCATTTTATTTTTTTTATTTTTATTTTTTTTGAGACGGAGTCTTGCTCTGTCGCCCAGGCTGGAATGCAGTGATGCCATCTCGGATCACTGCAAACTCCGCCTCCCGGGTTCACACCATTCTCCTGCCTCAGCCTCCCCAGTAGCTGGGACTACAGGCGCCCGCCACCACGCCCGGCTAGTGTTTTGTATTCTTAGCATTTTAAAAGACAAGATAATGTGCTGAGCCAGACAGCTCAAGATGCTCCACATCTATTTTATTATTTGCTTTTGGAAAAGGCACTATAGTAGTATGTATGGAAAGGCTGACTTGGAAGTCATGACGTCTGGGTTCTCCTGGCTTTGCTGCTTTCTTACTTGGAGACCTTGGGCAAATTGCTTACAACCCTTCTGAACTTCAGTTTCTTCAGCATCTGAAACCATTGGATACTTTGGATTTCTTCAAACCCTAAAATTCAGAAATTCTGTCATCTCTTTGACAAGGTTTTGAGACCGTAAAAGATTCTGTTTTTCTGTTCTGCCATTCTGATTTTTTCCCCATCTACTGTAATCTGAATGCTTAGAAGAAGAACAGTGAATTTTAATCTGTCACACTCAATTATTGTGATGAAATAATTCCAGAATTGTGTTTATAAAATAGTCTGGACATACAAAGTACTATGCAGATGACAAGTACTATATATACCACTATGGGGATAAAACTGGAGATGAGCACCTCATCCTGTGCACTTTCTGTGAACTGCTCTGTGGTTATGATCTTATGATCCACTTAGAGCAGTGGTTACCAACATTTTTGGCACCAGGGACCAGTTTTGTGGAAGACAGTTTTTCCGTGGACCAGAGCAGCGGGGGCAAGGTTTTGGGATGAAGCTCTTGCACCTCAGATCGTCAGGCGTTAGATTCTCTTAAGGAAAGTGCAACCTAGATCCCTTGTATGTGCATTTCACAGTAGGGCTTGTGCTGCTATGAGAATCTAATGCTGCCTATGAGAATCTAATGCCGCTGCTGATCTGAGAGGAGACGGAGCTCAGGCGGTAATAGTTGCTCTCCTCACTCCTGCTGTGTGGCCTGGGAGTAAGGTTTGAGCCACTGTGCGCAGCCCAAGATACCTGACTTTTTGTTTTTTTTTTGAGACGGAGTCTCATTCCTGCTGTGTGGCCTGGTTCCTAACAGGCCACGTACTGGGAGTTGGGAACCCCTGACGTAGAGAGTCTTTTGATTCTGCTTTCCTTGAATTGCAAGGCTGATTGGTTGCAGCATTCTCTTTGTATTATGTTTTGTGGCTTGAGTGTGCCTAATCCAGCCAGAGGTAAAGCTGGGGAATTGTCCTCTTCTTTGGTCTTGGGGCACTTCAGGAAAATTTAGCTTTAGAAAAGATAAGGTTACCAAAGTTCTGACTGCCTAGTTTGTGAGCTGGGCCCCTAGTGTCACATAGGGAGCTATGGTTTCATTATTACACATTTTGTTTTTCACTAAATATCATAGGTTTTTTCTCTGAAATGCTAATGAGCTGTCATGTGACTGTATTTGCCTTCAAGTTATTGGGAGGATTGATAGACACATCTGTTATAGGCAAAACAAAGCTCTGTTTTTTTAATCAGGGAAGAATATTAGTAATAGAGCTCTTTTGTAGCTCTCAGGCTTTTCAGGCTCTTTCATAGTCCCATTTGTTAAAGACTTTTTACTTTATTTTGCCTCATTTGGCAGAAGACATGGAGGTGCTCTAAATCTATTAGCTGCTTCACTCCAATGAGACTCTTACCATTGTAGTACCTAAGGGCACGGTTCAGCTCACCCCTGTGTACTCATGGTCAGATTGCCATCAGCCTTCCTTTTTTTCATACAGAAAGAACCGTAATGTGCATACTCTGTCTGTATAACATAATGAACTGACTTCTGGGCAACTTTAATTGTAACCTTAAAGGAGCTAATGATATTCATGTGTTAGGTAGGTTTACCTTGATTTTTGAACAAGTAGTGCAGTTTCCCAGGGAATCAAAGTTAGATTGCTTTACATTGTAGAGAAGGGGGTGTGTGTGTGTGTGTGTGTGTGTGTGTGTGTGTGTGTGTGTATGTGTATAAAGTTAAAAGCTTTGTTTTGTGACTGTATTGAAGGAAGTAACCTAGGGAAGTTTTATTAAGACTGTGAATAAGAGCAAATTGATGAGTTTTTTTGGAAAGAGGATTAAAGCAACTCATAGGAATTCAGCACCCTGATGTATGTCATAGTGCTAAAATTTGCTTAGTGTTAAAGTCAGATGGCATAATGTAGAGTTACCATGTGACCAGCAATTCCTCTCATCATTATATACTCAAGAGAATTGAAAAAATATACCAACACAGAAACTTGTACATGAATATTCATAATAGCATTATTCGTAATGGGAAGAAATGGAAGAGTCCAAATGCCCATCAGCTGATGAGTGGATAAATAAAATGTGGTATAGCTATACAGTTGAGTATTATTTGGCAATGAAAAGGAATGGTGTACCAATACACGCTTCAACATGGATAAACCTTGAAAACATTGTGCTAAGTGAAAGAAGTCTGTCATAAAGGACCACATACTGTATGATCCCATTTATGTGAAATGTCCAGAATAGGCAAATCACTAGAGACAGAAAGTAGATTAGTAGCCGCTGAGGGCTGGAAGAGAGGGGAATGGAGAGTGACCACTTGAAACAGGAATGGGGTTTCTTTTTAAGGTAAAGAAGATGTGTTAGCTAGTAGTGATGGTTCCCCAGCTTTGCGAATTACACTGAAATCCACTGAGTTGTATACTTAGAAAGGCTGAATTTTATAGTATGTGAATTGTATACCAGTAAAGCTATTATCTAACAAGTAGGACCAAATTATCTGTATGGGTAAGATACCTATCTTTTTTGCTGAGTAGAGCTATATGAAATTTTGATACATGGAATGCCTTGATTAAAGATACTCTGTATCATCATTTCTCTAAAGGCTTATGTCAACTTGGAAATCATAATTGCGAAGAAAACCTTTTTTCGTATTGAAGAATTAAATGTTAGATGTAAAATTCCATAGCATCTGACTCTATGGATGCCCACAAGAAAGGAATAAGTTGTATATATATTATATATATATTATAATCTAGAACTAGAAATATTACAGAAGGGAAAGCCCATATGTATATGCCTCATAAAACTATAAAGTTGGCTCTTTCTCAAACAATGGGATACTAGTTTACACACTTACATTTTGCAAATATTATAAAATCTAATACTACCAAGGCTGTGGGAAAAGAGAAACCCTAATACACTGCTGATGGGTGTGTAAGTTAGAGCTCTGTAGAAAGTTTTTGGCAAGATTTTGTGAAGGTGATGAATATATCCTATGAACCAGCAGTTCAGAATATACATTTTATATATCTTTTGCATAAATGGTGAACCTTCCATTTATGCAAAAGGAAACATGTACATGCGTTTTAATTTCATTTATATTTATGATAGGAAAAAATTTGGAAACTATAGAGAAATGGATAAGCAGGCAGTGGCATTTTAATGCAACCTATTACTCTAGTACAGTTAGAATGGACAAATTGCGTCTACATGTGTCAACATAGATACATCCTGGAAGCATTATGTTGAGAAAAAAGAAAGCAAGTGGCTTGGCATGGTGGCTCATGCCTGTAATCCCAGTGCTTTGGCTGAGGTGGGAAGATTGCTTGAGGCCAGGAGTTCAAGACCAACCTGAGTAATGTCGTGAAAGCCTGTTTCTCTTATTTAAAAAAAAAAAAAAAGAATAAAAATAAAAAGCAAGTTACAAAAAGTTAAATGTGATACCTCTTATGATCATTTAAGACAAAATAAAAACATGCCTGTAGTCCCAGCTACTTGGGAGGCTGAGATGAAAGGATGAGACAGGACAATTGCTTGAGCCCAGGAGTTCCAGTCTAGCCTGGACAGCTTGGTGAGACCCCATCTTTTAAACAAACACATCAGTCAATCCAATACTGTGTTGTCTATGGAAAACATATGTATGCTGCAAAATTATTTTAAGATGTGTATTAAAATAAGCTATATTACCTTCAGCAAGATATTTATTTCTGTAGGAGAAGACAGCACAGTGGAATGAAGAGGGAAACTTTCAGCTTACAGTATTCTTTCTTTTTTTTTTTTTTGAGACGGAGTCTTGCTCTGTCACCCAGGCTGGAGTGCAGTGGCCGGATCTCAGCTCACTGCAAGCTCTGCCTCCCGGGTTTACGCCGTTCTCCTGCCTCAGCCTCCCGAGTAGCTGGGACTACAGGCGCCCGCCACCTCGCCCGGCTAGTTTTTTTGTATTTTTTAGTAGAGACGGGGTTTCACCGTGTCAGCCGGGATCGTCTCTCGATCTCCTGGCCTCGTGATCCGCCCGTCTCGGCCTCCCAAAGTGCTGGGATTACAGGCTTGAGCCACCGCGCCCGGCCTACAGTATTCTTTCTTAAAATCTGATGCAAATAATGGCAGTATGTCATAAGTTATATTTGGGTTTATAATTTCATTTTTTTGTATTTTAAATAAACTCTTTCATAATTAAAAATTTGGAAAAGTCACCAGACATAGTGACTGACACCTGTAATCCCAACACTTTGAGAGGCCAAGGCGGAAGGATCGATTGAGGCTAGGAGTTTGAGACCAGCTTGGGCAACATAGCAAGACCTCATCTCTACAAAAATTACAAAAACTACCTAGGTGTGGTAGTGCATGCCTGTAGTCCCAGCTACTCGGGAGGCTAAGGTGGGAGGAATGCTTGAGCCCAGGAGTTTGGAGCTGTAGTGAGCCATGATGATGCCAGTGCTTTCCAGTCTGGGTGACAGAATGACACCCTGTCTCAAAAAAAAAAAAAAAAAAAAGAAAAGTGAAAAAAATCACATAGGATGAGTTAAAAAAAATCATTGGGCTTACACTTTTTTTTTTTTTTTACATGTTTCTATATTTGCTGTCCTAAAAATGATTCATCCTAATAGTTATTAATGTTGGTTTTTGAAGAAGTACAATGAATGTGGTTCATATCTTGGGTTTTTATTATAAAATCGCCCCTTGTCCATATTTTGATTATTTTTTCCTTGATTGAAAAGTGCTTAATTAACACAATAATGTTAGACAATAACACATGATTGAATTCTTACTAAAGGTGCATGGGTTTTTATGTTTTATAGTTAGGACTTTGGTTTCCCTCTATAATAGCATTTGTGTCTTTTGTTTGTTTGTTTGTTTGTTTTTGTGTTTTTTTTGAGATGGAGTTTTGTTCGCTCTTGTTGCCCAGGCTGGAGTGCAGTGGTGCCATCTTGGCTTACTGCAACCTCTGCCTCCTGGGTTCAAGAGATTCTTCTGTCTCAGCCTCCCAAGTAGCTGGGATTACAGGCGCCTACTACCACGCCCGGCTAATTTTTGTATTTTTAGTAGAGACAGGGTTTCACTATGTTGGCCAGACTGGTCTCGAACTCCTGATATCAGGTGATCCACGTGCCTCGGCCTCCTAAAGTGTTGAGATTACAGGCGTGAGCCACTGCACCTGGCCAGCATTTGTGTCTATTGGTTTGTGTGAGAATACTGCCTGATAAGGATTATACTGCCGTCTTTCAGATGTTCTTTACACATACTTTAATTCTGAGGAAGGCTGTAAACTAGTATGATACTGGCAGGTGCTTACCACATTGTTGGATGCCTTAAAAGTTTATTGTTATGAATAATATTATTTTTAATAAATGTTTACTGTGTATAATAAGAAAGTGTAAATTACTAGATGGAAGTATGCTTTTGACAAGCTTCTTGGAGACAGGGTTTTTAGAACTGAAGAATGGAGTGAGGGATAGATTATGACAATTATTTTAGTTGTTCATCTTAAATCTTAAGGGAATTAGCACAAGATGTGCCTGCCTTCACAAGACGTGGAAATTCCTTAGCATTCATCTTTAAATTAGCAGACTTGGCTATGGATATTTTCCCTGTTAACATTAGTTTCCTTTCTGCCCTTCTTCTTTTTAGAGTTGGAGTCTCACTCTGTTACCCATGCCGGAATGCAGTGGCATGATCACAGCTCACTGCAGTCTTGACCTCCTGGGCTCAACCTATCGTTCCACTCCAGCCTCCCAAGTAGCTGGGATTATGGGCATGCACCACCATGCTTGGCTACTTTTTATTTATTTTATTTTTTATTATTTTAGTTTTTTGAGACAGGGTCTCTCTCTGTCATCCAGACTGAAGTTCTGTGGCACAGTCTTGGCTCACTGCAGCCTTGACCTCCTGGGCTCAAGTGATCTTCCCATCTCAGCCTCTAATGGCTGGGACCACAGCTGTGTGCCACCACACCCAACTAATTTTTGCATTTTTTTTTTTGTAGAGCTGGTGTTTCACTATGTTGCTAATGTCTCGAACTCCTGGGTGCAAGCAATCCGTTTGCCTCAGCCTCCCAAAGTGTTAGGATTACAGGTGTGACTCACAGTGCCCGGCCCAAACTGGCTAGTTTTCTAAAAAAAAATTTGAGAGAATGGAGTGGGGTCTCACTACATTGCCCACACTGGTCTCAAACTCCTGGCCTCAAGTGATTCTCCTGCCTTGGCCTCCTGAGTCAATGGGATTATAGGTATGAGCCACCGTGCCTGGCCCTTCTGTCATTCTTAGAGGAAAGGATGTTACATACCATCTCTTCTGTTTAGTATAATGTTCCCTTCCTGATTTCATTTTCTTTTTTCCTCCAAGAAGTTACTGAGTTTTTTTACATTTTAGATTGAGTTTTCAAGTTAGACTTTCTTCCAGAGCAGTGTTTTTTTGAACTGCAGTATGTGGCTGGGAGTAAGTAGTGTTACTGAAAAGATCATGAATTCTGGCTGGGCCTGGAGGCTCACACCTGTAATGCCAGCACTCTGGGAGGCCGAGGTGGGTGGATCACTCGAGGTCAGGAGTTTGAGACCAGCCTGGCCAATGTGGCGAAACTCCATCTCCACTAAAAATACAAAAATTAGCCAGGCATGGTGGTGCGCGCCTGTAATCCCAGCTATTTGGGAGGCTGAGGCAGGAGAATTGCTTGAACCCGGGAGGTGGAGGTTGCAGTGAGCCAACATCACACCACTGCCCTCCAATCTGGGTGATGGAACAAGACTATCTCGGGGGAAAAAAAAGATCATGAACTCTAAGGAATTTTACCAGGCAGTGGTTTAAAATGATAAGATGTAGGCCGGGCGTGGTGGCTCACGCCTGTAATTCCAGCACTTTGGGAGGCTGAGGCGGGCGAATCATGTGAGGTCAGGAGTTTGAGACCAGCCTGACCAATGTGGAGAAACCCCATCTCTACTAAAAATACAAAATTAGCCGTACATGGTGGTGCATGCCTGTAATCCCAGCTACTCGGGAGGCTGAGGCAGGAGAATCGATTGAACCTGGGAGGCAGAGATTGCAGTGAGCCGAGATCGCGCCATTGCACTCCAGCCTGGGCAATAAGAGCGAAACTCCATCTTAAAAAAAAAAGAAGATCAGATGTAGGGATGTTTTTCTCTGTGTCTGCCCTTTCCTTTTGTACCTACCTTTTGAAGGCATGTCAGAGATGGGTAGTGCCCCAGAGACGTTTAGAAGTGGTCACATAAACATACCATGTTTGTAGCCAAAATGGTGGTTTATTTTGTATTTATCTTGTTACATTTGATCATTATCAAGTAAAATGGTTACTGTCCCTTATGTACATAACATCCTTTAAAGGTGTGCTTTCTCTCATTCCAAAATGGAGCCCTTCAAGTTGGAAATACACTCATATCAGGAATATTTGGGCTTCTGAGCTGTAGTTTTCTGTTCAATCTCATTATAGTCTTTTTTTTTTTTTTAAGACAATGGTCTCACTCTGTTACCCAGGCAGGAGTGCAGGAGTGCAGTGTCACTATCATGGCTCACTGCAGCCTTGACCTCCCAGGCTCAAGTGATCTTTCCACCTCAGCAACCCAAGTAACTGGGACCACAGGTGCTCACCACAATGCCTGACTAATTTTTAAATTTTTTGTGCAGGTGAGATCTCCCCATATTGCCCAGGCTGGTTTCAAACTCCTGTGCTCAAGCTATCCTCCCATCTCAGCCTCCCAAAGTGCAGAGTGCTGGGATTACAGGCATGAGCCACTGCACCTTGCCTCCAGTTAATTTTTAAAATTTTGTAGAGCTGGGTGTCTCACTGTGTTGTTCAGGCTGGTTATGAAGTCCTGGACTCAGGTCATCATTCTGCCTTGGCCTTTCAAAGTGTTGGGATTACAGGCGTGAGCCACCACGCCTGGCCTCATTATGATCTTAGTGGTGATAGAAAACAAACTACTTTAGTTATACATTATATTGTAGGTTTTTCCTAGTAGCTATTTTGTATTTTTAAAGATACACTTAACATATTGAAGGTAGAGATCTTTTGGTGTAGAAAGTTTGTGTATTTTCCTTAGTCCATTTTTGGGACAATTTGAAGTTTAAGCCGAAGTCTGAACTTGGAAACATAATTTTGCTTCCTAAAGGGGTAATCTAAGAAATTCCAGACTTATGCCATGAGTTAGAATCCCTTGCATTATCCCTTTAAAAGGTAGGAAAAGTAAATTTATGGTATAAATTGAACAATTTAGGGAGATGCTAGGATTATCAGCATTCACCTAAAAGTTACTGAGTTATTATCAGCATTCACCTAAACGTTACTGAGATGAATAACTTAAAATAATTACATCTATATACTGAGATGAATAACTTAAAAATAATTGCATCTATAGCCTGGGCATGGTGGCTCGTGCCTGTAATCCCAGCACTTTGGGAGGCCAAGGCAGGTGGATCACCTGAGGTCAGGAGTTTGAGACCAGCCTGGCCAACATGGCAAAACCCCATCTCTACTAAAATTTGAAAAATTAGCTGAGTGTGGTGGCACGCACCTGTAATCCCAGCTACTTGGGAGGCTGAGGCAGGAGAATCGCTTGAACCCAGCGGGTAGGGGTTGTAGTGAGCCGAGATTGTTCCACTTACTCCAGCCTGGGAGACAGAACAAGACTCCATCTCAAAAAAAAAAATTATATCTGTACATGTTGCCAAGATGCTATGTAAGAATGCTACAAAAATATCAGTTGAGTATATTTAAATTAGAAAAAAATGCTTAGTGTTTGTTGAGCTCGTACTGTCTTAGCATTGTTAGTGCTTCTTTGGTAGTATGTCACTCAGTCCTCACAGTTAACTCATGAGAGTTGTTATACTCATCGGGATAAATATTAGGTTGGTGCAAAAGTAATTGCAGTTTTGCTATTGAAAGTGAAAAACCACAGTTACTTTTGCATCAACCTAACAACCTATGGTCATACACCCTGGTAGTAAGTGATGATGTTGGCTTGTAAAATCAGATGCTTTGACTAAAATAATGGTGCTGTTCATCACCATATTGGCTGAAGAAAAGTCACCATGGATTGTTTATATCACCTGAATTTCAAATAGTTGAGCTATAGAGATATGCAGGTTGTGAAAGCTTTTTGATTCAAAGATGAGGAACATTGTGTCATTTAACATACCATTTCACTATGTACTACTACTCACCTGGAAAGCAAATAAGTTTTTAAATATTTGACTCATTTTATAAAAGATCCTTTTTTAATTTTAAATTTAATCGATTATAATATTTTTCTGAGAAACACCTGAGCATATCTCAATATTTTATATCTAAATCTAGCGTTTATATTTTATCTTAGAACTTTGACTTATATAGATCTCCGTGGGGTACTAATTAAATTCTACGAATATTTACTGAGTAGTTGAGCATCTTCTATGTGCAAGGGGCTGAACAAGCTGGTTGAGAACAAAACAGGGAAGGGAGTTAACATTTATTGAACAGCTGTTAAATTTCAGATAGTCTTAGGTTACTTTAGATCTTCATCTCATTTAGTCCATATAGTAACTTTGTTAGTAGGTACGATCCTCATTTTATACTACAGGAAGCTTAGGCATGGAGGAGTTAAGCTCTCATCACCTAAATGGCAGTTCTGGAATTTGAACCTAAGCCCATGCTACTTTTCTAACACACAATACTGCCTCATGGGTAAATACAAATTGGGTTTCTGTTTCTAGTTTATAGTCTGGTCCAGGAGTTCACAAAGTGGAGTCTGCAGATGGACTGCTGGTGGTCCCTGATTCACTTTTGGTTGTCATAAGTTCACAACTATAGTTGTGCATCAGTTTTCATGGAGGATTGGTTCCAGGGCCCCCGCTCTGGATACCAAAATCCATGGATGCTGAAGTCCCTTATATAAAAAGGTGTAGTATTTGCATATAACTTACACACATCCTCCCATATACTTCAAATCATCTCTAGATTACTTATAATAACTAATACAAGCCAGGTGTGTTGGCTCACGTCTATAATCCCAGCACTTTGGGAGGCTGAGGTGGGTGGATCTCTTGAGGCCAGGTGTTGGAGACCAGCCTGGACAACATGGTGAAACCCCATCTCTACCAAAAAGTACAAAAATTAGCCGGCGTGGTGGGGCATGCCTGTACTCCCAGCTACTTAGGAGACTGAGACACGAGAATCGCTTGAAACTGGGAGGTGGAGGTTGCAGTGAACCGAGATCACACCACTGCACTCCAGCCTCTGTGACAGAGCAAGACTCCATCTCAAAAAAAAAAAAAAAAAAAGGAAATAATAACGGTAACTAATACAGTGTAATGCTGTAGTTGTTACACTGTATTGTTTGGGGAATAATGGTAAGAAAAAAAGTCTGTAAATGTTCAGTATAGATGCAGCCATTCACTTTTTTCATGAATGTTTTCAATCCATGGTTGGTTGAATACACAGAAGCAGAACCAGTGGCTACAGAGGGCTAACTGTTTTTATGATAATGCTAAAATGTTATTACTTTTTTCACTGATGATGCAAAAGCAATGATGGGTAAGACTGCTGGCACCTTAGCACCAGACTATATCATGGTCATTGTTTGTTTGTTTGTTTTTACCACCATGCACTCACAGGAAAAGAAAAAGAATAGTTTCACTTACGGATGTCCTTGATGCGGAGACCTGGCATAGTGGCTTATCCGTGTAATCCCAGGATTTTGGGAGGCCAAGGCAGGAGGATGGTTTGAGCCCATGAATTCAAGACCAGCCTGGGCAACATAGTGAGACTCCCATTTCTATTAAAAAAAAACAAAACCTTGATGCAGTAGTAAAAATATTACTATTTTTAAATAATAGAGATGGAGTCTTCCTATGTTGCCCAAGATGGTCTCAAACTCCTGACTTCAAGTGATCCTCCTGCCTCAGCCTCCCAAAGTTTGGGATTACAGGCATGAGCCATCACACCCAGCCAAAATATTTATTACATCTGGATCTTCTACTGATTATCTTTTTTTTTTTTTTAAAAAGACACAGGGCTTCTGTTACCCAGTCTGGTCTTGAGTTCCTGGGCTCAAGTGATTCTCCTGCCTTGGCCTCCGAAAGTGCTGGGATTACAGGCATGGGATTCTATACCTGGCTCTCGTTTTTAAAAATTGAGATATAAATCACATATTATAAAATTCACCTTTCAGAAGTACATAATTCAGCCAGGTGCGGTCGTTCATGCCTGTAATCCCAGCACTTTGGGAGGCTAAGGCAGGCAGATCATTCAAGGTCAAGAGTTTGAGACCAGCCTGGCCAACATGGTAAAACACTGTCTCTACTAAAAATACAAAAATTAGCCAGGTGTGGTGGCACGCACCTGTAGTACCAGCTACTTGGGAGGCTGTGGCAGGAGAATCGCTTGAACCCAGGAGGCAGAGGTTGCAGTGAACTGAGATCGCGCCACCGCACTCCAGCCTGGGTGACAGAGCAAGACTCAGTCCCCAAAAACAAAGCAAAACAAAACAAAACAAAAACCAAAAATACAATTCAGTGGTTTCCAATATTTTCACAAGATTATGCAACTGCCACCACTGTCCAATTCCAGAACATTTTCATCATCCCAAAAAGAAACTTCGTACTCCTTCCCTCTCCCTTTTCTTTCTCTCCCTAACACCAGGTGACCACTAATCTACTTTCTGTCTCTGTGAATTTACCTATTCTGGACATTTCATATAAATTGGATAATACAGTATGTCGTCTTTTGTGTCTAGCTTCTTTCAGTTAGCATAGTGCCTTCAGGGCATATCCATGTTATAGTAAGTTGATATGGTTTGGCTGTGTCCCCACCCAAGTCTCATCTTGAATCGTAACTCCTACAATTCCACGTGTTGTGGGAGAAACCCGGTGGGAGAATTACAGGGGCAGTGGGTCTTTCCTGCGCTATTCTCGTGGTAATGAATCAGTCTCACGAGATCTGATGGTTTTAGAAACGGGAGTTTCCCTGCACAAGCTCTCTCTTTGCCTGCTGCCATCCATGTAAGATGCGACTTGCTTCTCCTTGCCTTCTGCTGTGATTGTGAGGTCTCCCCAGCCATGTGGAACTGTGAGTCCATTAAACCTCTTTTCTTCCCAGTCTCAGGTATGTCTTTTTATCAGCAGCATGAAAACGGAGTAATACACAAATGTAACTACTCATTTCCTTTTTTAAAACAAACATCTTTATTGAGATAAAATTCACAGACTACCCAGTTATTCCATATGGATGTTTTTTTTTTTTTTTAAAGAGATAGGATCTCACTGTGTTGCCCAGGCTGGATTACAGTGCTCTTCATAGGCATGATTATAGCACACTGTAGCCTTGAACTCCCGAGCTCTCTTGATTCTCAGACCTCAACCTTTCAAGTACCTGGGACTACAGATGTGCACCTCTGCACCTGGCAAAGTGTACAATTTGATGGTTTTTAGTATATTCACAGATACATACAATCATTGCCACAGTTTATTTTAAAACATTTTTATCACCTGAGAGAGAATCTGAACCATTTAACTTTTACCCTGCTATCTCCCTGTTCCTCCTGAACCAAAGAATTACTAATCTACTTTATTTTTCTGTATGTGTCCTAATTCTAGACTTTATATGAATGGAATCATATAATATGTGAGCTCCAGTTTCTCCATATCTTTGTCAACACTTGTTATAATCTGACTTTTTGTTTTTACCAGTCCTACTGGGTATGAAGTGCTATGTCACTGTGTTCTTTTTTTTGTTGTTGTTATGTTCTAATGACTAGTGATGTTGAGCGTCTTTTGATGTGCTTATTGTCCTTCTTTTTTTGTTTTTTGTTTTTTGTTTTTTTTTTGACAGAGTCTTGTTCTGTCGCCCAGGCTGGAGTGCAGTGGTGTGATCTCGGCTCACTGCAAGCTCCACCTCCTCCACCTCCAGGGTTCATGCTATTTTTCTGCTTCAGCCTCTTGAGTAGCTGGGACTACAGAGGCCCGCCACCACGCCTGGCTAATTTTTTTTTTTTTTTTGTACTATTGGTAGAGATGGGGTTTCACCATGTTAGCCAGGATGGTCTCGATCTCCTGACCTTGTGATCCCCTGCCTCGGCCTCCCATACTGCTGGGATTATATTGTCCATTTTTATACTGTCTTTGGAGAAATGTATATTCAAATCCATTGCCCGTTTTAAAATTGGGTTGCCTTTTTGTGGTTGAATTGTAAGAGTTCTTTCTTTATATATTCTGGATATTAATCACTTATCAGTTAATATGATTTGTAAATACTTTTTTCCATCTATGGGTTTTCTTTTTCACCTCTTGATATTATCCTTTGATGCACAAAACTTTAAAATTTTGACAGAAATACCTGGCCTCTTGTTTATCTGGCTTTTTCCTTTGGTTGCATGTGCTTCGTTTTATTTAGGAAACCATTGCCTAATTGAAGGTCGTGAAGATTATACCTGTATTTTCTTGTAAGAGTTTTACATTTTCATCTTTTACGTTTAGATTGTTGATCCATTCTGAGATAATGTTTGTATATGGGTGTGAGGTAGGGAGTCTAACTTCATTCTTTTCTTTTCTTTGAGAGAGGGTCTCCTGTCGCCCAGGCTGTGCAGTGACATAGTCAAGACTTACTGCAACCTCAACCTTCCTGGGCTCAGGTGATCCTCCTGCCTCAGCCTCCTGAGTAGCTGGGACTAACAGGCACACACCACCATGCTCAGCTAATTTCTTTCTTTCTTTTTTTTTTTTTGTAGAGACGGGAATTCACTGTGTTTCCCAGGCTGGTTTCAAACTCCTGGGCTCAAGCAATTCACCCATGTCGGCCTCCCAGAATGCTAGGATTACAGATTTCAGCCACTACTCCCAGCTCTGCATTCTTTGTTAGGGTTATGTTCCATGATTTATGACCAAAAAAAGTAAAATAACGCTGGCTTTAAAAATGATATAAGCCTATTTTTTTGTCTTGTATAAAGAAGTCCACAAATAGCCTAGGAGTAGTGTGGTGCTCTGCAATATCAGAGAACTAGTTTTTTTCTGTATTTGTTGCCTTGCTATTCTCAACATGTGGCCTCTTCCTCATAGTCTTAAGTTTGCAGCTTGTACTCCAACCATCTCATATACATTTCCAGCCAGGAGGAGAGAGAAGTGCCTAAAGAATAATGTACCCAATTCTTATAAGGACATTTCCTAGAAATCACGCCTAATACTTTTATTCGTGTCCTTTGTCTTGAACTAGTCACAAGACCCCCACCTAGCTGCAAGGGAAGCTGGAAAACATAGTCTTCCCTCTGATATGCATTTAGCTAAAACTTACGTATTCTTTTACTGGGAAGAAGGAATGAGAGAGGATATTGGGCAACAACCTCCCAGGCCTGTCACAATGATCTAAGTGAGGTTCTTTTACTCCCTGCTGCTGCTGTTTTCTTCCCCGCCCCTCTCACTTTTCCAGTGAATTTTTATTATTAAGACTTGATTCAGGCCGGGTGCGGTGGCTCAAGCCTGTAATCCCAGCACTTTGGGAGGCCGAGACAGGCGGATCACGAGGTCAGAAGATCGAGACCATCCTGGCTAACACGGTGAAACCCCATCTCTACTAAAAAATACAAAAAACTAACTGGGCGAGGTGGCGGGCGCCTGTAGTCCCAGCTACTCGGGAGGCTGAGGCAGGAGAATGGCGTAAACCCAGGAGGCGGAGCTTGCAGTGAGCTGAGATTGCGCCACTGCACTCCAGCCTGTGCGACAGAGCGAGACTCCGTCTCAAAAAAAAAAAAAAAAAAAAAAAAAGACTTGATTCAGCGTCCCAGGGTAGGGATTACCATATACCCAGGTTCTTCTTTACCATCCTGGGAGAAGGACAGAGGTGGGATGGAGCCAGTTCAGATCTTCCCAAGAAATGTACCTTCTGCCCATGGTCATCCCAGGCTGAGACCCAGGATATAGGGCAGAGAGACTTGTACCCATGCTGGTACCATTCACAAACAGAGACATCACCCCCTTGTTTGTACGTATGTATATATGTATGTATGTATGAATGATGGAGTCTTGCCCTGTCACCCAGGCTGGACTGCAGTGGTGCAATCTCAGCTCACGGCAACCTCTGTCTCCCAGTTTCAAGTGCTTCATTCTCCCAAGTAGCTGAGATTACAGGCAGCTGCCATCATGCCCGACTAATTTTTGTATTTTTAGTAGAGACAGGGTTTCAACATGTTGGCCAGGGTGGTCTCAAACTCCTGACCTTAAGTAATCCGCCTGCTTCGGCTTCCCAAAGTACTGGGATTACAGGCATGAGCCACTGCACCCGGCCATCCATTACCCCCTGTAGCAGTCGTTGCCTTCTTGAAGGGGTGGAAGTCCAGGTGTTTCTGCCAGCCATTCCTGGTCTGGTTCTGGTTGGGGAAGCGGCTGTCAAAAGGGGCAGTCCTGTAGTTCTTTATTTTGGTCTTGATGTCTTCTACCATGGTGCAGTTCTCAGCTCAGTGGCTACTCTCTGCTGTCTTCTTTTTTCAGAGACAGGGTCTCAGGCTGGAGAGTTAGTGGCGTGATCATAGCTCATTGCAGCCTCAAACTCCTGAGCTCACATGATCCTCCTGCCTCAGTGTCCCTGGTGGGACTACTGGTGTACCATTGTACCCACCTTATTTTCTGCTTCTTATTGGTAGTCTGATATTTTTAAAGGCTTGTAATTCTCTACCTATTATATTCTTTTTTTCATGTTATATGTGACATCTGAGTTACATTCAGGTGATAATGTAATCCATTATTACCTTTTAATATGGATCACTGGTATTCTTCCTTTCTCCTTGATTAATTTAGAACCTTTCTATTTTAAATAGGCTACCCATAAGGTATTTGAAGATTTTCATGCTGGTGTGCATTTACTGTTTCTTTTTTGCTATCCACATCTTGCTTGCTGCCTACATTAGATGCTTTCAAAATGTACAGCACTGCTGACTAGTGCTGCTGTGTTTCTTAGTGCTTTATAAATTTACAATAATTGCCCTTAGATGTAGTTGTAATGTGTAAACTCCTGTAGTGATGTAGAGAACACTTTAGTTGTATTATTTACTTTGTTTGGAAAATGGATGTGTTTGCCTATACTCTTTCTTCCTTCTTTGTTTTAAAGCTTTAAATATAATTGTGCTGAGCTTAAAATGGTGTTAAAATATCTGTTGTATTTTATTCCATCAAAAATTCTCAGCACCTTTTACAGAATATTAATTGGTTAAGAGTAATACTGTTTGAAGCAAGAGGCTGTGAAAGGAAGAATAATGAGCCATGACTGAAGAGCTGTTTTTATTTAAATTGTCAAGGTTCATTGTATTTCCAGAGGTTCTGCCCTGATCAAAGTCTTCAGTAACCACAGGAAGTGAAAATGCATTTTTGACACAAACTCTATACCATATTCCATGAAGGTAACTTGAAGAGCCATTGCTTTTGTATGGTAACTGATCTTACCAGACTAGATTAATTAATAAGCTAGTTTTTATAATTAAAGTGTAATTGGAAGAATAATTCATGAACATGCTGTCGATGGCCTGTTTTCACTGGTTCTGCAGTGCTGTCATCAGTGTGTGCATTGTCTTGAGAGTTCCTCATTGTGGCTCCGATAGCTGCTTAGAAGCTTTAGGCTTGACCTCTTCTTGACCCACAGACACACTTCAACCTTGAATATACACTTTCCTCTGAGTGTGTGTTGTTGTATTTGGATACTGTTACTGTGACAGGTTCTTTTTTTATGGCAAGATATTTTGCAGTATTTTAAAAATATTTGCTCAAGAATTTAGGAAAATATTCATGGTTCCTTTTATAAAGTAGGAGCATATTCTTGATCTATCCAGAGAGGATGTCATTGAGAAACCTAAGGATATGAGGCTTCTGGCACTGGAAAATAGGGCTTTTCTTCAAATGCCCCATTGTCATGTGAAAACAAAGCACAATACTATAAATGTCTTCCTTTCCCCCAAACTACTGCCTGTCTTTATGCTAGGTGAGGTTTGTCTCAACAAGTTTTTCATTCCAAAGTTAATATTTTCAAAAATAGACTTTTTTATATTATTCATACCTGAACAGAATTATTATTGTAGATTTTCTGTGTGGCAGATTTTCTTACTGTGGCAAGTTTTCTGTGGCCTGGCAACATTTCAGGTTGCCTAGGCTGATTTTTGCATGGAGTTTTGGTGTAAGAGTAGAATTGACTGAAGAATTCCTAACTTGAAAATTGTCTCATAACAGATTACATAATTTTGTAGGTGAATACACAAAATATGCGCAGTTGATCATATTTAAATTTATCCAGGTCTCTTATACATAGCATGTGGACTTTTAAATATCCATCACTCAGCCTTTTAGAGAAGAACTCTCTAGAAGACAAATAGAATTCCACCTTAAAAATTGGAACACATTTGAACACCATAGAAAAAGGATTGAGAATCATAAGGAAAGCATACCTGTAGTGTTTGTGGGCATGAGTAAAGTTCAAGGAATGTAATGAAGTCATCTTGTCAAAATAGTGCTTTAATTTTCAAGCAGCCTTTTTGGAGGTGGGGGAGGAGTTTAAGGCAAATTGTCAAATTTCTGTTAAATGTTTGCAAGAAAATATTACCTTGTAGTTAATCTCTCTACTTTTCAGAGTACCTTCTTATAAGACCCTTCATGGTAATAGGACGGATAATAATAACAAATGTTTATTCAGAGTAACTTACTCAAGGTCGCATCACTGAACTCAGTGATACATTAAGACACAGGTCAAAACAACATTATTACATTTTTATTAGGGGGCCAGGCAGAATGGTAAATTATACCAGATTCAGAGTCAGGTGGCAGGCTAAGGTGAACAGCTCCCTTGTCATTCTTTCTCTACACACCTGCCAAAATGATTATTTATTTATTTTTATTTATTTATTTTTTGAGACGGAGTCTTGCTCTGTTGCCCCAGCTGGAGTGCAGTAGCGTGATCTCGGCTCACTGCATCCTCCGCTTCCCGGGTTCAAGTGATTCTCCTGCCTCAGTGTCCTTAGTAGCTGGGATTGCAGGCACTCACCCCCACGCTTGGCTAATTGTTTGTATTTTTACTAGAGATGGGGTTTTACCATGTTGGCCAGGCTGGTCTCAAACTCCTAGCCTCAAGTGATCCACCAGCCTTGGCCTCCCAAAGTGCTTGGATTACAGGCATGAGCCACCATGCCCAGTCCTCAAAATGATTATTTAAAAAGATAGATCATATCTCTCCATTGTGTAAAACCTCCCAGCGGCATCTAGTTGTTTATAGAATATACTTATGTCCATTCCTCTTGGGCCATGCCAGTCATTTAGTTCCTTCAAGATGCCAAGCTCATTCCTGCCTCATGGCCTTTTAACTTCCATATGCTGTTCCCTCTATGTGGCTGGCTGTTTCTTGTCAAGTTCAGGCAGAGTCATAGAGGCATGAATTCTGAAGCTTGACTGCCCAGGATCAAGTATTTAACCTCTCAGTGTCTCAGTTTCCTCAACTGTAAAAAATTATGGATGATATAGGTAAATATACATCTTAGTGTTGTGAAAATTGAATGCATACACATACAGTGCCTCATTTATAATAAGGGTTGGCTATACAAGTCTCATTCAGATATCACTTCCTCAATGAGACCTTTTTTGGTCATTTAATCTGAATTAGCCCCCAGGCACATAATGCTTATTGTTATCTGAAAACTTTTTATTGTATATTTATTTTCATTTTTATGTCTCTCCCACTTAATGTAGGCTCACGAAAGTGGGAATATTTTCTGTCTGTTGTACTCCCAGTACCTACAACAGTGCCTGATCACTATGCATTTGTTAAGTGAATTAATGAAAATCAGGTCTACCCCAGAAGGTCTTATTTATTTATTTATTTTATTTTTTGAGGGGGGATCGAGTCTTGCTCTGTTGCCCAGGCTGGAATGCAGTGGTGCGATCTTGGCTCACTGCAGTCTCTGCCTCCTGGGCCCAAGTGAACTTCTTACCTCAGCCCCCCGAGTAACTGAGAGTACAGGTGTGCGCCACCACGCCCAGCTAATGTTTGTATTTTTAGTAGAGACGGGGTTTCACTATATTGGCTAGGCTGGTCTTGAACTCCTGACTTAAGTGGTACACCCACCTTGGCCTCCCAAAGTGCTGGGATTACAGGCGTGCGCCCCTGCATCCAGCCTACCCCAGGAGGTCTTCTTGAGTTCCATAAGACTGAAAGGCAATTTATGTTGTTCAGTTAAGGGAAGATGTTCACATGTGTACCTAACACACATGGTAGGGGCTTGTGGGGAATGGTGTAGAGAAGTAGTCAATAAAAAGGGGTTGAGCCATGGTATAAAATACGTATTTTACTTTTTTTCTGTTTTCTTTTTTAAAATTTCTGTTTTTTTCTAGCTGGTTAGTTCATGTCCCTATACATAAGCCCATGAGCTTACTTGTGTCTTTAAATTTGAGGACAACTGATTGCCCCTCAGCATTATAAAGTTAGAGCTTTTGCCGGGTGGGGTGGCTCACACCTGTAATCCTAGCACTTTGGGAGGCCGAGGTGGGTGGATTGCCTGAACTCAGGAGTTTGAGACCAGCCTGGGCAACGTGGTGAAATCCCGTGTCTACTAAAATAAAAAAAATTAGCTGGATGTGGCAGCATGCGCTTATAGTCTCACCTATTTGGAAGGCTGAGGCAGGAGAATTGCTTGAACCCGGGAGGCGGAGGTTGCAGTGAGCCGAGATCGCAGCACTGCACTCAAGCCTGGGTGACAGTGCAAGGCTCCGTCTCAAAAAAAAAAAAAAAAAAAAAAAAATTAAAAAAAAAAAAATAAATAAATAAAGTTACAGCATTATTGAGCTTCTTCTAAAATAATGTAAGTAGAAAGTGCCGATATGCAATTAGATACTCAGTGGTATTTGACAATTTTAGGAGTCACAGGGATGGTCCAAGATCCAGAGTAGGTGATCTGAGACTAGGAATTTATGAATTATCAACTAAGTCAGGTTTGAAAGCAGTATTATTATTTCTTTATATCTGTAACTCAACCTCTTTCCTCTTTCTCAAACTCTTCCTACTTCTGTCATTCTCTTCCTATTCTTGTAATCTTTGTCATTTCTCATTCTGTCTTCGTTCCCATGTTTTCCTTCTCGTGTACCTAATGGAAACCCAAATGACATTGCCATTATTGTTCTTTGGTCTCTCGACCCAACATGCAAAATCAGATTTATTATCTCCACAGATAAAATTCCTCATCTTTTCTGTATTTCTATTAGCAGAATACTGTTGTCATGACCGCCCTGGCTTAAAACCTTCAGTAATTTTTGACATCTGTCTCTCCTCCTTCCCTAACAATCAAACAGAAACACATTCTATCTTATATAAATCCTGTCCTCATTCATTCAGTATTAATTCGACAAAAATTTGAGTTCCTGTCTGTGCCAGGTACCTTTCTTTCTATTTAACTACCCCAATTCAGGATATCAACACATTATACTTTGCCTAATGAAGTAGATTTGTAACCTCCCCCCGCAACCTCATATTTCTTTTTTCCAATGCAGTCTAACTCAACTGCCATATTAATTTCCTTGTACTGGAACGACGTGATTTCTCCACTGCTATATTAATTTCCTTGTACTTGAACCATGTGATTGGCCAAACCGTATTGCCCTTTTAGAACATACTTCACATTTTCTCACATCTATGACTTTGTTCATGCAGTTATGTCTCCTGGAGGAATATAAGCTCCCTGAGGGCAAGAACTTTGTTTTATTTACTGTAATTCTCAATACCCAGGCAGCACCTGGCATGTAGTGGGTATTGAATTTTGTTAATCAGGTTGGTCTTGATCTACTGGGCTCAAGGGATCCTCCCCGCTTGGCTTCCCAAAGCGCTGGAATTACAGGTGTGAGCTACCACACCTGGCCCACTCTGGAAGCTTTTTCTGATCTTCCGTGTATTTATACCTGTGACGGAACCCTCTTTCCTTTTTTTTTCTGTACCTGTGCCGACTTTGTATATATGATGTGTTTGCTGTAAGGTTAATATACATAGTAAATTAGCAAATATTTATAAGTTCTTTTTAAATTTCAAGTATTGTGTCTGGGTACTTGAGACAAAAAACCAGTAGAATGGAGTTTCTTTCAAAGAATTTACCATCTACTGGGAGATCAATCCATGATAATGGTAAAAGTAAGCAGTGATAAAAGCAATCTTGGGATGTTGTGGAAGCCTAGCCCATTGGAAGGGGATGGATAACAGAGAGAAGGAGATAGGGTGGAGAAGAAGAGGCAATTCTTGGCAGTCACAGTAAAGAGCCGCATAACTGGTACCAGTAATTAGAGTGTAAATAAAGGGGAATGGTGAGAAATGAAGCAAGTAGTGAAGGGGCCTGTACTGTTGTAATTGAAGAGACAGTGTTATATTGTTACTGTTATCCTTTTTGTTGGGGGAAGAGGAAATAGTCGAATGACTGATTCCCTGTAGAACCATCAAGAGGAGCTGAAGTGAGCAAAGGCCAAATAATTTATGGACTGGCCATAAATTATTTTTTGCCTTTGGCTATTTGTCACCATTGGATGTTACCAAAGGGTATTTATCACCTTGGTTACCCAATTCGTTGAGAACGCTATAGATACCTAGAAGTCTACCCCGCATCTTGCTACTTTTAGACGACCATTTAAGTTTTTTCTATTATTCACTCCCATGTTTCCCTCCCTCCCTTCCCCACTTCCCCCTTCCCCCTTCCACCTTCCCCTCCTTCCCCCCTTCCTCCTGTCCCCTCCTTCCCCTGCTTCCCCTCCTTCCCTTCCTTCTCCCTCTTCCCCGCTTCCCTTCCTTCCCTTCCCCTCCCCCTTCCCCCTTCTTCTCCCCCTTCCCCCCTTCCCCTCCCCCTTCCCCCCTTCCCCTCCTTCCCTTCCCCTCCCTCTTCCCTTCCCTTCCCCTTCCCTTCCCCTTCCCCTTCCCCTTCCCTTCCCTTCCCTTTCCTTCCCTTCCCTTCCCTTCCCTTTTTCTTTCTCCTTCTTTTCTCCTCTTTCTTTCTTTTCTGCTGTTGAGAAATCTCATGCCATTTATTACATATCACAATTTTGTGGTGAGGATTTTGGACAGGGCTTAGCTTAGGGATTCTTCTGCCTGCTCCATATGGTGTTAACCTGGATCCATACAGTGTTAAGTGTCATCTCTTAGTTTCAGCAGGTGACTAGGCTTCATCTGCTATACAGTAACTTTTTTTTTTTTTTTTGAGATATAGTTTCACTCTGTCATCCAGGCTGTAGTGCAGTGGCACAGTCTTGACTCACTGCGACCTCCACCTCCTGGATTCGAGCAGGCCTCAGCCTCCCGAGTAGCTGGGACTACAGGCATGCATCACCATGCCTGACTGTTTTCCTCATCTTCTACTGTAGGACGTAGGGCAGTACCTACTACATATATAGTAAGCTGTCAGGAAACACTTGTTCAGTTTATTTGAATTCCTTCATGCCAGATTTTACACACACACACAGACACCCATACCCACCCACACCCACCTCCACCCCTACCCACCCACACCCACCTCCACCCCTACATACCTGCTTAGACAGTAAGAGTTTTCAAGATTAGGTTTACTACATTGAAAATAAATCAGTGAAAATTAAAGTAAAAATATGTCCAGCTAAAGAAAGTTCATTAATTGGTTGAAAACAATTTTTATACCAATTATTTAAAAAAATTTTTCAGAAGAACCATACCATTTGGTTGCATAGAACCACCTTTTCGTCATGGGTCATGATAAAGAATCGTGCTAGTGCTTACGTTTTAGAGTTGTCAGTAGCTGTCTACGTTCTTCCATTCTTCTAACACATTTCATGCTGCTGCTTCTAGGTACATATGTTGTTCTGTACAGGCAGAAGACATGCAGCCCTAAAGCAAGTAGGGCGGAGAAAAGATGAGGCATAATCAGGCCAGCAAAATAAGGAAACAGATGGGTTGTGGGAGATGACCCTGCCCCCATGTTGTTTTTGTTCTGGCTGCTATTGATCATATGTGAATCAGCAGCCCAGAAACTGGAGTTACTGATCCTTTGATAAAAAAGAAAGTGTGATCTTAGGCTCAGTAGAGTTATAAATTACAACTCTAAAAAATGATGCAAGTTTTACAGTAAATAAAATTATAGGAGTATTCAGGAATTGTTAAACGGGACTTAATTACGATGGCCATACCTCAGCATTTTTGGGTCTTGTCTCTAGATTATCATAGTTTACGAGATTTTATCCTGTGGGCTCTTTCAAAATGAATAGAGAGTAGTGTGTTTGTTAGAGAAATAAATCCAGTGTGTATATTTTATGCCAAATTAGTCTTTTGTCAGTGCTTATATATGACTTCTGGTCTATTTCCTAATCTCAAGGTTAAGGAAACCTTGCTATGTCTCTCTAAGCCTTCCCATCGTTCTGTGGAAGAATCTTATTTTTTAAAAAACATTAGGAGAATGTTATCAAACATGTACAAATACAGAGATAATAGCATAATGAATTTCTAAATACCTAATAACCAGCTTCAACATTATCAACATTCTGCCCCTCTTGTTTTATGTATTCTTCCCCACTCCCTGCCTCATAACCTTGATGGAAGGATTTTGTTGTTACATAGTATAGTTTAATATTGGTGTTTTAAAGGTTATATCCTGAAACTTTTGAAATCCCTAAATTAACAAATAACACTATATAATTTACCCAATAAAAATATTTGGTAAAGTGTGTGTGTGTGTGTGTATGTATGTGTGTAGATATATGTGTAAATTTTAAGTGATCTCTTTAAGCCCTTAATAATTTTGTAAATATGGAACTTAATTACAAAACTATTCTGAATCGAACACTTGCTAAAGCAGTTTTTCCAATTGCTTATTTCTTTTGTTCTGGGTAGTGGTAGGCACAATCATGGGGTTCAGGTCTATAGAATTTGATATTCCTATTTTCTTTTTGCATCATAATATAGTATCAAACAGTCCTTTCTTTAAACTATTAAAAATGTATGTGTTCTCTTGGGCAAGGTAGCTCACGCTTGTAATCCCAGCGTTTTGCGAGGCCAGTGTAGGGTGATCACTTGAGGCCGGGAGTTCGAGACCAGCTTGGGCAACATAACGAGATCCCATCTCTACAAAAATGTGAAAACATAGTCAGGTGTGATGGCACACGCCTGTAGTTCTAGCTACCTGGGAGGATCACTTGAGCCCACGAGTTTAAGGCTGCAGTGAGCTATGATCATTCCATTGCACTCTAGGTTGGATGGCAGAGTAACACGTTGTATGAAAGAAAAAAAAGTATGTGTTCTAAGAAACATCTCCACTTTCCGCCCTGCCCTGGGTTGGATCTCGCTCTGTTGCCCAGGCTGGAGTGCAGTGGCATGACCACAGCTTACTGCATCCTCAACCTCCCTGGGGTTGAGTTGATCATCTTACCTCAGCCTTGGGAGTAGCTGAGACTGCAGGCTCACACTGCCATGCCCCACTAACTTTTGTGTGTTTTGTAGAGACGGGGTTTTGCCATGTTGCCCAGGATTGTCTTGAACTCCTGGGCTCTAGTGATCTGCCCACCTTGGCCTCCCAAACTGCTGGGGATTACAGGTGTGAGCCATCACGCCTGGGTAAAACATTATTTTTAAAACTTTCTGGCCAGGCGCGGTGGCTCACACCTGTAATCCCAACACTTTGGGAGGCCTAGGCGGGTGGATCATGAGGTCAGGAGATCAAGACCACCCTGGCCAACATGGTGAAGCCCCGTCTCTACTAAAAATACAGAAAAAAAAAAAATTAGCTGGGCGTGGTTGTGGGCGCCTGTAGTCCCAGCTACTTGGGAAGCTGAGGCAGGAGAATGGTGTGAACCCAGGAGGCGGAGGTTGCAGCAAGCCGCGATAGTGCCACTGCACTCCAGCCTGGGCGACAGAGCGAAACTCCGTCTCAAAAAAACAAACAAAAAAACCCCCACAAACTTTCTTGGCTGGGTACAGTGGCTCACACTTGTAATCCTAGCATTTTGGGAGGCCGGGGCGGGTGATCACCTGAGGTCAGGAGTTTGAGACCAGCCTGGTCAACATAGCAAAAACCCAACTCTACTAAAAACACAAAAATTAGGTGTGGTGTTGCATGCCTGTAATCCCAGCTACTTGGGAGGCTGAGACAGGAGAATCACTTGAACCTGGGAGGCAGAGGTTGCAGTGAGCCAAGATCGTGCCTCTGCAGCCTGGGTGATGGAGCGAGACTCTGTCTCAAAAAAAAAAAAAAAAAAAAACACCCAAAAAAACAGAAAAACAATAACTTTATTTTCTCTTCATGCTTAGCATTGGACTTGGACTTGGGTTGGCTTTCTTTTGGGGGTCATTTTTTACAAAGCTTCTTTAAATCATTTTCTAGAAATACTGGTTATGTTCACTAAATACATACCAGCATCACAAACTCATGAAGTTAACTTCATGCTTCATTAGAAAAACATTGATACCCTGTGATGGATTTTTATTGTCTCTTGGAAATAGTAACACATGTAAACGCTCAATCTCTGAATTCCAGCAATAATAATAATTCAAATAGGAAGAAGTTTGTTCTGAATTAGTGAAAAGTAAATTAAATAATTTACTTCATTTTAAAGAATATATGGTTTTGGTGAGGCACAGTGGCTCATTCCTGCAATCCCGGCACTTTGGGAGCTTTAGGTAGGAGGATTCCTTTAGGCCAGGAGTTTGAGACCAGCCTGGGCAACATAGCAAAACCTCGTATCTCCCCAACCTCCTGCAAGAAAAATAAAAAAAGGCTGGGCATGGTGGTGTGTCTGTAGTCCTAGCTACTTGTGGAGCTGATGTGGGAGGATCACTTGAGCCCAGGAATTAAAGGTTGCAGTGAGCTATGGTCATGCCAGTGCACCCTCGTCTGGGCAACAGAGCGAGACCCTGTCCCTTAAAAAAAAAGGAAAAGGAAAAGGCTGGACTCAGTGAGCTCTCACGTCTAGCACTTTGTGAGTCCAAGGCAGGTGGCTCACTTGAGTCCAGGAGTTTAAAACCAGCCTGGGCAACATGGCAAAACCCCATCTCTACTAAAAATACAAAAATTAGTCGGGCCTGGTGACGCACGCCTGTATTCCCAGTTACTCGGGAGACTGAGGCAGGAGGATTGCTTGAGGCCGGGAGGTGGAGGTTGCAGTGAGCCGAGAACTCATCGCTGCACTCCAGCCTGGGCGACGGGAGTGAAACCTTGTCTCAAAATAAATAAATAAATAAAACAATAACATATGTGGTTTTATTCTTTCAAGCTCAGTAATGTAAGTTTACTTAGTGAATTTTTTTTTTTTTTTTTTTTTTTTTACCAAGACATCTAAAAATAATTGTGATAAAAAACATATGTAACATTAAATTCACCTTTCCTCCTGCCTTGGGAGCTCTTAGACAATAAACTCACCTTTTACACTTTTTTTCCTTCTTTTTAAAATTTTAAAAAACTTAAAAAAAACTTTTTTTTAAGAGAGGCAGGGTCTTACTATGTTGCCCAGACTGATCTGGAACTCCTGGGCTCTAGCAATCCTCCCACCTCAGCCTCCCAGAGTGCTAGGATTATAGGAGTGAGCCACTGCACCTGGCCACCTGGCACTCTTTTATATTACTGTGCCCCTGCCAAGTAGCATAATATTTTATTTAATCTCACACCAAGTTATAGTATCACAAATATCAGTTAAGTCTGAAATAATGGGGTTTTGCTAAGTTAAAAACTTTTTACATGAAACCATGATTCTAGCGTGTCTGTTTAGCTGTAGTATTTTAGTGATACGAGGCTTGATGTTTCCTGTCCTTGACTTCCTAACATTATTTTTAGTATTTCTGTATGTTTCATGCAGTCTTCCTTGTGTCATCCAAATTTCCCCCAAGACATGTCTATTGTGGTTTCCTAGATTGTCTTTATGTATCTTTCATTTGCTTCTCTCTCTGTTCAGTTAACAACTATTACAATGCTTGTTTTGTGTTAATACTTTTGCGTGGCCCATCTACTGCATACAGAGTTGTTACTGTTACAGTTGAATTTCTTAATTTTCTTATGAGAGGTATGAACTCTTACTGTCCATAATGATTTAACAGCTGTTTATTGGAAACCTGTTACTCTATGTGAAACCATTTTTCCTAAGTCCTAGGGCTGAAGTTTTGATACCGTTCTATTTTCCTTTAGAATAAGGAGGTTAGTTTTCAAGGGGTCCTTGAATGTCATAAAATTGAAGTCTTTTTTTAGTCTGAAAGGCTGCTGTTAAAAGAAGCAAACATGCTGTTTCAGAATCAATGACAAAGAATACTCAGCCAGATGGATTAATCCTGTATAACAGTTGTTTTTTTCCCAGTACACACAGAGATGTGGTTCAAACCATAATAAATCATAGACAAGATGGAAAAGAATTCTTTGAAGTTTAGATTCTGAATTTTCTTAGTAGACATTTGTTGTTTTGTAAGTTCTAAAATTATTCAAACCCTAAAAGAAGTCCTTTTCCCATTGTTTGCCCATAGTACCCTTGAGAATATTGAGTTCTTAATATTGAGTTCAAATATTTTTTTTGAACTTGTCTCCCTTAAGTCTTCTTCGAGTCTTTTTTGGAGTAGAGAGTCCTTAATATCTTTTTCTTCATAATATTATCTCCCTCATGTTAATTGCTCTTATCTGGACCTTTTCCAGTCCAGTTTATTTTCTGTGAGATGTATCAACCAGAACTACATTCAGATTTGGGCACACTGTTGCTTTACTTGAAGTTAGATCATAATAGTCTGTTTAGTGTCTTTCTTCACTTCATGGCTGTTCAATATTTTGTTGGTTTCTTCAACTAAAGCAATTTAAAGTCCTCATCAAAGTTTGCAAGGAATGCCCAGGGAATCTCACTTTATAGATCAGAAACTATAGTCTTTTTATTATAAAAGCCATGTAAGTATTTTAGAGAAAATTTGGAACCTTAAAAAAATTTTTTTCATTGTCCAATCAAACAGAACCCCTCTTTTGTGTCTTGGTATACTTATTAAAATCTTTTCTCTTTGTGTAATATTTTAATATATGAGTATGTAGTTTTATATCTTATTTTTCTTTTTTCTTTTTTTTTTTTTTTTTGAGACAGAGTCTCGCTCTGTCGCCCAGGCTGGAGTGCTGTGGCCCGATCTCAGCTCACTGCAAGCTCCGCCTCCCGGGTTCCCGCCATTCTCCTGCCTCAGCCTCCCGAGTAGCTGGGACTACAGGCGCCCGCTATATCTTATTTTTCTTAAATGTGGCTTTAGAATAAGCATTTCCCACATTAGAAATGCTTTATAAAAATTATTCTTATGGCTGGGCATGGTGGCTCACGCCTGTAATCCCAGCACTTTGGGAGGCTGAGGTGGGTGGATCTCAAGGTCAGGAGGTTGAGACCATCCTGGCTAACACGGTGAAACCCCGTCTCTACTAAAAATACAAAAAAATTTAGCTGGGTATGGTGATGGGCACCTGTAGTCCCAGCCACTTGGGAGGCAGGAGAATGACGTGAACCCAGGAAGTGGAACTTGCAGTAAGCTGAGATCACGCCTCTGAACTCCAGCCTGGGTGACAGAGCGAGACTCTGCCTCAAAAAAAAACAAAAAGAAAAGAAATTATTCTTACTAACTACATAGGACTCAGTGAATGGAGATATATATATATATATATATATTTTTTTTTTTTTTAAATGAGGTTTAATTGGTTCATGGTTTTGCAGGACTGTACAAGGATGGTGCCATCAAGGAGCTTTTACTCATGATAGAAGGTGAAGCAGGTGCAGGCATGTCATAGGGTGAGAGCAGGAGCGAGAGAAAGAAGGGGGACAGTGCACACACTTTTAAACGACTAGATGTTGCAAGAACTCACTCACCATCACGTGGACAGCACCAGTCCATGAGGGATCTGCCCCCATGACTCAAACATCTCCCATCAGGCCCTACCTCCAACATTGGGGATTGCATTTCATAACCTTCATTGTCCATATCACTATCAGCATTTTGGTCAAAGGCATTCAACAAGTCTCTAGGAAGTTTCAAACTTTCCCACATTTTCCTGTCTTCTTCTGAGCCCTCTAAACTGTTCCAACCTCTGCCTGTTACCCAGTTTCAAAGTTGCTTCCACATTTTCGGGTATCCTTATAGCAACATCCCACTCTATCAGTACCAATTTACTATATTAGTCTGTTCTCACATTGCTGTAAAGAACTGCCTGAGACTGGGTAGTTTATAAAGGAAAGAGCTTTAATTGGTTCACAGTTCCACAGGGCTGGGGAGGCCTCAGGAAACTTACAATCATGGTGGAAGGAGAAGCAAACATTTCCTTCTTCACATGGTGGCAGGAAGGAGAAGTGCTGAGCAAAAGAGGGAAAGCCCCTTATAAAACCATCAGATCTTGTGAGAACTCATGAGAATAGCACAGAGGTAACTGCCCCCATGATTCAGTTACCTGCCACCAAGTCCCTCCCATGACGTGGGAATTGTGGGAACTACAATTCAAGATGAGATTTGGGTAAGGACACCACCAAACCACATTATCATGGTACCATCTAAACTTTCCATTTTTTCTTCCATTTCCAGATTGCCATCACGAAAGCCAAAGTGGATTTCTCCAGTGTGGTGTGCCTGCCCCCTTCCGTCATTGCTGTGAATGGACTGGACGGAGGAGGGGCCGGCGAAAATGATGATGAACCAGTGCTCGTGTCCCTATCTGCGGCACCCAGTCCCCAGAGCGAAGCTGTTGCCAATGAACTGCAGGAGCTCTCCTTGCAGCCCGAGCTGACGCTAGGCCTCCACCCTGGCAGGAATCCCAATTTGCCTCCACTTAGTGAGCGGAAGAATGGTGAGTAGATACAGAATTATTGCATTCCCTGATTTGTACCAGGATCTTCATGTTTATTTATTTATTTATTTATTTATTTTTTTTTTTTTTAAGGCGGAGTCTCGCTCTGTTGCCCAGGCTGGAGTGCAGTGGCCGGATCTCAGCTCACTGCAAGCTCCGCCTCCCGGGTTCCCACCATTCTCCTGCCTCAGCCTCCCGTGTAGCTGGGACTACAGGCGCTGCCACCACGCCCGGCTAATTTTTTGTATTTTTAGTAGAGACGGGGTTTCACTGTGTTAGCCAGGATGGTCTCGATCTCCTGACCTCGTGATCCGCCCGTCTCGGCCTCCCAAAGTGCTGGGATTACAGGCTTGAGCCACCGCGCCCGGCCATGTTTATAATATTATAGATCCTTACTTTATTTCATGTTCCTTGAAAGTTTCTTATAATCTTAACATTTCTTGTAAAATAGATAGCTGTAAGTTAAAGTGATCATTTTAAGTCCAACATTTCCTACCTGGATTATTAGAATTTATTTCTAATTTCTCTACTTCCCTCACCCCATTCCTTCCATAAATTCATTAATTTAGCATGTGTATTCATTAATATCAACGTATTATAAACTATGCTAAGATTAGGGATTAAATGGTAAACAAGCCTCTGTCATTAGGAAACATACTGTATTGTATAGCCTTGTCAGAGTAATCTTTTAGGACTTTCTAGCTTACAGCTTTTCAGTGATTGCCTTGTGGGATGAAACAAAAGCAAAATAAATGTCTTGCCAGGTGTAGTGACTTATGCTTGTAATTCCAGCACTTTGGGAGGCTGAGGTGCACAGATCACCTCAGGTCAGGAGTTCGAGACCAGCCTGGCCAACATGGTGAAACCCTGTGCTAAAACTACAAAAATTAGCTGGGTGTGGTGACACACGCTTGTAGACCCAGCTGTGGAGAAGGCTGAGATGGGAGGATCGGTTGAACCCAAGAGGCAGAGGTTGCAATGAGCCAAGATTGCGCCATAGCACTCTAGCCTGGGTGACAGAATGAGACTCTATCTCAAATAAACAAACAAACAATAAATAAGTGAATAAATTTCTTGGCATGTTTTGCAAGGCTTTGCAGAATCTGGTCTTTTTCTTTTAACATCTTCTCTTATTCCCCTATTCCTAGTATTTGTTCCAGCCCATTAAACTATGCTAAGTACTGTTTAAAAACCATGTACTCATACCTCAAACTTTTTTTAATTCAAAAAATATATAATTTGTTATGAAATATTTAAGATTTGAAAAAATGTATAAAGAGGCCAGGCACTGTGGCTTATGCCTGTAATCCCAGCACTTTGGGAGGCTGAGGCAGGCAGATCTCCTGAGGTTGGGAGTTCGAAACCAGCCTTACCAACATGGAGAAATCCCGTCTCTACTAAAAATACAAAATTAGCGGGGCATGGTGGCACATGCCTGTAATCCCAGCTAGTAGGGAGGCTGAGGTAGGAGAATCGCTTGAACCTGGGAGGCAGAGGTTGCGGTGAGCCGAGATCGCGCTGCTGCATTCCAGCTTGGGCAACAAGAGAAAAACTCCATCTCAGAAAAAAAAAAAAAAAGAAAAAATATATAAACAACAATATAGAAAATTGTGTGTTCGGATACCACCCAACTTACGTACTTTGCATAAATCTTCATTACCCCTGGAGGTAACTACTAACTTGAATTTGGTATTTCATTGCCAAATATGTTTGTATTCTTTTCCCACGTGAATATATTCTTAAGCAATATATAATGTTGTTTCTCGTGTTTTAAACCTATATATGACAGAAAATTATGTGTTCTTCAGTAATTTATGTTTGTTATTCAGTATTCATTTTCCTTGTAAGTTAAAGACATTTTGTATTTTCTTCTAATCCAAGCTGTTAATCCCCACTTATTGAATAGTTCTACTTTTTCCTACTGATCTTTATGCCTGCTGTATTCTGTCTGTGCGTGAGTTAGTTTTCAGGCTCTCTTTTCTTTGACTGGTCTCTCTGTCCATCTCTGTGTCACTGCTACCTTATTTTAGTTAATTGCCTAATAATTAGTCTTTCTGTCTGCTAGGACAGCTGTCTCCTTACCTTTTTCTTTTTCAAAGTTGTCTTGGCTATTACCCTTTTAATTTTCCATGATTTTAGAATTGGCTTTTCAAGTTCTGCCAACAAAAAATCCCTTTGGGATTTTTACCTCCAACATTTTATTATGAAAAAAATTAAACATAAAGTAGAAAGAAAAAAAAAGAAGTAGGAAGAATTTTACAATGAGTACCTGCATGTCCATCTCTTAGATTCTACCTATAACATTTTACAAAACTTGCTTAGGCCGGGCGCGGTGGCTCAAGCCTGTAATCCCACCACTTTGGGAGGCCAAGACGGGCGGATCACAAGGTCAGGAGATCAAGACCATCCTGGTTAACACGGTGAAACCCCATTTCTACTAAAAATACAAAAAAATTAGCCGGGCGTGGTAGCAGGCGCCTGTAGTCCCAGCTACTCCGGAGGCTGAGGCAGGAGAATGGCGTTAACCCAGGAGGCGGAGCTTGTAGTGAGCCTAGATCGCGCCACTGCACTCCAGCCTGGGTGACAGAGCAAAGACTCCGTCTCAAAAAACAAAAACAAAAACAAACAAACAAACAAAAAACTTGCTTAAATCGCAGATATCTATCAATCTAATCTTTAAATTTAAATTTTTTTTTTTTTTTTGTAATAGAGTCTCACTCTGTTGCCCAGGCTGGAGTGCAGTGATGCCATCTTGGCTCACTGCGGGCTCTGTTTCCCGGGTTCAAGTGATTCTCTTACCTCAGCCACCCAAGTAGCCGGGATTACAGCCATGTGCCACCATGAATGGCTAATTCTTGTATTTTTAGTGACAGGGTTTCACCATGTTGACCAGGCTGGTCTCAAACTTCTGGCCTCAGGTGATCCGCCCTCCTCAGCCTCCCAAAGTGCTGGGATTACAGGCATGAGCCACCACACCTAGCCCTCAATCTGATTTTTTTGATGTTTCTTGAAGTAAAATGCAGACACCAGTACTCTTCCTGTTGTGGAAGTATAACATAAATACAAAATAACCCACAACTTGTAAGCGTTGTTATTATCACAAAGTGAGTACACCTGTTAGTAACTACTACTTAGTGAGGAACTACTACTTAGTTAGTAACTACTACTTAATGAGGAAATACTAGTAGTCCAGAACTTTCCCCACCTTATACTTCTTCCCAATCAATACTCAAAGGAAACTACCATCCTGATTTTCAACACCATAGGTTAGTTTTGAAAACTTATAAAAATTGAGTCATACCATGTGTATTCTGTTGGTGGTTTCTTTATGTTTTTGAAATTTTTTTATGTTGAATTGTGTGTGGCTAGAGTTTATTTTCATTGCTGTTTAGTCAATTCATTGTGTGAATAAAATGCAATTTATTTTTCCATTTTACTGTTCATGGATGTTTAGGTTGTTTCACTTTGGGACTATTATGATTTATGCCACCATGGAATTCTTGTATATATGTCTTTTGGTATACTCGCTGGGATTTTTATTTGAAGTATGTTGGTCATCGGTAAGTAGGGAGAATATAATCCCGCCATGTTGGGAGGCTGACATTTGAAGATTGCTTGAGCCCAGGAGTTTAAGATTATAGTGAGCTATGATTGCACCACTGCAGTCCAGCCTGGGAGCCATAGTGAGACCCTGTTTCTTAAACAAACAAACAGAAACAGTGGGTAGGAAAATACTCATTTTTAAATATTGAGTCTTCCTATCTATTACTTTGTTTTATCTCTTCAATTAAATAGGTTTTCTTTAATGTCTTTACAGAGTTTTGTCAGTGTCTCGAGAAAAGTCATACAAATATTTATTAGTTTTATTCCTGGATATCTTTTTTTTTTTTTTTTTTTTGGTAGATGTAGGTGGTATATATATATTTTTGAGACGGAGTCTTGCTCTGTTGCCAGGCTGGAGTGCAGTGGTGCGATCTTGGCTCACTGCAACCTCCGTTTCCCGGGTTCAAGTAATTCTCCTGCCTCAGCCTCCTGAGTAGCTGGGACTACAGGCATGCACCACCACGCCCGACTAATTTTTGTATTTTTAGTAGAGACGGGGTTTCACCATGTTGGCCAGGATGGTTTCTTGACAATCTCTTGACCTCGTGATCCGCCTGCCTTGGCCTCCCAAAGTGCTGGGATTACAGGTGTGAGCCACCAGGCCCAGCCTTAAATGGTATATTTTTATACAATATTTTCTGTCCCATGCTGGTGTAAATAAATGTCAAACCTTTTCAAAACCCGTGTTTCTTTTCTACGTCTGTGTCCTCCATTTGGAATACCCTTTCTCTCCCTCACTCTTCTTGAAGCCTTTCCTAACTCATATTTAGTGTCAGATGCCCCTCTTTTGGTTTTCCCAGTTCCCTATTTTTTTTTTTTTTGAGACGGGGTCCTGCTCTGTCACCCAGGCTGGAGTTCTGTGGCGTGATCTTGGCTCATGGCAACTTCTGCCTCCCTGGTTCAAGGGGTTCTTGTGCCTCAGCCTCCTGAGTAGCTGGGATTACAGACATGCGCCACCACGCCTGGATAATTTTTGTATTTTTAGTAGAGACAGAATTTCACCATGTTGTCCAGGCAGGTCTCAAACTCCTGACCTCACGTGATCCCCTCTGCCCCTGTCCTCGGCCTCCCACAGTGCTGAGATTACAGGCGTGAGCCAGTGTGCCGCTGTTGCCCTTTATCAACCTACTTCATCACCCTATATTGTAATTGGAATTCTTCACTCAGCAATAGTGAGCCTTTGAAAACTGAAATCAGACACTGCTACGCTACTCTCAATACTCTTCAATGCTTTTCTGTGAGGCTTATGATGAAATTATAGTACTTATTATGTGGCCTTGGTATTCTCTCTGACACCATTTCTTTTTTTTTTTTTTGGGAGACAGTCTCGCCCTGTCACCCAGGCTGGAATGCAGTGGTACGGTCTCAGCTCACTGCAACCTCTGCCTCCAGGGTTCAAGTGATTCTCGTTACTGAGCTATTGAGTAGCTGGGATTACAGGCGTATGCTACCACACCCGGCTGATTTTTAAATTATTTTTAGTAGAGATGGGGTTTCACCATATTGGCAAGGCTGGTCTGGAACTCCTAACCTCAAGTTATTCACTCGCCTCGTCCTCCAAAATGCTGAAATTACAGATGTGAGCCACCATGCCCAGCCTCTCTCTGACATCATTTCTTAACCCTTATCCCTTAGCTCCCAGGCACACTGACTTCTTGCTATTTCTTGAACACATCAAACCTGTTCCTATCCCAGGGCCTTGTACTTGCTGTGCCTTCACTGAAGTTCCTGCACAAATGTCATTTCCTCAGGGAGGCCTTCCCTGCCTGTCTTCTCTATAATAGCACCTCCTGCTACTCTCGATCCTGCTTTTTCTTCAAAGCAGTTATTCTTATCTGTCATTGTGTGTGTGTGTATGTGTGTGTGTGTGTGTGTATTTTCTCTTTTCTCCCCTTTAATAGTTATTTCCTGAGGGCAGAAACTTTATTTTGTTCACTGGCATATACCCAACTCCTGGATCATAATGGGCACTCAATAAATATTTATTTTATTTTATTTTATTTATTACTATTTTTTGAGATGGAGTCTTGCTCTGTCACCCAGGCTGGAGTGCAGTGGCGCAATCTTGGCTCACTGCAGGCTCCACCTCCCAGGTTCACACCATTCTCCTGCCTCAGCCTCCTGAGTAGCTGGGACTACAGGCGCCCGCCACCGCGCCCGGCTAATTTTTTGTATTTTTAGTAGAGACCAGGGTTTCACCGTGTTAGCCAGGGTGGTCCCGATCTCCTGACCACGTGATCTGCCCGCCTCGGCCTCCCAAAGTGCTGGGATTACAGGCGTGAGCCACCGCGCCCGGCAATAAATATTTATTGAATGAATCAATGAATGGTTTACATGTTTGTTCCACTACAGGTAAGAACTCTGTTTTCTTAGTGGAGTAGAAGGCAGCTCTTGCTGTTGGGCCCAAGGTGTTTGTGTATCTTCAGCCTTTTTCTCTAAAGTGTTTCCACTTAGCATATAAATTAACTGAAATCTTTCCCAACAACTCTTAACTTTCCCTTAGTATTTAAGCTCCTGAAAGAATAGTTTACAGTCATTGTCTCTATTTTCTCATATTCCAGAGACTTGAATGCTTTATGGCTTCTGTCACTACCTGTCTTCAGAAACTGCCATTGCCACAGTAATTTGTGTTCTTTTTGCTGTAGATCAAATAAGCCCTCTTTAGTCTTTACGCTACTTGACCTCTTTGCCATCATTTGACATGGTTGGCTTCTCCCTCAGACTTGAAACTTTTCCTCCACAGATATCTATGACTTACCTTTTTCCGGCTTTTTAAACTCTACCTTTCCAGCCACTCCCTTTGCTATTCAGAGCTTTTGCTATCTTTCTCTGCCTACCTCTTAAATTTTGTTACTCTCCAGCATTCAGCTCTGGAGGAAAGAGGCTGGTAAGAAGATCCTTATATTTTACAGTAGGTTTTTGCATGGTCATTTGTTTGGGAGGTAATGATAGGAGCAGAAATGGAAAGTCTTTGAGAAGATTGTGAAATTGGAAAGTGTGGAGCTCTAGAACAGAATAAATTCTAGAGTTAGAGGAGGTGCTTTTTCATGAATGGGTGTATCGTGTGTTGAGAGAGTGGAGTGAGAAATGTACTTCTTTGATCTATTTCACATAGAAGCATGTATTATATAGAAATTCAGTGGTGGCCGGGTGCGGCGGCTCATGCCTGTAATCCCAGCAGTTTGGGAGGCCGAGGCTGGTGGATCGCCTGAGGTCAGGAGTTTGAGACCAGCCTGGCCAACATGGTAAAACCCCGTCTGTAATAAAAATACAAAAATTAGCTAGGCATGGTGGCAGGCGCCTGTAATCCCAGCTCCTCCGGAGGCTGAGGCAGGAAAATTGCTTGAATCCAGGAGGCGGAGGTTGCAGTGAGCCAGGAGATTGCTCCACTGCACTCCAGCCTGGGCGACAAGAGCGAGACTTCGTCTCAAAAAAAAAAAAAAAAAAAAAAAAGAAAGAAATTCAGTAGGTTAGCAGAGGTCCGTATGGGGCAGTAGGCAGTCAAGGTCCTGACACCTTCATTTCCTAAACAGAGGAACTTGGAGCCTTAAAGAGAGGCAGTGCCTTGGTTAACCCAATCTTTACTGACTTAATTGTAAAAGATTGATAAAAACTTTCAAGATGTATTTTAAAATATTACTCCTCTATCTTCTAGGCTGAGAACTTAGGTCTAAAAGATAAAAGTTGATCTGCTTGTGGATCCTATCTAGCCAGGGCTTGGAGAAGCCTGGAAACATCTGTCTAATGAACTAAGCCCTTAGGCTTCAGCTCAAGGAGTTCTGTCATCCATTGAATCAGTGTATCATACTGGAAAGTGATTTCTTTTACCAATTATATATACCAATTATTTTATACATATAATTGGTAAATCACTTTCCATTTTTTTATATATATATATATATTTGAGACAATGTCTTGCTCTGTTGCCTAGGCTGGAGTATGGTGCTCACTTCAGCCTTGATCTCCTGGGCTCAAATGATCCTCCTGCCTCAGCCTCCTGAGTAGCTGGGACTACAGGAGTGTGCCACCATGCCTGACTCAGTTTTTATATTGTGTATAGACAGAGTCTTGCTATGTAGCCCATGCTGGCCCTGGCCTGTACTTCCTCTTTTGTGAAGTGGCAAGTTAAGTCTTTTGCCTACTCTTTCTATTGTATTGGTTTTTTCTTGAATAAGAGTTCTTTAAATTTCCAGAATACTAGTTTGTTGTTGCTTAAATATATTGCAGACATCTTCTCCCACCTTGGGATTTGTCTTTTTCTTTCTATTTATCCTGTCTTTTGATTAAGAATCTCTAAATTTAGCTGGGCATAGTGTTTCATGCCTCTAATCCCAGTGCTTTGGGAGGCCAAGGCGGAAGGATGACTTGAGGCCAGGAGTCCAAGACCAGCCTAAGCAACATAGCAAGACCCCCTCTCTCAAAAAAATGAGCCGGGCATGGTGGCTCATGCCTGTAGTCCCACCTACTAGGGAGGCTGAGGCAGAAGGATCGCTTGAGCCCAGGAATTCAAGGTTACAATGAACTATAATCATGCCACTGTAGTCTAGCCTGGGTGACAGAGCAAGACCCCATCTCAAAACAAACAAAACACAAAAAGAATTTCTAAATTTAATATAATTTATGTGAGTCTTTTATAGTTTGTGAGTTTTGTGTCTTGTGTTTCTGGAAATATTTTTTCATATAGGAATAAGGTAAGACACAAGTTAATTTTTTTTTCAAGTGGATTCCCATTTATTGAAAATCCTCTTCTTTCCCCACTAATCAACAGAGCTACCTCTTTCATATATCAGGGACCTAGCTATGTGGGTATGTTTCTGAGCTCACTCTTTGGTTCCATTGGGCTATTTGTGTATTCCTGCCCTCACAGTTTTAATTATGATAACTGTAATAAGCCCTGTTGTATGGGAGAAGTAAGTCCTCACGCTTTGTTCTTGTTCAAGAGTTTCATTCTTGCCTGTTCTTGGTCCTTTGCATTTCCATATAAAATTTAAAATCACTATGGGATTTTGATTGGAATTGCGTTGCATCTATGAACCAATTTAGGAAGAACTGGTATTTTTAGAAGATTATACTGTAAATGTGTATTTTCCGCATTTATTTAGATCTTTTGTAAGGTCTCCCAGTGGGTTTTTAAAAATTTTCTCTGTGATGATCTTACACATCTTTTGTTAGATTTATTTTTAGACACTTCGTATGTTTTAATGCTATTGTAAATGTTACCTTTTACAAAGATTTTATTTTCTAAATGTTGTTGCTGATCTCAGATATTGTTCTGAGAGATGTAAAGGTGCAGTTCTATGTGTGTCTGTGGTCTGAGGTGCTGGGTAGGATAGGAAGAGCTATGTAAAGAAAAGTCAGCAGGAGAATGGGAGTGAAAAGGGCCTTTCCTCTTTCACAGTGGTTTTTCTCCTCCTTTGTGTAAGATTTAAGAAATATCCATTTGTTTTCACATGTGCAGCCTGTGGAATAAAGGGCAGATCATGTATTTTTTTCTGTAAGGGTACGAACCGTATCCTTTCATGCCATAATGTTGCACAAGAGGTTCTAATTAATTGCTGGGAGAAGTAAAAATCTTGAGTAGGCAGTTTCTGATCCAAATTACAGCATTTCTTGGGGAAAGGAAAGAGATTTGTTAATTATATTCTTCACCAAGCCTGATTTTCGAGGATTTTCTAGATTAGGTCTCCTGTTGAAAATCCTCCAATCTTAGGCATGTCAGTTGATTAAATGATTCTGTTTATAATGTGACTTAGAGAATTTCATAACCTACTTCATTTCAGTACTTAGCGATAATCAATTTCTCATTCTTGCTTATTCATCACATGTTATGCTAGGCCCCTGGAGAACAGATACCAGATAGAGTTCCTGCTCTAACACAAAACAAAACAAAAACAAAAGCCCAAATTCTAATGGATTCCATCTCCCAGAGAAGATCACTATTAGCATATGGTTTATATCCCTCTAGTGTTCTTGCAAATGTATGTTTTTAAAATAACTGAGCTAATACTACAGACCCAATTCTGTGTTCTGCTTTTTTCATATTATTGAAATATTTTTATAAGTAGCCTTTTTTAATGGGGTGTATAACATTCTGTTCCATGCCATCGTTTATTACTTTCTCCTTAGTTGGACAATTGAATCATTTTCTGTTTTTCATGCTTACATTAGTATTTTGATAAATATCTTTTAAATTGTTTTTTGCATTTCAGATTATTTCCTTAGAAGTGGAAATATTGACTTAAAGAATTTGACCATTTTAATGTTGGAAAAATTATTCTGTGATTATTAAGATCTTAGCACTTAGCCCTGTGTGCTAAACATTGGAGAGAGGGTAGTGAACAAGACAGATAAGGTTCTTATTGTCTTTCATGGAACTATAGAAGTTTTAATGCTATAGAAGTTCCATGAAAGACAAAGACTCAACAAAGAGTTAGATGAGCTAATTCATAGTTACAAACTTTGGTAATTGCCTTTTAAAAAAACAAAAACACAAGATGTTATAACAGAATAACAGATCTAATAGTGAGGGTTTTAATGTAGGGAAGGCTTGAGGAAGAGACATTTAAGCAGAGATCCAAAGCGTAAGCAGTGGTTTGACAAACGAAAGAAGTAATAGCATGTGTGAAGACAGGGCTAGGGGATGGAGGAGGAGAAATCAGGAGGAGGAGGCGGCAGAGGTTATTGGGGAAAATTGTCACAAAGGAACTAGAAGAGTGTCAGTATATCAGTGGAGGGAGTTTGAGAATAAGTAATGTGAGATGAATACTTTATTTCAGACATAAAGTATGAACGAGCCATGATGGTGCCACTGTACTGCAGCCTGGGCAACAGAGTGAGACCCTGTCTTAAAATAAATAAATAAAAATGTTAAAAAAGTGAGCTTAAAATACAGCCATCACCTAGGCCGGGCATGGTGGCTCATGCCTGTAATCCCTGCTTTGGGAGGCCAAGGCAGGCTGATCATGAGGTCAGGAGTTCAAGACCATCCTGACCAACATGGTGAAACCGCGTCTCTACTAAAAATACAAAAATTTAGCCGGGCGTGGTGGCAGGCGCCTGTAATCCCAGCTACTTGGGAGGTTGAGGCAGGAGAATCGCTTGAACTCGGGAGGTGGAGGTTGCAGTGAGCCAAGACCATGCCACTGCATTCCAGCCTGGGCAACAGAGCAAAACTGTATCTCAGAAAGACACACACACACACACACACACACACACACACACACACACGACCATGCCATTGCATTCCAGCCTGGGCAACAGAGCAAAACTGTATCTCAAAAAGACACACACACACACGCACGCACGCACGCATACACACACACACACACACACACACCATCATCTGTCCTGGGTCTAAGGAATAACGTATCTGTGGTAATGTGTGATCCTCCCAGGTTTGCAAGTCTTGACTCAGTACTTCATCAGCAGTAGGTTGTGGTCACAGGAAATGGAAGCTGCCTCAGGACCTGTAGCAACTTGCCTGCATGCTGGGTTATGTTATCTTTTGAGTGGTGCCCAATACGAGGTGTCTAGGGGAAAGTCTTCACTGGTTGGAGCCCATGACATTTGGGTATGATGACTAGATTTTTCGTAGAGCTGAGCTTCAATAAACTGATGCGTACGCTTGTGAGAACTCAAATCAGAAATGGACACAGGAACTGAATTACATTTCTGTTCTCTGAAATCCCAGAGTTCATAAAAATAAATTTGTTGCTTTTGTGTATACATGTGTAAATTACATTTTATTATAGAAATTAACATTAGTGAAATTGACAGCTTTCTGTGTTTAAAGATTTTTCTGTAGGTGAGCCAAAGTTCTCTGTTTTTCTAATTTCTCTTATTCATTCCCTATAATTTCAGCATTTTCATTCTCGTTAAGACTTAATATTCCTGAGGGTATTATTGTGAATGTCTTTATGTTAACTCCATACTTCAATACTTTATGTAGTTTTCTAAGTAATAACCCTTTCAGTATGTGTTCTAATGAAAATTTTAGCAGAGCACCTGCCCTTTCTGGGTAGGTAATGATTTTTTTTGTTATGAACTTTTCCCATGCCATTTGAATTTCTGTGATAAATAAGGGCTTTTCATTACACTTGGCACACATTTATGAATACTGTCATATATGTCAGACACTGAGCAAGATTTGGGAATGCAGAGGAATTTTTTGTTTGTATTTTTTTTTTTTGAGACAGTCTCAAATTACAATATGCCTCATATTACAGGCATATGCCACTATGCCCAGCTAATTTTTGTATTTATAGTAGAGATGGGGTTTCACCATGTTGGTCAGGCTGGTCTCGAACCCCCGATCCACCTGCCTCAGCCTCTCAAAGTGCTGAAATTACAGGTGTGAGCCACCACCCCTCCTGGCTAGCATTAAGCCATGCGGTATTAACAGAGGCAGGCACAGGTGCTGGGGGAGCCTAAAGGAGGGGTAGTTAGCATATCCGTGGAGGCTGTGTGAGATGGGGAGAGTGCCAGGGATCAGAGAGGGCTTTATGGAGAAGGCAGCACCTTAAACTGAATTTTCAAAGAGAAATAACAGTCAGTTGGTAACAAGGATGGTTTTTAGTAGAAACAAGGCCAAAGAGAAGGAGCACAGTTCAGAAGCTATTGCTCAAGTACACACTACCACCTGTGAAATACTACTGTCAAAAACTTTAACCTGGGCTGGGTGAGGTGGCTCACATCTGTAATCCTGCCACTTTGGGAGCCTGAGGCAGGAGGATTGCCTGAGCCCAGGATTTCAAGACCAGCCTGGGTAACTTGATGACGCCCCCCATCTCTACAGAAGTTTTAAATATTAGCTGAGTATGGTGGCATGTACCTGCGGTCCCAGCTACTTGGGAGGCTGAGATGGGAGGATCGTTTGAGCCTGGGAGGTCGAGGCTGCAGTGAGCCGAGATCACTCCACTGCAGTCCAGTCTGGGCAACAGAGTGAGACCCTGTCTGAAAAAAAAAAAAAAGAGAGGGCCGGGTGCGGTGGCTCAAGCCTGTAATCCCAGCACTTTGGGAGGCCGAGACGGGCGGATCATGAGGTCAGGAGATCGAGACCATCCTGGCTGACACGGTGAAACCCCGTCTCTACTAAAAAATACAAAAAACTAGCCGGGCGAGGTGGCGGGCGCCTGTAGTCCCAGCTACTCGGGAGGCTGAGGCAGGAGAATGGCGTGAACCTGGGATGTGGAGCTTGCAGTGAGCCGAGATCTGGCCACTGCACTCCAGCCTGGGCGGCAGAGCGAGACTCCGTCTCAAAAAAAAGAGAGAGAGAGATAACTGAAAATTTGAACACTGATTGTTTAACTGATATTAAGGAATTTATAAAATTTAAGTGTGAAAATATTATAGTTATGTTAAGAAAATAGTTGTTGTTGGCCAGGTGCAGTGGCTCATGCCTGTAATCCCAGCACTTTGGGAGGCCAACGCAGGCAGATCACGAGGTCAGGAGATCGAGACCATCCTGGCCAACATAGTGAAACCCCGTCTCTACTAAAAATACAAAAATTAGCCAGGCTGGTGGTGTGCGCCTGTAATCCCAGCTACTCAGGAGGCTGAGGCAGGAGAATCGCTTGAACCTGGGAGGTGGAGGTTGCAGTGAGCCGAGATCGTGCCACTGCACTCCAGCCTGGGCGACACAGCAAGACTCTGTCTCAAAAAAAAAAGAAAAAAAAAAATCGTTAATTACTGCCAAAACTGTTAAAAAATTTAAAACTAGGCTAGGTGCCGTGGCTTATGCCTGGATTCCCAACACGTTGGGAGGCCAAGGCTGGTGGATCACTTGAGGCCAGGAGTTCAAAACCAGCCTGGGCCAACATGGTGAAACCCCATCTCAGCTAAAAAAAAAATATGTAAAAATTAGCTGGGTATGGTGGTGGGCGACTGTAATCCCAGCTAGTTGGGAGGCTGAGGTATGAGAATCACTTGAACCTGGGAGGTGGAGGTTGCAGTGAGCCGAGATTGTGCCACTGTACTCCAGCCTGAGTGGCAGAGTGAGACTTTGTCTCAAAAAAAACAAAAAACAAAAAACAACTATATTGATATCCTACAGTATAATGTCCCTTTAGAGTGAATTAATAGAGACCGTAGATCATATCAAATTTGTGTTGATTTGCTAGTTAGGATTAGAAGCAAAGCTTTTGTTCTATTGGAAATTAAGATCATTATCTCTCATTCCCTTGGTGCTGTTAACTTGAAGTCATCTTCATTTGTGCAGAGCCCTTGTTAAAGTTTACTTTAGTTCTTTTTCTACGAAGTGTTACTAATTTGCGCAAAAACATAACGGAACTGAAGCTTTCACAGGGGTTCAGACTTTTAGAATTGTAACTTTTAGAATTTTGACAATGAATGTTGCTGTGCTAATACTCTTGAGAGTAAATGCAAAATCTTAGCAATTGAGAAAGATTACATTGCTGCTTGTTTTATTTTTTAAAGATTACTGTTTAAAAAATTGTTTTTCTTTTATTTAGCTCTTTTTACCTCAAAGTGCCAATGAGATAATGGGTGTGGAATTGCTAAGAAAAAGTCAAATCAACTGAGATGTTATGTTTGTTACTCCTATCGCATAACTCTTAGTATCTCCTGTGGCGCTGGAGTATTGACACTGTAGCATTACATGCTCTCTTCTAGGGTGAACAGTTTTGGCAGGAGGGAGACAGTCCTCTGCCCTTCCTACCATCTTCTGTGCAGTAATCTTAAAATTTCGTATTTATTTTCCTGTAAGTACCGAACTGTAAAAACTTGTTTCATTTGAAAACCCTCATTACTAGAGAGACAAAGTAAATTTAACAAAGACCAGGTGTGGTGGCTCAAGCCTGTAATCCCACCACTTTGGGTAGCTGAGGCAGGGGGATCACTTGAACTTAGGAGTTCAAGGCCAGCCTAGGCAACATGGTGAAACTCCATCTTTACTAAAAATACAAAAATTAGCCGGGTGTTGTGGCATGTGTCTGTAGTCCCAGCTACGGGCAGGCTGAGGTGGGAGGATCACTTGAGCCCGGGAGGTTGAGGCTGCAGTGAGCCGAGATCATGCCATTGTACTCAGTCTGGGGAACAGAATGAGACCCTGTCTCTCAAAAAAAAAAAAAAAAAAAAAAAGAAGAAGAACAAGAAACTCCTCACACAGCAAATTATACAGCCCACATAAGGACCAAGGAATGACTCAATCTCTCAATCTTCTCAACCTTTTTGGGATGCTTTTCCCTTAATTGCTAACCTTTGACCAGACTGTCATGTAGACTCAGAGTTGAAATTTACCTGTTTTTCATAAGTCAGTTTGAGAATTTGGTTGCCAGAAGGGGCCAGTGAGATGCTTCTGCCTTCCCAGAGCAGCATTTAGCCCACACTGGCTGCTACTCTTTGCCTGTTGAGTCATTCCCACAGTTCTATATAGAGCTTTTCTGGCTTTTCTTTTAAACATGATGTTCTTGGAGTGAGAAAGGAAGGAAGTTTTTCTCTCTGGTACTGAGTCTCCCTCACCCCAAATCTGCATTGCTTCTCTTTACTAATAACAAAATATTGCCTTCAGTCATTCTGAGACTATTTTCTCTCTTAAGGTTTCCTAGTGCTTTTATTTACCATTTGTTTACTATGTAAGCATTAAGGTATTTGCTGGGCTGTTTGCAGCAGCCAGCTTTCACATACAGGCTGATAGTTAACCAGAAAGACTGAGGAATTCTAGATAAACATACCAAACATGAATTCTTAGTTTCCAACTTTTAAAAAGTCAATCAGATAGGCTGAAAGTAATCTTAATATCATTATTTTGAATATCAGTTAATGAAAGGTGCTGTGGGGAGTGGTGGTTCATGCCTGTAATCCCAGCACTTTGTGAGGCTAAGGTGGGCGGATCGCTTGAGCCTAGGGGTTTGAGACTGGCTACTCAGGAGGCTGAGGTGGGAGGAGCTCTTGAGCCTGGGAGGTCGAGGTTGCAGTAAGCCATGTTTGTACCACTGCATTCCAGTCTGGGCGACAGAGTGAGACCCTGTCTCAAACATACAAAAAAAGTAAATAAAATCAAATAACATCAGTATGCTCTCTATTCACAGACCGTATATCTAATATAAGCATAAGTAAGAGGCTTTTTTAGGGGATTGACAGATCTGAAAGACAGATTACAGTTTCGGAATGTTTTCAGATGACTTTTTGAAACAGATATTTTAATTGGAGTGGGGGTGGAGAAATAGTTGAGCTTCTGTAGTTAAATGTTCAACTTCCTTAGCCTGTTATCTATAAATACCACAGATAAAAAAGCCGTTGGAATTCTTTTTCAGAAAATTTATGCAGCTTACATTTTGTATATATGTGTTTATATGTGTTTAATCCTCTTCCCCACCTCTCTTCAATGGGTCAGTAATTGGACTGCTTCTTTCATGAGGTTGAGTTGTTTGGATTGTGTTTAATCTGTTCCACTAAACTGCATTAACAGCAGTCTTTTATAGTAGGATTTTGAACAAAACCTCATCTTCTCTTATAAAGAGAGGAAAAAAGCAGTTGATCTGTTTTCTGAAAGTCTCTTTATATATGTCTCTCCCCTCCTCCAGAGACAAATAGCAAGGGGAGGAGCTCACTCACTGTTCTAACCACACTTAGTGTGTCTTAACTGGAGAGCTTTTTGGTTTCCTGTCGGCAGTAATTCAACTTTGTGTCATCTTGACTCGCCTGAAGGGTGGATAAATTGGTAACTGCACTGAGAAGGGGAGTGAGTTCTCACAGTCTGATTTGAGCGTAAGGCATCAGATTGAATTTGTGAAAGCTTTCCATAGCCTTTCAAGACAGCTTTTCTTCTGTGACTTTGACTTTCTTCAGTATATTTGTGGACTTTTGTTTCTGGAAGAATCCGTCATGACTCTACTGGAACCTGACATGTTAATGATGGCAGTACAATCAGGTAATTCCCATAGATCCTAATTTCCTAATTTGCTAATAATTTCCTACAAATCTTATTTGTCATAGGCTTCTTTAAAAAAAGTTGGTCAAATGGGGAGGAAGAAATGTACTGCATTTTCAGTTTTTTATTAATTTTTCTCTCATTGCAAATTCTAGTTATTCCGAAAGTTTTGAATTAGATGCTTACTGGTTTTAAGACTATTCAGTCGAGGAGACCTATTTGAGAAAAAAACTATTCATCTTCTTAATCAAGTGTTGTATTGTCTGTGGCACTGTTTTAAATGAAGGACAATTAAATTGCTTTGCTGTTTTATACATTGTCTTTAATCATTAGTCTACACTCTTTGTTTTTCTGAAAGCATCTTTAAATTTTTTTTCTTTGCTGTTCTTTCTTGTTTGTGGTATATCCTTTCTGTATCATTTGGTTCTGTGGAAATGTCCTTAATAACACATAGGATTAGGACCGAATTTTGGAGATGGGTAAGTTTGAGCAAAGAGTCAGTCAACACAAGGCAGGATTTTTGACATTTTATCTCTAAAAACAGTTTTCCAATTGAGAGTTTTTTAAAACCTTTAAAAAATACAGTTAGTTTTTAATGGTTTCTTTTAGTGTTTTTACACTTGGAAGTCAGATATCTAAAAATAGGGAATGTTCTTTTGCTATTTTTAGATCTCTACTAAAATGTAATCTGTAGTGTTTTCTTGTTTGAGAGCATATCTTAAAAGATTCAGACAAGTGGCATTTGGGGACCTCTTCCCCATCCACTGGCTTTCACTCAAAGGGAAATAAGACTTCTTGGTTCTGGCAGATACTGTCTCTGGCAGAACTGGTCTCACTGTTCTCCTTGGGGAGCATTTTAGGTAGTATGTTGAAAGACATAGGTATACATCAGTTGAAGACAGGATCAGATACTATCTGGTTAATAAAGCTTACGATCAGGGAAGGGGCAAAGAAGACAGATACCACTACCATTTTGTTCTTTCTGGTTTTACTAATATGACGGTAATGAGTCATTTTTTATGCATATAGGCTGTGTCTTTCAGGTTCTTTCCTTTTCCTCCTACAGATCTATTGAGCTTTGTGTTCTAAACAAGACAGTGTGCTTATCCGAATGCTTTCCATCTGTCTTTGATGAAAAAGCTCCCAGTTACACTAATTTGAATTTATTTTTCCTCTCTATTCCGGTTCTTTGCTATGTGTGGGCAAGGGCCTATTTTATCTTGAGGGTTAGATTTTAGCATTTGAACTCTCTCCCTTTTTAAAATCACCTTGTTACTTACAAATCATCTCAGTCCAGTAACTTTATAAAGGTTAAAAGATTGTTTGCTTTCTTCTTAGGTAGTCTCAGTGTTCTCAGCCTTAAGAGGGAAAGGGACATACTTAATATTTTCTTGTCTTGCCTGCTAAGAGCTGTTTTTCCTTTCCGGCATGTGTTGGGCAGGGCTAGCCACCCATCTGTTGAACCAGCTACTTCATAAAACTTACAAAGGATGATAGTATGTGAAACAAAATTGACAGGAGTGTTGGATGCAGGTTGAATGAAAGGTCTGCCAAAAATAGCATGTATGTGAACTTCTTTCTTTTGTTTATGTTTGTAAAAGTGGAGAGACTCTGGATATAGAAAGTAATAGCAAACTGATATCTCCAGTAGCTGCCTCCTAAATGATCAAAAACATTAGCAATGTGTTGGTTTTGTAAAATTGCTACTGTTTTGTTCTGAAGTGCTGTAGCTGTTACCTGGATTCTAATAGTAATATGACAGCTATATAGTAAAATATTGTCTTTCTTTATGATAGGAAATGAAAAAGCATCTGTTATGAAGCCTCAGTGAACTAAAAGCCATTCTCTGAGAAGTCAGGACTTTTAGACTTTATCAGTAGATAAAACATATGAGCCATAAATTTTCTAGCAATAGAAAATTTTGACCTGTATGAATATATGCTTTATAGGTGAGACTGCTATTTAATGAGAGCTTTAAAGTAAACCTTGTTGACAGAATTCAGGATGGAAAGTTTTACCCTAAATAAAACTTCAGGATATTGAATATGATAGCAAACTTCAAGGGTACGTTGTATATTTATGAACAATTTTCTTTTGCATATTTCGACCTTGGGGGTTTTGGTGAGACATGTTCGTGTATGTTATATACAAACTTTCAGGCCTGGCATGGTGGCTCACACCTGTAGTCCCAACACTTCAGGAGGCTGATGCAGGATAATTGCTTGAGCCCAAGAGTTCAAGACCCCATCTCTACAAAAAATAAAAAAAAAAAATTAGCCAGGCATGGTGGTACCCACCTGTAGTCAGAGCTACTTGAGAGGCTGAGGTGGGAGAGCCCAGGAGGTCGAGGCTGCAACAAGCTGTGATCATGCCATTCTACTCCAATCTGGGTGACAGAGCAAGATTCTGTCTCAAAAAAGCAAAATAAAACTTTCATCCTCCTCACTGCTGGTGGTCTCTTACTGGACCTTTGGAACCAGTCAGATGTATATGTCTTCCTAATTAGATTATTAGCTTCTCAAGGGCAATATATTAATCTATATATTGGCTTCTGATACTGGCACATGGTATACAGTAAGTATTTTTGAATGAAAGAGAGTAATGAAATTTAGATTGTCATACTTTAATGAAACAAGTATAAACTTTTTTTTGTTTTTTTTCACAAGTATAAACTTTTAAATCAAGATTTTATCGAAGTATTTTGAGATCTGTTCTTACATTAAGAAATGAATCTTCTACCCACCATCCTGTATTTTAGCCAATCCTTGTCCAAAGCAGATGTTGAAAAATAGCTTTCAAAGTTGGAATTCTTCTGCATCTCAGAATGTGCAGTATGCCATGTCTGCTCATGATGTTTATTGCTGAATGTAAGTGTTCTGATCAAACCACAGTTAGAGCTTTTCTCGCTACTATGGAAACATATCTGGATAATTTTGATTAGAAAATGAATGATCTAAGATGGACATTATGGGGCTGGGCACAGTGGCGCACGCCTGTTATCTCAGCACTTTAGGAAGCGGAGGCAGGTGAATCATTTGAGGTCAGTAGTTCAAGACGAGCTTGGCCAACATAGGAAACCCCGTCTCTACTAAAAATACAAAAATTAGCCAGGCATGGTGGTGCATGTCTGTAGTCCCAGCTACTTGGGGGGCTGAGGCAGGAGAATCGCTTGAACCCAGGAGGAAGAGGCTGCAGTGAGCTGAGATTGTGCCACTGCACTCCAGCCTGGGCGACAGAGTGAGACCCTGCCTCAAATAAAACAAAACAAAAAAACAAAAACAAACAACAACAACAAAACAAATAAGATGGACGTTATGGAATTTCTGAAGCTAAGTCTTAGGGAATTTGGGGGCGTTGTACTGACTCTGGTGTGTTTTAGAATGGAGAAATGCTAGGACTTGGCTCTTGACAGCTAATGTGTAAGGCTTTGACTAGACGGGCCCTAAGCTGTATCCAGCCACTGCAGTCCTCTTAGTTATAACAACAGCGGGACAGAATTCACAGAATTCACAGAAGTGAATTCACTTCTGTCACTTGCGGGACAGAAAAGGATTGAAACAGTTCCTGAGGTATGCTTTGGTCCATGACATAAACCTGATCTTAATGAGGCACAGTTAGGGAGTCACTTTGTTTTTTCTCTCTCTGTCTTGTGCATGTATGTCTGTGTGCACACCCACACATTTGTCCATGCACGGAATGTCTCTGGAAGGACCACAGAAGCTGATAACAGTGGCTGCCTCAGTAAAGGGGAATAGAGAACTGGGGAGCTGGGGTGGAAGAGACTTTTTGTTGTTGTTATGAGAGTGCTCCGTAAATGCCAAAGAATATATAAAGTATTATAAGATTTGATTAATGCACCCTACTAACCAGCCTAAGAAAAACAGCACAACCTATATACTGAAGTTTTCTAAGTGTTCTCTTTGATTTATCCTTCAGAAAATGCTTTTATTTTTAACTGTGTACTTTAAAATCTTTTTGGTTTTGTGCCACATACATGTTATTTATTTGAAAATATCTGTTTTATTTTTGAAAATATTTCTTCAGCACTTTGGGAAGCTGAAGTGGGCGAATCACTTGAGGTCAGGAGTTCGAGACCAGCCTTGCCAACATGGTGAAACCCCATCTCTACTAAAAATATAAAAGTTAGCCAAGCGTGGTGGTGGGCGCTTGTAATTCCAGCTACTTGGGAAACTGAGGCAGGGGAGTCTCTTGAACCCGGGAGGCGAAGATTGCAGTGAGCCTAGGTCGCACCACTGCATTCCAGCCTGGGCGACAAAGCGAGACTCCATCTCAAAAAATAAAAATAAAATATTTCTTCAGTCCATTTAGTCTCTCCTTCCTTGATATCTGTATACTTAAAATTCCTGCATTTTTTTTTAACTTCTAGTTCGCTAATCATTACAGTTTGTCTCTGCACTGTATGTTTGAGAATAGTATGGATCAAGAGGGGAGTGGCAGTTAGTAAAAATGAGGTTAAAAGGAACTATCATAGGGCAGATTGTGGACAAATAAGTTTTGCCCTTTTTGATAGTATGTTAACTCTTTAAGGAAGTTGCCCCATTTGGGTTCACATCACTCAGAAGTCTATAAAACTGATGAAAAACTCCAGGTTGCACTAGCAATACCTACTTTTTGGATCTCTTAATGCTCTAAATCTTTTGGCAAGGGCTACAATGGATGAAGAAGAATTGTCTTGGAATACATTAACACTAGCGATAGCTGATGAGCTTTTAAAAAATTGCAAAAACTTTTCGGACTCAGCCCGCCTGCACCCAGGTGAAAGAAACAGCCATATTGCTCACACAAAGCCTGTTTGGTGGTCTCTTCACACAGACGCGCATGACATTTTGGTGTTGTGACTTGGCTCAGGAGACCTCCCTTGGGAGATCAATCCCCTGTCCTCCTGCTCTTTGCTCCATGAGAAAGATCCACCTATGACCTCTGGTCCTCAGACTCAACAGCCCAAGGAATATCTCACCAATTTTAAATCGGGTATAAACCCAGATGGCCTGAAGTAACTGAAGAATCACAAAAGAAGTGCAAATGCCCTGCCTCATCTTAACCGATGACATTCCACCACAAAAGAAGTGAAAATGGCCGGTCCTTGCCTTAAGAGATGATATTATCTTGTGAAATTCCTTTTCCTGGCTCATCCTGGCTCAAAGAGCTCCCCCACTGAGCACCTTGTAACCCCCACTCCTGCCCGCCAGAGAACAACCCCCCTTTGACTGTAATTTTCCTTTACCTACCCAAATCCTATAAAACGGCCCCACCCTTATCTCCCTTGGCTGACTCTCTTTTCAGACTCAGCCCGCCTGCACCCAGGTGAAATAAACAGCCATGTTGCTCACACACACACACACACAAAAAAAAAAAAAAAAAAAAAAATTGCAAAAAAAAAAAAAAATCTCATAGTGTTTTAAGAAAGTTTACAAATTTGTGTTGGGCCACATTCAAAGCCATCCTAGGCTGCAGGATGTACACGCTTGCTCTAAATATTAATGTGGACTTTAAAAGAACATACTTTTTTTTTTTTTTTTTTTTGAGGCGGAGTTTCACTCTTGCTGTCCAGGCTGGAGTGCAGTGGTGCGATCTGGGCTCACCGCAACCTCCACCTCCCGGGTTCAAGCAATTCTCCTGCCTCAGCCTCCTGAGTAGCTGGGATTACAGGCATGCACCACCATGTCCCGCTGATTTTGTGTTTTTAGTAGAGACGGGGTTTCTCCATGTTGGTCAGGCTGGTCTCGAACTCCTGACCTCAGGTGATCCTCCCGCCTCTGCCTCCCAAACTGCTGGGATTACAGGTGTGAGCCACCGCACCTGGCCACTTTTTTTTATATTTCAAGGGATTTTAGAGTTTGAGAGAAACCTTAGGTAGGGAAACCTTAGGTAGAAAATTCTTGCCCTCCACTTTAAGATAAGGAAATTGACCCATTTCAAAGAAACCATCAGAGGCCTCTAATATATGAGATTGTTTATAATTTTTCCCAAAGATTTTGGTTTTCTTTGGGTTTTTCCTTTATAGGATTCTATCACTACTCAGACTGACTCACATCTTAGGAGGTGGAGATAAAAACCAGTGCCTGGGTATTCACCTTCTGCCCGTTGGGAAGTGGAGTCAGAATGCGACAGGCCTCATAGTTCTCCAGTGTACCTCCATCTTATCTTACTCTGTATTCCCTAGTCTTGGTGATCTCATACTTTAATGATGATCTCAGAAGACAGGTAGGTAGACAGACAGCTGTTGTCATCAGTATTCTGGCTTACATCTTACTGCCCCTTCTCTGATTCACTGATTTATCTGAAGTCCCCTTAGAGTTAGGACGCAGATCAAAGAAATTTGAATTCATCTGTCAGTCAGCATCTTTTTTTTCCCTCCTTTTTGTTTCTTTTTGGATGAGGCAAGCTGTCAAGACCAAGAACTAACAGTTTTAGCTTTATTAAAACAGTGCCAAATTAAATAAAGATGAGACTTATAAAGTCTTGTTTTTTTGGAACTTCACTTTTATGATTACCACATGCATTATTTTTAAAAAAGATTTTCCTTGTAACAACAAGGAAAATAATGCTGAAAAACCACTCTGCCATCAGTGACAAAAAAAACCCCACTTTCTTTGCTTTGCACTCATCAAGCTAAAGGGCAGTATCTGGCTGAGCTCATAGTATCAGAGGTCTGGGGCATTAATCTCATGGCAAAGTTGCATAAATGGATGATGGTGGCAGTAGGGTGAGTATAGAGGGCTTAGAAAAGAGGAATATATGGCAACTACATAGTGCAAACAAACTCAGTAGTGAAATTTTTGTAGTCTGTCATAATTTATAAATATTGTAATGTGTGTGTGTGTGTGTGTGTATATATATATATATATTTTTTTTTTTTTTTTTTTTTTTTGAGACAAGGTGTTGCTCTGTCACCAGGCTAGAGTGCAGTAGTGTTCACTGCAGACTCAACCTTCCTGGCTCAAGCAATCCTCCCATCTCAACCTCCCAAGTAGCTGGACCACAGGCGTGCACTGCTATACCCCAATATTTTTTTCTCCTCCTCTGCCCCAGTAAGTTTTTTATTTTTTGTGAAAATGAGGTCTTGCTGTGTTGCCCAAGCTGGTTTTCAACTCCTGAGCTCAATCAGTCCTCCGACCTCTGCCTCCCAAAGTTTTGGGATTACAGGCGTAAGTCACTGCTCGTAAGCCCCTCAGCCTTATGTATATTGTTTGATCTTCACAACAACTTTTTGCAGTGTCTGTATCTTCACAATTTACAGTGGAAACTGAGGCTCAAATGCTTAAGGGCACACAGTAAGAGATGGAACAGGTGTTTAATTCAGCTTTTTGAGTTTAAACACTATTTATTACATGATCCATTTAAAATTAATCAGGTCATATCCCTCCGTACTCACAACCTGCCAGTAATTCTCATTCACTGGAAAAGCCACAGTCCTTATACTGCTCTACAAAGTCCCACATGAACTGCTTTATAACTCTTGATTTTATCTCCTTCTCTTCTCTCCCTTGCTTATTTTACCCCAGCCATATTGGCTTTGTTTGCTGTCCCTGAGCACCTTAGCTCCCGTACCAGGGCTTTTGTACTTGTTATTCCTTCTATGTAGAGCACTTTTCCCTGAGTAGCCTCATGGCTTGCTCCTGCATCACCTTGAGATTTTTGATTAAATGTTCCTTTTGGGCCCGTTATGGTGGCTCATACCTATAATCCCAGCGCTTTGGGAAGCCGAGTAGGGAGAATCACTTGAAGCCAGGAGTTCAAGGCTAGTCTGGGCATCATGGTGAGATGCTGTCTCTATGAAGCAACAACAACAACAAATTAGCCAGGCATGGTGGCATGTGCCTGTAGTACTATCTACACAGGAGGCTGAGTGGGGAGGATCAGTTGAGCCCAAGAATTTGAGGCGGCAGTGAGCTATGACTGTGCCACTGCACTCCAGCCTGGGTGACAGAGCAAGACCATGTCTCTTAAAAAAAAAGAAAAAAGTGAAAAGAAAAGTTACTTTTTCAGTTAGGCACTCCCTGACCATCCTATTTTATAAAATCTTGCTTTTATTTTCCTTCATACCACTTATTTGACAGAATTGATAGTTCATTTGTTTATTGGTTGTGGCTATCTCTTTGTAAAATGTAAGTGCCACAAGGAGGATTCGTTTTCCTTTTTGATTTTTCTACATTGAATACTTTCTACATTGTAAATGTATAAGAATACTTTCTACATTGTAAGCACTTAATAATTGTTGAATAGGTGATGTACCAAAATTAGGATTTTTTTTTAGGTTAAGTGTGTTCCTGAGACCATGCCTTGTAACTGTTTGTATAGTGTGCCCTAACTGAAGAGGCACTATAATATAGCGCATTGGTTTTCAAAGTGTGGTCTGAGGACCCCCAGGTGTCCTTGAAACATTTTCAGTGGATATGAATCAAAATTTTATGTATTTATACTAAAATGTAATTTCCCCTTCTTAGCTGTTGTTCTTTGATAAGTGTACATTGTAGTTTTGGTTTTTTATATTTTTATAATTTTTTGAGACAGGGTCTTGCTCTGTCGCCTCCTGCTGGAGTGCAGTGGTGGAATCTCAGCTCACTGTACCCTCTGTCTCCTGGGCTCAAGCAGACCTCCCCGCCAGTTTCCTGTCCAGCCCAGGAGTTCAAGACCAGCCTTGGCAACACAGCAAGACTCCATCTTTACAAAATTGTTTAAAAATAATTTTGAAAATGTGGAATAATGTTTACCACTGATCTGTATAATTCTAGAAAAGTGGCTTCGAGGCTGTACACCAGAATATGAATAACTATCTCTGAGTAGTGAGATTTCATGGGGGACATTATATTTTTTTCATCTTTTGGGTTTTCCTGTATCTTTCTGATTTTCGATGATGTGCATACATTTCTTTTGTATTCCAATAAAGCTTATGTTGGCCGGGCACAGTGACTCACCCCTGTAATCCTAGCACTTTGGGAAGCTGGGGCAGGCGGATCACTTGAGGTCAGGAGTTCAAGACCAGCCTCGCCAATATGGCGAAACCCCATCTCTACTAAAAATACAAAAAAATTAGCTGGGCGTGGTGGCCCATGCTTATAATCCCAGCTACTTGGGAGGCCTAGGCAGGAGAATTGCTTGAATCTGGGAGGTGGAGGTTGCAGTGAGCCGAGATTGCGACATTGCACTCCAGCTTGGGTGACAAGAACAAAACTCTGTCTCAAAACATACACACACACACACACACACACACAAAACAAAGCTCATATTAAATTGTGTGTATGTACGTACACAGGTAGGTACATTTAAAAGAGGGAGAAAATGGGTGGAAGCATAATGATTAGAAGATAGAGCTGTTAATTTGGGACCTCTGCAGTCAAAGTGCTGTACTGACCAAGCAATGCATGATAAGGAGGCACTCCATCCCATTAAACTGTTCCCTCTGACCAGTTGAGTTTGTATAAATCTCTTTTACATTTTTGCCTTTGTTTCTATTTTGTAAGATTTATTGAAATTTATCTTTGCAGTGTTTGTGTTAGGCCATGTTCTTGGCAGAGCTGTAACTCCTTCCTGTGTACACTCATTTACTCTCAATTTGCTGAACCTCTCAAGTTTTCTATCAAAAAACAACACACTAAATTTTTTGTTTGTTTTTGTTGGGTAAGGATAATCTGATTTCTTGTAGGCATAAAGTGGTGGTGTTAGTATAAAATGTTTAAATTATTTCTTTGTGTAGCTTTTTTTTTTTTTTTTGAGCCAGGATCTCACTCTGCTGCCCAGGCTGGAGTACAGTGACATAATCACAGCTCATTGCAGCCTTGACCTCCCCTGGCTCAGGTGGTCGTCCCACCACAGATTCCTGAGTAGCTGGGACTACAAGTGCACATCACTAGGCCAAGCTAAATTTTTTTTTTTTTTTGAGAGACAGGGTTTCACTATGTTGCCCAGCCTGTTTTAATTATTTGAAAGTGCATTTCTGTAATATATTTTGTTCATTGACTGTAGGGTGTGAAAATTGTCCTTAACAATTCATGTATGCTGTATCTTTCTGATTTTCTGTTTTTCTGTTTTTCCTTGCAAATAGGATCTTGAGGAATTAAAATATTAATTAAACTTGATTTTCTGAACTGTTATCTTAGTATATTCTCTTGGGAATCAATAAGATTCTATTCCTCAAATCAGTGCCATAAGACTAATTTATTTGGTTATGTAAAGAACTGAAAACTTCAGTATCAGCATTAATTAGGTTACTCAAACAGATACTCTGTCCGTATTCTTCTAACACCTTGCTACTCAAAGTGTGTTCCAAGGTCCAGCAGCCTTTGTATCACCTGGAAGCCTATTAGGAATGCAGAATCTCAAACTCCACCTCAGACCTGCAGAATCACAATTTGTGTTTTGAAAAGATTATTTGTGGGATGCAGTGGCTCACAGCTGTAATCCCAACACTTTGGGAGGCCACAGTGGGCAGATTGCTTGATGTCAGAAATTCGAGACCAGCGTAGGCAACATGGTGAAACCTCATCTCTACAAAAAAATGCAAAAATTAGCCAGGCATGGTGACACACACCTGTAGTCCCAGCTACCTGGGGGGCTGAAGTGGGAGGATCACTTGAGCTTGGGAGGTCAAGGCTGCAGTGAACCGTGTTTGTACCACTGTATTCCAACTGGGCCACAAAGTGAGACCCTATCTCAAAAAAAAGATTGTTACATGCATATGAAAGTTGAGAAGTTCAATTCCAAAAGATATTTTATTTTTATTTCCCAAGATGCTATGAGATGTGTTGGATTTATATGTGGGATTTATATGATATCTAATTAGTATGGAAGAATAGAGTAAAACAGGAAACAAAAATACGAAGCTGTGCCTAGTATAGTGCTCTGTGTTCGATAAATGTTCACAATTTGACAACTTTTTTTGTTTTTGCCATTTTTCTTGATTTTTCAAAGAAAGAACGAATAGGCTTATTTTTGACATTCTAGAATGTTTAAATGGGAAGGATCTTAGACATGACCTGATAACAAACCTTGGTTTTACAGGTAAACAAACTGGGGGCTAAGAATGTTAAGTGACTTACCCAAGATCATATAGCGTGGACTGCCTGTGACCTGATTTTCAAACTACTGATCTTTGTGCTACCCCTCTGTGTTGCTGAAGGCCATCTATTGTTAGTTGGTTCTATTGGTGTTGGTTGAAACCATCCTGAACACACCTGTGACTGGGCACAGTGGCTCATGTCTGTAATCCCAGCACTTTGGGAGGTTGAGGAGGGCGGATAACTTGAGGTCAGGCGTTGGAGTCCAGCCTGGCCAACATGGTGAAACCCCGTCTCTACTAAAAAAACAAAACTTAGCCAGTGATTCTAGCTACTTGGTTTGCACCTGTGATTCTAGCTACTTGGGAGGCCGAAGCAGGAGAATCGCTTGAACCCTGGAGGCGGAGGTTGCAGGGAATTGAGACCATACCACTGCACTCCAGCCTGGGTGACAGAGTGAGACCCTGCCTCAAAACAAAACAGAACAACCATCCTGCACAATTATGAGTGAGAGTAAATCCAACACATCTCACAGCATCTTGGGAAAATGATAAGACTCACTTTTCTTCTTTCCCTTCAGTGTGAACTCATGTAATAACTTCAAAGAAAGACATTTCCCTGCTGTCTGGAAGTTGAACTCCTACAAACTGGTGGAGCTTGCTGCTCAGTCCTGTGCTCTCTGAGCTGAGGGAAAGGTGTGGGGATTTTCTCTTCTACTGAAATGGCAGGATTGTGTCATGGCAGTGGTTTTGAGTGTTTAGAGGTAGTGTTATTTTAATTAGTTTTCTAACTCTGGTTTAAATAAAAACTTACAAACCAGGAAAGAACTGGCTATCTGTAAAGAAAATTAAAAGAGGGCTGGGTGCAGTGGCTCACACCTGTAATTCCAACACTTTGGGAGGCTGAGGTGGGTGGATCACGAAATCAGGAGATCGAGACCATTCTGGCCAACATGGTGAAACCCCGTCTCTACTGAAAAATACAAAAATTAGCTGGGTATGGTGGCGTGCGCCTGTAATCCCAGCTACATGAGAGGCTGAGGCAGGAGAATCACTTGAACCTGGGAGGTGGAGGTTGCAGTGAGCCGAGATTGCACCATTGCACTCCAGCCTGGGCGACAGAGCAAGACTCCATCTTAAAAAAAAAAAAAAATAGAAGAGGAGAGAGAGAACATTGACTCTTACCTTGTACCATACACAGAAATTCATTTGAGGTTGGGTGTGGTGGCTTATGCCTGTAATCCCAGCCCTTTGTGAGGTCAAGGTGGGCGGATCACTTGCAGTCAGGAGTTGGAGACCAGCCTGGCCAACATGGTAAAACCCTGTCTATACTAAAAATACAAAAATTAGCCAGACGTGGCGGGCACACATAGTCCCAGCTACTTGGGAGGCTGAGGCAGGAGAATTGCTTGAACCCAGGAAGCAGAGGTTGCAGTGAGCCAAGATCACTCCCCTGTACTCTAGCCTGGATGACAGAGTGAGACTCCATCTCATAATTAATTAATTAATTAATTCAGACTGTGGGATGCTACTTAGCAACTTTTAAAAAGGGGCAAACTTTTTAGAAATAAAACACCCTGAATGACTCTTGAGAATTATTCTGAGTAAAAAAAGCCAATCCTAAAATGTTACATATTGTATGATTCTATTTATGTAACATTCTTGAAATGACAGAATTATAGCTATGAAGCACAGATTGGTTCTTCATATTGTCAGGGCCTGTGGATGGTGTGGGGCTGAAAGTAGATGTGGCTATAAAAGGTCAATGTGAGAGATCCTTAGGGTGATGGAAATGTGTATGTTGACTGTATCAGTGCCAGTATTCTGGTTGTAATATTGTACTGTAGTTTTGCAAGATGTTACCATTGGAGGAAACTGAGTAAAGGATACATGAGCTCTTTGTATTATTTCTTTTTTTTTTTTTTGAGACGGAGTCTAGCTCTGTTGCCCAGGCTGGAGTGCAATGGCCGGATCTCAGCTCACTGCAAGCCCCGCCTCCCGGGTTCACGCCATTCTCCTGCCTCAGCCTCCCGAGTAGCTGGGAGTACAGGCGCCCGCCACCTCGCCCGGCTAATTTTTTTTTTTTGTATTTTAGTAGAGACGGGGGTTTCACCGTGTTAGCCAGGATGGTCTCAATCTCCTGAACTCGTGATCCGCCCGTCTCGGCCTCCCAAAGTGCTGGGATTACAGGCTTGAGCCACCGCGCCCGGCCTCTCTTTGTATTATTTCTTATAGCTACATGTGAATCTATAATTATCTCAAAATGAAGTTTAAAAACTGCAGACAGTTTAGCAGCTTTTCAAAAAGTTAAACATAGATCCTGTGACCTAGCAATTCCACTTCTAGATATATATCCTAGAAAATTGAAAACATTTGTCCATGTAAAAATACACACACAAATGTTCATAGCAGCATATTCAAAATAGCTAAAAAGTGGAAACAACCCACATGTCTTTCAGTTGATGAATAAACAAAATATGGTATATCCATACAATGGAATATTATTCACTCATAAAAAGAATACTGTTGATATATGTTATAAAATGAATGAACCTTGGTTGTGTGTGGTGGCTCATGCCTATAATCCCAGTACTTTGGGAGGTCAAGGCAGGTGGATCACTTGAGCCCAGAAGTTTGAGACCAGCCTGGGCAACATGGTGAAACCGTATGTCTACTAAAAATACCAAAAAATTAGCCAGGCATGGTGGTGTGTGCCTATAGTCTCAGCTACTCTGGAGGCTGGGGCACAACAGTCGCTTGAACCTGGGAGATGGAGGTTGCCGTGAATGGGGATCAAGCCATTGCATTCTAGCCTGGGTGACAGAACGAGACTCAGTCTTAAAAACAACTACAAAAAAATGAATGAACCTTAAAAACATTTTCCAAATGGAAGAAGATAGACACAAAAGGCCACATATTGTGTGATTCGGTTTAAATGAAATGTCCAGAACAGGAAACGAAGAGTAACTGATGGATACAGGGTTTATTTTGGGGGCAATGACAATGTTCTGGAATTAGATAGTGGCGATAAACTATGGAATTATGCACTTTGAATGGTTGAACTTTATAGTATGTGAATTATATCTCAATTTTTCAAATTGTATGAGGAAAAAAATTCAGGTTTCTCTAGTGACGGCAGATCAGTGATTGCCTGGGGCTGGAAGTGGAAGGAGACATTGAGTACAAAGGGACACAAGAAAACCCTAGGGATGAAAATACATCTCTTGATGGTCATGGTTATACAGGTATATACCATTGTCAGAATGCATTGAATTGTACACTAGGTGAAGTTTATTGTGTCTGAATTGAAGTTCAATAAAGTTAGTTTTTAAAACTTGTAATAAAATTGTCTCTAGTTGTTGTAAGCTTAAAATGACCTTTAGGTTAAAATTCTCTTATCTCTTATTAATTATAAAGCCAACAACTATTGCAAAAATTACCTCATGGAGTCTCACTTCCATTGCTAGTTTCTATTCCCACGTTTCTATCCAGTTTCCAAAGTGAAACTAGATTGATCACTTTTACCCAGACTCTGCTCTTAGGCCTTTGTCCTAGCCTGACTCCGTTACTGTACTTTTCAGAACCCATGAGTGGGTGTGATTGTTCTAACTTTTTAAGTTTATGGAACATTCTGTTGCTTTTTTGCTTTATGTACAACAGAAAAATGTCTCAATTTGGGTATTACAAATCAGGGTGATTGCCTTTCACCTCCACTTTGGAGTGCTTTGAGCCAGTTTGGACACTAGGAGGTTGGAGTTAAAATGACTCCTGAAGGAAGTAAGCAAGCATGAGAAGAGGGGGCAGCACTGGTAGGTAATGCTAAAACAAAACCAAGTGTGTGAGCTTCTTTTCTACCTACATTGCCTTCGTCTCTCAACCCTGATCTTTTGCCAAGAAGTGAACTGATTAAATGAAATATACAAAACCTTCCAAGGTTTGAGAAGAGTTCTAGAGGGTGGTCTCTAAGTGAGAAGGACCATCTCTATAGGTGACCCTGAGTTTTATCCCCAAATTTCCTTCTACCCCAGTGTACCCATCCTCACTCATTTTTTGGGTCCCACCAAGCCTAAACTCACTCAGGGGTAGTTTTACATTTAAAATTCTGCCTCACAAGTGGACACATCTTTTTTATTGTTTCCCTTAAGCACAGATTAGACTAACTTTATTAAAAGAGACCATGCAGTAGCATCCCTTGAGACCGGGAGGCAGAGGTTGCAGTGAGCCAAGATCCTGCCACTGCACTCTGGCTTGGGCGACAGAATGAGACCCTGCTTCAAAAAAAAAAAAAAAAAAAAACCCAAAACAAAACCACCACCACCGACAACAAAAGCCTCCAAAACAAAAATCATGAAAACATAGACATATTTCTAGAATATGGAATTCTAGAATTCTAGGAATTCTAAGTGGATTTTGTAAGAATTCCAGCAAAAATAAATATATTTAAAATAATAATAGCTAACACTTAGAGTTTACAGTGCATGAAGAGGAAAGACAGACACTGTTTTGTTTTTTTCTGTACTCTACTACTCCTTTCAACACTCCACCTCTGATGATATCAGATGTGTGGTCCCCACCCCCCCAACAACCAATTCTCCAACCATCTGGACACTAACTGGGTGTTCTGCAATTTAACTCAATTTTGACACTAATTCCCTGGAGTTAGTGCAGACCCCCCCAGGTTAAGGGCTCAGGCCCACAAGATTGCCCCCAACTTCAGATGACGGTCGATAGTGGTGGGTCCTCAGATTATCCATAACTTCTCTCTGACTCGGCTATAAATCAGAGGTTTCCACAGCCCCCTCCTCAGGTTGGATCATTTGCTAGAATGACTCACAGAACTTATGAAGCCCGTTTACTTAAATTTGTCAATTTATTATAAAAGATATAACTCAGGAACAGCCAAATGGGAGAGAAGCATAGGGTGAGCTATGAGGGGGTTGTGTGGCGCTCCCATGCCTTCTCTGGGCATACCCGCCCCTTCCAACACTGCCTGGGTTTATCAGTCTGGAAGCTCTCCGAACCCTGTCCTTTTTGGTTTCTTTGGAGTCTTCATCATGTAGGCATGATTAATGACATCATTGGCCATTGGTGAGTAGGTCAATCTCCAGCCCCTCTTGCCTCCCCAGAAGTCAGAGTATTGTGGGGCTGCAAGTTCTAATCCTCTGATCATATGATTGTTTTCCCTGGCAACCAGCCTTCATCCATAAGGGTTTTCCAAAGTCAGCTCACTAACATAAACTCAGGTATGGTTGAAACGGACCTGTTATGAATAACAAAAGACGACCCCTTTTACCTTTGTTATTCTTAGGAAATTTCAAGGTCCAATTTTAGGACCTCAGTGCCAGGAATGAAGACAAAGACCAAATATGTATTTATTATAAATGAAAACATTGCAATGTGGCAGACAGTGTACCAAGTTCCTTACGTATATTAACTCTTACTCTTTGCAACAACTATGTGAGATAGATGCTCTTATCCCATTTTGCAGATAAGGAAATTGAGGGACAAAGTGGATTTGAAACCTATCCAGTGCTACACACTTAGTAAGTGGTACAGCTGAGATTGTATCCTGCTGGCCTGGGTTAAGAATCTATGCTCTTTACCTCTATACTATATTGCCTTTCACGTGAACTTCAAGCCCTTTTTCAGACCCTGTGTGTTAGCTCTTGATAGACTGTTCTAACTTGTCTAGGTTCCTTTGCTCCATTCTCCCAGTACTTAGCCTGCCTGACTTTTTAGTCCCCCTTCCCTCCCTGTTTGATCTTTCCCTGCCAGAACACTACAACATACATGTAACAAACAAAAAAAACCCTCCAACTTTTTCTTCTCTTAGAATATGTATTTTAAGGGGCCAGGCACAGTGGCTCACACCTGTAATCCCAGCACTTTGGGATGCCGAGGCAGGAGGATTGCTTGAGTCCAGGAGCTCTAGACCAGTCTGGGCAACATAGTGAGACCCCCATCTCTACAAATAATGAAAAATTAGCCAGGCGTGGTAGTGCACACCTATTGTCCCAGCTGCTCGGGAGCTGGGGCAGGAGAATTGCTTGAGCCCAGGAAGTTGAGGCTGCAGTGAGCTGTGATTGTGCCACTGCACTCCAGCCTGGGTGACAGAGTGAGAGCCTGTCTCAAAAAAGGGGGAAAAAAGAAAGAAAAAAGAAAAAAATTATGTTGTCCTAGACATTCTTTCTGCATAGCAATGGCCCTCTTTTTTAAAAAATAAATTCGACATTTAAAAAAAGCTCTTAGAAGACGAGCCCTAACCTTTGCATAGAAGCTTCCTTGTTTTTAACTGTGACTCTTGTACCTGTTCACAAGGATTAGGAGGGATGCTATTTTAAATTACAGTGTAGTAATATTTCTGACTCTATACCTGTGGCCAAAACCAGTGTCATATGCTTGAAACTAAGCAAAACTTCTAGTGTGTCTTGCCATAAACGTACATTAGACATTTTTTCCGTTGTAGCTAATAGTTTCTGTGGGTTGGAATTAAAATTAAACCTGTATATCTTTAGAGTAGGAACATTTGCTGTGTGAAGGTCCTTGTTGGCTCTGGTAAGAAAAAAGTTCCCTTGCTTATTCTCTTCTGAGAAGGCTTTCAGAAACTTTTATTTTTTTTTCCTTGAGACAGACTCTTGCTCTTTGTCCCAGGCTGGAGTGTGATGGTGCAATCTTGGCTCACTGCAAACTCCACCTCCCAGGTTGAAGTGATTCTCCTGCCTCAGCCTCCCAAGTAGCTGGGACTACAGGCACCTGCCACCACAGCCGGCTAATTTTTGTATTTTTAGTAGAGGCGGGGTTTCACCATCTTGCCCAGGCTGGCCTCGAACTCCTGACCTCAAATGATCCACCCACCTTGACCTCCCAGAGTGTTGGGATTACAGGCATAAGCCACTGTACCCGGCCCAGAGGCTTCTTAACAGCTGAGTTTTATATCAGTTCAGTCAGTCCTTGAGATGTTTGCAAATAATCTTCCATTGCTTTATCCTGAAGATCCTCTTGCATGTAGGCTTTTGGTCAACTGATTCAATATTACTAAATATATGTTTAATCCCAACTAAGGTAGGTAGTTTGGATGTTTTTAGAAAAGTTTAAATTTGAGGAAATAGTATATATATGTATATATGTACAGAATCTGTCACGTGCTAGATGTTGCATGAAAGTTGTTTGAGAATCTGCCGAAAATGTGGTTGCTATCCGCACAAGGATTATATTCTGGTTTAGGTAGTTCAGAATAAGGGGTGAAATAATATATAGTCCTGCAGTCAATACTTGTCCTTATATACTGGTAGGCGAGTTTCCTGATATGCATGGCTCCATTTTCTCTGTTCCTGCCTACCTCTTCAACTTTACCTGCTGCTGTTTTCTCTTTGCTTTCTAGGTTCCATCTGCCTCTCTGTTTTCTAGGTTCCTCGGCCTCCTGGGTTCAAATGATTCTCATGCCCCAGCCACCCAGGTAGCTGGGATTTCAGGCGCATGCTACCACGCCGAGCTAATTTTTGCATTTTTAGTAGAGATGGGGTTTTGCTGTATTGCCAGGCTGGTCTTCAACTCTTGGCCTCAAGTGATCCACCCGCCTCGGCCTCCCAAAAGGCTGGGATTACACACGTGAGCCACCACACTGGCCTAGTATGTGATTATTTTATGAGATTTTTGGGGGTTCTTAAATGTATTTTTTCTCACTAGACTGTAAATGCTACAAAGGCAGGAATCTTATTTTTATTGTGTTAGCATTTTATATCCAGGATCTTATTAGGGTGCTTGATACATAATAAATGCTGAGTAAATTATGTTAACAAATAAAAGAAATGAATATGAAATATTGGAGAAGGCTGGGCGCAGTGGCTCAGGCCTGTAATCCCAGCACTTTGGGTGGGCGAGGCAGGTGGGTCACAAGGCCAGGAGTTGGAGACCAGCGTGGCCGGTATGGTGAAACCTCGTCTCTACTAAAAATATAAAAAGTAGCTGGGCATGGTGATACGCACCTGTAATCCTAGCTACTCGGGAGACTGAGGCAGGAGAATCGCTCGAACCCAGAAGGCAGAGATTGCAGTGAGCCGAGATCGCGCCACTGCACTTCAGCCTGGGTGACAGAGCGAGACTCTGTCTCAAAAAAAAAAAAAAAAAAAAAAAATTAGAGAAATTGAGAAGAAAGCCATTTCTTTCTGTGTCCAGGTCCTTCAACCTAACTGTTTCTCCAAAGAAATATTTTCCTGAAGAGTATGTACAAACCATTCCTTTATAAGAGATAGGGAGGGCTGGAGGTGCGGTGGCTCACGTCTGTAATCCCAGCACTTTGGGAGGCTGAGGCGGGTGGATCACTTGAGGTCAGGAATTCGAGACCAGCCTGGCCAACATGGTGAAACCCTGTCTCCACTAAAAAAAATACAAAAATTATCTGGGCGTAGTGGCTTGCACCTATAATCCCAGCCACTCAGGAGGCTGAGGCAGAGAATTGCTTGAACCTGGAAGGTGGAGCTTGCAGTGCACCAAGTTCACGCCATCGTGCTCCAGCCTGGGTGACAGAGTGAGACTTGACTCAAATAAATAAATGTAAGAGGGACATTTTTGTTTTTGGCCATCTCTAACTTCCCCCTCCCCACCATTCATTTTGAGAAATGTGATTCTCAATTCTTAGGAAATTATAAAGCTATATAAACCACAGTTTTCATATCCATATTCCTGAATGAATACACCTCTGCCCAGAGTTGAGGTCAGAAGTTGTCTCTTTTTAACTTTATTTATTTATTTATTTATTTATTTATTTATAGAGATGGAATCTTGCTCTGTCATCCAGGCTGGAGTGCAGTGGCGTGATCTTGGCTCACTGCCAACCTGGGTTCAAGCAGTTCTCTTGCCTCAGCCTCCTGAGTACCTGGGACTACAGGCACGTGCCACCATGTCTGGCTAATTTTTTTGTATTTTTGGTAGAGACGGGGTTTTGCCATGTTAGCCAGTCTGTGTTCTCTGTCTCCTCACCTCACTCAGGTGATCTGCCTGCCTCAGCCTCCCAAAGTGCTGGGATTACAGGCTCGAGCCACCGTGCCTGGCCTCTTTTTAACTTAAAAAAAAAAATATATTGCTTTAGAGACAGCATCTTGCTATGTTGCCCAGGTTGGTCTCAAACTCCTGGCTCAAGTGATTCTTCTGCCTCAGCCTCCCCAAAATGCTAGGATTACAAATGTGAGCCATCACGCCCAGCCCGAAAATTGTCTCTTACTAAGGAGCTAGCACATATTTAAAAGCACTACATGTTTTGGCTTATGGATTAGGGATTTTATTTTTTATTAATGGACTTAGTTTTGTTCAGGCTTTGGAGATCATTGTGGCATATTTAAGTCAAAGGACTCACCATGTTGTTTGTTTTTTTTTAATGGCAAGCATTTTGTTTTTTCCTTTTCTTTTTTTTTTTTTTTTTTTTTGAGGCGGAGTCTTTGCTCTTGTTGCCCAGGCTGCAGTGCAATGGCGCGATCTTGGCTCACTGCAACCTCTGCCTCCTGGGTTCAAGTGATTCTCCTGCTTTAGCCTCCCGAATAGCTGGGATTACAGGCACACACCACTATGCCCAGCTAATTTTTGTCTTTTTAGTAGAGACGGGGTTTCACCATGTTGGCCAGGCTGGTCTCGAACTCCTAGTCTCAGGTGATCTGCCCGCCTCAGCCTCCTAAAGTGCTGGGATTACAGGTGTGAGCCACCATGCCTGGCTTGCAGGAAGTTTAACAGCCCAAACTCAAACCAAGAGTGTTAGTGTTTTAGTATTTCTGCTGCTTGTCTGTTAATTCTTACCTCCTGCATCTCAGAATACTTCTAAGGTTTCTAAGATTGACAGTTTTTGTGAGAGATTTGGTACTCCTGAAAACTTTTGGCTTAGAATACTCAGTTTCAAAAATTGTTTTCATAAGCTCATCAGATGGCTTTAAACTTGGTGTAGTGGTAGTGGGATGAAAGTGCCATAAACAGACTTTACTCGTTGGAAAACTTTCCTTTCTTCTAATTATTTTGTTACTTTAAGCTTTCTAGATTGTGTTACCTAGAAATTTCTTTTCATACCAAAATAGTTATATAAAATAAAATTTGGAAAATTTATAGTTTAACAAATGCTCTTAATTAATCATGATAAAAGTGGATCAGTTAAAGTTTACAAATTACTTTTAGGATGCACGTTGCTAAGTGGTGGTGTTATGGGTATGAATTTCTTAGCTTTTCAGGATGTCATCCTTTTAGCCCTGTAGCTAAATATCAAGAGGCTACATGTTCAACCATAAAACATTAGCCTCTGCCAACATTACATCAGCTCCACAAAACCTCACTGGCTAATTATCCCTTGGGACTAGGACATGGATTTGGCAGCTTGTGAAAGCTGCTTTTTCCAATTTCTCCCTTACTGGCTGTGACATATCCCAAAGGAATGAAGTTGAGAAATAATCATCTTTCGAAAGCTCTCAACCTCTCATTCCCACAGTGGTTCTCATGGTTAGGGATAGAAGATCCTTTCTTCCACTTGAGGAATCCCTTTAGCTTATGATGTATTCTTTCAGTAGTAACCAAGGTACCCTGAGTGGAAGGGTGATGGCAAGGATCCTCATTAGGTATGTTTCCAGGTAATTGTCTATAAGGAATTTAGTGCTTTTGTTAGGATTGAAGAGCTGTAAGACCAGCATCAGAATCCATGGGTGGTTATCATCTGTGTCCATTGACATTTGCTGTAAGAATTAGTGTTGCTCATTTAGCATCTCCTTTTGATGAGCACCTGTAAAACAACTTTTTTGAGGACACTCTTGGATAGCAAAAAGAACTGTATGATCTTAATCTCTTTTAGCCTCAGTTTATTTATCCTAAAATAAAGATATGGTACTTGCCCTGTTTTCCTAACAAGGGATTGTAAGGATGGAAGGAGATGACACATATGAACTAATTTCACAGTGACCTACTAGTCACCCTATATAGTGGGCCCATTCTAGGCCTCATCTTACCTGTTCTATGTTCACTCCTCATTCTGTGCTACTCACGGTTCTTTGCATAATCTTGGTTAACCTAAGCATAAAATTATTGGAAAAGTATTCCTTAAAAGGAAGGCTGAATAACACAGTTCAGAAAATGAGCAGAAACTGAGTGAGGCAAGACACAGTGAAGACCATGTAGTGGGACCAGTCGGCTGAGGACTCTGTCTCTAGCACTGCTCACTGGACCTTCTCTGCCACTGTTGCTGGCCTGGTCTCCCATGAACATCTGTTACTGTTGGCACTGCCACCAGTAGGCACTTGCCACAGTGCCATGAATAATTTCTGATTATATTTTCCACCTTTGTGTTATTCTTTCAATATTCAAAGATCTACATAGGAGGATCTGATTGGCTTGGGTTATATACTTGTGAACTAGATGCCAGGGAACAGAGAGGGAATTTCTGTTACTCTCAGTTCCTGTAATGGGAAAAGGTGACTACCTTCTCCCATCTTAGAATTTCCTCCAAATAAGAAAGGTATTCAAATGTGATGTGTGTATCTGTATCTATATCCCTGACCTGTTTCCTGAGTTCTTGATTCAGTTAATCCACTAATTCTTCCCACCTGGATATCTAGATGACTAGCATGCATTTAAAACTGATATTGCCATTCCTGGTGACTACCCCCTAACCTGCATTTCCTCATTTATAGTGCCAGATGCCCTAGCCAGAAAATTAGGAGTCGGTCTCAATTCCTCCTTTCTTGTTATACTCGTTGTATCTATTTGGCTTGTGAGTTCTCTAGCTTTTACCCCTACCTTGAATCTCTTATATTTTGTCTCTCCGCCCTATATCATATTGTCAGCATTTTTCTCTGTGGTTTCAGTGATCTTGTTATTGGGCTCCCTGGCTATAGTTCAACTCTCCTCTATTCAGCTGCCAAGATACGTTTGCTAACTACCAATTCTAATAATTTTCTTTCTCCTGCTCAGAATTCTTCCATTTCTTGTGGGGCAAAACTTAAACTATTTTATTTGGTCTCTGACTATGTGGTTATGTCACTTCCAAACTCACAGTCCCTAGCAGTACTGACCAGCTTTTGGTTCCTAGAACACTTTGTGCTTTTTTAAAAAAAGCACATATATTCCTTTGCATGTAATCTTTCCTCTGCCTTTGCATTTAATCGTTCCTCTTTCTGCTTGCCAGCCTTCTGGCCCCACTTCAAGGGCTATCTCTTCTGAGATGTGTGCTGTCTTTGATTCCCCCAGAAACTTCGGTGCCCCTTCTGCTGTGCTCTCCTTATGTTTACTGCATGCCGCCAAAGAGCGATTGTTTGCTGCATTTTCATTCCTAGCAGGTCTCATCATTGGAAGTATGGCCCCTTTAAAGCAGGGGTGGTATCTAATTTCTGTATTCCCAGTTCCTAACATATAGCAGGTACATAATAATTTTTATTTAATGATTCAGTGAAAGCACTTTGAGAAGTAAAGCACTGTACACATGATATTTTCATCACTGGCATTTTCTTGTAAGCATTTAGGACCTTTTTAACTCCAAAATTCTGTTATTTATTAATCTGTTTCTGGGGGAACATTTTGGGTTTTATGTCAATCAATTATTTACCTTCAGATGGCCAGAGGTCCAAGAACCCTACCAGCCCCTCACATGAGCTTGCCTTCTTTGTGATCAGCCTTATGTATTCCTTCACCAATAAGTTGATTAAATGTACTTTCCTTTAGTTTTCCCAACCTCTCACCTAATGTACATTTTAATCCTGAATCATGATTTGCTTCATGTGTGACACCATTCCTTACCCCCAGCCACTAATTCAATCACTTTAGTAGTTGTCCTACTTATCGTAAATTATACAGTGGCTGGGACCTTACACTGTATTGGTACTCTAGAGATTATCTAGAGAATCTAGAGACATATCTGTCAATTTGACTGGATTGCTGGTTCTGCAGTTCTTTTTCTCTCATCCCACAGCTCTCATATGGGTTCTGTACTCCCACTGGGGGCCTTGGCAGAGCAAACAGTATTAACCTCACTTTTTTTTTTTTTTTAAAGTACTTGGCTGCTGTTTCTTGATTTACTGCACTGGGAAGAATACGTTTTGATTTTTTTTTTTTTCTTGTTCCTCCCTCTGAGGGAGCCTGCGTCATTGAGAAATGTTTAACCTCATGGCCTTGCACTGGGGCTGGAAATTTGCCTAAGGGAACTTGAAGTTGGCAGTATTTTTACTCAAATTCCTCCTTATGAGGAGGGGGATTTCAGCATGACCTGCCCAAACAGGAAGATGTTGGGAAATTTTTAGTAGCAAAGCTGTTGCCATTAGATTACTGAAAGTATTTGAAGAGGTTTCTGGACATAAGCTTAGGTATTTTGAATTTCTACTAGGAGAAAGCAGTAGCTTCTATCAGGTATAAACAAAAATTCAGGCCGAGAAGCTTAGCTTTTCGGTTGTGTGGTATATTGTTATAAGAAAACTTTGACCAGCTGGATAAGAAAGAGAAGCTTACCAGAAAGTTTAGAAAGTCTCGCTTAGGGAAAATAGACTCAGGCTGAGGCAAATCTCTTTCCGCTATGGGGAGAATTTGGCTTTTTATCAATCCTGGATTATCCAAAGAGTAGGTCATAACAGGGATATTTTTGGCAAATCTTTCTTTCAAATACTTAATGATATTGGTATTATATTCTATTTACAAAAGTACTTAGTTGACACAAACAAGATATTTGCCCAGTAAGAGTTAGAATGGATGATCTTTTGTGCCCAGTGATTTCCCTAATACAGGAAGGTGTGAAGGAGGAAATGTTTAGAATGTGACTACCTCTCCCTATTTTAATCTTTGTATCACAAATGAGGAAAAGTTGTATAGTTGTTTGCCAGTATGAAATGATAAGCTGAGCGGGCACTGGGCGCTGGCAAGGGAAGAATTGTACAGTTAAACAATTTGTGGTGGCTTTATGACTTCCTAGAAAATTGGAAATAATTACTCAGTACTAAATACAAATACAAATAATCTTGCCCACTCTGAAAGATATTGTCTACCTTCTTTTCTTTCTGTGCAATGTATTTTCTGCTGTTAGCATGGACATTTGAGGGTTGAGCTGTTGATACCAGCACCTTGTTAAAAGCTACTGTGAACACAAGGAGAAGCATATGATAATCTTAGAAACCAAGTTCTTTTTTTTTTGGGTAGAGACAGAGTCTCGCCATGTTGCCCAGGCTGGTCTCGAACTCCTGAGCTCAAGTGATCCTCCTGTTTTGGCCTTCAAAAGTGTTGGGATTACAGGCATGAGCCTCCATGCCCAGCTAGAAGCCAGACTCTTACTTTGCAAAAAAAGTGCCCTCAAACCACAGCTACTATGGAAAGAACATATTACTAACGTTCTTCCACCTTAAAGAAACTTCTAAATGGGAGACAACCTGAATTGTGAGGCCAGAGATTTTAGTATGAACGGAATACATTGTATCTATAGAAAGTGGTAATGAGTGTAAATAAATTCTTTTTTTTTTTGAGATGGCGTCTGTCTCTGTTGCCCAAGCTTGAGTGCATTGGCATGATCTCAGCTCACTGCAAGCTCTGCTTCCTGAGTTCAAACAATTCTCCTGCCTCAGCCTCCTGAATAGCTGAAATTATAGGCGTTCACCACTACGCCCAACTACTTTTTTTGTACTTTTAGTAGAGATGGGGTTTCACCATGTTGGTCAGGCTGGTCTTGAACTCCTGACCTCAAATGATCTGCCCACCTCAGCCTCCCGAAGTGCTGGGATTACAGGCGTGAGCCACTGTGCCCAGCATGTAAATAAATCTTTGGGAATAGACAAACCCATTTTTTTTTTTTTTTACATTCTATCAGAATCTGTGATTTATTTGAATTTTTGTTATTAATCAAATTGGAGACGAATCTAATTGCCTTCAGTTGCTGCTAGGAGAAACTTATTTTTCCCTAGAAGTCACTATGCTAATCTTAGTAACAGCACCTGTGCCCAGGTACTGTTCTATGTGCTTTATATATAAATCAACTCTTTTTTTTTTTTTTTTTTTTTGAGATGGAGTCTTCTCTCTTTTGCTCTATTGCCCAGGCTGGAGTGCAGTGGCTCAATCTCAGCTCACTGCAACCTCTGCCTCCCGGGTTCAAGTGATTCTCATTCCTCAGCCTCCTGGGTAGCTGGGACTACAGGTGTGTGTCACCGTGCTTGTCTAATTTTTGTATTTTTAGTAGAAATGGGGTTTTGCCATGTTGGCCAGGCTGGTCTCGAACTCCTGACCTCGTGATTCACCCACCTTGGCCTCCCAAGTGTTAGGATTACAGGCGTGAGCCACTGCACCTGGCCTAAATCAACTCCTTCAATCCTTGAAATAACCCAGTGGTTCTTAATCTAGGACAATTTTTTTTTTTCTTTCAGAGAGGGCCTTGCTCTGTCACACAGGTGGGAGTGCAATGGCACCGTCATAGCTCACTGCAGCCTTGACAGGCTCAAGTGATCCTCCCACCTCAGCCTCCCTAGTAGCTAGGACTGCATGTACCCTTCTTATTTTTTGTATTTTGTTTGCCATGTTGCCCAGGCTGGTCTCGAACTCCTGGGCTCAAGTGAGCCATGGTGCCCAGCTGGGAAGTTTTTTTTTTTTTTCTTTTTTGAGATAGGGTCTCACTGTGTCACCCAGGCTGGAGTGCAGTGGTGCAATCACTGCTCACTGCAGCCTCGAACTCTCGGGCTCAAGTAATTGTCCTACCTCAGCCTCTGGAGTAGCTGGGACTACAGATGCATGCCGCCACGCCTGCCTAATTTTTTTGTATTTTTTGTAGAGATGGGGTTTTGCCTTATTGCCAGGTTGGTCTCGAATTCTTGCGCTGAAGTGATCCACTTGCATGGTCTCCCAAAGTGCTAGTTTTACAGGTTTGAACCACCATGCCTGGCTGAAGGAGAAGTTTCTAAGATGGTAGTATGCTTCTCTTGGAGCACGGTAGCTTTTAACAAGGCGCCAATAGAGACTGTAATGTATCCTACTCAGAACTCACCAACCATAATAAGCAGAATCAGCATTTATTATATGTGGTCATTGAAGAATTAAAATAATGGTGTATTCAGCAATATTTCATTGTATATTTTATAGAGTACTTTTTGTGTGGCATATATGCTTGCTGGTAGCTAGTACATTTGGTTACCTGTTTGCTAATAGTGTTCATGCTATTGTATTGTTAAACTCTCCTTAAACAGTGAAAATGGTGATAAATGGAGGGTCATTAGTTTTAGAGACATGGTATATAGAAAAACAGTAGTTGACAAATGCAGCAGTCAGAATGAGCTAGTTGAATAAAGTCATGACTCATCACCCCCCGTTTAGAGAATTGTTATTTTTTTTATATTTGCTTAAGATTCTTAACAAGTAGGTGGGAATAAGTCCCTGAACATCCAGCCTTATTCGGTGCTGAAGAAGCCACATCTCCTTCAAATGCCAGTGAGACGTAAATTTTAAGATATTGGGGATAAATACCGCAGTTTCTTAATAGTAAAGAGCTTGGTGTTCAGTTCCCATTAATGTGTAAATACTGCATAAAACTGAGTTATATTGGGAAGTATAAGTGTGCATCTGTGCACAATCTTATTTTCTAGACTCCTTGGCAAGTTACTGCAGAGATCATTTTTGTGGGGAAGTTTACTACAGTGGGAAGTACATCACATTCAAGAATGGATTATATTTAATATACTATATTTTATCAAGGAATTGGTCATAATGCACTGTATTTTTAAAATATTTATTTATTTATTTATTATTATTTTTTGAGACGGAGTCTCGCTCTGTCACCCAGGCTGGAGTGCAGTGGCGCGATCTCGGCTCATTGCAAGCTCCGCCTCCCTGGTTCATGCCATTCTCCTGCCTCAGCCTTTCGAGTAGCTGGGACTACAGGCACCTGCTACCACGCCTGGCTAATTTTTTTTTTTTTTTTTTTTTTAATACAGTCGGTGTTTCACCATGTTAGCCAGGATGGTCTCGATCTCCTGACCTGATGATCTGCCTGCCTCAGCCTTCCAAGGTGCTGGGATTACAGGCGTGAGCCACTGCGCCCCGCCAATGCTCTTTAATAATAGAATCTATGTTATATCTACTTTTTCTTAATAATTGTCTTAGTTCATTTTGTGCTGCTGCAACAGAAACCTGAGACTGGGTAATTTGTTAAGAACAGAAATTTATTTCTCATAGTTCTGGAGGCTGAGAAGTCTTAAGATCAAGGAACCAGCAGGTTTGGTTGTCTTGTGACGGCTGCATCCTCTGCAGGGGAAGAAGAACGCTGTGTCCTCATACGGCATAAGGCAGAGAAGGGCAAGCCACCTGAAAGCTGTGTGAAGCCTCTTTAATAAGGGCTTTAATCCCATTCCTGAGGGAGGTTCCCTCATGGCCTAATCATCTTTTAAAGACCTCACTTCCTAATACTATCACATTGACAACACCCGCACAACACCTGAATTTTGGAGGGGACACATTCAAACAAACCATGTCATTACTTGTTGAACAGTAAGATTAGCTACCATGTTTTGACTACTTCTCTTGTATTGGGCACTTTAAGTAGTTACCTCATTTCACTCCAATAGCAATTCTTTAAGATAAGTCAAATTTTACTTTGCGAGAAACTGGAACCTAGCTGATACATGCTGAAGTTAGAGTTTAAACCGTTGACCTCAAAACACCTGCCTACTAAACTCATGTAGTCTCTTGATTAGATATAGTATGAGAGAGGATGGATAAGACTCATAGATAATTTTTTTAACTGCATTTTGACATAAATGTTGATCCCTACAGTCTAGAAGTTGTATTACCAGGGGCTAATTTTGAGTTTGAGGTCTTTCCATTTCTCTTTGCCTGAAAGTTGGCAATGATGATAAATTTCTAAGAATTCAGTAATTTGTGAGCATCTGTTGAAAGACAGTGGACTAGATGCTGTGGATATCTGATAATGTGTATTGAGTATCCATTGGATAGAGCTCTGTTTTGTGACCAAAAAAAAAAAAAAAAGAAACAACATGGCTAATCCTTTTCCTCAAAGAGCTTAGCATTCAGTTGGGGATAGATATAGTCATTATGCTACAAAATAAGAGGAAACTTTATGCTGAAGGTATAGTAGGTATGAGGGATCAGCTTTTTGAAGTTAATCAGAAAAGGTTTCTAAGTTTTAAGCCATGTTTGTAAGATGATGGATGTGAAGAGGTGGCAGAACTGAGTTTCCTCAAAGATACTGTATCCAGAGAGTTCATTCCAATTTGGAATGTTTCATAATTTAAAAAAGAGTGGCCTTTGTCATACATCTTGAGGTTCATTCTAAGTTGAGGATTCTGTTTGATCAAACCCTTTTCAAGGCTCTCATTTACATAAGTAACTGAAACTTCTTTCTTTGTCATTTAGACTGCTTACATTTGTGTGTGTGAAGTTTAAGATCTGATTTCAGAAAATAATTTTCAGTTCCTTGTTTTCATAAAGATATTAGAATTAGAAGTAATGTTAAATTGTTTCTCACCACTCACCTGGTTTTATTAATGAAAAACGGTACTAACAGAAAGGCTGATGTGATGTACTGACATGTTTGAAACCAGCCATGGCCTAATTTCTGATTAGATATAGCATTTATCTTGAGATTATCTGAGAATTTAAGTCTTTTTATTTTTTTAGAGATCGGGTCTTCCTCAGGCTGGATTACAGTGATGTGATTATAGCTTAGTACAGCCTTGAACTGCTGGGTTCCAGTGATCTTTCTGCCTTAAATTTCTGAGTACCTGGGATTACAGGTGTGAGCTACTATGCCCAGCTACAAGAACTTGAATCTTAAGAAATTCGAGAAGTCTAGATTAATTTTTTTTCAGCCACAAGACAATTAGGTCGTCAGTTTTGAATTTTTATATCTAATTTTCAGTTATAAAATATTTTTTTTCTTAAAATAAACTTATGCAGAGAAGGCTCATCATCCTCAGTTCAGTTTTGAACTTTCTTAACTTTAACGTTTACATTTAAAACTGTGAAATTAATAATTTTTATATAAATTTAACTGAATCTTTTGAATTAGTCTATGAAGTTTCAGGCAGTTTATTAGTTTTTAAGTATCCTGGGAATTTTTTTTTTTTTTTTTTAATCTTGAGACAGTCTTGCTATATTGCCCAGGCTGAAGTGCAGTGACACGATCTCAGCTCACTGCAACCTCCGCCTCCTGGGTTCAAGGGATTCTCCTGCCTCAACCTGCCTAGTAGCTGGGGTTACAGGTGTGCGCCACCATACCTAGCTGATTTTTGTATTTTTAGTAGAGATAGGGTTTTGCCTTGTTGGCCAGACTGGTTTCCAACTCCTGACCTCAAGTGATCCGCCTGCTTCGGCCTCCCAAACTGTTGGGATTACAGGCGTGAGCCACTGTGCCCAGCCAGTATCCTGGGAAATACTGATCCCTTCTTTGCAGTACAGCCTTGATAAAGACTATTTGTTGTTGGTCAGTAATATCAGAATCTGAAGCTAAGTATTTGTGATAAAGGACACTCCACTCTAAAAAAAAAAAAAAAAGTTATGGGCTGGGCGCAGTGGCTCACACTTGTAATCCTGCTACTTTGAGAAGCCGAGGCTGGCAGATCACTTGAGGCCAGGAGTTCGAGACCATCCCAGCCAACTTAACAAAACATTCGTCTCTACTAAAAATACAAAAATTAGCTGTGCACGGCAGCACATGTCTGTAATCGTGCCTGGCCCCCAGACTGCGTTTCTGATATTGTTGACAGTTCATAATGTGGAGAAATTAATTGTCTGGTGACATCCAAACCACTAAAAAAGAGTAAATGGTGATACATTATGGGGTGGTCACACAGTTGTGGTGAAGCACAAATGAACAGATTTCTAGCCTTGTTAGCTCAGTTCTCCTGCACCTAAAGTGAAGAATGTGCCTTTATGGTTTCTTTAGACTCTTCTTGATGATACCCAGTATAGCCTGGAGGCCTTTAAGCAGAATAGAGCAGTGCAGGGAGGCACAGGTTGTTCAAAAGCTTCACTAGCTGCTGGTTTCCCTGTGCATAGATGAGGGGGTGTGGGTGTGTTGGGGAAGGGGAATGGGAAAAGTGGAGAAAGGGTAGCAAGTAGGTGTCCTCTGTGACACTAGGAAGCAAAAAAGATCCTAGTGTTTCCCGGAAGCGTGACAGTTAATCTACAGAGGACTATTTTCATAAAGGAGATTGTAAACCACCAGTAAAAGAAAGCAATGTGAAAGTACATTATTCTTTCTCTTTGTAGGCATAGACTTTTACTTTAATGAAGCATAAAAAAATCATAGACTGGGCTGGGCGCGGTGGCTCACACCTGTAATCCCAGCACTTTGGGAGGCCAAGGTGGGCAGATCACAAGGTCAGGAGTTTGAGAGCAGCCTGGCCAACATGGTGAAACCCCGTCTCTACTGAAAATACAAAAAATTAGCTGGGTGTAGTGGCAAGCACCTGTAATCCCAGCTACTAGGGAGGCTGAGGCAGGAGAATTGCTTGAACCCTGGAGGTGGAGGTTGCAGTGAACCGAGATTGCACCATTTCACTTCAGCCTGGGCAACACAGTGAGACTCGGTCTCAAAAAAAACAAAAACAAAAACATGGACTACTTGAAAATTGTGTCCAGGTTTTCTCTGCTTCTTAAATTCTTGTGTTTGGCCTGAAGTGTCACACCTGGTTTTAATACAAAGGGAAATTTATGGGGAAAGTTTAAGTAAAAGCAGTTTGACCCTTAAGGTATCCGGTCACAGAAAAGACATTTTCTTTTTGTGTTTCATGTATGCCTTCAAAATCTTTAAATGACCAGTGTTGCTTTCAGAGTCATTTGTAACAAACATTTTAAGAGATAGTTAAAACATTTTTGAGGGTGTAATTATAGGGAGGAAGCAGTTTTAAAATTTGGTTAAAAAAATTTTTTTTTCACAGATAAAACAAGGAGGTATTAAAATTTTAAGAAAGATTTCTTTTGGCTTGAGAAATATGTTAATTTCTGTGTTGCTTTTCTCTTAGAAGGCATAATTACTCAAAGGTACAGCCAGTTAGGAAACTCTCCTTTTATCTTGGTTTTTCTGTTTCAGAAAGTTCTGCTTGTAGTCTGTGGTCAGTCCATAGTGTGCTCTGGCACCTCTGCTCTTCAGTTTTGTGTTCAGACTGCTTATCAGTGCTCTGTGTTGTCTGTGTTCTTTAAATGACTCAGTATTAGTCAGAGAATCAGAACAAGGAATCCTGGGAGAGATTGTGACTGGTTCCCTATTTTGGGTGATAGATTTTATTTAATTTACTAGGTCATGTAATGTAGGCAAGATGTTAACAGTTTGAGAAATCCTAAAGGAATGTAAGTTCCAAGCATGATATCTTTATGAGAAAAACGGTTGTGAATTCACTAAGATGTGAATTTAGAAATGTTAAACAGATCATTTTTATACCTTTCTTTCCCTTTTTTTCTACCCTGTGAATATCTTTGTCTATGTTGTGGGACATCATGGTCTGTTCTAAAAGTGGAAAATTAAAACTTAAAAGAGACGATTGGCTGAACATACTGTATACCCAACACACTGATTATTGATTGATAGATTAAATTCACCCTAAAACCATATGAATTTGGTGATATTATCTTTATTTTCAGGTAAGGAAATGAAAGCTCAGAGAGGGTTAAGTAACTTACTCAAAATCAGAGTTGGCAACAGGTGGTAAGAGCCAAAATTTGAACAAAGGTCTGTCTGATTTCAAGTGCAAATTCCCAGCCACTATATCATCCTGCCTGTGGCCTGCTCCTGAGAGGTAGAGACTTTCACAGGTCTTGGCCAGACAAAAAGACATCTGGTTGGTTGTCTTGGGTGCTTTGATGGTTCATTTGTTTACTGTCTGTGTCTCTGTTCTCCCTCAGCACCTACCATATGCATGACACATACTCAATAAATATTTATTGAATGAGGCTAGGGACAGTGGCTCCTGCTTGTAATCCTACCACTTTGGGAGCTGAGGTGGGTGGATCTCTTGAGCCCAGGAGTTCAAGACCAACCTGCGCAACATGGTGAAACCTCGTCTCTACAAAAAATGCAAAAATCAGCTGGGCATGGTAGATTGTACCTTAGTCCCAGCTACTTGGGAGGCTGAGGTGAGAGGATCGTCCGAGCCCAGGAGATCAGGGCTGCAGTGAGCCATGATCATGCCACTGCACTCCATCCTGAGCTACAGAGTGAGACCCTGCCTCAGAAAATATATATATTTATATATTTTAATATCTATAAATATATAATGTATTTTAATATATAAATATATAATATGCATTTTAATATATAAATATATATAAATATATAAATATATATTTTAATATATATCATATTTTAATATATAAATACATATAATATTTTTATATATAAGTGTATATGTTAATTGTACACCCCTTATATATACATATGAGGAAAATGGAAGTATGCTGACATTTTGTTTGCTAAATTTTTGTAAGTATATGCTATATTTGTAAATATAGTAAAGTGCATTCTGTTTTTTGAGACAGGGTCTTACTCTGTCACCCAAGTGCCGGAGTGCAGTGCTGCGATCTTGGCTTACTGCACCCTCCACCTCTCAGGCTCAAGCAGTCCTCCCACCTCAGCCTACCGAGTAGCTGGGACTACAGGCATGCGCCACTACACCCATCTAATGTTTTGTTTTTTGTTTTTTGGTTTTTTTTTGAGACGGAGTCTCGCTCTGTAGCCCGGGCTGGAGTGCAGTGGCTGGATCTCAGCTCACTGCAAGCTCCGCCTCCCAGGTTTACGCCATTCTCCTGCCTCAGCCTCCCAAGTAGGTGGGACTACAGGCGCCCGCCACCTCGCCCGGCTAGTTTTTTGTATTTTTTAGTAGAGACGGGGTTTCACGGTGTTCGCCAGAATGGTCTCGATCTCCTGACCTCGTGATCCACCTGTCTCGGCCTCCCAAAGTGCTGGGATTACAGGCTTGAGCCACCGCGCCCGGCCACCCATCTAATGTTTTTAAAATATTTTTTTGTAGAGGCTGAGTTTTGCCATGTTGCCCAGGCTGGTCTCCCAACTCCTGAGCTCAACCAGTCCACCAGCCTTGGCCTCCCAAAGTGCTGGGATTACAGGTGTGAACTACTGTGCCCGGCAAAAGTGCATCTTAAACTAATATGTGTCAGGTTTGTTTATGGCATATGTAGCCTTTTAGATAAGAAGAAAAGATTTACTACCCCATGTGATTTCTCTTTTTTTTTTTTCTTTGAGGCGGTGTCTCTCTTTGTCGCCCAGGCTGGAGTGCAGTGATGCGATCTCAGCTCACTGCAACCTCTGCCTCCCGGGTTCAAGTGATTCTCCTGCCTCAGCCTCCTGAGTAGCTGGGATTACAGGTGTGCACTACCACGTCTGGCTAATTTTTGTATTTTTAATAGAGATAGGGTTTTACCATGTTGGTCAGACTGGTCTCGAACTCCTGACCTCGTGATCTGCCTGTTTCGGCCTCCTAAAGTGCTGGGATTACAGGCGTGAGCCAGCCTGACCTATGTGATTTCTGAAGATTACTTTCCTCTTCCTCTCCAACCTCTCTGCTGCTGCCTTTGTCCCTCCTTGTTTCCACACTGCTGTCAAAATGACCTTTCTCTGTTTCTCTTTCTCTCTATTCTCCATCTCTCAAGTAATTGTTATTTTCATAACTTTTGCCTTTGTGCATTCCTCTGCCTTTGATTGGAATGCCCTTCCCATCTTTTTGGTTTGACTTAAACAAAAATGATTTTAGATTTCAGTGCAGGTGCCGTTTCTCCTCCTGGAAGCCTTCTCTAACTCTCCAGCCCCAGCAAGGTCCCCTGTTCTGTGTCCTCATCAGAGCACTTATCATGCCGAGGGATTGTATAAATAGGTACAAGCCTGTCTCAGTTTCTTGAACAGCCTGTATTGTCAACTGAATTTGGGCAGGTGTTTCATCTTTTTGTGTCCACAATGCCTGGTACTTGATAGGCAGACAGTAAGTATTGACAGAAAAATGAAACAAAACAAAGGATGTAGCTTTGCCAAATCCCACCGTAAATCTTAGAGAACCATTCCATTTTAGAGATAGAGGACACCTTATCTACTGCAGCCACTCCTTTATAGAGATTAGCAATATTGCTGGAAACCAGGACTTGTGACTCAGCCTAGTGCCCTTTTTTGAGAAAAAGGTTTTTGGCTTATTATAAAGACAGTAGTTATTTAATGTAGAAAATGTAGAAGTTACAGATAAACAAAAGGGAGAAAGAGAAAATAGATCGTTCTGTTCCAACCACCCAGATGGTGACTGTGCTTCCACTGTCTCCTGTGCGTATATAGAAACATGTATATGTATGTGTTACATAATTGTGTGATGATAACAGCTCAGATTTACTGAGTGCTTGTAGAATGGGCACTGTTTTAAGTCCTTTACTTAAAATTTATGTATTACGGATCCGAGGTGAAACTGTTACTTTTATTTGACAGATGAGGAAATGGAGGCATAGAGATGTTAAGTATCTCAAGGTCACAACAGCTGGTAAGTGGTAGAGCCAAAATTTGAACCCAGGCAATCTAGCTCTAGAGCCTTATTATTTTATTATTATTTTTTTTTCTGAGACAGAGTCTCACTCACTCTGTGGCCCAGGCTGGAGTACAGTGGTGCAATCTTGGCTCACTGCAACTTCCACCTCCCAGGTTCAAGCAATTCTCCAGCCTCAACCTCCCGAGTAGCTGAGATTACAGGCATGTGTCACCACACCTGGCTAATTTTTGTATTTTTAATGGAGGCGGGGTTTCACCATGTTAGCCAGGCTGGTCTTGAACTCTTGGCTTCACGTGATCCACCCACCTCGGCCTCCCAAAGTGCTGGGATTACAGGCATGAGCCACCGTGCCTGGCCTAGAGCCTGTACTTTTTTTTTTTTTTTTTTTTTTTTTTGGAGACACGGTCTCACTCTGTCACTCGGGCTGGAGTGCAGTGGTATGATCTCAGTTCACTGCAACCTCCACCTCCCAGGTTCAAGTGATTCTCCTGCCTCAGCCTCTGAGTAACTGGGAGTCCAAGCGAACAGCACCACACCTGGCTAATTTTTTTTTTTTTTTTTAATTTTTAGTAGGGATGGTGTACTTTTTTTTTTTTTTTTTTTTTGAGACAGAGTTTTGCTCTGTCGTCCAGTCTGGAGTGCAGTGGCACGATCTCAGCTCAGCGTAACCTCTGCTTCCTGGGTTCAAGCGATTCTCCTGCTTCAGCCTCCTGAGTAGCTGGGATTACAGGCGGGTGCCACCATGCCCAGCTAACTTTTATATTTTTAGTAGAGACTGGGTGTCACCATGTTGGTCAGACTGGTCTCGAACTCCCAACCTCAGGTGATCTGCCTACCTCAGCCTCTGAAAGTGCTGGATTACAGGCATGAGCCACCACACCTGGCAAGATGGTGTATTTCTCTAAAGCATTTGTTTAATTTTTATTTTTAGTAGAGACGGTGTCTCACTGTGTTGCTCAGGCTGGTCTTGAACTCCTGGGCTCAAGCAATCCTCTCACCTCAGCCTCCCAAAGTGCTGGGATTACAGGCATGAGCTACTGTGCTTTGCCAAGCCTGTACTCTTAACTATGCATAGTGTCTTGTAATCTGCTTTAAAAAAAAAAAAAATTGAGATCAGTTTATATGCAGTAATAGTCACTCTTTTTTAGGGGTACAGTTCAGTGAGTTTTGCTAAAAGGTAAACCACCACCTTTTATCAAGATATATAGAATATTTCCATCACCCCCCCAAAATTCCATCATGCCTTTTTGTAGAGTCTCTCCTTCCCTGTTTCCCAGCCCTTGGCAATCACTGATCTGATTTCTGGCCCTTGTTTTGCCTTGAAGCCTTGTGGCTTCTTTTAGCATAATAATGCTTTTGAGGTTCATCACTGTTGTTTCCTGTAACAATAGTTTATTGAGTTTTTTAAACATTGCTGAAGTAGTATTCTGTTATATGGGTATATCATAATTTTTTTTTTCTTTTTTGAGACAGAGTCTGGCTCTGTTACCCAGGCTGGAGTGCAGTGGCATGATCTCAGCTCACTGCAACCTTCGCCCCCTACCTCAGCCTCCTGAGTAGCTGGGATTACAGGTGCACACCACTATGCCTGGCTAATTTTTTAAGGATTTTGTAGAGAAGAGGTCTCACTATATTGCCCTGGTTGGTCTCAAACTCCTGGGCTCAAGTGATCCTCCTGCCTTGGCCTCCCAAGCTTTTTTAAGACTCATTACAGGCATGAGCCACCGCATCTGGCCTGTACATAATTTTTTATTCCATTCACAAGTTGAAGAACATTTTGGCAATTACAAATAAAGCTGCTATGAATATTCACATAGAGTTCTTTTTTTTAACCTACTAGTTTTAATGACGTTAATTACAATTAATATAGAATGATAACTCCTTTTATTACTAAAGTCACATGAACTAAAAGGCATTTGAGTTTATTTTTATTTTAGAGAGAATAGAAAAGCGCTTACTTTCTCTAAGCCAATAGATAAGAGCTCTTTAATATATTTTGGTAGTGAAATATCACTTATAAACCATATAGGCATAGAGACAGACAGAAATCTAAGATCTTTCATTTGCCAGCTTTCAAATAGTTTCTCTCTCCCACTTTAGACTATTACCTGCTTCATTCCCCTGAAAAGTTGCTAGCTAGGCAACTCTAAATTCACATTTCCAAAGACACTCTTCTTAGGTGAAACAAGGTAGACAATTTATATCAGGCACAGAACTGAGACCTAAACACTGTTAACCGAAGACAGTGTACAGCTCTTTATGGGGATGTATGTTTTCACTTCTCTTAGGTAAATACTCAGGAATAGGATTACTGGGTTTTATGGTAAGTGTAAATTTAACCTTACAAGAAACTCCCAGATTGTTTTTCTGCATAGCGTTATCGTTTTCCATCCTCCTTAGTAATGTCTGGGAGTCCCAATTGTTCCTCATCGTTGATGACAAATCATTTATTGCTGGTATTTATATTCTGACAGTAGCCAAATAATAATTTCCACATGCTCTTGCTGGAAAAGGTTTGCTTTTTTTTGTGCCTCTACGCTGCATGCCTCGCTTAGCTTTCAAGTGTGAGGAACCTTGTAGGGAGAAGACTATGGTGGCACATCTGGTTCCAGCTGTGCTGTCAGCCATAACATTTTCCCCCTTCTGTTTAGGTGGAAATGCCGGTGAGTGTCATGGTGGACTTTGTTTTCATAATCGGCTGGGTAGACTTTTCAGTTGTCTGTTAGTGTAGCTGTCCTGATTTCCTTCCTAATGATTTGAATGATGGGACTGTGACATACAAGAAGTAAAATCAAATGGTGAGGTAAGCTGAGGTCAACAAGAAAAGGGTTTGAATCCCAAATTTTGGTGGGTTGCCACTATTGTGCCAACGTATTATCTCTGACCCTAGCCAGCATCTTAAGAGCTTATATTGTCTTTCTAAAGGAAGAGTCAAATAGGTATTGAACTGTATCATCTTTTAAATATTTTGTCAGCAAAGTGTTTACAAATTGGTGAGAAGTGTCTATCCATTTAGTTTTTCATTCATTGAGTACACTTGCCAGTTAACCATTACGTTTATGGTTCCCACATCAGTGCTGTGATAGGACTTTTTTCAAAGTAAATTCTTCCTGAGTTTTTCCTTTGGTACCTCCCTGCTCTGCTTTTTGGTTATCTCTTAACTTTAAACATTTTAAAAATGAATGTGTCAAGTAAAATAGTGTTGTGTTATAGCTTCTTGCTCCACTTTGGGTGCAGACTTTGCACAAGAAGGGAGGGAGGGCAAGAGAGAAAAGAGGGAACCTAGTCATGTGATACTGCTTGTCTGGCAGAAGCCTTTTGGTTCTGAGCAGAGAAACCAACTGTTTACTATTTTGGGTGAATGAGGTTGGTTGGTTGCTATGAGCATTTTCTCTAAGGGAACCCTCTCCTTTTCCAGCTCTACACATTGAAATCATCTCAGTCCTGCTTTTTGGCATTTGGGTAGAAGAGGGAGGTGTCTGTGTCTAGGCCCAGTGCTGACAGGAAGAAATGTTTTGCCAGTAGAGTTACTGATTCTGACCTTCTGCTGTCACTGCTTCTAATGCCCCGCTCCCTAAGTAAACTTGGGATGTAACTGTTCTTGCAACCCTTTGCACTACAGAATGAAGTGCCCACTTTAAGTTAAAGAGCAAGGCTAATCAGATCTTCGGCAAATAATAAATGGCCTCTTTAAGGAGGGAGGGAAGGAAGACTGGTTTACTGCAGCATTGGCCTTTGGAGACTCGCATCTCCTCCAGCATGCTGGAGGAGAAGATCAAGATTCATCAGCCCACCTGCAGGATTCTGCCACTCTCGTGGATTGTCTTGAAGCCAAGAAAGGACAGCTATTACTCAGCAGTGTGCCTGACCCATTATCACAGTTTGCGGGAAGGTTCGAATATTTATCTGTTTGGGATTTGCATGCTTTTATTTCCTCTCAAACTTAACTGCTGTCTTTTATCCCAGTCCTATTTCTCTGTAGCCATCCAAGCTTTGACTTTGAGTGGTTTATTCTCCCAGGATTTATATCAAAGTTTGTTGAGCACCCAACAAATAGGTAACTGAACATAGTACTGTAGGGTGCATTTCATGACCTGATGGAACAGTGGTTAGGATGTTCCACTTTCTTATTCCTTTTTTCCCCACCATGCAGAGCTCATATAACCACGCCTAGATTGTGGAGTAAGGGAAGAAAAAACTTTAATAAGGTGGAATTATTTTTTATGTGGGTCAGATTCAATGTTTTATCCATAAAATGTACTCTGGCCTAAGGTACTACACAAATGGGAGCTATTGATGATCATCTCAGTTTCTTCTGTCTGTTGAATACTTGAAAGTAGATAGATAACCCTTTAAGGTTTATAACACTGATACATCATTTAAAATAAAATAACACTTGAAAGGCTTTTTACTTGTATTGCATCTTAGTTTTGCTTAGGGCGAACAATTTGGACTGGTCTTATCAATATTAAAAGAGTTTGCCTTTGAACAGCCTTCTTTCATAGTCTTTTTTTTTGTCTTTTTTTTTTTTTTTTAAAGACAGGGTGTCATTCCTATTGCCCACGCTGGAGTGCAGTGGCTCAATCTTGGCTCACTGCAACCTCCACCTCCTGGGCTCAAGTGATTCTCCAGCCTCAGCCTCCTGAGTAGCTGGGACTGCAGGCATGCACCACTGCACCCGGCTAATTTTTATGTTTTTTGTAGAGATGGGGATTCGCCATGTTGGCCATGCTGGTCTTGAACTCCTGGCCTTAAGCGCTCCTCCTGCCTCGTCCTCCCAAAATGCTGGGATTACAGGCGTGAGCCACCATGCCTGGCCTCTTTCATAGTCTTATACTGCTGGAAAAAAATATCCTTTGGGAGTAGAATGGACACATTTGAGTTCTTCAGGAAAGTTCACTTTTAAATTTGAGGAAAATTCTTTCAGGAGAGTTCTAGGTTATGAAAAAAACGACAATAGGAGCTTTATCCAAATCTTGTCAAATATGAATAAAAGAGAATTGTCAATATTTTCTTCTCCTATCTTGGAAATCCTAATTATCTAGTATCAGAATTTGTATACAATGTATAATAATTATGTAAATACTACTTTTCTGAAAACTTAGACGTTTCTTTTGAGTTTTCCAGATTTCTTTGGGATTTTAATAATTTTAACATGATGATTTGAGCCTGTGGAGTCAGCAATGAATGGGCACATCAAAGATGAGATGAAATGATTATCAGTGCCCAGTTTGCAGAGAGAATAGTTTTTTTTTTGTTTTTTTTTTTGAGATGGAGTCTCTCTCTGTCGCCCAGGCTGGAGTGCAGTGGTGCGATCTCGGCTCACTGCAAACTCCGCCTCCTGGGTTAACACCATTCTCCCTCAGCCTCCCGAGTATCTGGGACTACAGGCACCTGCCACCACGCCCAGCTAGTTTTTTGCATTTTTAGCAGAGATGGGGTTTCACCGTGTTAGCCAGGATGGTCTTGATCTCCTGACCTCATGATCCACTCACCTCGGCCTCCCAAAGTGCTGGGATTATAGGCGTGAGCCACTGCGCCCGGCTGAGAATAGTTTTAAGAATTGGTTGAGAGGCAGTTGGTTTTTCTTTGATTATCTAGAAGTGTTCTGGACTAATGTCAAAGAAACACCATGGCAACATTAAAGGGAAGATTATTTGAGAGGCAGAGGAATAGTATGGCTTAGGACTTAGGCTGCTACCTTTGACTTTGTAATCCAGAAGATTGTAATGTTCCAGATTTTCAGTCTGATCATTAAAAATATCTGTGTCACATGCAAAAAACCCTATAGGCAATAGAGATTCAGACTTGTGATAAGTAGGATCAGGATGGTAATTGTAGATAACTACCCTAATCAATTAACTGTATGCTTTTCTGATTTTTTTTTTTTTTTTTTTTTTTGAGACAGAGTCTTGCTTTGTCGCCCAGACTGGAGTGCAGTGGCGCGATCTCTGCCCACTGCAACCTCTGCTTTCAAGCGATTCTCTTGCCTCAGCCTCCCAAGTAGCAGGGATTACAGGTGCCCGCCACCACATCTGGCTAATTTTTGTATTTTTAATAGAGATGGGGTTTCACCATGTTGGCCAGGCTGGTCTCAAACTCCTGACCTCAAGTGATCCACCTGCCTTGGCTTCCCAGTGTGCTGGGATTACAGGAGTGAGCCACCATGCTCGGCCGCTTTGCTGATTTTATAGTGTGCTTAGAACCTTACATTTAGAATTCTGTATATTGACTGAATCTTGAAAGGACTCAAATTATAGGCTGGGTGCAGTGGCTCTTGCCTGTAATCCCAACACTTGGGGAGGCTGAGTCTGGGAGGGTCACTTTAGTCCAGGATTTCGAGACCAGTCTGGGCTTCAAAGTGAGACCTTGTCTCTACAAAAAAAAAAAAAAAAAAAAGAAAGAAAAATCAAAAAGTTAGCTGGGCATGGTGGTACACACCTGTGGTCCCAGCTACACAGGAGGCTGAGGCTGGAGGATTTCTTGAACCCAGGAGGTAGAAGCTGCAGTGAACCATGTTCATGCCACTGCACTCCAGCCTGGGCAACAGAATGAGACTCCGTCTCCATCCAAAAAAAAAAAAAAAAAAAAAGATTTCAAATTGTTTTTTCTACAGATAAATAAATATACATTATTTTAAAAAATGCTGTCGTTTTGTAAACTGTACAAGAGAAACATTTTGCCTCAAATGATAAAAGTATTAAGGATATCTGATGTTCCTGCTTTTGGGCTGAAGCAGGTGTTCCAGGGAAAAAGATCATTCTTCCTGAAATACTGAACAATACCCAGTGAAAATGATTGTGTGTTGTGTTTTATTATTATAAATTCTTAGTAATATTTTCTGTTTTATAGCTTTATTTTTCTTATTAATAGACTTTGGCATCGATCACATCTGCATCAATCTTTTTTGAGGACTGAGCCATCATGAAACATTGGTGTTTTGTGGTTTTATACAACCTCTGTTACAATATGAATGATATTAGAGCTATAAAAGATCTAACACCATTCAGTATTGATATGGATATAACCCAATATGTTAGCCACAAGCCAGATGTACCCACTGAGATTTGAAATGTGGCTAAAGCAGTGAGGAGCTGAATTATTATTAGTTTTTTTGCGACAGAGTTTTGCTCTTGTTGCCCAGGCTGGAGTGCAGTGGCGCCTTCTCGGCTCACTGCAACCTCTGTCTCCAGGGTTGAAGTGATTCTCCTGCCTCAGCTTCCTGAGTAGCTGGGATTACAGGCGCCCGCCACCATGCCTGGCTAATTTTTTGTATTTTTAGTACTGGGTTTCACCACATTAGCCAGGCTGGACTCGAACTCCTGACCTCAGGTGATCCGCCCGCCTTGGCCTCCCAAAATGCTGGGAGGATTACAGGCATGAGCCACTGCACCTGGCTGAATTTTTAATTTATTAAAAAAAAAAGAAAAAAGAGATGGCGTCTCACCGTGTTGCCCAGGCTGGACTCAAACTCTGGGCTCAATGATGTCTCAGCCGCCCAAGTAGCTGGTACATGTGCTGCTAATTTATTTGATTTCAATTAAGTTTAAATAGCATGTGTGGCTAGTGGCTGCCATATCTGATAGCACAGTTCTAGACCCTTCAGAGTCTGACCCTAGTCAGTCTTCCTTCTATTATTCTCTTTCACAAACTTAATGCTCCAGCTAAACTGGAGAGTGTTGGCTGTGTCCTTAACCTTGTAAATTTCCCACCTCCTAGTCTTAGCTCATGTTGTTCATCTCTAGTTTATGAAGGCCTTCAGATTGCTTGTGTGCTGTTGCCCTGTGACACTTACCTAATCCCTTTTGTACTCTAGTAATATATTATCTGCAGACTCTTAAAGCGCTTAATAACACTATCTCTGATTGTAGTGATTTGTTTTTCATTTCTCATAGTCTCTATTACATTTATAGATTCCTCGAGGGGCTTATGTGGTTTTGATGGTTGTATGTGTGTGATAGTTGAAGTTTTTCTCTCTTCTTTTTTTCTCCACAGTGCCTAGCAAAGCATACATGGTAGGTGGTTCATATGCATTAGGTGAGTTAATCTACTGAGATTGCTGATTGTTACTGTGCTTCCTGGCACTAGAGGGCAGTGTCATATCTATTAGCAAAATGAGGTATTTATCTCAAAGTGACAGATACATTTTGAGCACTCTGTCCTAATTCAGTTTTATTCAGTCTTATTAATGATTCTGGCCTTCAGAAGGAACTCACATCTGTTCATTGTCAGTGATATTAATAAATAACCTTTTTCTATAAATATCTTGATTAGATTCAGTGTCTGTTGGATCAGGAGATGGTGAGATTCTTTCTGAGAAGAAACTTGGTACATCTGAGAAACACCAGTCAAGGCATTAGGTGTCAGAGATTAATTCCTTGAGGGCAGAAGCCTTTTTGTGGTAGGCAGCTAATATCCCAGTAGTGGTCTGGTAGTCAAGAACCCAAGGTTCTTGGTTTGATCTTGCCAATGGTGAACTCGGCTAAGTTGCTCTAAGCTTGGCAAACTAATTCCTCTTATTGTGTAGTAGTGGGTATAATGACCAGTTCTGGCTCATAGGGTCAAATGAGATATGTATGAAAGTAGCTTTGTAAAGTATTATATAAATGTATAGTGGTGTTTTCCTTCTCAGTACCTATGTCGTACTTAGTACCAATGCATGTACAAAATAAGTGATTCCTTATAAATATGACATTAATTTGTAAATTTTAGGTAAGGGATGTACTGTGGTAAAGGCTGTACTCACCAAGGCTGCATACATTGAGAGGTGATTATAGTCACAATAGTGGTTAACATATATCCTGTCCTTAGATGTTATTTAGCCTGAAAGTGAACTGTGTGATACACACACACACACGAAGTTTACACTCTTGTTAGTCTCTTGTCTAGTGAATTTATTTTTGTACACCCGCTACCCTTCTTTTTTGTTTGTTTTTGTTTTTTGAGACAGGGTCTCGCTTTGTCACCCAGGTTGGACTGCAGTGATGCAACCTCGGCTCACTGCCGCCTTGACCCCTGGGCTCAAGTGATCCTCCCGCCTCAGTCCCCCAAGTAGCTGGGACCACAGGCACGTGCCACCATGCCCAGCTGATTTTTTTTGTAGAGATGAAGTTTCGCCGTGTTGCCCAGGCCGCTCTTGAACTCCTGAGATAAGTGATCCACCAGCCTCAGCCTCCCAAAGAGCTAAACTTGTTGGAATGGGTTAAGATTCTCAAGATCAAACGCATAAAGGAGAAGCCAGATCATTATAACACAGGAGCCCATTTAACTACTGTAGAATTTTCCCACTCCACATCCCCCAGGTTTAGCAAAGACTTTTTCAAAAGCAAAGGTATGTGTAACTGTAGGAGAGTTCATGTTATAAGTACTGCAACTTCGTATTTCCTGAAGTCTGTGTGGTTGAATTTGCAAGTGGAACATTTCATTACTGCAGGTTTTGCACAAAATTTTACGAAACAAACCTGCATTAAGTTAAAACAGAACTAAAATAAATGCCTTTTCTGGATACTTCAGAAATAATTTCCATATATTTCCTATCACAGACTCCTTTTAATTTAGATACTCCTTCAATACACATGAGTAGAAGGGAAATTCCAGCTCAAAATCTAAAAGTAGAGGTGGGCATGGTGGCTCACGCCTGTAATCCCAGCACTTTAGGAGGCCGAGGCAGGCAGATCACAAGATCAGGAGATCGAGACCATCCTGGCCTACATGGTGAAACCCCATCTCTACTAAAAATACAAAAATTAGCTGGGCATGGTGGCACGTGCCTGTAAATCCCAGCTACTTGGGAGGCTGAGGCAGGAGGATCGCTTGAACCTGGGAGCAGGAGGTTGCAGTGAGCTGAGATTGTGCCACTGCACTCCAACCTGGTGACAGAGTGAGACTCCGTCTCAAAAAAAAAAAAAAAAAAAAATCTAAAAGTAGAATGCAAAGTGATCAAATAATTCCTCCATATCATATACTTCAATTTTCTAGCATAATTCTGAGTGATGCAGAGTACCAAACCTATCAACAAAATGCCTATTTAAAAAATGTCCCTGATACTACCATGTACTTTTCCTCCTCCTGATTTTCGAATCATCCCAGTATTAACATCCATCCCTAAGGAATCTCAGTAGTGGTTTCAGAAAAATGATTTTGATTTGTTTGACACACTGTGGGAGAGACAACAAATAAGACCCCCTTTCCTCTGGCTCTTCTATGCTTCTCCTGGGCATGAAAACAGCCCGAACTGCGGCAACAGCTGGGGATCATTAAACTGACAGAAATAGCTTAGGAGACTCCAATGGTGTGTGAAGGGGGGAGGAGAGCCTGAGTATCAGATTAAAAAAAAATCAAAAGGGCAAAAGGAAAGGGGGGCAGGGCAGTGAAGTCTAAGGAGTGTATCAGCCTAAATTTCCTTTACCACAGTCAAGGAGATGCAGTGAAGCAAATGACAGGATACATGAATGCAGCCTAAATTGCTTAGCCTCCTACCTATTCCTAGATGGAAGGTTTAGTCAAACCTAAACATGTGGGTCTGAATGAAGACAAGCTGGGGAAGAGTAGGGAGGAGAATTGTGGCATCTCAAAGGCTAACTATGGGTCTGGAAGAATCACTTAGAGGAGGTGGCAATGATGATAAAAATCAACTCCAAGATGGAGCAGGAGCAAGGGCTGTGAGAATACATCCCAAGCCCTAAGTGGACTCAGAGATTAACCTAGTCACAAGGCATCCCCCTCAACTGGGAAGGACCAAATGCTACATGAAATGCTGGTTCTTGTTCTTGCCAGAGCACAGCCATGCCTCCCCAGTGGTAGCTTTTCAACCTGGCAGGCCTTCGAAGGTCGGTGCAGGAATGAGCCATCTGCCTGGCCCACTGCCCGAGTGTATTCAGCACATTCCTGAATGCCCTAGAGTAGCTTTATTCAGATCACCCCAAGGGAGTGGGCTTGCAGATCCTGACTTATGCCTTTAAGTCTGGTTAGTCCCAGGGTCCTGGGGTACCTTCTTCATCCCCACACTTGTTAGGCTGTCTATTCAATATTATCATCAAGGCTTCTCCCACCAAGGCGTTTTCTTTGTAACTAATCTTACAGGACTGCAGTTTCAGATGGTTCCCCCACCTGCAAGCCTAAACAGGAAATGATTCGATTACAGATATTAAGACTGCAACTTTCTTTGGCAAGAGTGTTTTGTAACTATGAGATTGCATCAAGCTCGGTTGAACATTTTATTCGATGAATCTAATTATTTACTAAATAAAGTTCCAGGCTGGTGACTGGTCTCAACAAAAAGCTACCACTATATTACCTTCTTCTTGAATAGCTTGCTTCTTTTCTTTATTTTCTTCCTTCCACTCTAGGAGGAAAACTTGCTTCTTTTCTAACCACAAATCTGGCAGGAAAATATGCTCATGGTATTTCCATACTAAGCCATCTTTGTCTAAATAACTGTATTTGAATCTGACTTTCTATAAGAAGTTCAAAAACCTTACAACGGTTGGCTCATTACAAACACTTTAAGTTCACATTAAGAAAAGGGTACAGGTGCAGTGTGGCTCGCGCCTAAAATCCTGGCATTTTGGGAGGCTGAGGCTGGTGGATCACTTATCTCAGGGGTTCAAGAGCGGCCTGGGCAACACGGCGAAACTTCATCTCTACAAAAAAATCAGCTGGGCATGGTGGCACGTGCCTGTGGTCCCAGCTACTTGGGGGACTGAGGCGGGAGGATCACTTGAGCCCAGGGGTCAAGGCGGCAGTGAGCCGAGGTTGCATCACTGCAGTCCAACCTGGGTGACAAAGTGAGACCCTGTCTCAAAAAACAAAAACAAAAAAGAAGGGTAGCGGGTGTACAAAAATAAATTCACTAGACAAGAGACTAACAAGAGTGTAAACTTCGTGTGTGTGTGTGTGTGTGTGTATCACACAGTTCACTTTCAGGCTAAATAACATCTAAGGACAGGATTTGTAGCTTTTACGCTCAGGCACTACATGAAGTTTAATTTTATGGATTTCATTCTTCCACGGAGAAGACAAATTTTGCTGTAGCCTTTATTAAATTTTATTTTTAAATCTTAATCTTTTTGAGTCAAATGGCTAAAATTTTATATCATTTAGGACTTAAGGGTGAGAAGTTTACTGGTTTTTTTTTTTTGTTTACCCATAGAAAACTGTATACACAAACATTTGAATAAGCTTCAGATTATTTGTCTATCTAATTATCTATCTATCTATAACCCAACCTGTGTGGTCTAATTTCTAATCACCTTTCTATTCCCTAATCCTTCCCATAGAAAAGGGCCACGTGCAGTGGCTCATGCTCAATCCCAGCAAAGCCTGTAATCCCAACAGTTTGGGAGGTTGAGGCGAGTGGATCACTTGAGTCCAGGAGTTTGAGACCAGCCTGGGCAACATGCTGAAATGTCATCTGTACAAAAACAAACCCCCCAAAAGCAAAATTGGCCAAGCATGCTAGTGTGCGCCTGTTGTCCCAATTACTCAGAAGGCTGAGGTGGGAGGACCGATTAAGGCTGGGAGGTCAAGGCTGCAGTGAGCCGTGATTGCACCACTGTGCTCCATCCTGGTGACAGAATGAGACCCTATCTTTTTTTTTTTTTTTTTTGGGACAGAGTCTTGCTCTGTCCCCCAGGCTGGAGTGCAGTGGCTTGATCTCAGCTCACCGCAAGCTCTGCCTTCCGGGTTCACGCCATTCTCCTGCCTCAGCCTCGCAAGTAGCTGGAACTACAGGCGCCCACCACCACGCCCGGCTAATTTTTTGTATTTTTAGTAGAGACGGGGTTTCACCGTGTTAGCCAGGATGGTCTTGATCTCTGACCTCGTGATCTGCCCACCTCGGCCTCCCAAAGTGTTAGGATTACAGACGTGAGCCACCGCGCCCGGCCGAGACCCTATCTTTAAAAAAAAAAAAACCACTTTAGGCCTGTCATAGTAGCTCACTCACACCTGTAATTCCGGTGATCCTGTGCCACTGCATTCCAGCCTGGGCAAGAGAGTGAGATCCTGTCTCTGTGTTTTATTTTGTTTTTTTTTTTTTTGAGACGGGCTCACTCTTGTTCAGGCTGGAGTGCAGTGGCACAGTGGTGGCTCACTGCAGTCTGGGTCAACAAGCACACACTACAGGCACACACAACCAGATGTTGTCTCCCTGTGTTGCCCAGGGTAGTCTGTGACTCCAACTCTCAAATGATTCTCCCACCTTGACCCCCCACAGTGCTGGGATTATAGGCACAAGCCTCTGTCCCTGGCCTAATTTAATTTTAAGGAAAACCATTTTTTGTCTCTTTGGTTTGCCGTAGAATGACTACCCTATTCTAAGTTTTGAATCTGTACAACAAAGTTGGGTGCAGAATGTCAGCGTCAGTGATACCAGCAGGGATTAGCAAATGAGATTCAAGGCTGCCCATATTTTCTCGGTGAATGGGCAGAACTAATACAATAAGGAAAATGCTGTTCTTGGTGCCTTTAACTTTGGAAGGGAGTCTTCAGATGGTCCTACCTAAAAGTGCTAAAGGAAGCACATTCCCAGTTTGTCTCCACCCTGTTCAGGCATCTGGTGCAAGTGCATGCCGTGCCCAGATCTTACATGATGGAGTTGGTTGCACATTGCTTTATAGATCCTCAGGAAAGAGACTGATGACATTGAAGTAACTGGCACTTTGAGATCTGTTTGCCGCGATTAGAGAAGGAGGTCACATCAAGGGGTGGGGGAGAGGAGTAACTACCCAAAATGAGTGGTAAGCCTCAGATTTTTGAGGATGTGGGGAATAATTTTTATTTATTTATAGTTATTAATATTTTTACTATGACTGTGGCATAAATGTAATATAGTAGGAAAAAAACACAAACTTTGATATCAGGCCAACCTGTATTTGAGCTCTGGCTCTACCTCTTACTACCCATGCAGCTTCTTCATCTATGAGATAGTACGTATCTCAAATGACCATTGAGATGAAATGAGTCACTGTAGTAGTACATCTACCCAGTGACCACACAATGTAAGAGCTAAAGACATTAGATTCCTTGTTTCTTATATATTAGTTTTCTTCTCAAGGCAAGCCTTTTCTCAGTGCCTTTGCACTTGCAATTTCTTATGTCTGGAACACTCTCCAGATCATTTTTATGGTTTGTCATAGTATTTAGGTTTCTGTCCAAGAGTCATCTGTCTCTTCAAAAGGGCCTTCTCTGTGCACCCTATCTAAAATTACCACCACCCCGTCACTCTCTGTTCTCTTGTTCCACTGTATTTTTCTTCACATAGTGTATTCCCTGAAATTATTATATGTACAACTTATTTATTATGTTTTCCCTACTAGAGCATATGTTCTGTGAGGACAGGGACCTCATCTGTCCATGTTATTGTTTTATCACCTCTAAATATTGACCTTATCTGTCCATGTTGTTTTATCACCTATAAGCATCACCTATACATATTAGTTCAATAAATGAATGAACAAACCAACTGACAATCTTCCTGGTGCCAGAAAAGAACCTGTGGCTGAATGCAGGAAGGAAGTTGTGCCAGGAAGCAAATGCTTTCTGCTTTTGTGGAGTGGATGTTCCCACACTGAGAGCCAGATAGGAAGTAGTCATGTGACGTCCTCTTACGTCCTTTTATACTTCTTCCTGTCTCTCTCTGGGAAGAGCCCCTTTGAATGACCTTTATTTAGTAGTTGTTATTTTTTGCCCTCTTGCCCAGGCTAGACTGCAGTGGCATAATCATGGCTCACTGCAGCCTCGACCCCTCAGCTTCCTGAGCAGCCAGGACTACAGGCAAAGGCTACCATGCCTGGCTAATTTTTTTTTTTTAATTATTTTTTGTAGAAACAGGGGTCTCTCTACATTGCTCAGAAAAGTCTTGAACTCTGGCTGGGCATGGTGGCTCATGCCTGTAATCCCAGCACTTTGGGAGGCTGAGGCAGGCGGATCACGAGGTCAAGAGCTCGAGACCATCCTGGCCAACATGGTGAAACCCCACCTGTACTAAAAATACAAAAATTAGCTGGGCGTGATGGCGCACGCCTGTAGTCCCAGATATTTGGGAGGCTGAGGAAGGAGAATCACTTGAACCGGGAGGCAGAGGTTGTAGTGAGCCGAGATCGTGCCCCTGCACTCCAGCCCGGTGACAGAGCGAGACTGTCTAAAATAAAAAAAGAAAAGAAAAGAAAAAGTCTTGAACTCCTGGGCATGATCCTCCCACCTTGGCCTCCCAAAGTGCAGGGATTACAGGTGTGAGCCATCATGCCCAGCCTGAATAACCTTTAAATGTGACCACTGTTATCCTGTTAAAATCTCAATTCCTTTTGGAATTAGAACATAAGCAGTGTTTTCAGTCTCCAGAGTTCTATGTCATATACTCTACATGTTCCATACTATTCACTGAAATCACCTGGATTTTCTCCTAGTTAGTATGTAGGTCACTTTTTTCCCATCCATATCATGCTGATAACACTGTCAATATAGTGTCATTTTAAAACATAGAGGAGTGGGGTGCAGTGTTTCATCATGACTGTAATGACTGAGGCCAAGGCAGGAGAATAACTGGTAGGCCAGGAATTCAAGGCCAGCCTGGGCAACAATGTAGGATCCCATCTTGACAAAACATAAACAGACAAACATACAGAGAACTGGTGTGTTTTATGAGAAAAGAGAGGTGGTTGAAGATTCAGACTGTACATTCAGACAGAGCTGGGTTCCAATTTCTGCTCTTTTACTTTATGACCTTGAGCAAGTTGCTTAATCGGTCTAAACCTCAATTTCCTCATCTACAAAATGGTATGAGTTCTATCGTCTGCATAGCTTTGTTGTGAGAAGTAAGATGATGCGTGTTTTCACCGTTTTGTAAGTGTTACTACACAATATAGACACCTTTCATTTGCATATTTTAGTACCGTAAGTTAGATTTTTCATAAGCTGATTCTTGGAAAGTTACCTGGTTAGATGTATAAGTTGCCCAGGTTTACCAGCCCAGGAACGTACTTCATTAATCTAGAGCCTTCATTCCCGACAGTATTCAGATTAAATAGAAGATATCTATTATATTTTGGTATTATAGGTTAAGAGTATTCCTTATCAGAAATGTTTGGGACTACAAGTGTTTTGCATTTTGGATTTCGTTCAGATTTTGAAATATTTGCATTGTGTATTTGCAGGTTAAACGTCCAAATCTGAAATCTGACATGCACCATTGAGCATTTCCTGTGAGCATCATGTTGATTTACAGGAATCATTATAGGAATTGATAATTTCTTTCTCTCCAAGAGATGGCAGCATTTCAATTTGAAAAACCTGACATTTGTTATGTTTCATAATTGATTCATCAATTTTTTCTAAAGGTAGAGGCAAATTCATGTTTTTTAAAAATTTATTTTATTTTTTAGGAGCAGAGGTTTAATAGGCAGAAGAAGGGGATCTGTCTCTCTCTGTCTCTGTCTCTGTCTCTCTCTCGAGAAAGAGGGGACTTTCGACAGGAAAGGCCGGCCAGCAGCAGAGAATGCCCCAGATTTTATAGTCAGGCATGAGGAGGCAGTGTCTGATTTACACAGGACTCACAGATTGGTTTGATCAGGTGTGATGTTTACATACTGAGCAGGGAAGGCTGGTTGCCCCACCCTAATCTTGTTATACAAATGAATTATCCCCTTAGCTGGCACCATTTTTGTCTGCTTCTTACTGTACATGTGGCTGGCAGAGAAGGGAAGGTGGAGCCAGCATTTTGAACGTGACTAGGCCCAGGTCGTTCTTTCCTGCCGGCATTCACCTGTGCAAGCTCCCAGCTTGCTTATCTATTTCAGCAGCTCAACTTTACAGGCTGCTCTTTGTTAGAAAATGATTTGGGGCTGCTTTTCATTAAAAAGGAAAATCTTACTGAGGACTTCCATACCGTCACTATCTGCCTAAGTAATTTCTTCTTAACTCCTGTATTATTCACCCCTCTGGAATGGTAACCCTAACTGCTTTTAGAGGGTGTTGGACGACAACTCTTTCTGGCTCCTTCCTGCTGAAAAGGGGCGTTGTGTGTGGAACAGCAGCTAGGGCTCCTCCTGGGGTCAACCTAAGGGTCCTCAGATGAAAGGTGTGTCCATGCGTGGTTCGGTGTGCAGCACCATTTGGAGTTTGCTGTCAGAACCATTCCGATGGGTTGTAACACTGGTTTGCTTCTACCAGATGTTGCATTTCAATGAATATTGTACCTTGGTATCCCAGACGAGGTCCCTAATATGAAGCGGCTATGTTGTCTGGGGTAAATACTTGGGATTTGTCCTCTCACACCTAGAAAATTTAGGACATGGACACATACGAGGAGTTCAGGAGTGGAGGTTTCATAGGCAAAAGAAAGAGAAGAAAAGAGAAAGGAAAACAGCTTGCTCTCTAGTGAGAGAGAGGGGACTTCCAAGAGGAAAAGGCCCTCCATGGGTTTTTTAACTAAACTTTATTTGGAATGATTTTACACTTACAAGAAAGTTACACAGATAGTACGGAGAGTTCCTGCGTATCCTTGATCCAGTTGCCCCTAGTGTTAGCATCTTACGTAACTATGGTACATTTGTCAAAACTGAGAGATGAACGTTAGTACATTACTATTAAGTAAACTCCAAACTTCTTTTGGATTTCATTTGTTTTCTCACTAACGTCGTTTTTCAGTTCCCAGATCCAATCTAGGATACAACATTGCATTTAATCATAAGGTTTGTGGATGGTTGGTCAATAGAATCTCAAGGAGAATTTACTTTCCTTTCTTCACCTCCACTTCCTCCTTCTTGTCTTAACTTTGGATCTCAATCTCAAGAATTTCAGCAGCTCCTTTCTCTGGCAAAAGATAAATGGACCTTTCTGGATCCTTCAACAACTACTTTGGTATTGATAGCTTAGAATTTCAGGAGCATGCTTTTTGAATACTCAACTGTATATTTGATTTTAATAATGAATGAGTACTGATTCTTCTGCCTCTCTCTCAAGCTTGCTCTTTATAATTACCAGAGACTGCTTCACTGGCTACATGTTCCTAATCTGCCTTCCAAAGAAAAATAGTTCCCTTTCCTTTTTTTTCCCCTTTCCTTTTTTTCCCCTTTCCTTTTTCTTTCCTTTCCTTCCTCTCCTTCCCCTTTCCTTTACCCTTCCTTTGATCTCTCTGCATCGCCCACCCCCAACCCCCACCAAGAACAACTTGGGATGTGATTTAAATAAGGGTGGTTTGATATAAAATCATGTTACCTTGCAGAATAAATTACCTCATTGGAGGTGTGGTACCAGATTACTTGCAGTTCTTACTTTGTCCTAGAGAAAATCTGATGTAAAAGCCTCTAATGAAACATTTGTAATCTGTATTATAATTTTACAACTCACTTTTCATGTACATTGTGGTCTTTTGAGTTTCAAAGGGTATATGGATTAGTTTTCAAAATTGTATTACAGTGATAAAATTGAGGAAAAAAGAGATAGTTACTTGATTAGGTAGCAACAGAGATAGGACTGGGACCTCTGTGTTCTGATTCTTTCTCTGGTGTCCTTTGGTCTCCCCTTAGAGGTCATCTCTGTTGTTTTTTTTTTCAAGACCGAGTCTCACTCTGTCGCCCAGGTTGGAGAACAGTGGCGTGATCTCGGCTCACTGCAACCTCTGCCTCCTGAGTTCAAGCTGTTCTCCTGCCTCAACCTCCTAAGTAGCTGGGATTACAAGTGCCCGCCACCATGCCCAGCTATTTTTTTTTGTATTTTTAGTAGAGGCAGGGTTTCACCATGTTGGCCAGGCTGACCTCGACCTCCTGACCTCAAATGATCCACCTGCCTTGGCCTCTGAAAGTGCTGGGATTACAGGCATGAGCCACTGCGCCTGGCCAGAGGTCATTTCTGGAGGTGTGTTGCATTTATTTGGAACTTATAAAATATTTATAAAACCAACCCCACATTCAGTGCTGTGTAACCCTTTACCCAGAAGTCAGTTGAGTTGACAGTAAACCCTTTCTGGTTAAGGATAGGGCTAATTAAAAAATACATTGGGCCTTTGCAATGCTTTTGTTTATATTAAAAACAAGCCGGCAGGCGTGGAGGCTCACGCCTGTAATCCCAGCACTTTGGGAGGCCGAGGCGGGCAGATCACAAGGTCAGGAGATTGAGACCATCCTGGCTAACACAGCGAAACCCCATCTCTACTAAAAATACAAAAAATTAGCCGGGCGTAGTGGCAGGCACCTGTAGTCCCAGCTACCCGGGAGGCTGAGGCAGGAGAATGGTGTGAACCCGGGATGCGGAGCTTGCAGTCAGCGGAGATCTCGCCATCGCACTCCAGCCTGGGTGACAGAGCAGGACTCCGTCTCAAACAAACAAACAAAAGACAAAAAACAGAAAAACAAGCCACAGCTATGTTTTTGGTGCAGTGTACACTGTGCTTACCCATTCAGGCTGGTTTCACAAGTTGAAGGAAGAAAATTATCACGAAAAGGACAAGAGAAACTTAGTGTTTAGTCTGGACGCAGTGGCTCACATTTGTACTCCCAGCACTTTGGGAGGCCAGGGTGGGTGGATCATTTGAGCCCAGGAGTTCAAGACTAGCCTGGGCAACAGGTGAAACCCTGTCTGTACAAAAAATTAGCCAGGTGTGGTGGTGCATGCTTGTGGTCCCAGCTACTTGAGAAGCTGAGGCATGAAGATCAATCACTTGAGCCCGGGAAGTCAAGGCTGTAGTGAGCCAAGATCTCACCACTGCTCTCCAGCCTGGGTGACAGAGCAAGATCCTATTTCAAAAACCAAAAAAGAAAAGAAACTTAATGTTTAGAAAGCTTAAGAACATTATATGTTAAGAAGCAGAAGAGGAAACAATTCCATTGGATGCTGTAGGACAGGGTAGGGCTCAAGAACCAGAAAGCAAGAGAGGTAATGAAACCAAGTTAGGGAACACAGAGACATTTCTCTTCTCTTTCATATCTTTTAGGCTGTATCAGAACAGACTTATGGGCACATTCAATAAGTAGGGGCCCAGAGGAGTATTACTTTTGGGGAATGTTATCAGGATATAGCTTGAAACTTTAATACCAACTGATCATGAACATAAAATACTTTCAAGACCCCCCCCGTTGTTTTTTTTTTCCTGAGATGGAGTCTCGCTCTGCCCAGGCTGGAGTGCAGTGGTGCGATCTCAGCTCACTGCAAGCTCCGCCTCCCTGGTTCACACTATTGTCCTGCCTCAGCCTCCCAAGTAGCTGGGACTAAAGGCACCCGCCACCATGCCCGGCTGATTTTTTGTATCTAGTACCTAGCACAGGACCTAACAAACTAGTATTATGTTGGTGCAAAAGTAATTGCAGCTTTTGCCATTAAAAGCAATGACAAAAACATCAATTACTTTTGCGCCAACCTATAGTTGTTTAGTAAATATTTGTTAGGTGAGTGAATTGAGAAGATCTCTCTCCACACCCTGATTCCCAATCCTTATATTGGTGGTGATGCTGGAAAGTAACCCAGGTAGCAGAACTTGAGTAGCACCTGCTTCTGGAGACACCCTTCACCTGCTTTTAATCATGCATTCTAGCAACGAAGCTGGTGAGTGTTCAGAACAGCCTTCGGTTCTAATTGATAGGCCATGTGGTTTTACAGTTTGGATGTCACTAAATGATTTTTGAGGCATATAGGATAAATAGAATGTAAAATACACCAATAAAATAGGTATAATTCACTGTTGCAAAGATGAGTATTCTAATTATCTGCATGCTGAGCTTCACCTAAGGCTAGCACCCAACCTGTTCCTTCTCTGACCTTCCTGGTAAAACACATTCCCCAGTTTGAAGCTAGAAGTATTGGTGTCTGATGCTGAATTAAGTTGCATTTGCTTATTTTTTCTGGAACCTGGTGCCTGAAAATTAGAGAAAAAATATACCAATTATTAGCAGGTCAAGCTTTAGGAATTTATAGGAGGCTATGAACTTAGAGTAAGGAAATACTATCCGAAACTACTTTTCACAGTTAATATTGGCTGGGTACAGTGGCTCACACCTGTAATCCCAGCACTTTGGGAGGCTGAGGTGGGAGGATTGCTTGAGCCCAGGAATTCGAGACCAGTCTGGGCAACAGTGAGACCTTGTCTCTACAAATAAAAAATTTAAAAATTAGCTGGGTGTGGTAGTACAAGTCTATAATCCCAGCTATTCAGGCGGCTGAGGTGGGAGGATTGTTTGAGCCTGGTGGGTCAAGGCTGTGGTGAGCCATGATCATACCACTGCACTTCAGCCTGGACAACAGAGTGAGAACCTGTCTCAAAAAAAACAAAAAAAAAAAACCAGTTAATATTTATTAGTAAATGTACTACACTGTATATAAACAAGAACTTGGAAGATATACAGCATCATATCGCATGCATTAAATTTAGATAGAAAACTCACAGAAGTACATCTAGAGATACCAGATTTTATCTCTTTATTGGGTTGTTCTTTGGCCATTCTCTTCCCGTTGACAAACCTTTAGTGGTAGTCTACAAATATATTTTATGGAAGAAGTGTGTTGGAAAATAAAATTTCTCTCCTGTTGTAAACTTTTGAACAAATAATAATTTTTAACTAGCCAGAGCTTGGGGGTCCATTTTCACTGCTCTTTGTCCTCTGCTCCAGGAAGCTACGTGTGAATTTGTTGTGGTCTCTGTTGCCCTTGTCCTGCAGGTCCTAGGACGTCCACAGCTAAGATGCCAGGACACCATGGAAGCTGGGAAATGTGTTGATAATTTGTGACAGTGGATATCCCTGGTCTGTATCCTGTTCTCTAGATGTCTGAGTTTAATGCTAAACTTCATGAGATGGGACTTGACACCTCCTAGAAGTGTTCACATATGATTGTTTATTAAATTATTCGTTTGGTGAAAAGGAATTTGAGAAAAAAAAGAAAAATTATTTGTTATTCTTAAGTGTTTCAATGTGAAAAATATTAAAAATGATCGTGGAAATAACAACATGTTTATTGTCAAAAAATTTTAACTTAAAAACTGAATCGTCGTTCAAAACACAGCAAAAGATGATGTGCCTTAAAACAGTATCAGAGGAAAGGCTACTTACTGGTTATTAGTTGGAATAAACCTGCTTTGCACTATTTACTTGCCATGATCTATCATTGGCATCACAAACATGGGTGGAGCATATTTAATTTCTCCATATGAAGTAAGCTTAAATTAGGCCAAAGTAGCATTACATAGGGTAGCTCTTGACATGGCATTGCATTAGAATTATCTGCTAAGCTTCTTAAAGAGATGAGGTCTAGGCCCCATTCCAGACCAATTAAAAACCTTCCCAGATGATTTCATTGTGAAGGGTAAGGGTTGAGAATCACTGGAATGAGAAAAGGATTACAAGGATAAGGATACAGAATATTTGGTTCCAGTCCTGGCTTCATTTCCTAGTATTTTGTTGAGGAATTTTGTGTCTATATTAATAAGGCATATTCATCTGTAGTTTTGTTTTGATGTTTTTCTCTGGCTTTGGAATCAGAGAATAATACTAGCTTCATAAAATGAGCTGGGGAAGTGTTTTCTCCTCTGTTTCCTGGAAGAGTTTGTGAATGATTGGTATTAATTATTTTTATTTTTTAATTTATTTTTTTGAGACAGGGTTTTGCTCTGGCACCCAGGCTGGAGTGCAGTGATGTGGTCTCAGCTCACCACAGCCTCGACCTCCCAGGTTCAGGCGATCTTCCTGTCTCAGCCTCCTGAGTAGTTTGGACAACAGGCACTTGCCACCATGCCTGGCTCATTTTTGTAGAGACAGTTTCGCCATGTTGCCCAGGCTGGTCTCAAACTCCTGAGCTCAAGCAGGCCCACCTACCTGGGCCTCCCAAAGTGCTGGGATTACAAGCATGAGCCACCATGCCCAGCTAAGTATTTGGAGAAATATATCAGCGAAGCCTTCTGGACCTGGGCTTTTCTTTGTGGGAAGATTACTATTTCAATCTCTTTACTTGTTACACATCTATTCAGATGTTCTATTTCTTTCTTGAGTCAGTTTCAGTAATTTATGCCTTCCTAGGAATTTGACCATTGCATTTCTTTTTCTTTTTCTTTTTTTGAGATGGGGTCTTGCTCTGTCACTCATGCTGGAGTGCAGTGGCATGATCTCAGCTCACTGCAACCTCCACCTCCCAGGTTCAAGTGATTCTTCTGCCTCAGCCTCCCAAGTAGCTGGGATTACAGGCTCGTGCCACCACATCTAGCTAATTCTTCTTTTGTTTTTCTTGTTTTTAAATAGAAATGGGGCTTTGTCATGTTGGCCAGGCTGGTCTTGAACTCCTGACCTCAGGTGATCCACCTGCCTTTGCTTCCCAAAGTGCTGGGATCACAGGCATGAGCTACCACACCTGGCCTCCTTTTGCGTTTCTGATTTTTGTATATATTTTCTGTTTTTTTTCTTGGTAGTTAGGTAAAGATTTATCAATTTTGTTGTTCTTTTCAAACAACAGACTTTTATGCCTATTGATTTTCTCTGTTGTTTTTCTGTTTTTTGTTGTTTGTTTGTTGTTTTTTGTTTTTGAGACGGAGTCTCGCTCTTTCGCCCAGGCTGGAGTGCAGTGGCGCGATCTCAGCTCACTGCAACCTCCGCCTCCTGGGTTCAAGTGATTCTCCTGCCTTAGCCTTCCGAGTAGCTAGGACTACAGGTGCCTGCTGCCACACCCATCTAATTTTTGTATTTTTAGTAGAGACGGGGTTTCACCATATTGGCCAGGCTGGTCTCAAACTCCTGACCTCAGGTGTGAACAGCCCGCCTTGGCGTCCCAAAGTGCTGGGATTACAGGTGTGAGCTACCGCACCTGGCCTATTTTTCTGTTTTGTATATCATTGCTTACCACTTTAATTTCCTTTCTTCTACTTACCATGGTTTAGTTTGTGCTTTTTCTAGTTTCCTTTTTTAAAATTAACTGAATTTTATATTCATCTAGTTTCTTAAGGTAAAGGCTTACAGCATGTATTCCAGATCTTTCTTCTTTTCCAGTGTAGGCTGTGAATTTTCTAATATAAACCTATGAATTTCACCCTAAGCACTGTTTGGCTCTATTCCAGAAATTTTGATAAATTGTTTAGTTCAAAGTACTTTCTAATTTCTCTCATTCTCTTTTGACCCATTGGTTATGAATTTCCCAAATTTTTTTCTGTTTTTTGTTATTTCTCTCTCTCTCTCTATATATATATACACACACACATATATATGTGTTGTGTGTGTGTGTATATATATGTGTGTGTGTGTATATAGATATATATATATTTTTGAGATGGAGTCTTGCTGTGTCACCCAGGCTGGAATGCAGTAGCACAATCTCGGCTCACTGCAACCTCTACCTCCTGGGTTCAAGCGATTCTCCTTCCTCAGCCTCCTGAGTAGCTGGGATTATAGGCACCCACTACCATGGTCTGCTAATTTGTGTATTTTTAGTGGAGATGGGGTTTTACCATGTTGGCCAGGCTGGTCTTGAACTCCTGACCTCAGGTGATCCACCTGTCTTGGTCTCCCAAAGTGCTGAGATTACAAGCGTGAGCCACCATGCCCAGCCATATATTCTTTATATACATAATATTTATAGAGATGGGGGTCTTGCTATTTTTGCTACCAGGTTGGTCTCTGACTCCTGACCTCAAGTGATTTTCCTGTTTTAGCCTCCCAAAGTCCTGGGGTTATAGGTGTGAGCCACCATACCTGGCCTGTTTTTGATTTCTAATTTAATTCCATTGTGGTCAAAGAATGATTTTAATCCTTTAAAATGGACTGAAACTTGTTTTATTGCTTGGTATATGTTCCGACCTGGGGAGTGTTCCATGTGTGCTTGAAAAAAGTGTATATTCTGCCATTGTTAGATGGAGTGTTCTATATGTTTGTTAATTCTATTTGGTTGATGGTGTAGTTCAAGTCCTGTGTATCTGTATTAGTCTGTTTTGGGTTGCTACAAAGGGGTACTTGAGGCTGGTTAATTTATAAAGAAAAGAGGTTTATTTGGCTCGTGGTTTTGCAGGCTGTACAAGCATGGCACCAGCAGCTGCTCAGCTTCTAGAGAGGCCTCAGGAAGCTTTTACTCATGAAGGAAGGCAGAGGGGGAGCAGGAGTGTCACATGGCGAGAGACGGAGCTGGAGAGATCCCATGCTCTTTTAAACAAGTTTCATGCATGCGCATGAACTAAAAGAGTGAGAACTCATTACTTGCAGGTAGGGCACCAGGCCACTCCCAGCGGATCTGCTGCCGTGACCCAGACTCCTCCTGCTAGGCCCTGCATCCAACACTGGGGATCATATCTCAGCATGAGGTTTGGAGGGGGCATACATTTGAACTGTTTCAATATCCTTACTAATTTCTACTTAGTTGTTCTATTGTTGAGAGTGAGGTAGATTGTGATTTTTACAGGAGATAAACTCAAATACTCCTTATTCAAAATTAGTTAAATAAGCACCATGCAATTTATTAAAATGTAGAAATGCTCTAGTATTAGTTGTACCTTACAAATGCCAGAAATGACATCTATTAATTTAGTTTCTAATATGTTGGGGCTATTTTAATATTTTTAGTGTGAAGGTCATTGTTAATTCTCATGAAAACTGATGCTTTCAAACTTGGCTCCAACCAGAGCAGTCTTTCAGTCGATTGTTTCTGGGTAGCAATTTCCCCCTGAAGTATGACAGCCTCCAGAGTTGGAAGCCAAATATCTGAGTGGGGTAAGAGAAAAGATTTTTGAGAAGTCTTGTCTGCTTTTTGCTCTCCTCAAGCATATAAATCTCATTAATTTTCAAATGCAGCACTGTTTTGGCTGGCTTATAATTTCTAGTCCAGGAACATTTCCCTTACTCATCAACAAGTTTGTTTTGGAGCCTTTTCTAACATAAACATTCTGAAAAGCAGTGGCCAAGTTTATTGCCATTTGATTAGAAGTTTCATGAGAAAAAGACTTGTCAGTATTCCTGAGTTACGGCCCGGTTAATGAAATGTCCCTACAGTATGAGAATCTTCCTTGAGAAGACTTAACTGAGCAAAGGATGCTGTGGAGGGAGGGGTCTTGTTTTTTTGCTGTCCTGTCCTTCTCGTACTAACCCCACCTTCCTATTCTTTTCTACTTCCTCATAATTTATATGTTATCTTCTGATTGTAGAAGCCTTGGTGGAATCAATACATGTATAAGGTAGGAACGGCTACCAACTGCATGTTTCCTTCCCAGTGAAATCCGGGACAAATGACCAGTGGAAGAGCTGGGCATGAGAACCCCACTTCTTATTCCTTTCTTGTTCCAGTCCTGATTGACCCAACTGTTTGATGTGTTCATTTCTTGGGTATTACCCCTTGAATCCTATCAACATGCTTCCGCGGTCTTACACGACAGAGATATATTAAGGTCACTCCTTGGCTTTTCCTTCACCCCTAAAGTAGCTATTCAAATAGCAATTGATGCCTTTGTTTGAGGCAGGTAAAAAACTTGATTATTTCCATGGAGAGTGGAGAACCTAGGGTTTTTCATTTTATGGTTGTGTTTCTTTTCTTTTTATTCCATTCTTTTTAGCAGGCAACTCAGTTGATTCACCACCCATCAGCTCTAAAGACATCCTTTCATCTATATATAGGTTGTTTACACAGACCCATTTAGAAACATGATATATTAGATTTGTGGAAATCAGTTAACAGTAAAGTATTAAAGGCTTATGCTTGTATACAAATATTTTTGTTTAGTCTTTACTGGCTTGGGAAATGATGAGCAGATCTAAGTAGTGATATACAATGACATAGAGAGATGTCAAAATTCCTACTCTCCTAAATCTCCATAGGCTTGTACGGTCTGTGAAAATCATCATTTGTTTCAGATATTTCTTGTTGAGGGTGGATGTGCATTAAATTTATGGCCTCTGAAATTTATTCCTGATTTTGGTAACTTTGGCAGTGAACACAGAATGTATGGCTCTGTGGTATTTACTGAAAGGGGGTTATTAAATAATTGCTTCTAAAATGAATAATCCTAAGGTCTGGAAATGTAAAGTCATTTTATTTATAATGCTTAGAATTAAGAGGAATTAATAGACCAAGGAAACAGAAACTTCATATAAACAGCTGTTTCTTTGTAGTTGAAAGTCTCCAACGATGGATCATTTTAAGTCTACACAGATAAACATAAAGCAGATAAATTATAAAACAAAATGAATTATAGGTTGACTGCCATAATTCTGAGTTTACTGCTTCAGTCTTTTTTCCCCTTCTTTGTAACCATTGAAGGTTATGCAGTGCATAAAACAACACATATCTAAATCAGGTTATTGCAGTACCCAAGATAATTCTGTTATTTGAGTGGGGAACTTTTGTCAGATGTCAGATAAACACAAAGTTCAAAGTTAACTCCTAGGAGGGACAAGATGGAATTTTCAGATAACTGAACTTTAATTTCATTTAGTTTTAGAGGTGGAAAAGGTTTATTATATAAACTTTCCTCTTTGTACTAGAGCTGTATATGTGTGTGTATATATATGTATACATGCATAATATATACACGTGTGTATATATGCGTATGTATATTTAAGTTGAATATGCCTTTACTGTAGTCTCCACAGAAAACTTGAATCATAAATTTATTAAATGTGTTAGCTTTCATAAATTTAAATTTTTGCATTCATGAAGCAAGAAGTTTTTCAATCAAGAAGTTTATATAATATCCCTATGGCCCTATTTATATATGGTTTACTCAAGAAGGCTAGTGGTTAATATTTCAAAATTGTTCTTGGATAATAGCCATAGCTTATGTTAGTTATTGTTTCTTTGAAGTATTCAGACTTACTAAATTGCATTGTTCCCTTATTCTCTGAAATAAAATTAATTTGTTACATTTAATCATTTTCTAATAGCTCATTTTACACTGGGCTTTAGAAACACTCTAAAAGATGACAATTATTTACCCTTTTATGCCTTACATTTTATCCTGCTTGGCTGTCTTTTCTTTCTGATAGAGAGGCACATTGCCTATGATCAGGTGCCTCCACTCTAGAGTCACGGAAATGTGGTTATGAATCCCAATTCCAGCACCTTTGAGCTGTGTGACAAAAGGCAAACTTTTAAATATCTGATTCTTAGTTTCCTCATCTGTAAAATTGAGATAATAACTGTAGTATCCTCACAGGGCTTTTTAAAAGGATTAAAAAAGTTAAAAGCATGACAGTCACTTAACACAGGGCCTGACACATAGTAGCACACTCAATTATTATTTGTGTTTTATTAATGCAATTATTGTTGCTGATCTATGGTTATAATTTTTTTTCTGAAATCAACTTCCTAGAGTAAATTTGTTTTACTGAAGTTGATCACCTGAATTCCTTTGACCCTGTTGAACCATCCATTTTACTTAGCCCCTTTGTCTGTCTCACCAGAGACTAAACCCAGGTGATCACACTCCACTCCTATTATCACAGTAGAGCAGGCTTTCAGAAGATCCGAGAGAGGCAAAGTAAGGCCCAGGTTTTGGAATCAGAATCCCTGTCTCCAAATCCTGTTCTACCTCTTATTAGTGGGATAACCTTAGGTGTATTACTTAAACCTGCTGGGCCTCACTTTGCTTCTCTGTAAAATAGGATTAGTAATACCTATCTTGGCCTGGCACAGTGGCTTGCACCTATAATCTCAGCACTTTGGGAGGCTGAGATGGACAGATCACTTGAGCCCAGGAGTTCAAGACCAGCCTGGGCAACATGGTGAAACCCCGTATCTACAAAAGTATTAAAAAATTAGCCGGGCGTGGTGGCACGCACCTATAGTTCCAGCTGCTCCAGAGGCTGAGGTGGGAGGATCCCTTGAACCAGGGATATCAAGGCCTTGGTGAGCTGAGATTGCGCCACTGCACTCCAGCCTGAGTGACAGAGTGAGACCTTGTCTCAAAAAAACAAAACACCAAAATGTATCTTCATATGGTTGTTATGAAGATTAAATAAGTTAAAATGTAAAAGAATGTAAAACAGTGTCTGGCAGAGAGTACTTGCATCATAAATGTCAGCTATTATTGTAACTCCTGCTGTTTTTATCTAGTTAGTTCTCCAAGGCTTTGTTCTTAACAGTGTTAATTTGTAAAATAATAATACCCTCTTGGTTCAGTTTCTCAGACTGTTTGTAACATCCTTTTGAGATCCAGTTCAGTACAAGAAACAATTATTGAATGCCTACTATGTATTAAGTGCTATTAGGGACATATATCAGTAAGGCATATTCTCTTCTCTCCAGGAACTTATAAACTGGTAGGAGAGGTAAGATATTGAAGGGCTACTATTACACAAGGCAAAATATTATACTTTTTCCTAACACATAAAAGGTAGCTCACAGGAGGCCTGTAGTAACTCTGAATGCTGTGGAGTGAGTCAGGAAGTTCAGATGAACAGGGTAGGGATTTCCAGGTGAAGTGAATAAAAGAGGTAGGAAAAAACTCATGGTACTTGAGGAAGAGTAACTGGCCAGCCTTGATTAAGATGACTTAAAATGGGAGAGAGACAATACAGGCAAGGACACAGCCAGGGAGCTACGACTGCAGCATGGGAAAACATGGCAGGGTAAAATTGATAAGAGAGGAGTGTGAGTGTGAGGAGGTAGAGTTGAAGTTGGCCTAGACATTTAAAAAAATACTGGGAAAAATAGTGATATCATTAAAGAAGTAAGGATGGGAAGTGGATTGGGTTTTTGGGAGGAAAACAAGTTTGGGTTTGGATCTACTGAATTTGAGATGTAGGCAGGAGCATGGTTATGGTTCTGCCATTCTTGGATGCCTCCCTAAAAACTGCTCTGGGGATAGAAAAGGCAGATATTAAGATGATTCCCAGTAGATTCTGGTTCCTCTCAGATGTGACTTGGAAGGCCCATACACTTGAAGACAATTATGTAAGGAGACTTTCCTTGGCCCGTGGGATCCTCCTAACCCTCCTTCTCTGAACATTTTCTTTTTTTTTGTTTTATTTTTTGACATGGAGTCTTGCTCTGTCACCCAGGCTGGAGTGGTGTGATCTCAGCTCACTGCAACCACTGCAGTTTCTCATTTAGTCTCTGAATGACAGCTGTGCCGTCGTCATTCTGCCTAGTTTGTAGTTGTAACACCCTTTTGGTTTAACTGGCTTTTGAAAGAAAGATAGTTGATTTTTTTTTTTTCCTGAGACAGTGTCTCACTCTTGCCCAGGCTGGAGTGAGAGAGAATAGCGTGATCTCGGCTCACTGCAACCTCCGCCTCCCAGGTTCAAGCAGTTCTCCTGCCTCAGCCTCCTGAGTAGCTGGGATTACAGGCGCCCACCACACCTGGCTAATTTTTGTATTTTTAGTATAGATGGGGTTTCACCGTCTTGGCCAGTTTGGTCTCGAACTCCTGACCTTGTGATCTGCCCGCCTTGGCCTTCCGAAGTGCTGGGATTATAGGCGTGAGCCATCGTGCCTGGCCGATAGTTGATTTTTAACTTTAAAAATCTCTCTATTAAGTTGTTTCATTAAGCAGTATTGCCAGAGTGAAAATAAGAGAAACACCCATCAGTCTCCCCTAGCCCGGATGTGCTTTGAGTCATCTAGCTTGATTGTTTCACCTCAACAGAAAAGGCTGTAAGTGAAGAGAAAGAAGAAAAACAGAGGCATATTGATGGTAAAATATTTTGTAGGCTAGAAAAAGGCATTGCTTGGTGAAATGGCTATAATTTTTAAATGCAAAAGAAAAAGTTTACGAATAGTACTTCCTGATCTATGTGAGTAGTACTTTCATTCACTATACTTATGGCGGTAAACATTTGTTAAGCGTAGAACCTCTGGAGAGCTTTTTCTGCTGGATGATGGTCCTCGTTATGATATTTTGAGTTTGGAATAGGTGTTTTTTAGTTTTAGGAGGAGGAGTCAGTGTTGTGGAGGTTTTGAGTAAAAGGCAAGACTCTGGTGCTTTGTGGATTGTTATCGCCCTGCAAGACCCTTCGCAACTTCCTCTCACCGCCCACAGCAGAATACGGAAACTCTGCTGTATCAGGCCACTTCTGCAATTACAGACAGTTGCACTTCAAGGGGACCCTTCTTTCACACTACATCCTTCTGTTTTTAGACTTTTTTTGCATTTGAAAATGTGTTTTTTGAGGTGGAATACCCAACTGACCTCTCATCTCTCCTCTCTTTCTGCTGCCCTGCAGTGCTACAGTTGAAACTCCAGCAGCGCCGGACCCGGGAAGAACTGGTGAGCCAAGGGATCATGCCGCGTAAGTGCCTCTCTCTCAGCATTTGGTAGATTGCTTTTAGGACATGGCTGTGTTTACTGAGTATGCCGTGGGAAGCATCTAACATAAAACAAGGATGATGGGTTTTATTTTCCACTCTTTTCTTTCTCATGACTTTCCAAGTTTAGAGCTCAATCACTAAATAGTTAACTAATTGATCAAATTCAGGGAAACAAACTGGGTTTAAAGGGTCAAACCTGGTTTAAATTAGGTGTAAAGGGTGCCATTGAATTTTCCTTTACTTTGGAATTGCACCTCTAAAAGAATTTTCACTCTGTTATACTTCCTTTTATAGGAGAGGGGCAGATCTTGAGCTGGGGTATTGTGAGGAAGAACCACTTCTTGCATATGCTTTGCCTTCATGTTCTGGTTCTTAGGAAGAGAAACCTCTTTTCTGGTATTTTGAATCAACCACAGTTTTATGCAGAGTGAGATCCTGAGATACTCTAAGGCTGGCCTGGGTGTGAGCATGGCTGAGTAGAGTCGTTGATGGCGCTATCACAGCACTGGGCTCAGTGGGTGCAGAAGTCCGTCCCTTAGGGGAAAAAAGAAACCAAACCTTGCAATCTGTTAGAAGTAAGGAAATTTGCCTTTAATACCAACAACATTATAAACAGAGTTGAAACTGGAGCTGGTGAGGTTTAGATCTTTCTGACATTTCTTTTTTAAATCATCAGCAGAGAACATAGGCTCTCCCTCTTTTCTGTTTGTGTGTTATCACTACTTGGATACACCGTAAGTCAAAAAACAGTCATACAACTTCTGGCTTCATGGTGGGAGAACTGATGTTTTTCACTTTAACACGTTATCTGCTGGCTGACTGCTACCATATTTTCCTAGCTGTCATTCATTCATTCATTCATTCAAAATCTTTGAGTACCTAATATATGCCAGTTGATACAGCAAGATAAATCCGGCTCTTGCTCGCAAGTGATTTATATTTAGAAGGGCAAGACTAGTAAGACAAGAAATTTCAGAGCAGGGATCACCTTGAAGTGCAGCTGGTAAGTTCAGAGCATGGTAAGTACTATCAAGTCAATTAACTGATTGGTGCATTAATAAGTAATAGGAATAAGATGGGGTCACTTTGAATAAGATGTTCAAGAAAGGCCTCACTGAAGAGGAAAGATGAGCTGAGATCTAAAGGATCAGGTGAAACTGGCCATTCAGAAAGTAGGAAGAGGGCTCAGAAGAAAAAGCAAGTGTTTGGGCCTGGTGCAGGCAAGAAGTTGGTGTGTTTGGAGATCATCAAGTAAGCCAGTGGGGCTGGGGCGTGGTGGAGAGAGAGAAGTGGCAAGTGAAGACGGGTAAGGTGGGCAGGGCCAGAACCAGGGCATTATCACCCACATAGAGGAATTGGATTTGACTTTTCATTTTCATTTTTTTTTTTTTTGAGACGGAGTCTTGCTCTGTTGCCCAGGCTGGAGTGCAGTGGTGCAATCTTGGCTTACTGCAAGCTCTGTCTCCCGGGTTCATGCTGTTCTCCTGCCTCAGCCTCCCGAGTACCTGGGACTACAGGCGCCTACCACAAGGCTCAGCTAATTTTTTTTTTTTTTTTTTTAAAGTAGAGACGGGGTTTCACCATGTTAGCCAGGATGGTCTCAATCTCCTGGCCTTGTGATGTGCCTGCCTCGGCCTCCCAAAGTGCTGGGATCACAGGCGTGAGCCGCCATGCCTGGCCTTCATTTTAATTTTTGAGAGATGGGGTCTTGCTAGGTTGCCCAGGCTGGACTTAACCTCCTGGGCTCAAGCAGTCCTTCTGCCTCAGGCTGCTTAGTGGCAGGGACTACTGGTGTGCCTCATCATGCCCAGCTGGATTTGGTTTTAAGTGCAATGGGAAGCCATCGAAGACTTTTAAGCAAGTCAGGATGGACTTACCACAATAGTGATAGGGTCCATTTCTAAGAGAACCTTGTAACAAGTATAAGGAGCGTGGGGTCTGTTTCTTTCTTTTAACAATTTTTTTTAGGCCGGGCGCGGTGGCTCAAGCCTGTAATCCCAGCACTTTGGGAGGCCGAGACGGGCGGATCACGAGGTCAGGAGATCGAGACCATCCTGGTTAACACGGTGAAACCCCGTCTCTACTAAAAAATACAAAAAATTAGCCGGGCGCGGTGGTGGGCGCCTGTAGTCCCAGCTACTCGGGAGGCTGAGGCAGGAGAATGGCGTGAACCCGGGAGGCGGAGCTTGCAGTGAGCTGAGATCCGGCCACTGCACTCCAGCCCGGGCGACAGAGCAAGACTCTGTCTCAAAAAAAAAAAACAAAAAAACCAATTTTTTTTTTTGGTGGGGGGGTGGGTACAAGGTCTTGCTCTGTCATCCAGGCTGAAGTACAATGGCATGCTCATGGCGCACTGCAGCCTCCACCTCTCTGGCTTTCGAGCAGATCTTCCCACCTCAGCTTCCTGAATAGCCCTGGGACTATAGGTGCAATCCATCATGCCTGCCTAATTATTTTTACTTTTTGTAGAGATGGAGTGTGCCTCTGTTGCTCAGACTGGTCTTGAACTCCTGGGCTCAAGTGGTCCTCCTGCCTAACCCTCCCAAAATGCTGGGGTTACAGGTATGAGCTGCCTTGCCTGGCTTGGGGTCTGTTTCTATCCTAAACATCAGCCCAGAGAGCTTAGGTCCCAAATTAATCTTTTTGTTTACTGCAGTTCACTGCCAGACTATTTACCTACATTATGCTATCTTCTATGGCCTCCAGTGAAGGACTCTCTACCCCCAGTTCTTAAAGCAGTAGGTGGCTTGTGCTGTGCATCAGCAATGTGATCAGGTCAGGCAATGCTGTACTTTACAAAACTCGCCTAATCTCCCAGTCCATACTGTGGAGAAACAAGATACCTACCCAGTGTCTCATCTACTTGTCCTTTTCACCAAGGACATCATATATTTAGTGTCTACTTTGTGCCTAGAGTAGTCCTAGATGCTACCAAGATTAAAGAAGAGGCATGGTACCTGTCCTCAGGACATTGAACAGCCAAAATTTGGGCTGCCAGAACATACCCATACACAAAATAAAGAGCAATTCAGTGCTGACACATGGGATACTATCTGTAATTACAGCACTAATTCTGAGAGCATAATGCTACTTCTCAGGACTTGTAGTATGTTCAGGATCTAAAAGCACTGCACAGAATGAGTGCCCTGCATTCTTTTTCCTGTCTTTCCTGTAATAACAGGGGCTACTGGAGATCACTGTTTAATAGGATTTATCTGTTAGTCTCCTTACTTAGCATTTCTTGTAATACTCTATGTTGGTAAGACAAATGAGCCAGGTGCAGTGGCTCACACCTATAATCCCAGCACTTTGGGAGGCCGAGGAGGGTGGATTACCTGAGGTCAGGAATTCCAGACCAGCCTGGCTAACATGCTGAAACCCCGTCTCTACTAAAAATATAAAAATTAGCCGGGCATGGTGGCATTCCTATAATCCCAGCTACTCGAGAGGCTGAGGCAAGAGGATCGCTTGAACCTGGGAGGTGGAGGCTGCAGTGAGCTGAGATTGCACCACTGCACTCCAGCCTAAGCAACAGCGAGACCCTGTCTCAAAAAAAAAAAAAAAAAAAAAAAAGACAAATGATGCTTTGGTTATTGCAGTTATCTGCGTATATGCTTGTATCTCCTACTAGACTATGATCTCCTTGAGAAAGTATCATTCATTTATATATATATATAATCGGTCCCCAGTGCCTGGCACTGAATGAAGGAATGAATGAAGACAGCCAGTTGTAAAGTGCGGTGTGTGCATGTGTGTATGAGAAAGCCCGACAAACTGAAACAGATACCAGTCTATTGAAAACTTGTTGGAATTCTGGGCATGGAGTTTGAAAGAACACTCCCATTCTGTCAGAAGCCCAAATTCTAAAATTGTCCTGAATATCTAATCATATACTTTGGGTTGTTCTCTGTGTCTGTGAAGTGAGAATAATTGCCTTTCCTGTGGGAATGGAAATGACCTGCTTCTATGAGAATATTGCATTTTCCCATATACCAAGATCCACCTTCAGCTGTGGACATAGTCTTGTTATCAGTTTTTCTAGAGAAGGAAGTAGGTAACAAATTCTTAGATTATGAGAAAGAATGTTGAGGACTGGGAGTAGTTTCAGGTGTGAATTTTCTTCTCATTTACGTACCTGTTGGTACATGGATAGGGTCTCTTGTTCCCAGAAATGAGGCTTTTATTTTTTATTTTTTTGCCAGACCCCTACCTAGTGAGTAACCCTCCTTCACCCCTACCCTGTGTCCCCCAGCTCCTGTTGTAATCTCCAACATCCTCTACTACCCCAACACCCGGTCATCCTGCTGACTTCCACTAACCCCACTCCTCACCCTCCACTCCATATCTTTTTTTTTTTTTTTTGAGACAGAGTCTCGCTCATTCGCCCAGGCTGGAGTGCAGTGGCGCGATCTCGGCTCACTGCAAGCTCCGCCTCCCGGGTTCACGCCATTCTCCTGCCTCAGCCTCCCAAGTAGCTGGGACTACAGGCGCCCGCTGCCACGCCAGGCTAATTTTTTGCATTTTTAGTGGACACGGGGTTTCACTGTGTTAGCTAGGATGGTCTCGATCTCCTGACTTCGTGATCCACCTGCCTCGGCCTCCCAAAGTGCTGGGATTACAGGTGTGAGCCACCGCGCCTGGCCTTTTTTTTTTTTTTTTTTTGAGACGGAGTCTTGCTCTGTTGCCCAGGCTGGAGTCAGTAGCGCCATCTCAGCTCACTGCAACCTCTGCCTCTCGGATTCAAGTGATCCACCTGCCTTAGCCTCCCAAGTAGCTGCGACTACAGGCACATGCCACCATGCCTGGGTAATTTTTGTATTTTTAGTACAGACAGAGTTTCACCATACTGGCCAGGCTGATCTTGAACTCCTGACCTTGTGATCTGCCCGCCTTGGCCTCCCAGAGTACTGGGATTACAGCTGTGAGCCACCATGCCCAGCCTTCCATTCCCATTTTCTTGACCTGAGGTGTTTGTTTGTTTTGTTTTGTTGAATGGATTCTTGTTCTGTCGCCCAGGCTGGAGTGCAGTGGCGGGATCTTGGCTCACTGCAGCCTCCACCTCCAGGGTTCAAGCAGTTGTCTCGCCTCAGTCTCTCAAATAGCCGGGACTATAGGTGTGCACCACCATACCCAGCTAATTTTGTGTGTGTCTGTGTGTGTGTTTTAGAGATGGAGTTTCACCATGTTGGCCAGGCTGGTCTTGAATTCCTGACCTCAAGTGATCTGCACACCTCAGCCTCCCAAAGTGCTGGGATTACAGGTGCGAGCCACCACGCCTGGCCAGCCTGAGGGGTTTCTGAAAAGAGCTCTCAGATTTAAATTTTGTTGTACAACTTAGGAGGTAGGCAGGGCCCCCAAGCCGAGGGAATGGGCAAGTTAGTTATGGCTGTATTTTGTCTCATCATTTCTGGTTGATATCTTTTATCAGATTCTTCTCCGTTGAATTTTTTTGCCTCCGGGAAGGAAAGAAACCCATCTACCTCATCTTCCAGAACACTTGCATGTAGTTATCCTATAGGACTGGCTGTCCTGACATCGTCATATCTGTAGGACACAGTGTGCTTCAGTGGCTCCCTTCCCTTCAGGGTTGTTCTGTTTCTACATGTCATTCAGTGTTGGGGTATGACCTTTCCATAAAATTTAAGGGATTAAAGAATCCCCTGATTCCTACATACCTCTCTGTACTGCTTGATATGCTCTGTTCATGGCGTCTCAACTGAGATACAGAAGTTGTTTTTTGATGTGCTGTTAAACAGAATCATTTCGCAGTATTCTTTATTCTCGTGTAAACATAAGTTTCAAATTTAACATCACTTAACTCTACCAAATACAGAGTGCCAGATAGCAGAGGCGTATATAGTCTAGGCCCTAAATTTTCACTAATGATGTCTTGCACATATCTTGAGGGCGAGGACAGATGGCAGAGATAGGGAGCTGGTCTTGAAATCCAAAGATGAAGACCAGGAATGCCACTGTATCCAGGATGAAGACTCCCAGAAGAAATTGGTCATGTTTGGTACACTTTCTTCTCAAAGCTTTCACTGCAGCCTTTCTCTATGATGTTTAAAGGTGTACAGGGTCATAAGGTTAAGGTGAAAATTAAGAAAAACGTTCTGGCGTGAGAGCTGTTGCAGAGGATAACCTTTCAAAGGAAAACATGGAAGGTTTTCTGACCTAGACAAATCAGAAAAAAGTCTCTTGTATTCTTTCTGGATGTGAGAGAAGCTTGTTTGTCTCTTGTCAGTCCTTTATAATTGAGAATCCTTGGAAAAAAAGCAGAGTACCATGTTTCTAATGCTACAGTTAACCCTCAATTTATTATTTTCCCATATGCAAGTAGTAGAAAAACCTTGACTAACACATGAGGAAATAATTATTTTTGTCCTATAGATCTTCGAAGACCTTGCTCTGTCTTCTTGACCGAGCTTGTTTTTTTCATTTTTAATGATGTTCCTGTCCACCCACAGCAGAGTTAAAATTTCTTCTTAAAAGTGCCAGGATTGATGACTATGGTCTCTCTCTATCTGAAGCTGCAATTCTTCTTTCTTTCTTTCTTTTTTTTTTTTTTTTTTGGAGACAAAGTCTCGCTCTCCCAGGCTGGAGTGCAGTGGCGTGATCGCGGCTCATTGCAACCTCCGCCTCCTAGTTTTTGTATTAGTAGTAGAAATCGGGTTTTGCCATGTTGCCCAGGTTGGTCTCAAACTCTGGGCTCATTGCAAGTGACTTTCCTGCTTCAGCCTCTCAAGTAGCTCAGATTACAGGGACCGACTACCACGCCCAGCTAATTTTTGTATTTTTAGTAGAGACATGGTTTCGCCATGTTGGCCAGGCTGGTCTTGAACTCTTTGACCTCAGGTGATCCACCCACTTTAGCCTCTCAAAGTGCTGGTATTACAGGCGTGTGCCACTATGCCTGGTCCTGCGATTGTTAATAATGTTTTTGTTATTTGTAATTTGGGAATCGTGACTTACATTATTCTTCACCAAATATGCAACCTAAGTTTCAACATTCTTTTTCCTAAGTACATGTGAATCAAATCCATTTTGGTAATCTTTTTTAAAACGAAATTTTTTAAAAAATGGATTAGGTTGTGACTCACTAATGAGATGTTCAGGATTTGGTAACCAGTAGACAGAATCTAGGACCTTAGGCTAGCCCAGTTTGCAGAGATGATAAAAGAAATCAAAGGATACAGAGACTACAACTTATTTTATGATAGGCTGAGCCAATATAAGGTAATAGTAATGGTGATAATAAAGATATAAAATGAGCCAAAAGGAAACTTTTTATTTTTAAAATTTGTTTATATATATTTTTGAAACAGGGTCTGGTTCTGTTATCCAGGCTGGAGTGCAGTGGTGCAATCTCAGCTCACTGCAACCTCTGCCTCCTGGCTCAAACCATCCTCCCACCTCAGCCTTCTGAGTAGCTGAGACTACAGGTGTGGACCAGCGCATCCAGCTAGTTTTTGTATTAGTAGTAGAAATGGTGTTTTGCCATGTTGCCCAGGTTGGTCTCAAACTCTGGGCTCAAAGTGATCTGCCTGCTTCGGCCTCCCTTAGTGCTGAGATTACAGGCATGAGTCACTGCACCTGGCCTAAATTTAATTTTATTTATTGAACAACCCCCGAACCAGAATAGGTGCAGAGAGGCTTCCCTGAATCTTTTAAAATAGATTTTATTTTTTAACAGAAATTTCAGTTTCACAGCAAAATTGAGCAGAAGATATAGAGATTTTTCATATACCCCCCTGCTAAAAATTATAAGTAATTTTTAGTTCTTCAGTTTTTGTAACCCCTGAAAAGATAAACCAACTTCCTAAATCTTCAGTGTTTCTTGTAATAAGACCGGAAGGCATTATGATTTGACATTGTCACTATCAGGCTATCTTTATAAAATACTTAGATAGGCTGAGAGTGATGGCTTATGCCTGTAATCCCAGCACTTTGGGAGGCTGAGGTGGGTGGATCACTTGAAGTCAGGAGTTCGAGGCCAGCCTGGCTAACATGGCGAAACCCCATCTCTACTAAAAATGCACACATGCAAAAATTAACCAGGGGTGGTGGTGCATGCCTGTAGTCCCAGCTACTCGGGAGGCTGAGGTAGGGGGAATTGCTTGAACCTGGGAGGTGGAGGTTGCAGTGAGCCGAGATTGCACCACTGCACTCCAGTCTGGGTGACAGAGTGAGACTCCATCTGATTCATACATACATACGTACACACATACATACATACTGGGATGCCATGGGATCTTTTTTTTTTTTTTTTTTTTTGAGACAGAGTCTCACTCTGTCGCCCAGGCTGGAGTGCAATGGCGTGATCTTGGCTCACTGCAAGCTCTGCCTCCCGGGTTCATGCCATTCTCCTGCCTCAGCCTCCTGAGTAGCTGGGACTACAGGTGCCCGCCACCACGCCCTGCTAATTTTTTGTATTTTTAGTAGAGATGGGGTTTCACCGTGTTAGTCAGGATGCTCTTGATCTCCTGAACTCATGATCCGCCCACCTCAGCCTCCCGAAGTGCTGGGATGACAGGCCTGAGCCACTGCGCCCGGCCGCCATGGGTTCTTTTCTCCAAGTTATGAATTCAAAAGAACTAGCTTCTAGACCAGCCCCGTCCAATAGTACGTTAAGTGAAGACAGAACTATTTCTATAACACTAATCACTAGCCACATGTGCTGTTGAACACATTTTGAGTTGAAAAACTGAATTTTAATTTTTATTTAATTTTAATTAATTTAGATTTAAATAGGTGCATGTGGCTATTCTAATTAAATGGTCACATTTGGCTAGTTGCTATTGTATTAGAAAGTGGAGTTTTAAGCCAGGCACAGTGGGTCACGTTTGCAGTCCCAGCACTTGGGGAGGCCAAGGCAGGAAGGTCTCTTGAGCCCAGGACTTTGAGACCAATTGGGCAAGATAGATCCCCATCTCTACAAAAAAATTTTTAAAAATTAGCCAGGACCGATATCACATGCTTGTGGCCCCAGCAGCTTAGTAGGCTGAGACAGGAGGATGGCTTGAGCCTTGAACCCACAAGGTCGAGGTTGCAGTGAGCTGTGTTCATGCCACTGCACTTTAGCCTGGATGACAGAGCAAGACCCTGTCTCAAAATAAATACACATATACATACATTCATTCATATATACATACACACATACAAACAAAAGAAAGAAAGTATAGTCTTAGACCTTACTTTGTTTCTTAGGAGTTAGAAGACTTTGGGCAACTCAGTAACTTTTCTGAACTCCCACTTTCATATAATTGGGATAATAACCCATCTTAAAGGTTACCCACAGAATTAGTTACCCATGGAGTGATAACTTACCCACAGAGTTAGTTTGGAGATCAAATGAGGTGATGTATTTTTCATGCTTTTGAAATGTAGGAAGTAATATTCTCATTTAAGAATGGAGGAGCTTGGGCCGGGCGCAGTGGCTCACACCTGTAGTCCTAGCACTTTGGGAGACCGAGGCGGGTGATGGATCACAAGGTCAGGAGATCGAGACCATCCTGGCTAACATGGTGAAACCCCATCTCTACTAAAAAAAAAAATACAAAAATTAGCCGGGCGTGGTGGTGGTCGCCTGTAGTCCCAGCTACTCGGGAGGCTGAGGCAGGAGAATGGCGTGAACTTGGGAGGCAGAGCTTGCATTGAGCTGAGGTCGTGCCACTGCACTCCAGCCTGGGCGACAGAGCGAGACTCAGTCTCAAAAAAAAAAAAAAAATGGAGGCACTTGGATCCACCATGTTGATGTTGTGACTATGAAAGCAGCTTTAATACATACATACACACACCTACCTCTTAAGTTATGTCAAAACTAGTATTTAGGAATAGGAATTGGGCTAGGTATAGTGGCTCATCCTTGTAATTTTAGCACTTTGGGAGGCCAACGTGGGTGGATTGTTTGAGCTCAGGAGTTCGAGACCAGCCTGGACAACATGGCGAAATCTCATCTCTACAAAAAATACAAAAATTACCTGGATGTGGTAGCAAGTGCCCATAGTCACAGCTTGGGAGGCTGAGGCAGGAGGATCGCTTAACCTGGGAGCCGAGATTGTGCCACTGCACTCCAGCCTGGGCAACAGAGTGAGACCCTGCCTCCCCCACACCCCCACCCAAAAGGAATAGGAACTATTTTCCAATAAATACAGTTCTTAATTTTACTTTCTGTCCTACCAGTGGATTAAAAGACAATTGCTATAAATTGTTAGTGATCAAAGAACTTCTAGTCAGCATGGTACTACTCTGTTAAGATCATTCTCCTTTTGGTCATATATTAGCAGGACTGTCATTTTATTAGCTTGCCCTCTGCCTGGGAGTAGATGTTTCTTTTTAACCTCTTTCTCTCGAAACCAAACAAGTGGCTGTGTTAGAAATGTTTTTAAATTTCTGGGCAACTTGCCAAGAGACAGAAATGTTTAGCAGTGGGGACACAGTAGGGATTCCAGGGCAGATGAGGGTCTGGTTTGAGAGTGATCTGTCCCCCACCCCCACCCCTATTTTTTTTTTAACAATGTTTTTTAACCAAAATTGTAAGTTTCAAGAAAATATCACTTGTTTGCTTTTAAGTGGAGTGTTACACTATCAGGGACATTAGGTCTCAGTGGATACTTCATAAGTGAGTGAGTTTGGGTGGGGCCTAGGGCGAGGGCAAATCCTTTCTGTCTGGGCCTTTATCATCTCTCATATGCTCCAGTACATTTGGGAGTTACTGAAAGCTCTGTGTGATCATCTCTCAACTGCTGCCCCTGTGTGTCAAAGAAGTTTGGCTGTGATCCACCCAGTGCCCCTTTCCAGTAGGAGCCCAGAAAAGGCTTTCCCCAAACCCTGCAATTGGCCCTCTGCCCCAGTCTGGTCAGTGCCCTCAGACTCCCGCTTCCATCAGAGCTCAGTTGCAGGATATGGTGGTATAACCCATTTGGTGATCATTTCCTTATCTTTTCTTTCTTTAAGAAGCAGAGAACTCCACCTAGTGAGATGATGTGTCTTCACTACAGGGATGTGACTGTATAATTGTAGTTGAATCCCTACTTTAAGTTGCATTTGATAAACACCATAGTGAAACATGTTTTCCAGGAGTGAGGCTGACCTGATTCCTAGAGTTGAAGCTGAGAGAAAATTGTGTTAGGTATGTGGCTTCAGGAATCTTCTCTTTTATCTCTGGAGAAGGCACATCACTCCCAGGCATTTTATGCTGCATTTGTGTCAGCGTCCTCATCTCTCTTCTGCTGTTGTAGAGTGTGTTGATCAGTGACTAGCATAGAACCTCCTCCTTGGCCAGTTGCCAGCAAATCCTAAAATAATACTCTGCAGTGAGTGGTGTGTCCGTGTTCTGAATGTGTTCATTGTTCAGTTGGAGGCAGAATCCAGCCGTGAGCTGTGCTGAACAGGCCGTAGAAAGCATTCGTCATCGTCGTCTTTTTTTTTTTTTTGAGACAGAGTGTTGCTCTGTTGCCCAGGCAGGAGTGCAGTGGGGCAATCTTGGCTCACTGTGCCTTCTGCCTCCTGGGTTCAGGCAATTGCCTCGGCCTCCCAAGTAGCTGGGATTATAGGCGCCTGCCACCCACACCTGGCTAATTTTTGTATTTTTAGTAGAGACAGAGTTTCACCATGCTCGAACTCCTGACCTCAGGTGATGTGTCCACGTCGGCCTCCCAAAGTGCTGGGATTACAGTCATGAGCCACTGTGCCTGGCCGAAAGTAGTCTTCTTGATATGAGTTCTTCTTATAGTTTGATATCTAAAAAGTACAGCAGGTGTTAAGCTTCATTAATAATTGGTTATTGAAGAATCTGAGATATCCAAGGCTAACTTCTTATCAAGAATAAAAGAAGGTTATAAGATCGCTTGTAGGTACTACTCACTATTTTACCTGAACAATACACATCTTAATCACATACCCAAGGAGAGTCCTGATAGATAACTGATGATGGTGGTGATTTAAAAGTCTTCAGGCTGGGTGCGGTAGCTCACGCCTGTAATCCCAGCATTTTGGGAAACTGAGGCAGGTGGATCACGAAGTCAAGAGATCAAGACCATCCTGGCCAACATGGTGAAACCTGTCTCTACTAAAAATACAAAAAATTAGCTGGGCGTGGTGGCGCGTGCCTGTCGTCCCAGCTACTTGGGAGGCTGGGGCAGGAGAATCTCTTGAACCTGGGAGGCAGAGGAGGCAGTGAGCCGGGTTCGCACCACTGCACTCCATCCTGGGCTACAGGGCAAGACTGTGTCTCAGAAACAAAAAAAACAAAAAGAAGCGTCTTCAGCCAGGTGGGATGTTACTTGCAGGAGGGCACAGGTGATCTGGAGCTTGTATTCTAAACAGATCACTTAGTCATATTGATTATGGGGACTTCTGAAAGAGGCAATAGAAAAAATTGGTTTGCACTTTGCCAAAAGGTATACTGGAGTGAAAATAGACTGATCCAGGGTCTTAGACTGGGCTGTGGTATGAAAGCCAGATATAAACATGGCTGGCCTATGTCAAAGAGGAGCCTAGAAGGTCAGATTCAAGATATTTGATCACTAGTACATTAACCTTTTGGAATTCCCTGTGTCAATACTCGTGCTAAATGAGATGTGTGCTTATCTCTCTCTGTCTTGAGCCCCTTTAACCATCATTGGGGTCAAGAGCAGGAGACGCTGGAACAGTTTGCACTCTTGGGAAGGAAAAGATTTAGCATCCTACGTCTCCACTTCTTACATTCATTCTTGGGAGTTGGTCTTCCTGCTGGTTTGGGTAGGGGTGATAGCTGGTGCCAAAACAGGGGTGGTGGCAAGCATGCATACCAAAACAGGATGTGTATGAAGAACCCTTTATGACTGCTAGTTTGGATCCTTGCTTGCCCCAGAATATGCGGTCCATTCTGCACACCTCACCACACAAATTCTTTCTTTGATTCACATGAACTTAGTTTTGGTGCTCATTTGTCATGGTCAGTCTCTCGAACTGTTGACAGACCTCTTTGGTTGATGGTCTTTATTAAAGGATTTTTTTTTTTTTTTTTTTTTTTGAGACGGAGTCTCACGCTGTTGCCCAGGCTGGAGTGCAGTGGCGCGATCTCGGCTCACTGCAAGCTCCGCCTCCTGGGTTCACGCCATTCTCCTGCCTCAGCCTCCTGAGTAGCTAGGACTACAGGCGCCTGCCACCGCGCCCGGCTAATTTTTTGTATTTTTAGTAGAGACGGGGTTTCACTGTGGTCTCGATCTCCTGACCTTGTGATCCGCCCGCCTCGGCCTCCCAAAGCGCTGGGATTACAGGCTTGAGCCACCGCGCCCGGCCTATTAAAGGATTTTTGTAGGCATTTTAGTTTGTCAGCTAAAAACAGAAAGACAGAAAATGGAAGTCAAGCCCAGTCCAGTTAGCTCTCAGCATTTGACTCTATACACCTGCTCTTTCTTTCGGAATGGTGATAAAGAAAAAAAGCTACATCAGTAACAGCCCTTAAGCTTAACATAACTTCTAGCAGATGGCAAAGCACTTTCATTTTAATGCTAATAATTACGCAATACAGCAGTTAGTCTAATTGCTATTTTGCAGATGAGGCTACTGAGCCTCAGAGGGGTCTTGGGACTTGTTGTAGGTTACACGGGCACTGAAAGATAGGCAGACCCAATCCAGGTTTTCTGGCTACAAACCCTGTGCTAATTCCTGAAAGTCACAGTTTATGGTGGTTCTTGTCCACATGGGCATTTTTGTGATGATAGCCTGCTATGCTTTTGCCAAAATTTCAACTTTAAAAAATCTTTATAAAATGAAGAGGCTGGGTGAGGTGGCTCATGCCTGTAATCCGAACACTTTGGGAAGTTGAGGTGGGTGGATCACTTGAGGTCAGGTGGTTGAGACCAGCCTGGCCAATATGATGAAACCCTGTTTCTACTTAAAAAAGAAACAAAATACAGAAATTGCCAACTGTGGTGGCAGGCGCCTGTAATCCCAGCTACTCGGGAGGCTGAGGCAGGAGAATCGCTTGAACCCGGGAGACGGAGGCTGCAGTGAGCCCAGATTGCACAACTGCACTCCAGCCTGGACGACAGAGCAAGACTCCATCTCAAAAATAAATAAATAAATACACTATTAAAAAAAAATTGAAAGCAGCATCAAAGCAGGACCTATAGTTGGTGAGATCGGGTGGTGGAATTGAGAGGAACCCTATCATTTGTAAGCACTTCAGTACAAGTGCTTTCAGGTTGCTGTTCATTTGAAGGCCGTGGGCATCTTTCTTCTTTTGTCATAATAACCCTTCAGTACATCAGAGGTTCTTGATTTATTTTGTGTCATGTATTCTTCATAGAGAATCTTCCACATCCTCTCACAGTTGTCTAAGCAAGCACCTAACATTCACATAGTTCCAGGGATCTATAGCTGCTCTAAAGTGGGTGGTACAGTGTGCTCCAGGTTAAGAGATTCTCATCTACCTGGATATGGAATCCTAAGAAAAATCCTATCTAATGCTAGTGTCAACCCTTACACACCAGTGACATAGCCAACCTCTTCTCTTCTGTCACTCAGTGTGTGAGGGATCCTCTCCATTCCCTGCACTACCAGTGAACCTCTGTGCTCCTCACCTTTTGGGTGGTAAGACCAAGAACTACATTTCTGTAGCTGTAGCTGCCTTCCCTTGGGTGACTAGCATGCCTCTGATAAAACCATCAGGGTGTGGAATCCATCCCATCTGAATTAGGCCCTAGCCAGGGTGTGAGGAAGATCGCAAAAAGCCCAGATTCTCTGACTCCCAGAAAAATATGCATTGCAGTGATCCTGAAAGGAGTCCAGGAAATTAGAACTCTTTACCTACACAGCCAACAGAATTGACATTTTGAATCAAGCTATTGAGAAAATTCCGTAAGTCCTTCTTTACTAAATGTACTTTTAATCAGCACCTGGTATTAGTGAATAAGCAAATAAAATTCTTACTTTCTCGTCTCTTTGCCTTTGTTAGATTAGGGAAGCAATGTGTTTCAAGTTTAGTGGCTCTAGCATTACCCAAATTGCTTACTAAAGATTATAATTCTTAAGGCCTAGGAATCTGCATTCCAAGAGATTCTTGCACACCGTAGACATTTTCATGCAAATGGTTCTTGGTCTACACTTGGAGAAACATTGGGCCATGGACTGCTGGCCTCCTCCCCCTTTTCTTTTTTTTTTTCTTTTCTTTTTTTTTTTTTTTTTGAGATGGAGTCTCGCTCTGTCGCCCAGGCTGGAGTGCAGTGGCCGGATCTCAGTTCACTGCAAGCTCCGCCTCCTGGGTTTATGCCATTCTCCTGCCTCAGCCTCCCGAGTAGCTGGGACTACAGGCGCCCACCACCTCGCCTGGCTAGTTTTTTGTGGCTAGTTTTTTGTATTTTTTAGTGGAGACGGGGTTTCACCATGTTAGCCCATGTTAGGATGGTCTCAATCTCCTGACCTCGTGATCTGCCCGTCTCGGCCTCCCAAAGTGCTGGGCTTACAGGCTTGAGCCACCGCGCCCGGGCCCCTTTTCATTTTTAGTATGGTGTAGAATATTTTTATTCTCTTCTTCCCAGGAGTTCTGAAGTAGAAGATTGCCCTGTCCCCATGATTCAAGAGTTAATGGCAAATTTCTGTTCTTTTTTTTTTTTTTTTGGAGACCAAGTCTCGCTCTGTTGCCCAGGCTGGAGTGCAGTGGCGCAATCTCGGCTCACTGCAAGCTCTGCCTCCCGGGTTCACACCATTCTCCTGCCTCAGCCTCTCGAGTAGCTGGAACTACAGACACCTGCCACCACGGCCGACTAATTTTTTTGTATTTTTAGTAGAGACAAGATTTCACCATTTTAGCCAGGATGGTCTTAATTTCCTGACCTTGTGATCCACCCGCCTTGGCCTCCCAAAGTGCTGGGATTACAGGCGTGAGCCACTGCGCTCGGCCGAGTTAATGGAAGATTTCTGAGACAGGTGAGGCTATTGCATGTAAGATGACTGGGTACAGAAAAATTCTGAGCTTTCATCTCCAATGCTGGGAAAAGCCTGGCTCGCCTGCCTGTCTTACAGCTTTGTACCATATCGCTGGTCAGTTTTGGCAAGTGAGTTAACTGCCTAAAGCTGTATGATAGACTGTAATGCTAGGGCCAAAGGATGTGGCAAAAGACTCAGTTAACTTTGGATAGAGTATGATTATACAGTGACTCCTTTTCTGCTGTGCTGAAGGGAAAAGGAATAGCAGAATTTGTGCCCCTGCGACATTTTCTGAGGTTAGATCTGAAGGCTTCCCTGCTGTCCCATTGCCAATATTAGAGAAAATGACAAGGCAGCATTTATTTCCAAAGGAATAGCTAGGAAAAGATGACCAAATGCGAAAGACTAGATTTTTTTTTTTTTTTTTTTGAGACGGAGTCTCGCTCTGTCCCCCTGGCTGGAGTGCAGTGGCGCGATCTCGGCTCACTGCAAGCTCCGCCTCCCGGGTTCCTGCCATTCTCCTGCCTCAGCCTCCCAAGTAGCTGGGACTACAGGCACCTGCCACCGCGCCCGGCTAATTTTTTTATTTTTTTAGTAGAGACGGGGTTTCACCGTGGTCTCGATCTCCTGACCTTGTGATCCGCCCGCCTCGGCCTCCCAAAGTGCTGGGATTACAGGCATGAGCCACCGTGCCCGGCCGAAAGACTAGATTAAAATCACTGTTGTCTGTTATTTATTTGGTAACCCATCATGCATTTTGTTTCATCTTGGGATTTTTTATTTAGAGACAGGTCTAGTTCTGTTGCCCAGGCTGGAGTGTGGTGGTATGATCTTGGCTCACAGCAACCTTTGCCTCCTGGGCTTAAGTGATCCTCCCACCTCAGCCTCCCAAGTAGCTGGAATCACAAGGGTGTGCCACGACAGCCAGCTAATTTATTTATTTTTTTGAGACAGCGTCTCACTCTGTTGTCCAGGCTGGAGTGCAGTGGCATGATCTTGGCTCGCTGCAACCTCCGCCACCCGGGTTCAAGCGCTTCTCCTGCCTCAGCCTCCTGGGCAGCTGGGATTAGAGGCATGTACCATCACACCCAGCTGATTTTTGTATTTTTAGTAGAGATGGAGTTTCACCATGTTGGCCAGGATGGTCTTGATCTCTTGACCTCGTGATCCACCCGCCTCGTACTCCCAAAGTGCTGGGATTACAGGCGTGAGCCACCGTGTCTGGCCCCACCTAATTTTTTCGTAGAGATGGAGTCTCACTAGCTTGAACTCCTGGGCTCAAGCAATATGCCCTCTTCGGCCTCCCAAAGTGTTGGGATTACAACCACTCCTGGCATATCACACACTTGGTTTTCTATACTCCTTTATCCTCTGCCACCTCTTGATGGAATATATGTAAATAAAAAGATTTGGAATCAAAAGAACAAGAGTCTAGTCTTCATTCTGAAGTTGATTAGGATGTGATCTCAGGCAAGTCATTTCCCAACTGTAAAGTGTGGAAAATAGTACTGAGAAGCTCAAGTGAGGTAATTTCTGACACATTGTGGAGGTTATCAGGGAAAGCAAGGAGACCATTTTCAGCAAATCTGTTTATTTATATTACCTTCAGAAGCCTTTTTCTCAGCATCAAGGTTCGCAGGCACCATTCCACTTTATTTCTTTTCATTATAATTCACAGTTTTACAGGGTCCTGTGTGGCTTTGTCTCACTGTGTTTCCACCCACTCTTCTCCTTGTTCCTGCCACCCTGGCCTCCTTGATGCCATGCAGGCAGGATCCCACTGAGAGCCTTTGCACATGCTGTTCTCTGTTTGGAGGGCTCTCTCCCAGAGGACCGCAGGGCTCACTCTCTTCTTTTACATCTCTGCTCCAGTGTCACCTTAATTTTTTTTTTTTTTTTTTTTTTTTTGAGACAAAGTCTCACGTTGTTACTTAGGCTGGAGAGCAGTGGCTCAATCTTAGCTCATCACAGCCTCAACCTCCTGGCCTCAAACAAACCTCCCGCCTCAGTCCCCCCAAATAGCTCGGACTACAGGTGCACGCCACCATGCCTAGTTTTTGTATTTTTCATAGAGACAGGGTTTCACTTTATTGCCCAGGCTGGTCTGGAACTTCTGAGCTCAAGCGATCCGCTTGCCTTGGCCTCCCAAAGTGCTAGGATTACAAGCATGAGCTGCCACCTGCAGCCAAATGTCACCTTATCAGAAAGTCTTTCCCTGACCATTCCATATAAAATGACCTCACCCTGTTACTCTGTCACTTATACCTTGCTTAATAGTTCTTCATAGCATATACTGCCTCCTACTGTGTTACATGTTTACTTGTTTTATGTATATCTTTCTTCAGTTGAATGTAAGCTCCATGAAAACATGAATAACCCAACACTCAAACGGGGTCTGACACATGTGGGTTCACAGATATTTATTGGAAGAATGAATGAGTAATGAACTGTTAGCACATCTATAATTAACCTCTTAGGGGACACATACCTCTGACTCCACTTTCTCACTTCTTATTCACTCTTTAATCTGTTGCAATAAATTTCTGCTTCCACCAACCCACTGGCATAGCTCTGAGACTACTGACTATGTCCTAAGCATAAGTGATTCTCTGGAAACTTCATAACCCTTATTTTGCCTGACTTCCCCACTGTTAGCATCTCTCTCTCTTTCCTTTTACAGGCTTTTTCTTGAAGCTTACTTGGGGTAATAGCTTTGCCTCATCGCCTCCTGCCTCTGTGGCCCTCCTCAGATTCCTGTGCTGGGTGGACTCTCTTCCACGCCTGTTCTTGAGTTCTGTGGTTTCTCCAAGACTGAGCACAGTCTCTCCCCGACTTCCCTAAGCTCACTCGCCCTGGATCACCTGTCTGGGAGTGTTAATAGCACAGCCATTCATCCAGTCACTCCAATCTGTTCTGATCCGCCTGCCTTGGCCTCCCAAAGTGATAGAATTACAGGCGTGAGCCATCACACCTGGTCCCAATATTTAATCAAGAATCATGCACTGCATTTGGTTGTTGTCAGTTTGGTCACCATCTAGAACAGTACCCCTACCTTTTTCATTTTCATGACACTGACTTGTTTTAAGTATCTAAGCTGCTTGTCTTGCACAATGTTCTGTATTCTAAATTTGCTTCCTCATGATTAGATTTAGGTTAAACATTTTTGGCAATAAGAAAACATAGGTATATGTACTTCTTAACATCAAGGGGCACATGTTATCAGGCTGTATAACCAGTGATGGTGCTAAAAGTTTGAAAGGTGACACCAGATCTGTCTTTGTAATTAACACATAATCTATGGGGTATCATTTTGAAGCCATGTGAAAATCCTGTTTCCCCACAACTACCTGCCTAATAACGGTTTTAGCATCTATTGATGATCCTTGTCTGAACTGATTTTTACAAAATTGATTTTTTCAATAAAATTACAAAATAGTAAGGACTGCATTTTTATGATCACTCTAGTAATGATCAAGAGGCCACATAAAAGAACAGAGGGATGGATGGATGGATATATTTCTAGTTTCTACCTGGTTTGTTAAATGGGTTTATTCTCATACACATGTGTAACCCCCGTTGATGTTCTGTGTATATGCTCCCTGCTTCCACACTGGAAAAAGAAATGCAGCAGGCTTGCCTGAAAGAAGAGCTACTTGGACTGTGGCACTCCAGTGACCTCTGTTAAGTGTACTATGTTCATAGCCTTTGAGTTCCTCTGGATCCATAATTGTTGGTGAGCGTCTGGCGTATTATCAGAGATAGGAACCATCGTTTTTATTACAATAACACCTAATAAAGCAGGATTCAGACCTAGACACACTTAATATATATTCCTTCGTGATAGTGATGAGGAAATGAGGTTTGATAATGAATTGGTGTCATTCCTTGCTCAGAGGCATTTCTAGAACTGCTTGTGAATCCTAGAAAACTCATTTACCTACTTGTTTAAGTAAATCTGGAGCTGGTGAGGGAAAAGTGTTGGCTTGATGTCCTAAATTACCAAGGTAGGTTGGTTTTTAACAGTCTTTGTACTTACTCTTTAGTGCCAGCTTAAATCAAGACCAGTCTGGCCCTGGGGCCCCTGTGCTGTCATCACACATCTGTGTCTATACACACTGAGCACAGCACTGAGCTCCCCCTTTGCTATATATTGGTTGCCTGTGTGTGTGTGTATGTATGTGTGTGTGTGTGTGTGTGTGTGTATGTGTATATATATATTTTTTGTTTGTTTGTTTGTTTGTTTTCCCCTGAGACTGAGTCTTGCTCTGTCACCCAGGCTGGAGTGCAGTGTCATGATCTCGGCTCACCGCAACGTCTGCCTTCCAGGTTTAAGAAATTCTCCTGCCTCAGCCTCCAGAGTAGCTGGGATTACAGGCGTGCCCCACCACACCCAGCTAATTTTTGTATTTTTAGTAGGGGGGGGTTTCACCATGTTGGCCAGGCTGGTCTCGAACTCCTGACCTCAGGTGATCCTCCCGCCTCGGCCTCCCAAAGTGCTGGGATTACAGGTGTGAGCCACTGCACCTGGCCTAGATGCCAGTATGTATTTTAAAATAAAATGGAAAGTTTTTCACTTTTTATTTCTTTAATTCACAAATGACCTCATTTAATTTAGGCAACAGTTGTGCTAGGGGAGAAAGAAAATGGGTGCTGGAAAGAGGGAACAGAATATTAATTGGTAGTTGTAGCCAGCCAGGGGCGGGGCCCACATCTAGAACTGAAACTGTGATTAAGAATGGCACACCTCTTGGCCACTTCTGTTCAATTGTTTTCTCTGGGGAGCTTGGTTATTTTTCTTTTCAGGATGTGCTGCACACTTCCCTTTGTTCACACAAAGCCACATAAGAGCTCCATTGGAACCAGCTCCCAGGGCAGCAGGAAAGGATCGAGAACTGCCGTCTGATATTGAATATGTATATTCTTATAAACACACAAGGCTCTTGTCCTTGCATTGGTCTTTGGGGGCTTCTCTTTCCAGATACTGCTTTCTAGGAGTGTCTGGGAAAATACAGTTTTGAGTAATACTCTGGCTCCTCCTGCAAAGCTATTAAGGCATCAGGAAGAGGGGAGATGGACTCCTAGATGAATGCAGCCCTTGTAATTGGACGCACATTTATGGGGTAACTTTAAGTCCTTTTTTTCTTCAATTGGCAGAGGCCTAAACTTGGAAACCTATTTTCTGTTTCCTTGTGTCTTACCTCCTTGGCGTGGAACTTGAGGTGATTCTGGCTCCCCATTGTCATTTGTTCCTACAATCAAGAAAGCTCAGGGCTTACCCGTATCACTCTTACATCCCCTTCACTAGGCTACCCTCCACGTGGTGGCTTTTAACAAAGCTGGCTGGACACACACAGGAGTTGCCCTGTCCACCTCAAACCCCAGCGCACCACGAGCACTTGTTGTGGCTACTCCAGTCTCTTCCCAGATGAACTGAGAAACACCCAACAGGAAGTCCTGATACAAACCTGAAGAAAGAGGGGCCAGTGCTCACTCCTTTCACCTGGCAGAAGTGACTATTGAAATTGCTGAATCTGCTATCAGAGAAAAGAATTAAAAATGAGGAAAGAGGAGCACAGACTAAGCTGGCCTACTCAGGGACTGAGAGAAACTGACACACTTGTCAGAAGGTTTAGACAAGGGAAGAAAGGGAAGGCAGAACTAGACCTGGGTTGGGGTCCACCACTCGATGAATGGATGATCTGGCAGGTTACTGCATCTCAGCCAGTGTCAGTTTCATCACACATGGAATAACAGTCCCTGCCTTATGGGTTATGAAAAGGATCCAGTGAGTTTTTTTTTGAGACAGAGTCTTACTCTGTCACCCAGGCTGGAGTGCAGTGGCGCAATCTTGGTTCACTGCAACCTCTACCTCCCAGTTTCAGGCGATTGTCGTACCTCAGCCTTGCGAGTAGCTGGTATTACAGGTACCTGCCATCACACCCAGCTAATTTCTGTATTTTTAGTAGAGATGGGGTTTCGTCATGTTGGCCAGGTTGGTTCTGAACTCCTGACCTCAGGTGATCCGCCCACCTCGGCCTCCCGAAGTGCTGGGATTACAGGCGTGATCCACTGTGTCCGGTCCTATCTTGAATTCTTTTCTTGGTCTTCATTTCTGGTTCTTCTGACCAGCTATCCTGTCTCAGCTTCTCCAACTTGTCTTCTAGTATCAGTGCCAAAGGCTGTTACATGGTGAGCTCCAGGTTTTGAACTGATTCTCAATGCTTGAGAGCCCTGGGGCCCCTCAGACGGGTCCCTGAACCCCTCTTCTAAGCCTTCTTTGCCATAGTCTTTACCCAGTGCTGTGGCCAACCTGACTCTTGTATGCCTGGACTCAGATAAGCATCTAAACTGTATGTGTCAAAGAACATTGAAGCTACCTTGTCCCCCTACCCAACAGTTTCTTTTCTTCTCTCTCTCTTTTTTTTTTTGGTGACAGAGTCTTGCTCTGTCACCCAGGTTGGAGTGCCACTGAACAATCTTGGCTCACTGCAACTTCTGCCTCTTGGATTCAAGTAATTCTCCTGCCTCAGTGTCCCAAGTAGCTGGGATTACAGGTGCCTGCCACCATGGCTGGCTACTTTTTCTGTGTGTTTAGTAGAGACGTGGTTTCGCCATATTGGCCAGGCTGGTCTTGAACTCTTGACCTCAGGTGATACACCTGCCTCAGTCTCCCAAAGTGCAGGGATTACAGGCTTGAGCCACCATGCCCGGCCTCTCTTCTCTAACTTTTGAAGAAGTTAAGAAATCAACACAGAGGAGTGGAAAGAACTCTAGGCTAAGGATGATACAGAATTAGGTTATATCTTCCAATTCAGGGCCCTTAAACAAATTAGGTTATAGTCCTTATCCCTGCTATTTGCTTGCCTTTACTTTTTGGCCCTGTCCTTATCTATAAAATGGGATATTACCTACCATGTAGAATGATTAGGAATATTAAATTAGCTAACAGGTTTAAAATATCTAGAACAGTGCTTTCCATATAAGCACCCAATAGATATTAATCCCTTTCTTGCCATTACATGAAAATGTCCTTAATAGGACCAAATAGGAATTCATATAGAGTAGTCTGCCCTTACTCCTGAGGAACACGTGCCAAGACCCCGCAGTGGATGCCTGAAACTGCAAGTGGTACCAAATCCTGTATGTACTGTTTTTTTTTTTTTCCTATACATGTGACCTATGACAAAATTCGATTTGTAAATCAGACATAGTAAGAACTTAGAGCAATTTTAACAATACGCTGTAATAAAAGTTATGTGAATATGGGCCCACTCAAAATACTGTAACATTTTTGGACCTTGGTTGGCCTAGAATAACTGAAACCATGGAAAGCGAAACTGCAGATGAGGGAGACTCTGTGTACTGTAGCTATTTCACCCATCACCTGTCCTCCACTAGTGGTGCACCACCCTTTGTACATGAAGATGATGTCCTCAAGATGTTCTGGCGAATTGTTTTCCTAGAAGTTGGGTTTGTACCTTACCCTTTGGGGATAGCCAGTGTGGGTTGTTGAGGCAGCAAGTGAGCCAAGGTTTTAGAGAATCTGTGGCTGCGGCACAGAAACTAGCTGGCCTGTGAGTGAATCAAGCCAGTGATTCAACCAAATTACAGCATTTGGTGACAGCAACACCTGAATATATAGGCACATATACCATTTGGTTCAGGGCACACTCACTGGCGTTTCTTCCTTACAAGGGTTCTGAGAGGTGGGCAGATTCTCACTCTGGAAGAAAAGTAGACGCAGAAAGCAGTCACAACCCCTGTCACCCAGCAGTAATTGGTAGCACTCAGTACTAGAACACAGATCCCTTGACCTATCCAGAACTTCTGTGAGGTTTTGAACCCACTTGAGAACCAGAATTCCGGCTATTCAGATGAAAGTTTAGAGCTCTGCTGCAGAATCTTCCCGTCCTCCTGTCACTAGTCACCTTGAGTCTATTTCTTATACTAATTCACTGAGTGAATAATTATTGAGGGTATACTGTGTGCCTGGTATTCTAGGCACTAGGGAATGCTGTGAGTAACTAAAAAAATAGACAAAACCCTTGCTGTGCTCTGATGGGGGCATGTTGTAAATGTAAACATGGGAGACTGAGAGTAAACAAGAAAAATATGTAGTATTCCGCCCTTTTTTTCTCGCCCAGGCTGGAGTACAGTGGCACTATCTCGGCTCACTGTAACCTCCGCCTCCTGAGTTCAAGCGATTCTCCTGCCTCAATCTCCTGAGTAGATGGGATTACAGGTGCCCTCTACCATGCCTGTACAAAATTTTTTGTATTTTTAGTAGAGACAGGGTTTCACCATGTTGGCCAGGCTAGTCTTGAACTCCTGACCTCATGATCTGCCCACCGCGGCCTCCAGAAGTGCTGGGATTATTGCAGGCGTGAGCCACCACGCCCAGACAGATATGTAGTATTTGTATAAAGACTGTCAAGACAGTGATGAGTGCTGCAGAGAAAAATGAGTCAGAAAAGGAAGCTGGGGTGGGGTGGACAGTGTCCATTTTCTCTTGATTCTTTGTACTTACTGTCTCATGCATGTGCTAAGCTTTCCAAGAGGCAAGGTTATGTGTGATCCATCACACCCAGGTTCCTGCAGAGCAGGGCCTTTGGAGTTGAGCTAGCTTTACACAGTAGAAGCAGGTGCAGTGGGTGTCTGTTTACCCACTGAAATGCCCACGACCTGTCCATGTAAGAAGTAGGGAAGCACGGATAGTGCCCAGGTAGGTTGAGGAGGTAACCTGTAGTGGTTTTTCTTTGATGTTATTTGTTAAATCTAGAGCTCCCCCTTCTGTTAGAAGATGGGATCTCAGTAGTACTTTTAAGACTATAGTTTCTTTTTTATCTTAAGATTCACAAAAATTTTTTAAAATAAATACTGCTGGGACAATTGAAATTTTCTTCTGGAACTACTGTTGCTAAGGCCCAGCCCCCCACTAGGGGGGAGGAAGGAGGAAGAAGCACAAAGGCCCAGGCAGGATAGGGTCCTATCTATGCTCTCTTGCTACTTTTAGCAGCTCCTTAACCCTGCACTCCTACCGCAGCCAGCAGCCTAGCAAAAGTTATCTCTGCTCACAGTTTCACAGCTCTTTGGAAATTCTAGGGCAGCAGAAGTGAAACTGACCACAGTCTTATAAATTTCTCTCTTATTGCCTCTGTTCCCTACTTGAAGTGAGTCAGGCCTTTCCCTCTCATCCTCAGAGTGTCTTAAAATTTATTTGTCCTTACAGTCAAGTTTTTGACAAAAGGAGTCAGACCCTTCATTCATGGTGCAGCCTTTCTGGAGGCTCTTGGTTTGGTCTTGCCACCTGAGTGTTGTTTGCAGAAGTCGAGACTTGTGGTCTTTATGTGGTATCCCCAGAATAGAGCTGAGCCCTTCATGTCAGCTGTTGGTTGTATGTGTTCCTTCACATATCATTGCCGTGGGGTTCTTTTAGTCCTTAGAGATGAAATTCAAGTTAATTTTAGCAGCACTGTAAATATCAGGTACAGTGAAGAAGGAAATAGCACCGAGTGGACATACATCTTTTTGGGTTTAACTGTCCCATTGGAACGGTTTGGCCACTTTATGATTCCTCGTGAGGCTGAGGAAGTAAGGTTGACCTGGCATGCATCTATGCCCCTTCCTGTGTGCAGGTGTCCTGAGAATAATGTGAGGCCTAGCAGGCGTTCTTGGAGCCCTGGCTGATGGGGGATTTGCGGCTGACAGTCCAGTCATGGGCCAGGGTGTTTGTTAAAGTTACATTCCATGGGTGCACTTTAGACAGCCCAAGCTTAGGCAGTGACAGTTCCCATTAGGAACCATATTTTGGTTTCTACCAAAACTGTTTGAATGGGGTAGCTAAACCATAAAAATACATGCTTACTCAGGTGTCATTGCCTTCACTTCAGCTGATATTTATTGTACTAGTAACAGTAACGTGAATTTTTTTTTGAGACGGAGTCTTGCTCTGTCGCCCAGGCTAGAGGGCAGTGGCGCGATCGCTGCTTACCGCAAGCTCCACCTTCTGGGTTCACGCCATTCTCCTGCCTCAGCCTCCCAAGTAGCTGGGACTACAGGTGTCTGCCACCACGCCCGGCTAATTTTTTGTGTTTTTAGTAGAGACAGGGTTTCACTGTGTTAGCCAGGATGGTCTTGATCTCCTGACCTCATGATCCGCCCGCCTTGGCCTCCCAAAGTGCTGGGATTACAGGCATGAGTCAGTGCGCCTGGCCAGTAACATGAATTTAAGGTGCCTTCTCCACTGAATATTGTAGCCCTAGACATGATGCTTCGCTTGAAGGTAATTCTTTATGGTTCTTCTCTCAACAGCTTTGAAAAGTCCAGCTGCATTTCATGAGCAGAGAAGGAGCCTGGAGCGGGCAAGGGTAAGGTACCTTTTTTTCCCTCAGAACCCCGAAAGAGCATTTTCAGAGTTCATTGTATTGCTGGTTATATTTCCATTTAGAGCTTTCCATAGAACTCTGAGGCCAGAGCCTGCTAGACTCTAGGGCCAGCCCTGGCCTTGCAGTTTTAAATGGAAAACTCTTCTTCTCCTACCTCATCCCGTCTCTCATCCACCTCCCATGGTGATTATATGGAACATGATTGGAATGAGGTTTCTCTTTTAGTACATTTAAGGATATGGAACAATCACCTCATCCTCCTTCCCTGAATTTTGGAGTGCTTTGGAGACCACTGGTATTTCCCCATCTTTAATTCCACTTAACCTTTTGTAGATGTTGGGACACAAACATTAGCCAATGGAAAAGCTTCCCAAGTCCAGGGTTACACTGCCCACACCTCACAGGATGGGCATTCCAAAGGGTAGGAAACCTCCCTGGTCTCCATCTGCCCAGAGTATCCACTTGACTCTTGTGGAAAGCAGAAACTGGCCCACACTCCAAGCCCAAGTGTTCTGCTGTAGCACCTTACTTGCATCCCCATCCCAATTCTCAGTTTCAGTTCCCCAGGGGCCCCTGAGGAATATTCTGCTGCCCAGTGTGGGTAGAGATGGGGAAGTCACCAGAACTTGTTTCCCCCTCCCACTCACTTTACTTTTTCCTTTCACATAACATCGTGGGAAGACAATCCCCTACACAGATCATAGTCTGCATCTCCTTAAGACCCACAGCTATTTTATTTTACTTTATTTTTTTGAGACGGAGTCCCACTCTGTCACCCAAGCTGGAGTGCAGTGGCATGATCTCAGCTCACCGCAGCCTCTGCCCAGCAGTTTCAAGTGATTCTCCAGCCTCAGTCTCCCAAGTAGCTGGGACTACAGGCGCCCACCACCAAACCTGGGTAATTTTTGTATTTTTAGTAGAGATGAAGTTTCACCATGTTGTCTAGGTTGGTCCCGAACTCTTGGCCTCAAGTGATCTGCCTGCCTTGCCCTCCCAAAGTGCTGGGATTACAGGCATGAGTCACCGCACCTAGCCTCACAGCTGTTTTAGAGTCTCAGAAATATTTACCTCCAATACTTTTTTTTTTAACTTTATTTCATTTTTTCCCTCCTAGAAAATCATGATTAATTCTTAGAGTAAGTGGGAAGAATGAAATCAGGGGTCCTGGGAACCAAAGGAGTAACAAGCAGCAGTGTTTTAGTTTGCCGAGAGCACTTGAGAGTACAGTGTAGGGGGAAAGGATGGCACTGCCTGTGCCCCTATTCGGTCAGAAGACTGGGCACCATTTCCTTGACTGCTTCTCGAATAGGCAGGGACCAGTAGGGCTGATTAGAAGAGTCTGTTTTATTGAGCACCTTTATATAAGAGGTTGTATCTGTTTTTTTTTTTATCCTCACATCAACTCTTATGAATTAGGTAGTATTATCCTCATTTTACAGATGCAGTTAAGAGAAGTTAACTCACTTGTCCAGCCAATAAGTGGCAAAGCTGGGACTCAAACCTTTGTCTGTGGATTCTAGATTTGTTTTTTAAGCAAAATGATTTTATTTCCTAACACGTGGTAACCTAACACTCAATTTGCTTACCATGCACATCTGTTCACAGATGACTTCCACATTACAATAACTACTTCCATATTTACGCATGTACTAAAAATTATCTTAGTTGAGATATGAAAAATGAATATATTGGATTGGTTACAGCAGAATTTGCTTTACTTAATTCTAAAAGCTTAAAGCTTTGAAAAGCTGCTACTTTTGCATATCATACTTCCAGATGAATAAGACACAGCAATATCAGCTTGTATTCAAGAGAAGTTTCATTTCTTTTTCTGGTGTTGGAACCAGCTACCCACATCTGTTGGTGCTGCATAGGCAGCTATACATGGTGGTGGGAAATCATCCACCATGGCTTCAGCTATGTCAGGATCACACTTGAGGGAGTCAGAGATGCTGTTGTATTTACACTACTGATTGCTTTGCTTTGCTTTTTTGGGTAATTTTAGAGGTGGGATCTTGCTGTGTTGCCCAGTCTGAATTCCAACTCTTGGGCTTAAGCAATCCTTCTACCTTTGACCTCCTGAATTGCTGGGATGTATAGGCATCCACCACTGTACCTGGTCAAAATGATTTTTCCCCTCAGTTTTCTTTGACACAAATGTGCTTTAGTGGTCATGAATGCCTTTAAGGATATCAGTTGCAAAATCCATATCTTTAAATTTGGCCCTGAAAATTCTCTGGTTTTCCGTCAGAGACCTTGTACCCTCTAAACCAGTCCAGAGTAGCTTCTAGGTAGTCAGGTTTCAGCCATTTGACATCATTAATATGTTTACTATTTGTTATAAAGGATACAACTCGGCCGGGCGCGGTGGCTCAAGCCTGTAATCCCAGCACTTTGGGAGGCCGAGATGGGCGGATCACGAGGTCAGGAGATCGAGACCATCCTGGCTAACACGGTGAAACCCTGTCTCTACTAAAAAATACAAAAAACTAGCCGGGCGTGGTGGCGGGCGTCTGTAGTCCCAGCTACTCGGGAGGCTGAGGCAGGAGAATGGCGTGAACCCGGGAGGCGGAGCTTGCAGTGAGCTGAGATCCGGCCACTGCACTCCAGCCTGGGCGGCAGAGCGAGACTCCATCTCAAAAAAAAAAAAAAAAAAAAAAAAAAAAGGATACAACTCAGAAACAGCCAGGTAGAAGAGATGCATAGGTATGTGGGAAGGGACGAGGAGCTTCTGTGCCCTCTCCAGGTGGGTGTGTCACCCTCCTAGCATCTCCATGCCTTTAGCAAACCAGAAGCTCCTCCATATATTTTCTTAATCAGTACTGTATTCTACCTCAGTCATGGCCACTGGTCAGAGCTTCAGATGGCTTAGAGAATAAGCCTTCCTCTGTTGTCTGTGAAGACGTGCGGCACCTGACACCTGCTTTACCACTCTCTGCTGCAGCTGAGGCAGTACTTCTGCCCACTGCACATGGGGTGATAGACCCAGAGCCCACAGCCACTTTAAACCATCTCCTGGATTGCTCAGCCACCGCTGGGCTAGCACAGAGCTGCCCGGCCAGAACACCAAGGCGGCAGATGGCTAGGTGAGGAGAGGCCTTTTTTTTTTTTTTTTTCAGTCTTTTCCTTTACTATATATAATGTCCTCCGAGGCTTCATTTCCTAGTGTTCTCTGGCCTGTCTTATCCTTTGCTGGTCTTGATCCGCTAATGTTCTATGGTTTGAAAATGTTGGTGCAGAGGTTAAGAGCACAGACTCTGTAGAGTCAGATCTGGGGGACTGTATATATTATAATTAGCCCCATTTGGTGGGATGGCTCTGTGACTGTTGAGGGACTAGTGTAGTTTGCCCAGAGTTTCATAAATGCAGAAATTAGGACATTGGACTTTGAGGAACTAGAGCTTTGATACCATGTATCAAAATTAGTATTCCATTTGGCAGCCATTCAAAATGAATGGAAAATGCTCATGAGATCATGCAGTGTTACAGTTTTTTGGTTTTTTTGAGATGGAGTTTCATTTTTGTCACCCAGGCTGGAGTGCAATGGGGCAATCTTGGCTCACTGCAGCCTCCACCTCAAGTGTTCAAGTGATTCTCCTGCTTCAGCCTCCCAAGTAGCTGGGATTACAGTTGCCAGCTACCACATCTGGCTAATTTTTGTATTTCTAGTAGAGACAGGGTTTCACCACATTGGCCAGGCTGGTCTTGAACTCCTGACCTCAAGTGATCTGCCCACCTTGGCCTCCCAGAGTGCTGGGATTACAGGTGTGAGCCACTGTGCCCGGCCCAATGTTACATTTTTTAAAGCAGGATATAAAATAATATTCAGTATGATTACAGCTCTGCAAAGTGAAGCCTATTTTCTGCGTGGAAGAGTAACTAGAAACAGATATCCCAGAATACTAACGGTGGCTGATTAAAGTTTTTTTAATTTTATTTTTCTTTCTAGTTTTCTAAATTTTCTTTGCTGGACATATATTACTTTTATGGTAGTAGAAATAGTAGTTTTTAATAGATATATTGTCAGTCCAGCCTCAGAGAGACAAATGGTCTTGAAGGATGGCACCCTTCCTTGGCAGGCGCAGTTGGATTTTGATGTGCTCTCTCCAGGCCTCCTCTTGCCTCTGGACCCTGCCATCATCAAGTTAAGGTTGTGGGGGTGCAGAGGTGGTCAGCAGCCACCATGGCCAAGGCTGCTCTTGTGATCCTGTCCATGCTATAAGCCTGTGTACCTGGATTTGAGAGTTTCTTGGTGTGTTTTTTCTGTAGACAGAGGACTATCTCAAACGGAAGATTCGTTCCCGCCCGGAGAGATCGGAGCTGGTCAGGATGCACATTTTGGAAGGTGTGGAGATTGGAATTGCTTTTTCATCTAGACCCAGTTCTCACCGCACTACCCATTTCCTTCTTGCTTCTTTCTTCTCCCATTTCTGTTGGCAGTGGGTAAGCCAGAGCCTTAACACGGTATGACAGCTGTGCCATGGTAACCGCCGCTGGTCTGAGGGACTCTCAACAAGCACAGTCACACGCTCTTAGTTTGGCTTGGCCTGTTCTCCAGGGTCCCACCATTCCTTGGTGTGAGATTGTTTCTCTCTGCCAAAATCTGTTTTGTTTTGAGACAGAGTCTTACTCTGTCACTGTGATTATAGGTGCAAGCCATCATGCCTAATCTAAAATCTGTGTTTAAAATACACTTACTTTTTTATATTCATTAATTCATTCAGTCAGTCATTCACTTGACTGTCTGTGATATACCATGCTCCATCTAATATTATTCTAGATGTATACCTGGCCCCAGCTGCACACGTCTTCCTTCCCACCCCCCTGCCCTTTTTTTTTTTTTTGAGATGGAGTCTTGCTCTGTTGCTCAGGCTGGAGTGCAGTGGTGTGATCATGGCTCACCGCAACCTCTCCCAGGTTCAAGCGATTCTCCTGCGTCAGCCTTCCGAATAGCTGGGATTACAGACGAGCGCCACCACACCCAGCTAATTTTTAATATTTTTGGTAGAGATGGGGTGTCACCATGCTGGCCAGGCTGGTCTCGAACTCCTGACCTCAAGTGATCTGCCCATCTTGGCCTCCCAAAGTGCTGGGATTACAGGCGTGAGCCACTGTGCCTGGCGGTCTTCCCACATTTTTAGTGAAGAAAAGGTTTTGGCTCCTGGAAGCAGCATAAATATATTTACTTATTGTTTGTCTAGTGTTTTTTTGTTTTGTTTTGTTTTTTAAACTTGAGATGGCGTCTTGCTGTGTCACCCAGGCTGGTGTGCAGTGGCACAATCTCAGCTCACTGCAGCCTCCACCTCCCGGGCTCAAGCAGTTCTCCTGCCTCAGCCTTCCGAGTAGCTGGGACTACAGGCACCTGCCACCATGCCTGGCTATTTTTTGTATTTTTAGTACAGACAGAGTTTCACCATACTGATCAGGCTGGTCTTGAACTCCTGACCTCAGGTGATCCACATGCCTTGACCTCCCAAAGTGCTGGGAATACAAGTGTGAGCCACCACGCCCAGCTGTTTGTCTAGTTTTGAGCTGTTTGAGGGGCTGGAAGAGAACTTTTCTATTCTGAGTCCCATATTTTGCAGACAAAGGCACTGAAACCCAGAGCAGAGATGTGAATTGCCTTAGTAACACAGCAAGTTTGAGGGAGAGTGGAGACCATTCTGTCATCTGGTGCTGCTTCCATTCTGTAGCTCCACCTCAGAAAGTCTTCTGAGCTTGCCTCTGCCTGGTTGTAATTGTGTGTGACCGTGCACTGCCAGGTCACAGTGGGAACCCGTTGTCTTGTCTTTGTGAAACTTCAAGGCAGGCCACTCTTCTCTGCTTGGGATATGCTTTCCATTCTGACAGTCTCTGCTCTTGCCCAGGAGGAAGGAGAGCTGCTCTGGAGTTCCCAGGGCAGAACCACATCCACTCATATATCTTCCTGCACCCCTTTCTCTCCCATGGGCAGAAACCTCGGCTGAGCCGTCCCTCCAGGCCAAGCAGCTGAAGCTGAAGAGAGCCAGACTAGCCGATGACCTCAATGAGAAGATTGCACAGAGGCCTGGCCCCATGGAGCTGGTGGAGAAGAACATCCTTCCTGTTGAGTCCAGCCTGAAGGAAGCCATCATTGGTGAGGAGGACCCAGCCACCCTGCATGAGAGGCAGCTGAGATGCAGGAGGGGAGATGGGGAGGGAGTGCCAGGCTGAAGCAGAATTGGGCTGAGGCTCTTGACTTCTTAACAGAGTTTGAGAGCCTCATGCACAGGTTGTGTGAACTTGGGATAGTGCCTGTTGCTTTAAGAAACAGGGACATACAACAGTAATTAAGTAAATAACAGGCCTTGCGCTGTTCACTTTCCATGTTTGTAAACTCGGGTTGCTTCCTCTTTCACAGAGTAGGTAGATGTCAGGATTAGTGTGTGTGAACGTGTGGAGATGCCAGGAATTAGAAATCTGTGTAATACTCTTCATTTTTATTAGTGAAATCTCTTCTTGGAGACTGGCCCTTTCCACAGATATTTCACTCAACAAATATTGATGGACCCAAACAGTGTGCTAGGTGCTAAGACCATAGCCCCACAGGGCAGACCAAGTTCCTTTGTCCTTATGGAGCTCATGCCTCATGGAGCAGGTAACAGGCAGGTGAATAGGCAAGATAGAGAAGCTGTGCTGGAGGGAGCACAGGGTACTCTGGAAACACAGAGGAGGGGCACCCAACCTGGTTGCATCAGGAGGGGTGCAGCTGTCAGAGGAGGTGAAAGCCAAGCCTGGGGCTGAAGGATGAGTAGGAATTCGTGAAAGCGTGTGGGAGGGGGTGGGACAAGGGAGGAGAGGACAGTGTTCCAGATGGGGAGAACAACCCTAGGACCTGATGAGAAGGCACTGGAAGGGAGAGTATCAAGATGAGAGGTGGGAGGCCAGGTCCCCAGTGATTTGGTAGTCCGAGGTGGGAGGATCACTTGAGCCCAGGAGTTTGAGACCAGCCTGGGCAACGTAGGGAGACTCACCTATACAAAAAAATAAAAAAATTAGCTGGCTGTGGTGACACACACCTGTAGTCTCAGCTGTCAGGAGGCTGAGGTGGGAGGATCGCTTGAGTCCAAGAGTTCAAGGCTTTAGTGAGCTATGATTGTGCCATTGCACTCTAGCCTGGGCGACAGAGTGAGACCCTGTCTCAAAAACAAAAACGAGGTGGGAGCAGTAAGCACAGTCCAGGATGTGCAGGGCCTCTTGGCACACTTGGGAGTTTGGACTTCATTCCTTTAGTGTAAAAAGGAAAAAGCCTCTTTTCTCTCTATTTGCGCTCAATACAGAATACTTCTGGTGTTGGTATTCTGGCATGGTGTTTCCCCACATACCAAGCAGTTCTCCAGTGGACACCAGCTGGGTGCCCTTTTCAGATGCCATCTACCTGGAGAGAGTGTCCGATCCCACAGGTTGAGGACTCAGTCCCACAAAACTTAGCCCCACTCCCCATGCTGGTCCCACGCCCCAGGTTATTTTACATTTGCTTTTAACCAACTAGCTATCGATTGGGGTTCCTATACTCTCTCCTTGGGCTTGATAATTTGCTAGAGTGGCTCACAGAACCCGGGGAAACACTTCACTTACATTTGCTGGCTTATTATAAAGGAGGCAGAGGAACAGCCAGAGGGAGGGGCAGATGACACAGTGTAGTGGGGTGCCAGGGGAGTGGTGGTATTGGAACTTCCCTGCCCACTCCGGGCCTTCACCCTCCCAGTAGCTAGAGAAGCACGTCAAATCCTGTTATCCAAGAGTTTTTATAGGCTTGATCTCAGAGCCCCCACTCCACATCCTACATACCCACCCCCACTTTCCTGGAGGTTGGTGGATGGGCTGGTAGTTCCAGTCCTCTAATCCTCTAATCACTTGGTCTCTGTGGTGACTGGCCCAATCCTTAGTCTCTCCCAGATCATCACATTAGCATAAGCTCAGGTGTTGTAGAAAAAGATACTGAAGATACTCCTGACCTTAAGGAAATTCCAAGGGTTTTAGCTGCTCCGTGATTTTAGCTGCTCTGTGATGAGAACTGGGGGATAAAAACCAAATATATTTATTATCCTACTCTTCGATTTTGGTGATAATTGGTACAGACCTGTCTCCTTCGCTGCAGTGGGCCCAAGACCCGATCCCTGACAAGACAGCACCTGCCTGCCCCTCCTGAGGCAGCTGTGCCTTCAGAGAAAGAGGCTCAGGTTTCCCTCTAACATAGTTTTAGTTTTGGGCAGAGGGGAAACACTGCAGCAGACCCCCAGGGCATGCTGAGTTAGGCCTTGGGCCCTGATTAGAGGCGACTGGCAGTTTCTAGGGCCTCCTCTGCACTGTAGCCACCCTACTGTAGGCTGGCCCACACTGAGCCCGGAGGAGCCCTTTCCCCATGTTGATATAGTAGCCCTTATAATTCACAGATTTTCCCTGGCGTTCGTCCTGCCTCATCTCAGTGGTTTCCTCTGTGTGTTCCTCAGCAGTCCCAAGTTACAGGCCAGTGTAGGGGCCAAGCCAGTTCTAGATGCTGCAGCCAGCCACAGTCTGATAAATGTGTGCCGAGAGTCTGCAGTGTGCCAGGCCGTGTGAAGTCCTGATGTCACAAAGATGAATAAAATATGACTTGTGCCCTCAAAGAATTCACGTGGGTCTGATGTGAGAAGACTAATGTATAAACAACTGATTTCTGAGTCTGGTTCCCAGTCAGATGCCAGTGCTGCCTAGTAGGAAGGCCATGGCCCTGCAACACTGTCTCTGAGTCACCTGCCTTGTGTGACTGCTTGCAAGATCACACATGATGATGAATATAAAGGGCCCAGCCTGGTCCTTGGTGCCTAGAGAGACTCACACAATGGTTGCTGCTGTTGTCAGCAATAACACTCATTCTAGACCAGCTGGCAGCTGCTGTAATGGACAGTGTAACAATGGATATGTGTGTGTCAGCGCTGTGAGAGCTCAGCAGAGGGACGTCTCTCAGGGATGGGGACAGGTGTTGGTGGCCAGGGAAGTGCCCACACTATAGCGTGTTTTGGGGGCTGGATCAGAGTTTGCCAGGTGGAAAAGGTACAGAGGGACAAGAGGGAACAACACGGGCAGTGGCCTGGAGACCTGTGCTTGTTTGTTTGAGGAATTTGGCAATGGGGTGATTGTTGGGGACTTTAAGGAGCACAGAGCATTTGCCAGCAAAAACCAGATTGTACAGTTGAGTAGGAGGGAAGAAGGCAGTGATGGCAAATGTAGCTCATTTGCTCAATAGTTCTGTGGAGAAGGAAAACAGAGGCAGGTCCTGGCTTAGGGAGGGGTTTTCAGGCTGGGTGCAATGGAGCAGGTTTTTGGGCTGAGAGGAAAGAGTCAAGGACATGGGAGGATGGGCACCTTCAGAGGAAGAGGAGGGAGGAGGACGAGGAAATGGAACCCCGGCTGAGGTTGAGGTTTGGCTCAGATAGGAGAGGCAAAGCTGGGAAGGAAGTTTGGCTCAGATGAGTGAGAAGGAAGCGGGCAGTGGGAGCAGGGGGAGCAGACCGTTCTGAGGCCTGAGAAAAGGGCTGATGGGGGTTGGGGTCTTTCCCACACACCTAACCTCCCCATCCGACCCTTCCTCCAGGCCCCTCAGTTATCTTCAAGGTTCACACTAAGTCCTCCCCTCCAGGAAGACTTCCCTGATTCTCTCCTCAGTGTGCCCTCAGCTTCTGTGTTTTCTGTCTAGCAGAGCATTCATGGGGCTCCAAGGCAACTGGACTATAAACTCCTGGAGGGCAGGGCCCCATCTTTGTTCCCAGGATGTGACTGTGAGTGGAGAGAGAAATAGTCTGTAGTGACCCTGGCCTGTACCAGCCCTGGGCTTTCCACAGTATGGCCAGCAGCTTCCTTGGGTTGGACTAATCTGGTGGAAGCTACAGTTCCTCCACCCTTGCTCACCATCGTCAGTACTGGCCGCCCTGGGGCTGCTGTACCAAAGCAGGTGCCCTTGCTGGGAGTAGGAGATAGTGGGGAAATCTAGCCTTGTGTCTGGCATGAAGTACACGTGGTCAGCAAGCCCCATTCTGTGTGTTGCGTACTTGCCCCTGCTGGGACAGATGAGGGGACGGAGGAGCAAGCCACCACCACAGTCGCCAGTAAGGAAGAAGCTCAGATGCGTCCTTCCCAGGTCCTGAGGGAGGAGAGAACCTCAGGTCCTGGCTGGAGGGGAAGAGCTGCTAGGAGAGCTACTGCATGGACAAACCCAGCCTGAGCTGTTGTGCCTTGTTCCTCTTCCTTACCTGGGGTCTTCCCACACAGCACACTTCCCCAGGCTTGGGCGGCAGCTCACCCCTGCCTTCACCCCTGCCTTCACCACTGCCTCCACCACTGCTTCCACCACTGCCTCAGTTCCTTCTGCATGGATGGCAGATCAGCTGAGAACCTGCTACCCCCACCTCTTCCCACGACAGTGCTGAGCCGGTGGCTCTGACAGTGACTCTTGAAATAGCCTCCTTGCCTCTGTTCCCATCTTTCCTTCCCACTGCGACCCCATGGAACAGAAGCTTTGTGCTGCGCCCTCCTCCCCTGCCTCTGCCTCCCAGTTGGCCTCAGGAGGACACGTACTCACAGTCATCCAGAGCCTGGCAGTGGGTCAGGTCAGGGCAGTTACAGCCAGCAGGCTGTTTTCTTCTGGTGCCCCTGCTACCCAGGTGTTGGGTGTCTGCGAGCCACTGGCCTCTAGAGGAGGTCACCACACCTCCTCTATTTCACCTGTGCAGGCAAACATCCCCTTTCTGGGATACCCTCCATCTGAAGCCCAGAGCCAGGCTCCTTAGTCTGTTCCTGGCCTCTGGGGAATTCAGCTACACTCACAGGGCTGTTACCTAGGCTTTTCTGGTCCCTCGTTAGCTGGTTCAGAGCCCTCACTGCCCCGTTTGTAAGCATCATGGGGGAAGAAGAGAGTTTTGTGCAGTGTGGGATGAAGATACAGAGTACCTTTAACAATAGGGAGACGGTTGAGGTGGAAAGGTAGCCCGGGTCTCCTAGGGAGGAGCAAGGGAGGGAGGGACAACTTGACATTGAAGATTAAACACAGTATAGAGTTACAAGCAAGAGGCTAAAGGAGGCCTTTGCTCAGCCCATGAGGTTACTCTGGTGGCCTAGGAGACCTTTCTGGCCTCTCTTGCAGGGTCATGATGATGACCAGAGCTTTTTTAGACCAAGAAAGCAGATTGGCTGCTAGTCTCCTTGGTTTGCCTGCCTCACAGAGCGTGTGGGCTGTGGGCCAGGCCTGTCCCTGCTCACCTGTGCCCTGGGCTGCAGGTGGAATCTCATACCAGCTTTGGGTTTCAGTGGGCCAGGTGAACTATCCCAAAGTCGCAGACAGCTCTTCCTTCGATGAGGACAGCAGCGATGCCTTATCCCCCGAGCAGCCTGCCAGCCATGAGTCCCAGGGTTCTGTGCCGTCACCCCTGGAGGCCCGAGTCAGCGAACCACTGCCCAGTGCCACCTCTGCATCCCCCACCCAGGTGAGTGTGTGCTTCCAGATGCTTCCCCAGCTCCAAGGTGCTAGGGCTGCCCAGAGTAAGGTCTCTCTCCTGGGCCAGGGTATGCCTCCTGCTCTGGCACAGGGAAGCCAGGGGGACGCTACCCTAGTTGCTCAGGTGCTGGCTGCTTGGGCTCCCTGCTGGTGGGAGATGTGGGCAGAGGCCCCTCTCCAGCAGCCAGAGGTCAGGTGGAGGACGACGCTGGCCACGGCTGCTTTGTAGTGGGATTGCAAACCTCACTGGCCCAGTCTGTATTCATTTATTTGGAGCAGCCTGCTTTTCTTGAGTATATTCAGTTCTGTGACCTTTTCATTGCCTTCTCTCTTTCTTTCCTAGCTCCTCCTGCCACCCTGGGGGTTGCTCTTCTCCTCCCCCAGTCTCTGCCCACCATTTGCCCTCTGACAGTGGTGGCGTCTGAGGACCCTGTGTAGGGTCAGGGCAGGCTGGGCACACCCTGCCTGGAGGTGGCCATGTCCTCACTTCCCTTTTTCCCTCTCAGGTTGTGTCTCAACTTCCGATGGGCCCGGATTCCGGAGAAATGCTTTTCCTGGCAGAGCAGCCTCCTCTGCCTCCCCCACCTCTGCTGCCTCCCAGCCTCACCAATGGAACCACTGTCCCCACTGCCAAGCCCACCCCCACGCTCATTAAGGTACATTTCTGCCAGTGATTGTACCCTCCCCTTCCTGGTGCCCTTTGGAGTCCTGCTGTGACTTCATTCCAGCTGTGGGGACAGCTGCAGGGGGTGTGGTGCACGTCCTCTCCCATTGGTCTGGGAGTTTCTTCCTGTTCTCTCCGCTGTCCGACATAACACTGGCTGTTGCGATCATAGCCACCAGTTATTGGTGGCTGTGGGCTGGTCTTGGGCATTCCAGGTACTCATTCCTGCTCTCGTCCATGAAGTCATTCCCACACATTATGTCTTGTTCACTCAACAATTCCGTGAGGCAGAAATAGAGCCCTTTGCTACAAGAGAGGAACTGAGAAGTGAAGTGACGTGGCCAGAGGCACGCAGGAGGTGTCACTGAGTGTTCTCCTCCTCCAAGGCCTGACCTGAAATGCCGGCAGGAGGCGGGGGTTACTGTTGTCGGTGTGGGGAACCCTGTGCTGGGCACTACTGGTCTCATGGACTCAGGCGTCTGCTGTTAAATTCAGCTGCACCAAGAGCTGATGCAGGGTCCCCCCTGCTCCACAGAACTGCCTGGCCACCAGGATCTCAGGGACCGCAACCCCACACCTCCATCTGGCCCACGCCTCCCTGACTTGCTTCACCTGTACCCTTTCTGCTCTGTCCTTTCTTACTCTCTAGGTTCTCGCCTCACACAGACCCTGTGCCTGGCTTGGCAACCCCTGGCCATCTGAGCCTCAGGAGAGGCCGACAGTCTGTAGCCTGGGCTGTCTGGCGCTCGTGCTCTGGCCTTAGAAGGCCCCACTAGCTCTGGGAGCTGCCTGCCCATCTTGTGACTCTCCCTGGCTCTGTCCCGTGGTGACATCCCCAGTCCCGCCTCTGCACATGACCCTGTCATCTCTGCTGTCTCCTGCTTCCTCCATGTCAGAAAGTCACTATGGCTTCCTGAATGTCACTGTCTCCTCCTTCAGGCCTGGGAGCAGTGAGTGGCCTCTCCTCCCAGCCTACGCCTGCTTTCAGTGCTGCCTGCCCAGGCGCTGCCTCCTCAGTGCCTTTCCTGCACCTGCATTCTCTTCCTCACTGTCAACAGGTGTCCCTGCTTTTCCCTCAGAGTTCCTCCCTCCAGCGTGCTTCTCCTCACACTCCTGTTGCCTTCCTTTGCCTCCCACGTTTGGAAGAAGAGTCTGTGTATTTTGTCTACACATCTCTTCAGTTACCCCACCAGTGGACTGAAACATTATCTTCAGGGGCCTCAATCCAAGTCCATCCCCACCGCTGTGCTCCTGGCCCAGCTATTGGGGTTCTCTCTCTTTGGTTGTGTTTTCCCTGCCTCCCTCTTCCTCCCTTTAATTGGGGGTGCTCCCTAGGCTCTGCCCTCTGCCCCCTCTCTCCCTCTGCCCCCTCTCTCCCTCTGCCCCCTCTCTCCCTCTGCCCCCTCTCTCCCTCTGCCCCTTCTCTCCCTCTGCCCCCTCTCTCCCTCTGCCCCCTCTCTCCCTCTGCCCCCTCTCTCCCTCTGCCCCCTCTCTCCCTCTGCCTGTACTTCTGCCTGCTCCCCAGCCTGTGCTCAGAGGCTCTCTGTGGCTCTGTTCCCTTCTTCTGGAACAATCCTGGCCCCACAGCCTTGGCAGCCCTGCCCTTTCTCCATCCTTCCCATGCTCCCAGCAAAACCAGAACCTCTTCTGGGGTCACTCCTCACCTGCCACATGTTCACTTTGTCCGTTCTTCCACTAGTGGGTCACCTGCCCAAACCTTCCTTTCGGTCCTCATTGCCACAAGGTCTAGACGCCACCTGTTCCTACATCCAGCCTTCTACGCTTCTATCTGCCGTTCTCTGCTCAAAACTTCTCAGCTCTCCGCGGTCTCTCTCTGGCACTCCCTTGCTAACTCACCTTGTCCAACTGTGCCCTTCCTTGCTCCAAGAACAGGCCTCCCACATATCGCCTACTGGCCCTTGGTCAGTTGGGGTCTTCTGACTCTCCTGGCCCAGCAGCTGTGCCAGCTGGAGGTCTTTGGGGGCATGAATAGGAGCTTTTGGAGTCCTGTGTTAGAACAAGAACAAGATCACCTTGTGACTTTGGGCAAGTGACTTCTTTGAGCCTGTTCACCATTTTCAAGTAGACATGACAGTTCCTACCTGGCAGGATTCCCCCCAGCCCCAAAAAGAGCAAGCAGCGTTCTTGAGAAGCTTGCGTGGCTCCGTCTTTGTAAAGTGCCTGGTCTGGTGCAGCCCAAGCTCAATCAGTCAGCTGGGTTTTACCTCCTTGTGTTCACTCTGGCTTGGGGTCATGGTGATGTCTGTGCTCGAACATTTGGTTGATTTACGTTCCAAGCTAGAAGCTCTTTTAAGCCAGGGGCCAGGCACAGCCTTCTTTGTCACTCCAGCCCCTTGCCTGGCACATTTCTGGGCATGTTTCTGCTTTCAACGGAGTGTATGGTCCCATGGGGAATTGTGGAAATGGGCAAAGTGTGGATGGAGATGTCTTCTCGGAAGCCACACAGGCGTGGGGAGAGCTGCCAGCCCCACACCGAGAAGCCTGAGGCTGCCCCTGAATGGCACCCTGTCTCCTGTGCCCTCAGCAAAGCCAACCCAAGTCTGCCAGTGAGAAGTCACAGCGCAGCAAGAAGGCCAAGGAGCTGAAGCCAAAGGTGAAGAAGCTCAAGTACCACCAGTACATCCCCCCGGACCAGAAGCAGGACAGGGGGGCACCCCCCATGGACTCATCCTACGCCAAGATCCTGCAGCAGCAGCAGCTCTTCCTCCAGCTGCAGATCCTCAACCAGCAGCAGCAGCAGCACCACAACTACCAGGCCATCCTGCCTGCCCCGCCAAAGTAGGCACCCACTCGCCACCACATGCCCCTGCCCTTCCCGAGCCACCCTCAGCCAGGCAGGTACCAGATCTGGTGGAGCTGAACCCCACATCTTTAAGGACCCTCTGGTCTGGATGCTACAGAGTGGTCTGCAGGCAGGGCCACCCTAGCCTTTGCTAGGCCCTTGCCCCATGCCTATCTGTACCCAACCCTGCAGCCCAGGCTTGGGCTGCCACCTGCAGAGGCCACGGGTGATGCTGGATGGGTGCTCATTTCCACCTTTTCTTCTCAGGTCAGCAGGTGAGGCCCTGGGAAGCAGCGGGACCCCCCCAGTACGCAGCCTCTCCACTACCAATAGCAGCTCCAGCTCAGGTGCCCCTGGGCCCTGTGGGCTGGCACGTCAGAACAGCACCTCACTGACTGGCAAGCCGGGAGCCCTGCCAGCCAACCTGGACGACATGAAGGTACACAGCCACTGGAAAACTTGAGCCACTGCCAGCCTGGCCCTTCCCACAGGGGCTGTCCGGGTGCTAGTTTTTAGGCAGGGAAGGCATCCAGCCTAGGACCCACCATCGTGGAAGGCAGCGCAGGGCTCCAGGCTCTGGTCCCCATCAGACAGGGGCACCTTGGACACAGCTCCGAGGCTGCCTGGAGGTGGTCATGGCGAGTGACACCAGCTTCCTCGTGGTGGGTCCTGTTGTTGGCAGCACAGCCGGCATCTGTCCAGGCAGTCGTGTGTCTCTTATCTTCCTCGACTTGTATGGTACATGCAGTATGAGAAGTGGGGATGGGTGTCCCTTTGAGGATGGTCAAGCTGAGGCACTGACAGGAGGAGAAGCTTGTCCACAGTCGCAGACCTGGTCAGTGTAGACCGGGCTGTCCAGTAGCAACCCTGCTCGCATTTTCCCCTTTGCTGGTGAATGCGGAGCTCAGGGTGCTATTCAGATGCAGTGTCTGCCTGGAAAGAGAGTGGCCTGTGATCAGGGTCACAGACTTGGCTTCCGTCCTAGGGCCTTGGAGAGGAGTGGGTCATGCCCAGTGCCTTGTGTGTTTTCTCTGCCCCATCAGAAGATTGACTGGACCAAGCTCTCCCTTGAGAACTTGTTCTCTGAACCAGGCTGGGCCCTACTTTCATGAGCTCAGTTTTCTCTTCTGCAAAATTCAGTCTGTTCCATTCAAGATTTATTGAGCCCAAGCACCATGTTGGGGGCTGGGGACAGCTGTGGGCACCATGTGTCAGCCCCCGCTGCCTGCATAGGTGGGGAGCATTTTAACCAGGTCCCTGCTAGAGTGAGAACAATGAAAGGGAGGATGCTGTTGGCTCAGGTGGTGGGGGGCATTGCGCCCTCCAGGGTGCTGGAGGATTAGGGTAGTTGATGCATCTGAAGTGCCCTTCTGCCTGGACCCAGTGCCCTGTGTCCAGCTGCCCCTGGCCTCCCTGACTGTTGACTGCCTTGCAGGTGGCAGAGCTGAAGCAGGAGCTGAAGTTGCGATCACTGCCCGTCTCAGGCACCAAAACTGAGCTGATTGAGCGCCTTCGAGCCTACCAAGACCAAATCGGCCCTGTCCCAGGAGCCCCCAAGGCCCCTGCCACCACCTCTATCCTGCACAAGGCTGGCGAGGTGGTGGTAGCCTTCCCGGCGGCCCGGCTGAGCACAGGGCCAGCTCTGGTGGCAGCAGGCCTGGCCCCAACTGAGGTGGTGGTGGCCACGGTGACCAGCAATGGAGTGGTGAAATTTGGCAGCACAGGCTCCACACCGCCTGTGTCTCCTACCCCCTCAGAGCGCTCACTGCTCAGCACCGGCGATGAAAACTCCACCCCCGGGGACACCTTTGGTGAGACGGTGACGTCTCCCCTGACGCAGCTGACTCTGCAGGCCTCGCCACTGCAGATCCTCGTGAAGGAGGAGGGCCCCCGGGCCGGGTCCTGTTGCCTGAGCCCTGGGGGGCGGGCAGAGCTAGAGGGGCGCGACAAGGACCAGATGCTGCAGGAGAAAGACAAGCAGATCGAGGAGCTGACGCGCATGCTCCGGCAGAAGCAGCAGCTGGTGGAGCGGCTCAGGCTGCAGCTGGAGCAGGAGAAGCGAGCCCAGCAGCCCGCCCCAACTCCTGTCCCCACCCCTGCCCCTCTCGGCATGCCAGTGAAGCAGGAGAACAGCTTTTCCAGCTGCCAACTGAGCCGACAGCCCTTGGGCCCTGCTCACCCATTCAGCCCCAGCCTGGCGGCCCCAACCACCAACCATGTAGACCCTTGTGCTGTGGCCCCGGGGCCCCCGTCCGTGGTGGTGAAGCAGGAAGCTGTGCAGCCTGAGCCCGAGCCGGTCCCCGCCCCCCAGCTGCTTCTGGGTCCTCAGGGCCCTGGCCTCATCAAGGGGGTTGCACCTCCCACCCTCATCACTGACTCCACAGGGACCCACCTTGTCCTCACCGTGACCAATAAGAATGCAGACAGCCCTGGCCTGTCCAGTGGAAGCCCCCAGCAGGTACCTGGGTATGGGAGGAACCGGGCAGGGCCCAGAGGAGGGTGGGAAGAGCGTCTCGCTGCAGCCCTCGTGGGCCAGGGGTCCCCTCGTGCTGGGCATTTTGTGTTTGCTTCGTTTAATCTTCCTTTCGACCCTCTGAAATGAGCGGTCATTATCCCCATCTCACCACGGGGAGCACTGAGACTTAGGAAAGTTAAGGCACCTGCCTGAGACCCCTTAGCCGTAGGGCAGAACCATTGGCGAGCTCTCCACCTCTCTGGCTGTTGAGACTAGAACATTTTTGCATCTCAGCAGAGGACTCCTGAGCAGCCCACACCAGGCTGGGCCTGCCTTAGTGCTGCTCTGTGGGGAGTGGCCAGTGAAGGTCAGAGGTAGCCTGCCCTGGGGAGAGGCTGTGGGGTCCTCTGGCCAGGATCCAGCTCAGGGTCCTCCCCTCAGAGAGGCCAGCTCTCCCCACCGAGGTGTCAGCAGCAGAAAGCTCCCCAGCAGACCTTCTCTCAGCCTAGGCCACAGGTGAGGCTGCCCTAAGGCTTTATGTAGCCTTGTGGTCCTGCAGAACTTGGGGGTGGAGGAGACAGTGACAGGAACAGGTACCTCAGGATAGGAGATGGGGGTCCCTGAGCAGACCCAAGCAGAGAAAGAAGCTGCAGAAATCTCAGGGAGTGACCAGCCCAGCCCAGAGACCTCTCCCAAACCTCAAGAGGCCAGGCACCCCCTGCAGGGTTGAGGGTCCCCCATCCTGTATTCCTTCTTACCTAGTGGCTTTCACGAAAGCACCCTAAAAGCCAGTGCCCCCCATCTGCCCTCCTAGAGTGTGAGAGGCCCTGGCCTTATCCCCACCCCTCACCCCTACAAGGCAGGTCTGTACCCCCAGCCCCCTGGCCACTGGTCCTCTCCCTGTTCTCCTGTCCAGCCCTCATCCCAGCCTGGCTCTCCAGTGCCTGCCGCCTCTGCCCAGATGGACCTAGAGCACCCACTGCAGCCCGTCTTTGGGACCCCCACTTCTCTGCTGAAGAAGGAACCACCTGGCTATGAGGAAGCCATGAGCCAGCAGCCCAAACAGCAGGTGAGGAAGGCGGGCTGGGCCTGGCCATTGTGGGCGGCTGCCCTAGGCTGCTGGGCTGAGGTTCCTACAGCCCCAGCTGCAGGAAAAGGGGGCAGGTGAAGCCCAGCTTCAGGGTCAGAGAGGCCTTGGGGAGTGGGCCGTTGGGGGATGGGCACCAGGAGTCCGGACATGCCCGTGGGTGCTGTGGATCTGGCTACTTATTCTGGTAGAGGGAGGGGCCTCATTCATAGTTCAGGCTGGGAGCCCCCATTCAAGAGTTTCATCTTTTTTTTTTTTTCTTTGTCCCGCAGGAAAATGGTTCCTCAAGCCAGCAGATGGACGACCTGTTTGACATTCTCATTCAGAGCGGAGGTAACCCCAGATCCCCTGCTGCCTCCTGACAGCCTTCTCTGTTCATAGGTGTCTCTAGCCCTGGGTTGGTTTGTTTTTATTGAATGCTTCCATGCGTGACTGGTCTTGGGCAAGCACTGTGGATGCAGTGGTGGCTGTGAGCCCTCCTGTCTCCAGGGCCTGGATGAGAGGACCAGGGAAGGTGTCGTCCTTCATTCAGAAGGGAGCACTGCCCCAAGGCCCTCGCCTGCCAATGAGCAGAAGAGACATTTGCCCTTGTGGAGCTCACAGTGCAGCCTGGGGAGGTGGACAACAAGTAGAAGAAATAAGCAGATCATATGGAAGATCCGAGAGGAGCCTTAGGACAAAAACGGAGGGGAGGGAGAGGTCTGGGGAGCCTGGTGGGGAAGGGCCGGGATGGCTCCTGTGAGCAGGAGCAGCTGTGTGCATCTGTGCGGCCTTGGGAGTGACTGGCGAGTTGGAGTGTAGTTGAGGAAAGGGAAAGAAGGGCTTTGTGGCCAGATCATGCGTGGCCTCCTGGGCATCAGGGCAGGGTGGCTTTGGCTCCATCGTGTGGGAAGCCATCGCACAGCCTTGGGTAGAGTGGCCTGGTCTGATGCAGGACCCAGGAACCTTCCAGCTGCTGTAGCGATAGCAGCCGTGCAAGGGCAGAAGCAGGGAGCCCCAGGTTGGGGGTGGTGGGAGAGCAGGGCTGTGGCCCAGCAGGCAGCAGTGGCAGGCGGAGGAACAGCTGGAGTCGGCCCCATTTGGAAAGAGCCAGGTTGGTGTGTTTATGGATGAGGTGTGGAGAGAGGGAAGGAACAGCCAAGGATGACTTCAAGGGCTGTGGCCTGAAGGGCCAGGGTGGAGCAGCCATTGATGGGGTGAGCTGGGGAGGGGGTACGTGTGGGACCACATTGTGCAGTCCCTGATGGGGTGTGTCATGAGTGGAGGGTTTACAGGGACAGTTGACATCGAGTGGCATTTGTAAGAGAGGTCTGGGCTGCATGTAGGAGTTGGGGTGTTGTCGCATCTAGATTGGCAGTTGGAGCTGGGAGGCTGCCCAGGGCGTGAGGTGGGGGAGCAGAGGTCGGGGCTGAGCCCAGCCTTAGGGGTCGGGAGGACAAGCAGTGGCAGGGTGTGGTGTCCTGGAAGCCAGCTGTGGCCAAGGGAGCTGAGGACCGAGGCCTGGACACGGAAGCAGGTGTCATGGGCACAACAGGAAGTCCGTGAGAGGCCTGAGAGCAGGGTTGGGGGTGGCCATGGAGAGCTCTCTGGGAGGTTCCTCTGCAGAGGGGAGGAAGAGGGTAGGGCAGATGCTGGGTGGGAGACAGCGTGCATCTGTGTGAGGGACCCAGCTGGGAGTGGAAGATCCCAGAGGACCCCGAGATGGCCCTGGGAAGGAGCTCGCTGGCAGCAGCAGGCAAGAAGGCTGGGCGTGTGGTGCCGACCCTGGGCGGCGAGCGCGGACTTCTCTCCACGTGTCTCAGTGGCTTCTGGAGGAGGAGGAGTGGCTGAGGGGTACAGGCAAAGCGGGAGCTCAGCCTGGAACCACAGCTCTACCAGAGTGGATTTGATGTTGTGTGAATTTTATTTCAATTTAAGATGAGCTCAGTCACTGGTGTTCCTGTGAGGTCAGCAATTCTCAAGCCTTAGGGAGAATCCCCAGGTCCCTGGGGCCTGAGGCGCATCTCTCACCAGTGTAGGTGGCACTGAGGCAGCAGGTATGGGACCTGCTTTGGGGATGACTGGGCTGGGTGCTCAGGAAAGAGGCCTTGGCATGAGCTTCAGGAGTTTCCAAGGGAAGGTGGTGCTACTCCAGAGATTGTTCAAGGAAAAAGGAACAGGCTTTGAACTCTAACTTCTAAGAGATGGCAGAGAAAGGGAGAATGGTGGGTGTGGGTGCCGCCTGCCCCCAAAGGGACACTGAGAAGTGGCCCAAGAGGTGGCAGTGATGCCAGAAGCAGGTGTTTGAGGAGAGAGGTCTGGGCAGGTGGTGGCAGCTGGAGGTGAGCGACCTCCTTGCCTGTGAGAGCAGCTGCAGGGCAAAGAATGCATTCTGCTGGGACAGGAGGGGCTGGAACCCACAGGGTTGGGGAGCAGGCCTGGTTTTTGCATAATTCTTTTTTTAAGTTGTAGTGAAATAATTCTAACCATTTTTTAAATGTACAATTCAGAGGTATTAGGTCCATTCAGTGTTGTGCAGCTATCACCCCATCCACTCTAGAATTTTTTTTTTTTTTTTTTTGAGACGGAGTCTCGCTCTGTCACCCAGCCTGGAGTCCAGTGGCGCGATCTTGGTTCACTGCAAGCTCCGCCTCCCGGGTTTACGCCATTCTCCTGCCTCAGCCTTCCTTCTGCTCACTGCTCGGGCCTCGTGATCCGGCCGTCTCGGCCTCCCAAAGTGCTGGGATTACAGGCTTGAGCCACCGCGCCCGGCCAACTCTAGAACTTCTATATCACCCCATAGGGAAACTACCCATTAGACAGTAACTCCCCATTCTCCCCAACTGCAGCCCTTGGCAGCCCCCATCCCACTTTCTCTATGAATTTGCCTATTGTAGGGACCTCACAGAAGTGGAATCAGTTTGTCCTCCTGCGTCTGGTGTATTTCACTCAGCATAATGTCCTCAAGGTCCATCTGTGTTGCAGCATGTGTCAGAATTTCACTCTTTTTAAAGGCTGAGTCGTACCCCTGGTGTGGATACACCACATTTTCTTCATCCATTCATCTGTGGCCGGACACTTGGGTGGTTTCCACCCTTTGGATGTTGTGAATGTGGGTGTGCAAGTGTCTGTCTTGAGTCCCTGCTTTCAGTTCTGGGCATAACCTAGGGCTAGAATTGCCGGATCATGTGGTAGTCTGACTCTATTGCCCAGGTTGGAGTGCAGTAGTGCGATCTTGACTCACTGAAACCTCTGCCTCTCGGATTCAAGCAATTCTCCTGCCTCAGCCTCTCGAGTAGCTGGCACCCACCTCCACACCCGGCCAATTTTTTTGTATTTTTTAGTAGATGCGGGGTTTCACTGTGTTGCCCAGGCTGGTTTTGAACTCCTGAGCTCAGGCAGTGTGCCTGCCTCGGCCTCCCAAAGTGATAGGGTTATAGGCGGGAGCCACCACACCCAGCCTCGTATGGTAACTTCTGTGTTCAACTTTTTGAGGAATCACTAAACTGTTTCTACTGCAGCTGTAACATTTTACATTCACACTAGCAACACACAAGGGTTCCAGTTTCTTCACCTCCTTACCAGCACTCCTTTTCATTTTTTTGATAAAAGCCACCCTAATGGGTGTGAAGTGGTACCTTAGTTTGCATTTCTGTAATTTAGTGATGTGGAGCACCTTTTCATGTGCTGCCTGACCATTCGTGTATCTTCTATTGGAGAATGGCTGAATCCTTTGCACATTTTTAAAATTTTTTAAAAACTTGTGGTAAATTGACCGGGTACAGTGGCCCACACCTGTAGTCCCAGCACTTTGGGAGGCTGAGGCAGGTGGATCACAATGTCAGGAGATGGAGACCATGCTGGCTAACATAGTGAAACCCTGTCCCTACTAAAAAATACAAAAAAATTAGCCAGGCGTAGTGGCAGGCGCCTGTAGTCCCAGCTACTCGGGAGGCTGAGGCAGGAGAATGGCGTCAACCCGGGAGGTGGAGCTTGCAGTGAGTCGAGATCACGCCACTGTACTCCAGACTGGGCAACAGAGCGAGACTCTGTCTGAAAAAAAAAAAAAAATTGTGGTAAATAATGCTTGTAATCCCAGCACCTTGGGAGGCCAAGGCAGGTGGATCATGAGGTCAGGAGTTCGAGACCAGCCTGACCAACATGGTGAAAGCCCATCTATACTAAAAATACAAAAATATTAGCTGGACGTGGTGGCACGTGCCTGTAATCTCAGGAGGCTGAGGCAGGAGAATTGCTTGAAACCAGGAGGTGGAGGTTACAGTGGGCCAAGATTGCCCCACTGCATTATAGCCTGGGCAACGGTGAGACTCAGTCTCCCAAAAAAAAAAAAAAAAAAAGTGGTAAAATACACCTAAAATTTACTTTTGTTGTTGTTGTTTTTTGGTAAAGACGGGGTCTTGCATTGTTGCCTAGGCTGAGCTCAAACTTCTGGCTTGAAGCCAATCCTCCTGTCCTGGCCTCCCAAAGTGCTGGCATGACAGGTGTGACATTTTACTGTTGTGAATGATGCTCTTCTCAACACCTGTGTACAAACATCTGCGACTCTGCTTCCAGTTCTTTTGGGTATATGCCCTACAGTGGAATTGCTAGATCATATGGTAATTCTTTTTTTTTTTGGAGATGGAGTTTTGCTTTTGTTGCCTAGGCTGGAGTGCAGTGGCACGATCTCGGCCCACTGCAACCTCTGCCTTCCGGTTTCAAGCGATTCTCCTGTGTCAGCCTCCTGAGTAGCTGGGATTACAGGCGCCTGCCACTACACTTGGCTAGTTTTTGTATTTTTAGTAGAGATGGGGTGTCACCATGTTGGCCAGGCTGGTGTCGAACCCCCGACCTTGTGATCTGCCCACCTCAGCCTCCCAAAGTGCTGGGATTACAGGCGTGAGCCACCACACCTGGCCAGTAATTCTTTTTTTAAATGTTGGAGGAACCTCCATACTATTTTGCATAGCAGCTGCACCATTTTGCATTTCTATCACAGGGCACAAGGGCTCCAGTTTCTCTGTATCCTCACCGGCACTTACTTTTTTTTTTTTTTTTTTTTTTTTTTTGAGACAAGAGTCTTGCTCTGTCACCCAGGCTGGAGTGCAGTGGCCAGATCTCCGCTCACTGCAAGCTCCGCCTCCCAGGTTCACGCCATTCTCCTGCCTCAGCCTCCCGAGTAGCTGGGACTACAGGCGCCCGCCACCTCGCCCGGCTAGTTTTTTTGTATTTTTTAGTAGAGACGGGGTTTCACCGTGTTAGCCAGGATGGTCTCGATCTCCTGACCTCGTGATCCGCCCGTCTCGGCCTCCCGAAGTGCTGGGATTACAGGCTTGAGCCACCGCGCCCGGCCGGCACTTTCTTTAAAAATTTAATTTTACAGTAGCCACTCCAGTGGGTTTGAGATGTATCTCACTGTGTGGTCTCCCTCATGACTAGTGATATTGAGCTCTTTTCATGTGCTGCTGGCCATTTGTATATAATTGGAGAAATGTCTGTTCAAGTCCTTTACCCATTCTTGAGTCAAGTTTGGTTTTTTTGTTGTTGAGTTTTAGAAGTTCTCTGTGTATTCTGGATATCACTTCTTTATCAAATACATGATTTGCAAATATTAAGAGTTTTATAGTTTTAGCTCTTACATTTAAGTCTTTGATCCATTTTATTTTTGTAAATTGTGTGAGGTTAGGGTCCACCTTCATTCTTTCGCATGTAGATATACAGGCTTGGTTTCTGATATCCACTTACTGTCTTGATTGGCAGAAATTTCAGCAGATTTCAAGGAGCCGCCGTCCCTGCCAGGGAAGGAGAAGCCATCCCCGAAGACAGCCTGTGGGTCCCCCCTGGCAGCACAGCCATCACCCTCTGCTGAGCTCCCCCAGGCTGCCCCACCTCCGCCGGGCTCACCCTCCCTCCCTGGGCGCCTGGAGGACTTCCTGGAGAGCAGCACGGGGCTGCCCCTGCTGACCAGTGGGCATGAGGGGCCAGAGCCCCTTTCCCTCATTGATGACCTCCATAGCCAGATGCTGAGCAGCACTGCCATCCTGGACCACCCCCCGTCACCCATGGACACCTCGGAATTGCACTTTGCTCCTGAGCCCAGCAGCACCATGGGCCTGGACCTGGCTGATGGCCACCTGGACAGCATGGACTGGCTGGAGCTGTCAGGTGGTCCTGTGCTGAGCCTGGCCCCCCTCAGCACCACAGCCCCCAGCCTCTTCTCCACAGACTTCCTTGATGGCCATGATTTGCAGCTGCACTGGGATTCCTGCTTGTAGCTCTCTGGCTTGAGACTGGGGTGGGGACGGGGCTGGGAGCCAGGGCACTCCGGTGCGTGGCGCTCCTGCGTGATTCGGCCTCTCCACATGGTTGTGAGTCTTGACAATCACAGCCCCTGCTTTTTCCCTTCCCTGGGAGGCCAGAACAGAGAAGCCCCTACTCCTGGTTCGGGCCCACCCAGGGCAGAGGAGAGCAGCTGTCAAGAAGCAGCCCTGGCTCTCACGCTGGGGTTTTGGATACCCAGTCAGGGCCAGGGCCATTTCAGCTTGACCTTTTTTGAGGTCAGGGGCACCGTCTGCCTACAATTTGGCTAAGGTAGGTGAAGCCCAGCCAAAGCCCAGCCAGGAGGCTTCTCTTCTGACCCAGGGCTGAGACATGTCAGGGGGTGAATCTCCTTTTTGTTCCCTGCTTTGCTGTGAAGGGATAAATTAGCCTGGGCCTCTACCCCCTAGTCCCCACGTCTGCCAACCCCAGGGCTTCCTGGGATGGGGCTCCCTGCCATTTTAGTGTCTTGGTGTAGTGTAACCATTTAGTGGTTGGTGGCAACAATTTTCTGTACAGGTGTATATACCTCTATATTATATATCGACATACATATAGACATATATTTTTGGGGGGGGGACAGGAGATGGGTGCAACTCCCTCCCATCCTACTCTCACAGAAGGGCCTGGAAGGCCATGGCTCCTAGGGACTGGATGCAAGGTTACCCTTGAGCTATGTGCCACCGTCTGGTGCCCAGTCTGGCATGCAGCTACCCAGGCCCACCCATCACGTGTGATTGACATGTAGACACCCTGCCACGGCCTGTGCCCCACCTGCCCTGCTTCCTGGTTCCTTATCAGTGCCACGAGGGCAGAGGTGCTACCTGGCCTTCCTGCCAGGAGCTCTCCACCCACTCACATTCCGTCCCCACCGCCTCACTGCAGCCAGCGTGACCCTAGGACAGGAGGGAATTGGGCCTAGCTTCACCCTGCTGTGGGGCTGAGAGATGGCCATGAGGTTGTGGCTGTCTCCTGCCCTGGGGCCACTGGCTTCACACTCTGGCCTGACTCATAGGGGAGTAGGGGTGGAGTCACCAAAACCAGAGCTGGGACAAAGATGGGGAAGGTGTGTGAACTTTTTAAAATAAAAACAAAAACACAGGCCTGTTAGTGCATCTTAATCCACGGAAGGGGTGGGTGGCATAGGTGGGGGTCCTGGGCCTGTTGTGTCCCAGCATCTGAGGGGCCAGGCAGTGCCTTCTAGACTACTCAAGGAAGGGCAGAGCCTTGGACATGAAGACAGCTCTGCAGCCCTGGCTGTACAGAAGACAGGAGGTACGTTCTCAAAGACAGTTTATTTATAAACCAAGGAGGACAGGAGCCTGTTAGTCACCCCCATCCCCTTCCCTCTTCCTGAGCAAAGACTGGCACAGACGTGGCTCCCCACCGCCTCACAAGGCTTTTGGTACAAACTGGTTTGGCCCAGAGCATCTCTAAGGACCCTGGTAGGGCAGGGCACCCTCTGCTGCCACCACCTGGGATGTGCTGGGGAACCTGGAGTGGGGCAGCCTGATATCCCGGGGCCCCGGCCAGGGCTCTGGAGCTGCTCTTCCCTGGGCTCTGCAGCTTGGGGTCCTGGGCCACCTCAGACCCAGGCCCAAGGCTGGGCTGGGGAGGAGGGGTCACCCATCCACATCCCAGCTGAAGAGATGATGCTTCACCAGCATGTCCCGGACGCCCTCCTTCAGGGGCTGCTGCGCCTGCAAACAGGGCAGCCCCTCACCTCACAGGCCTTGGGCGTGGCTGGGGTGGTTCCTAACCACTGACACCAGCACTCTGTGTCCCCACCTCAGCCACCCTGTGAACGGTTTGGGCAGCTCCATCAGCACAGGCCTTACAAGGCCCACACCACCCACCTCTCTCTTCGCAGGGAGTTCCCAGTCCTGGGAGAGGCTGAAGGCAAAGCAGCAGAGGACTCTAGAGGTGAGGAGGGGGTTGGTGAGGCTCTTGTCACCCCCAGCCAGCCCTTCCTGACCCACCTCCATTCCCCAAACCCAGCAAGGTCCTCACCGGAGCTCACACTTGATCTGGACCCAGCCCGGGCTGCGCAGGAAGGACCAGGGCTGGTACCACTTCTCCACGGTGGGCAGGCTGGAGCAGAGCACCTCCAGCCACAGGTGCAGCACCTGCTCACTGGGGACATGGCCAGGAGTGGGGAGCAGGGGCGGCTCCAGGCCCTTCTGGCTGCAGCCATGGTAGAGGCCTCCAGCCTGTCCCTCAGCAGCTCCCAGACCACCCTCTTCAGGGAAGGACCTGAGCCCCTGAGGTTCTTTGTCCTTTAGGGTCCCCTGTAAGGACCCTCCCGATGCTGGGCTGGGTCCCCCTACTCCAGCGTTCTCCTCCAACCCCTTTTCCACACTCACTTGAGCCCCACGCAGATCAGTGAGCGGAGCTTCACGTCCATTTGTGCGTGCACTGCATCATGGCTCACGTTCACAGACTGCACAGCCTGGGGACGGCACCATCCGCTGTCACTCAGGCTCCCCCATGGGCTAACCTCGAGAGGTCTATAGGGTCTGGCAGGGGAGGCCCCTTACCCGGTAGAGCAGCTCCTCCGGGGTCAGGACCTTGCCATCTTCGTCCAACCTGAGGGGGCACCAAAGCTCCTGGGGTGCCGGGGCTGGGTCAAACCCCGCCCTCCCACTGCAGGCGGCTCCACCAGAGGAACCCAGGCCCAGTTACCTGAAGGTCTTACAGAGCACCAGGCGGGAATACACGGAGGCAAAATCTCTCTCGACCTCCCGGCCTGCAGCCTGTGGGAACAGCACACGGTGTGAGTGTAGGGACAGGAAGATGCTGGTTCAAAGCCCTTGGGGCCAACTGGGCACCTGTTACTGCCCTGCCAGCTCTTCCCATCCTCTCCGTGGGGCCCAGGGACAGGAAGGGCCTAAGATGGGTACCGGGGGGCACAGCAGGGCTGGTGCAGGGTGGGAGACATGGGCCAGCCACTGACTTACCTCCTCTATAAACAGCCAGGGGTGGCAGGCGCCCCCAAGCAGGGATGGCTTCTTCAGTCCATGTTCGAACAGGGCCTTAAGGGCCGGGCAGAGGGTCCCTCGCACGAGGTCTGTGACCCCCTCCGTCACTGAGTCGTCCCCCGCGATGGAATACTGATGGGAGGGATGGGTCTGAGAAAGCCCTGCCTGACACCTGCAGCCAGTTGCCCTCCTCTGTCCTCTCTGCCATGCTACAGGCCAGGACTCACTGGGGACACAGGCCCTGGCTAGGAGGATGCCAGCCGTGCCTAGCCCGCCCACCCCCTCACCTCTTTGCTGCGCTCATCCAGGACTTCCACAAACTTGGCTGGAAACCAGCCTGTGGGAAAAATAGGCCCTGTGAGGAGCAGCCACAGCTCAGGCAGGCAGGGCAGGGGGAAGCTGGCCCAGGTGCTTCAGGGACCTCAAGCCAGGCAGGGGTAGAGAGAACGGCCTGGCAGCGGCCAGGGTCACTGAAGTCTTCTGTGCTCACCCCCTCCTCCCTCTCCCAGCTCAAGAGCAGACCAAGGCCCCCACCTCGAAGGCCGTTGAGCTCCCCCACCCAGCAGTGCTCGTCCTTCTGAGACACGATCTGCACAGGAGGAAAAACAGTAGGAACCAAAGCTGGGTGCCTGGGGCCAGCGCCACCTGCACCCCCGATACGACTCCTCAGCAGCTAGGCCAGGCCAAGACCCCTACATCTTCACAAGAGCAGCTCTTGGCAGGGAAAGGGGTTGGAGTGGGGCTTGGTGGAGGGAGGCTGGGGGACCCGCCCCAGCCTGAGGACCTGTAGTCCAGCGCCCCCACGTACTGTGATGATGTCGTTCTTGCGGAAGCCCAGCTCGTCGTCGTCGTGCCGCTCGAAGTCCAGCAGGGCCTTGGCTCGGCGCCGGTGGCCGCGTGAACATGCCACATAGTTCTCGTGGTCCCGCTGGTGGCTCTCCATGCTGTAGTCTGGAGTCAGCTCCTGCCACAGTGAACACAGGCCCACCAAGGGGGTTGGAGGAGTTAGGGCCATGTTTGGTACCAGCCCGGGGAGCTGGCCACTCACCACGCTGCAGTTTTTGGGGTCTGCGCACTGGAAGTGACGCGCCACGCGCAGGATGGCTTCCCGGAGGTCAGCCACCAGTTCCGTCTGCTTGATGTTCTTGGCCTTGAGTGCCTCCAGGTCATCCTCCCCTAGGAGGCCCAGAGAGCAATGGTGACCACGGCTCACTCCAGGCCCCCGAGGAAGCTCCACATCCACGTGAGCGTGAGGACAGACTGTTCCATGCCCACACTGCCTGGCACCCGCAGAGCTCTCACCGAAGAGCAGAGCAGTGATGGTGGACTTCCTCCGCTGGGTCCTGCGGCGAACAACCTGCACCATGAGGAGGGGGTCAGGGCGGTCCTGGCCCCCGGAAGAGAACCCACCAGCCCTTGGCTTATGCTCTCTCATCTAAAATGGCCTCTGATGCCGGCTCTGAGAGTTGAAAACAGATAATCAGTTCAGAGCTGGGTCTGCCTTCCTCCCAACCTGTGCCAGGGTCAGAACCTGAGACGCATGAAGCCCGAGGTGGCCTGGGTCACCCCACAGCTGTGGTCTGACTGGGCCAGGCTGGGGTGCAGAGCAGGAAGGGCTGGTTTGTTTCCCATAGCCTCCGCACCTGCTCTGAATTTTAAGGTGACCCGTTCCCCACATGCTGTGGGCCAAGTCAGGGCCCCCCATCCTGGGTCACCTGAGAGAGGTTGGTGAGGGTGCCGGTCCCCAGGAGCTGACCCTGGTCTGCAATGAGATAGGCCAGGTGCTTGCGGCGCTGAGTCTCCACAGCCACGTCGGTGAGGGAGCCGGCCAGCCGCATGGCCACCCCCAGAAGCAGCTCCGCGTCCTCCATCTGCGACGGGATATCCGATAGCGTGTTGAAGATGGAGGCTGAGTTCTCTGACTGGATCAGCTCTTCTTCCTGGGCCATGTCAGAGCAGGATGCAGGGAGAAGGTTGTTACTGCAGGAACCTGGCACTGAGCTGACCCCAACCCCCATCCTCAGGGACCCGTTTGCCTTGGCACGGTTGTCAGGGGCCGGGGGACTGGTCTTGCCTGGCCCAGGGAGGTCTCTCACTCCCTGCCCCCCATCTCGGGCTCCTACTCCTCAGCCTGAAGTGGGGCCCTGGAGCACCTTGAGGTGCAGCATGCCCAGCGTGAGCTGGAACAGCACCCGGGAGCCCTCATAGAAAAACAGGTCCCAGATGCGCAGAAGCAGCTTGATGTCCACCACGCTGGCGAAGGCCGTGAGGAACCAGTGCAGTGTGATCAGGGACAGCTCTGTAAACACAGGAGCCGAAGCTGCTGGGGAGGAGGTGGAGGAAACCTCCATCCCCAGAACTGGAGGGAGGTCCTCCCTGCCCAAGAGCGAAGGAGGGGATGGGGCAGGGAACACCGGAGAACAAAAGAGCGACAAAGACCAGAGTTGGGGGCTATGCCCCATCCCCCCTTGGCCATCCGCCTGAGGCCTCCAAGCTGCAGAATGGGAGCCACTGGCTCAGAGGCCCCTTACCGATGTCATGCTCCTGGAGCAGCTTGTCCAGGCGAGGCAGGTACTGGACAATGAGGTGGCGCAGGACCCGCTGGTCAGTCTGGACGCCCAGCAGGGTGGTGCTGAAGTAGGAGGCGGGGAGCAGGTCCTCGATGATGGCGCACATCATCCAGAAGGTGTCCTCCTCCTCCAGGAACAGCAGGAGGCAGGCAGCCACCTGGCCAGGGCATGGGGATAAGGGCCCTCTACCCAGGTCTTTGTGCAAATTAGAAAAGGTGCCCCTACCCTAGGGAGACCATTTAGCAAAAGCCTCTTGGGGGGCACGCATGCTGGAACACAGGCCTTCCCCGGCTGCTTTCCTTGGCCGGCCTCAGTTTCACACCCTTTGGGGGGCCCCTCTGCTTGAATAACGTGCAGCTGCCCTGATCTCCTTGGGGACTCCCCTGTCCCCCCACCTCCCCTCCTGCTGCCCCAGAGCGGGAGACCATTCCTTGTTAGGGGTCCTGGAGGAGGCCCTGGGGCTGTCACTGCCCTTGCCGGGGCTGTGCTCACCATACCAGTGCCCTGGCAGTAGCCGATCTCTGGGTAGAGCCAGGCCAGGGCCCGGAGCACCCTGCGCAGGCGGGGCACCCCGATGCTGCCCATGCTGGCGAAGCAGGCGTTGCTGGGCATGGTGCGCAGCAGGTCCTTCTCAATCTGTCCGGCAGCCATTGGCACCCACAACAACAAGACCTTGTGACACCCTGGGAGGGAGGCAGACCCCAGGCGGGCTTCTCCCCCAGGAATGGGGATTCCTTGTGTTCCTGGTCAAGGTCACCCTCCTCCCTTCAGGGTCAGCTCCCAGCCAGTGTGGAGCTGGGACATCAAATCCACCTGGGAAGCTTCATGCCAGACAGAGTGAATGAGAACGTGTGGCCCAAGGCCTGGAGTCTATATTTAGAGTCTCCATCTGTTCCTAAAGTGGACCCGGGCTTGGGAACCCCATCTCCAAACACCAGTGGCCTTTTGGACAATTCTTTCTGTGGCCTACAGAGGACCCAGGAAGGAGCATGTATCCTCTCCCCCACCCCCCAACAAGGGCACACTCCCAGAGCCCCAGGCAGCCTCCCTCTCTCCTGCCAGCCTCACCTGCTTGGCAGCAAGGGTCTCATCATTGGAGCTGTTCTTCACAATCTCGCGGTAGGACAGCTCGGAGTTCCTCTTCTTCTGCAGGGCCCCAGAGAGCCGCATCCATAGCTGAGGGAAAGGAGTCGCAAGGGCACTCAGTCTTTCTCATGACACCTAATCATGGGGCCAAGACCCTCTCAAAACCCTGTGGCCACTTTACCTGTGGCCTCATGCCATGTGGGATGCCGGCCAGCACCAGGGAACGGAGCTTCTCAGAGCGGGGCAGAGAGACTGCAATCTTGTCCCAGGTGAGATCCCCCACATCGTGGTTATGGGTGAACTCCAGGTGGGCCTGCCACCGCAGCCTCTGTGGAGCATCCTCCAGCAGCGGGGAGCTCGCCAGCAGACTAGAGCCAGGCTCACCACCTTCTGCCAAGAGACAGCCGAGGGACGCCGCAGTGAGCAGAGGAGGAAGAAAAAAGCATTCTCTACTACGTGTTCTGCAAGCAGCCAGGCCTCTGTCTTCAGGAGGGTCTCAGCTTCATGCCTCTAGGCCAGCTCTCTCCCGCCAGATCCAGATTCCCACAGCTAATGGCTTTCTGACAGCTCCAGGTGATCATCTAACCTGCACCTATGATGAGCAAAGCTCTTCACTGTCTCCTCAAAGCCACTCCTACCACAGTACTACCCAGATCCAGAAATGACACCTCCATTCTCCCGATGCTCAGCCTAAACCTTGGAGTCACCTCTGGCTCCTCCCTTGCCCAGACTCCACACTCAGTCCTTTAGCAAACCCACGGCCCTTGTCCAAGCCAGCGTCCTTCATCCAGATTGCTGCACTGGCCCTCCCACTGACCTCCCTGTTGCTACCCTCACCTCCCAAAGGCCGTTCTCCTCAGCAGCCACAGCAACCCTTCCAAAATGCAAGTCAGATCATGTCACACTGCTCAGAGCTGAGACTCAAAGGCAAGGGCTTTCCAGGGCTCCCTCAGCTGCTTCCTCTGGGCCATGCCCACTCTGTCCTCATCCCCTACCATTTTCCTCTTGCTCCCTCCCCTCCAATGACATGGTCTGAAAGGGCCACTTCAGGGCCTTTGCACCTCTCCTTCCCCAGCTCTGCCCATTCCCTGGCTTCCTTATATATGATTTACTGCCCCTCTTCCCTGAAGTATTTTCCCAGCCCTTCTTGCTCCAGCATATTACATGCTTGTTTACGGCCTGTCTCCCTCTCTAAAATGAGAACTCCATGCAGTCGAGACCACCTTCAGTTTTGTTTAAGGGCCTAGGGGTGCAGCTGTGGAGACTACAGCACCCACAGTTGGGTTCATGAGATATTTGTTGAATGAATGAGGTGAAGCTCTCCTGTGGCAGCCCAGCAATCTCTGGGTGAGCTCCATAGACAGCCTCGTCCTTATTCACCCAAAAGCCAATCCCTCAGCCCAGCTTTCAAAAACACCAACTTTAATGACTTTACCTACAGTAAAATGCACAAATGGTAGGTGTACATTTTGGTGTATAAACAAATGTCTAAGCAGTCTCAGTTCCATGGCGTAACAGTGAACACTCTGAACCCAGTGCCCCAGCCAAACAGATACTCCATCATACCAGCAAGTTCCCTGTGTCCCTCTCAAACCAAACCTTTACCCTGCAACTACCTGCCTACAAATCAGAAGAACAAGGAAAACCCTTGTCAGAATTGGAAACGTGAGTGACCTGAAGGTGATCAGTTGCAGTCAATTAAAATGTCCTAGCCACAGGTCTGGCCTGGCATCCAGTTGTCTTGGCAGATGACCTTCCCAATAGCCCACTCAGGACCAAAAGGCCCATTTATAGTAGAAAACAACAGAAAAGGATTGAGACTCAGTTATAGAAAAGTGGTTATCCAAATACTGTAAGTTCATTATGATATTATACAGCCACTGAAAATACTCTTTTTTCTTTTCTGAGACTAAGTTTCGCTCTTGTTGCCCAGGCTGGAGCGCAATGGCATGATCCCTGCTCACTGCAACCTCCGCCTCCTGGGTTCAAGCGATTCTCCTGCCTCAGCCTCCCGAGTAGCTGGGATTACAGGTGTGTACCATCACACCTGGCAAATTTTGTATTTTTAGTAGAGACCGGGTTTCACCATGTTAGCCAGGCTGGTCTTGAACTCCTGGCCTCAAGTGATCCACCCACCTCAGCCTCCCAAAGTGCTGGGATTACAGGCGTGAGCCACCACGTCCAGCCTGAATTTTTCAACTTCTCTACAGTGAACACTATTGCTTTTACTATCAGGTGAGGTTCAGTAAAATTTATCTCAAAAAAAACAGAGGTTTCCCATACATATAACAGTATCACCCTCAGATACACTCTGTCCTTAAATCTGGAACTGTGACGCATCAGAGCTCAGCCGTCACATCTGAGTAATTCCAGTCAAGGGAGCGGAGTCCTCCCCAAAGAACATCAGCAACATGACCCACAATGTTACCTTCCTTGTACACACGGAAACCAAACTCATCGTAGTAGAAATCTGGTTGCTCTGCTGACTCTTCCTTCTAGAATCAGGATGAGACTGAAGTCAGTTGTCTGTACCCTAGCTGGAGGCCTCAGGTCTGAAAGATGCCACCCACAGGGTTGCCTGCTAAAATCCCACCCAGCCTTCAAGCTCAGATCAAAGGCTACTCTTCCAAAAGCCTTCTCTGGTTACCAATCTCCTCTGAACCTTCTAGCTTCCTTGTTCTTCTCAGAGGTCAAAGATAATAAAAATCAAGGCAAGAAACATGTTTTATGCATTTGTGTCCCTATAATACCGACAGCATACTACCACAGTGATTGACTCACACAGGCACATGGAGCTAAGATACCATCTCTGGTGGGGACCCCATAACCCTGTATGAGTTGGCCACCTCTTCCTGGGCAGCCTGCAGAGCTGGGTCCCCTTCATACCGCAGTGTGGGAGCACAGCAGGCTGGTGCCTGGCTAACTGCTGTACCTGTGTATACTTGGCCAGGATCTCCTGGGGCCATATGCTCGGAGTCAGGGCTGAGAAAGGGCCACAGGCAGAAGGTGTATGGCTTCCTAAAACCAAAGAGGACCAGGAGAACAATCAAGAAAATGCAGAGGCAGGCCAGGCGCAGTGGCTTACGCCTGTAATCTCAGCACTTTGGGAGGCCGAGGTGGGCGGATCACCTGAGGTCAGGAGTTTGAGACCAGCCTAGCCAACATGGTGAAACCCATCTCTACTAAAAATACAAAATTAGCTGGGCATGGTGGCACATGCCTGTAATCCCAGCGACTTGGGAGGCTGAGGCAGGAGAACTGCTTGAACCCAGGAGGCGGAGGTTGCAGTGAGCAGGGATCATGCCATTGCGCTCCAGCCTGGGCAACAAGAGCGAAACTCTGTCTAAAAAAAAGGAAAAAAGAAAATGCAGAGGCAAAATTCAAGTCAGGAAATAATGCTCTCCCTGTAAGAACACCAGCATTAAAGGGACTAGCCCATCTCAAGCGTTATGGGGAGGGAAGGAACAGAATGAAAGAAACCTCCTAGAGATCAGCAAATTTCTGGAGAAGAGGGGGAAGAAACAGCAGCACGTTACAAAACATGACCAAACTTCATCTTCCAGCCTCTTTCTCCACCTGAGGAGTGCAGATCTGCAGGCTGCAGGGCCGGAGGAGGAGAGCTGGAGAGCGGAGCTGAGAAGGAAGTTTTAATAACTTTCTCAGCCAGCCAGAAGCCTTCCCTACCATCTCCACCTCTCTTATCTGGATGGTGTTTTATGGAAAACAAACAAGCCAGCTTCCAACCCTCTGGCTCCTCTGTGAGAGCTTCACACCCCGTTTCCAAGTCCGGCCCCTGCTTCTACCTGACATTGTGCTGTGGGGCTGGCAAGTCTTCTGTAGCTCCAGGCTGGGAAGTCTCCTATCCTGCTATCTTAGAGCTGGAAGGCGCCTCAGGCTTCATCTGGTCCAGAATCATCTGCCCTGTTAGAAGAGTAAAGAGGAAAGTCATTCTATTTTTATTTATTTATTTTAGACAGAGTCTCGCTCGGTCACCCAGGCTGGAGTGCAGTAGTGTGATCTCGGCTCACTGCAACCTCTGCCTCCTGGGTTCAAGAGATTCTTCTGCTTCAGCCTCCCGAGTAGCTGAGACTACAGGGGTGCGCCACCACACCAGGTGATTTTTGTATTTTTAGTAGAGATGGGATTTCACTACATTGGCCAGGCTGGTCTTGAACTCTTGACCTTGTGATCCCCCCACCTCGGCCTCCCAAAGTCTTGGGTTATAGGCATGAGCCACCACACCCAGCCTGAGGAAAGCCATTCTAAAACACCCTCTCTCCTACAAAGAGGAGCCCTTTCCACCCACACTCTGATTTTGCTAGCCTGGAGGCAGTGGGAACTGAAGTCTTAGCCATTGTTTAACAAGGGAAGGGAAAAAAAAAATCACTTTGCCCATTTTTATTTTTGTTTATTATTTTTTGAGACGGGTCTCGCTCTGTGGCCCAGGCTTGAGTGCAGTGGATCTTGGCTCACTGCAGCCTCCACCTCCTGGGCTCAAGCGATCCTCCCACATAGCTGAGACTACAGGCATGCACCACCATGCCTGGCTAATTGTTGTATTTTTTTGTAGAGATAGGTTTTCGCCATGTTGCCCAAGCTGGTCTCGAACTCCTGGGCTCAAGCAATCAATCTGCCTGCCCTGGCCTCCCAAAGCGCTGGGATTACAGGTGTGAGCCACCCATTCCCAGCAGCTATTTGTCTTTTTTTCTTGAGACAGGGTCTCACCCAGGTTGCAGTGCAGGGGCACAATCACAGCTCACTGCAGCCTTGACCTCCTAAGCTCATGGGATCCTCCCACCTTAGCCTCCCAAGTATCTGGGACTGTAGGCACACGCCACCACGCCCGGCTAATTTTTGTATTTCTTGTGGAGATAGAGTTTCACCATGTTTCCCAGGCTGGTCTCAAACTCCTAAGCTCAACAGATCCACCTGCTTCAGCCTACCAAAGTGCTGGGTTTACGAGCATGAGCCACTGCACCCAGTCAAGCCTTTTACTTGTGACCACAGAATGAAAGGCTCTCACTATGAAAGGAAGTGGAGGTAACAATGAGGAGATGTGGCTGAAAGATTTCAAGACAAGTTACATTCCAGTTTTTGAAATCATATTTACCTAAACCTGGCACTGAAAAAAAATTTACTTTTGCCATTTTTCAGACAACGAGAGTTCAGAAATGACAGTTGTTAATCCTGGTCCATAGCAGAACCTATTCTCCATGCTATCTGCCATGGAATTCTGGTGTTGGGAATTCTAGTAAATCGCAAAGAATTAGGTAAGTGAGAAGCAAAAAAGAGGAAAATCAAACCATCACTTCAAAGGAGCTATGAGAAAATCCCAGTTCTCTTTAAAGACATACAAGTATGGGGACAAAAGTAGCTCCTGTGGGCAGCCCAGCTGTGGTCCCAGCCTCTGCTCCTGCCCCAGACAAACACTGGCCAAGTTTAGGATAAAGGGAAAAGCAGAACATTCCTGAACATTCCTGACCATTATAGAGGTTTGGTGCCCAGTGGGAGAGGCGCTCCCTCCTGCTTCCAGACACGCCGCTGAGAGCCAGATGGCAGAACCTGCTTCCCCAACAGGCCGGCCATCCTGGCTGGTTGGTTCTGTGTGAAGAGAATAGAATTTTAATGTCTTTCTTCAGTGTAAAATATATGTGATACAGGGTTTACCTCAGAACTATGAGCTGGATGGAGGATTACATATTTTTACATTAAAGAGACTGAGCTACAAGTTTTAAAAAGCATGTCATGTTATCATTATACCCTTACAACACATTTATTCCTTATACAAGAGAAAATAAGCCTAGAAGAGACTGATAGTTTCCAAATGGACTCCCAAAAACTCTGCCCCGCCACACCATGCAACCCCACCTTGTGAAATGATGGACACATGGCCACCAGCTAGATGGCCCTGGGAATGGAACCCAGTGCTCTATTATGCCTCCCGCTGGCTTGGAGCCTGAGATGGCATATGGCTGTGGCAGAACCACCACGTGTCCGCCTTGGGAGGCAGTGGGCTCAGCACTCATCCTCTGCACCATGATTAAAAATAAAGACATCTCAGCCGGACGTGGTGGCTCATGCCTGTAATCCCAGCACTTTGGGAGGCCGAGGTGGGTGGATCACCTGAGGTCGGGAGATTGAGAACATCCTCGCCAACATGGTGAAACCCTGTCTCTACTAAAAACACAAAAATTAGCTGGGCGTGGTGGCGTGTGCCTGTAATCCCTGCTACTTGGGAGGCTGAGGCAGGAGAATTGCTTGAACCTGGGAGGCAGAGGTTGCAGTGAGTCGAGACGGTACCACCACATTCCAGCCTGGGTGACAGAGACTCTGTCTCAAAAGAGAATTGGATGATAAACATAGAAATAGACTGTGATAACTACAGTGCTGTGAGGAAAAATAAAGCAAGGTCAAGATGTGGAGAGTCTCAGAAGAGAGGGGATTTATATCAAGTGGTCAGGAGCAGCCTTTAAGAATAAGGGTTAGGGACACCTGAGCAAAGACCAAAAGGAACTGAGGGCTCATGGCTACCTGAGGGAAAGGAGATCCAGGGGGAAGCACCAAGTTGGGAGCATACTGGGCACGTTAAAACAGCTGCAAGGCAGCCATCAGGCTGGAGGGGCTGGGAAATGAGGAGGAAACAGTGGGAGGAAACAGCCTGAACGGTGGGAGGAGATGCAGCAGGGGGCTACCAGGCCTCACAGTGTGGTGGAGATTCTGGGCTTCATGCTCAGTGAGCTGGGAAAGTAGGGGAGGGCTCTGAGCTCTCTCTGGCTGCCTTGCAGAGGAGGTGGTGGACATAGAGGAGGCTGCTGGATTAGTCAGGGTGAAAGGTATGTTGACTTTCCTGTGGTGGGAACACTGAGAAATGGTCACATTATGGATATATTTTATCTTATTTATTTTGTTAGAGACAAGGTCCCTCTATGTTGCCCGGCTGGTCTTGAATTCCTGAGCTTAAGTGATCCTCCTGCCTCGGCCTCCCAAAGTGCTGTGATTACAGGCGTGAGCCACCACACCCGGCCAGATTCTGGATAGAAAGAGTCTGCAGGGTTTAGCTCTTTAATGCCACACACACATATAAATGTATGTAATGTATATATAAACATGCCACTTCTCCCACTGGCTCCAGAACCCAGCCGGATGTGAACTGTGAAGCTGGGTGGGCAGGTTTTTCCTGCCTCTGGTCGCTATGGAAACCTTCCTGAAAGCAGCCATCTGGGAGTTGGCAGGAGCAGCCCAGAGTCAGCCACGTCAGGGTGGCTGCCCTCCTGTTGTCACAGGCGTACTGAGAGGCAGAAACTTGAAAAACAGGATTGATTTAGGTACCTTTGAGGAGCTCTGGAAGGAATTTTTCAAAATTAAATGTACATACTCCCTAGTTTAATAATCCTACAATTTCCTATAAGGCAAATATTTTGTTTAGAAAGCACAGAAGGCCACATCTCACTATAAACCGTTTTCCCACATCTGTGGGGAGGGGCAGAAAAGGTTCTGTTCATTTCCTGTGGTCTCTTCACATAGATCAGAGGGATATGGCCCCCCATTCTCTCTGCTCCTACTACCCTGACCGGTGTCCTGTTTGCTTCACAACACAGCATGGTCGCTACCACTACACAGATGATTTTCTACAGACGTTTGCCACGGAACATGAAAGCTGTAAGCAACATAAGCAAAAATACTTCTAAGAGGCCTCTGAGACGCTGAAGACTGCATTTCCTCCGTGAGGAGGGAAGAGGACACTGGAAGCTGTCGATAAAAACTCACCTAGACAGAGAAGCACAAAGTCGGGAAAGTCCAAGAAAGGCTGGAGTAAAAAAAGATTAATGTGGCTACTATAGATGCTAAGAAAGGATAAAATCAGACAATAAATGCTCAAAGAAACATGAACATTTTTTGGAAAAGGAAAAAATATATGAATAGCTTTTTCAAGGTAAGGGTACAAAATAATTGGTTTTCTTCCTGGTTTTTCTCCTTGACTTCTATTCTTCAGCACACCTCTAAAATGTATGTGGGCTCCAATCTGGCCGCTACGTGGGCAGACAGCTTGTAGAGAGACAAGAGTGGATGCTGGGAGGCAAGAGTGGCATGCAGGGGAAAGATTATGGAGAATGAGTCCAAAGTGACAGTGGAGACAAAGAGAAGTAATAGATTCAAGACACAATCAGAGGCAGAATCAACAGGCCTTGCCACACAGTTGGATGTGGGGAGAACGGGAGTGACCACAGGCAAGGCCTAGGTTTCCGGTCTGAACTCTGGGCTTCTGATGATGCCATTTCCTAATATGAGAGAAATGGGAACAAAACAGGTTTGGGGAGGGGGGAAGTTAAGAGTTATGGGGCAGGGGCTGGGCATAGTGGCTCACGCCTGTAATCCCAGCAGTGTGGGAGGCCGAGGTAGGCGGATCACCTGAGGTCAGGCGTTCGAGACCAACCTGGCCAACATGGTGAAACCCCGTCTCCACTAAAAATACAAAAATTAGCCAGGCATGGTCACAGGCACCTGTAATCCCAGCCACTTGGGAGGCTGAGGCAGGAAAATCGCTTCAGCCCGGGAGGTGGGGGTTGTAGTGAGCTGAGATTGTGCCACTGCACTCCAGCCTGGGTGACAGAGTGAGACCCTGTCTGAAAAAAAAAGAGTTACGGGGTAATTTAAATGCTCATTTAGAAATTCAAGTGGAGCTGTTAAGTAGGTGATTGCATCTATGTATCTATGTTTACAGGGAGATGTCAGAGGTAGAAATGTAAATCTGGGAGTTTTTCATTCATCTATCCAACCAACAAAAAAATTTTTTTGCAACTACTGTGTACCAAACACTGTTCCATGTGTTAGAGATATAGCAGTAAAACAAGATGGACAAAGTTCCTGCTTTCACGAACCTGCAATTTCTTCATCTGTAAAATGGAAATAATACCTTACTACTTATGAGGTTAAGTGAGAAAATGTAATACTTGTAACTATACTCAGCACATGGCATGTGCTTAATAAATGCCAGTTTTTATCAGTTACAGAAAACAGACAATATGTAAATAATTTCAGAAAAATAATACATGCCATGAAGAAAACAGAACAAGAGGTTACAAAGTGACAGGTAGGAGTGGAGGGGCTATTTTTAATTGGTGGTTGGGGAAGGCCTCTCTGAGTAAATGACTTTTCAGCTCACACCAGAATAAGAAGGAGCCAGCTCTGTGAAGATCTAGAAGAATAGTGATGAGGGGGAAAGTAGCAGGTAACATTGGAAAAGGAGGCAGGAACTAGCTTATAGATGGCCCTTCCAGCCATGACAAAAACTGGAATTTTTTTTTTTTTTTTTTTTTTGAGACAGGGGTCTTGCTCTGTCACCAGGCTGGAGTGCAGTGGCATAATCTCACTCACTGCAGCCTCTGCCTCCTGGGTTCAAGCGATTCTCCTGCTTCAGCCTCCCGAGCAGCTGGGATTACAGGTGCCCGCCACCGTGCCTGGCTAATTTTTGTATTTTTAGTAGAGATGGGGTTACACCATGTTGGCCAGCCTGGTCTTGAACTCCTGACCTAGTGATCCACCCGCCTTGGCCTCCCAAAGGGCTGGGATTACAGGCGTGAGCCACTGCGCCTGGCCAGTCTCCAAGGTCTTGGACCTGAGCAACTGTGCAGGTCCCATCAACTAAGACGCAGGAAGCCTGGTGAAAGCAAATTTTGGGGTTAGAAATCAAGAGTTCTGCTTTGGCTATGTTAAGTTGGGAAGACGATCAGACTCCTCAGTGGAGAGGTCAAGTTTGCACCTTATGAGCACAGAGTTCACAGACGTCAGAACTAGAAATGTAAATGTGGGAAGCGTCAGCATAGAGCAGAACTAGATGTCATTGCCAAGGAGGGAATGCAGAGTAGGGGCCCTAGGACCAAATCCTAAAACACTCCAACATTTAGAAGTTAGGCAGAAAAGGAGGCAGGAAACAACATTTGGGAACTGGCCAATGAAACAGAAGGAAAACGAGTAGTGTGTGGTGTCGTGGAAACCAACAGAAGTGAGTACTGCTAGAAAGAGTGCTCTGGTTTTAATGTGTCCCCTCCAAAATTCAGGTGTTGCCAACGTGATAGTATTAAGAGCTGGAACCTTTAAGAGGTGATGAGGCCACGAAGGCCCCTCCCTCATGAATGGGATTAGGTCCCCTTCTAAAGGGGCTTGACGGAAGGAGTTGGCCCTCTTGTCCTTCCGCCATATTAGGATGCAGCAAGAAGTCCCTCAACAAACGCCTTGGACTTACGAGCCTCCCAAACTGTGAGAAATTTCTGTTCTTTAAAAATGAGCCAGCATATTCTGTTACAGCAGCACAAAACAAACTAAGACAAGGAGTGGGTGATCATCTGTGTCAATCAATATGAGGACAGAGAACTGGTCCTTGGCTTAGCAAGCTGAAGGTTGTTTGTGATCCTGAAAAAAGCTTTTAATTTTAATGGTCAAGGTGAAGGTCCAACTGGAGTGGGTTGAAGAAGGAATACAAGAAAAGTAGAATCATTAGCATGAAGACAGTATATGACTTCGACCATTTAAAAATGTATAGGCCTGGCACAGTGGCTCACACCTATACTCCCAGCTCTTTGGGTGGCCCAAGGCAGCCACCCAAATCTGACCACCCGGATCACCTGAGGTCAGGAGTTCCAGACCAGCCTGGCCTACATGGTGAAACCCCGTCTCTATTAAAAATACAAAAGTTAGCTGGGCGTGGTGGCAGGCGCCTCTTAGTCCTAGCTATTTGGGAGGCTGAGGTGGGAGAATTGCTTGAACCCACGACGCGGAGTGCAGTGAGCTGATATCGTGCCATTGCACTCCAGCCTGGCAACAGAGTGAGACTCCATCTCAAAAAAAAAAAAAAAAAGTAAAATAGTGAAAAGGTGAAAACAACCCAAATGTCCAACAACTGATGAATGGATAAACAAAATGTAGCATATGCAGACAATGAACTATATTATTCATCCATTAAAGGAATGAAATACTGGAATGTGCTACAACATGAATGAACCTTGAAAATACTATGCTCAGTGAAAGAAGCCAGTCACAAGGCTGCCTATATTGTATGATTCCATTTCTACGAAACGCCCAACAAAGGCAAATCCATAGACTGAAAGCACATGAATGGCTGTCAGGGGCTGAGGGAAGGGCGGATGGGAAATGACTGCTAATGGGTAACGGAGTTTTCTTTTGGGCTAATGGAGATGTTCTGGAATTAGATACTGATGATGGTTGCATAACATATGAATGTACTAAAAACTGGTAAATTATACATTTTAAAAGGGTCACTTTTATGGTGTATGAATTATATCTCAATTTTAAAAATGATTATAGTTTAAGTATAGTAGAACATTAGAGTAAGAAGGTATCTTCCTTGAGCTTTTTCTGAGGACCACCAGTGAAGCTGAGTACTGACAACAGTGAATTAGCTTCTCCCCATCTTGCCTTTCTTTTCCTCTGCAGAGCTGCTACTACTCCCCACCTTAAATATCCACCTCTGCAGAGATTTAATGCTTATACAAAACCAAGGAAAGAAAAAAAGTGTAAACAATTAGAGATAGCTTATCCAGAACTGTGAAAAGGATCCCCTTCTCTCTCATTTGTAACTAACAGTTTCCTAACGCAGCTCTGCATGAATCTGACATCTTAGCAACCTGTGAAATCAGGAACTTCCTAAGCCGCTTTAAAAAAAAAAAAAAGCCTGTAATTTTCCGAGTTACTGTAACAGGTCCCCTTCCCCTGCCATAGTCTAAATAATTACTGAATAATCACTGGAAAAAAAACTGACAACACTTTGAAACTCAGGTTTCCAAGCCACTGGTTTGGGTTGATAGTTTTTAAGGCTAAATAAAATCCCCAGGTGTCTCTCTTCATCTGGGTTGCAGTTGCTCCCTATTATCAGGAAGTATTAATACTTTTCCAAAAGCAAAAGCCACTAAAAGCAGTTTAAAGGAAAAGAGATACAAACAAGGACACCAGAAAAGTGCAGCAATTTGCAAAACAGGCTCTAGGGTGGAAAAATGCTATTTACAAATCTGCTTTTACAGATATGCCTCCATGTCTCCTGAGTTTTCACCACAGCCCAGGCATTTCGTTTCCAGGCCCGGCCAGAGCTGGGTTTGGGTGAGACACTGGCTGTCAGAGCCCAAGGATCAGAAGCACTTCTGGGCACTCAGCACAAATGCTCACAGGACCATTCTTTTCTACTGAGAATACAGTAAGATGCAAACACAAATGATAAACTTAAGTCCTTGCAGGATAAATTTCAGGGCAAAGGAAATCTCTGGATTATAAACACAGTCAATAGGCTAATCATGGCAAAGGAAGCTCTGGACTCTTGAGTCTTGTAATTACACTAACACAACTTTTTGTGTTGTGTTTTGAGACAGGGTTTCACTCTGTTGCCCAGGCTGGAGTGCAGTGGCATGATCAGAGCTCACTGCAGCCTTGAACTCCCAGGCTCAAGCAAGCCTCCCATCTCAGCCTCCTGAGTAGCTGGGACTACAGGTGTGCACCACCACACCAGGCTAATTTTTTTTATTTTTTGTAGAGACCGGATCTCACTATGTTGCCTAGCCTGGTTTCAAACTCCTGGGCTCAAGGGATCCTCCTGCCTCAGCCTCCCAAAGTGCTGGGATTACAGGCATGAGTCACACACCCAGTTGATCAGTGGTTCTCAAAATACAGAGTGTATCAGAATCACCTGGAGGGCTTCCTCAAACCCAGACAGCTGAGGCCCAGCCCCTGAATTTCTGACTCAGCAGGTGTAAGTAGGACCTGAGACTGCCTCTCCCAGGTGATGCAGATGCTTTTGGTCCGGGGAACACACTTTTTGAGAACCACTGACCTGAATTCCTCTTTGACCATTATTCTTTCAAATTCTAGCTCAGATGTGGCCTCCTCTAACAAGCCTTTCTTTCCAACTTCCATATCCCCTACTTCCTTCCCCAAAAGAATTAATCATTGTACATGCTGCTGTTGATTTCATGTGATACTATAATTTATGGACATGTGTATCTGTCCCATGTCCAGTACCTAGGCCAGTGCTGACATGTGGCAGGGGCTGTTTGGTGAATGAGCACAGCAAACTCGTAGAAGGTCCTGATGTACAACACGCTCTTTTCCTGTGCCTTGGGCTCTCTACTGCTCCCCTTGCTCATAATGCCCTCCACTTTACCTGACTTCTTCAAGGCACAGCTCAAGCACTGCCTCCTCTAAGAAGCCTTCTTTGATACTCCCCCTGCCTTTAGTTTGTGTTAGGTGCCCCTATTCCTCTGGGCCCCCAACCAACCTGTCTATACATATCTTACTAAGAGCTACCATTCATTGCATGCTAAATGCCAGGGACTCAAATAAACAGAACTGAATTAAATCCTTTAGAGGTTCTTTGGCCCAGCAATTCCCGCTTCTGGAAATTTATCCTACGTGCCAGCAGAATGATCCATATACAACTTAACTCCCTATAGCACTGGTTTTGAAAACAAAATATGAGATGGCAAAATATTAGGAAACCTCAATACCCACTGATACAGGACTGTTTAATTACTGTATATCTATATAATAAAATGGTGTGCAGCTGTCACTGATAGGGGCTAAGTAAAAAAAGCGAGAGTGAGAAAAATGTGAAAATGCTTGTTAAAAAGGGGAGAAATTTTTTTTTTTTTTTTTTTTTTTTGAGACGGAGTCTCGCTCTGTCACCCAGGCTGGAGTGCAGTGGCCGGATCTCAGCTCACTGCAAGCTCCGCCTCCCGGGTTCCCGCCATTCTCCTGCCTCAGCCTCCCGAGTAGCTGGGACTACAGGCGCCCGCCACCTCGCCCGGCTAGCTTTTTGTATTTTTTTTAGTAGAGACGGTGTTTCACCGTGTTAGCCAGGATGGTCTCGATCTCCTGACCTCGTGATCCGCCCGTCTCGGCCTCCCAAAGTGCTGGGATTACAGGCTTGAGCCACCGCGCCCAGCCAAAAAGGGGAGAAATTTTCATATGAAATAAGGCTACATGTGGGGGGAACTGGGTGGCAGGGAGACTTTTACTTCATAATCTTTCTGTACCTTTTGCATTCTGAACAGTGTTATTACCTATGCAAACAAAGTTAAACATGAAAACAATTTTAAAGACCTTTAGAGAATCACAGAGCAAGAGATTAGGGTGCCCCCCATTTAAAAATGAAATGAGTATGAGGAACTTCTACAAAGTTTAGATTTTTTTCCCTAGATGACTTGTTCTGTATCTATGAAATGGCCAATAATGAGTTCTATTTTCTATTTCACATATCTGCATTATTAGTGTCCTCAGTGTGAGCTAGGGCTAAAGAGTCAATCCAGCACAGCTGAAGTTCATTAAATCTAATGACTACACTGCAGTTCTTTGTGTTTTTGAAATGGAGTTTTGCTCTTGTTCCCCAGGCTGGAGTGCAGTGGCGCGATCTCGGCTCACCACACCCTCCGCCTCCCAGGTTCAAGCAATTCTCCTGCGTCAGCCTCCCGAGTAGCTGGAATTACAGACATGCAGCACCACACCCGGCTAATTTTGTATTTTTAGTAGAGACAGGGTTTCCCCATGTTGAGGTTGGTCTTGAATTCCTGACCGCAGGTGATCTGCCCACCTCAGCCTCCCAAAGTGCTGGGATTACAGGCGTGAGCCACTGAGCCCAGCCGTTTTGTTTTTGAGATGGAGTCTCGCGCTGTCACCCAGGCTGAAGTGCAGTGGCACGATCTTGGCTTACTGCAAGCTCCGCCTCCCGGGTTCACGCCATTCTCCTGCCTCAGCCTCCCGAGTAGCTGGGACTACAGGCACCCGCCACCACACTCGGCTAATTTTTGGTATTTTTAGTAGAGACAGGGTTTCACCATGTTAGCCAAGATGGTCTCGATCTCCTGACCTTGTGATCTGCCCGCCTCGGCCTCCTAAAGTGCTGGGATTACAGGTGTTAGCCATCGCGCCTGGCCTACACTGCCGTTCTTACCACACCTGACCACTCCGTATCATTTATCTGTAATCACTTCCTCCTCCTTAACACACAGTGTCTCTGGGTGTCTATGTGTCACGATCCTTTGGTTTTCCTCCCGGCTTTCTGATTCCTTCTTAGTCTCCTTTTCCAGTTCCTCCTCCTATGCCTGTTCTTCAGATGCCTTAACGTTCTGCCTTCGACTCTCCTCTAGCTCTCTGCACTCTCCTGGAGCTCCTGGTGACTCTCACAACTTCAATTAACATCTACAGGCAGATAACTGATTTCTAGCTCCAAGATGCATTTCTCTCTGAACCTCAGATCAGCACATCCAGCTGGTGGGCAGCTCCTCCATATTCTTCCAATTTGCCGCTCTCCAAGTTAACTTATCACCTTTCCTCATGAACCTGGTCCTCCTTCAGTGGTTCTATTGCCATTACAACCTGCCTACCTACTTTCTCCAGGCAGGACTTGGGGGTCATGTTTAATGGATTCTTCATTTTTCCATCTTCACCCCTCAACTATTTGGCCTTTCCTAATGTTTTTGAAGCCTCCCTTTCTCTTACAACCTGCTGCTACTTTCTAGTTGGGGCCGTAGTCATTTTTCACCATCATGATTATTATACATCTCTCAACTGGAATCTCTGCCTCCGCTCTCCCTCCATCCACTCTCTACCCTGCAGCCACAGAAATTCTTTCAAAATGCAACTGACCATTTCCCTCCTTTAAAACCTTCCCTTTGCTTTAAAGTCCAAATTGGTTAACTTGGTTTATAAGACCCTGCATGACCTAGCAGCCCCGCTACTCCCTGCAGCCTCATCTATGAACACCTGCCTCACACTTGCCTCCAACGCACATTTTATGCTTTGGCAATGTTATCCTGGAACCCACCTGTGTTCTCTCAGAATGCTGCTAAATACAGCAATTACTCAGCAGTATGTAAAGACAGCCTTGAAGCCTGGACCCCACCAAACTCCAAGATGAAGCAGCTAGTGGCACAAAACTTCTAGAACTCACTCCCCCTCCCGTTACCCTAGTAATTTTTGTTGATCATTTATGTCACCCTTTATGACAAGGACATCTGAGGTGAACATCCATAGTATCATACACATTTCTCAGCTGCCTCCCCCAAAACTGGCATCAGCAGAAGAGCAAAGTAACTCTAAGAATCACACTCTACCTTGAACTCCACTCCTGCTACAAGGTTTGCAGCTGGGTCTGCTTACCCTTCCCTGAGTCAATATTTTCTTTGTGACAGAGATAGAGTGTTCCTGTAGACGGGACTTAGGTGTGACTGTGTAAGGGAGAACACAGACTGGAGACATGTATCAGGGAAACAGGAACCTCAGCCTAGAATTCAGCACACCAGGTATGCGTGTGCCCTTCCTGCAGAGGAGTTAAACTCAGCTGCCCTTCGCGGACTTGCTCCCACTCAAAACCGTGCCCAGCTCCTCTAGTTCTTCACATCAAGTAATCAATCATCCACAGTCATCTGGTCACTTACCTGAGTCCCTCCCTGGATGATTCCTTTAATATTTATGGCCTAGCAGTTTCTGGAAAGGATAAGGAAAGCAAAAGCAAGGTAACTGCATGGACCTTCTGTCATTCCCACTACCAGGGGTGGGGGATAACCACCCCCTCAGAAGTAGAAGGGAAATAAATACCAGTTAAGGCAACTCAGCTTTCAGATAGCTCTGAAAAACAGCAGACAAGAGTTTTTGAGGAAAATAAAGCTCCTTAAGGGCTGACTGGCAAAGAAGGCCACTGAGAAATTTATATTGAAAGTTTTATATTAACATAGGAGCTTAGGGCACTTAAGAGGAGATTATAAATATAGTTAACAAAGTTGCTATTTTTCATATAATTAAACGACAGAGGTCAACAAACTATCTCATCTTTACGTCATTTATTTGTCATTACCATCTATATAATTACCAGAAATGTTTCATTTGCAGATATGAACATAGCTATATAACATTACCCTAAAGAATGGTAATTGTATTATACTAGAGTATATACAGTATTGTAGAGTATATATGCTATTATACTCTGTGGCACTGAGCAGATGGAGGTATTAGAAGGAAACCTATGAAAGAAGGAAAAATATGTATTAAGCATTCATCACACGCTAAGCACATTCACAGGCCTTATCCCCATTTTACACCTGAGAAAACCAGGGATCAGACAGCTTAAGCATCTTGCCCATATCAAACAGGACTGACCCCTCAGCAGTCTCGCTATACTACACTGACTAGCACAACTCTAGTTAACTTTGCAGGACAATTTCCAGAAAAGATCATGAAACTGTGCATGTGCAAGAACAAAGTATCTTGACCTGGGATGACCTAGTGGGAGTCAGCCAGATTTAAGACACAAAGCAACTATATTAAATAATTTTTTGTGTGTGAAAATTCAAAATTAAACAGATAAATTAGGAGAGAATTCTTATAAGAGCAAACAAACTTCTCTAACAGATCTGCACCTATATTTAGAGACCATTAACTTCTTTAGTACTGGGGTGCAGGGCAAAGGGACTTACACAAAGTCATGAATTATAGAGTTAAAAGGATCCTGTGGGTTCATCTCTCATATTTTTTTAAAAAAAAGAAACAAGGGCCAGGCACACTAGTTCACATATGTAATCCCAACAATCTGGGAGGTTGAGACAAAAGAATTGCTTGAGGCCAGGAGTTCAAGACCAGCCTGGGCAACATAGCGAGACCTCATCTCTAGTTGTCTTTTTATTAAAAAAAAAAAAAAAAAAAGGCCGGGCGCGGTGGCTCAAGCCTGTAATCCCAGCACTTTGGGAGGCCGAGACGGGCGGATCACGAGGTCAGGAGATCGAGACCATCCTGGCTAATATGGTGAAACCCTGTCTCTACTAAAAATACAAAAAACTAGCCGGGCGAGGTGGTGGGCGCCTGTAGTCCCAGCTACTCGGGAGGCTGAGGCAGGAGAATGGCGTAAACCTGGGAGGCGGAGCTTGCAGTGAGCTGAGATCCGGCCACTGCACTCCAGCCTGGGCCACAGAGCGAGACTCTGTCTCAAAAAAAAAAAAAAAAAAAAAAAAAGAGAGAGAGAGAGAGAAAGAAAGAAACTTGCCAGGCGCGGTGGCTCAAGCCTGTAATCCCAGCACTTTGGGAGGCCGAGACGGGCGGATCACGAGGTCAGGAGATCGAGACCATCCTGGCTAACACGGTGAAACCCCGTCTCTACTAAAAAATACAAAAAACTAGCCGGGCGAAGTGGCGGGCGCCTGTAGTCCCGGCTACTCGGGAGGCTGAGGCAGGAGAATGGCGGGAACCCGGGAGGCGGAGCTTGCAGTGAGCTGAGATCCAGCCACAGCACTCCAGCCTGGGTGACAGAGCGAGACTCTGTCTTAAAAAAAAAAAAAAAAAAAAAAAAAAAGAAAGAAAGAAACAAACTTGGACTAAAGAGGTCAAACGACTGATTTAAAGCAGCATAGCCAGACCAGAAGTCTCTGATTTATACTATTCTAATCTGAAACCGAATCAAAAACTTGGAAACAGCATAGAGACAGGCCCACTGGATTACATTCGGATCAGCATCATTACCAACAGAAATCCCAGAAGATATGTCACATGAGGTTGTCCTCCTACTGCTGTGAACCTTAGGGTTAAGCAGACCATATCTTTATATTTATTTCATACTTAATAATGCTGATTTCAACAATCAGGTCCACATACTTTATTCCTACATTGTAAAAGTTACACAACCATCTGAACTAACCATGAATTAATGACAACTTTTTGCCTCATCTAGCTCCATTTAAGTTCCTCTTGGCTGGGAGAGGCTTATACCTGTGATCCCAGCACTCTGGGAGGCCAAGGCAGGTGGATTGCTTGAGTGCAGGAGTTCAAGACCAGCCTGGGCAACATGGCAAAACCCCATCTCCACTAAAAATACAAAAAAAAACCCCAAAATTAGCCAGGCATGGTGGTGTGTGCCTGTAGTCCCAGCTACCTAGGAGGTTGAGATAGGAGAATCACCTGGGCCCGGGAGGTCGAGGCTGCAGTGGGCTGAGATTGCACCACTGCATTCCAGCTTGGGCAACCTGAGTGAGACCCGGTCTTGAAGAAAAAAATTGTTCCTCTGCTTTTTCTGCTCACGTTCCTCCTGGACACAGTTAGGAACAAGCCACATGCTATTTATCTTCACGGTTGCTCAGCAGCCTTCATTCATCTCTAATTGACTTTACATCGTATTTCCTTCAGTGATACTTTCAAATCATTCTCATAATTCTTCTGATACCCAACTACTCTCTGCTGCCACTCACTCCCAGCTGAGGGACTGTACTCCAGCTTTAACGAAGCTCAGCTTACTAGACTTAAGCTTCCTCAACTTCCTTATTCTCCATGTCAAAAACGCTTTTCACCTGTTTTCTCTTTCTGCCCTCTCTCTCAGAAGAGAAAGTGGTCTTCTTCCTTCCTAGAGTAACTTCTCCACCCACAAGAACCTTTCAACCCATTTCCTTTATACTCTTTTCCTTTGTGCATCTTCAGTCTTTTCTTCTCCAATGGCTTTGTGTCTAGTGCAAATACTCAGATCTCCTGAACCCTGAATTAAACAAAACAAAACAAGGCAACTATACCTGTACCCACTCAAGCACTTACCTTTCTAGCTCTTATCCCTCTGCCTCACTGCTATACTTTTAAAAGTGCCCATGCTTCATCAATCAACTCATTCCTTAAGCTTTTCACCCTAGCTTCTGTCACCACCTAAACTGCTTTCTAAGGTCTCCAGTGATTTCCTAGTTATTATTTGGAATCCTGTTCCTGTGGCCTCATTTCCTGAAACTCCCTGAAGCATCAGACTCTGCTGACTTACTTTGGTTTCTTGAACTGTTCAATGACTCTGAGGGTACAGACCATACTGGTTTTTCTTCTCTATTTAACTGCTTCTTTACTGCCTCTTCTTTCTCCAGACCCCCCAAAAAGACATTCCCCACATCAGTCTTCTTTCTTTTAGTTCATTCGTAATGGATTCCAACTGGGGAGTCCATTCCTATTCTGAATGGGGATTTAGCTGTTACTGTCATATAGGTAAATTACAAATCTCTATCTTTAGCCATGACAACATAGGTTATTTCCAACTTGTTGGATAGTTTCATTTGACTATATTCCACAGCACATTAAAACATGTTTTTTTTTTTTTTTTTTTTTGAGGTGGAGTCTTGCTCTGTCACCCAGGCTGGAGTGCAGTGGCACAATCTTGGCTCACTGCAAGCTCCGCCTCCCCAGTTCACACCATTCTCCTGCCTCAGCCTCCCAAGTAGCTGGGACTACAGGTGCCTGCCACGATGCCCAGCTAATTTTTTATATTTTTAGTAGAGACGGGGTTTCACCATGTTAGCAGGATGGTCTTGATCTCCTGACCTCGTGATCCGCCTGCCTCGGCCTCCCAAAGTGTTGGGATTACAGGCATGAGCCACTGCGCCGGGCCGTTCCTACTGATTTCTATCTCACTTTACTAGTTGTGGGTGCCTTATTTATAAACTGAAAGCTCTTCAAGGGCTGAATCCTTATTAGCACCTAGTACAGTACTTAGGGATTTAATAAATGTTTGAAGTAGTAATCACCTGTTTCATGAGCTATTTAATTACCTGTTTTATAACCTACATAAATATACCTTCCATAGTATTTCAGGACTTTGTGAAGAGATCTACCTTCACCTTTATACAGTGTCACAGTGGGAGCAAGAAGGCCTGGGCCTGACAACTTGCTCTGCCACTTAGCTGTGTGGCCAATTCATCTTCCATAACCTCAGCTTCCCTATCAGTAAAATTAGGATAACAGGTACCCGCAGAATAAGTGAAAAAGTTCTTAAAACCCTTAGCACATGCTTGGCATGGAGACCCTATTTTCCAAAGATGGGCTAACACAGCATAACATATCTCACATGCTCTTCTTCAAATATGATGACACTTCTCCCATGGAGTAGTGGGGTCCCATCCACTCCCCGTGAACCCAGGCAAACCTCTGTGACTGCCTCAACCAAGACAATATGGTGATACTGTGTAGCTTCTAAGGTTATGTCATAAAAATGTCATGCATTTTCATCTTGTTCCCTTGGGAGGTTAGCTCCTAGAACACACCTGCCATGCTGTGAGGTAGGTAAACATGGAGAGGTCACATATAGGTGCTCTAGCCAACAGTCCCAGATGGGACCCAGCTGACAGCCACCATCAACCCTAAGACACGTAAGGAAACTTTAGAGATGACTCCAGTCCCGTCTAGCTGCAACTGCTTGAGATACCCCAGGAAAAACTACTTAGCTGAGCCCAACCAACCCCCCAGCAAGAGATAATAATAAAATGATTATTGTTGCTTTAAGCTGCTAAATTCTGGAGTGATCCGTACATAGCAATAGATAAATGAAAGAATTGGTGCTCAATATGTTGTAGATGTTAACATAACGCCATTTTAAATTTCAGTCTCCTCTCAACCCTTACTTTTTCGGACTGATGAGTCCTAAACTTATCCTGACCTCACATGGCAGGCACCACTCTCATTCTTTTACGTCATGAGTGCTTACTCTGTGTCAGACCCTAGGCTAGATCCATGTCTAGATCCTAGACAGGACAGTGAACAAAACAAAATCCTGACTTTGTGGAGCTTTTATTCTGATCTGGTAGAAAGACAAACAAATCTATAATATAAAATAAGAATTATTATTTGAGACAGGATCTGACTTAGTCTGCCAGGCTGGAGTGCAGTGGCGTGATCTTGGCTCACTGCAACCTCTGCCTCCCGGGCTCAAACCATCCTCCCACCCCAGCCTCCTAAGTAGCTGGGACTAAGGCACATACCACCATGCCCAGCTAGTTTTGTATGTATTTTTGGTAAAGACAGGGTTTTGCCATGTTGCCCAGGCCAGTCTTGAACTCTTGGCCTCAAGGAATCCTCCCACCTTGGCCTCCCAAAGTGCTAGTATTACTGGTGTGAGCCACCACACATGGCCCCAAGAATTATAACAAGAACTTATAACAAATTGCACAATAGTTTACATATATGTTGTGTAGTAACAAAGGGCTCTCATGCTTATTTATTATTTGTTCTTTTCCAGAAACTAAAGGACTCCAGTTATTTAGCTTCTAGATTTACCTTTTAAATTTGGAGTAATAATATAATACTTCATTTTGTATTTCCAGTTCCTAAATGCACTATCTTGTATTGTTAACACGCCTTGTAGCTGGGCATGGTGGCTCATTCCTGTTATCCCAGCACTTTGGAAGGCCAAGGCAGGAGGATCACTTGAGCCCAAGAGTTCAAGACCAGCCTGGGCAACATAGTGCAGCTTCATCACTACAAAAAATTAAAAAAATTAGCTGAGTGTGGTGGCGCACACTTGTAGTCCCAGATACTTGGGAGGCTCAGGTGGGAGGACCACCTGAGCCCTGGAGGTGGAGATTGCAATGAGCCAAAATCATACCACTTCACTCCAACCTGGGCAACAGAGCGAGACCCAAGAAAAAAGAAGAAAAAAAAGCTTGTGCCTCTTTTCCGATGGCTTATATAGACTAGTAAAATGTTTCTATAACCTTTCCTAATTACTTGGTTCTTCCCAATATGGATGACTATCATGCTAAAACATTGCTTATATTATGTGAATCAATGGGGGAAAAGATAATTTACAAAAATAGAAGCTGGGCCGGGCGTGGTGGCTCAAGCCTGTAATCCCAGCACTTTGGGAGGCCGAGATGGGTGGATCACGAGGTCAGATCGAGGCCATCCTGGTGAACATAGTGAAACCCCGTCTCTACTAAAAAATACGAAAAACTAGCTGGGCAAGGTGGTGGGTGCCTGTAGTCCCAGGTACTCGGGAGGCTGAGGCAGGAGAATGGCATGAACCCGGGAGGCGGAGCTTGCAGTGAGCTGAGATCGGGCCACTGCACTCCAGCGTGGGCGACAGAGCGAGACTCCGTCTCAAAAAAAAAAAAAAAAAAAATTGAAGCTGCAGCAACTTGTATTTTTAATTTATTAATTTATTTTTGAGCAGGGTCTTGCTCTGTTGTCCAGGCTGGAGGGAAGTGCTGTGATCACAGCTTACTGCAGCCTTGACCTCCCAGGCTTAAACAATCCTCCCACCTCGGCCTCCTGAGGAGTTAGGACTACAGGCACACACCACCACGCCCTGCTAATTATTTTCACTATTGTAGAGAGGGTCTTATTATGTTGCCCAGGCTGGTCTCAAACTCCTGGGCTAAAGCAGTCATTCTACCTTGGCCTCCCAAAGTGCTGGGATTACACGTGTGAGCCCGGCCTGTTTTTATGATTATAAAAGTTTTAGGCTGGGCACAGTGGCTCACGCCTGTAATGATCACTTGAGGCCAGGAGTTCGAGAGCAGCCTGGCCAACATGGTGAAACCCCGTCTCTATTAAAAATACAAGAATTAGCCAGATGTGGTAGCGCGTGCCTGTAATCCCAACTACTCAGGAGGCTAAGGCAGGAAAATCGCTTGAACCCAGGAGGCAGAGGTTACAGCAAGCTAAGATAGTGCCACTGCACTCCAGCCCGGGTGACAGAGCGAGACCCTGTCTCAGAAAAAAAAAAAAAAAAAAAATTATAGACACTCATGGTTTAAAAAAAAAAAAAAGCTAGAAAATGTACAATTAAGAAATGAATAAAGAAATGCCAGAATGTTTACTGATTATTCCTGGGTGGTGCAGATAATTGTAATTACTTAATCACACACACATACAAATACACACACAGCATAAAAAAATGTTAATAGTCACACAAGAACATTTCCAGCACTGTATAAAGTTCTCTTGGACAGCACCTTACTACATTACACTGCCGCTCAAGACTAGGGTCTGTGGTAGGTACATTTAGTCCTTGTCCATGGGATCATAATTTCATTGACCAGACAGACACATAAAATAGTAAACAACCCAAGGCCAGTGAATGAGAGAGACCAGGCCGAGCACGATGGCTCACACCTATAATCCCAGCACTTGGGGAGGCCGAGGCAGGTGGATCACTCTTGAGCCTATGAGTTTGAGACCAGCCTGGGCAACATGAAGAAACCCATCTCTACAAAAAATACAAAAATTAGCTGGGCATAGTAGTGCCCAACTGTAGTCCCAGATTATTCGGGAAGCTGAGGTGGCAGGATTGCTTGGGCCTGGGAGGTGGAGGTTGCAGTGAGTGGAGATGGTGCCACTGTACTCCAGCCTGGGTGACAAAGTGAGACCCTGCCTTAATAAGAACAGACCGGCCGGGCGCGGTGGCTCACGCCTGTAATCCCAGCACTTTGGGAGGCCGAGGCGGGCGGATCACAAGGTCAGGAGATTGAGACCATGGTGAAACCCCGTCTCTACTAAAAATAGAAAAAAAATTAGCCGGGCGCAGTGGCGGGCGCCTGTAGTCCCAGCTACTCGGGAGGCTGAGGCAGGAGAATGGCGTGAACCCGGGAGGCGGAGCTTGCAGTGAGCCGAGATTGCGCCACTGCACTCCAGCCTGGGCGACAGAGCAAGACTCCGTCTCAAAAAAAAAAAAAAAAAAAAAAAAATAAGAACAGACCACAAATATTATCAAAGTTCAAGGAAATAAAGAGGTAACTACAGGTTGATATGGAAAAGCCTTCACATGGAGGGAGACATTTACTTAATAACTCACTGAGGGATATGCATATTCTGCAGCAGTCACTGCATGGGCCTGAACTGAGCAAGACTTAGGGGAACCACAGTTTAACAGAGATAAACAATCCAACAGTCAGTCACCCTCCACCCCACATCTTTCATTAACTAGCTGTGTTACATAGGGACCTCTGGTCCTTATGAAGGAGTGATCTCAGACTTCTAGTCTTAAAATGCTGTGATCCAAAAGGAAGAGGAAAAGAGAAAGGCACCAGCGAGCAAGGGAAGCAACGGAGAAAAGGTACAAAGTGGACAGCATGAGCTGGATATTCTAGAACACAAAGCAGACCCAATGGTGACTTTGTGTTGAGGAAATACTCATTCAATCAACATGTTTACTGAGTGCCTATTATGTACCAGGCACTGTTTTAAGTGCTGGGAACACAGAAGTGCTCAAAATAGAAATCCCTTCTTTGAAAGTCCCAGCATTCTAGAGGGGAAAGAAGTGACTTAAAAAATTAATAAGAGACCATATTGTATGTCAGATGAATAGTGTTATAGAGTAAAACGAGGCAGGAAGAGCAATAGGCACTTTCAGGAGCTGCGTTCTAAATTAGGTGGCCAGGGGAGGCTCAGTAAGAAAAACCTGAGCAAACACTTGAAGAAGATGAGGGGCTGATGGAAGCAGAGGTCTGAAGCACAGAGCAGCACATAGGTGCCGAAGCGTGAATATAAGAGACTAGGTTGGAAAAGTGAGGAAAAGCAGGTAAATCTTCTAGAAAGAACTCTAGGTCTCGGAGTCTGCAGATTTAGATTTCAGTCAGAGAATCATTATCTCAGAATTGGAGAGAACTTTACAGTTCATTCAGTACAACCACCCATTAGATGGTTATTATTGGTTTTCTTCTGTTTTTTGAGAGTCTCACTCTGTCGCCCAGGCTGGAGTGTAGTGTGTGATCTTGGCTCACTGCAACCTCCGCCTCCCAGGTTCCTCTCCTGCCTCAGCTTCCTGAGTAGATGGGATTACAGGCATGCGCCACCACACCCAGCTAATCTTTTTTATTTTTGGTAGAGACTGTGTTTCGCCATGTAGGCCAGGCTGGTCTCGAATTCCCACCCTCAAGTGATCTGCCCGCCTTAGTCCCCCAAAGTGCTAGGATGACAGGCATCAGTCATTGCGCCCAGCCATATTATGGTTATTAATACACACAGGGTCTTGCTCTGTCACCCAGGCTGGAATGCAGTGGCACTATCACAGCTCACTACAACCTCAAACTGCGGGGCTCCCAAGTAGCTAGGACTACAGGCACACACCACCATGCCTGGCTAATATTTCTTATTTTTTTGTAGAGATGCTGGTCTTGCTGTGTTGCCCAGTGTAGTCTCAAACTCTTGGCCTCAAGCGATCATCCTGCCTCAGCCTCCCAAAGCAGTGGAATTACAGGCATGAGCCACCATATCCAGTCCCCATTAGATTACTAAACCCATATTACTCCTCCCAGGTGACCATCTTGTCTTGGCTTGAACAATTTAGTGGATATATCTATCTCCACGTACGAAGTCAGTCTGTCACCCGTGGAAAGCCCTGCCTTAGGCTTTAATGTGGGCAGAAATATGTTTGCTAGTAGTATCTCCTCTTTGGTCTTTTTAGGGGTACTTTGTATTCTATAAACTTCAGACATCTGAAGATACTCAGATCTTCTCCAAGATTTCTCTCCTCTTCACGTTAAACTTAGCTGATTTTAACTTTTTTTTTTTTTTGAGACAGGGTCTAGCTCTGTCACCCAGGCTGGAGTGCAGTGGCGCGATCATAGCTCACTGTAGCCTTGACCTCCCAAGCTCAAGTGATCTTCCCACCTCAGCCTCCCAAGTGGCTGGGACTACAGGCACATGCCACCATGCCCAGCTATTAATAATTTTTTAATTTTTTTTTGTAGAGACAGGTTCCCACTACGTTGCCCAGGCTGGTCTCAAACTCCTTAGCCCAGTGGATCCGCCTGCCTTGGCCTCCCAGAGTGTTGGGATTACAGGCATGGGCCACCGCGCCAGGCCTAGTTTAACTCTTACATGACATGATCTCCTGCCATGTAAAGTAAGTTAAGGGTGTCTCAGCTGCAAGCTACCAAAACTGACTTTGGGTAACTTAAGTTATGAAAGACAGGAATGTACTGGAAGGATATGTAGTAGGACACAGAACTAAGGAAAAGCTGAAGACTCAGGTGGTTGAAAACAACAGCAGCTCTAGCGCCCAGATATTAGGAATTAGCCTGTGGTTGTCATGTCACTGTTTACTGAACTTTTGTTACTGTGTCATTCAACCTAAGATTCAAATTAAAGGAGGAAAGCATCTATTTGCCTAACATCTGTTGGCCTGACCTGGGCCATGTGCCTACCATCTAGTTGGTCAGGGATGAACTGTTCTCCAAAGCAAAATTGAGCTGTTATCCCCAGAAGAACCTGGATTGGATGCTGGACCGGCCAAAACAACTTATGTCTACTAAATTCTCTCAAAATGTGATGCTTCAAATTCCACGTGATCTAGATACGGAGGAGCAACACTAGGGTACTGTCTCCACACATGCTGCATGACTGGGAAAGTGACCAAATGCGTGCCTGCTTCCTGCCAGACAGTGATGCTCACAAACATATTTGGTTGTTCCTATGACAATCAAAGAAAATGAGTGCAAAATGCTTTATAAACTTGAAGCTAACTGTAGTACTTAATACAGTAAATGCTTGTCACAGCCATTTTATATAGATTTTATTTAATCTTCAAAACTACTCTATTTCTTGATTACATGCTAAATTAAAAAAACCAAAAAACTATGAAGGTGGAGATTATGAGCGTAAACTCTAGAGTCAGACTAAGTTCAAATCCTGACTCCACTCCTCCAATCTTCAGCAAGTTACTGTTTCTGTGACTGTTGCCTCACCTGTAAATGGGCATAATACTAACAATACACAGGGCTGATGTGAGGATTGTGAGTTAATACAAGTAAAATTCTTAGAACTGTGACTGGTATATATAGCAAACACCTAATACGTATTAGCTATCATTATGAGTAGCACTAATTATTCCATTTTTGCAGGTGACAGAAATGAGGCATCAGAGAGATAACTAGTAAGTTCTCAAAGTTTATAATGGTAAAGCTAGGCCGGGTGCAGTGGCATGCACCTGTAATCACAACAACTCATGAGACTAAGGTAGGAGGATCTCTTGAGCCCAGGAGTTTGAGGTTTCAGTGAGCTATGATCATGCCACTGCACTCCAATCTGGGCAACAGAGCAAGACGCTGTCAATCAAGCAGGCAAGCAAGGAAGCAAGCAGTAGTGCCAGAAGTTGAACTTCATTGTTGGTGCTCCTGACTACCATACTGTTTTCAAAAGACAAAAAAAAAAAAAAAAAAGTGGTAATTGGACTTTAACCCTATACTCAAGTCACGTAATTAAGGATATTTACAAATGAAATTCAAACACAAGAGAGGGAAAAGGGAAATGATCTGTTATCTTTTCTTTTTTTTTCCTAGTTTTTTGAGACAGGGTCTCCCTTTGGGCCCCTTTCCACAGATATTTATTGCTCACCTACCACTGTTCTAGGAGACGGGGTGAGGTGGTGAACAACACAAAGCCCCTACTTTCATAGAGCTTACAATGCAGGCAAATATTACAAAGAAGAAACTGTGGTTCAGTTACCAGGTCTGTCAGACTCTAAAGCCTATACTGTATCTTTCAACCATGTCATCTCTCAGTGGATACAGCTTTTCCCTAAAAGTATATGCCTAAGCATGCATCTTGACACTATACTCTAGACCAATTTAAGCTTTCTCTCTCTGTTGGCAGTCCAGTGACATCTTCGCAATAAAGTGTTCCTTCCCCAACTCTCAAACTATACCCTATTGGCCGGGTGCGGTGGCTCACGCCTGTAATCCCAGCACTTTGGGAAGCCGAGTCGAGCAGATCACGAGGTCAGGAGATCGAGACCATCCTGGCTAACATGGTGAAACCCTGTCTCTACTTAAAAAAATACAAAAAATTAGCCGGGCATGGTGGCGGACGCCTGTAGTCCCAGCTGCTCCAGAAGCTGAGGCAGGAGAATGGAGTAAGTAAACCCAGGAGGCAGAGCTTGCAGTGAGCCGAGATCACGCCACTGCACTCCAGCCTGGGTGACAGAGGGAGACTCCATCTCAGAAAAAAAAACAAAAGAGAAAAGAAAAAAACCCCACCCTATCAGGCCAGGTGTGGTGGCTCACGCCTGTAATCCCAGCACTTTGGAAGGCCAAGGCAGGCGGATCACGAGGTCAAGAGATGGAGACCATCCTGGACAACATGGTGAAACCTCATCTCTACTAAAAATACAAAAATTAGCCGGGTGTGGTGGCACACGCCTGCAGTCCCAGCTACTCAGGAGGCTGAGGCAGGAGAACTGCTTGAACTCGGGAGGTGGAGGCTGCAGTGAGCCGAGATTGCCCCAGTGCATGCTAGCCTGTTGAGAGAGGGAGACTGTCTCAAAAAAAAAAAAGAAAAGAAAAAAAACAAAACGAAACACCACAACTGACCTATCAGTGGTAAACATATATTGAGATGTATAAACTACCCTCTCTCATTAATCCCTAAACTACCTGAGGGCAAAAACCATGTCTTAGCCGTCTTTATAAGTCTAGAAGATGATATACACAGTAGATACTCAATAAATCATTGAGAGGAATTCATGAGAGTAGTTTCAACAGAGTTGAGGGTAGAAGCCAGACTGCAATGAACAAAGCAGTAAATGTTAGAGAAGAATGTAGAGTCTGCTTCTTAAGGACAAGTCTAGAAAGGAAAAGCAGGAGAAATGGTAGTAATTTGAAGGGAAATATGATCCACAGGGAAGTTTCATATAGTTTTAAGAATGAGAAATACTTGAACACAGTTGTTAAGGTAGTACAGCAGTTAAAAGAGAGGAGTTTAGAGTCAGGTAGACTTAAATTCTGTGTTTGGAAAGCAGAAGGCATTCAATAAATGGTTTCAATGATTATTACTACAGGTAGGAGCCTGCACTCTGGTGTTCTAACCCCTCCCACATATCCTGTGCTCCAGTCTAGATTCCCTAAGTCTGTGTATAATATGTGATGGCAAAGAAACAGGATCTTTTTTTCTTCTGTAACACTCATTGTGCTATTCCCATTTCCTTGTGACAGTCATTGCATGAGCTCATGAATGGCTGCTGTGGAAAATTACTGACGTCACCAGCTGAATAACAGGCTATCTGGAGAGTAAGCAAGATGAAACTCATGTTAAATTATCAAAGGTACAAGATTTTGGGCTCCTGCCAAAACCTTCATTGAGAACTAAGAGAAAAACTGAAAACACACAGAGCTTTTTTTAAGCTTCTGAGCCAGCAGGATGTTCCTACATCCACTCTAGCGACAGAAAGATGGCTGTAAAATAAAAGAGATGATTATCTCCTCACTTCCCTTCTCAATATTTCACCCTAATGTCAGGTTCATTTCTGTGAGGTTCTACCCCAGTTCACTTTTCTATCAACCTGATATGTTTCCAAATTCACGAGGTATGCGTTTTTACATTGAAGCAATTGTTTGTTTACAGCCTTTTAATGTTCTGGTCATTGGTTATGTTCACCTGTTACCCATAGCTGATCAACAGACACCTCACCCTCTCCCCTCCCTCCCAGACCACAAACCTCCACGCTTAAAAAGGGACACGGAGAAGAACTAAAGCTCAGGCTACTGTGATAATTAGGGATGAAAAAGCTGCATTCACTTAGGACTATCAAAAGCCAGGAAAGATATCTATCTATAGAATTACAAATTAATCCGGCCTGGCGCAGTGGCCCACGCCTGCAATCCCAGCACTTTGGGAGGCCCGAGGCGGGCGGATCACCTGTGGTCAGGAGTTCGAGACCAGCATGGCCAACATAGTGAAACACCCCCTCTTTACTAAAAATACAAAAATTAGCCGGGCGTGGTGGCGGGCGCCCGTGGTCCCAGCTACTCAGGAGGCTGAGACAGAAGAATCCCTTGAACCCGGGAGGCGGAGCTTGCAGTGAGCCGAGGTCGCGCCACTGCACTCCAGCCCAGGCAACAAGAGCGAAACGCAGTCTTAAATTAAAAAAAGAAAAGAAAAGAAAAAAAAGAATTACAAATTAATCACCAAGAAGAGAAATATGTAGAACAAAGATGTAATTCAGTTGTTTAGAGTGCAGAGAGAATTGGAACTAAAAGAGATGAGCAAGAAAAGTGGGAAGTGTATATACTTACAAACCTAATCACAAACCTGTCACGCAAACTACGAGTAAACGAGTCGAAGTTGAAAATGCAGTTTTTGTGAAGCAGAGTCTGATTGGACTTGAATTTACTAAGAAAGAATCAAGAAGGGTGTGGAATATTCCAGGATATCTCTATCCCACCACAAAACAAAAAGCCATCAACCCACCCCAACTCTAGTCACCCAGTCACTGAAAACCTTTGAAACAGCTTCATTTTTCTCTCCAAATAAAAAAGAGCCTAGATCAGTAAACTAAGTATGAGAATAATTTTCAAAATTCCAATCCTAACCACACCGGGTGATTCTGGCTAACGTATGCCTCAGTTTCCCCCGTGCTAAAATGCAAACACACCTGTGTTCCGAGTCTCGGCGTGGATCCGAGCCTGGGTTCTGCACCTGGATCTGACTCTCAAAGGGAAAGGCGCAAGTTAAACCTGAGGAGGAGTCTGCAGCTGTCCCCGTGCCGGAGCCAGCCAGGCTTTTTAAAAAAAGCCCCCCGCATCAGGCGCGGTTTCTGTAAAACCGCTCCCGGCTGCCAGCGCGGTGGATTCCGGTTCCCGCCCCGAACACCTGAGGTGGCCTCGGCCGTCTAGGGTCAGCCGGTCCGGGGTACGCAGCCGACCTCTCCGCCCCGCCGCGTCCCCGGCCCCCATTCCACCCGCGACGCGAGTAAGGTCGGCCCGGCGGCTCTCCGGCCCGAGGCGGTGCTTCTCTCTAGTGGGCGCCTTTGGCCCGTACATCCCTCGGTCAAACAGTCCGACCACAAACGCCCCGCAACCCCAGCCTGAGGGGAACTTGTGGGCGCCGTTCAGTCTCTGCTGACTCCCGTCCCCGCACTCACCTGCCCCACGGGCCACCTCAGCGCCAATCCGGGTCAGGTTAGCGGCTTCCCCGCTCGCACCCAGTCGGCGCTCAGCGGCGCCTAAGCGCACGCGTGGCGGGGCGGAGCATAGGCGGCCGCGGGTCATGCTGGGGGCTGTAGTCGTTCCCGCCCACTTGGCGGGACGCGGCCAGGAGCTTTGCGACCCCGTCCCAAGGCCTGCAGGCACAGCGATGCTTTTGCCGTCTCACCAATCCTCACATCCACCCAGGCTTCATCATACCTTTCTGGGGACTCCTAACCCTTGTGCTTCCACTAAAGCTATGGTTACAAACATTAGAATCTCCTGGTTCTTAAATGAAACTGAGCACCAGCCAGGGAAAGAGGGCATTAAGTGTCCAGGTGTCTGACTTCAGCTGAGCAGACATTTCATCAGTTGTCCCATGTTCTGCCCAGAACCTAACATCTGGGTAGTTTTGATGCTGGAGTCTGCGTGAGTTTAAACCAATCTTTTTTTTTTTTTTTTTTTTTTGAGGCGGAGTCTTCACTCTGTCGCCCAGGCTGGAGTGCAGTGGCACCATCTCGGCTCACTGCAAGCTCCGCCTCCCGGGTTCGCGCCATTCTCCTGCCTCAGCCTCCTGAGTAGCTGGGACTACAGGCGCCCGCCACCGCGCCCGGCTAATTTTTTGTATTTTAGTAGAGACGGGGTTTCACCGTGTTAGCCAGGATGGTCTCGATCTACTGACCTCGTGATCCGCCCGCCTCGGCCTCCCAAAGTGCAGGGATTACAGGCGTGAGCCACCGCGCCCGGCAGTTTAAACCAATCTTAAAGAAAACAGCCTGGGTTAACATAGTGAGACCCTGTCTTTACAAAAAACAACAAAAAATTAGCCAGGTGTGGTTGTGTGTGCCATAGTCCCAGCTACTCAAGAGGCTGAGGTGAGAGGATCGCTTGAGCCAGGAAATCGAGGCTGCAGTGAGCTGTGGTCACACCACTGCACTCCAGCCTGGGCGACAGAGCGAGATCTTGTCTCTCATATATATATATATATATATATATGATATATATAAAAATGTACATTTAACATGTTTTCCAGTGAACATGCAGACCATCAAATTAAAATGCTACATGGGAAAATCAGATTACAGAGTTGCATACAAGTGTGTAAATACAGAAACAAAGGAGAATGGAAAAGGAAAGAAGACAGAGATGCACCAACAAATCCACCCACTCAAATAGTCCAGGAAGAAACCAGGTCAAATCGCCAATCACTGGAGACCATTAGTCTAACAGAATTGTTAGGACAGGAAGAAGACTGTTATCTTATTTCCTTATTTTCTATGAGGAAATGTATTAACTAAAATCCATGGTATCCTATATCCCCAACATCTGTTATGTAATATAAAGTCTCACATTAGATAAACTGATAGTAGTTGCTGCCTCTAAGTTGCCCATACCAGAGAAGGAAGTAGACAGAATATCTGGTCAGAGTCCAATGACTTAATTTCCTTGTTTCAGACTTATCATTTCAGGATTTTTTTTTTTTTTTTTTTTGAGACTGAGTCTCGCTCCATTGCCCAGGCTGGAGTGCAGTGGCATGATCTTGGCTCACTGCAACTTCTGACTCCTAGGTTCAAGCAATTCTCCTGTCTCAGCCTCCCGAGTAGCTGGGACTACAGGTGCCTGCCACCATGCCCGGCTAATTGTTTGTATTTTTAGTAGAGATGGAGTTTCACCTTCTTGGTCAGGCTGGTCTTGAACTCCTGACCTCAGGTGATCCACCTGCCTCGGCCTCCCAAAGTGCTGGGATTACAGGCATGAGCCACCACCGCACCTGGCCCTTTTCAAGATTTTTTAAAGAGATGAATAGAGTGACTCTTTCTGGAAGTTGAGCAAATGGCTCTATGCTATCCCCACTTGCTTGCTATACTAGCCTATATTCAGAATTTGGTTTTCAGAATTGCCTTCTATTGTTTTTCCCAATAGGTTGAGCTCTTCTCTTAGGTTGGCTTTAAGTGACAAGTTCTCGCTATGTCACCCAGCCTGGACTGAACTCTTGGGCTCGTGACCCTGTTGCCTCAGTTTCCCAAGTAGCTGGGACTGCAAGTGCGCATCATCTCAACCTGCTTTTCTGGCTACTTTTAGATAAAACTGGAACCGATTCAGCCTCCTCTCCCCCACAACATTCCTAACTAGGCAGTCTTCCAGCTTCTGCCTGACCTGGGAGATTGAGGGTGGATTGCTAATCTCAGTGGTTCCAATGTCTGGCCCCAAGCCAATCTCAGAGCCTTAATAATGGGTATTGATCTCAGTGTCTCTTGGGGCAACACACAATCAAGTCACTCTTCCTCCACGCGGCAATATTTGAAGTGCTGACAAGTTTTCTCCTGGATAGGATAAAGAGCCCTAACATTCCTCCACCACAAGATCTTTTTGGAGGTTCGCTCTCCAGTTTCTCTCTGTTCCTCAGACTGGGTATCCAAAATTGAATGTAATGCCAAGAGTGGGGAGCAGTAAGCCTCTGGTGGCTTTCTGGGCACTGGACAACCATTAACACCTCCTAAAACAGTCTTCTCTCAGTTCTGGTGCATACTGAGTTTAAGGTTAATTTATTTACATTGATCTTATTTTTCCTCTTAGTTTAAGGCACATCATTTCAGCCTGTTTAGGTTATAGATGAAAACTTATTTTACCAAATAAATGTACTTGTTAATTCTCCCAGTTTTGTGTCATTTACAAATCTGATAAACAAAAGCTTTCATTTTCATCTATGCTGAAAAATACGTAGGATGAGAATGGGCTAAATAACAAGGGCTCTCCTGGCAGGTAGGTAATTAACTCAATATTTGGCTACAGTTGCTTCAATCAGCTATAATACTGCAACAAGGAAGTTGGGCGTGGTGGCGGAAGCTGGAAGACTGCCTAGTTGCCAAGTATCTGATGTGCTCTTGCTATTGGAAATACAACAAGGAATGACACAGACAATGTTCAATGTTCTTGTCCAATGGCATTTGCTTACACTGTAAACAAGTAAAAAAGAAAACAAGATTAGGCCGGGCATGGTGGCTCATGCCTGTAATCCCAGAACTTTGGGAGGCTGAGATGGGTGGATCACTTGAGGTCAGGAGTTCAAGACCCGCCTGGACAACATGGCAAAACCCCATCCCTACTAAAAATACAAAAGTTAGCCAGGTGTGGCGGCGGGTGCCTGTAATCCCAGCTACCTGGGAGGCTGAGGCCGGAGAATCGCTTGAACCCAGGAGGTGGAGGTTGCAGTGAGCCAAGATTGTGCTACTGCACTCTAGTCTGGGTGACAGAGCAAGCCTCAACAACAAAATCCATGCAACAAGGAATAAAGACTGTCAGGTGCCCTGATGAAATCAATATACTCAATTAGCATTTCCCTGATATATAAGCCTTATCAAAAGATGAAATGAGGTTGGGCACAACTTTGGCTGAATAAGCCTGATGGTCACATCAGGGTTTTTTTTTTGTTCTGTTTTGTTTTTAAGTATTTACTGTAGTTCCAAACTTCATTACTTATACTAGCCAAAAATAACCGAAATAAAAGGTATATCTGATCATGGACTCAATCACTGAGTCCAGGCTATTTTGCTAGACCTAGATCTAATTCACTTTTAGAGGACAGGACCAGAAATTTCTTGCTACTTTACAAGCAAACGAACACGTGAAAAGGACTAAACTTGAGGCAGCTGGAAAATATGCCTTGAAAGAACAGAGATCAAGTACGAACTACATTTATTATGCAAGTTTGTGTTGTTGTAAACAACAGAGTAAACTTCAATGCTCTTTGTTTCTGCATTGTTGAGAAATATGAGACTGAGAAATGGGAAAGACCATGGATAGAAGAAAGTGCTGTATTAATTTAAGGTAACAATTCTCGAGGTAAAATAAGACATTACAGTAACACAATTTTCATGCCTCAGCAATTAATGATTTTTCGTTTAATTCTCTTCCAACTCTAGAGACATAATTCTGCTTTCACCTTCATCACACTTTCATATGGTTTTAACAAGGGATACACCTCCTCTTCTAAGAATCTCTGCACCTGCCAGAGGAAAGCAAATACAAGACAAAAGAAAATGTTAAGATATTAGCAGATAATACCTTTTCCAATGTCAGGTGATACCACTAAAACCTAATTTAATGAAGCTTTTACTCCACCACTAAGCTTGTTTTTTCCTTAACTGCCTATAAGGAATTTCCGCCTAGACACAGGTGATTCAACCACCATGCCCACATGCCCACCAACCTTTCCCGCAAACTGGCCCAGCCTGTGTTCTCTCAGGTGGTTTTGCCATTTCCATCCAACCTAAAAATCACCACAGCTTTCCTCCTGCTTTCCAGCCCTCTTCAAGTAATCACCAAGAGCTTAACCTCCTCTCCCTCCCTGGTCTGCATCTCTCACCACTGCCTTCACTCAAAGCTCTCATCATCTACTGCTTGGTCCGTTGCAGCAGCCTCCTTATTGGTCTCCTACCTCCAGTTCTAGTATTTTAGCCCTCAGTCCTCGCACCTACTGCTTGGTATTCTAATGACCTATTTAAAAAGTATTCACCACTAAGTTTTAAGCTCTCTGAAGATGAGAATTATCCATTCATCTTTATTTTTTGAGACAGGATCTCACTTTGTCACCCAAGCCAGAGGGCAGGGGCATGAACATGGCTCACTGCAGCCTTCACCTCCTAGGCTCAAGCTATCTTCCCGCCTCAGCCCCCTGAGTAGCTGAGACTACAGGTGCACGCCACCACACCTGGCTAACTTTTGTATTTTTTTGTAGAGACGAGTTTTCACCATGTTGCCCAGGATGTTCTTGAACTCCTGAACTCAAGCAATTCTCCTGCCTAGGCCTCCCAAAGTACTGGGATTACTGGTGTGAGCCACTGTGCCCGGCCTATCTATTCATTTTTAAATCCCCAGAATTAAATACAGTATCTGAACACATACTGAGCACCTAGTATATACTCATGCATTTCAATTGTTAAAACACTGAGATATTTACTTTTATCCTGTCAGCCAGTAAATGCCGGAGGTTAGGATTTAACCCAAATCCACCTGACAATAAAACCTAATTCTTTGTCCATTATACCACATTCTCAAGATCAAAACTCCAAAAAATCTACATAAAGAAATACTTAAGGCAGCTAGCTCAAAACAGCCATATCTTGGTCAGTTGTGGGGGCTCACGCCTGTAATCCCAGCACCACTGCACTCCAGCCTGGGTGAGAGAGAGACTGTCTCCAAAAACAAAACAAAACAGAAACCAAACCCAAATCTCTAAGTTTTAGCCAGCAACCTGCTCTGATTTCCTTCTAACTAGGCCCATTCCCAACATACCTCCTATAAAGCAAAAACATCCAAGAGAGTACCCCAGGTTCTGCAGCCCAGCAGAAAAGAGGCTTCTGGGGACCGCTCCTCGGAAGCGTTCTAATGTACGCTTACCTGCTGGGAGGCACGACCAGTGAAAGAAGAAGGATCCAGTAAACGATCCAACTGGGAGTGAATGGGACTGAAGTAGGCATCAGCCTGGATACGCTCTATGAGGTCATTGTCACCCCCTTCCTGCTTGACCACAGAAGCTGCCTGCTGAGAAAGCACTCTGATTTTCTCATGGCAATCCTGGGAAGACAGTGAAGTATTGTCAGTTCTCCACTAACAGGGCATATGAACACTTTAAAAAAGTCATCAGATACTTCACATCCATGTAGTCTACACAGCTCTACACAAAAACACCTCCAGGCTGAGGCGGTTCCTGTGTCTGTCTCTACCAGGGTCTTCGCTACTCTCTGCCCACATCTTAGGACAAGCCTGAAATGGATGCCACCCTGCTCTGGCCCTCTTCCATAAAGCCCCATGAATAATTTGCTTTTGTTTCCTGCTCACTTCCTACGGAATGTCAGACCTCATTCCTTCACTAGGAGTGGACTTTTCCTACAAGTGATTAAGTAATTCACTTTAAAAAACTCAGTTCACCACAATCACCCTCCATAGATGGCAGATTATGGCCACTGCTCTGTACCATTACTGTGAAGGTAATGACACGAACACCTTCATCTGCTCTCCCTCATGGAGAAGACAGCAGGACCAAACATGCACTCTCAACTTAACCAGGAACATGAGAGGTTACAAACCTGGCGGCTACCTCCAGCTTTGACCATGGCCATGATGATGTTCTCTGTGGCCATGAAAGGCAGCTCTTGCCGAATGCGCCGTTCAATTACCTATAGGAAAAGATAAAGTGAATGACCAAGAAAGCTGCCTCAAGGCTAAAGTGATAAACACAGCAGGATGTCAAACAAAATGCACAGCACAGACACTAACTACCACATTATGGAGACAGAAATGGGTTGTTTTATTCTACATGATGTTTTTTCAGTTTTCTTACTAACTCAGACTTTTGATTTTTTTTTTTTTTTTGAGACAGTCTCGCTCTGTCGCCCAGGCTGGAGTGCAGTGGCACAATCTCCACTCACTGCAAGCTCCGCCTCCCGGGTTCACACCATTCTCCTGCCTCAGCCTCCCCGCCCGCCACCACGCCCGGCTAATTTTTCTATTTTTAGTAGAGACGGGGTTTCACCGTGTTAGCCAGGATGGTCTCGATCTCCTGACCTGGTGATCCACCCACCTCAGCCTCCCAAAGTGCTGGGATTACAGGTGTGAGCCACCGTGCCCAGCCAGACTTTTGATTTTTAAAAAGGGAATATTAACTTAAAAAGTTGCCACATAGAAAGTGGCATGATCTTGGCTCACTGCAACTTCTACCTCCTGGGTTCAAGCAATTCTCCTGCCTCAGCCTCCTGAGTAGCTGGGATTACAGGCACACACCACCACGCCCAGCTAATTTTTGTATTTTTAATAGAGACAGGGTTTCACCATGTTGGCCAGGCTAGTCTTGAACTCCTGACCTCAGGTGATCCGCCTGCCTCGGCCTCCCAAAGTGCTGGAATTACAGGCGTGAGCACCGCACCCGGCCTTAAATAATTCTTTTTTTTTTTGAGACGGAGTCTGGCTCTGTCGCCCAGGCTGGAGTGCAATGGCCAGATCTCAGCTCACTGCAAGCTCCACCTCCCCGGCTTACGCCATTCTCCTGTCTCAGCCTCCCGAGTAGCTGGGACTACAGGCACCCGCCATGTCGCCCGGCTAGTTTTTTGTATTTTTTTTAGTAGAGACGGGGTTTCACTGTGTTAGCCAGGATGGTCTCGATCTCCTGACCTCGTGATCCGCCCATCTCGGCCTCCCAAAGTGCTGGGATTACAGGCTTGAGCCACCGGGCCCGGCCTAAATAATTCTTAAAACCCCTATATGCTACATATCAGTGCTCAGCCTCAAGAGCTAAGTATAGGAGAGAAATAAACCCATCTGCCTCAGGTACTTAAAAACAGGCAAATGGAGCCATCTACTCTGCCTAGTCACACCAGAGCTGATGATTCATGCTGCGAGATAGTTTAAAGGCAATTTAAAATACTTCTTTTTCTGTTTCTATAAATGTGTCTATGAATTCCACAGAGCTAGTTCCCTAGAGCTTATGAACTGAAGGATGAGCTCGGGTGGGAAGAACGCCTATCGGATCAGAATGCAGCTCCCTCAACACACCCCAGAGCACCCTCCCTCCCACATTCTAACCCCTCCCTAATACTTTACTTTTTAATTGAAGCTTCTTACTTTGGGGTACACTACCAATCCTTCAGAAATGTTCTGCAGCGTATTCAGTATAGTATCTGCAGTAAGAAATGCCTCGGCCAAACAGATCCGTCTAGAAAACAAATAGCCATTCAGTATCTCTTTAAACAAATAATTTCAGTGAAATGCAGAGTGTGTCCCAACAAGTTGCCCTACTGACTGTACTCTCTGGATAATTTCCTTCAATCTCATGATTACCCCAATGACCTCATGACCCTCAAGTCTGTCGCCTCTAGGCCAGACCACTTGCCTAAGTGCCAGACCTTATACCTACTGAGACGTCTACCTGGTTGATCCATAGGTACCTCAGTCCCCAAACTGAACTCAGCCACTGTCATTCTTCTTACTCACCATTACAAACCTGCCATTCCTCCCTCGCAGGTCCTGCCTCAGCAAATGACAGTAGCGCCCCAGTCACCAAATTCTTTATACTCACTCCGGTCAACCACCAGGGCTGGCCAGTCTGCCTTCAACTCTAGATCTATATCCTTCCTCTCCATTGACATGGCACCTGCACCAACGTGGCCTCGGACTTTTAAAGTAGCCCCTAACTTGTTCTGACGTGATCCCTGTCTCCTTAGAGCCAACTCTCCAAACTGCTGCCAGGGTCTTTTAGCAGGCAAATCAGCAGACCCCCAGGGTCACACCTTGCTAAAAAGTATTCAGTGGCTGACTTCTGAGTGAGTTCACATGACTTATCTCCAGAGATAAATCCTAGATTATGCACAGATCCCAGAAAGCTAGGTCTAACTATACATCCGTATCCACTCAAGAAATTCCAGCACAATGCAAGCAGGCGAGAGTAATGCCAGTCTGCTTTAAATGAGTATTAACACAAAACAGAAAATGATGTGCACATTGGTACCTCATCAGCAGTACAGATTATTTCAGACTCATCTCATAGCTTATCAAGATGTCATTGTGCCTAAACACCACAACTGACATCTATCTGCCTTCAGAAAAGACCCAGAAGACCTTTCGTAAACTGGCTACTATCTGTGACCATGTCCTGCCCCACCTCCTGGCACATGTTGATTTCATTCCCCAGGGCTACTCAAGTAGTAGTAACTCCCTCAAGTGTGTTTTCTCCTGCTTTGTGCCTTTATAATGCTCCCGATCTTGTCTTTAAAAGATGCATGTATTTCTTAAGTCTTAAGGCACCACCTCTACTGTGAAGCGTTCTGACTCCTCAAGCACTATGCCTTCCTCTCTGCTCCACAGTACCCAGTACACACTCCAATTGTAACACTTATCACACTGTCTTTTCTATGTTTTTGCCTCCCTGCTAGACTCTGGGCTCCTTGGGGATAAGGAGACTGTAGAGATGCTCAAATATGTCCTTTTACTTCTAGGTCCCTCCTTCAGACCTCCTCTCAACTTGGTGTATGTGACGTCCTTGCACCACTGACCGGTTGGCACTATCATCCAGTGTCCGTTCAAACCACTGGACAGATGCTGTCTGTAGCGGGTCCATGACAAGGGTCATCAGGTGGCGGGCAAGACTGCAGCAACGTTCTGAACGCATGGGATTCCGCTTGTATGGCATTGCACTCGAGCCTGCCCATGTAAAAAAGGACAAGATGCAAAGGCAGAGAGACTTCAGAGGATAGTGAGTAGGCAAGCATGCTGCTGAATGAGCTCTCAGCCCCCATCCACAGCCCTCCAGCCGCTCTGTGTGCTCACAGGTCTCTACATAGCACTCACCAATCTGCTGTTTTTCAAAGGGTTCCTCCATCTCCTTGAGGTTTGCCAGGAGGCGTATGTCGGTGCAAATCTGGGGGAGGCAGGGGAATAAGCATCATCCCACACTGTCAGTGTGTAGGAGAGTCTGGGAGCCGTGACTAGGCTGATGAAGGAGATGAGCTCTTAGGTGTGCTGCGGCTGAGCTGAAGACCAGTGTGTCCTCCCCAAGAGCTCCTGGAGAGTATCTTACTCAGACTCCTCTCTGTTCCCGAAGGGCTGGGATGACAAATTCAAGGAGCATGAAAACGCTTTTGTGAAACACTGCTTAAGGCATCATGGAAAGACAATCACAAGATTAATTTAGGATGGGCACAGTGCCTCACACCTGTAATCCCAGCACTTTGGGAGGCCGAGGCAGGTGGATCACCTGAGGTCAGGAGTTCAAGACCAGCCTGGCCAACATGGTGAAACCCCGCCTCTACTAAAATAAGACAGGCATGGTGGTGCATGCCTGTAATCCCAGCTACTTGGGAAGCTCGCCTGAACCTAGGGGGCAGAGGCTGCAGTGAGCTGAGATCGTACCACTGCACTCCAGCCTGGGCAACAAGAGTGAAACGCCATCTCAAAAAAAAAAAAAAGATTAATTTAATACACCACTGAAAAAGATGGATGTTTTGCAGTGCTTGGGATAACTTTAAAGAAAATGCCAAAACTAGTCTTCCCCTTAAGGGTTTCATCTACAGACCACAAATTATTAAACTAAATGTATAATATTGCTTGAGAGATGGTTAAGTAAAAGTCTGAGGCTGAAACAGTCTGTCTGTGGTGCCCAGAGCTCCTGTCCCCGCCCCACAAGCTGCCACAACTCACCTTGTGTACTGACGCCCCCAAGCTAGCCAGCACAGACAGTACTTCAATATCCACTTTTCGTGTATATGTCTGCCCTGTGATGATGAAAGCTCTAGAAATAAATAGAAGAGAGACGTATGTTAAAATATTTTAAAGCCATTGCAGTGGTGCATGACTGTAGTCCCAGCTACTTAAGAGGCTAAGGGAGGAGGACTGCTTTAACCCAGGAGGTTGAGGCCAGCCTAAGCATCATTGGGAGACTCTTATAAAATAATAATAATAATTCAAAACATGCCTCTGTCAAACAAGGAAAAACACATCCTAAAGAAAAGCTTGGTCTTATTGGTATGCTAAGTTATACTGAGCCAGTGGACCTGAGTGGTAACTTGCTCCTGAAATAAACTATTCTTCCACCCTTTTCACTAATACTCAGGACACTGGCATGACTCAAGAAGGATACATGGTGCAACATGCCCATGTCCGGCCACAGCTCAATAGAAATGCCTGGGCGAAGCATCCATGGTGGAACCTGGTGGACTCCAATGGAAATGGTCAGATTTAGCCTAACCTGTTGGGGGCCCTAAGTAAAGAAACAAAAATGGTAACAACATGAAAAAAGGTATATTCTAAAGAAACCAGAAGTAAATCATTTTCTTTTTTCCTATAGATTATACAAAAATAGAATGCAGGTCGGGCCTGGTGGCTCATGCCTACAATCCTAGCACTCTGAGAGGCTGAGGCAGGTGGATCGCTTGATCTCAGGAGTTCGAGACCAGCCTGGGCAACATGGTGAAACCCTGTCTCTACAAAAATAATACAAAAATTAGCCAGGCATGCTTGTAGTCATAGCTACTCAGGGGGCTTAGGTGGAAGGACGGCTTGAAGCTGGGAGGTGGAGGCTGCAGTGAGCCGAGATCACACTGCTGCACTCCAGCCTGGGTGACAGAGTAAGGCCCTGTCTCAAAAATAATAATAAAATAAAATAAAATCCAGAAAATATGTCAGCAAGACGATTGGGGGAAAAACAAAAAAGAATCCAGATAGTAAGAAAATAAAACCCAGGACAGAGACAGGAAAAAAAAAAAAAAAAAAAAATGGGTAGAACAACAAAGGAAGAAAAAGGCAAAAATTATAAGGTCAAATCTAGAGGTATACTGAACACAGGACTTTCATCAACTTAACAGGGAGGTCAACGTATTCCCACTTACCTACCTCTTAAATCCTGCCTTATCTGTCACCATCTTGTCAAGCTGCTCTACCTTGGAAAGAAAAGACACATCCTTATAATAATCCAGGTGTCTAGTATGAGAATGCCCCAACCTGTCATCCTACCCAGGTCTTGCCCCCAACCCGCACAACTTCCTTCCAGTTCAAAGACCCCACCCGTCCCACAATCAATCTCTCCTATCATCCTCAAAGACAGCCTTGTCTCAGGCTCCACCACTGAGTTTCAGTGTCCTGCAGGTCACTTTCTGAATACCTTATGGTCATCTCCCTCAAAGAGCTGCAGGAAACTGGCCTGAGTGCCAGTGGTGCCCTTTACTCCCCGGAAACGCAGGTCATCCCGGACACGCTTCAAGTTCTGGAGATCCATGCAAAGATCCTGAATCCAAAGACAGCAACGTTTCCCCACTGTGGTCAGCTGTGCAGGCCTGAAAACCCAAAGAGAACACACGGAAGTCTCAGACCAACACCTTACATCATCAAGGTTTCATTGCTTCTTTTCATAACCACCATTACCCCTTGGAGGGAGAACAATTTAAGAGATGAAGTAATTGGTAAAGATAAAACAAGAGCTAAAACGTTTAACCAAATAATCGTTACGGAGATTCAATGTCATTTATAAATAGTCAAGGAGTATGAAACTAAAAGGCTATTAGCATAGTTCTTTTTTCATCAAGAGGCAATTTTTAAATTACTATTATTCCTAGACTGGGTCTTGCTCTGTCGCCCAAGCTGGAGTGCAGTGGCATGAACATAGCTGACTGCAGCCACGAACTCCTGGGCTCAAGTGATCCTTCTGCCTCAGCCTTCCATGTAGCTGGGACCACAGGCACGCAATACCACGCCTGGCTAATTTTTAAATTTTTTGTAGTGATGGGGTCTCACTTTGTTGCCCAGGCTGCTCTCAAACTCTATGTCTCAAGCGATCCACCCGCCTCAGCCTCCCAAAGTGTTGGGATTACAGGCATGAGCCACTGTGATGCATGGCAAGAGGCAATTTATCATAAGGGCAGGAACAATGTCCCTTTTGTTCATGGCTATATCCACCGACATTGGTAAGAAATACATCAGAAAGTCGTGTAATATTTGCCAAGTATCTGATATGCTCCTGCTATTGAAAATACAATAAGGAATGACACAGACAGGATCCTTGTCCAATGGCACTTGCTTACATTGTAAACAAGTAAAAAAGAAAACAAAACAAGATTAGGCTGGGCGTAGTGGCTCATGCCTATAATCCCAGCACTTTGGGAGGCTGAGACGGGTGGATCACTTGAGGTCAGGAGTTCGAGACCAGCCTGGCCAACAGAGACAGGGTAAAACCCTGTCTCTACTACAAATACAAAAAATTAGCTGGGTGTGGTAGCAGGTGTTTGTAATTCCAGCTACTTGGGAGGCTGAGGCAGGAGAATCACTTGAACCTGAGAGGCAGAGGCTGCAATGAGCCGAGACCGTGCCACTGCACTCCAGGCTGGGCGACACAGCCAGACTCTGTCTCAAAAAAACAAATTAAAAGAAACGAGATTAATTATTGAGATTTTAAGTGCTAAAAGAATAAAAGAACAATGAAGATAATGGTGATGGCTGCTCTAGATTGGAAGTAGAGGAAAGCCTTTGTGAGGAGTCAAGACCCAGTGAGGAGTAGTCACGCGATGGAGAACCACCCCACAACACGCATAAGCAGAGGATGTGAACGTAGCAGCTAGTGGCTTTGTTTCTTGTTAAGCCTAAATCAAAGCAGGGCACCGTGGCTCAGGCCTGTAATCCCAGCACTTTGGGAGGCCAAGGAAGGCAGATCACCTGAGGTCGGGAGTTTGAGAAAAGCCTGACCAACATGGAGAAACCCCGTCTCTACTAAAAATACAAAATTAGCCAGGCATAGTGGCGCATGCCTGTAATCCTAGCTACTCGGGAGGCTAAGGCAGGAGAATCACTTGAACCCAGGAGGCAGAGGTTGCGGTGAGTCAAGATTGTGCCATTGCACTCCAGCCTGGACAACAAAAGTGAAACTCCGCGTCAAAAAAAAAAAAAAAAAAAAGCCTAAATCAAGCCACTGAAGGTCGGTTTCTGAACACAAAACATAATTACGAGGCCAGCTGCGGTGTCTCACGCCTGTAATCCCAGCACTTTAGGAGGTTGAGGTGGGTGGATCACTTGAGGCCAGGAGTTTGAGACCAGCCTGGCTAACATGGCAAAACCCTGTCTCCACAAAAAATACAAAAATTGGCCAAGTGTGGTGGCGCATACCTGTAATCCCAGCTACTTGGGAGGCTGAGGTGGCAGAATCGCTTGAATCCAGGAAGTGGAGGTTGCAGTGAGCCAAGATCATGCAACTGTACTCCAACCTAGGTGACAGAGTGAGATTCTGTCTCAAAACAAAACAAAAAAACAAAATACATAATTATGAATAAATTGTCCTAATGTCCAATTTATTTCTTTTTTGAGACAGGGTCTCACTCTGTCACCCCAGGCTGGCATGCAGTGGTATAATCACAGCTCATTGTAGCCTCAATCTCCTGGGCTCAAGCCATCTTCCCGCCCCAGCCTCCTGAGTAGCTGGAACTACAGGCACAAGCTACCACACCTGGCTAACTTTTTGTTTTTTGTTTTTTTTTTAAGAGCCATGGTCTCCCTATGTTGCCTAAGCTGGTCTCGAACTCCATGCCTCAAACTATCCCCGTCTTGGCCCCCCATAGTGCCGAGATTACAGGCCTAAGTCACTATGCCCAGTCTAATTTCTTTTTTTTTTTTTTTTTTTGAGATGAAATCTCGCTCTGTCGCCCAGGCTGGAATGCAGTGGCGCGATCTTGGCTCACTGCAACCTCTGCCTCCCGGGTTCAAGCGATTCTCCTGCCTCAGCCTCCTGAGTAGCTGGGATTACAGGTGTCCGCCACCACACCCAGCTATTTGTGTATTTTTAGTAGAGACGGGGTTTCACCATGTTGGCCAGGCTGGTCTTGATTCCACTTTCTCATGATCCACCTGCCTCAGCCTCCCAAAGTGTTGGGATTACAGGCGTGATCCACTGCACCTGGCCGCCCAGCCTAATTTCTTTCTTTTTCACTGTCACCCAGGCTGGAGTGCAATGGCGCAATCTCGGCTCATGGCAACCTCTGCCTCCCAGGTTCAAACAGTCCTCCTGCCTCAGCCCCCCGAGTAGCTGGGCCTCTATAGGCGTGCGCCACCGCATCTGGCTACTTTTTTTTGTATTTTTAGTAGAGACAAGGTTTCACCATGTCAGCCAGGCTGGTCTTGAACTCCTGACCTCAGGTGATCCACCTGCCTTGGCCTCCCAAAGTGCTGGGATTACAGGCATGAGCCACCGTGCCCAGACCCAGCCTAATTTCTAATAGATAACCTAACCTATTCCAAATGGAATTTCTTTCCTCTTAGGCTAATAACACTGACAGCTAGGAACATCAAGGCATAACACTAGGAATGTCCACAGAAGGCACATCACAAGCTACAGTGTATCTCCAAAATTAATCTTATCGTTTTCCTTGTTAACTGCTAACAGATTACTGGTATAAGCAAAGAAAGAAGTAAATTAGCATGGACTTGTTCACAGCAGCATCATTCATAGTAGCCAAAAAGCAGAAATCCCCCAAATGTCCATCAGTTGTTGACAATTGGGTAAATGAAACATGGTACAACCACACAATGGAATGTTTTTCAGTCATAAAAAGAACTGAAGCTCTGATACAACATGGATATTGAAAACAGCAAAAGAAGCCAGACATAAAAGGCCACATATTGTACACGATTCCATTTCTATGAAATGTGTAGAATAGGCAAATGCGTAGATACAAAAAATAGATCAGCGGCTGCCAGCGGGTGGGGAAGGGAGGCATAGGAGTGACTATCAATGGGCATGAGGTTTCTTTTTGGGATGATGAAAATACTCTGAAATTATATAGTGGTAATGATTGCATAATTCTCTAAGTATAGTAAAAACCACTGAATTGTACACTTTAAAAGGGTGAATTCTGTTATGTAAATTATATCTCAATAGTTTTTTTTAATTGCATGAACTGATACACTAAGAGGATGCCTACACATCAACACTGTTTTCTGAGTTCCTAATGGCTACGAACTCTGGCAGCCAATCTCTTCCATTATGCTATCTCCGGAGGAACATTAGAATGCTTCTGTATTTGCTGAGCACTGAGGCAGGAGAGGAAGAGAGGAGCTGTATTTATTTTTTTTGTTGAGACGGAGTCTTGCTCTGTCGCCCAGGCTGGAGTGCTGTGGCTGGATCTCAGCTCACTGCAAGCTCCGCCTCCCGGGTTTACGCCATTCTCCTGCCTCAGCCTCCCAAGTAGCTGGGACTACAGGCGCCCGCCACCTCGCCCGGCTAGTTTTTTGTATTTTTTTAGTAGAGACAGGGTTTCACTGTGTTCGCCAGGATGGTCTCGATCTCCTGACCTCATGATCCGCCCATCACGGCCTCCCAAAGTGCTGGGATTACAGGCTTGAGCCACTGCGCCCAGCCTAGGAGCTGTAACACAGAGGAAGGAGGATGTGGAGGGAAGCCACTGGCATGGAGCACTTCGTATGAACAAGCGCTTCAGGCTACTGCTACCAATAAGTATAGGCCCTGCCTTTAAGAAATACGAAGCTCAAAAGGCTTTCATAAATTATCATATCCTTGTTGCCACAGCAATACACCATCAAAACAGAAGGCAGATGCTAATATACCACTACTCAAACATCACTCAAAACCTGTCACTAGCACTCCAAAATTACAACATCAGCATTTAAAAGGGCTTTATTCAGTAATCATAAAAATACTTGCATATTTTACAAGTAAAAATGCAAAAAGTATGGCTGGGGGCAGTGGCTCACGCCTGTAATCTCATCACTTTGGGAAGCAGGGGTGGGCAGATCACTTGAGGTCAGGAGTTTGAGACCAGCCTGGCTAACATGGTGAAACCCTATCTCTCCAAACAATACAAAAATTAGCTGGGCGTGGTGGCTGGCGCCTGTAGTACCACCTACTAGGAAGGCTGAGGCAGGAGAATCGTTTGAACCCAGGAGGTAGAGGTTGCAGTGAGCGTGAGCCAAAATCACACCACTGCACTCCAGCCTGGGCGACAGAGCGAGACTCCGTCTCCAAAAACAAAACAAAACAAAACTAAAAACGTAGAAAGAAATTTAATTTTCCTATTATCTCATAAACCAGAGTAATCAACATTTACATCATGGAGTACTTTCAACCAATTTTTGTGCAATTTATAAGCTGTCTTTGTTACCATAACATAAACCTAAGTGCCTTTGCACGTTAGATCTTGTAAGCATCATTTAAATGGTTGCATATTACTCCAACCTATGGATGTACGAATACTATGCCTTACTTATTCTCTTATTGTTGAACATTTCGATGTTTTTCTTTTTTTTTTTTTTTGAGACGGAGTCTTGCTCTGTCGCCCAAACTGAAATGCAGTGGTGCGATCTCAGCTCACTGCAACCTCTGCCTCCCAGGTTCAAGTGATTCTCCTGCCTCAGCCTCCTGAGTATCTGGGATTACAGGCACATGCCACCAAACCTGGCTAATGTTTATATTTTTAGTAGAGACGGGGTTTCACCATGTTGGCCAGGCTGGTGTTGAACTCCTAACCTCAAGGGATCCGCCCACCTTGATCTCCCAAAGTGGTGGGTTTACAGGTGTGAGCCACCACACCTGGCCCATTTAGATTGTTTCTAATGCTTACTATCATAAATAATATTTTTCAAGGCTCTTGATATGTTTTTCCCAACGTTTCCCAAAGGAACTGTTATATTTACTCTCTCACCAGTATGTTTTAAGGTAGATATCAGGCTCATTACCCATAAACATCCCAAATTACTTATACTTAAATCATGTTTTCAGATTCTTCACCTCAAGGTTACTGTAGAAAAGACAGAACTCAAGAAGTAGCTGAAAGCCATATGCACATAAACAAGAAGTAATCTTATCACTTACTGGAAATGTGTGAAACCTAACGTGGGTAGACTGGCTCGTTCCTTAGCAAAGTCGGCAAGCCGAGAGATCACTCTGGCAAGCTACAAGAAAGATCATGTGATAGAAAGAGGTTGAATTCAGGTTGTGTTCATTACATAATTAGGAACAAAACTTTTAGATAATTTTGTATAAAATTAGACCTGTAACTCATGAAAGGCAGCAGCCATATCTTTCCATCTTTGTATCCTAAACTGCCTGGAAGAGTTCATAGCAACCAAAATTTGAAAACTGAGTTGACTACCTAAAATGTCATGAACTATTTTAAGACCATGGCAGAAAAACAGAACAAAATCATAATCCTGACCCACATATCCCAGCAACATGCCTTTGGTTGCACTCTCTTCATTTGAAAGGATGACAGCAGCGAAAATGAAGAACTGGCCGGGTGCGGTGGCTCATGCCTGTAATCACAGCACTTTGGCCAAGACAGGCGGATCACGAGGTCAGGAGATTGAGACCATCCTGGCTAACATGGTGAAACCCCGTCTCTACTAAAAATACAAAAAAATTAGCCAGGTGTAGTGGTGGGCGCCTGTAGTCCCAGCTACTCGGGAGGCTGACGCAGGAGAATGGCGTGAACCCAGGAGGCGGAGCTTGCAGTGAGCTGAGATTGCACCACTGCACTCCAGCCTGGGTGACTGAGTGAGACTCTGTCTCAAAAAAAAAAAAAAAAAAAAAAAAAGGCTATGCTTTAAAAACCATTCACTTACAGTCAGCTGGGTGCAGTGGCTCACACCTGTAATCCCAACACTTTGGAAGGCCAAGACGGGGGGATCCCTTGAGCTCAGGGTTTGAGACCAGCCTGGGCAACATGGCAAAAACCCATTTCTACAAAAAATTAACCAGGAGAGGTGGCATGCACCTGTACTCCCACCTACTTGGGAGACGGAGACAGAATTGTCTGAGCCTGGGAGGCGGAGGCTGCAATGAGCCGTGATCACGCCACTTGACAGAATGAGACTCTGTCTCAAGAAGAAGAAGAAAGGAGAGGGAGGAAGAGAAGAAGAAAGGAGGAGGAGGAGGAAGAGAAGAAAGGACAAGGAGAAGAAACAATTAGTTCTACAGATTAAACACAGGGATGTCGTTCACCTGAAAAAATGATGCTCTATGTAAAAATTTACATTGTGATTTAGTTGTAACTGGTGCCTATCGCCTACCATAGGGAATCTATGGTTGGTAGGAAACATCTCCCAACTCCTTACCTTTGGCAAAAGCAGGTCAAGTGCATTTCTAAGAATAATCAAGTCCTACGAAAGAAAACGCAATGATCTTATATTAAGCAGCTTTGCTCAAACAATATTATTATGTAACACTTTTTGGCCAAAAAGGCTGGGTTGCTCAGCTACCAGCCTATATCACCATTACCAACCCACTAAGCATGCCAGAAAATACTAATACAAGTTGTTCTTTCCTGATTACTGTTTGAAAAGCACGTCAGCTTAACAGTACTACTGGGATCTATAAGGAACAAAACCTTTATACTTAAAAGCCCAGCATGGTGGCGCATGCCTGTACTCTCAGGACTTTGGGAGGCTGAAGCAGGTGGACCACTTGAGGCCAGGAGTTTAAGATCAGTCTGTGCAACAGAGCAAGACTGTCTCTCCAGTATTAAAAAATTTTTCAATTAAAAAAAAAATGACTGGACAATGTTTAAGTCAACAAGGTTTATGTTTTCCCAGAGGACTGCTTGAGTTTCTGAGAAGCTTCCATATGGTACATTCCATTACTTTCCTCCCCCATTTCTTTTTTTCTTTTTTTTATTTTTAAGTTGGGAGTCTTGCTCTGTCGCTCAGGCTGGAGCTCAGTGGTGCAATCTCAGCTCACTGCAAGTTCCGCCTCCCAGGTTCACGCCATTCTCCTGCCTCAACCTCCCGAGTAGCTGGGACTACAGGCACCCGCCACCACACCCGGCTAATTTTTGGTATTTTTAGTAGAGACAGGGTTTCACCGTTAGCCAGGATGGTCTCGATCACCTGACCTCGTGATCCGCCCACCTTGGCCTCCCAAAGTGCTGGGATTACAGGTGTGAACCACCGCGCTCAGCCTTCCCGGTTTTTTCCTGCCTACAGTTGCTAACAAGGAAAGGAATGACCCAGAATATCAAGGTTTAGGAAACGTAAAGCTGCTTTTGAGGAAGGTTATCTCGAGATGTACATCTTTCAGGTAGCTCCAACACATGTCGATATGAAACAGTAATTATTGAGCCCATCCACACACTGGGTACTGTTTAAAGGATTTTCCAAGTAAGAAGACTGTTCTTCTCCCGTTACCTGACTCGCCAATTACACAAAGATGCCTTTAATTATGTTTAAGACTAAATGAAAGCATTTGGGGCAACTTAAAAATTACTGGCTTATTCCCAAATTGGACATTTATCTGGAATCTAACTTCAACCCCCATGGGTATACTCTGATTAAGAGCACAAGCTAGGTCAGGTGCGGTGGCTCACGTCTGTAATCCCAGGATTTTGGGAGGCTGAGGCAGGACGACTGTTTGAACACAGGAGTTCAAGGCCATTCTGGGCAGCATGGTGAAACACTGTCTCTATAAATATTTTAAAAATTTGCCAGGCGTGGTGGCTCATGCCTGTAATCCCAGCACTTTGAGGGGGCTGAGGCAGGTAGATCGCCTGAGGTCAAGAGTTCGAGACAAGCCTGGCCAACATAGTGAAACCCTGTCTCTACTAAAAATAAAAAAAATTAGCTGGGCGTGGTGGCAGGCGCCTGTAATCTCAGCTACTAGGGAAGCTGAGGCAGGAGAATCGCTTGAACCTGGGAGACGGAGGTTGCAGTGAGCCAAGATCGTGCCATCGCACTCCAGCCTGGGCTACAAGAGCAAAACTGTCTCCAAAAAAAAAAAAAAAATTGATCCCAGCACTTTGGGAGGCCGAGACGGGCGGATCACAAGGTTAGGAGATCGAGACCATCCTGGCGAACACGGTGAAACCCCGTCTCTACTAAAAAAAATACAAAAAACTAGCCGGGCGTGGTGGCGGCGCCTGTAGTCCCAGCTACTCGGGAGGCTGAGGCAGGAGAATGGCGGGAACCCGGGGGGCGGAGCTTGCAGTGAGCTGAGATCCGGCCACTGCACTCCAGCCCGGGCGACAGAGCCAGACTCCGTCTCAAAAAAAAAAAAAAAATTGTTTTAAATTAGCCCAGTGCAGTGGCACATGCCTGTGGTCCCAGTTACTCAGGAGCCTGAGGTGGGAGAATCGCTTGAGCCCAGAAGGTCAAGACTGCAGTGAGCCATGTTCGTGTCACTGCACTCCAGCCTAGGTGACAGAAGCGAGACCCTGTCTCAAAGCATTTTTTTTTGAGACAGGGTCTTTGAAGGACTTCACAGTCCTTCAAAGGTCTTCGAAGGATTTTATAAGTCCTTTGAAGGCCGGGCGCAGTGGCTCACGCCTGTAATCCCAGCACTTTGGAAGGCCAAGGTGGGCAGACGACCTGAGGCTAGGAGTTCAAGACCAGCCTGACGAACACGGTGAAACCCCTCTCTACTAAAAAGACAAAAATTAGCCAGGCACGGTGGCGGGTGCCTGTAATCCCAGCTACCGGGGAGGTCGAGACACGAGAATTGCTTGAACCTGGGAGGCAGAGGTTGCAGTGAGCAAGATCGCACCACTGCACTCCTGCCTGGGTGACAGAGCAAGACTCTGTCTCAAAAAAAAAAAAAAAAAAAATTCCTTTGAAAAATTACCTCAGCCATTAAAATGCTAAGGCTTTGGCTTACATCCAGCAAACCAATGCATAAGCAGGATCTGTAGGTCTTATTTTATAGAGGTCATTTGGTGCTTACAGTTTAGATTGGAAGGACAGTAAAAGCTGAAAAAATTCCTCAGCATTTTCAACCAAGATACCTTTAAAAATAAAGATTTGGCTGGCGTGGTGGCTCACGCCTATAATCCCAGCACTTTGGGAGGCTAAGGTGGGCGGATCATGAGGTCAGGAGATCGAGATCATCCTGGCTAACAGGGTGAAACCCGCCGTCTCTACTAAAAAAATACAAAAAAATTAGCCGGGCGTGGTGGTGGGTGCCTGTAGTCCCAGCTACTTGGGAGGCTGAGGCAGGAGGATGGCGTGAACCTGGGAGGTGGAGCCTGCAGTGAGCCGAGATCCCGCCACTGCACTCCAGCCTGGGCGGCAGAGGGAGACTGTCTCAAAAAAAAAAAAAAAAAACAACACAAATTTATAGTTTCACTTCCTAAACTGGACAACATCAAATAAAATTGACAAATACATTCTAGAGACTGAGTTTTAAGTATAAACAACACGGGCACCTACAGTATTGTCTCCAACATAGCAAGAAGTGGCACCAAGGTGAATAATGCCTGCAGCTTTTGGACAGCAGTGGCCAAACGTGTGCACGTGAGCCATCACATCATGTCGTAATCGTTTCTCTTCCTCAGCTGCCATCTTGAAGTCGATGTTGTCCAGGTTTGATTTCATCTCCTGGATTTGTTCATCTGTGATAGGCAAACCCAATGTCTGCAGAATAGGCAAAATAAAATAAAATAGACTCAGTGTCACAGTTATTTGAATGAAGTGACACCAAGGAAAAAAACTGATTCATGTTAGCAGCAATACCCTATCTCCCAACCCTTAAATTAAAATTTAAGGCAACCGAGTTGAAAGTCCACTGGCCGGGGGTAGTGGGGTCGAGGGGTGGTGGGAGAGACCTTCTCAATGAACCATGGGAAAGTATACTCTAAGAAAGCTCCGAGAAATAAAACAACAACATAATCCTGCTCTTGACTGTTCCTTCTGCCCAAGACCTCTGCTTGGTTCACTCCCTCACACATTCTGGTCTCTGGAATCAAATGTCATCTCCTCAGAGAGGTCTTCCCTGACTTCAGTGTAAAACACCCTCTGTGTCACTCTCTATCCCTGGCCTGGTTTTATTTACAGCACTTAAAAACCACATGACATTTTTTACATATTTATTAACCTGTCATTTCCCTCTAGAATGAATACTTCTTGAGGAGCTTTGTTTTATTCATTGCTTAATCCTTAGTGCTTGGCATGGTGGTGGCCATGTTACTTAGATGGATTTACTTTGAGAAACCAAATTTAAGAATTCTGTAAGTAGTTTTGCCAGGAAATTATGTACAGCAAATGAGTGCAACTGAAAGCAATTTCAGGAGATACTGATGAGAAAATAAACACGTCAATGTCTTACATTCATCCATCACTGGAAAAATTAGGCTGCAGAAAACAGCTGGCAGCCCACAGGCAACTCGGAACTTGGATCCAAGGGTTGAATATAAACAGTGGTGAAACTGATTTAAACCTCACTTGAAACTTGCAAACAGTGACTCGGGGAAGGATCTTACATCTTAGACCTCTTTTATCTAAGAGAGGAGCTACTAGCCAGATATGGCTATTTAATTTAATTTGATTAATTAAAAAGTATTGGAAAATATTTATAAGTAAAAAGTCAGGCCAGGTATGGTGGCTCACATCTTTGGGAGGTCAAGGCGGGTGAATCGCTTGAGTCCAGAAGTTCTAGACCACACTGGAAAACATAGTGAGACCCGTCTCTACAAAAAAAAAAAAACAACACAAAAATTTGCCAGCCATGGTGGCGTGCACCTCTAGTTCCAGCTTGGGAGGCTGAGGTGGGAGGACAGCTTGAGCCCAGGACGCAGAGGTTGCAATGAGCCGAGATTGTGCCACTGCACTCCAGCCTGGGCAACACAGCCAGACACAGTCTCAGAAACTAAACAAAAACAAATAAAAGCAAAAAGTCAGTTTCTCAGTCACACTAGCTGCATTTCAAGTACTCGGCAGCCACATGTGGCAGCACTGCCTGGAACTTTACAGTCACAGAAGACAGGACACCTCTTGACTCCTTCCAAAGCAAAGCAGCAGAGGGCAGCATGGCCATACTGCTTCCTCCCCTGAAGCAATGTATCTTTTCAAAATTCATACTTTCCTTACTACGAATTTTCTGCATTCCTCCTAATCTCTTATTCTCCAAGTTTTTTCTTAGCTACTAAGTTATTATGCAATTTATGGTAAATGTGACCTAATAGATAATCCAAAGCTAAAATTGTATGCGTTTCAGGCAAACAGAGGAAAGAAGACATACTCAGACTCTACATTCCAACTCCAGCTTGAAGCCATTTACTAGCTTTGGCGACCCTGGCAAAGTCTTGAGTACCACTACCCTCATCTACAGAATGGAGTATCAGATGAAGTAGAAAGAGTACACGCTAGTACATCACAAATCACAACACATGATGAAGGTCTACTACTATCGCTATCTACACCAAGAGTTTATTAACTTGATGCTCCATTCTTTCATCTGTAAAACAGGTACAGTATTTAATACCTACTCTTCACGGTTGTTTGGAGGATTAATGAGCGATCATGTGTAAAGGGTTAAGACAGTACCTGGGTCTCAGAAGGCACTATATGAATGTCTGCTATTATTGTAGTGTATAGCCCAATATTTCGGAGGGCAGTGATAAGGGGAGGGCAGGGAATCTAGAATGAAAGTTTCCTGTTTCGAGAGTTCCATTGTACGGGTCCTAGACACAAACTCAGATTGTTTCCGTGCTTAGTGTGCCGTTTGAGAGAGCATTGCCAACTTGCTCGTTGTGGCACTTTCCTCTGAAACTTGAGGAGAAACATTATCGCTCTCTGGATCACCTTCAGTTTGCTTCAACTCTTCTGGAGCTATTTCTGAAACCGCTGGGCTAAGGAGTTCTCAAACAGCCCTTAGAAAAGAAACTATAAAACCCGTTTAATAAACCCCTACCCAGAGTCTTCTCCTCAGACGCAAAGCGCAGCCCAGTGAGGCGGAAATGGTGGCCTAGAAAACACGCATTCCAGTCTTGTCACTTGTCACTAACTGCATAACTGTGGAAGACCAAGGGGCTACGTGCTCAGCTCAGGCTCTGGACTGCACCCAGGTTCAAATCCCAGATCCGCGCCTAATAGCTGCATGGGCTAGGGCAAACAACAAGCTGTCTGGGCTTGGTGTTCTCCCCTGCAATGTAGGAAAAACACAATCAAGCCTGCAAGATCTTCACGGATTACACGAGAAAAGATGCGTGAAATAATGAGCACAACGGTACGAAACAAGCGCTCGGTGTCTGTCGTTAGCAGCGTACTCCTGCGGGGATGACCAAGGTGAATTCTCTGAAACTGCAAGCTGAATTTCTCCCAGCCGCCTCCGCGTCTCGAACCCTCTCGGACTAAGAACATGTGAGGCAACAGGTGGCGGCTCCCGGGCCACCTGCCCTTGCTTTCCTGGGGCCGCAGCTCCTCAGGACAGGGAACACCCAGCTGAAAATAGCCCGGCCGCAGCTCCGGGGTGGCTAAGCCCAGCCCGGCACAGAGCCCGGCACGTGCTGGGGCGGTCCCGTCCCTCCCGGCCCAGCCCCTCAGCCCAGGGTCCGTTACCTGCTCAGCCTCCGCCAGCCACAGCCACAGCTGCCGCCATGTCCGGAATTTATACCTGTCGCTAAACACGAAGCACATCTCCGGGCTCGCATAGCGGGAGGCAAGAGGTGAGCGGTAGCTGTCGGGCGAACCATGATCGCCTACAGCAGCCATGCCGACCCCGCGACCACGCCAGGATAGACTGGACCCGGGAAGAGCGGAAGCGGAAACCCGGAGGCCGGGGCAGGACGGGGCGGGGCGGGACTTCCTTCACGCGGTCCAGCTTTCTGGGTTCCGGGCGCGCTGGGCGCTGCCGGCTGCCGATTATCTCGGCTGCTTCTGCCTGAAAGTTGACGTGGTTCGCTTCTTTGGCCAGAAACATGATTGGTGCTTCCTACGTTACTTAGCCGCGCTGCACTTTAGTTTTCCTGTCTGTAAAAAGCTACATTAAGACTTGCCCCGGCCGGGCGCGGTGGCTCAAGCTTGTAATCCAGCACTGTGGGGGCCCCAGACGGGAGAATCGCTTGAGGCCAGCAAATCGAGACCAGCCTGGGCATCACTGGGAGACCCTCCCATCTCTTAAAAAAAAAAAAAAAAAAAGAAAAAGAAAAAAGGCCGGGCGCGGTGGCTCAAGCCTGTAATCCCAGCACTTTGGGAGGCCGAGACGGGCGGATCACGAGGTCAGGAGATCGAGACCATCCTGGCTAATACGGTGAAACCCCATCTCTACTAAAAATACAAAAAACTAGCCGGGCGAGGTGGCGGGCGCCTGTAGTCCCAGCTACTCGGGAGGCTGAGGCAGGAGAATGGCGTAAACCCGGGAGGCGGAGCTTGCAGTGAGCTGAGATCCGGCCACTGCACTCCAGCCTGGGCGACAGAGCGAGACTCCGTCTCAAAAAAAAAAAAAAAAAAGCCTGCCTTTCGGGTTGTGCGGATTCAGTGTTAGAGCGGTGTCTGGCACTCTTGGAAGGCCGTGTGTGCGCTTGCTGTTACTCTTATTGCCGTCGCCCCACCCACTCCTGCCCGCCTCGCACAGAGCTCGGCTCTAAGGAGAAATGAAGATACCCAAGGGAAATCGGCATTTACTGCGCCCCCAGTAAGCTGGATGCGGTGGCCTACGCCTGTAATCCTAGCACTTTGGGAGGCCGAGGCAGGCAGATTGCCTGAACTCAGGAGTTTGAGACCAGCCTGGGCAACACAGTGAAACCCCGTCTCTACTAAAATACAAAAAATTAGTCGGGCGTGGCGGCGTGTGCCTGTAGTCCCAGCTACTTGGGAGGCTGGGACAGGAGAATTTCTTGAACCCGGGAGGCGGAGGTTGCAGTGAGCCAAGATCGCGCCACTGCACTCCAGCCTGGGCGACAGAGCGAGACTCTGTCTCCAAAAAATAAAAAAAAATAAATAGATAGAAATAGAGACACTCAAATGGCCCTTTTGTTTTGTTATGTTTTTGACAGGGTCTTGCTATGTTGCTCGGTCTGTAGTGCCAGTGGGGTGATCATACAGGAAGGGGTTCATCTGTTAAGAGCCAGGTGTCTCAGCTGGGCACGGTGACTCACGCCTGTAATCCCAGCACTTTGGAGGCTGAGCAGGGCAGATCATTTGAGTCCAGGAGTTGGAGACCAGCTTGAGCAACATGATGAAACACGGTCTCTACAAAAAATACAAAAATTAAGTGGGCCTGGTGGTGTGCACCTGTAGTCCCAGCTACTTGGGAGGCTGAGGTGGGAGAATCACTTGAGCCCAGGATGTTGAGGGTGCAGTAAGCCATGATTGTGCCACTACAGCTTAGGCAACAGAGACCCTGTCTCAAAAACAAAACAAACAAAAAGAGCCGGGTGCCTACACCCTCTCCATCTGCACTTAACTCCTAGCTCTCTGCCTTTTACGTGAGGAATCTAAAAACACTCAAGCCAGGTGTGGTGGCTCACGCCTGTAATCCCAGCACTTTGAGAGGCTGAGGCGGGAAGATTGCTTGAGCCTAGTACTGTGCTGCTTTGAAATTTCCTGTTTGTGAGTGCCTTACTGAAATGAGACCTGTGGTGGAATTCCAATTTGAACTCCCAGTTTATTTGCTGAGAGTTAACTTCCCTTTTCCAATAGCCATAATATTTCTAGAATATTAAAAGTACAGATTAAGGGCCAGGCGCGGTGGCTCACACCTGTAATCCCAGCACTTTGGGAGGCTGAGGCAGGTGGATCACCTGAGGTCAGGAGTTCGAGACCAGTCTGGCCAACATGGTGAAACCCATCTCTACTCAAAATACAAAAATTAGCCAGGCGTGGTGGCAGGTGTCTGTAATCTGCTACTCAGGAGGCTGAGGCAGGAGAATCACTTGAACTCAGGAGGTGGAGGTTGCAGTGGGCCGAGATTGTGCCACTGCACTCCAGCCTGGGCAACAGAGTGTGACTCCAGCTTAAAAAAAAAAAAAAAAAAAGTACATGTTTAGATCTCAAGGCTTCAAGATCTTTTCTTTGACAATAAATTCTTTTCCAGTCATCTTCCCATTCCTGCTTTCATTCACAGATTCACTGAAAAACATATGGAGCACCCATGATAGTGTTCTCCCTCCCCACCTCTGGGCTTTCTTAGATGCTGAGTGACCTCCCGGCTTCTCTTTTTTTTTTTTTTTTTGAGACGGAGTTTCACTCTTGTTGTCCAGGCTGGAGTGCAATGGTGCGATCTCCGTTCACTGCAACCTCCACCTCCCTAGTTCGAGTGATTCTCCCGCCTTAGCCTTGCGAGTAGCTGGGATTACAGGCATGTGCCACCACGCCTGGCTAATTTTGTTTTATTTTATTTTATTTTTATTTTTGTAGAGACGGAGTTTCTCCATGTTGGTTAGGCTGGTCTTGAACTCCTGAACTCAGGTGATCCACCCGCCTCAACCTCCCAAAGTGCTGGGATTACACGTGTGAGCCACCATGCCTGGCTAGATGTTGAGACCTCCCGGCTTGTTTCAAAACTCTTACCAGAATTCAGTGTTGCTTGCCTTGGTCATTGATGGCAAACTCGGGGCAAGAGATCATGTCTCTGTTCCTGGCACTAAGCTCCAAACCTGGCATAGCATAGGTGCTCAGTAAATGTTTGCTGGATGAATAAATGCTGCCCCAAAGGAGCCTAGCCCAGTAAGAGAAATACCGCCCACAATAGCCATGCTACCCGTTAGATTCTGACACTATACTTCCTCTTCCTCCACACCTCCTCGGTGTCCTCATTCCCTGGCTTGTTCATGTCTCCACCTGAACTCCAGAGTTAGCTGTCACAATTGACTACAGCGCCAATTTCAGAATATTCAGGCCATCAGAGAAGCCTGTCAGTCACCTGGACTCATCACCAAAGTCTTCTTCCACCTCCCCTCAGAAGACTGTTTTTGGGGGTGAGGGCAATCATAGTTCTGGAAAGATGAAGAATTTGCTCCATGAAACTCCCCACTCTTTGTTTGGAGAGTGCTTCCCACACACTCATTGCTTGGATATACTGTGATAAATTTACTTTCCTCATTTTCCACCAATGCCCCTTGTAAAAGGTGGAAAGATAATACAATCTGAAGAGAAACCAGAGCATGCACACCCATGCCCATTGTAAACTCAATGATCTCAGTCTTCTAGCCCTCTCTTCTTCCTTTGCTTCACTTTGCTGTTACTTTTCCTCCTCCAAACAAGTTTCTACCCAAATCTTCTTCCTCATTCAGGAAAAGATCTTGCTCGATAATTTTGTCTTGTATCTTTCATCACCCCAGTTCTGTCTCCCTTCTCCTCTTTTATTTTTCAAGACCTTGTCTCAGGCTATTCTTTTAGAAATGGGGTATGTCACCCAGGCTAGAAGACAGTGGCATGATCATAGCTCACTGCTGCCTTGAACTCCTGTGCACAAGCAATCCTCCCACTTCAGCTTCCCCAGTAGCTAGGACTACAGGCACATGCCATCGCCTTCATCTACTTTTGTTTACTTATTAACATAGAGACGGGGTCTTGTTATGTTGCCCAGTTGGTCTCAAACTTCTGGCCTCAAGTGATCCTCCCACCTCAACCTCCCGAATGGATGGGATTACAGACATGAGCCACTGCACTCAGCTCCTCTGAGGGTTGTTTGTTTGTAAATGCCTACGTCTCTTCCACTATAGGAACATCTTCACTTGCCCTGGTAACTCCTTAACATGGAGTCCTCATTTTCTGTCTGCCTCTTCACCAACCATTCCTGGCACTACCACTTATTAGCTGTGTTACTTGGGGAAGTTACTTATCTTTCAGCACATGAGTCTTCTCACCTATAAAATGTGACTGATGATCCCAGGTGTTAGATGCAATAGCAAAAATAGATGCTGGCTCCCTAGCTCACTGTCTGGGACTCCTGTGCTCAACAAATCGTTCCCCACCCCACTTTATTCTTTAGCACCGAGGTGCAACTTCTGCTCTCTCCCCTTCTTCCAAATCAAACTAGTCTTAATTACCAATAACCTTCTCTAACAGACCAATCAAAATGTCCTTTTCCATAATATGTACTTGTTTGCCTCATTAAAGGTGTGGGGGATGATGCAGGGAATGGAATAGACAAGGACAGTACTAGTAGCAGAATTTCCCAATGTACATCTTTATGTCATTTTGACTTTTGACCCAAATACGTTTTTTTTTTTTTTCTTTTTCCTCTACTCATTCATCCTTCCTGGCTAAGTATTTAGCATTTTTGACAATTTCCCTCCTGTCTGCTTTGAAAACTAAACTGTACTGATTTTCTCCCCTTTCTGACTCCTTAGCCTTTTTTTGTTTTGTTTTGTTTTTGTTTTGTTTTTTGTTTTGAGACAGGGTCTTGCTGTGTCGCTCAGGCTGGAGTGCAGTGGCATGATCATGGCTCACTGCATCCTCAACCTCCTGGGCTAAAGCAATCCTCTTGTCTCAGCCTCCCAGGTACCTGAGACCATAGACACGCACCACCATGCCCAGCTATTTTTGGCAGACACAGGGTCTTGCTATGTTGCCCAGGCTGGTCTTGAACACCTGAGCTCAAGTGATCAGTCCACCTCAGCCACCCAAAGTGATGGGATTACAGGCGTGAGTCAATGCACCCGGCCTCTTAGTTGCCTTTTGAAGAGGCTTCTCCTCTCACTCCTGGAAAAGAAGTAGGGGAAGTTTCCTCAAGATTTGATCCATTTGGGAGGCTGAGGTGGGTGGATGACTTGAGGTCAGGAGTTCAAAACCAGCCTGGCCAACATGGTGAAACCCCACCTCTACTAAAAAAAAAAAAAAAAATTAGTCGGGCGTGGTCACGAGTGCTTGTAATCCCAGCTACTCAGGAGGCTGAGGCAAGAGCATTGCTTGAACCTGGGAGGCGGAGGTTGCAGTAAGCTGAGATAGTGCCATTGCACTCCAGCCTGGGTGACAGAGTGAGACTCCGTCTCAAAAAAAAAAAAAAAATTTTTTTTTTGATTCACCTTTCCTCCCCTCGGACACCCCTTGCACACCTGCAAGACTTACCTTCTGAGTCCACAGGCTCTTCAAAGTTTTGACTCTTGATCTTTAAAGGCCGCTACATAGACACTTCAGCTGGCTTTCACTGTTACCTAAAGCAACATCTCTAAATAGAAATTTTGTTTCTTGAGCCCTAATTCAATGAACACATCTTCTGAGTGTTTTCTGCTTTTATTTCAAGCTTTTAAAAACCTAGTTTCTCGCCCAGGTGCAGTGGCTCACGCCTGTAATCCCAGCACTTTGGGAGGCTGAGGTGGGAGGATCCCTTGAGGCCAGGAGTTTAAGACCAGCCTTGGCGAGAAAGTGAGACCCCCATCTCCATAAAATTTTTCAAAATTCATCAGTTTTCTTTTTTTTCCTCTGAGACAAGGTCTTGCTCTGTCCCCCAGGCTGGAGTGCAGTGGCACAACCATGGCTCACTGCAGCCTTGATCTGGGTTCAAGTGATCCTCCCACCTCAGCCTCCCGAGTAGCTGAGCCTACAGGTGCGCACCACACCTGGCTACTTTTTCAGTTTTTTAGAGAGGGTCTCGCCATGTTGCCAGACTGGTCTTGAACTCCTGGGTTCAAGCAGTCCTCCTGTCTCAGCCTCTCAAAGTGCTAGGATTTTAGGCGTGAGCCACTGCGCCAGGCTTCATCAGGTTTATGCTTTGAAATGGATCATCCCTGCAATTACATATAGAATGCATTGGAGGTGGGGGTACTGGAGTGAACATCAAGTGAGAAACCAGCCAGGCTAATGCACTGAACTAGTTAAGACCTAATGGTGTAGGTGATCTAGCTTGGACAACGGAAGTGGCCAAAGAAAGGTGGAAAAGAGATGAAGAGGTACAATCAACCCAGCTTGGTGAAGAATTAGTTAAGGAAGGAAAGGAAGCAGCAGAGTCCAAGAATTCTCCTAGGTTTTTAGGTTTTATTGTTGGGTGGATGGTGATGTCAGTTACCACAGGGTTGGGGGTGGGGCATGCAGGCAGGTCAAATTCTGTTTTGGATTTATTGAGTTTGCAGTATCATTAAGATAAGTGCTCCCAGCACTTTGGGAGGCTGAGGCAGGCGAATCATTTGAGGTCAGGCGTTCGAGACCAGCCTGGCCAAAATGGTGAAACTCCGTCTCTACTAATAATTCAGAAAAATAAGCCGGGCGTGGTGGTGGGCGCCTGTAATCCCAGCCACTGGGAGGTTGAGGCAGAATCGCTTGAACCCGGGATGCGGAGGTTGCCGTGAGCTGAGATCGCGCCACTGTGCTCTAGCCTGGGCAATTGAGCGAGACTCCCGTCTCAAAAAGAAAAAAAAAAGTACTTGGAAATGTTGAGTAGACAATTATATATACAGGTCTGGAGCTCAATGGTAAGGGCTGGAGATGAATTTAGGAGTCATTCACATATAGATGGTTAAAGTCACAGAGGCTTCAGGCCCCGGAGCAGGTGAACCTGCCCTTTTTGGTGCTTATATTCCAATACGGGAGATGGAAAATGAAGAAATAAGACAACTTTACAGAGTGGTTAAGTTTTATGAAGAAAATGTAGCAAGACGAGCATAGAAACAGGGTGGGTCTGAGAGTTGTGACAACCATTTTTGGATAGGATAATCGGGCAAGGTCTCACATTTGGTCAGAGACCAGGCAAATATCCAGGGAAAAGGGCATTCCAAGCACAGGAAACAAGTGTTTACAGCCTTGAGGGGGCATGAGCTTGGTGTAACTAAGAAAAAGGAATGGGCTGGCATGATGGCTCATGACTGTAATCCAGCACTTGGGGGAGGCCAAAGTGGGAGGATCGCTGGAGGCCAGGAGTTTGAGACCAGCCTGGGCAAAACTGCAAGACCCTGTCTCTACAAAAAATAAAATAAAAATTTAATTAGCTGGTCATGGTGGTGCACGCCTGTAGTCCCAGCTACTTGGGAGGCTGGGACAGGAGGATCACTTGAGTCCAGGACTTGGGGGCTGCTATGAGCTATGATTGTGCCACTGCAGTCCGGCCTGGACAACAGAGTAAGACCCTAGTATACAACAAACAAAGGAGGGCCTGGGTTTGAGCACTGATGCAACCCAACATTTCCTGGCTAGGTAAGAGGATGAAAGCATGAGAGATACAGGAGACAGAGGAACACATCAGAACACAGAAGGAAATCTAGGATTTGTGGTCTTAAAAGGCAAATGGTCATGTCCACTGGACTTAGGGACTTGTTAGTGACTTTCAAGAAAGCTCTTTTAGTGAAATGATAGGTGCAGAAATCAGATTGGAAGACTGTAAGGGGAAGCGAGAACATTTCTGGAGAGTAAAACTGTGGCAGCAGTTGGCAAGGCAGCAGCTGGAATATGAGCTTTATTATGGGATGGACTTGAGCATGTGGAGGGAGTGAGGGCCCCAGTGAACACATGGAGACAGAACAGGTAAAGGAGGTAAAAGTTACCAGAAGGCAAGAAGGAAGGATCCTGAGCAATGGAGAAGGAACCAGAATAAGAAGGGAGACAGACCTCTCTCATAGTTTGGAAGCAGGAATTTGAGGGCTTTTTTCTGGTAACTAATTTTATCTGTGTACTAGTAGGCAAAGTCCTCAGTTGAGGGAGAAAGGGGGTTCAGATTTGAAATCAGAAAAGGTCTTAAATTGGGAAGGGTAGCTGCACATGGTGGCTCACTTTTGTAATCCCAGCACTTTGGGAGGCTGAGGCAGGAGGATAAGGCCAGCCTGGGCAACACAGTGAGACCTCATCTCTACAAAAAACTAGCCAGGTGTGGTGGCACACACCTGTAATCCTAGTTACTCCAGGGGTTGAGGCAGGATCACGTGAACCCAGAAGGTCGAGGTTACAGTGAACTGTGATCACACCACTACACTCTAGCCTGGGCAACACAGACCTCGCCTCTAAAACAAACAACGTAATTGGGAAAGAAGTGGTAGAGTGAGCTGATCAGAGGAACGCAGGAAGCCTGCTGGACAGTGTCAAGGTCTCACTGGGGGGTAGGTTACAGTGGATTTACGGGAGTCCTCATATGCCCTGTAGTGACTTTTTTTTTCCAGCAATGCTGGGCTGCTTTTGGGTGCTGGGGGACAAAGTGGGAATGTGGTCAGATAGGTGTCAAGAAAACAGAGCGGCAGGTAAAGCATGGGTATTAGCAAGCGTGTTACTGAAATTACAGGCTACAGAATCTAAACCGGATTAGGTGGGTATGGTTGATGAAGTCAACAGAGCCAGAGGACTGGGAGCCAGTTGGGAGGAGAGGAGGTCATGGTCCAGGATGCTGAAATTAGTGACTCTGGAGGAGAGCACTTTTGGGTGAGCATGGGTATGTGTGGCTGGGGTGGGCGGGAGGAAGGGCTGAGAAGCCCAGGTCATAGGTGGATTTTCCATGTGGACACTAAAGTCACCCAAGATGATGGAAGGACACATCTGTGGTGAGGAAAACTGGGTCAGATGCTAAAGTCTTAACAATCACCTTTAATTCTACAATATATTACTCCTTAGCCATTTATACATTTTTAAAATAATTCAAATTTAAAACAAAGCCTTTGGTCACAAAGGTCTGTATAGTCTCTGCAATGATCTCAGTAAGAGCACCTACCTGTGACAGGCAGGCCCTCCATGTTTTTGAACAGCTGGTGCGTCTCTTCTTACCCGTTTTTCAAGGTTTACTTCTTTTGTGATGACAGACGGGATGGCACATGGCCTACCACTTTGTACAACAGGCCTTCTTTAAGACCTTGTCTCAGAATCCAGGTATTTTTCAGCAGAGGCATTTGGGCATAACTTTTTTTTTTTAAGACGGAGTCTCGCTTTGTCACCCAGGCTGAAGTGCAATGGCGCGATCTCGGCTAACTGCAATCTCCGCCTCCTGGGTTCAAGTGATTCTCCTGTCTCAGGCTCCCAAGTATCTGGGATTACAGGCATGCACCACCACACTTGGCTAATTTTTGTATTTTTAGTAGAGACAGGGTTTCACCATGTTGGCCTAGCTGGTCTCGAACTCCGGAACTCCAGTGATCTGCCCACCTTGGCCTCCCAAAATACTGGGATTACAAGCATGAGCCACTGCGCCCAGCCTTGGTATAACTTTTGATTCCAATCTGGTTTCCTATTTTGGTTTCACCCGTGACAGTGTGTTTCAGTGAACAGAATGCATAGACATCACATGCTTAGAATAGTGCTCGGCTTATAGTAAGCACCCAATCAGTGTAACCTTCTATTGGCTAATTAAATTATTCTGAGCCAGTTGGGCACGGTGGCTCATGCCTGTAATCCCAGCACTCTGGGAGGCTGAGGCAGGCGGATCACCTGAGGTCAGGAGTTCGAAACCAGCCCGGCCAACATGGTGAAACCCCGTCTCTACTAAACACACAAAAATTAGCTGAGTGTGGTGGCGTGTGTCTGTAGTCCCAGCTACTCAGGAAGCTGAGGCAGGAGAATCGCTTGAACCCGGGAGACAGAGGTTGTGGTGAGCTGAGATCACGCCACTGCACTCTAGCCTGGGCGACAGTGAGACTCCGTCTCAAAAATAAATAAATAAATAAATAAAAAATAAAAATAAAAAATTCTGAGCTTCCTAATGATTTTTCTCACAGCATTCTGAGAATAAAATCAGATACAAAAGTACCTGGAAATGAGGAAATATTAGTTCCTGTCCATTCTTCCTCTTTATCATTCTAGAGGTGTTTCACAATTACATATCTAACAAGTCTCTGTTTTAACAGCTAACCATAAATACATCGGAGATGGGGGAAATCTAGCCCAATGGTTACGGTTATGCTCCTCAGCAGTGTTGCAGCACCCGAAGCAGGGCAGAGGAGCACTCAGCGTGGCATTTTCTGGACAAAGCTAACTCGCTGGTTATCATCCTCGGGCACCGCAGCAGTGGGAAGCAGCAGAACTCTAGGCAGGCATCTTCTCTCTTCTCATGTTCTCATTCCAAATGCAAATTAGGATTAAACGAGACAACAGCCAAAGGTAGAAGGAGAACATCAATTTCTCTTAGATAATTTGAATCCTGCACTGTGGCAGACCGTGTTCAGCACTGGGGCAGGCGGTGAGCAGCACAAACCAACCAGCCAACCCAACAATCCTAACAAAAACATGACAAGATAGACAAAAGTTGCGGCCCAAATTCAAATGTTGAATTTCTGACAGCTTTTACATGTGGAGCAGGGAAAAAAGAGTAAGAAAAAATATATAAACATTCAACAAAGGAACAAATTAAACTGGCAGAATAAAACAGGAAACCACAATAGTAAATGCTTAGCAGCCAAACACATTTATTAGTCTTTTTTCTTTTTTTTTTTTTCCAGGAACCCAAAAATATTTTGTAGTTATAATGTAAGCAACTGAGTTGCACATAATACAATCATATCTTTCCAAAATAAAATAAAATAAAAAAACTAAACAAAAACAAAAATAAGCTGTTTAAAAGCCCAAAAAAACCCTTCAGAAAACTCTTATATATGCATTACATCATCTCTCAGTTTTAATGAAATGACGACGACTTAATTCCTTATTACTCAACCTGTCACAATCCAATAAAACACCACCCTTTAGTTTTTTTTGTTTGTTTTTGATAATTTTTTTTTTTTTTGAAATCCAGCATGAGAAATACAGTACCTGCTATGGCAAAAAATACACATAAAATGCAACTTTTCAGCTTATTTGTACATTAGTAGAGTTTAACATTTTATTGTTTGTTTTTTTTTTAAGTGAACCAGTGATTTTAAGTACCACTATACTAAAAAGGAAAATAAAATATAGAAAAGGGGGCCCAGCCTGCCATGCAAGTGCACCTCTAAAGTGCCTAGTTTCTGTGTCCATGTAAAACCAGTAATATGAGGAGCAATTTCAACATATGGGAGTTTGATTAAACCTCTATGTTAAAAAAAAAAAAAAAAAAAAAAAGACAATGCCACATCCTCCCTTTTCTCCCCCCAGGCGTCCTTAAATCCCATCATCTACTTTCTCTATTGCCCATCAAAGAGAGAAAAGAAAGCCACCAAAATAATATCGTAAAAGCAACTTCAAGTATAAGAGAAAAAAAAAAAAACACTTAAAGGTAACTTGCAGAGAGCATCAATATGTGCAGCTGATTAGTCATTTTTACAGGTTTTGTTTCTGCTGACAGTGTCTCAGATGAGAGGATTTTTGCTGTACCTTCCTGTTACCTGTTTGTGTGCAAAGTTGGAAAGCTGCCTTTTAAAAAAATCCAGCCTCTTTTTGATGCCCTTTTCTGCACCTTCTGTCTAAAGGGGGCAAACAGAGACGTGGAGGGAGAAGGAGAGGAGGAAGGAAGCCACAAGTCACAAATAATTAAAATGGTACTTCTCTACCTATCCTCCTCTGCTAGGCCCCCCAGGTCCTCCTCTGTGAAGTGACTCCCATTATTCACTGTTTCCTGATTTGGTAGGATGTATTTTACTATGTAAACATAGCCCCCTAGGATTATGGAACCCAAAGCAGCATTTATATCTCCATCTAAATGGAGACAGATAAAATAGTCCAGAAACCTCTCCTCAGGTTGCTTTTGTTGTCTGTTTTTTGGTTACGCAAAACAGGGATGAGGTGGGTGGCGGGGTGGGCATAGAATGTGAAGTTATAAGCACATAGTGGAGAGTTAGGAGTGGGAACAGTTGAGCTGTTGTATCTGCTTTTTATTTTTTTCCTCCCAGAAGGGTTTTTTGTTTTTTTAAAACCTGTTAAAAATGTTCCTGCACCTTAAGTCATACTGAGATTAAGGCCAAGGGTGCAGAATCTTGTGCACGTGTCTCTTTGAGCACATTCACGGTGCATGCACCATTTTTGATGTCTTCTGTGAGATCACTGCATACACTTTGGTCACTGGTGTGTGCAAAGGGTGGTGGTGGGGGGAGTGTCCCAGGAAAGAAGTGCAGAGATCAGCAAAGCCCTTTGGGAGCATTGTATAAGAGATATAAGGGCAGGCAGAACCCATGAGGGATCAGAGACTGATAGAAAAAGGGCCTCCAGATAAACAAAATAAATAAAATTCCAAGGTCAACAGCGCCCAAATCAGAAGGTGGGTGGATAATATGCATGCACTTATAATCAAGCTTCTTCCTTCAAAGGAAGTCGTCACTATACAAGATCAGTGAGATCCAACTGAAAAGGGCTTCTTGACTAGTAAAGGGTTTATCTTAAAGATGGGGGCGAAGGGGGTGTCTGCGAAGAAGCAATTCAAAATGATCCATTCCAACCCTGCTTCATGGGTGCCCAAATCTAGGCAAGCAATAGCTGATAGATCCACATGAGCAGCATTTGTTAAAAGCATTTCCCTCTACTTAATGTCAGCTTCAAGCTCATGGAGGGGCTAATGGAAGAGCTGAGGATGCACATGGCTTTCAGGGTGGTTTGCACATCTCCTTACACAAGTTTCCTCCCAAGTAAGAAATCGGTACATTTCCAGAGCATCACAAAGTGACAAGGCTACGGATTCTACAGCGCAAACCAAAATGCCAGGGACTACATCCCTTTGTGAACTACAAAATGATACTGAGTTACTCAAGGGGTGTATATGTGTGTGTCTGAATCAAGAAAGGTTGAGAGCTCCGGGTATTGTGTGGAGAACATTCTGGAGTCCCTCCAGGGGATGGATCTTCTGGAAGAGAGAAATTCAGACACTTCTCACCCTGGCACTAGATTGCTGGAAGAGATGGCAGCTATTTAAGACAGGGGTTTGTGTGTGTGTGTGTGTTTTGTTTTTTTATTTTTTTTGAGTTGAAGTCTCGCTCTGTTGCCCACACTGGAGTGCAGTGGCACAATCTTGGCTCACCACAACCTCCGTCTCCCGGGTTCGAGCAATTCTTCTGCCTTAGCCTCCCGAGCAGCTGGGACCACAGGCGCGCGCCACTGCGTCCGGCTGATTTTTTGTATTTTTAGTAGAGACGGGGTTTCACCATATTGGCCAGGCTGGTGTTAAACTCCTGACCTCAGGTGATCCGCCCACCTCAGCCTCCTAAAGTGCTAGGATTACAGGTGTGAGCCACCGTGCCCAGTCAAGACAGGGTTTACATACTGGTCTGCTGTCACTGTGTGGGAGGCAATGGAGAGAACACCCCTCCACCACAAATGCAAACCCGCTCCCCCAACCTGCTCTGCTCTTTCTTCTTAAACATGAAAGAGTAAGATCTGAAACTTCTGATGGCTTAAAAACAAAAACCAAAAACACAAAAGAAGAAAACATATTTTAGGGTTACTTTCACAGCAAAGAAAATGTTTTTTAAAGTTATCCTGCTATTTACATGTTCATATTTTAAAAAGGATAATCCACTGATGGCAGAAAGGAGAGAGGAGTTAAGGGTTTACATTGCAGGGGGAAATGTACCTCGAGGTATTATTTTGTGTGAGACAGTTGAAACGTCAGGATTTTATTTTTTTGTTGTTTTTTTTGTTTAAAGGCAATCTAACAGATTGGAACCCTGATAAGATCATGCCTGTGCAGCCCTGCACAGGCACGAGGAGACTGTGATCAAGTCTGTTACTCGTTACAGTACTGTGAACGTCAACAACAAGAATTGCTGCATGGAAAACACTGAATATAGGCAGAACAATCTCTCGCTTACGATACTGTGTGTTGCAAATGACGCCTAGACCAGAGCAATGCAGGCGCTATGATTTATCACGGGCAAGATCAACAAAGGAATTGTTAGGACAAAGAAGAGGCTGCATGCAGACCTCCCCTGTCAAAACACCTCACAGCTCACTGGCTTCACACAGCCTGCCAAACGCAAGGGAGGCAGAGAGAGGGATGGTGAGTAGGGAAGATAAAACTTTTTTGCCTGCCAAGAAACAGCCCTCTTCCCCACAAAGCAGGACAGTTCCTTATAACTCAGAGTCAGTTCACTTAAACAGGATTAAAAAGAAAGAAAGAAATATGAAAAAGGAGAGAGGAGGCGGAGTTTTTCAAAACTGACCTAAAGATTAACTTTCAGGTCAGCACGCGTGAGGCGTGGTTTCCTGAGCTGGAAGGGCTCTGGATTCAGGAAAGGATGAGTACTTTTTCCAGAGAACACTGGAGCCTGTGGAGTTCCATTGCTACACTGGATTAACGCTGCACGGCTAGGATCAAGAATCCTGAACCACACTGGTTGACAGGAACTGCCGGCCCCTGGAATTTACCTGGCCATCAGACCTGCCAGCAACAGTGGCAAGAGGACTCAGAGGTCTGTCTCACGGTGCTGACCTTACCACATCGTCTCTCACTCCCCTTCCCCTCCAGGACACGGGGACGCCATGGACACAGAAACTGGAGAACAAGGATGCAAAGCTACTCCCGTCCCCTTTCTGCCCTCTCTTCCCCCCACCCCTTGCAGAATGCATAGTTACAGTTCACCTTACAACATAAAGAAGAGACGATGACCACATGTGGGACTTTTTTTTTTTTTTTTGAAAAAAGAAAAAAATCCAACCTCTTCTTAAATTCAGTATCAAAATTCACATTTGCATAATAATACATTTCAAGGCCATGAGAGAGGAATGAGAGCAAAGCGCACAAGCAGCATCTCTCCTCCCTGTGTCTTCCTGAATGAAGCTGAAGGAATCGAGCGGGAGGGACTGTTTTCCTCTTTGGGGGAGCTCTGAGGAATCATGGAAATGGCCCTTAGCATTTGCTTGATATTTCTTTAGAAGATAGGAGTGGGGAGAAGAGGTGAAATTGTTTAAAACATAAAAACAAATAGAGACATTGCAGATTTCTGTGTTCAACTATAATAGCTCTGAAGAAATAAAATATGATTTCAGATTTTTCTCTTTTCTTTCTCAAACACTTCCATCTTAACTCTTCAAAACCCCTTTTCCTTGTGTGTAATACCCTGTTTGCATCAACAGCAACGTGATGTGACGCCCATGTGGGAACATAACGGCCGCCTCAGGACAAGACTCAAAGGGTAAAAGTGTGCTGCCCGCTCTGCACACGGCAGAAGCTGGAAAACGCCTTGTTTACATGCGTGAATGTGTCACAAGTATCACCATATTCCAATTCTCCAGTGCTTACAGAAAAACAGAAAATGAAACAGCTACAGCCACATGAGCACAAACATACACACAGAGAAAACCAGGGAATGCAGATGTGTAAACCTGCGCTCTTGGACGAACCTGGGTCTGCGTCGCCTGGGTACCTTCCCCTAACTGTCTCCTCTGCCAAGTCCCAGAATCTCTTCCACTCAGCTCTACACTGTGCAATATTGATGCTAATGAAATCTCAACAGCTGCCCCTGGGACTTCCAGGAGGAACTCTGACTTCCCTAAAGACTTAAGCTGACCGTCTTTCTGTTTGTATCCAATGGATAGCCTCTTCCTAGAACAGACGGTCTCTGTACTCACAAAGGCACATTCAGAAATACTATACTTAAGTAATTCTTTAGACAAAATTTAAAAAGGGGGGTGGATGATGTTCTAAACACATTTATTCTAAATTATCCCAAAATTTCTGGCAAGAAGTGTTATGCTAAAATGCATCACTTGGTGAGAAACTCTACCTTTAAAAGGTATGTAACTTCTTAAAGGGATTCAAAGGTTTTTGTTTTGCCTAAATACCCACCTTTCCCATTTTTGGCGAACACACATAGGATGTACTGTCCTCCTCTCTGTAAAGCTCTTCTGTAGGGCGAGTCCTGGCAATAAGGCCACTCCACTTTGCCTCCAGTCAACGTTGACACCCACCCCTCCGGGAGTTGTACACACCTTTCAGTAGCCTAAGGGGAAGGAACACCAGATTCCAGAGGGCAGAGGGTGGGAGGGAAGGAAAAGCACTTCCTTTCACAGCTCTGCTGCAGCAGCATCATGAGCCACCTCGACAGCTCTCTTTCGCTGCTTACTGTGAGCAGTGAAGAGGAATTTCCCTTTTTGGAAAACAAACAAACAAACAAACAAAACCGCCATCCCAACTTATTGATATTGGCTAGAAATGGGTCAATTATAACTGGGAATTTATTTCCAAAGCAATAATTTATAGTTTGAATATGAAGCTGAGGCACAGAGTGCTTTAAACGAACACTATTTATTCTTTATTTAAAACAGAATACTTCTTGCCTAGTTATCTGATCTTTCCCCTCCCATGAACAAAACAAGCGTTGGTCACAGTGAAGAACTGAAGACTGAGCTTTTTGCAAAGACCCTTTGGCCAAGGTAGTACCATTTTTCCTGGCCATGGACAGTTTCTCGTTAAAAACAAATTCAGGTATATAGTTAACTGAAAAGGGAACAATTTAAATTCGGTGAGGCAAACACTGGCAGTTACTGCAACTTTCGTTACTTTTTTGGGTGGCGGTAGGAGGTTATGACAAGAGACTGACAGCTTAAAAATGACTCAAATGTTAGGGGTACGCCACAATCACTCGGGATCTAGTCCTGGTGGCCACACGCGTGAGGGCAGTGTGGGTGCTGAGCTGCTGGAGTAGCTCTCCACTCCCCAGACCAGTGTCCCCCCTTTACCACCTTGTAGATGTTCACGGCCTCTTTCTTCAGAGGCATGGGGTGGGGGAGGTATGGTGAGCAGGTTAGGGAGGGTCGAGGTCGAATTTTTATTAAGTTATTACTATGTTCATAGATTCTTGGAACTGGTAATTATTTCAAATCTAAAGAATGTGATATTACCACCCCCTTTGTCAAATTTAAGATCGAGAAAAAAAACCGAAACAAAACACTATCACTGACAAATAGGGACCATTTCTGAAAATACACATACCTTTGGCACTGGCCATAAACCCACAGACTGTTATCACAGGGTGTGCACAAACTCTGGAAAATCTAGATAATATTCTGTTTTCTTACAGAATGATGTCCTCAACAGCATCATGTATATCTGTGTGTTCCTTGACTGTACAGACTCCCTGTACTAGCAGATAAAGTAAAGGGGGTATGGTGTGCTGTGCAGCAGGGGTTGTGGGTTCCCTATTTTCTCAATGACCATGAGGTCTGAAGACTGACAATTCATTGTATACACACAGGCTACAATATTTTCATCCGCATTATCACGTGGCTTTAGTTGTCCACTCACAGGAGGAAAAACACAATTAAAGAACCAGGCTTTTTTTTTTGCAGTAACACTAAGAAGTGTAGTTAATGCATACACATGAAGTGTGACAAAACTTGGCAAAAACACTGGAGAGGAAAGTTTGATTTTTAACCAGCTAAAAATGTATCTCACTCCTAAAGATCTTATAGATACTTACAAACAAAAACCTCAAATCTAAAACAATAACCTATAAAGCTTTAAATGTTGAATTTTAACTCTGAGGATGGGGAAAAAAGGGATAGTTTCTACATAAAGACTCAATTGTTCCCTAATCTTAGAGATGGCTATTACAGCCAAGTCTGCTGAAAACATTCTGTTTACTCTGCAGGGAAAACAGGCTTGGCATAAGCATTTTGCTCAGCATGCAGACATTTTCATTCTGTTTTAGAGAAGAGTCAAGATGGCAGAATATAAAAAATGAAATTAAAAAGTACACAGCATCTGAGGTCGAAATGGAATCCGGCTGTTAACCCTACAAAAATCACACCCCTCTCCAAAAAAAAGTGGTAAAAATGAGAGAATATTTGCAAAAAGTTAACAGCCCATGAACTTCTAGTTTCTGCGAGATATATGTATTAATAAAGGTGCTTCCAAATTCTCAGGCAGGAGTTTTATCTTTTCCTTCCTCTTTCCTCTTACATACCATGTTCAACCCAAAGAAGTTTGGAAGAACCGATTGCTAACTTATGCTACATTCATGTCAGAAGAGGTGGGAAAATTCTTAGAACAGGAGCCATATTCATAGAAAATCAAGTTGCTATAAATAAAACTAACTGGCAATAAATGGATAACGATTTATTGGGGGGACACTGATTAAATAATTTGGTTTGGAACCTTAACTTGCAACACTAAGTTAACTCCTATGAATGCTGTAAATGAAACATGTCCAGGGTTGGGGACTGAGGGATCAGAGATGTTACATGAACCATCCATTTCTTCACAGTGTCTCAGAGATCTGAACTTTTTTAAACACTTAAAGTTAGGTCACGGCGCTGGATCTAATTGCCGGCAGAGGTCCTCTATGTGATGTGAGACACCCCTTTCCCTATTAGGGCTTCTTTTCTTTTGGCTACTCATGTGGTAAGTAGAAACCAAGTTGGTGATGTTCAAGAGATGTACCCACCTCTAAGCCACTAGTAATCAAGTGTTTTAAAAAGAAGTAACTAGTAAAAAAAAAAAAAAAAAAGGGAAAGCTCAAATTAATGTAATCAAAATGTTTTTAAAATAAATCAGAGGTGACCAGCAAGCCTGTATCTATGCCAGAGTGTGGTGGAAGAGAAGGCACTCTCACTGAATTTTAGAAGTATACTGAAGTCACCTAACCTCTTAGTAGACATGGCTCTTGCCCAAGAATACCACGGAAAGAGCTCTTCTCTTCCATGACATCCTCACCATATCCTGTTCTTAGGTCACTGCCAACCAATAAAGCAAAGCTCCCAGCAAGTTGACAAGAAGAAGGGGGAGGTCTGGGGGAAAAGGGGAGGAGACAAAGGACAAGAGAAGAACAACAGGAACCCCTTTCTATTGGCCCAGCACAAAGAGACTTTCCAAATCATGGCAGTTGTCACAATTACACACCTGGAGGAGTCAATGCACAGTAACGGAGGGCACACGACACAGGGAGGAACTTGGCATTCTATGTTATTGAGACATAAGCATATTAACTTGCTTGTCGTTTGTTTGTTTATTTTAAATTTAGCCCACTGCCTTTGGGGCCTGTCCAGAACCACTCCAATTTCCTTTATGGGCGAGTATCTTACATCTGTGGAGTGACCGGACCACACGCACACACGTGTGCGTCCCCCTTGCTCAGGATGTCTGGGTGTATGTACGAAGGCACTAAAGCGGTTTTAGAGAAATTGCAGGCAGCAACCCCACCCACTCCCTTTACCTGTCGAGCTGGAGTTTCTTTCCCACTGGGAAGCTTAATGTTTAAAACAAGCTTAATGTTTAAAAGAAGCTGTGGTCATGCTTGGGAATTCTGACCCCTGGCCCCAGGAGGGAATACAAAATAATTCAACATCACCAAAAACTGAAAGGAAACACTCCACATCGCCGGCTAAGGGATGGGGATAATTAAGCAGCAGATCTTCGAAACAGCAATTAAAACGAGCACAACAGTAGCTGGGAGCTAAAAAAGTAAAATCACTTGTTCCTTATTAGATTCTTCTATATTTTCTCCTCCTTCCAAAACAAACGGAGGTAAGACAGACATTCTTCATTAATAGGACAGTCCATAGATAATTTTCCTCTAGTAATGCCTATATTTAAAATTTGTTCCAAAAATTATTAACCTATATTTCCTAACTCTTTACATAGATTCTCAGCAATCCAACTGTACTATTTTACAGATTAGAGTTACTTTTTTTTTTTTTTTAAGCTGTTGTTTCTTCCTTCCTTCCTTTCTTTTGTTGCTGGGGTTGTGGGGACAGGGAGAAGGGCTCCTTTAAAAAAATAAAAACTACTAGGGGAGATTTCAGTTCAGTCTCAAATGGAAAGGAACAAAGTGATGGCATTCTCATCTATATACACCAAACACTCTCCCATTAAACTACACACAATTTCAAAAGAATCCATGATCGAGCTCTTACAAAGCTTAATCCTTCTCCCATATTTTTAAGATAATGAATTTACCTGTTGCTGCTAAATTGATAATTTTTAAAAAATATTTCTATGTGTTTTAAAATGTATGATCCCCAGTATGACAATAATGTTTGGAGACTTTTCTTTTTACATTTTTTTTAAGTAAAAATTGTTTAAACTTTCTGAAGTTTCAGGAACTTGTAAAAGTTTATTAACAGGAAAGAAACAGCCATCTCTCTAGGATAAGATACGGTTAAATAAACCATCTTCAAAAAACTGGCTTCCTACCCTAGAATTCCTGAGAATGCTTGCAAATTTTAAAGCAGGAAAACAAATGTTAAAAACAGAAACAAAAAACACTGTTAAATGCTCCCAGAGTTAGTCTTCATCTAAAATATATATTTATATGTATATATATATACGCACTTTTTGGTCTTTTTTTTTTTTTAAAGTTTTTAGTTTTTTTTCCCTTTAAGCTTATGATGGAAGAACGTTTTAGCTTCTCATGTTTATTTTTACATATTTCAAATCCCTCATTATGTCTTGTAAACAAGAGGGGCTCTAGCACCCGGCTTTCACCGTAGTATCATAAGGAACTCAACTAACCCATAGTGCAGGTCAAGGAACCAACAGGCAGGAGGAGAGGAGGGTGGGGCAGGACACAGCAGTGAACCAAGAGCGGCAGTGGACAGGGTCACCACTGGCTCGCAGGAGCCTTGGGATATGCTCCTGGTCCAGGGACGCTAAGATTTACCCTTCTCTAGATGTCTGAATACAAGCTGCTCTTCACCTGGTGGTCACCACACGACAGCACTTTGCTCCACACAGAGAGCAGTCAGTGGGGCTGCTGGAAGGACAGCTTTTGTATGGGGAACAGCGGTGGAAGGGGCACGGTGGTGATTCAAATTGGAGAGCAGGAAGAGGGCACGCTCAAGGCACCCAGCGGGGCCAGGTCAATGCTGCAGACGCCAAGTGTGACCACCCACCCACAGAGGGCTGGCTCATGCAGGCTTGTACACGTGAACACTCACTTGAGTCATGCCTGTCAATCTCTTTTGAGGCTAGGTTTATAATCAACAGGGTAAGCCAGAAGGGCTACAGAATTTCCCATTCTTTGTCTCACAAAACCACTGAAATGCAAATAACTTGTTTTAGGCTTTTCCTATACACACCCACCCACCCACCTACACACAGACACAAGCTAAAAGTCAAATACATTAGGCATTGTTGTATTGTATCCTTCACTGAAGACGCTAAAGAAAGAAAAACTCCCTTGTCCTCAATAGCAGCAAGTTACAGAGGACAGTAGAGGTCTGCTCCCACCAAGGGTTGGAATGGGCAGGTATTTGCTGGTACAAAATGTCGGCACTTTATGTTAAACAGTATAATGCAGACTGGGATGTCCACACAAGTGCTAGCACGTCACCGGCATCCATCCCCCCCACCCTATCTGGTTTTTCCCCCCCTTCAGGTCTATAATTCTCTTCACAATAAGCAGTTTGATACATTTTGATTCCAACATAAGTACATACATGTTGGTGATAACTGTAGATTAAACGTTGCCCCCTGTTCGGCCCAGAGTACTACTACATTGATGCTTAAAAAAAAAAAAAAAAAAAAGTATTTAAATACCGAAATAAAAAAAGCAAAATTACAAGGTGGGGGAAAGAGGTCAAAACCAAAAAAAGGTGCAATACTTAAAAGTCTTTGCTAAGTTATACCTGCCTAAGCAAAACCACATACACAGGAAATACACAACACAGAGAAACGAAAGCAAACGCTTGAAGTACACACTGGTTTAAGAACATTCGTTAAGTAAACGTTTCTGTCAGTGATGGCCTGGTGCTGTGACGCGCCGCGGCCTGGCACAGGTAACGCTCGGCGAGAGAGGAGCAGAGGGAGTAGCTGCAGGTGCTTTCAGGAGGCTGCTCACCACTTACTCTTTTCTTTTTTCATAAAATGAAAAAGAGGACCAACCAATAGAAATATGTAACTCAACTTCACCTAATTCTTTAAAGAACTTCTCAAACCTGATCATAAGGAAAGAGGGAACAAAGTTTTTCTGTTTTTGAGACATCCCATAATCAAAAGCTATCTTCCGTTCCCATTTCAAACTAACGAAAAGGCCTGCATGAAACTTAACAGATACTCAGATGTGCCTGCTGGCCATTCACTTTGGAAAAAAAAACAGAAATAAACACACAGCTGCTCCGAGAGGTACCTCCTGCTCTAGGTTTTTGGACTTGGCAGTGCTCCACTCTACTGCTAGGTCAAAAGAACAGCCAGAGAAACCCCACATTCAGGCTAAGTTGCAAATGGGAAGGAGCTCCCTGCTTTCATCATTAAAAAGCACTCTGTTCATCTTAATGCAGCCCAATGGAGTTGCTTTAGTAGCAGTGGCTCTCTGGGACTGTGTGTTCTCAGAGTTAAAAAAATAAAATAAAAAGCAGATGGCCGGCCAGCCAGCCTGCAGACTGTCAGCGATGCAGCTTTCTGAGAAGTCAGGGTGGGGCAGGGAGAGAAGGGAACACAGGCACACACACAGAGACAGAGGATGCACGCGAATGCACATGAACACACGTGCACACACACACCAGAACGAGCATGCCTGGGCAGTTACATGTGCCAGAACACACTGGTATTTATCAACCAGCCAATCACAAATTTTTTCCTTTTTTTTTTTTTAGGTTTTTTGTGTTTTTGTTTTTAAAGTGAGGCTCCGTCAAGTCTTCCCTCCCCCCTCCCCCAACAATTCTTTTGAATTTCCCTCCCTCCCAAACATGGTAGACCTAAGGACGGAAACACACCCAGTGCAAACAAAGTTAAAAAGCTATTTTTTTTTCAGTATATATGTTTCTTAGCAACAACTTCCATATAACATGAAAAAAGTGAAAAACTAGAAACTAATTTTTTTAATGTTTTTGTGTTTAAATTTAAATGGTATGTGTACTTGCTTCACATTGTCTTTCTAGGTTGGCGTTCATGATTCAAGTATTTCAAGAGTGATATGTTCTCTTTTTGGATTCATATTCCAAACGAAAAAACTGAAGTTATAAGGGAGGCAACTATGTGCTCAGACAGTCTGTCAATGACCCACCTTTTTTTCTCTCCGTTTTCTTTTTTCCTTTTAAAAATGTATTTATTGCAAGTTGAAAAAAAAAACGAAAAGGTCAAGTTAGTGCTGCTGCTGTTCCAAAAAAGGTCACGAGGTCAGAGTTGAAAGTTCTAAGTTCAGATTGAATCCGACCCTCCTCCCAGAAGGTCACCAGGTAGTAAAGGAGCAGGGCTGCCCATCCTATGGGGATCTTCCACCGTTGGGACTCCCCATAAGCTAGAAGAATAGTTTGGGGGCCCCCACAACGAAGCGCCAGCAAGATCGGCCCCGCTGCTGCCACCAGCGCTGCTGCTCCACTGCCCGAGCCCAGTGGACCCACCGAAAAGATTCAGAGCAGGTCCCACGGGATCTGACTGGTTCTGGCCCGTCTCCAGCGACTGCCACCCCGCAGCTGGTGCACTCGGGGTTGCTGCAGGTGTAGGGGGCTGAGCTTGTGCCAGAAAGCGGCTGACTTCATCATCAGTGGCAAACTCAGCAAGGATGGTAGTGTTTCCCAACACACACCTGGAAGAAGGGAGGGAGAGAGAGCTATGGATCTGAGGAAAATCCTAAAGCACATGGAGGGAGCGACTGCCCAGTCCTTGACATTCAATGTGCGGTCCTTTGACTAGAAGCTGCCATATCCATGAATGCTTTTTAGAATGCAGAGTCCAAGCTCCAACCAAGGCCTCTGGGTCCACAACCTGTATTTCAACCAGACTGCCAGGTAATTGGGAAGTAATGATGTAAAGCAACAAGGCATCACCAAAGCTCAGGATAACCAAGGACTACTAAAGAATATTATATTCTGATATTTCTTGGTGTATGGAATGTATATATTCTAGACAACTTAGCTATCAAGAAAAACGTGTGTGTCTGTGGGGCACTAAGAGGGATCACTGAACTGGCAGAGGGCTCTGATACTGTAATGGTAGATACCTGTCATTATACATTTGTCCAAAACCACATACTGTACAAGGCCGAGAGTGAACTCTAATGTAAACCACAGACTTTTGGTGATAAGGAGGGGTTCAGCAATCTTGACAAATGCACCACTCTGGTGGAGGATGTTGATAATGGTGGAGGCTATTCTTGTGTGGCAGCAGGAGATATGAGACAAATCTTTCTATTTTCCTCTCAATTTGGCTGTGATCCTAAAACTGCTCTAAAACAAAATAAATAAAGCCTTAGATAAAAAGGAAAGAAAAATATGGTCTCTTTCTTCCCCCACGTGAGTTACGAGGCAAAAGATCAAACCCAAAGCATCAAAGCAACCTGGCTTCAGCCCTTGGAAGTGCTGCTCTTTCTCAGGGGCTCCTCGCTGCCTGAGCCTCCTTGTCCCTGGCTTGCAGTATGTCTGGCTTTCTGCCATGGCATCTGCAGCCAAGGGCAGTCAGCTCTTCTCCATCCACCAGTTTGACAGTGGCAGGGAAGGGGATGGGCAAAGTCTGATCTAGCGCCACCTAATTTAAGCCAAGACCCTGCTACCCACCAAGACCACAATATTTTGTCATCTGCAAAGAGGCTGGAGTAAGCAGCCAGATTCTATTATGAAAAACAATGGCACTTTTATTAGCTGTGTGGTTTTTTTCTTTTTTGAGATGGAGTCTTGCTCTGTCACCAGGCTGGAGTGCAATGACGCAATCTTGGCTCACTGCAACCTCTGCCTCCCAGATTCAAGTGACTCCCCTGCCTCAGCCTTCCGAGTAACTGGGACTACAAGCACGTGCCGCCACGCCTGGCTGATTTTTTGTGTTTTAGTAGAGATGGGGTTTCACCACGTTGGCCAGGATGGTCTCCATCTCCTGACCTCATGATCTGCCCACCTCGGCTTCCCAAAGTGCTGGGATTACAGGCGTGAGCCACTGTGCCCGGCCCTAGCTTTGTTTTATGTTACTTAGAATTTACTCACTACTTCACAAATTATTTACATTTGGAATTCTGAAGACTGGCCTCTGATATATACAGGACAATCCAAGCTTAGGTGGAAAAGACCTGGCACCTCCGCACTCAAGCCTTGCAGATGCATGTGTGATGGTGCCATTCTTCGTGTATGTTCTGGTGCTTCTTTAATTCAGCAGCTGCCAGAATACTCACGGGTGCATCTTCATGCATCTTTGTCTGCGTGGGTGTAGCGTCGAATACTCACATGTGCAGTGCAGTTTGGGCCTTGGCCGCCTCCTGTTTGGTGCTGTATCGGATCAGGGCAGTGCCCTGGGTTAGATTCAGATGGAATGTCAGCAGTGGGCCATGCTGCATGCAGATCGTTCTCAAGGTTGACCCATCAATCTAAGGAGTAATGACATTCATGAGATAAAGACTGGAGGTGGGGTGGAAAAGGTAAATTTTAAGATATTCAAAGCACTGGCTGAGACCTAGGGGGCCCATTTTGCAAATCCAGTTTGCATAAATGAGGCTCAAAACAAAAGCATATGATTCAGCCTATGGTCTGTTTTCTTTAAGAGATAAACAGGTGTGAGTGTTAATTTGTAGAGTCAAAAAAGGACAGAAATGAGATGGTATCCACATAAGAATGTAAGTTAACATTCTTAGCATCACTGCTCATGTATTCCTCTGTAAAGAGAAAGACACAAATAAGAAAAGCACTACTAAACATCTGATTATTGAAAATGCTAATGGCTGACCTGGTTCACAGCCTATTCCAACACTGTCTTACCCTACTTTGCCCATCTCTGCCTACTTCTCTATGCCCTGTGTTGACATCAGGCATTTTGACCAAAGGCTGTACTCCTCACCCCAGTTAGACTTTCGCCACTTAAGATCTTCAGCGATTCAGCGATTCGGGACAATTTTCCTAATCTATGAGTTGGATGAACAAACTTATTCACTCTGATTAATTTATTTTGCATCAAGATCTTTTTATTTATTTATTTTTGAGACAGAGTCTTGCTCTGTTGCCCAGGCTGGAGTGCAGTGGTATGATCTCAACTCACTGCAACCCCCATCTCCCGGGTTCAAGTGATTCTCCTGCCTCAGCATCCTGAGTAGCTGGAATCAGAGGAGTACTCCACCACTCCCGGCTAATTTTTGTATTTTTAATAGAGACGGGGTTTCACCATGTTGGCCAGGATGGTCTTGATCTCCTGACCTTGTGATCCACTCGCCTCAGCCTCCCAAAGTGCTGGGATTACAGGCATGAGCCACTGCGCCCAACCTGTCAAGATCTTAAATAGGTATTTAAGATCAGTCCACCATTTCAGTTGATTTCTTTGGAAGATAAACAGATTACTATTGAATTGCTTAACAAGCTGTACTACTGGTGGCAGTGGTAGACACCCTGCAGGATGAAAACAGGCAGTTTCTCTGTAGTTGTTTGCAGAAAATGATCAGAGAAATGTTCTTAGCATTGTTTTATAAGTAATAATAGACTACATAAACATGTCGGCATATGCCTCAAGAGACTTTTTTTTTTTTTTTTTTTGAGACAGTCTTGCTCTGTTGCCCAGGCTGGAGTGCAGTGGCGCCATCTTGGCTCACTGCAAGCTCCGCCTCCCAGGTTCACGCCATTCTCCTGCCTCAGCCTCCTGAGTAGCTGGGACTACAGGTGCCCACCACTACACTCGGCTAATTTTTAAAATATTTTTAGTAGAGATGGGGTTTCACCGTGTTAGCCAGGATGGTCTCGAACTCTTGACCTCATGATCTGCCCGCCTTGGCCTCCCAAAGTGCTGGGATTACAAGCGTGAGCCACCGCGCCTGGCCTAAGAGACTTTTTAGGATAGATGCCCTCTAAATAAATTTTAGGTGATGAAATAAAAATTATCCAGATAAAGTAGTTCCTTTTTATCTGAGGGGAACACCTTCCAAGGCCCCCCAGTGGAGGCCTGACACCACCGAAAGTACTGAACTCTAAGTATACTGTGTTTTTCCTATACATACATACCTAAGATAAAGGTTAATTTATAAATTAGGCACAGTAAGAGATTAAGATAGAAAAGTTATAATATACTGTAAGTAATGTGAATGTGGTCTTTCTCTCAAAATATCTTAATATTTTTTGACTATGGTTTGACCAAGGGTAAGAAACTATGGATAAGGGGGTAGCAACTGTAACAATATATATATTTTTTAAAATTTAGATATGGGGGGGGTGTCTCACTCTTCTGTCACCCAGGATGGACAGCAGGTAACTTGCTCTCATAAACTTTTAAGCTATGATAGCGATTAGTCTGCTTTTAGGAAGCTTTGATTTTTAAAATTAATTCTAACCCAAACACAGCCACGCCCATATTCATTTTATATGGATGCATGTGTACAACAGACACTTTTTTCTTTGAAGCAATCTCACTCTGTTACCCAGGCTGGAGTGCAGTGGTGCAATCTCAGCTCACTGCAGCCTCCACCCCCGGGTTCAAGCGATTCTCCTGCCTCAGCCTCCCAACTGAGGTGGGACTACAGGCGCCCACCACCACACCTGGCTAATTTTTGTATTTTTAGTAGAGATGGGGTTTCACCATGTTGGCCAGGCTGGTCTGGAACTCCTGACCTCAGGTGATCCACCTGCCTCGGCCTCCCAAAAGGGCTGGGATTACAGGCACGAGCCACCACATCTGGCCAGCATTTTTTGTAAGATAGAACAAGTGAACAGCCACCCAGGCTTCTTTCAAAACAGTGCATCTCTTATTGTTTCTCTCAATCTCATCATACCATAATCAACACATTGTGTGACAACTCTTAGAAAACAGGAGGCATAGTTTTGAGGATGGTCATACAAGATTCTTTCTATTTCAGTCAACTATTAGCTAAAGAAATAATTTGGAACTTCTTTTTCTGAGTCTCGCTCTGTCACCCAGGCTGGAGTGCAGCGGCGCAATCTCGGCTCACTGCAAGCTCTGCCTCCCGGATTCATGCCATTCTCCTGCCTCAGCCTCCCGAGTAGCTGGGACTACCGATGCCCGCCACCATGCCTGGCTAATTTTTTGTACTTTTTGTAAAGACAGAGTTTCACCGTGTTAGCCAGGATGGTCTCAATCACCTGACCTCGTGATCTGCCCGCCTCGGCCTCCCAAAGTGTTGCGATTACAGGCGTGAGTCACTGCGCCTGGCCATAACTTGGAACTTTCAGCTGAGTTGATTAGATACAGAGATTAAGAGCTGACCCACATCCTCCCTCATGTTAACTGTATTTAGGAAATTGTTTACTTCAATGTGCACCTTGAAATATGAACCCTGTGATTTACTCCCTACAAATGGGCAAATGTATTTAGGAGATGTATTTCCCCCCAGAGAATCATAATATGGGTTAGCATATTAAAAGGCCTAAGAAGTCTCAAAGTGAAAAAATCTGCTTAATTCTGTTTAACCAAGTATACATGTCCAACATATTAGGCCAGAGACCTAATCATATCTCATGAGAACATTCTGGAAAATGTTGGCTTAATAAAGTGTGCATGAATCCATGTATGAATTAAATGCCAGACAATGCATTCCATGTGTCAAAAACAGGAGGCATAACTGACTCCTTTTAACAAGGTGTTGTGAGGGTGTTGTAAAGGTTGTGATGGACTCAGTTTTGATGGGCCCATTTAACTTCGTTCAAATGCTCAACATAATGCTTCTGCAAATGCTTCAATTATCTAGCAACCAAGGTGAAAGGCAGGGTGCAAATGAAGCCCTTCCACTGGAAAACCACCCGGAGGATATGGTCTGATGAGAGCCAATTATAGTAATGTCATCTACACATGAAGAGGATAATAAACAGAGAGTTAAACACGCCCATGTAGCATTTTTAAATTAAAAAAAAATTTTTTTTTAGACGGAGTCTCACTCTGTCGCCAGGCTGGAGTGCAGTGGCACAATCTCAGCTCACTGCAACCTCCGCCTCCCGGGTTCAAGCGATTCTCCTGCCTCAGCCTCCGAAGTAGCTGGGACTACAGGTGCGCATCACCATGCCCAGCTAATTTTTGTATTTTCAGTAGAGACAGGGTTTCACTACGTTGGCCAGGATGGTCTTGATATCTTGACCTTGTGATCCACCTGCCCTGGCCTCCCAAAATGCTGAGATTACAGGCGTGAGCCACCACAACTGGCCCCACGTAGCATTTATAAACTATGAAGTCAAATGATCTCTTCCACTGGAGAGATGGATGGTTAGGTATTTACAAAGCACAGAAATGGTTAATATGTTTTAAGAGGGAGAAAATACTGAGGTTTTGTAACTAAACGATGCATGAGATCAATATTAAGAATCATAAAGAACTTAGTTGAGAAGGGAAGACGCTTTTAGGGATGGGGAAGTATAGGTTCAGGTCTTATTGGAGAATTAACACAGAAACAGGTAGCTTTTGGGTGTCCTTAAAATACTCCCTTTTCCACTAGGTTCCAGATTCTAACATGCACATCTGTATAGCAAATAGTGTCTACTACACAGAAACCACCAGAAAATACCACCCCTACTCTTTTTTCTCTTTCTCTGCCCCATAAGATCTGCAGGAATCCATGCTAGTGGGTTTTACCTAGTTTTATAAACTAGCATATAAAACTAGTTTTCACTTTTATAAACTGTATGTGTTATCATCATCTTGAAGGCAGGCATGAAGCCTAGTGGCCAGCACCAACCCCTCTCCAGAAGTAGGCTGTGAACCTTGGGTCGGGAGGGGACACCCACCTCCTGCAGTCAAGACCTCTTTGCAGTGATCAGGAGATGAGCTTTCATATCTGCCAGCCTCCCACATATATTTCCCTCTCTCTCTCTTTTTTTGAGACAGGGTCTTGCACTGTTGCCCAACCTGGACTGCAATGCAATGCAATCATGGCCCATTGCAGCCTCGACCTCTGGGCTCAAATGATCCTTGCACCTCAGCCTCCTGAGCAGCTGTGCGCCACCATGCCTGGCTAATTTTTAATTTTTTGTAGAAACAGGGTCTCACTATATTGCTTGGACTGAATTCAGACTCCTGGCTTCAAGCAATCCTCTCGCCTCGGCCTCCCGAGGTGCTGGGATCACAGGTGTGAGACACCAACTCCCGTCTTTCCCTCTCTTAACACAATCAAGTCCTATCTAGAAAACCACGAGGAAGCGTAATTACCTGTGGAGTGAGATTGTGAAGAACCAGCCAGTAACTAGGACGAACTGAGCCACCATCACTCCAGGTAGAGGCTGTGAGCAACCAGAAAAATGGTTAGGAAGAGAAATAAAACAAAAATTCAAGAAAAGCCAAGAAGGAGAAAGATTTTCATGTAGCCCACATTTCTTCTCTGCTTTTATAAACTGTCTCTCTTTTCCACTGGACTTTGACCTTCTTTTTCTCTTCTGTTGATCCCTGACTCCTACGCATGACTTTTATGCATGATTTCCAAGACAATATTTTCCTCCCAGTGTTCTCGCTCTGCCATTTTTACTCACTTATTTTACCCCATCTGTCCCTTGGGAGTTCTTGGGTCCCTTTGCCTCATACTGACTGCGCCTTTCACTCAAGAGTACCTTTTCCTCTACCAGAAGAAAAACCAGACAACTATGACTTCCTCTCTTGGGAAGACCTCTTGGTGTCTTCACCATCTGTGTTAACAAAAGCCCCTTGTGGATGAACAATGGCGCTCCTTTAGGCAGATCCTCCTCACCCGAGGCGAGCCGTGAGTCCTGTGTCCCCCACCCCCTGACTGATCGGGGTGCTGTGCTGCTCCAGGGAGATGATGGTTTGGGGTTGGTCAGACCAGGAGGTGGGCGGGGCAGCGGTGTAGTGTTCCTGGAGGAAATATGGTTTTTCCACATCTTGTTGGAGAGATGAGTGGGGTTGTGTCCTATGGGATCTGGGGACCATGTTGATTTGTAATCAGGGAACTTTGCTGTAAGAAGAGAAAATTAAGGAACGAATAAGGTTAGATGGTTCACTTTTGTTGACAAATACACATGAGTTTTATCTACATACACATAAATACATACACATTTATATTCTAAAAATAGTACACATTTCAAGCACAGTGATACAAAGTAACACTGTTCTTAGAGCATAATGAACAGAAAATTTTCAGTGACTGCTACTCTGAATTGATATAATTATCATATGAATTAAAGATTTAATAAGATAACCAATTCTCTACTGCTTTCTTAGCTAAAAATGACTTGAAAAGGAGGACACATGCAAGGAGAGTCTTCCTAAAGATACCAGCTTCTGGGTAACAGTGAGAATGTGAACCCTAGCAGAATAAAGTATTCCATAAATAGTCATTGACTGAATGGAAAGTAATTAGTAAATTACGCTTGTCTTGAGCCTTGATCCAGCTTATTAGATATTGATGTTCAAACAGATTCTTTAAAAACAATCAAGAAATATTCACTAAGGGCTTACTATGCATATGGCACTAAATCAGTGCCGTGAGTAATACACATAATTATCCCCAAGAACCTCAAGCTCAGATGGGAAGACAGAACAGATGAGCAACAGAAGTGGTGACCCCATCATCATCACGTATGTTCAATACGCAGAGGGGACCAAGAATGCTGGGCTTGCAGCAAAGGCTTTATAAAGACAGCTCTTGAAGGATTTACATAAATGGATGGGCACAAAGAAACAGGAATGTGTAAACCAAGTTTCAACATAAACTGTCTCTGCATGGAATATGTTCCCCCTCAATTTCGGTTTAACAGTCCACAGGAGCAGAGAGGTAAAGGAGGTTACAAAGGTAGGCTGGGGACTGATTAAGATACTATTACGAGTTTTTGCAATGGATTCAGCAGGGAGTGTTTAAACTACTGTGATAGTAAATAGAATGGAACAGAAGGAATGGATATTTGAAATATGACTGCAGAATAAATCACTACGGAGAAATCATAACTGCCTGGATCCAGGGATTGAGAGAGAAAGAGGAAAGAGGAAGAAAATACTGAGGTTTTGTAACTAAATGATGCATGAGATCGTAATTTTTTTTTTTTTTGAGACGGAGTCTCGCTTTGTCGCCCAGGCTGGAGTGCAGTGGCGCGATCTCCGCTCACTGCAAGCTCCGCCTCCCGGGTTCACGCCATTCCCCAGCCTCAGTCTCCTGAGTAGCCGGGACTACGGGCACCTACCACCATGCCCAGCTAATTTTTTTTTTTTTTTTTTTTTTTTTGCATTTTTAGTAGAGACCAGGTTTCACCATGTTAGCCAGGACGGTCTTGATCTCCTGACCTTGTGATCCACCCGCCTCGGCCTCCCAAAGTGCTAGGATTACAGGCGAGAGCCACTGTACCCGGCCGAGATCATTAAGAAACATAAAGAACTGAGTTGAGAAGGAAAGACACTTTTGGGGGTGGGGAAGTACAGGTTCAGTTTTAGACAAGTCTGAGGTGATTCTTGGGCCATCTCTCAGATGAATTTTCAACCGCTGGAAAAAGATATATAGTTCAATCTGAGATATGGGCATTTATAAGTGTAAAAGAGATGGGTAATCAGAGTAAGTTCTTACATGTAAAAGAAATCTTACAAAAGTGTAATGTAAGGTGGTGGTTCAAAACCTGGAATATTGAGATGTCTCCTTTACACACGTGCTCAGAACTGAGGCAAGTTGTATCAGCTCTCGGAACCTCACTCAGTTTCTTTATCCACAAAAGAGCGATAACAACAGGACTTACTCATAGCCTTTGGTGAAGGTAAAATAAAAATTCATGTGGAAGGTTTAACATGATGCCTGGCCTGCGGGATCACTCAGTGAGTGGTAGGTTATTGTCGCACTCCTGATAGGACACAGAGGTGGGAAGAAAAACAAGACAATCTGCAGCCCACTAGCCTGCAGCATCTTCGTAGGTGGATAAAGGTCTGCTTTATTTGCTTTTGCCTAAGCAAAGCATGTAAGTCATAATGACTTTAACAGCTTAAGGTCTGACTTGTGCAAACTGAAGGTGCCAATTACTAATATGTCTACCAACCAGGAAGGCACTATGCTCAGTGAGTGACTTCAAAGCCTTTATTATATCTACTAACTTTTCCATTTCCTAATGTCTTTCAAAAAAACATGAGGAACTTACCAAAAGATGCTAAAATTAATCAAGGTCCTTTTTTTTTTTTCTTCTCTTTTCCTTCTGCCATCTGCCCTTAGCCTTTGTCTATAAATGGGAGGATTTTTACAGAAAAGCCAGCCATAATTGGCTACCTTAGGAATAATAACCTGGCCTTAACTGGTTCTTCTCATGACCCTTGACTTCTTAGCAGCCTTGGTAAAAGAGAAGCATGTTGGCCGGGCACGGTGGCTCACGCCTGTAATCCCAGCACTTAGGGAGGCCAAGGCGGGCGGATCATGAGGTCAAGAGATCGAGACCACAGTGAAACCCAGTCTCTACTAAAAATACAAAAATTTAGCCGGGCGTGGTGGCGGGCGCCTGTAGTCCCAGCTACTCGGAAGGCTGAGGCAGGAGAATGGCGTGAACCCTGGAGGTAGAGCTTGCAGTGAGCCGAGATCGTGCCACTGCACTCCAGCCTGGGCGACAGAGCGAGACTCCGTCTCAAAAAAGAGAAGCGTGTGTGTCATCAGGACATGACTACAGCCCTCTGGATATGCCAGCTCATCCCAAAGTTGTATCTGGCTCAACCTTCCTGAGACTAGAAGTTCCTCAAAGATATAGCAAATAGAAAAGGGTGTGCTTCCATCTATACTGGCCTATGCTACTGAACTTCTCTAAGAGTATACCTTACGAAATACATGCCAATTTCCTTTATAAAAGGGAACCTGATGAAAAAGTGCTAACCAAAGGGAAACCAAAAATTCACACTCATACCTGAAGTGCTATGAACGTTGGTAAAGGAGTTGTCAGAGGCACTGTAGGGCCAGGCACCAGGTGAAGGCAGCGAGGTGTTGAGGGAAGAATTAGACCCTTGGGTAACAAAGAAGAAGAAGAAAATACTGAAGATAAATGTCAGTATAACCAGGGAAACCTTGAGAGTATTTTATTTAAACTTCAATAGAATGGAGGACAAAATATGTCTAACAAATAAATGTGAAAAGCAATATTCTTACATTTTTTGGTTAAACTTTTAGGTACCAGCAAGTACAAATGAAGTCACAAACTGACAACTATGAAAATGCTGGGTGCTGAATATATAAGAGATGCTTCGCTCAAGTACCTGTGGTGTTATCCCGCAGCAGTTGGTGGTCAGTATCTACAATGGGAGATGTGGCTGTACCCCCCAGCACACTTCCTGGGGTGACATAGGGGTCAGATTCAGGGTCAATGTTTTGGATACCTTTCCATGGCACTCCTGGTTGGAATTCTGAGACAAGGAAAACAAATATTAGAGAAGGAAGGTTGTTTAAATAAAAAAAAAAGATAATAGTACTTTTTTGATCTAAGAAATGGGTCTGTGAAAAGTATAAATACTGAATTTATTGTCTGTTAGATTTTCATCACAAAATTAAGGAAAAAAAAATCAGTATGAACATACACTCTTGCCGACGGCACCTTTGTGTTACCACACTGTCTGCGGTAGTGAACTGGAAGCCACAGCTCATCACAGCCTGGCCCCGGTAACCTGATCCTCCTGCTCCCAGGAGACTTCAGGGCTGAAGGCAGGGGAGGCAGGAGTAAGGACTCTGGTGTTCACAAGAATTATCCAAGCATCTAGGCCACGAACTGGTGAAAATATGGGCTAGAGATCAGTGGTCTTTCTCCTTTTCCTTACCAGATGTCGGCCAAAATGCAAAAAATGTAACACAAATGATACTGCCACATAGAATGTCCAGCGATAACCAGCAGGGATAAGTTAGCTTAGCAAGAGAAAGCCTAGAATATTCACGAGAGCTCAGAAGTTTTCAATTGGTCAATCTAAATCATTTTAAAATGTTAAAGCTATGTGACAGAATAAACTTTCATTTTCCAAATCGTGAAGAGAAAGAGCAATGTGTATCACATACGAACAATCTGCATTATACAATTCTACTTTGGCCGGGCGTGGTGGCTCACGCCTGTAATCCCCGCATTTTGAGAGGCTGAAGCGGGCGGATCACCTGAGGTCGGGAGTTCGAGACTAGCCTGCCCAACATGGCAAAACCTCGTCTCTACTAAGCATACAAAAAATTAGCCAGGCGTGGCGGCAGGCATCTGTAATCCCAACTACTTGGGAGGCTGAGGCAGAAGAATCGCTTGAACCTGGGAGGCGGAGCTTGCAGTGAACTGAGATCGCACCACTGTACTCCAGCCTGGGCAACAAGAGCGAAACTCCGTTAAAAAAAAAAATTCTTCAAGCCTGTAATCCCAGCACTTTGGGAGGCCGAGACGGGTGGATCACAAGGTCAGGAGATCGAGACCATCCTGGCTAACACGGTGAAACCCCGTCTCTACTAAAAAATACAAAAAACTAGCCAGGCGAGGTGGCTGGTGCCTGTAGTCCCAGCTACTCGGGAGGCTGAGGCAGGAGAATGGCGTAAACCTGGGAGGCAGAGCTTGCAGTGAGCTGGGATCCGGCCACTGCACTCCAGCCTGGGCGACAGAGCGAGACTCCGTCTCAAAAAAAAAAAAAAAAAAAAAATTCTACTTTAATAAAATGAAAGTATACATATTCATGTCACAAATACGCATGCACAGAAAGAGGTCTAGGAGGACATATATTTATGGAATTACTGATTTTAATTTTTGCTTTATTAAATGCTCCTATTTTTCTTTTTTTTTTTTTTTTTTTTTTTGAGACGGAGTCTCGTTCTGTCGCCCAGGCTGGAGTGCAGTGGTGCGATCTTGGCTCACTGCAAGCTCCGCCTCCCGGGTTCACACCATTCTCCTGCCTCAGCCTCCTGCGTAGCTGGGACTACAGGTGCCCGCCACCTCGCCCGGCTAGTTTTTTTGTATTTTTTAGTAGAGACGGGGTTTCACCGTGTTAGCCAGGATGGTCTCGATCTCCTGACCTCGTGATCCGCCCGTCTCGGCCTCCCAAAGTGCTGGGATTATAGGCTTGAGCCACCGCGCCCGGCCATGTTCCCATTTTTCTATCATGAGAATAGATTACTATATCCAACAAAAGAGGAGAGAAAGAAAAATATTAACAAATAATCTCATTGCAATCACTACTGCATACCTAGAGCCTAACTGATAATAAATACTTGCCTAAGAACTAACAGATCAATTCAACAGACACTTCAAAAGAACCCATGTTACAAGGCATCCTATGCGTGGGACGAATGCCAAGTCCCAGTTACAATGTCACTTATCCCCAGATTCCCCATCTAATGAAAATCTTTTGTCTTCCCATAGCATATGCCTTGCTTCTAACAATTATTGAATGAAAAAATGAAAGCAAGTACCTTAGTAACATGAGTCACAAAAGCAATGTATTCTGAACCTGAAACTCACAATTACAAAACAAACGCTATCCTGGAAAAGCATTTCCTGGACAATACCTGGAGGCCAGCTGGCATTGCTGGATTTACTTCCGATTTTATTTGTTGGTGGAGATTTGGCAGGTAACCAGCTATCACCAGCAGGACCCGTATGGCCACCCAGTGTGTCACCAGGGATGATATCAAACTGGTTGTACGGTGACCCTCCCCGGGTCTTACCAGGGGCCACTATAGCGCCTGAAGAAAAGAGAGGAGATTAAATCATCCAAAATAACTCCTATGAATAGAACTTGTCTATTTTTTATTCATTGGAATGCAAACAAACAGTCTTCTGAAGCTGACGGAGTATATACAAACAGCACTGGAATAAGAGGTTGCATTCGAGACTCAGCACATAATTACTAAGCAGCATGCCCAACAAGTCATTTCGCCTCTCTGAGCCTCTCAGTTCCTCACTTAGGCACACAAGATTGTTCTCATGCTTGAATGTTCCTTTCAGTTTTAAAATTCCATGGTCTTAGGAAATTAATGAAACGTTCACATACGAAGAATCTGACCATTATCCCTAGTTTCTATGCTAACAAATGGGGAAAATTCTAACAATTTGTAGCACATAAGAAGGTTTTAACTAAATTTCTACTGATGCTACCCACCCAGGTTCTTAAGGGCTGGCTGATCAGGCTTAGATTAGCTGGAAGCAGTAGGGTAAACAGAGAGTCCATTGGAGGGAAAAGCATCTGCAATTACTTTAAATTCCAACGCAATGAGATGGAATTCCCGCCTAGGGTCTTTGCCAGCACAAGACCAGCAATGAACTCTGCAGCTCTGGGATCCATGGCCTCACACGTGAAGAACAGCAAATCCTTTGTAACTGGTTTCCTGAGAGCACTTCAGTGGTTTTGTCGGTGCCCCCATCATGCATTTTTATATGCTACGGGGCAGGAAAAGAATTAAAAGCTTAAAATTGCCTTGAACTAACAAAACATGCACTTTAAATAAAATTTTAGGCGTCAGTGAGATACCAGTCTACTTACTTCTCAAATGAATTTTATATACGGTATTGGGTCACTTGATCTATTCTTAGGATGCTGCTTGTGAAGGGATAAAATTATTTCCAGGGTGATGCAGCCTAATGGGAATATTATCAAAACTATCTCCACGCTCAGCTAAGAGGACATTTACTTTTCTGGAGCCACTGACAAATCTGGCTCAGAGGTGCATTATGGTGAAGCAGTGGAAAATGAAAAGCTCAATTACTTTGGGGATTGCTAAGGAGATGGGAAAACATGATCTATAAGCTCTAAAAAGGCAACTAGAGATTTTGCCTTTGAGATACCCTCTCACATGCCATTTCATATTTATTATCATGCACCTATCATGTCTTTGGGGACAAGGGGACCTGGTGAATCATCAGCCTAAGGAAGCACTGAAAGCGCCCAAAGCTATAGATGACAGTGGGCTTAGATTATTCAGTCCACAAACAGATTTTACAATTTCAATAAATCACTTTTGACTTCATGCCATGAAACCAAACGATAATGCTCAGGGATGGCAGGCAGAGAGCTCCACGTGGCTATTTCAGGCCTCCTGGATGGGCTTATTAAAGAGTGGTTTATGAAGGAAACCTGAAAGGCTTCAGACTGAATGACTTGGCTGGGGCTGAGGCCTGCCAGGGCGCTGCAGCAGGAACAGCCAGACACCTATTTATACTTGGTTCTCATGGATACAGTTAAGTCCAAGTGAATTACTGTCAAATGAAACAAACACTGAAACAAAGGCTGAAGGAAGGTTCTGAGACCTTTTATCTGTTTTACAGGAAATGGAGAAGCCCTTACAGAGAGAAATTGAGAGGAAAAGCCGACCAACATCACCACCAAAGCCTGCAATGCCCTTCAACGCTGACTTGCAGACACTATAATTCACATAGAACAAGAAAGCTTTGTGAAAAGTTCAAATCTCATGTATTATGATCTATTAGTCATCTTTCGGAGATTAAAAGACAGGAATTTTTTAAAAAGCTGATAAACTTAATATGGTTCAAACCAACCAACAAGACAGGTATTATTACGATCCCTTGCTCCACAAAACAAAGCAAAACAAATTCAACAAGCTGACCCTGTTCCCTCAGCCAACTTATTAGGGTTTCACCTTGGTGGGTGCCCAAGTTCACTGCTACTACCCTCAATCATGGTAGCTGAAAAATTCTGCTCTCTTTAATTAGAACTAGCACTTTATATTTCTTGTAATTCAACATACACATGACTGTGACCTTCCTCCACAGGCAATCACAGGATTCAGGAGGAAAAGAATACCAAGTTCTGTACTTCAAAACTGTATTATAGAATGTTTCATCAAGACCTGGTGTGAGTTGGGGGCTCTAGCTTTCAGTGCTTCTCTTACCATTTTTGTGCATATTGGCTTCCTGTGTGGCTACAGAGGGCAGCCCCTCCATCATGGAGGTCCACTGTTTAAAGCGAGACTCAGTTCCAGCCTCCTTCCCACCAACCATGCCATAGTCCATGCCGCCAGAGCTGAAGCCTAAAAAGGAGAAGACCACATTTTATAAGTCTCTAGCATCAGTACCAAGAGTTCTGAAGCACAGCCCACGAATGCCTTCAAGTGTCATTCAAAGACTAATTCACAGAGTTTCTTCACTCAGAAACAGGTATTTTTGATTCCAAGCTTTGATCTAGGCTCTTGCTCGCTAAGTAAGTGATGTCTCCATGTGAAGGTGTGAAGACATGTATGACTGCCATCGATTAGGTCTGTCTCAGTGCATTCCTGCAGGCCCTTTTTCATTCAGCTGACATTTGTGCCAGATAGGATGCTGGGGCCAGCCACTCTCCAACTGAGATGGAGAAGACTACATCCAGCCAATGTAGTGTAACAGCAGTGACAGAGTTGTAGTCAGGGTATCTCGGGGGAGGAAAGGCTTTGCAGAAGGAACATGTGATCTAGGGCCTAACGTAGCTATTTGGGGAAGTCACGCAAACCAAGTACAAAGCTCTGACTCTTGATAATCAAGTGTGTTTAGGGAATGGTGACACGTTCAAATGATTCCAATGTTTAGCTAACTCTGGGATGAAGTGAGGCGGAGAGTGCTGGGGGATGGGGAGAAATGAAGAGTCGTGTCATGTAGGGTCTTTATATATTAGGCCAAGGAGTTGGGATCTTTTTTCTCTCTAGGACAAGAGGACAGTGAAAATTTTAAGCATGTTAGAGGATAACTAGTTGTATTTTAGGAAGAGAATTGGCAGCCTGAGCGTGGGGTGGGTGGAGGTCAGGGCAAATCAGAAAGAAAAATTTGAAAGTAGACAGAGCGAGACTCCGTCTCAAAAAAAAAAAAAAAAAAAAAAAAAATTTGAAAGTAGTCTTTTTTTTTTTTTTGAGATGGAGTCTCGCTCTGTTGCCCAGGCTGGAGTGTAGTGGTGCAGTCTCAGCTCACTGCGCTCTGCCTCCTGGGTTCATGCCATTCTCCTGCCTCAGCCTCCTGAGTAGCTGGGACTACAGGCACCCGCCACAACGCCTGGCTAATTTTTGTACTTTTAGTAGAGACGGTGTTTCGCCATGTTAGCCACGATGGTCTCGATCTCCTGACCTTGTGATCCACCTGTCTCGGCCTCCCAAAGTGCTGGGATGACAGGCATGAGCCACCGTGCCCAGCCGGAAAGTAGTCTTTAAGCAATGAGGAAGACCCCAAAGCTTGAGCAGGTGGGTAGTTCGAGATTCTGAGTTCACTTTGCCATGAGCCCCAGGTAAACTTCAGGGGAAGAGTCTCCGTGGGTAACGTTTTCCCAGTTCACAGAGCTGGAGAGCCGGAAGCCACATAGCAGAAGCTAGGTGATGGAGTCTAACAGGGTCCATCATTCATTTGGGTCAGAATGTACGTGACACCTGTTCATAAAAACTCTCAAAAAAGTAAAATAAAGGACTAAAATGATGAAACGGGACAAAAATGAGAATGAGCCACAGGGAGCACAGAGCAGCAGCACAAGCGCAGGCATCCCAGGGAGGCAAGCAAGGCTCCCACTATGGCAGAGCCAAGCTTCTCTGCCCCGAGATGTGCAACTCTAGCCAGGCCAGACTCCACACTATACCCATAAAGGGCCCTCAATTTCCATCTATTCAAATCCCACTAGGGGCCCAGGTTGTGTTTTTCCTCCCCTGTGCTTATCCTAGTTGTCTGGGATAGTTTTATGAACACATAATAAATCAAGTAAAAGTTGAATACCTTCCTGACCCATGTGAAAAATGTTGCTATTTATATAAAGAACAGTGTTCTTTCACACTTTGTAACTCAATTTACTAGTTCAAGATGACTCGGGGGGGAGCAGAAATCTTTAGAATGAGATGAAAATATTTCAAATGAAATTATTGTTACTATTATTATTTTGGAGATGGAGACTCTGTCACCCAGTCTGGAGTGCAGTGGCGCGATCTTGGCTCACTGCAACCTCCACCTCCTGGGTTCAAGCAATTCTCCTGCCTCAGCTTCCCGAGTAGCTGGGACTACAGGCGCACCGCAGCCATGCCCAGCTAAGTTTTTGTATTTTTAGTAGAGATGGGTTTTCACCCTGTTAGCCAGTCTGGTCTCAAACTCCTGAGCTCAGGCAATCTGCCCATCTCGGCCTCCCAAAGTGCTGGGATTACAGGCATCAGCCACCGTGCCTGGCCTTAATATTATTATTATTATTTTTGAGATGGAGTCTCGCTGTGTTGCCCAGGCTGGAGTGCACTGGCACGATCTCAGCTCACTGCAAGCTCCGCCTTCTGATGCCATTCTGCCTCAGCCTCCTGAGTAGCTGGGACTACAGGCGCCCGCCACCTCGCCTGGCTAAGTTTTTGTATTTTTTTAGTAGAGATGGGGTTTCACCATGTTAGCCAGGATGGTCTTGATCTCCTGATCTCATGATCCAGCTGCCTCAGCCTCCCAAAGTGCTGGGATTACAGGCATGAGCCACCGTGCCCAGCCTATTATTTTTTTTAAAAAAGAAGAGTCGGAGGCATTTTTTTCTTTCTTTCATCCTAGATAGCAGAAATGTCATTAGACTGGAGGGCAAGGAGGTTGCAAGGAACAAAGGTTTTCTCTGACATGGCCTTAATGGCCTAAGCAGGTTGCTCCTTGGGTAAATTACACTTCTGCCTTTGAAAAAACCAGGCCAAGGTGCTTGGATTCCAGGCTACCTGAAAGCTTAGTTCTAATCATTGAGAAAGAGCTTTTGGAAATAACCTAGGTTTCTGGCAAAGATTAAAATGAATGCTAGCATTATTAAGAAGAGGAGGAACCATTCCTTACACGTTTTCTTTGAAGTTACTCTAAAATTTCTATAAAACCCATAGTAAATTAAATTTCTTTTCTTTTTTTCTTTCTTTCTTTCTTTTTTTTTTTTTTTGAGACCGAGTCTCACTCTGCCACCCAGGCTCAAGTGCAGTGGCACAATCTCGGCTCACTGCCACCTTTGCCTACGGGTTTAAGCAATTCTCCTGCCTCAGCCTCCCGAGTAGCTGGGACTACAGGTGCCCACCACCACACCCAGCTGATTTTTTTGTATTTTTAGTAGAGACAGGGTTTCATCATGTTAGCCAGGATGGTCTCAATCTCCTGACCTCGTGAGCTGCCCACCTCAGTCTCTCAAAGTGCTGGGATTACAGGCGTGAGCCACCGTGCCTGGCCAGTGAATTAAATTTCTTTAATTTCAACTGCTTAGAGTTTTTTTGGTGACAAATGAAATGCAGAAAATTAAAGAGTTATAGAAAAAGGGCAAAAAAAGAAAAAAAGAGAAAAAGAAAAGGAAAGAAGGAAAGAAAAAGAATGAGAGAGAGAAAAAGAGAAAGAGAAAGAAAAAGTTAAGCACGCAAGGAAAGAGCTCAGCAGCTCCGAGAACCTTAGAGAAACGGCCACCTTTCTCACTAGAGACTTGGGGATCAAGTACCACCACAGTAGGGCAGTCTCAGCACTGCCTCACTAGGTTTGGTCAGGAAAAATAATCCAAGGGATCAGAGAAAGAATAGGTAAGAAAATTGCCTTGAAAGGTTCCATCTACAAACCCCAAAGTATAAGAGGAAAAATCAGGCGAAGATGTACATAATTTTCTTGGATGTCACGTAGTAACCGGCATGCCACTAGGATATGGAGTGTGTCTGGTGGATTTTGATGGAAGGAATTCTGGGACACTGTGCTCTAGTGGCTGCATTAACAAAGAAGAGACAGTGCTTTGCTAGTGACCTTTGGCTATTTACAAGCTATCATACCTCTAAACCCAAGAAAATACTGACTTTATTGTACTTTCCACTATAGCAAAACCAAATTTCCTCAGTCCACCAAGTGGTTTCCCTGAAATTTCCAGCCCACAAACACAGAGCTTTAGCTCAAATTAAGCCATTTAGTTAAGTTCAATGAATATTTATGGACAATGTATTCTGTGCCAGGCCTTGTTAGTAGGAGCTGAGGTACAAGCAGAGATAAGACATGCCCCTTGCCTATCACCTGCTTTTATCATTCACGCAAGGACAACCCTTTGCCTGCCTCATCTGTCCTTGCCAGAATTACTCTCTCTCATCTTCACACACCCTAATTCATGGTCTGTTCATGACTAACATTTGGCTCCGTTCTTACATCCTTGAGGAAATGCTCTTAAATTAACTTGTCCTTATACTGATCTTGCCTTCACTCTTTGTTTACAGTTCTGTTTTCTCCTCTTTTTACTATACATTAAAAAGCAAACTAGTTTCTATAACTATAATTATTTTTTAAAAATCACCCATAATTGGCCATCCTAACACAACTGTTCTAAGTCCAAATTGCAGCATAGATACTATTACTCTTCTGTCATTTTTATAATCTCCAATATTTATACAGCTTTACTTTTCACAGGCATACACCAAATAAATATTATAAATTTTGGTAAATTTTAAACATAAAAAGTGAAATTTTATCAGAAATGCATATTCTAAGAAGATGAATCACTTTGTTTCTAAATGAGTTCAGATATCCACGGTAACCAAGACTCCTTACTATAATGAGAGTTTTCTCTACTATCTTATTTTAAATTTCTTTGTTGACATAAAGCACTAAGAAATCTTACTCATATAAATAAGTAGATGGGAACAGAAGGAGTCTTGTTATAACATGAATTACTTCTCCGAATTTCTTTTAAAGTATATGTTCTTCCCCCTAGCCCAGTAACATAGATACTAAAATATAATTTTTAGATAGGTCATTATCACCTAACAATGCAACTAGGTATTCTTTCTCTCTCTCTCTCCCTCTCTCACTCTCCACCTCGGCCTCCCAAAGTGCTGGGATTACCAGACATGAGCCACTGCACTCAGCCTCAATTAGTTGTATTTTCAATTTTGCTAAAAGGACAGAATTAGAAACCATCTGTTTTACAAAAGAATCAATAAGGATTAGTTAAGCAGTCATTAGGCATTCAAATTCTTAATTTTGAGATAATGTAACAAAGAGGCTTTATCAAGACATATTAAGAAACTTTCAATTATTCTTGCTATTCGTTCACCCAGAGGTATCCTTTTTAGTTCAACACACTTAGCATCAGGAAAACTGAAATACTGTTCATTTCATTACATCTTTGGCATTTTATTAGAAAAAAAATTTTAATTTCTATATATGCTTTAAATATATTTTCATCAAATAATCTATTCAAAACAGGCAGCCAAATCTAACTTTCAGTCCTAAAATGTATTCTTCAATTCAAATAAATGTAATCATGCTAACTAAGGAAAAAATTTTTTATTTTTGAGATGGAGTCTTACTCTGTTGCCAGGCTGGAGTGCAGTGGCATGATCTCAGCTCACCGCAACCTCTGCTGCCTGGGTTCAAGCTATTTTCCTGCCTCAGCCACCCGAGTAACTGGGATTACAGGCGCCTGCCACCACGTCCGGTTAATATTTTGTATTTTTAGTAGAAACGGGGTTTCACCACGTTGGAGGCTGGTCTTGAACTTCTGACCTTAAGTGATCTGCCCTCCTCAGCCTCCTAAAGTGCTGGGATTACAGGTGTGAGCCACCATGCCCAGTCAGGAAAATTGTAAGTGAAATAAATGACAAAACATATCTATCTTATAAGGCAGATTATAAATGGTCAGGTCACAATTAAAATGAGACCTAAAAATATTTATTTATCTATTGTTTAAGAAGTTAACAAATATAGAAACAAGCTAATAAGTCAACACTTCTCTTTAATATGGAATATAATGCATAGCTAAATTTACAAGTTACTTATGAAACAGGAGTATGACAAAAATCATAAAATTTCTTCAGTAAATGTGTATATATGTGTATGCTTAACTCTGATCCTTTAGCCGTTTGAAATAAGAATCGGCCGGGTGCAGTGGCTCACGCCTGTAATTCCAGCACTTTGGGAGGCCACGGCAGGTGGATCACCTGAGGTCAGGAGTTCAAGACTAGCCTGACCAACATGGTGAAACTCCAACTCTACTATACAAAAATTAGCTGGGAGTGGTGGCGTGTGCCTGTGATCCCATCTACTCAAGAGGCTGAGGCAGGAGAATCGCTTGAACCAGGGAGGTGGAGGTTGCGGGAGGTGGAGGTTGGGCAACAGAGTGAGACTCTGCCTCAAAAAAAGAGAAGGAAATCCAGCGTAGGACACCTTTGTTAGTAATTAAGGGAGGCTCCCCCATGTTTGGTACCCTGGTGTTCTTCAGCCCAGATGAGCACAGAGCTGACCTTCTTCTGTATCAAGTGCAAGAAAAGTTATTTAGAATTTAAGTCAGTTATCAGGCAGATCATCTTTAAGAATGAAAACAGTTGGTGGAAGCTGAGGATCTACAAAGTAATTCCGTTAAAATACCCAGATCAAGAACACCTTGAAGTCTTTGCTCACCCCCTGCATGTGCAGTAGGAGGATCACGGGGTTGGCGCATAGTCAGCCGCTGTCATTTGTCCAGGGTCACACTGTCACCTAGAACCAGCAATTTCATGTCTTCCCAAGTCTTTTTTTTTTTTTTTGAGATGAGGTCTCACTCTGTCGCCCATGCGGGAGTGCAGTGGCGCAATCTGAGCTCACTACAACCTCCGCCTCCCTGGTTCAAATGATTCTCCTGCCTCAGCCTCCCCAGTAGCTGGGATTACAGGTGTGTGCCACCACGCCTGGCTAATTTTTGTATTTTTTTTTTTTTTTCAGACAGAGTCTCGCTCTGTCGCCCAGGCTGGAGTGCAGTGGCGCGATCTCAGCTCACTGCAAGCTCCGCCTCCCGGGTTTACACCATTCTCCTGCCTCAGCCTCCTGAGCAGCTGGGACTACAGGCGCCCGCCACCACGCCCAGCTAATTTCTTTTTGTATTTTTAGTAGAGACGAGGTTTCACCGTATTAGCCAGGATGGACTCGATCTCCTGACCTCGTGATCCGCCCGCCTCGGCCTCCCAAAGTGCTGGGATTACAGGCATGAGCCACTGCGCCCGGCAATTTTTGTATTTTTAGTAGGGATGGGGTTTCACTATGTTGGCCAGGCTGGTCCTGAACTCCTGACCTCGTGATCTGCGTGCCTCAGCCTCCCAAACTGCTGGGATTACAGGTGTGAGTCACCGCACCCGGCCCAACTCTTGTTTTTTGAGTGTGCATAGAACAGTATCTTCTTTACAAGATAAATTCTAAATGTTGTCAGTTTGAGACGAAACTATGATGGTGTGTGGTATCTTTTCCATTTTTAAATTTTATTTTGAAATCACTGTTTCCTCACCAATTAGATTCTGCTTACAGCATGTTTTCCAGTTCTGAAAGAGCTATGATTTGCCTGCCAAAAAAGTCTTGAAGAATGTTAAAGGCATAACCTTACTTGTTCTATTTAAATCAGATGAAATACTAACACCAGATGAATTCGTATCAATCTGCATTATAATTTTAGTTCATTTTTTGATAGAAGGCAATTGTATTAATATGAGTATACTAAAACATTTCAAACTAGTACATATTTTAACAGATCATAACCTCAGCCATGTGTACCACTCACAGCATGCACAAGCGTTTAAACAGGGTTTTAAAAATTCCTGGCGGTAGGAGAGCAGTTTGCCATTCACACACATATATTGAAAGACTGCTTTGAAGCCAGAGAAGTTAGAGGCCTGTCTCGGCTATTTAGTAACCATGTGGTGAGCTTTGGAAACCCACTGAAACTCAAGAAGCCTCAGATGGCTCATGTGTAAACCAGGGGTAAGAATATTTAGCTACCTTGTACAGCTGACATAAAAATGGAGGGTAATGCAGGCGCAACCCCTATCACAGGCCTGGAGGGGTAGATTTCTAAAAAGGTAATTTTCTCTACTAACAACTTACCAGAACCATATCCAGGTATTGGCCCTTTGGTTTGAAGGTCTGGGAGCCCCACATTCAATGCATTGGGTACCATGTTGTCCAGATGCGGCTTGGGTCCAGCAGCAGGATGAGAGGGCGAGTGCTTCATGCCCGGCTGCCTCTGCTGCTGCTGCTGCTGCAGTGCACTCACCATTCGAGCCAGCTGTGAGCCAAGAGAGATGGACACGTGATAAGCACAGCCCCGAACTTCCCAGGAAGAGATTGTGCCTGGTTCTTTGCCATAAGAGGCTAAGCCGGGATGTACTCCTCAAACACAACACTGGAGGGACCCTGTCCACCCACGTACCTGCTGCTCTTGCTGTTGGCGTACAGCTTGAGAAATCTTTCTCTGGTTCTGTAACAACTGCTGCTGTTGCTGCTGCTGCAAGAGAAGCTGACATGCCTACAAAACAAGGGGGATAGACAGAGAACCAAAGTTTCCTGAGACTGATTGACTGAGGACACCTAAAGGGTCTGTGCACTGACATACAGGTCACACAATTCTAAAGTATCCAGGAGGGAAGTAACACCAAATTCCTGGTCTCCTGGTTACATTTTCCTCCAGTTGAGTGACAACCCTTAAGCACACTCCATAGTCTGCCTAGAAGTGTGGACTAGCACCCTTTGAACATAGAAAGTGGCAAAGATGTGGGAAGCAAATCAAAGCTAAAGAGAAAAAAAAAAAAAAAAAAAAAGCAAATGACCTTTTCAGCCACAGGAAGAAAATCTGCTACTTACCAACTGAAACTGGGGAATTTGTGGAAGCTGGCTCAGCATGGCAATTTGTTGAGGAGATAACTGGGGCCCCACATTGAAAAGACCTGGACTCAGGCCACTGTTGGGAAACTGCTTGAGCATTGAGGCAGAAACCTAGCCAAAAAAATAAAAAAGAAAGAAGAGAAACGGAACCTTCAGAATGTATCAAAATAAAATGGTTTTTCTGTGAGAAGAATCTTGATGAATCTAAAGCAAGTGTTCTCAAACTTTTCTGTGAAAAATATGTTAACAGGAAAAATACACTGAAGTGTTAACAATGATTATCTTGGAGCAGTGAGATTACAAGAGTTTTAAAATTTTCTTCTTAGATTTTCCAATTTTCTACAGTAAAAAGCATAAATTTTATATTCAGGAAAACATCTTCAAGAAAAAAAAACTGATGACAATATGGCTTTTTATCCAACTGAGAAATTATTACTGGAAATGTGCCATAAAACAAAACATGCTACATTGCATAAAGCTAATAAATAATACTTATGTGACAGTATTTCTGTGATACAAATAAGACAAATGTATTAACTTGTAAATAGGAGACATGAGTTTCAACTCATGGCTTCTGATAGCTAACACCCACAGAGTGGCAGTGTAAAAAAACAGCCAGCATAAAAGAACCTGGAAGGTCAATGGCCTGGCAGGGTCCTTCTCCGTGTTCTCAGGAGTAGGCTGCAGGAAGCTCTGCTGACAGAGGATTCCCTCCCATCTTTGGTTTGCTCCTCTAAGATGATTTAAGTAAGCAGAAATGAGTTTCCCTGCACCCTCATCTACTGAACCCACTGGACTGGTTGGGGCCATGGAGAACAAACTTAAGCACGTGCCCATGAGTGCCAAGTAGTGTAGCACACTGGTCAAGAGTTTAGTCCTACAGGCTGGGCACAGTGGCTCATGCCTGTTAAATCCCAGCAGATTGGGAGAATTGTTTGTGCCTAGGAGATTGAGAACACCTCGGCAACGCAACAAGATCCCATCTCTTTGAAAAAAAAAAAAAAAAAAAAAGACTTTAGAGCCGGGTGTGGTGGCTCGTGCCTATAATCCCAGCACTTCAGGAGGCCAAGGTGGGTGGATCACCTGAGGTCGAGAGTTTGAGACCAGCCTGACAACATGCAGAAACCCCATCCCTATTAAAAATACAAAATTAGCTGGGCGTGATGGCGCATGCCTGTAATCCCAGTTACTCAGGAGGCTGAGGCAGGGGAATCACCTCAACCTGGGAGGCAGAGGTTGTGGTGAGCCAAGATCGTGCCATTGCATTCCAGCCTGGGCAACAAGAGTGAAATTCTGTCTCAAAAAAAAAATAAAAATAAAAAAAATAAGACTTTAGTTCTAGAGGCAGTCTGCCTGGGTTTGTAATCCCAGCTCTGCCTGCCTCCCCAATTTTTATTTTTTTTGGGACAGGGTCTCACTCTGTTACCCAGGCTGGAATGCAGTGGCATGATCATGGCTCACTGCAGCCCTCACCTCCCGGCTGGTCTCAAACTCCTGGGCTCAAGCCATCCTCTCAAAGTGCTGTGATTACAAATATGAGCCACTGCTCCCAGCCCAGCTCTGCCATTTCTAAGCTGACTCAGAGCAAGTTACTTATTTAGCCTTTCTGACCCTTACTTTCCTGATCTCCAACTGGAATGACAACAATATTAACTTCAGTCATTAGATTTTATGAGTTAATCCATGTCAGATGCTTCGAGATTATAATGTTCACATTATTCCACAGGCTGGTTATTCAAATGTCTTCAGACAATGATTACAGTTCCCTTGCGTCTCATCTTCAGATTCAGTATGATCAGTTCTTTCACCTATATCTCCTTCCATTTCTCAGTGAAGAGCCAAGAACAGAAAGGTATTTTCTAGAGTAGTTCAACACCAAGCAGACCCGGCCATTCCTAACCATTCTGTTAAAACCTGTGCTTTCACTAATAATGCCTAAGATGTCACTTTCTCTGGTGATCATAACTCCTGATTCACACACTAAGCGTAATGTTAGTTAAAATCTATAATATTTAAAAATATGCTTTTGTTCCTTCATGTAATATTTAACCCATGTAGCTGGGTTTTATTTTATTTTTTTAGATGGAGTTTCACTCTGTCACCCAGGCTGGAGTGCAGTGGCGTGATCTCACCTCATTGCAGCCTCCACCCCCTGGGTTCAAGTGATTCTTCTGCCTCAGCCTCCCGAGTAGCTGGGACTACAGGAGCATGCCACCACACCCAGCTATTTTTTGTATCTGTAGTAGAGACGGGGTTTCACCATATTGGCCAGGCAGGTCTCGAACTCCAGACTTCGTGATCCGCCCGCCTTGGCCTCCCAAAGCACTGGGATTACAGGCATGAGCCACTGCACCTGGCCTTCAGCTTTTTATAAATTGATTTTTTATTTGAGCTTAAGACCTTACATATATCTTTATGAGCATGGCATATAGAAGATGCTCCATAAATATCTATTAAATGAATGAACCTCTATCATATTTAACTTCACAGTCACCCCACCAAGTTCTTGTTGATCCTATTATTCTACTTATTCCCAGTTTGTGTTCCCCCATCCCATCACGGATGGGAATGCTGAACTTGATAAAGCTGAGGATAATCTAATCATATGCCACTAAAGCTTCCTTCCAATATGAAGCCATCAGCCTGAGAATCGTCAGTTACTAATCTACACAACTGTTTTAATGTTTAGCCAATATATTTCCATCTCGTCCAAAACAGCTTGTCAAACGGCCTGTTAAAGTAGAATACAACAGCTATATTATTATTCTATGCCAGCATTTTTACCAATGAAGGGAATGCATGAAAACTTGTTAGCAAACTATGATTATTGATTACTGCCATATGTACTCAAAAGCAATCTTTTTGATAATCTAGATTCTCTCCTGGAACTGGGACCAAATTCATCCATCTTTCAGCTACTTTTTTCTTATTTCTCTTTTCAGAAAACATTTTAAAAATTTCCCCAGGCTGGACACGGTGGCTGACGTCTGTAATCCCAAGCACTTTGGGAAGCCGAGTTGGGTGAGGATCACTTGAGGCTAGGAGTTTGAGGCCAGCTTGGCCAACATGGCAAAACCCTATCTCTACTAAAAATACAAAAATTAGCGGGGCGTGGTGGCAAGCGCCTGTAATCCCAGCTACTCAGGAGGCTGAGGCACAAGACTCGCTTGAACCCAGGTGGCAGAGGTTGCAGCAAGCAAAGATCGTGCCACTGCACTCCAGCCTGGACGCCAGAGAGAAACACCAAAAAACAAACAAACAAACAAAAAACACAAAAGGCCGGGCGCGGTGGCTCATGCCTGTAATCCCAGCATCTTGGGAGGCCGAGACGGGCAGTTCACGAGGTCAGGAGATCGTAACCATCCTAGCTAACGTGGTGAAACCCTGTCTCTACTACAAATACAAAAAAAAATTAGCCATGCGTGGTGGCAGGCGCCTGTAGTCCCAGCTACTCGGGAGGCTGAGGCAGAAGAATCGCTTGAACCCGGGAGGCAGAGCTTGCAGTGAGCCGAGATCGCGCCACCGCACTCCAGCCTGGGCGACAGAGGGAGACTCCGTCTCAAAAAAAAAAAAAGGAGGCCGGGCGCGGTGGCTCACGCCTGTAATCCCAGCCCTTTGGGAGGCCGAGGCGGGCGGATCACAAGGTCAGGAGATCGAGACCATGGTGAAACCCCGTCTCTACTAAAAATAGAAAAAATTAGCCGGGCGCAGTGGCGGGCGCCTGTAGTCCCAGCTACTCGGGAGGCTGAGGCAGGAGAATGGCGTGAACCCAGGAGGCGGAGCTTGCAGTGAGCCGAGATCACACCACTGCACTCCAGCCTGGGCGACACAGCAAGACTCCGTCTCAAAAAAAAAAAGAAAAAAAAAAAAAAAAGAAAAAAAATTCACCATTCTCCTCACCTTTTTATAGTGGAGGGGTGCTTCTTTCCCATTTCTGATCTGAGGCTCCACACAGAAGACATCCACCTTTATTTTATCAGAGCACTTTAGGCCTCTTTTCCCTCCTTGGAAGCAAGCCTGGAGAGAGGACCGCCCCATTCCAGTGACTCTGGGTTAAGGCTGGAATTCGGTATTAGGAAGTGCACACGTTTGCCGGTATCTGCTCTATTGGTAGTAAAGGGGGTACTGTGGCCCCAATATGTTTTCCTCTTTTGCCTTAAACATTCAGAATGTGGGCACGAAAGATGGGTGTTAAACTCCCCTTGAAGACTCCCAGCATTCCTCAAAAATAACAGACGGGGATTCTCTTCACAAATTCCTACTCTGCTCTAGGATCTGTCATTTGGTTTGAACACCCTTCTTCTTAATAGAAAAGACAAAAGCAACAAAAATTTTATCTCCACTCTGTAATCCCTGGGCATTATACAACTAGTCCAAGGCAATGACTCCTTTCCTAGTCACCAAACTGCACCAAACCAAATGCTAAAAGGTTCTTTTAATCTACCTACTTTTTTTGCAGGTCTCAGTTTACTCTGCGTTTAACTCACACTTGCTTTTACCCTTACTATCCATCTTCTGAAAATGTCCCACTATAAACTAAGTTAATCAGAAAGCTTCCCCATCCCCATTGCATCTTCTCATTTTATCATTCTTTGGCATCACGGTCAGAGGTAAACTCCTCAGTTTCCTAATACTTTTGAGCCACCATCTCTGTTACATTCTCAAGAACACAGGCCTATCTTTTCTTTTTTCTTTTTCTTTTTTTTTTTTGGAAATGGAGTCTCGCTCTGTCTCCCAGGCTGGAGTGCAATGGCATGATCTCGGCTCACTGCAATCACCACCTTCCAGGCTCAAGCAATTCTCCTGCCTTCGCCTCCTGTGTAACTGGGATTACGGGTGTCCGCCACCACACCTGGCGTTTTTGTATTTTTAATATAGGCAGGGTTTCACCATGTTGGCCAGGCTGGTCTTGAACTCCTAACCTCAAGTGATCCACCCACCTCGGACTCCGAAAGTGCTGGGATTACAGGCGTGAGCCACGGCGCCTGGCCTATCTTTTCTTTGACACTCTTTTAGTCTATGAACATTTGACCAAGTTTAGGTTTCCTGTACTTGGCTCACCAGCTCATTTTCTCTCAAGATCTGTCACTTTCACTCTACCCATCAATTCTGTCATTTTGGAAAGTACTCTAATTTCAGTAATAGTTCTCCCAGCTGCTTCCTCTCTATCCTCTAAGAGATGTTGAGTGTTACCAACCAATTTAAAAATCTGTTTGACTTTCTATTTTAACAGCTGTACTCCAAGCAGACGTGAGCACCAAGTGAGCACACCACTACAGGGCATGCTGCCTCTGCACCGGTTTTAGGGTGAGCATAAGGAACACGTCCTCCACAATTTCCCCCAAATAACAACTCCTCTTCATCTCTGCTTTGAATTCACACAAAATGTCACCAGTGTGACTTAACTTACTGTCTCTGATATACTAATTTTGAACTCAGTATAATTTGAGTCTGGGGGAAAGGAGGGTGAGTATAGATATATTCTGTCCTAACAAAACCATGTTCCAAACTGGCCTCTTATCCCACTATACCTCAATGACCCATAAAATCATATGTACCACCTTCAGTGTGAATCCTAAATTCATTTGCGTTAGCAACTGCATTTGGTTACATAGTGTTCCCCATAAATTCATGCCCACTGGGAACCTCAGAAGGTGATCTCATTTGGAAATAGGGTCTTTGTAGATGCACTCAAGTTTAAGACAAAGTCATATTGGATCAGGGTGGGCCCTAATCTATTAACTGGTGTCCGCATATGAAGAGAGAAATTTTGAGACAGAGAAGAAAAAGCCATGTGAAGATAGACACAGGGGAGAACACCAGATGATGACGGAGGCAGACAGTGGTGATTTCAGACTGAAATCCTCCAAAACTGAGCTAAGGTTGATTGATGGATTGATTTTTTGAGACTGGGTCTCACTGTGTTGTCCAGACTGGAGAGCAGTGGCGTGATCATGGCTCACTGCAGTCTCGACTTCTTGGGCTCAGGTGATTTTCCCAACTTAGCCTCCTGAACCACTGAGACTACAGGCATGCACCACCATGCCTGGCTAATTTTTTTTTTTTTTTTTTTTTTTGAGACGGAGTCAGGCTCTGTCGCCCAGGCTGGAGTGCAGTGGCTGGATCTCAGCTCACTGCAAGCTCCGCCTCCCGGGTTCACGCCATTCTCCTGCCTCAGCCTCCGAAGTAGCTGGGACTACAGGCGCCCGCCACCTCGCCCGGCTAGTTTTTTGTATTTTTTTTAGTAGAGACGGAGTTTCACCATGTTAGCCAGGATGGTCTCGATCTCCTGACCTCGTGATCCGCCCGTCTCGGCCTCCCAAAGTGCTGGGATTACAGGCTTGAGCCACCGTGCCCGGCCTTTTTTTTTTTTTTTTTTTTTTGTAGAGATGGGGTTTTGCCATTTTGTCCAGGCTTGTCTCGAACTCCTGGGCTCAAGTGCTTGTCTCAGTCTCTCAAAGCGCTGGGAGTACAAGTGTGAGCCACTGTGCCTGGACTTTTTTTTTTTTTCAGGTAGAGCAGACACTTTGGTCATAAAGAGATCTGCAGCACCCAAGTCTCTCACACAAAGTTAACTGCACTTTCCCAACAATTCCACTTTTGAAATCACTCTTGATATGCATCTTCCCACGACTTGATGTATATTAACTGAGCTCAAAATACATGCCCGGCACAGCTATTGATGCTCAGGCTCCAGTAGTGAACACAGCAGGCCCAGACCCTGCCGCTGTGAAGCTTATTACACTCCTAGGGGCAAGGCAGACAAGGAGCAAGCGTGGGAGAGACAGTAACAGGGCAAGAACCCATTATTCCCCACCACCACCCCGTCCCCACCCCCCCATCAAGCATTTCTACTACTCAAAATTAGCTAAAGAAACCACCAAAGTAAAACCTGCCCGTGACCCAGCAGTACCATTGAGAAATTCATCCTGGGAGACAAATATGAGACTATTATAGCAGGCCAGGCGTGGTGGCTCATGCCTGTAACCCCAGCATTTTGGGAGGCCAAGGCGGGCAGATAACGTGAGGCCAGGAATTCGAGACCAGACTGGCCAACATGGTGAAATCCCATCTCTACTAAAAATACAAAAAGTAGCCAGGCATGGTGGTGGGCAGCTGTAGTTCCAGCTACTCAGGAGGCTGAGGCAGGAGAATTGCTTGAACCCGGGGGCAGAGATTGCAGTGAGCCGCAATCACACCACTGCATTCCAGCCTAGGCAATAGAGGGAGACTCTAAAAAAAGAATATTACAGCAGCACTGCTCATAACAACAAAAATCTAGTAACAATCCAAATGTCTATGAACAGTAGACTTGGTAGTAGAATAGGTAAATTAAGGTACAGTCATATAATGGAATACCATATGAACCATAGCTGCCCAAATCCACATAGGAATATATTTGAAATAATACAAGTAAAAATAAAACAACAAAAGGAGGAGGCTCTATACTATATGGTTTCATTAAAGTGCAAAAAAGGCAAAATGAAAACAACATATTGTTTAAAGACAGAGACACACACACAGAAAGAGTATAAAGAAAAGCACAGGAAAGTGATCTTTAGAAGCCACCAGTTCATATGTTTCATAAACTGACAATGTTAGAGACAATAAAAGTTTAATTTTTGAGAAATGCCTATCCCAGCCTTGCTGAACTTTCTTAGGATTGCAAATGTACTGTCCCTCTCCAAAGAATACAGAAGGACCAGGGAGAAGCGCCACTAGGCTCAAGGCAAACAGCTGTTCACACCTGGGCTGCAGAGGAATCTCGGTGGTACAGGTCTGCACATTCTCCATTTCAGGGAGTTAATTATTCTGGCTTAAAAGCCCTTCAATCTCCAGCTGGATTGGAGAAAGTGAAGATCTTGGTGCAATCAATATGGCATTTAACGAAGCATTGCAGGTGCAAAATGACAGCAATTTAAAGTCAGGACAAAAGCCTGCTGGAATATGTTACTTTCTCAATACTGTATTTGAGTTACAGGAGGAAAAAGGCATGGTAGAAACCCAAGGCCTGGGACATTTGTAACAAATCCTAGAGATAAGTTTCAGTGTCTTCCTTTTTTTTTTTTTTTTTTTGAGACAGAGTCTCACTCTGTCACCCAGGCTGGAGTGCAGTGGCACAATCTCGGCTCACTGCAACCTCTACGTCCTGGGTTCAAGCGATTCTCTTGCCTCAGCCTCCTGAGTAGCTGGGATGACAGACAGGTGTGCACCACCATGCCTGGATAATTTTTATATTTTTAGTAGAGATGGGGTTTCACCATGTTGGCCAGGCTGGTCCCGAACTCCTGATCTCGGGTGATCCAACTGCCTCGGCCTCCCAAAGTGCTGGGATTAAGGCATGAGCCCTCATGCCGGGCCTCAGTATCTTTTATGTTTACATTAACTACTGATTGCCCCTATAATGTGGTCAAAATGAATATAAAATCTGATATTTATCAAAATCTTTTAAACTATTCATGTGCTTTGACCCAGAAATTTCATTTTGGGCAACTCAATTTAGAAAAAATGTGGGCAAAGGTTTATGTATAAGGATTTCTTTGCAGTACTATTTGTAACAGGGAAAAATTAAAAACAATTTAATACTCAACAGTGGGGGGAAGGGAACATTAAATAAATCAAGGTAAATCTAACTGATGAAACATCATTATGATCACCATGAATGCTACATAGCAACAGTCTTCGATGTGGGCTGAAGATACGATTTTGGAATTCAATGCTTAAAGTCATTCCACTGGGTAAGATCACCTGGCAGTGACTACAGATGGTGGGGAGAGGTTCGAAGGTTGAGATCTGGGGCATTCTGCTGAGTAAGTATTGGGAACTTGAGGAGGAACTTGTAAAGGAGATGGAGAAGGAGAGGCAGATGGAGAACCAGTGTAGTAGGTGTCCAAAAGCCAAACGCAGGAAGTGCTTCAGGAAGGAGGGAAACTGTCAAATGCTGCTGATACACCGAGTAAGAAGAGACTGGAGAACAGATCATCATATTATGCAACAAAAAGATCAGAGGCAACTCCTACAAGAGGGTTAATTCCCACTGTCGCTGCCTTACCTGGACTCCTGTACTAGCCCTGCAACTGCTCTCTTTTGCTCTAGTACTCCTGTCATTCAAACATGTCCTCTATATTACTGTCAGTGTTCCCTCCCTCCCTTTCTTTCTCTTTTTCTCTCTCTCTTTTTTTTTTTTTTTTTTTTTTTGAGACACGGTCTTGCTCTGTTGCCCAGCCTGGAGTGCAGTGGCTTGATCATGGTTCACTGCAGCCTCGCCTCCCAGACTCGATCTATCCTCCCACCTCAGTCTCCTGAGTAGCTGGGACTAAAGGTGCACACCACCATGCCTGGATAATTAAAAAAAATTTTTTTTGTAAGCCGGGCACGGTGGCTCATGCCTGTAATCCCAGAACTTTGGGAGGTCAAGAAGGGGTGGATCACTTGAGGTCAAGAGTTCCAGACCAGCCTGGCCAACATGGTGAAACTCCATCTCTACTAAAAATACAAAAATTAACCAGGCGTGATGGTGCGCGCTTGTAACCCCAGCTACTCAGGAGGCTGAGGCACAAGAATCGCTTGAATCCAGGAGGTGGAGGTTGTAGTGAGCTGAGACTGCATCACTGCACTCTAGCTTGGGTGACAGAGAATCTGCCTCAAAAAAATAAAATAAAATAAAATAATTTGTAGAGATGGGGTCTTACTATGTGGTTCAGGCTGGTCTCAAACTTCTGGGCTCAAGCGATCTGCCTGCCTCAGCCTCCCAAAGGGCTGGGAGTATAGGTGTGAGCCGCTGCACCCAGCATCTTCTAAACCTTAAATTTTTCTACATCACTACTCAGCTGAAAAATCTTTAATAGTATATTGTCTATAGCAGTGGCCAAACTTTAAGTGCACATAAAGATAACATGGTGGTGACTAAGCCCCAAAGCCACCTGCCACAGAAGATTGGAGACCTGGGAACTGTGTCTTTAAGTAGCAGCCCAAATAATGGTTGTAAACCATGTTGAAAAGGATTGGCCTATAGAGCCAAGTCCCAAATCCTAAGCAAAGCAAACACCTTTTCCAAATTTGGTCCCATACTTCTTGTCTAGTTCCTTTCTTTTCTATTCTTTTTTTTTTGAGATGGAGTCTCGCTCTGTCGCCCAGGCTGGAGTGCAGTGGCGCGATCTCAGCTCACTGCAAGCTCCACCTCCCAGGTTCACACCATTCTCCTGCCTCAGCCTCCCGAGTAGCTGGGACTACAGGTGCCCGCCACCTCACCTGGCTAGTTTTTTGTATTTTTTAGTAGAGACGGGGTTTCACCATGTTAGCCAGGATGGTCTCGATCTCCTGACCTCATGATCTGCCTGTCTCGGCCTCCCAAAGTGCTGGGATTACAGGCTTGAGCCACCGCGCCCGGCCTTCCTTTTCTATTCTAAGACAGTGTGTGTGTGTGTCTGTATGTTTCAACAAGCTCTAACTAATTATTCAAACTAACTGCCTTTCCCCCAAATGCTATGTTCTTCTAGATATTACTGCCCCTTGCACATGAGGCTCCTGCTGCTTAGAAGGCATTTTTAATCTGGTGTGCTCAGAAAATTCTGACTCATTCTTCAAGACTCAAACGACACTGCTAGTGTGAAGGCTCAGCCGATTACCCAAACTCTGTTAAACATTTCTATACATTTATCACACTATCTGCTGGGAATTCTGCTATCACCTCCTCCTCACCTCAACCCACCCCTCTGCCACCAACTCCAAGAGGCTGCAGAGAGAGAGATGGCATTTTCTCCATCTGTGCACAATGAAGACATTACCTAACATGCTACAGATATTTGATAACCATGGATGACTGTCAGCCTGATACCAAGCGATACTGTAAAATGTGTGTATGCTCCAAGACTTAGGAAGACACTGCTGTTGTAGAGTGCCGGGAAAGTCAGAAATGGCTCTGTCTAAAGGATAAACCAGTACCTGGGGCTTGAAAACTGGAACTTAGAGAGAGGGAAAGAAGAGGAGAGGCTGGCACCTCTCCTCCACCAAGTAGCTACTTGGAGGCTGAGGAGGGACGATTGCTCGAGCCCAAGAGTTCGAGGTTGCCATGAGCTATGGACCACACCACTGCACTCCAGCCTGGGTGACAGAGTGAGACTCTATCTCCAAAAAAGAAAAATAAATAAAAACACAAAAACAAACAACAAAAACTGAACCTTTACAACCTGCTGGTTGGATCTAGTAAGCGCTCCCATCTTGTTCTACAGAATGAAATGGACTCAAAACTTTGTATATTAAAAATAACATCCTAAGGAGGGACTAACGCTACACATTGAATCCTTGCATAAGCTTATCAGCTATTACTCTGTCCTCACGTCTGCTTTCTCACAAAGGGGAACGGGGAAAGTGTGTGGTAGACTAACACAAACCTCTTACCTTTACCCACAAAACAAAACACCATCTCTTTGCACATCTCCTACTAAGGGACAGACCTAACTGGTTCCCATGGTATCCAATGGACTATGTCCTACACGGAGCTGCTCATGAATAAGAGTTAAGTCCAGGAGTCTCTGCTACGTCTTTAGTTCTAAAACTCCCCTTAGAGCACCTAATTGCTATGTTGGCATGCAGCTCCTCAACATTTTCAGAATAATCCAGAATCTGGCAATTCTCTTGTTTTCTTTTCTTTTTTTTTTTTTTTTTTGAAATGGAGTCTCACTCTATCACCCAGGCTGGAGTGCAGTGGCGTAATCTCAGTTCACCGTAACCTCTGCCTCCTAGGTACAAGCGGTTCTACTGTCTCAGCCTCCCGAGTAGCCGGGATTAGAGGCATGCAACACCATACCCAGCTAATTTTTGTTTTGTTCTATACGCCTGGCTAATTTGTGTTTTTTGGTAGAAACAGGGTTTCGCCATGTTGGCCAGGCTCATCTCAAACTCCTGGCCTCAAGAGATCTGCCCACCTTGGCCTCCCAAACTGCTGGGATTACAGGCATGAGCCACTGTGCCAGGCCGAATTCTCTTTTTATCTGTGGGTAAATCCTTGAGGGCAACCAGCCTCTGAACACTGACACATCAGAACTTATTAATAGTAGTTTTAATTATATGCAGTTTCAAAATATATAGTTAGAAAAATAGGAGGTCTAAAAGGAATAGAATCATAAGCTTTTCATGCAAAAATACCAACTTTGTTGGTATGCATGATGCAATAAAAAATGAGATTTGATATTTTGTTCTAAAAGTCTTGATCTTTGGCAGCTAGATATTTCATATTTTACTCTACTTGATCTTAGCCAAAAGGTCAAGAAAAGATGGCTTTTTCCTATTTTATGCTACTAACTATTATTCTTTTTATGCCCACAAAAATCAGTTAACAACTGGTAACTACCTGAAATGGTCTTTAATTTTGAATCATAGGAACACAAAATTGCTTACCTGGGGGGAAATAAACTGGGGAGGCACTTGCGCCCGGAGACTGGGAGAAGAATTTAGTGGCTGCACTGGTGTGTGCAGACCTCTCGATTGTGCTGTGCTGTTTCCAAACAAACCATGACTACCGCCCTGTAAACAGAAGAGCAGCAGTAAGGCTTTTTGTTAACATAAGAAAATGCAAGTAAGAAACAGTTCTGGTCTTTTAGATCCCTCAGAAGAATCACAGGCTGTGTTCCATGGAATAACAGAATTTCATAACTGAGAAGTTCCTTATCTTAGAAGGCTTAGGGCAATTACTCAAATTGAATCATGAGCGCCTGTACAGTTTGACGAACTCTATAAACGGAAAGGGTTCAATTTTGTCAAATATTAGGAGAAGTCCTATTTTCTTTTTTGTGAACGAAAGCTATAGACAACATAACATTTATTTCAAGTACTCTTCTTTGCGACTGGGTTTACCAAATTTATTCTCAAGCTCTGTAATCTGAGCTCCATCTTGAAAGGCACCTGAGTAAAAATGCAGCCTTATGAATAGTTATCAGTTGTATTTATAAAACATTATGATGTGATTTCTCTGCCGTCCCAGAGTGAGCCTAGCACCCTTCCTTGTCCTGGATCTGCTCAATCCTTTCTTTGATAGATAAGGAAATGTGACTCAATTACACAGTGAGATAAAAAAGGAAGAAAGGGAGAAAGTAAAAACCATTACAGGGACACCAAAATAAACATTACTCACCTGTAACTTCTCAGTCAAACACATATCGGTCTAGTTAAAAATAAGCTGAACTCCCTCCTTTCTGGAGGCCCAACTCACTGGAGCACTTCTACACTATTCCGATGAGATAACTAAGAGAGTTGGGTTATATGGTGGCCTTTCCTTTCTAACTCGTTTCTAGCTGAGAAAAGTCCTTCAGCGAAGAAACCATATTTGGTAATAACACAACACTGTGTTCCCTCTGCCTGATACCATTTTCACTTGACCTCTTCAAGGCCCAGCTTGGAGGTCATCCTCATCAAGGAAGTCTTCCCCAAAATCATCTTCCTGATTTCACGTTCAGATTAACTGAGCCCACCTCTCCAATCTCAAAATGCTTTAAAACTCTTTGAGGGCACTCATCATCAAACCACACTACAGTTATTTTCCATTCTGTCTTTCTACTGTCAGCTTAAATCTTTCCTTCTTCGTATTCCCAGAACTCAATAAAGCCCCAGTCTGTAGGATGAATATATAATCTGTAAATATTCATGACCCACCAATTCCACACACTGGAAAATATCCCATTGAACACCTTTAGCAAAGACAGTTGCATCGCTGCTTATACTGAATACGTATACCCTGAATTGAAATCAGCACCATTATCATATCCCTGGAATCACAGGGATTAAGGTAATTTTAAAGAATTTTGTAATGGCATCATTAAAACCTAGAACACTAAAAATACTGTGATGGCTTAATGATTAAAAAATAGAGTAAGGGACTGCTGCAGGGAAATTAGTGAACTTAAAAGCACTGAAAATTAAAATGATTCTAAACATAAAGTCAAAATGGCAATTAAAATCTGTGTATCTCATAAAAGTAAATCAAAGATCCATCATGAATTTTATGTCTCCCAAAAGATTGTTTCAACACGAGAAGACCTTTAACTCCAGAAACTCTAACATCTCTACTGCTCCTTTCTTACCAACTGCCACTCGAAAGTGACATGGCTCAGCCCTAACTTTGCTCGGATTGTGGCAGTCAGTAGCTTCGCTACCCTGATCATCCCTAAGAAAACAGGACACATTTATTTCACCAAGGATATTCTGCTAAGATCTTTCTCACTTTATCATCAAAGTAATGACTTAGTTATTAGATGTCAATTATTCACAACTGGTCCTTGGATGGTGGGGTTACTGGGAGCTAAAGACCCTGCCAGAATCCACTTTCTGGCAAATACAAAATTACTTCCTGACGGTTGTTTTAAATTTCAACCTCTCCTTTAATAACAAATATTGAAAAGAATTTGCTTTTTAAGCTTCTGTAAAATCAATTCCTACTTCCGTCTTCCCAGTAGACAATTTCCACCCTCTTCCGCCATAGGTTTTAGGCTTTTCATTATCAAGTGACCCTACAGCCACACAAAGCACTATCTCTGGAATGGATAATAATATAGGTAAGTCCACAGTAGTTGATCAAAAAATGCCTTGTCTAACTTAATATGGAACCTGGGCATCACAAGCGCTCATTTTCTTGGCTCCAATAGAGCTATTTTTGCACAGTGATGTATTCAGGGGCAATCATACAGATTTGGTCTTTAAGAAATGTATATAGGCCAGGTACAGTGATTCACACCTGTAATCCTAGCATTTTGAGAGGCTGAGGCTAGGAGTTCGAGACCAACCTGGGCAACATAAGCAAGACCCCGTCTCTAAAAAATAAACGGGAGAAAAAAGGCACCTGAGTATGTGCTAATGCAGGTTTCTGTGGCTATCACTAAAGCTCTACTGTTGTACCAGAGGCTTTTACAATTACCTGAGTCTGGTGATCTTTGCTTCAACTATACTGTTTAACTCAAAAAAGCATACAAATTAAAAACAAAATTACCAAGCTAACCAAAATCCGTGATTTGGAAAATTTAAATCTTAAATTTTATTAATACGAAGCATATTAAAATAATTCTGTAAGAAAATAGTCTTTAAAAACCACGTCCATATTTAGATGGAACATGTGCACAAACCAGGTTAACAATGGACTTTGTAGCAATCCACAGATCAAAAAAATGAAGAAGAATGACCTTTTTTTAGCGCCTAATGCTCAGCTGCTTTGGCTGGTCTACCATACTAGTTTAATAGCATTTGATAATTGTGTGATCCACCACATTTACAATTACCATTAACTGAATGTTATGCCTATTTCATGTTTTCCATACTCAAAATAAAAGAACCCCCAAAACACCAATATAATCATTTCTTCCCTGTTTATATAAACAGTGTATATCCATGTCCTCTGTGGAAGCAGTAAGGAAAATGATGAAATATAAAGGAAGAAAATGAAAAAATCAGTTGTAACTCCCAATCCAGAAATAACCAACCGAACACATGGATATAGTATAATCCATTTTTTAAAATGTGCTAAGGCAATGATTAGAAAGCATGTAAGAGACCTACGTGCGACTTAACTGGTGTCAGAGGTGCTGCTTCACGTCATCCTGTAATGCGTATGTGGAAGTCATCATATGGAGACAGAACATCATTACGGATGCATCATGTGGATACAACTAATAATTACAAGTTGTATAATTAACGTCCTTCCACAATGTCCTGAGGTGAAGGTCACAGTGACAAGTAAGTGGTCACAGAAGTATGGCGATCACTGCTGGGGTTACTGTTGCAAAGGAATTGTGACGCCAAAGTCTGGTTTTCTCCGCAAAAACTACAACAGAGCCACTGTGGGAAGGCAGGCAGGGTCCTGCTGTGCACCCTCAGGCCTGGGAAGGTGAGGAGGCGCGATCCTCCCAGCCCTGCCTGTCTTGTTTCTATTGCACAGCCCTTAACTGGAGGGTTGCCAAATCCAACCCAAGGTGCAATGAAACACTGCTGTGTCTGAGCAATACCCATTCTTCCCAAAGCTTCACCGTCTACTATTTAAAGTTACCCTTCTACGGGTAATTATTATATTTTACACTTACGGACAATAGATTTCAGATGCCATAACCCACCAATACTTCATCATACTAGTTTTGCTATTTTTAAATTAGCAGGTTTATTAAATTGAAAAGATCTCCAAAGTATTATACAATCTAATGTTTAAAATGGCAAATGCATTAAGTTAGATTGTCTAAGGTACTTATGTAGTAGCCTCTTTAACATCTTCCTTAGTCAGTTCTTAGTTTACTTATTAAATATGAACTTATGATCAAAAATGAGAAGACAAAAAAAAAACAGGTTTAAAATAAAATCCATGTTGAAAAACATGAAGAGAGATGGGTTCTATGGGCTGAAAGATCTAGAACCTACACTTAATATCATTCTGTGCATTCAGTAATCAACAAATTTCCCAAGACAGACAAATGATGCAATAAACTGCAGACCAGGACCAAGGCGAGGCCACAGCCAAGCAGTTATAAATTTGAGAGGCCTCCTTACTTGTCTAGCAGCGAAGTTTTGGGGGTTGAGCCCTGTGCCGATTGCTCCAAGGCTGACGTTGGGTAGTGTGGAACCAGAGGGAGACAGCTTGTAGCTGGGAGAAGGGGAGAAGGGAGAGCAGGGAGCCTCATCCCCAAGGCACCCATCTTGATTGGAGAAAGGCAAAGTCAGCTGAAAAGCAGTAGGAGTTAGCCAATCACAACGAGTGTTGGTTAGTGAAGCAACAGAATGCAAGAAGGGAAAAGAGAGAAACACTAGCAATAAACAAAGTTAGAGTGTATTAGCAATAACCGAGGATGGAATTTGGATCTGATAATAATCTTTACACTCGGCCCAACAGACACCATCTGTCATCTTTGATATTGATTTTTCTTTTCCCCTAAGTTAGTAACACGTTCTATCCATTGCATTAAGATAAAAATTGCCAGACACTTTGATTTTATGCATCTAATATTGATTACTCTAGCAATGTGGCTGCTGAAACAGAAGCCAGGCCAATCTTGTGAATATGCTTCTGTCTGGACCAGCAACAAGTGTCAAAATGTGCCAGATTTGAAAATTTCGGTTTTAACTGCTTTCTGAAGACCAGGAACATAGTAAATTAGTATTCTGAATCAAGATATAATTCCCACCATTAGAAATGGTAAACATCAAAACCAATAGGTAGAAACTGCTTGGTTAAATTAGGTAGTTGAGAATTTGAAAAGTATACCATTGTAACTAAACACAGATCGCTAGGGAACTGGGGAAAGATAACAACAGAGTTCTCTCAAAACTAGAAGAAGGCAAGGCCTTAGGAGACATGGAATATCTGCACAAAATCCCAAAATTTATTTTGTAGCTGCACAGCAGCAGAAAAAAGAATGCAGAGTAAGTTTCTCTCTAACATTTCCACACTTCATGAATTTCTCAAAACTCAGTTCTAATACATACATGCTAAAGACAGATGGTTCTTGCTCTTGCCCAATCACCTGTTGACATCAATCGTTTTCAGGTCACCACATTAATGCAGGTGATGTTTGTGTTTGGCTCATCTAGTTCAGTAATTCTATGCTTCCTCCAGAATCAGTTATCAAAAGACAAATGGGAACCAAAGCGGTTCTCATGAATTATTATCTTCAACAAAGGATTCAACTCACCTTCTCAAAATAAGGCCCACTATCTGTGGTTCCCATGTCTTTGGAATTAGGTGGACGGAACCCAGATCGATCCTTCCTCATGATATCATTAAAATCCCCGAGATTCATCGCTCGCTTGTCCACATCAAATTTTTTATCTGAAAGGCTTCCTGAAAAGTAGCATAAACAGAGTGAAAATTTCCAGAATCAATGTTTCCCCCATGAACCAAGAGTGACCTGCCCCACTATCCTCATGGGGGTGCCGGATATGAGCTATTAATATTTCTATTTCTGGGGATAGGATGAGACAAACTCTCATTGGTCCAGGCTGCTGGTGTTTATCCCTGGAACACATATGGGTTTTTATTTATTTATTCATTTATTAAAAAACAAAACAAAACAAAACATATATCTGTTGTAGTTTGTTTTCCATGGAAGACTGAAAGAGCCTTAGGGATAACCTGGCAAAAATCTGGCTAAGAAAACATTTAGACTGGATATTGATGTGTTTGATGAACACATCTTGCTCATAAATTCAAATGTCCTCAGGGAGAGAAGTTGTCTGTTTTTGCTATTTTAACATCATCTAGATAAACGGTCTGGGTGAAACATAGTTACAAGGAATAGAAAGATCAAAGAGGCACAGTGGTTGCCCTCAAATTCAGAACTTAAGAACTGAACACAGAAGATGGGTCCACATTACCTACATGGTGCATTCCCAGGTGTCCTAACTATACATACCACTTCTCTTTCACGGCTCTATAAATGTGCTGTCGTCTGTGGACATAACCAGTGGCCCCCCCCCCAGGAAACGTGTTTTAATTATTCTCATATTTAGAAATATAGATCAAAGACTACCTACTTCCTTTACTACCCAGAATTATTTTCATTTCTTCTTAGTTTGACTCTTTTTAAGTTCCTCAGGGTGATCAAGAGCATTACTACGAAAACCCCACAGACCAGTAGCTAACACTGCATCCACTCCAGTTGCAATGTGAGAATTTGTCAATAATGAAGCTTCCTGGTATAGACAGGACTGGCAACTTGAGAGCCACATCTGGCACACAATTTGTTTGGCCCCATAGAGCATTTTAAGAGACCCGAATTAGTTCTGATATATAAAAATCAGGGCTGGGCGCAGTGGTTCACGCCTGTAATCCCAGCACTTTGGGAAGGCGAGGAAGGCGGATCACTTGAGGTCAGGAGTTCGAGACCAGTCTGGCCAACATGGTGAAACCTCGTCTCTACTAAAAATACAAGAATTAGCTGTGTGTGGTGGCACACGCCTGTGATCCCAGCTACTCGGGAGACTGAGGTGGGAAAAATCGTTTGAACCCAGGAGGCAGAGGTTGCAGTGACCAGATATCATGCCACTGCACTCCAGCCAGGGTGACAGAGCAAGACTCCGTCTCAAAAAATACAAAAATCATAATACCAGTGTACATCTGAATTTCTGGCCTCTCTTGAAAGACTTGTCATAGCTCAGCCTGGATTCCTCCAGAGCAGCAATTGCTAGGAGCCATGCAAGGCTGATTCTTCTAGGTGGACTCTCCACAGTTAACCCGTGGTCACCTCGTCCCAGGTTTTTTTTTTTTTTTGAGACTGAGTCTCACTCTGTTGCCAGGCTGGAGTGCAGTGGCACAATCTCGGCTCACTGCAACCTCCGCCTCCCGGTTCAAGCAATTCTCCTGCCTCAGCCTCCCAAGTAGCTGGGACTACAGGTGCATGCCACCACGCCCAGCTAATTTTTGTATTTTTGGTAAAGACGGGGTTTCACCATGTAGGCCAGGATGGTCTCGATCTCTTGACCTCCTAACCCGCCCGCCTCGGCCGCACAAAGTGCTGGGATCATAGGCTTGAGCCACCATGCCTGGCCTCATCCCAGTTTCTTATACCTGGCACACATCACTCATTTACATTCTTTGCTGACTCCTGCAGTCATTTGAGTTTTCTCTCCCTACCTAGTGTCTAGCACAGTACCTTACCTACAAAGAGTAAGTGCTCAATCAATGTCTACTGAACTGCAGCCATCCCTACTCAAATTGGGCAGGAGATGCCAACAGGACATCATAACACTGATACACTCCATTCCTTTCAGCAGAGTGATACACACCTACAGACAAATCCATTTTGCTGCTTGGATTATCTTCAGTCTGACTCTGAAAAATAAAGAACAGATGAGACAGAATTAAGGATGCACATCTTTGAATCAGAGAAGTGGCATTATTCACGTGAGAGCCACATCTTACTACTGGCATTACAGAAGGTTCTCTGAAATGAACTTAAAGGTAATGAACACATTAACATTTTTAATATGCTAGCTTGATTGCTGTTTGGGCCTATATTCCTACAATTCAGTTTTCACATACAATTAGTCTCAATAAGTCTACAAAGAGAGCAATAGATAAACAGCTGCCTGAAGAAATAAACCCCCGTCCTTACATTCTAGTCAGCTCAGGATCAAATTCCATCAATGGCAGCCAAATAATGACAACTTCTTCTCGTGACTTGTCAAGTCATCAAACCTTCAACTGTGCAGCCAAGTCAAGTCATTTGTCTTTTGGCCAACCAGGGACAGGGTGTCCCTACACCATTCCCGAGAGATAAAGAAATCAGAAATTCTACAAGAATTCCCTAAGTAGTCCCAGTATAGTTTTTCTAGTTTCGTTATTGTTGCCTTTTAAAAAAATTGTAATATGAAAACTAGTACAGTAATGTGGTCAGAAACAATTGTATACATTTTAAGTGCCTGACTCCTTCTTCTCTATCCTCCTAAGGAAAAGGACACAATGACTACAAATTTAAAAGCCATAACTTTAAAGGTTGGAGTATGTCATTCAGAATAAGAATAGAAGAGAAATACTACTTAAACTCAAAAGATCAAGAACATTGCTTAACTAGTTTTTAAATCTGTAACTTTGTACTATACGTGGCAGTGGTCTTAAAATTTGTATTACTCTTAAACCTAAAAGTTGGGATACATGATACATTTGAAAAAAATAAAACTTACCAGCAATCCCATATTTGAAAACTGTTTGGCAAGAGGATTCATCCATGAATCATTGTTTCCTCCTTTGAGTGAGCACTACAGAAATGAAACACAGAACCTCAGAACCAAATAATTTATTTCAACCTTCTGAATTTTATTAATACAGATTGAAAATGTAGACTTGAGTTTACCTTTTTAAAACCTATTTCTCTTTAACTAAAATTATGTTGATATTTTATGTTAAATGATTAATAAGCCCTAGTTATATCTATGCTTTCATTTTTATAAAATTCACTGCACTGAACTAGAAGTAGCTGGAAAAACACATGCTCAGCTGGTACTTTTGCTTTTTAAATAGAAAGAAGTCTGATATGATTTTCTAAAATAGAAGTTTTGCACACAACTACTTTCACTTTCATTAGGCTGCTCTCTTTGTTACCCAAACTGGTTTACGTTAGGAGAAAAGAGTTTGATGTCAGTGCGTGTCATTTGGAAAGGAGCCTATTTAACTGGGCGTTATGAGGAACTCGTAGTGCTTCCTCTGTTTGTTTCACAGCATAAAGGACATTGGTCCTGGTGGTAAAGAGACCTAGTGGAAGACAACATTGCCGATCTCCTGGGCAGAGTAGGGCAGCAGTAGGTTTTAATCTTTTAATGGGACAAACTAGTTTCTCCCCTGAACAAGGTACTGACTGAGCTCCACTTTCACTTTTGTGAGGGAGGCAGGTGGAATTAGAGGATTTGGTGGGGTGGGGCTTTGTGCACTTGTGTATTTCACAGGTAAAAATTCTCCATGTTGTGATGATAGCTCTCTCTCTCTCTCTCTCTCTCTCTCTATATATATATATATATATTTTTTTTTTTTTTCCTCTGCCACCCAGGCTAGAGAGCAGTGACGCCATCCCGGCTCACTGCAAGCTCCGCCTCCCGGGCTCAAGCCATTCTCCTGCCTCAGTCTCCTGAGTAGCTGGGACTACAGGCGCCTGCCACCACGCCCGGCTAATTTTTTTGTATTTTTAGTAGAGACGGGGTTTCAGTGTGTTAGCCAGGATAGTCTCCATCTCCTGACGTCATGATCTGCCCGCCTTGGCCTCCCAAAGTGCTAGGATTACAGGCGTGAGTCACCGCGCCCGGCCCGTGATGATAGCTATCAAATCAATTTTATTATCCTTGAAAGTGATGAAGCACTTAAATTTAGTACAGGTTTTGTGTGTGTGTGTGTGTGTGTGTGTGTGTGTGTGTGTGTGTGTGTGCGTTTTGAGACTGACTTTCGCTTTTGTCACCCAGGCTGGAGTGCAATGGCATGATCTTGGCTCATTGCAACCTCTGCCTCCTGAGTTCAAGCAATTCTCCTGCCTCAGCCTCCCAAATAGCTGGGATTACAGGCACCTGCCGCCACACCCAGCTAATTTTTGTATTTTTAGGAGAGACGGGGTTTCACCATGTCGGTCAGGCTGGTCTTGAACTCTTGACCTCAGGTGATTACAGGCGTGAGCCACCGCGGCCAGCTAGTAGATTTTAAGGTCAAAAAAGCCTTTACTAGAGAGAGGGGGGAATGGGGAGTTACTGTTTAATAGGTACAGAGTTTCAGTTTTGCAAGATGGAAAGAGTTCTGTGGATAGACGGTGGTAAATGGCAGCATAAGTATGTGAATATACTTAATGCCACTAAACTGTACACTTAAAAACATACACTATGGTAAATTATATGCTATATGTATTTTATCACAATTTTTAAAAAAATGCCCTCAGTATGAAAAGTCAGAATCACTGGTACTGGGGCTGGAAGATTCAATTCCCAATTAACTTAATTAATTAAATCTTGGTTGTCAACCTAGTGGGGTATTTATTAGTCCCTTTCAATCAGTTAATTTAGTCTCATTGTTAATTTGTAAACAACCAAAAGAAAGCCAAAATCACACTAGACAACCTAAGAGTGCAAGGAATGCTGAAAAGTTTGCTGAATAATTCCTTCTGTGACTAGGCTAAGGAAATAAAAGCTCTTAATAGAAAAAAAAACTCTAAGAGACTGCTTAAGCAAAACGTCTCTAAATAGAAACACACTGTATTCTTATTCTATAAAAGAAAGGGTCGTCCACAAAATTAATGGCCTATAGGCAAAGGGCAAAGGGGATGAAGGTCCAATCCTCAGACATGGGAAGGCCTCTAAGATGGCACCTGGTGTTTGAAACACAGGAGAATATTAGCTGTGAAGCATTTCATAGGGTGCCAAGACTCTCATGTTGAAATTAAGTATTGGATGCCCATTTCTTATTTCCACTATTTTATTTGTCAAATGAAAATCTGGAATTGAAAAAAGAGAGCGTCTGCCAAGACACTGGTTCAGGCTCAAAGACTACTGTTCTAGATTGAAAACCAAAGTCCTCAACAAACTGTGCAAACCAAAGGAGAAACTGAGTTGTTATGAGATACAGAAGGTATCTCATACAGAAGATGGAAAGTTTAGTACACAACCTGGTATATGACGTAGAGAAATCATCTAGCTGCTAGGCTGGGCATGGTGGCTCATGCCTGTAATCCCACAAATTTGGGAGGGCGAGGTGGGTGGATCACAAGGTCAGGAGATCGAGACCATCCTGGCTAACATGGTGAAACCTTGTCTCTACTAAAAATACAAAAATTAGCCGGGCGTGGTGGCAGGCACCTGTAGTCTCAGCTACTCGGGAGGTTGAGGCAGGAGAATGGTGTGAACCTGGGAGGCGGAGCTTGCAGTGAGTTGAGATTGGACCACTGTATTCCAGCCTGGGCGACAGGGCAAGACTCTCTCAAAAAACAAAAGAGAAATCATTTAGCTGCTATACACACAAGTACACATTGGTACTTCATTTGTCGGGAGAAGGGTTTGGGGTCTTGGAATTTCCCAAATCAGATAAAATCAGGACGTGCTGATCGCCACGGGACAAGCCAGCATTATCTTCCTTTGGGTTCCCTCCAACACATCTATGGGGATTTACTGGAAGGACTTCTTTGGCTTTAGAATGCAAAAGCAATTTATAAAGTATGCCTTGAGAGCCTCCAACAGATTGTTATAATGTGGAAACTAAAAATGAAAAATATCTCATATCTTTGAAAACTTCATTTTACCCACAGCAACAGTTTTATAGTTCAAGGTTTCAAGGTCATGGGAAAGGAAGACGAAAGGTAAAAGGGAAGTAGTTATTTGTTTGCAAGAAAACATTTTTCCCCTCACTTAGGACCTCGAGGACCCCAGCTGCCTCACACCTTTCATTTAAAAATCCTCAGTTCTGGCCGGGCGCGGTGGCTCACGCCTGTAATCCCAGCACTTTGGGAGGCCAAGGCAGGTGGATCACGAAGTCAGGAGCTCGAGACCATCCTGGCTAACACGGCGGAACCACTAAAAACACAAAAAATAGCCGGGCGTGATGACGGGCACCTGTAGTCCCAGCTACTCGGGAGGCTGAGGCAGGAGAATAGTGTGAACCCAGGAGGCAGAGGTTGCAGTGAGCCAAGATAACGCCACTGCACTCTAGCCTAGGCGACAGAGCAAGACTCCGTCTCAAAAAAAAAAAAAAAAAAAAAAAAAAAAAAAAAAAAAATCCTCAATTCTAGCTAGGTGTGGTAGCTCACGCCTGTAATCCCAGCACTTTGGGAGGACAAGGCAGGAGGATTGAGCTCAGGAGTTTGAGACCATCCTGGCGACATGGCGAAACCCTGCCTCTATGAAAAAATACAAAATTTAGCCAGGCATGGTGATAGTTCTGGCTACTAAAGAAGCTGAGGTGGGACGATTGCTTGAGCCCAGGAGGTTGTACAGTGAGTCGTGACTGTGCCATTGCACTCCAGCCTGAGTGACAGAGTGAGAACTTGTCTCAAAACAAAAACAAACAAAACAAAACCTCAGTTCTGCCTTCTCAGAGCGAATGAGCAAGTGCCAACATTTGTAAACCGGGCTACCTTCATCTGTTTCTTTCCTCCTTGTCCCCAGCTTGCTGAGTTGTGGGAGGAGGCACTGCCCTGAGAGCCAGCGGTGTTCCAGACTCCTCCATCCTCCTCCTCTTCCCAGCTGGGGTGACGAGTTCCTGTGACTGGCCCGTCACTCTCCCCCCAGCCGTCTTGCATAGATTTGGAATCTTTAAGGAAAGAATGAATTAACTCTTTGCAACAGCTATATAAAACAATCATCAGAATAGTAATTCCTTGCAGATGCAGCATTTTAGTGTCTTTGTAATTTTATCTACTCCATCTACAATGGCAAGGCAAATATTATTACTCATTTTGTAGAGAGCAGGAAACTAAAACCCATGAAGTTTCAATGATACACGGAAAGTTAACAAACCATAGAACCAAGACCTCCTGATTTCTGGATCAATGCTTTTTTCCTTGCACCAAGTTGGACAGGAATTTCAAAACTGAAAAGAACTTATCACAACATTCCTGGCAAGAAATTTCAAATCTCAATTAAGAGAAATCTGTTCCTCTTAATGAACATACTTTACTGCAGCCCTGGTTTTATCCTCCATTCAGTATGTACTTTATATACAATGGACGAGGTATGATATAAATACGAGGTATGATAAATAAATATGAGGTATGATAAAGGACAACTGTCTAGCTTGCTTGGGGTGAAGCAGAGACGAATAGAACATGAAAAGGGGGAACATTTTTCATAAGATTTTGAATATCAGAATTATGGTGAATTAAGAAAAATTCACATATAGCCACGGAAATCTAAAATGTATTAGAATTATGTACTTAAAATGTATTAGATACTAAAGAGGCAAAGAATATATACATAGTGGTTTTGAAAAGACAGGAGGAGAAAATGTGGAGGATAAGGAGAGGAAGGGAGAAAGGAAAGCAGAGAGAAATCCAAGAGGCTTTAATATTTGAGGAAGTGGGACATCAGTATCCCATTCTAAACAAAGATCTTTAATTTGAAGACCGGAATAAGTCCTTAATTCCCTCCGAAAATACTGTGCAGAATCAAAACATACCTTGCAGTAATAATACTGTATAAAATGATAAAGAAAAGGAAACATATTCTCCTGCCTGGAAACTTCCATCTGCACCTCTGCTTTCCCACATGACAGGACATTTATGAAAGTCTTCTGATGTGTACATAGCTTTATATGAAGAGTTTAAGGGCAGAAAATTGGCTCTTCCAGGCCTTTCCTTGAATGACAGCTGCCACCCTGTAGGATCAGTCCTATGATAGCCAAGTAGGTTCGTGCCAAGTACATAAGGCACAGGGCAATTAATTTCTTCTAACTGTGGCATCTCATCCCCCAGCAAGGCCCAGGTGAATCTGACAGTCTCCCAGTGGGGTTCATTGTAGCCACAGGAAGGGGCTGTATGCGCAAGGGGGAGGGTTGGGATGCTCCTCTTCCTGCTGCTGGAAGTGCTGCTGATAACCAGGACTGCTGCCTCTGTATACAGGATTATAAATTTATACAATACCATATTTGTGATTTATATTATACAAGCATACAAGCATAGGCTTCATACCATCCATCCACTGACGAGCAACAGGAGTTAAAAACCCAATATAAATAACACACTGACCCCTTTAGAAAAATGAAGACACGCAAGTGAACCTTTTTTTTAGAGAGGGAAGCTAAACTTCTAACAAATGTTTCTTATAGAAAGGAGAGGTCTAATTTTTAATCATAGGATTCATAACATCAAATTTAAGACAGGCTAGAGGAGATCACAGGGTAACTGTCTCCATCAGCTGGTAGCCCTTTCTTCTGCATATTACACATTTAACTTACCCACAGAAAGGATGTGTGTTATAACTACAGACGATCCTGAAGAGTAGAAGACATTTTTAGAATCTGAGGAAAAGTGGTTTCGTGATACAAGAGAGGTGATCCTGGGGTTGGGAAAGACACATGAAAATCCTGAATATACTGGTAAAGGATCTCTTTGTGCCTAGGGTCTGATTAATGTCTTCCAACAGCATTTTGGATGTATTTCAAGTCTACTAGATTACATTTCCCATGATGATACGACTGATTTCACAATGGAAAGAATAAAACCAACATTTTCATGAAGCTAGCTATTTTAATGAAGTCGAGGAGAGTCATGAGTTTTAAAATGTAGTCAAGTTACTGCATATAAACACGTGTGAATTTCCAGAATAGAGCTAATGTATTCTTATATGGCACTCTAAGAGTCCTGAATATCATATGATAAACTTAACAGAATTTATTTTGTTTGAATTTTGGTCATTCCAGAAATGTTCATTATTTAGTCAAAAGATAATCCCTTAAATCTGCTACATGGTAGAAAAGAGATGTTGGAACATTTTTAAGAAAGTTACAAAAATAAGTGGAAACAGGCACTTGAATTCAGGAACAGCCAATGAGGCATTCCATAGTCTCAGTCCACAGAGTTCTGCTCATTACTGTGATACACATCGCCAGCTGGATCAAGTACAGTTTAGATTTTAGATTTTCAATGATTCTGAATAAGTGTGATGTTCTTCATTTAAAATACTGAAGTTAAATTTATGCCAGGTTCAAAAAATCTGAAATGGTCTTATGTGGAAGAAAAACGACAAAGGCAAAGGAAAGTGCAGAAGGATGAAGTCATTGGGCAGCACAGATCATATTCCACATGAAAAGCCAGGAACTTTTGCTTTAAATTGTACTAACAAACAAGTAGAAATGCAAGCTAGACATGGTGAGCACATAGTCACTGGGCTAAAAGCATCACATCAAAATTACAATTCTGTCCAGATACTAAATTTAAAACAACATTAGCTTATGATTTTTAGTTCACCTTAAACATTTTAAGAAACGCCAAGCCAAGCCACAACCGTTTGCTATTAACTAATTATTTAACACTCAAGGTCCTGAATCTCACTGAATCAACAGTTTAAAACTAAACAGCCCTCACCAAAATGTCAGATTCTCAAATCTGACATTTGACAAACATTTAACAAAGAATCCCGGCTGGGCACGGTGGCTCACGCCTGTAGTCCCCAGGACTTTGGGAGGCCAAGGCGGGCGGATCACGAGGACAGGAGTTCAAGACCAGCCTGCCCAACATGGCAAAACCCCATCTCTACTAAAAATACAAAAATTAGCCGGGCATGGTGGCGGGCGCCTGTAATCCCAGCTACTCGGGAGGCTGAGGCAGGAGAATCGCTTGAAGCTGGAAAGCAGAAGTTGCAGTGAGCCGAAATTACACCACTGCACTCCAGCCTGGGTGACAAGAGTGAAACTCCATCTCAAAAAAAAAAAAAAAAAAAAAAAGAATCCCTCAAAAATGAAAAGCTTCACACTTACTAGGCTTCATGGCATTGGGAGCGTTGGCGGGCGTGTTCCCCCAGCCTGTGGTCGATGCTCCTGTATCATCCATCTCGCCCCACCCAGGACTGCTTTCATTTGGCTCACCCCAAGCGGAAGTACCATTATCTGGAGCAGGTGGTGTGCTTTTGCTCCAGACTATAAAGAAAGGAAATGTCTCTAAGAATCATTTGTTAAATGAAATGCCATAATATCCAGTGGGGTGAAGGTGGAGGGAACAGGCATGCCTATATTCTGTCGACAGAAATGTAAATAGATTCAACTTTCATGTGAGGGGCATTTGGCAATGTCACCTTTTAAAAAAATCTGATGCACACTAAACTTCTGACCCATTAACTCCACTGCCAGGAATTTTTTTTTTTTTTTTTGAGACAGAGTCTTGCTCTGTTACCAAGGCTAGAGTGTAGTGGTGTGGTCACGGCTCACAGCAATCTCCACCTCCCAGGTTCAAGCGATTCTCCTGCCTCAGCGTCCCGAGTAGCTGGGATTACGGGCGCACACCACCATACCCAGCTAATTTTTGTATTTTTGTTTTGTTTTGTTTTGTTTTTTTGTTTTGTTTTGTTTTTTGAGACGGAGTCTCGCTCTGTCGCCCAGGCTGGAGTGCAGTGGCGCGATCTCGGCTCACTGCAAGCTCCGCCTCCTGGGTTTACGCCATTCTCCTGCCTCAGCCTCCTGAGTAGCTGGGACTACAGGCGCCCGTCACCGCGCCCAGCTAATTTTTTGTATTTTTAGTAGAGACGGGGTTTCACCGTGGTCTCGATCTCCTGACCTTGTGATCCGCCCGCCTCGGCCTCCCAAAGTGCTGGGATTACAGGCGTGAGCCACCGCGCCCGGCCGTATTTTTTTTTTTTTAAAGTAGAGACAGGGTTTCACCATGTTGGCCAAGCTGGCCTCGAACTCCTGACCTCATGATCTGCCTGGCTCGGCCTCCCAAAGTGCTGGGGTTACAGGCATGAGCCACCATGCCCAGCCTGCCAGAAAATCATACTATAAATATACTTGTAAAAATAGGTGAAATTACATGTATAACAATACTCACAGCATCACTGATAGAAAAAATGCGGAAACAACCTAAATATCCACCACAAGCGGACTGGTTAGACCAACTGTGGGTCACCCGTAAAAGAAATACTGGGTAAAGGCCGGGTGCGGTTGCTCATGCCTGTTATCCCAGCACTCTGGGAGGCCGAGGTGGGTAGATCTCCTGAGGTCAGGAGTTCAAGACCAGTCTGACCAACATGGCGAAACCCCGTCTCTACCAAAAAATACAAAAATTAGCTGGGCTTGGTGGCGCATGCCTGTAATCCCAGCTATTTGGGAAGCTGAGAAGGAGGCTCACTTGAACCCAGGAGGTGGAGGTTGCAGTGAGCTGAGATTGTGCCACTGAACTCCAGCCTGGGAGACAGAGTGAGACTCCATCTCAAAAAACAGAAATACTGTATATGAAGCAATTAAACAGCAGACTATGTGCTAAAATTGAAAGCTATAAGTATAACGAGAAAAGCAAGGTGAAGAACAGTATACAAAGCACAATCCCTTCTCTATAAAGGTTCTGAATGAAGCACAAACTTCTAAGAGATAACCTGTGGGAAGAGACCCTAGGGGTTAAGATTCTTTTATTGATTATCTTTTGCTTTTCCACACAGTTTGAAGGTTTTTGCTATGTGGATAAAGTTTTTAAAAATTTTAGCAGGTTTTGGCCGGGCGCGGTGGCTCACGCCTGTAATCCCAGCACTTTGGGAGGCCGAGGCGGGCGGATCACAAGGTCAGGAGATCGAGACCATGGTGAAACCCCGTCTCTACTAAAAATACAAAAAATTAGCCGGGCGCGGTTGCGGGCGCCTGTAGTCCCAGCTACTCGGGAGGCTGAGGCAGGAGAATGGCGGGAACCCGGGAGGCGGAGCTTGCAGTGAGCCGAGATCGCGCCACTGCACTCCAGCCTGGGCGGCAGAGCGAGACTCCGTCTCAAAAAAAAAAAAAAAAAAAAAAAATTTTAGCAGGTTTTATTCTGGATGGGGAGCAAGCGAGAAATCTTCATTTCCTTCCTCATTCTTTTCAATACTTGAAAAAAGAATGAGTTAAAAGTAATCATTTTTCTAAGTGGCCACAAACGGATTAGCTGAACACTAGAGGTGTACTCTGAGAAAACTGATTCTTGGCTGGGAGCAGTGGTCACGCCTGTAATCCCAGCACTTTGGGAGGCTGAGGCAGGTGGATCACCTGAGGTCAGGAGTTCGAAACTAGCCTGGCCAACACGGTGAAATTCTGTCTCTACTAAAAATACAAACATTAGCTGGGCATGGCGGCAGGCATGAGAATCACTTGAACTTGGGAGGCGGAGGTTATAGTGAGTCGAGATCGTGCCACTGCACTCCAGCCTGGGCAACAGAGCGAGATTCTGTCTCAAAAAAAGAAAAAAAAAAAAAGAAAACTGAATCTTAATATTATGATTAACTAAAAAAAGACTAAAAGGTGCATCCCCCTTAATTTGTTGAACTATATGCTTTATAGGGACATTCAAGTTGACAATGACAAACTAAGAATGGCATCACCATTGCTACTTTTACCAGGTATGATGTTTCCTATTCAAATAGTGATGAAAGAAAGTTTAATTCTGGGCAACTGATTATCCTAACAATCTCTCTCTCTCTCTTTTTTTTTTTTGCGACAGGGTCTCACTCTGTCACCCAAGCTGGAGTGCAGTAGTGAGATCATAGCTCCCGACAGCCTCCCATCTCCAGGGCTTAGGCAATCCTCTCACCTCAGTCTCTAGAGTAGGTGGGACTATAGGCACATGCACCACACCCGTCTAATTTTTAAAAAATATTTTTTGGAGACTGAAGTCTCTCTAGGTTGCCCAGGCTGGTCTCAAACTCCTGGGCTCAAGGGATCCTCCTGCCCCAGTCTCCCATAGTGCTGGGATTACAGGTGTGAGCCATCTCACTAGGCCTGAGATAACAATAACAATCTCTTATACAAAGTACTCTCATTCCAGAGGTAATCACTAAAAATCATCTGGAAAGAGACAGAAACCTTCCAGATACCAGCTTTGCTTCAGCATCATGATGGCCTCTGGAAAAACACAGGATATTTCCCTTTGCTGGGGAAAGAGAAGCAGAGATGTGTCCACGGGTAGAACCAGAATGGAAATCAGGTCTATTTCTGCTACTACTTTAATTCTTTATTTTAAAATCTAGAACATAGTTTGTTTGGCAAGATATGTCTTTTGGATTCTGCAGACCAATACAATTACAGAAAAATAATTTTGGGGACTAACACAGGGTTGTCATCTTTTCGTTTTGCCAAGAAAGAACATTAAAATGTACTACCAGCATCTGCCATCACTAGCATTTTATAAAAAGAGGTTCTGTCAGCAACAGAGTAGGAACTGTAGGAAAGCGTCTCAGAACAAAACTAAATTGAATAAATTCACCTAATAAAAATGCCTTGGTCTAGGATTTGTTTTCTTCATCAAAAGCTGCAAGAAAAAGCCACTGCTTACCTGATGCCGATTTACCGGTCATTGGGGTGGGCAGGTTTGGTTCTCGAGGTGCCGGGCCCCCTTGGGAATTCTTATCCCACAGATTCACATTCTTGTAGTTGTAACTGTTAGGGTCTCCCCATGCTGAAGTGCCATCATCAATGTCCATTTTCCGACTAATTGACTGTGGGGATGGCTCTTCCCAACCACTGGGTTCCTCATCCTTAGGGGTTGCAGGCTGTGGCCCGCTGCTCCAGCTGGAACTGGAAGGTCGAACGTTGCCTGGAGGTGGTGGGGGTGGGCCTCCCCACGAACCAGAAGCCTCTGGTTGTGGTGGCGGTGGCTGCTGTGGGGGTTGCTGCTGTTGGTGTTGTTTATTCCAGGAATTGGGCTGTCGGCCTGTCTCATTCCATGCTGGGGATCTTTTGCAATCCTCCCACCCACCTTTTGAAGCTAGGCTTGCATTGCCACCATTACCCCAGGTTCCGATTTCATTCTGCCCTCCTTCACCCCACCCAGACACAGGTTTACTTGCAGAACTTTCCCAACTGCTGTTTTTCGTCTGATCGACTTCCTCTCCCCAACCGTTCTTCCCAGAAGACCATCCTTGATTGGGCTGGCGTCCACCTCCCCACCCCTGATCCTTGCTGGGATTCTCATTCCAAGAGGAAGGTGTCTTTTCATCAGGCCGTCCTCCTCCCCAGTTGGAAGAGTTGTTGTTCTTGTAGTCATTCCAGCCTCCTGTGTTCTTGGGGTCTTTCCACTCTGTAGAGGCTGAGAGCTCCCCCCATCCAGACTTCATTTGATTGCTTTGGCTGGGTGCATCTCCCCAGCCCCCTGAGTTCTTGGTCTGTGTGGCAGCGCTCTCCCACCCCTCAGTTCCTTTGTCAGATTTCCCCTCAGGCCTTGGCACCTCTTCAATGTCCCACACTGTGTCCTGCTTAATTTGAGTTTGGCCCCAGCCAGTGTTTGAGAGCACCCTGGGGTCCAAATCAGTTCGGCTCAAAAGAGTCTGCAAGACAGCCTGACAATCAGGATGTGTGGGCCTGTACGACCGACGGCCAGAGTTATGACTGTCGCTACTTCCTGCTTTGTGGTTGCTTCCAGTGCTTTGACCTCCAACTTCACTTCCTGTGGAGCTGGAAGATCTTCCCCAACAGGGAGCCTGGGCATTGCCTTGGTTTTCAGGGAGGGGGTGGCCCTTTTGATTGTCCCATGCTCCAGTGCTAGAATTTGGTTGGTTTGGACCACTCCATTCTCCAATTTTCAACTCATCAGACCCAGTCGGCTGTTTCCATTCTCCCTGAGAGACCCCAGATGTCATTTTGTTCCCTTCACCCCATTTGTTGTCATTAGAGTCCTGGGGGCCAAAGTTCCAGGACCCACCCGTAGACCTGTTATTGTTGTCCCAAGAGTCATTTTTTGACCCAGTTGATTTCTGAACAGAAGCTCCTTTCCAGGAGTCCTCTCTCTCTTTTCCATTGTTCCCATTGTTTCCAGAATTGCTTTGTCCAGAGACTGTGTCAGTTCCAGAAGGCCCCCTAGCTGCACCCCAAGATCCAACACTCCCAGTCTTTCGATCTCCAGTGCTTTGTGAAGGGGCATCAGTGCTCCTGGAGGTGTTCCCCAAGCCCATTCCGAAGGGCATTCCCTTATTCTCCATGGGGTTTGGTGAACTTAAGTTCAAGGAGTTAGTGTTTCCATTTTTTGGTCCATCAGTGTTATGAATTTGAGCCTGTTCTCTGCCAGAGACAACAAAATTAACACCCGCATTTTCCATCTTTGACTGCTGTTCCCTGGATGTCTGACCTACTGTGCTAACCTGTGCACTGGAATTACTATTCTCTGCTTCCAATGCCCCTTTCCTAGAAGTTCCTTCTTGGACCAGTGCTGGCCAGGCAGATGGGTTGCTATTTGGGTTAAAGTTGCTGAAGCCAGAGCCAGGTCCAATTCTATCCTGACCACTCACATTCCTCCAATTTCCTAGTCCATTGTTGTTCTCTGTAGTTGAGTTGGAAGATTGAACAGATTTAGCCTTAGGGTCAGATTTCCAGACCCCAAGATTACATTCGTTCCCAGAACTTGCAGACTGGCACTGGCTCCCTTTTCCTTTGTTACTAGTGGTGCTTCCTGGCAGAGTGCTCTTCTCAGAGCCAGGGTTCGAGGCACTGTTGTTATCGGTGGTGTTTTCGGAAGAAGATTCAGTGTCTTTGCTGGCAATACAAGGCCACTCTTCCATGTCAGACCCGTCTACAATCACCTTGTCCCAGATGTGAATTGGGTTGGGGGAGGTGCCGTTGTTGGAGGAGGCTCCCGAGCCCCAAGTGGAATTTGCATAATTTGAAGCAGCAGCACCTCCAAGGGTTGAGTCTGGGGAAGAGATCATCTTATTAATCACAGCTTCACATGCATTCATTACCCATTAATCCCTCAAAGGGGCTCTCCTTTGAGCTCTGCCCTTAGGAGAGCTAATCACATGCCAGTTTCTCTCAATCCAGTTGCTTGTATCACAACTGTCTTAGTCATCTCTTCTTTTTCATTTGCCTTGTGTTATACCGGCTACGTCTCACTTCATCTCTCTCAAAACTACACCCTTTGCCGTTCCTGTTGACAGAGAAGGGCCTTCTTGTATTTTGGGACAAGGCAGTAGCAATGACACTCTAAACCTGCTCTGTATCTCCAGTCCACTCTAAACACCCCTGGCTGGAGCAATCTTTCTAAAGCACACCTTCGATTATATCACTGCTGTATGGAGAACCTTCAACAGTTCCTTAGTGCACAAGAATAAAGGTGAATTCCTTGGCCTCGAATGTCATCAAGATGCTCCATGACCCGGGACCAACCAACTTTTCTAGTCTTATCTTCTCCTGCTTCCTATGTAGATGTTAATATTCCACACTACTTGACATTCCACAACTCATGCCTTCTCACTCTGGCACCATTCCACGTTGGCACCTACTGTGTTTTCCTGCTGAATTCACACAGTGAAATTTACTCATCCTTCTGGGCCCAATTCAAGTGTCATTTCATCTACCAAGCTGTTTTCAAGCTCATCACCTGAAAATAATCTTTCCCTGTCTAGAGCCATTTTGCTCAGCATTGCGGCACCATGTTCACAACTTTCCTTCCCCATGTTAGCATCTTTGAGGCAGAGACTCTAACTTGCTAACGTTAGAATTCCACGCAGCAGCCAGCACAATGCTGCTGAGTAAGCATCTGCTGAATGATGGATGCCCGCTGAGCCACTGAGCTCGGTGCCCGGGGTGGGGGGGTGTCACACGAGTATGAATTAGGCAGAGTTCACAACCCCAAGGAACTTAATCTGATAAATGAGGCTGGCTCACCATATATTTTGGTGGAATTTACCATATTTGGTGGGAAAAAATGTTTTTAATGAGATCATTTCTTCTCGATTTACTTTGGCTTCTTTAACCAGGCAGCTTTTAATCAATTTGAAGTTGCAAAGTACTATACAGAGGCACAGAAAAATAAAAAGCGTAGAATCCCAAACTCTTGAAATTTAGGGGCCTCCTTGGTTTTAATAATGTGCACTCTGACTCACACTGGCCCCAGGTCTCCACCTAGGCCTGGCTACACTGGGCTGCAGAAACTCCGCCCAACAGGGCCCGCCCCCTCACATGCTTCCTTTTGCAGCTGGTTAGGAGAGGCCAGGAAGGAAAGGCCATGGGTAGGGCTTATCTCTGCAGGAAGTCTGTGTCACCACGAGGTTTCTTTCCATCCTTACTCTGCACACAACAAGGTGGTGACCGAATTTTCTAGGCAATTATTTGTTCAAACTCAGAACTCCAATAAAGCATCCTACTGGTGACAACCATCAATCCATTGTCTTTGCCAATGCTTAATGGTATTCAAGCTCTGAATTTTAATATCACCCCAAAAGACATTTTAAGTTGAAATCTGTTAATAAACTTTAAAAGATATTTAGAATTTCTTAGCTGATAGTTGACTTAGTATTCATCTGTTAAAAACTCTCAAAACTTCTAGTAGAACCCTTCAGCTAAATCTCTTTTATTTCTACATACAGTTTTTAACAAAGCTCAAAATTCAGGGCCCTCAAAAGAAATACTGATTTTAAAAATCTAATTAAAAAGCTATAGAATAGTATTATTTTAGAATCCTCCCAAGATTCTATATTGCAATGTAGCAAATCATTTTCTCTATCCTCCTAGCATTCTGGAAACATAACACAGGCATCTAAAGATTCGCCTTCACACAAGCCCCGTGTCCAATTATGCCCTGAACACATATGACAGTGGAACTGTGGAGGTTCAAATTTATAACACTCTGGTCTGAGAAGGAAAAAAGGCCCCCAAAATAATGAGCATCAACAGCTAAAACAGCCCTCATGCCAAGAGCACACACTTATGGAACACTAACCCTCAGTTCCAAGAATCACCAATACACATCACATACTAGGATCCTCTCTCATCTTTTGACTAATCCCAGTGGTTTATACAATTAATGGCTCTCCTGGACTTTACATTAAGCAATGCAAACAAAGTGCTCTCTGTCTGTCAAGCTGCCATGCATTCGATTCACAGCATGCCTTACCTGGCGCAGTCCCACTCTCACTCTGCAGCAGCGCTCCTGTCACTTGTGCGTTGTTTGGGTTTGCTCCAGGTGCTGTGCAGGGAGGAGGCCCTGCCCCACCCCCAAGGAGCATGCAGGACGGTGGAGGGGGCTGCCCACGTTTTAGTAACACTTTGTGGTCCTGCTGGCAACGGAATCGCGGCGGCACCTCCCGAGGCATGTAGCGGGCGGCGCTTGGCGGTTGTCCGTTCGGCACTGCCACCCTTTTGGCATTGTTGCCACCATTGACTGGTGGCGATGGAGAGCTGCCAATTGGGCTGGCGGCCGTTGGTTGGCTTAAACTTGGTTTCGTCACTTCGGGCACTAAAAGAGAGGGGTTGGGAAACAGTCTTTGAAATACATCAAATACATTTTTTCTAAAACTTTAAATAATTTTATTATTTTATTGAGAGATGGAGTCTTGCCATGTTGCCCACGCTGGTCTCGAACTTGGGCTCAAGGGATTCTCCCACCTTGGCTTTCCAAAGTGCTAGGATTACAAGAGTGAGGCACTGCGCCTGGCCAAGATTATTTTTTATTATTTTATTATTATTTTTTTGAGATGGAGTCTCACATTGTCGCCTAGGCCAGAGTGCAGTGGTGCAACCTCCGCTCACTGCAACCTCTGCCTCCCGGGTTCAAGCGATTCTCCTGCCTCAGCCTCCCAAGTAGCTCGGATTACAGGCGCCTGCCATCACAACCAGCTAATTTTTTGTATTTTTAGTAGAGACGAGGTTTCACTATGTTGGCCAGGCTGGTCTCAAACTCCTGACCTCGTGATCCGCCTGCCTTGGTCTTGTATTGGGATTACAGGCATGAGCCACTGCGCCCAGCCTATTTTTTATTTTTTTTTTTAGATGGGGTCTTGCTGTATAACTCGGGCTGGAGTGCGGTGATCTTGACTTGATGCAACTTCCACCTCCAGGGCTCAAGTGATCCTCCCACCTCAGCCTCCTACGTAGCTGCGACTATAGGCATACACCACCATGCCAACTAATTTTTTTTTCCTCTTCTAGAGACAGGGTTTCGCCATGTTGCCTACCTAGGCTGGTCTCAAACTCCTGAACTCAAGCTATTTACCCACCTCGGCCTCCCAAAGTGCTGGGATTACAGCTGTGAGCCACCACACCTAGACCCTGGCTAAGATTATTTGTAAGAAAGCTTACATGGTACCAATTCTAACAAAGTAACTTCTCCTTTCACTCTACTCTCAAGGGACATAGTTATTCCAAATTCTCCACCATCTCTTCACAGTTTACTGAAGGCAGGATGAAGGTGGCGGCTAATAGTGACATGAATTTAAACACAGCAAGATCATGGAATACATTCCATCAATTAAGGGGGAGATGGAAGCGATCATCATTCACTCCCCTAAATCAACAGTGGAATTAATGCCCTGGAGTGCTGCCTAGAAGAGTTAAATGTCCATGGCAAAGTCCTTGGGAAAGGGTTCAAGCCTCAGTCCAAGGGTCCCTTCCTTTCATCCACATTCTTTTTTTTTTTTTTTTGAGACAGAGTCTCGTTCTGTCACCCAGGTTGGAGTGCAGTGGCATGATCTTGGCTCACTGCAAGCTCTGCCGCCTCCCGGGTTCACAACATTCTCCTGCCTCAGCCTCCCAAGAGGCTGGGACTACAGGCGCCTGCCACGACACCCAGCTAATTTTCTTTAGAGATGGGGTTTCACCGTGTTCGCCAGGATGGTCTCGATCTCCTGACCTCGTGATCCGCCCGCCTCGGCCTCCCAAAGTGCTGGGATTACAGGCGTGAGCCACCGCGCCCGGCCCTCATCCACATTCTTAAAAGATCTACCCCTGAGTAACCTTCCTTGAAGTCCCCGGCCTAGGTGAGCTAAACATTCTTCCTAAGTGTTCCTGGAACACATCATCCCGCTCTCTCTACCATGAAAATTCTCCATTCAAAAGTCCATCTATCTCTACCACAGAAATTCTCCATTTATAAGTCCCATCTCTCTCTGCCACGGAAATTCTCCACTTACAAGTCCTTCTCCCTCACCAGGCCATGACTTCCTGAGGGCAAGGACCTATCTTTCATCTTTTCTTTTTTCCTTAGGGCATGGCACAGAGTAGACTCTTACAAGAAACTCCAGGTCTGGAAAATCACAAACTCAGCTTGGTTTTGGTTTCTACAGCTACCTGGACTCAAAGACTTGCACCGCTCTCTGTGTAAATACTAGAAATGTTACAAATCTTTTTGCTTTTGTTAAATGTAAATACTTTTTCTATTTACTTTAAATAATTCGATTTTTTGACCTCAATTTTAAAAATGGCCCGCATACAGTGTGGGAATGTCGGGGCAACCATGAAGCTGCACTCTGCCAGATCCTCTGGCTCTCCCCTTGAACCTACAGAGAAGGCTCTCTGAGATCTGCACCTCCCTCACTACATGCTGCCAAAAGATCACTACCCTCTCCATAAACTCTGCCTGGCAAATAGAGGCTGGAAGTCGTACAGAAATAATCATCAAGCCTGATAGTTCAGATGATTCTGAGGCCCAAGTCCCTGCCTCCCAGGGTAACGTCAGGGCCAGCTCTGCGGGTAACGCTGCTTTGACTGCTAAAATGATGCTGGGCCAGCATGTCGCTTGTTGAACTGGCTCCTTTATGAGAGAGATACAGCATCATCAGAAATCAGGCGGCCCAATCTATGCCACTACCGCACATTAACACACTGTGGGTGACAGGAAGTGCCTGCAGCAACTTCCAGGCGACCCCATGTCTAACTTCAGCCAATCACAAGGCAGCACCAGGCATCCCAGTAAGGGGAGGGGGAGTGGAGGTCACAGGATCCAAAATCTGATAAGCATAATAAATGTGTGACTTAAGAAAACAAAACTAGTCGGCTGGGCGCGGTGGCTCACACCTGTAATCCCAGCACTTTGGGAGGTCAAGGCAGGTGGATCACAAGGTCAGGAGTTCGAGACCATCCTGGCCAACATCGTGAAACCTCGCCTCTACTAAAAATACAAAAGTTAGCTGGGTGTGGTGGCGTGTGCCTATAGTCCCAGCTACTCAGGAGGCTGAGGAGAATTGCTTGAACCTGGGAGGCGGGGCTTGCAGTGAGCCGAGATCCTGTCACTGCACTCCATTCTGGGCCACAGAGCAAGACTCCGTCTCAAAAAAAAAAAAAAAAAAGAAAGAAAGAAAATAAAATTAGTCATTATCTAATATTCATGACCTATAATAGATGGATACGTAACTGGTAAATGAATGAATGAAGATTATTTAATATTAATTTTCTATCTGTTATTGGCGGATTCTATAGCATAGGGCATTCGCAATCCCCTTTTATCTTATTATGAGAATAAACAAGAAGTTGGCAGAGACTGGAGAAATTCATCCAAACTGGTTTTTAGGACAGAAAGAGCTATGTTTCTGTAAGGCTGCCCTTCTATAAAAGGTCTAGAATCTTCATTATAAGTTAACCAGGTCTACTACATACTTTTAACTCAATCCAGAAAAACAAGACAAGACAGAGTGACCTAAAGGACTGAGTGCTGAACTTCAGTTTGACTCACTTTAAAACATTCACAGCACTGTTTCAACCGAAGAAATTTGGTAGGTATCACGTATCATGTAAGATTCCTTGCAAAAGTTCCTCAGGGCACTTTCCCACCACATCAGAGACAGAATGGATTGTAAATGATAAAGTCATTATAAAATGGGAACACACCTCAACCACTTTCCTCCCAATACAGTGTGCTCTGGCCCAGGAGATTAGTCATTCAAACTCCAGGACATCACGTACAAATAGGTCAAAGTATAAAAAGAAGAAAAACAAAACCTCCAGGAAACAGTCAGAAAACGCCCAAGACACCACCTTAGTCATAGCAAACTGTGTTTCAGCACCTGAGTGAATTCTTATTCTATTTTTAAAATCACACCTTTCTGTGAATCCAAGAACGTTAAGCCTTTAAAGGCCAACCAGAATTGCCGGCACTAATTGGAGAGCAATGCAGCTTTTTAGGCAGGAGGTCTGATCCAAATTGACTCCCAAAGTCCAAACTTAAGACATCAGAATCTGTGTGCGTCACCCATCATCATGGTCCAGAATGTTAGACGATAAAGGGCAAGAGAAGCTATTGTTAAGTCTGAATATGTTACTTTTCAGGCTGTCTCTTTTCTGAATCTTAAGGATTTGTAAGTTGTGCAAGTTTTTCTAAAGATGAGCTGTTCAAAGTAAGGGCATAGTTTCTTAATTTCCAGAGGAAAGGTTTGTGGCTTAAACATGATCTCAGTACTACAGGGAAATAAAAACATTGTGGGGGTGGGGGGAAGCTATGTATCCTATTTTCTAATTTCCATTCATTTACTTTTTTTTTTTTTTTTGAGACAGAGTCTTGCTCTGTTGCCCAGGGTAGAGTGGAGTGGCAGGATCTCAGTTTGCTGCAACCTCCACCATCACTTGGGTTCAAGCGATTCCCCTGCCTCAGCCTCTGGAGTAGCTGGGATCACAGGCGTATACCACCATGCCTGGTTTTTGTTATGTTTTTTGTATGTTTAACAGAGACGGGGTTTCACTATGTTGGCCAGGCTGGTCTCGAACTCCTGACCTCAGGTGATCTGCCTGCCTTGGCCTCCCAAAGTGCTGGGATTACAAGCGTGAGCCACCGTACCTGGCTGTTCATTCATTTACTTTTTTTTTTTTTTTTTTTTTTGAGATGGAGTTTCGCTCTTGTTGCCCAGACTGGAGTACAGGAGTACAGTGGCGTGATCTCGGCTCTCTGTAACCTCTGCCTCCCAGGATCAAGCAATTCTCCTGCCTCAGTCTCCCAAGTAGCTGGGATTACAGGTGTGTGTCACCATCCCTGGCTAATTTTGTATTCTTAGTAGAGACGGGATTTCACCATGTTTGCCAGGCTGGCCTCAAACTACCGACCTCAGGTGATCCACCTGCCTCAGCCTCCCAGAGTGCTGGGATAAAAGGCATGAGCTACCGTGCCTGTCCCTCCATTTACTTTTAAGAACCATTGAATTGAATCTCCTCCCCTTCCTCATCCCATTTATCTTATTCCATTCTTGCATCTCACAGTTTAAACTTCTAATTGCCCCTATTTCTGAAAACTCCAATTAGATGCTACTTTTTCGGATAAAAGGGCTCTTTAAGAAACTTCCGAACCAGGCAGGGTTCTGAACACAGCAGCTGCACAGAACTAGTACAAACTATTATTTCCTTTAACTATCTCAATGGTATCAAACATAAAAAAGAATGACCTAGAAATGTTTTTAAAGTAGTAGCTAAAATACAAACAAGGCCTAGAAAAGACATTCTAGGCTGAACATTTTAAATCTGATGACACGCAGTGAGCGGTCAACGTGTACTGAACAATTTTCAGTAACCTCTCAGCACTGCCTCTATTTCTTTACCTTCCACTCCCTCCTCAACCCAACACACACTGGCTTTTGCCTTAAACATCTCCCTGCAAGCTTCTTTCCCCATAAGTCACTAGTGATCTTGGTTGCCAGTCTAACCAGCCCGCTTTAGACCTTTTCTTCTTTGATTTTTCTGCAGCTTCTGACACCACTCATCATTCCCTCCCTCCTGTTTCTGTGAGACATGCTCCAGCTAGCTCTTCGGCTTTTCCCTTCCTCTTTCTGTGTGGGCTTCTCCTACTCTTGATCGGGGGGATCAGCAAACTTTCTGTAAAGAGCCAGATAGTAAATACTTTAGGGTTTACTGGCCATATGGTCTTCATCACAACAACTCAACTCTGCACTTGTGGGGCCAAAGCACCATAGACAATGTGTAAACAAATGAGTGTGGCTGTGCTCCCATAAAACTTTATTTACCGACAGTGAAATATGAATTTCCTGTCATTTTCACATGTCATGAAATACTGTCCCCATTTTTTCTCCAATAATTAAAAAAACGTAGAAAATATTCTTAGCTCATGGGCAGTGCAAAAATAGGCAGCGAGGCCAATTTTGTCCACGGTCATAATGGCAATGCTGGCTTTTGACTGGCGAATAGCAAATGAATTTGGCCATAAGTAGTGGCTTAAAAACAAAACAAAACAAAATCAATGTGACGATAGGGCCTGCACCCTTTCCACATTTCAGTTCCTTGAGTACAAATTCTTCCATGCTCAGGCTTTAACTACCACTTACCATCTCTCCCTTCCTCTCAAACTCGTTTCCTAGCCCCAATCCCATTTCTTCACCCTCAAAGAATGAACTTATCACCCAACCAGTTGCTCAAGTCAGAAACCTGCTTCGTATCTTAGACTTCTCAATGCCCCCCACCCACATTATCATTATCCAATCAATAGTAAGTTAAACTAAAGCCTCTCTCAATTCCTTCCTTCCCCTTTACCATCACTGCTCCTAATCAGGTTCAAGTCCTCATTACCTCCTGTTTGGACTATTTTCGTGCCAATTTATCGGAGCCACATGTCTTGTAATACCTCACATTCATTCACTCTCTCAGAGGCAGCCAGTTTCATCTCTGAACAAGTGGCTTCCCACCACTGTGTTAGAACACACAGGTGTTTCTACAAGGTGTGAGGGGTGCTGTAAGTAGTTTATAAATTATTTAATGGAGGGGACCCCTCCAATAGTAATAAATGAGTAGACTCAAGGTTATCCTGTACTCACTGTACTATGTCTTCTGAAATAGGCTCAAAACAAAGAGTGGTAGCTAATGTCCTGCGATGGCCCATAACCCCAGGTATGCTGATGGAGAAGGTGCTGCTCTCAGCTGTGTCCCAGTGGTAAAGGACAACACCTAAAAAACTGAACTTCTACTGAGCTAGAAGCTTTTGCCTGTTGGCTTTGACTCACCATTGGTGCTATTTGAAGCATAAGCTTCACTGAACAAAATATCTAACAGATAACTACCAAGGAACTGTTAAGTGTCAGGCACTAGAGTCCTTCAAAGTTTTGAAGACAGTTACCTGAGGTTCCCCAAGCAGGAAGCCTTGCTCTGGGAGCTCAATGAGCCCAGGTGTTTAAACCTTTCTGAGTTGACAAATTCCTTGTCCAATCTGGCTTGAACTCCACATGGTCCATGGAGGTTGCTCTCTGTTCCTTTTCATAGTGTGGTGCAAGAAGTGTAAATCCCTTCCTGGATAGTGTATGTCTATTAATGCAGGGTTTTTTTTTGTTGTTTTTTGTTTTTCTTTTGAGACAGTCTTGCTCTGTTGCCCCAACTGGAGTGCAATGGCATGATCTTGGCTCACTGCAACCTCAACCTCCTGGGTTCAAGCGATTCTCCTGCCTCAGCCTCCTGAGTAGTTGGGACTACAGGCGCCCGCCACCACGCCTGGCTAATTTTTTGTATTTTTAGTAGAGATGGGGTTTCACTGTGTTAGCCAGGAAGGTCTCCATCTCCTGACCTTATGATCCACCTGCCTTGGCCTCCCAAAGTGTTGGCATTACAGGCGTGAGCCACCGCGCTCGGCCTACTAATGCAGTTTAAGGTCATCTTATGCTGATACACTCTCATTAAAGCCAGCCATCACTCTAACATCTTTTTTTTGTTTGTTTTCAATTGAGACAGGGTCTCGCTCCATTGCCCGGGCTGGAGTACAGTGGCACAATTATGGCTCACTGCAGCCTGGAACTCCTGGGCTCAAGCAATCCTCCTATCTCTGCCTCTCGAGTAGCTGGGATTACAGGCCTGTATCACGGTGCCTGGCCCCTAACATCTTTTTAACAAGGCTAAATTTATATGTCCAACCTCCTCTATTACATAGTCTATGCAATTGGGCTTTTTAATCCTAAACTTCATCCCTGTTAAATCTGAATGATTACATCAATTCCTCAAACTCTTTCAGTTCTACTCTAAAATCCAACGAAGGAGGATATTAGCTTCTACCTTAAGTGCTATTATTTGATACCTGGGTAGCAGGCCAGCTCTAGCCTATGTCTTCACATAACCTCCACTTGAAATCTCTATCCTATTCCTCTGCAGAATTTTCACAATTTTTTTTTTAATGGTGGAGAATACAGGAAGAATATATAATGAATGCACTACTACTCTGAAATACAGAAAAATCTCACTTCGGTCCTCTATACAACCAGGGACTTGGTACCAACGGTCTTTTCTTTGTGCTTCTAGCAACTGTTGGGGAAAGATGGATAGATTCAGATGAAGGGGAGATTGCCTGAGAAAGACACTATCTTTGGGAAGAGGAATATGTCCCCCAGACATGTTAGCTGAGGTAAGAGAAGAAGAAGGAGACTTAGAGTACCAAGGTGGGCTACTGGGAATAAAGATGAAGATGTGGCTGTAAACCTAGACCCAACACTAGAAAGGTCAGGCCCTCCCTCTGTTTACATTCTTAACATACCCCAGGGACAACTGGTATTTTTACTTGCTATATAACAATTAAATCCCTTAGGAGATTGAAATGGCCTCTCATCTCCCTTTAGGATTATTTTATGTTATCTTTTGATTGGAGGGGTGGGAGGTAGGGCGAGTAGGTTGACTGTGAAACTATGAAATTCCACGACATAGTAGGTATGAGAAAGCGCCCAATTGGAAAAAAATTTTTTTGGGTAGTGAGTAGAAAGGAAAGCTTGATTTTTAAGACTGGTAGAGGAAAGAAGAATGTGTTTGAGAACAGGTATGGTATCCCTCCCAATTTTTTTTCTATAAGAAAAGATGCCTAACAGATTTTCTGTTTCCCAGCACCACTTATCACACAGAGCAGCTCAGTTCTGTAGCACAACTAACACTTGGCTTTGCAAGCATCAGTCTTGTGGCCAGCCTAGGAACCCAACTACCACATTCCAGCAACCAGAGTCTAGACTGTCCAGGAAAAAAAATGCCAATTTTCTCATCTGTTGTCCCCATAAATCATCAAAAAGCCCTACAAATATAAATACTTAAGTGCCCAAATCCTTTTCTAGAAAGTATGTTGGTTTAGAAAGCATGGACACTGTACCAGCATGAATAACACTATTTCTATGGCAAAGTATCATTTATATTTCAAGCAAGTAATTTACAAAGATCCTTCCAAAATAAAGCCTACTTCTGGGCTGAAACTGAGGAAATGTACAAGGGCAGATACTATTCTCTGTAACCAATTAATTATAACTAATAATCATGGTTTCTTTTACACTTCACTACAAACTCCCAGACTACATTCTCCTTTGAAATGTCTTTTGGTTAGAAATTTATTATAGTAACGCCTAGTTATATGAGAATTTATTTTCCATAACTAAGTTTCCTAAGAAATTAGCACTGTCTTATTACTCTTTCATCATTGTGTGACAGGCTTTGGTCTGGTAGTCCAACAAAACAAAACAAAACAATGAAGAAACCAATCATTACAGGGCCTCCCATCAAGCCTTGACCTCTCCATCACCCTTGTCCTTCTCCAAGTCATCACAGTCACATCTAATTCCCTTCATCTAAGGCAGTGATTCTCAACTAGGGACATGTACTGGGGTCACCTGCAGAGCTTTTCAAAATACATCTGCTAGGGCCATGGCCTGGGACTGTGTATTTTGATGATTTTATGCAAATGATTCTTATGCATACCTAATTGAGAAACACATATTTAAGTAGGCAAGGAGAGGAGCTATCTCAAAGAATTAACTCTCTCATTCTGAAGGGGAAATGAAAGAAAGTGTGAACATCACCAGACAAAACTACATGATCAAAATTAACAGCAGAGCAAGAAGCCAAAACAACACAGACTATTAGGTTGAGAATGACCCAAGGGGCACCTGCTCCCGTTAAGCTACTCAAAATATATTATCTTTTAAAAAAGCATATTCCAAGTTTTAGCTTAGAAGGCAGAGTAAACATCCTAGGTGCAATATTCCATTATCAGACTCAATGCATGCTATCAGTCAAGGTGGTTGACAAACCGTTGTAATTCGCATCTGTAAATTAAAAGCTGGTGTTTGTTTTTTGCTATTATTCTAAAAAAAAGTTTTTTTTAGATCATGATCAAAATCATGACCCATATACTTTTTTTTTTTTTGAGATAGAGTCTCGCTCTGTTGCCCAGGCTGGAGTGCAGTGGCATTATCTCGGCTCACTGCAACCTCCGCCTCCTGGGTTCAAGCAATTCTCATGCCTCAGCCTCCCAAGGAGCTGCGATTACAGGCATGAGCCACCATGTCTGGCTAATTTTTTATTTTTAGTAGACATAGGGTCTCAGCCATGTTGGCCAGGTTGGTCTCAAACTCCTGACCTCAGGTAATCCAGACTCCCAAAGTGCTGGGATTACAGGCGTGAGCCACCGTGCCCAGCCATGACCAATAAACTTTTTAAAACAAGGTATTTACTCTTTTGACTCCTAAAAAATTTAAGGCCAACTAGAAACACTAATACAAGTATTTTCAATTTGTCATTACTGCTCTTCAGTGACTGCAAACAACCCACCTTAATTACTCTACACCCACTCTCTTTTCACTGGATTGGAGGCTGAGTCAGCAACAGTGTAAAAGCTAAACACAAAAGGTTCTAAATAATTTAAAGAGAAAAAAAAAACCTTACCTTTGGTTTTTTGTTCCGTGACCTGCAAAATAAACAGATAAAAGTAAATGAGATTTGCTTTTTAATTCAGTACTATATTTTCAGACTACTTTAGTCTGATAACTCAAGTAATCCAAGCTGTCAGGCACACAGGCATAGCTGAAATCCAGAAAAAGGAGCTGGGAGTCAGTTCAGACATCCTTCCAAAAGACTATGGCCATATGTCCAGCTATAATTTACATGACCACCATTAGGAAGAATAGTAAAACTAAAAAGCATTCCACTCATTATAGGATGAGGTCCCTGTACTGAGAATGCTACTTGCATTTTGATTGCTATGACTAGAGAAAAATCACATGAATGTGGCCCAGAAACTAAATTAGCCATAGACACAAAAAGATTCCCCTATGAGTATAGACACAAACACTTGATCTCAAATCTAAAAAGCAAAACTTCAGGGACTCGTCATCAGAGGCACCAGACATCACGGTCGGAAAGCAGGATTCAAAACCAAACCTTGTCACTTTCTGGCTATGAGATCCCCAGTTTTCTATTATCTGTTGAATAGAGATAATAATAGTATATCCCTGCAAAGGACTGCTATAAGGATTAAATCAGATACGCTATGCAGTGCTCAATAAATGTTTGCTGTTATTATCAACATTTATATAAAATAGCATGAAGTATAGCACTAAGACTGAAATATGTAAATTTTGGACAAATCAAGGGTGCTTTGTTTAAAAAAAGTATTTCTTTATATAGTAACTAATACATCTACAGAAATGATTAACCTCTAGAAGGTTGGACAGGCTGAACATAGTAATGGACTTCAGAGAGTTTGGAAATGATGATTAGGAGCCTTATAGAAAACTGCTTCTGATATTTTTAAGAGGGGAAAATAAAGGAGGGCATCTAATTTATAACAATAAAACAAAAGGTGATGCACAAGCAAAACATCCAAAAGGAACTATGCCATCATTGCAATAGTGGTTACATTAAATTGTTGAGATCATGGGTGATTCTCACTCATTTTCCCAACTGTTCATCTTTTAAAGCATTTGTATTTGGTTATCTGACTTTTGTAATAAAAATATTCATGTAGCAAAGAAGAAGTTTGATGATTTGTGGCTGGTAATCATACTGGATTATGGCCATGGGGGTTCACGAAAACACAATCATCTTTGGAAGGAAGGTACTGTAGCTGACCAGCCCACCTTGTGATGGATCCCAACACATCATCAGACTCTAAATAGGAGTTAAAGGATCCGCCTATAGAACATCCTGGTGTGTTTGCTACATTCCTGTGCTAAATGACAAGCTAATTCTATTACAGTGAATTTGTGGAACCCAGTGTCTTAAAAGTGAATGTTTTCCAGTACTGTTACAGAGCTCAATTATACTGAAAATACTCTTGTATGATTTTTCTATATCTCCACTTATCCAAGAATGAATGATGTGCAGCCACTTACCAATTCCCAAAGGCAATTTAGGTTTTATACCATTGTAACTATTTCTTAGAATGCCATTTTGAAGATCAGTCATATACAGGAAGTCAGTGCCTTCCCATTGTAAGCAACAAACCCAAATAATGTCAAATATGTCTTATCATGTGGGTTCTGTTAAGAGCTGTCCCCCAGACGGCAAAAAACACAATCAAAGCATGTGTTCTGCCAACACTAAACAATTAGCAGCATCAGCCTAAATGAATGTGAATGGAATCCTTCTTTGACACCTCTCTCATGAATGGATATCTAACAGTTTACTCAGTGATGGCTCCAGGAAGAGCCAACTGCTACAACCAATGAACACTGGAAAAGGCTCATGCTTAATTTCTGTGTGGAAGTAACTTCGTTTTAGCTTTAAGTAAGTGTCAATTCTTCAAGAAAATTATGTTTCCAACTTCATTCTTGACCATTCACTTATTAAACAATTTCTGAGTGATTATTCTGCACCAGGCACTGCCCTAGTTACTGGCAATACAAATACGAATAAAACCAAGAAACTTACAGTCAGTCAAACAGTGAAGATGGACACAAAGAGATGGTCATAAAGCGCTGGGGAAAGCAGCATGAAAGATGTGGAAGCCCTTAGAAGAGGCACCACAAATGTTTGCGGACTGAATGAATGAACCACTGACCACATGATAGACCTCTGGCACGTTCTCCACGATTCTTTGCATCATAGCACATTTTATGGCTCCTAGCTGAGGCGTTGTCTCTACAATAAGGTTGGAAACCACGAAGATAATCACATGGTAAGCTTTGTGCTCTCCTTAAAACTGCTAAATCAGAATTTAATTCTGAAATTATGCAATGGTTCAGTATAATAAAACAAGATCAAAGGCCATGCATCAGCCTGCGTCAGCCTAGATTCTGTGTCAAGCTGATCTGGAACATTTTTGAGCAAAAACGATAAGAATTTTTACTGTTCATAAAATTAATCACTTAGAAATTTTATTTACGGTGATTTTCCCCTTTGCCATCACTTCTTAATCAGCTCTTAATGCAGATGAAAGCACACAGGAGAGATTATCCAGCTACATAAACTACATTCTCTGCATAAAGAATCTCATTCACTCTCAACTACATTCACAGCATCTTTATTTTAAATCATTTTTCTTTGTGGAATCCAATGAAAGTTTACAGAGGCATATTTTATTAATCATTTTAGATATTGATATTTGTAGTTTAAGAAAACACTGTTATGTATGTTAAAAATGAAGAAGGAATATATACTCTCTAAATCACTCTGTTTGGCATCCTCTTGTTAACAGCCTTTGCTCAAGTTCCTTGGTACCCAGTCTATTAACCACTCATTTCCAGAGACTGCAAAATCCGATTTTTGTAACAACTTAGTAGACGAAATGTGTGAGTGTCCTAAGGAAAGTAAACTTTCACTGAGATTTAATCTCACGTCACTCCAGTTGGAGGTGGAGGGCACAATGTGTGCGAGGCACAGGGAAAAGAGCCCAGAAACCACAGGGGCAATGCTACGAACACCCCACGGCTGGTGGAGCTGCATACTGCAACCTCAGTGACAGGGCATGTGGCCATGGACCCAAAGGGAAGTACAAAAACGTCTCTGGGCTGTTATCTGACTTCCATTATTATTATTATTATTATTTTGGACACAAGATTTCACTCTGTCACCCAGGCTGGGGTGCAGTGGTGCAATCTCTACTCATTGCAACCTCCACCTCCTGGGCTCAAGTGATCCTTCTACCTCAGCTTTTTTTTTTTTTTTGGTAGAGACGGGGTTTTCATGTTGGCATTACAGGCACGAACCACCACACCAGGCAATCTGGCTTCTTTATTCAGACTTTTCACTCCAGAATTTTAGGCAATTCTAACAAACTCAGGTGAGAAGCAACACATTAGAAGGAGGTACCCTGACAGCATGAAGATGTGATGGAGAATATACCACTATTAATAGAAACAAACACAATTAAAAGCAGACAAAATCTTCAAGAGCACAGCGGTCTATTATAGCACCAAATAATAATGAATGTTCCTCTTAATTAAGTCATGAAGAAAAGATAAAATTACATTTCATATATTTAACATGGCAAGGACATATGCAATCCAGTTCAGAAACTATTTTCAGAATTTTTCTTATGCAGATACTCACACATCAATTTTTTGAATTATTTCAATACAAAAAATTGAATTATGAGAAACGCCATATCCAATAATGCTGGAAAAACGTGCAGTGTTATACTGGCTTGTGTTTGATTGGCTTGACTCTGTTCTAAATCTAGAGTTTCCTCTGAACCTTGCCACAGTTTCTTTCTCCCTAAACTTAGCTTCGATAACTAGCACCAACACAGGGATCCTCAAACCTGTCCCACAGTAGGCCCTGCTTCGCAAATGCTTTACATAGCAGTGACAATACCTGACAGAAAATCACCTTGCCTCCAAAAAAGGCACCAAAGTAACCCCTGCTGAGCCACAGCCCAAGTTAAGAGATGCAAAAAGAATGGTAAGGTGGGGAAACAGGTAAGATCAGACAACGGACAGGGTAGAGAGGCATGCTCTGAAGCAAACAGGGAAGGCAGGCGCAGTCTAACCACTCTGCCTTAGACAACTCTGCTGGACAAACCGCTCACCTGAGACCTGACAGGTGACAGCCGTCAGCCCTTTGTCTTTTTTCTTTTAGCATCTCTTGTTTTCTCTAAGCAATTCCTCAAAGCCACACAATGCCATATCCTCCAAAGCACTACGTGGGCTCACTAGATCCTTTCCGAGAGGGATTTCTACTTGTCATTCTCCGAAGGTAGACACAGCACCATGGGGGGACCAAAAGAACACCGGGGCAACCTCTAGCCAGTTTTTAAAAGTTATTCTATAGGCTTAAGAAAATGTAGATTAAATTAATATACAAATAAGGAAATACAACAAGAACTGAGAGTTTGAAAACTCTCTTGCCTTTCTAATATTGTTTACTGTTGTTTTCAAAAAATCAGCCATAGCATTATTTAACATCTACTTTATGGTAACAAATACAGACCTTGAACTTTCTCCCACTTCCAAATATGAAAACTTTTAAGTAAACTAATGTCTCAAGTACCGTTACTGAGATATCAGGTATTCAGGCCAGGCGCAGTGGCTCACACCTGTAATCCCAGCACTTTGGGGGGCCGAGGCAGGCGGATTATGAGGACAGGAGTTCGAGACCAGCCTGGCCAACATGGTGAAACCCTGTCTCTACTAAAAATACAAAAATTAGCTGGACGTGGTGGCAGGCACCTGTAATCCCAGCTACTCAGAAGGCTGAGACAGGAGAATCGCTTAAACCCGGGAGGCAGAGGTTGCAGTGAGCCAAGATGGTGCCACTGCACTCCAGCCTGAGCAACAAAGCAAGACTCTCTCTCAGAGGAAAAAAAAAAACGATATTGGGTATTCAAGCCAAGACAGTTTCTTCTTCTGGATGCCGGATGCCTAGTGGATATAAAGACAGACTTAACTGATTAAACTCACCTTCTGAGTGGCTTCTTTTTTCTTTTTATCCTCTTTCTTCCTTTTCTTGTCTTCCATTAACTGTTCTTCCCTTTCTTGCTCCTTCTCTCTGTTAAAGTAACATCATAGCAGAAGGTTATACATCTATATTCACAACCCATTTCTGTAGCAAATTAAATGCTTGTAAATGGTGTGCAAGACATTTCATCTCTGTGACTGAGTAGAACACAGTATTTCATTTAAATCAAAAGGATGCATAAAACTCACATTTAATTATTCCCACATCTTGGTTTGTCACCCCTTTTGCAAAACATGACATTAAGTTTGGTTTCAAAGAAGCCTATTAAGGTGAGCTTTTATAATATCTTACCTAAAAGAACACACACATAAACACACACACACGATTAATATAGTTCCACTCAGCAAAGGACCTGATTTGAATATGACAATATCCAGATGGCTTCCGGGCAGTATTCCTCACAGATAATGCAGAATATATTAACTCAATTATGGTACATATGTATTTATCATAAATAGATGCTTTTCCATGACATCTTCAGAGTGGTGAACATAAAGCTCTATGCTCTGTATTCCAAATTTTTTTTCTATATTTATTATTAATACTGTATGTTTTATATATTTTCTACTTGTGTTTTCTAAGGCAGGCACTGAGTGTCCTATAAATCAATGTATTCCAGGCCAGGCGTGGTGGCTCACGCCGGTAATCCCAGCACTCTGGGAGGCCAAGGCGGGCAGATCACTTGAGGTCAGGAGTTTGAGACCAGCCTGGTCAACATAGTGAAATCCCGTCTCTACTAAAAATACAAAAATTAGCTGGGTGTGGTGGCACGCTCCTGTAGTCCCAGCTACTCGGGAGGCTGAGGCAGGACAATCACTGGAACCTGGGAGGTGGAGGCTGCAGTGAGCTGAGATAGTGCTACTGCACTCCAGCCCGGTCAACAGAGCCAGACTCTGCCTCAAAAATAAAATAATAATAAAATAAAATAAATAAACGTATTCCCTATTGGGTGAATTCACTACTACATCTTCCTGTACACATGAATTAAGACAATCAGGTTTTGCTCCACTGAATTAGAATAAAAATGATATACAATCATAAACATTCTAGTTGGAGAAATATGCTGAATCTGAAGAAATTAAGAGACTGTAATTTACAGCACACATTTGAAAAGTAACATTTATTGGAATGCTGTCAACTTTCACTCTATGTATCAACTGGGAAAAAACATACACTCAACCAACCGCAGTAACTTCAAAGCTCACAGTGGGAAACCCCAGACTCTATGCTTATGGAATTTCATTGCTGTGAGGAGACTTTAAGATCTAGTTCCCAGGTCCTCAGAACATCCAACAGATAACAAATCCACGGTTTCACAGATATCACCTAGAATAAGGCCGAATTACAAGTGAGTCAAATTCAAGATTAAGGGAGTAACAGGTTTGCAAACACGGTAAAATCATAAAGATGGTTCCTGAAGGACTTAACTTTGGGAAGCAGAGATCTAGTTTAACATACTGAAACTATACAAAAGGAACCATGGATGAAAACTGAGGTGGGCTCTCATGAATACATAATAATGTTTTATTTATAGAAAAAAAGGCTTAAAAATTATTTTACCTACATGTTGTCACTGACTTTGTCCGCATTCAAATATTAGCCTTTCTTCTTCTGCACTTCTGGGTATAAAGATATAAAAGCCTAATATGCAAAATCCACCCAACCAAGGAGGAGATTTTACTGAAATTTCCTTAGGTCTCATGCTGGATTTCTTTGGAGTCAGATTGTGTGCCTCTGTCTAGGTGTGAAACGCGTGGAGAAAATCCACCTGCAGCAGCAGTGCCCTCCTTTAAGAAAATGGATTTACAAACACCGGTAAGATGGATGTTGATCATCTCAGGCAGGCTGGCCATGGGTCCTGTTATATTTGGCCCTAAAAGCCTTTTGCTTCCTCTGGCTGCAAGTGGAAGGAGTGGATGGGGTTCCTCACGCCCAAGCTGCTGTAACTTGGCTTCTACATTTTACAGTGAAACCAACTACAGAAAAGGAGCAACCGCAGCCTGAATATTTCCTGTTTAAAGATTTGGTGTTTACAAAAAAAAAAAAAAAGTATTAGGTTGTCATTTTTTTCTAAATCTGAAATTATTCTAAAATTAAAAGTTTATTTTAAAAAATGCAATGTTGGCTGGGTGCAGTGACTCACGCCTGTAATCCCAGCACTTTGAGAGGCCAAGGTGGGTGGATCACCTGAGGTCAGGAGTTCGAGACTGGCCTGGGGGACACGGTGAAACCCTATCTCTACTAAAAACACAAAAATTAGCTGGGTGTGGTGGTGGACACCTGTAATCCCAGCTAATCAGGAGGCTGAGAAAGGAGAATCACTTGAACCTGGGAGGCAGAGGTTACAGTGAACCAAGATCACACAATTGCACTCTAGCCTGGGCAACAAGAGCAAAATAAATAAATGAATCAATAATAAATAATAAATAAATAAAATAAAACATAAAAAAAGGGGGTAAGTTTTAATCAAACATGTTCTTCAAAAACAAACTAACCTTTTCAAATATTGTCCCTATAAACAGGCAATTCAGGGAAATAGACTGAAATTCATGCACAACAGAAGTAAATTCATTTCTAAAACAGATATATTTCAAAGCTTTCCAGGTGACAGGCTATACTTTCACCATGTTTTTTGTTTTATTTTGTTTTGTTTTGACCATGCGTCTTGGTAGGATTTAGTCTTCTCTTTAAATTTTACTTCCTTAGGAAGAATCTACTTCGTCAAACCTGGCTTAAAAACCTGCCATTTACTTAACAATAAATCAAATAGTGTGGGTCTCACCTTTCTTCTAATTCTGTTCTCTATCTAAGTTGCACATTAGCACCATTTGGTGAGCTTTAAAAAAATCCTGGCTGGGCGCAGTGGCTCACGTGTGTAATCGCAGCACTATGGGAGGCTGAGACAGGTGGATCACGAGGTCGGGAGATCCAGACCATCCTGGCTAACGCGGTGAAACCCCGACTCTACTAAAAATACAAAAAATTAGCTGGGCGTGGTGGCACACACCTGTAGTGCCAGCTACTCGGGAAGCTGAGGCAGGAGAATTGCTTGAACCCGGAGGCAGAGGTTGCAGTGAGCCAAGATTACACCACTGCACTCCAGCCTGGGCGACAGAGCGAGACTCCATCTCAAAAACAAACAACAAACAAACAAACAAAAACCCTACTCTGAGTTAGAGCCCAAGCAGAGAGCAATGGGCGTCTATGCGGAGAAGGCATCTACGGGGGCGGTGATGGAGATGGCTTACATACAGGAGACTGATGCACTGTTTAAGTATCGTAAGAATAATAGGGCCAGGCATGGTGGCTCACACCTGTAATCCCAGCACTTTGGGAGGCCAAGGTGGGTGGATCACCTGAGGTCAGGAGTTCAAGACCAGTCTGACCAATATGCAGAAACCCCGTCTCTACTAAAAATACAAAATTAGCTGGGTGTGGTGGTGCATGCCTGTAATCCCAGCTACTCAGGAGGCTGAGGCAGGAGAATCGCTGGAACCCAGGAGGCGGAGGTTGCAGTGAACCGAAGTCGTGCCACTACACTGCAGCCTAGGCAACAAAAGTGAAATTCCATCTCAAGGAAAAAAAAAGAATAATGACAGCCATGTTTCTCACTGTTGAGAAAATAAGTTACACAAACGGAAGAAAAGGGAGAAAACTCAAATGAACTCTGTGGGGTTGGATCTAAATTAGTTACTGACATGAACTCATGGTTTCCAATATATATAGACATAATAAATATTAGCTGTAACTTTGTGTACATGTGAGATATGTGAATATATATTCCTTCACACACACACACCCACACACACACGCTTATTCCCTTAGCTCTGTCACTCTGAGGGCTAGAGAACAAGCAACATCCAAGTAACAATGAACACACTTAGCACCTAGTTTTGCGGCTTCCATTCTTCACTAAAAAAACCAGAGTTCTCTGGGAAAAATAGCTAATTCTGGGATAGGATAAGGAAAGTACAAGATGAACCTGGAATGTACGTTTGCCAAGAAGCAAAAGAATGATGGGATCCTTCAAATGACTACAGAAGACAGTTTGAAGTGCTCCTACAAGCTAAATCTGGAACAACATCAGCATCAAAATAAGTAATTATAGTAAGAGACTATAAGCCATTGTATAAAATAGGAAAACACAAGTTCATACAGAGAGAAGTAAGCAAACGAATACATTGAAATGAGGAATGGAATAGTCACATAGTTTCAAAGCACCTCCCCATAAAATACTTGTGATAAAGGGTTGAGAAGAGTAATTAAGTCAAGGAGAAGCCTGTCAAGATACCACCTTAATCAAGTAATCCACGTGAACATCATCAGCTACGGGACAAATTCAAACTGGGAGTTACACAACAGGATGCTGTAAAAAGAACACAGCATCGATTCGATTCTGTGATACTCCTTTTAAATGTGTTTTTAACCCGAATACCATCAAAGGAACCGTCAGACAACTCCACATTCAGAGGCATTCTACAAAATATACTGGCCTGTAATCTTCAAAAGTTTTAAGGCCATGACAGTCAAGGAAAGATTGAGGAACTGTTCCAAATGAAAGGAGACCAAAAAGACCTAACAACCAAATGTAATGTGTGGCAAATGTCACACCCGAATGGAGATCAAGAGTAAGTGGTGGTAACGTATCAGTGTATTAATTTTTTTCCTATGACGGTTATATTGTGGTTCTACACTAGAATGTTCTTTTTGTTAGAAATATACTATATTACCCAGGTGACAGAGCACTGGATCAGCAGTTAATTCTCAAATGACTCAGGGGGAAAAAGGCTTTTTAAAATCATCCAGATTCAAACTCTGTAAGTTCCAGATTGTTTCCAAAAACAAAAGAAAATACAAACAACCAACACAAAATCATTGCTCAGATAGTACCCCAGGTCAATTACATAGAAATCTCCAGGGATTTTGAGAAGTCCCTCCAAGTGGTTCTAACATGTAGCTAGGGTTGAGAAACTGCTCTAAATTCTTGTTTAAACCTATACTTGAAAACATTATTACCTGATTTATGCCTCAAAAATGAAACCTCCCATCACCTGAGCCCAGGAAGTTGAGGCTGCAGTGAGTCATAATCGTGCCACTGCACTCCAGTGTGGTCAACAAAGTGAGACCCTGTCTCCAAAACAAACAATAAAAAAACACCTCCCATACAGCAACGAATGCAAATGCCAAGTGACTAGGCGGGTCCTACTTGATCATCAATTGCTTCTAAGTATGAAGGGCAAGAGAAATCGTTCATATTTTCTCTCATCTTTAAATATACAACCAGATATAAAGCTCATCACTGTCAAATTATGTAATTCATTCAACAAATTCAGTTAAGTATTTACTGAGTCTCTACTACAGCTTCCCAGGCAATACTACGGGCACCTCCAATTCCTTAACTTTGTGCCAAGTATGGTTTATAGGTGCACCCAGCTTCCAAGTACATATGGAACACAAAGCCCCTCAAACTCCTTACAGCCCAGCCTGGGGCAGCTGCTAGCCCAATCCAACCTCATCTATTTACCCCAGTGTGCTGTACAAATCTTTTCTCTGTGTGTCTTGACCTGAAAAGGTAAGGAAGCATTGTCTAGGGGAGCTGGGGGTTTTAATATTGCCTCTGCAGGGGACGAATGTGTGGGAGGTACTGTGCGGGAGGGCAAAAGATAAAGCAAGTGCAAACACCATAATCTAGAATAAATCCTGAATGGTAAAAAGTCAAACTACTCTTGAGAACTTCTCAGGTTAAGAGAGAATACAACAGTGTTTTCTTCTTAATTTTTTACAATAATAGTAGAGAAAAGTAGAAGTGACTTGTAGCTGAACAGAAAATGCCCAATATTCGGCCGGGCACAGTGGCTCATGCCTGCAATCCCAGCACTTTCGGAGGCTGAGGCGGGCAGATCATGAGGTCAGGAATTTGAGACCAGCCTAGCCAACATGGTGAAACCCCATCTCTACTAAAAATACAAAAAAATTAGCTGGGCATCGTGGCAGGTACCTGTAATCCCAGCTACTCGGGAGGCTGAGGCAGGAGAGTCGCTTGAACCTGGGAGGCGGAGGTTGCAGTAAGCCAAGATTGCACCACTGCACTCCAGCCTGGGCGACAAAGCAAGACTCAGTCTCAAAAAAAAAAAAAAAAAAAAAGAAAGAAAGAAAGAAAGAAAAAGAAAACACCCAATATTCACTTAAGCTGAGGTATAGCAAGACTGCCCTGCATGCAAGTTCAGAACACCAAAAAGCAATGATGCTGACATTCCTAGGAATAGGCTGCATCCCAGAACTCAATCTGCCAATGGTCCGAGAGCATGCAAAGGGAAGGCTAAGAGCTTGGAGCATCTGTAACTGGCATTCAAAGCCATGCATAGCACAGTTCTAGCTTTTACATTTTCCTCATCCATTCTGCATGCCTGACAAAAACCATCCTCTTTAATATCCATCACACCTTACCCTAGTGTCAAGTCCTAGCTCAATATCCACTTGCTTTAACAGCACCATCCCCAGTAACCCCAACTCTAGAGCAACTCGTCTTCTGTAGACCCCGCCTCTTGTTTGGCCCTTAAGGTCTCAAGGCAGATGACACCGGTCATTGGCAGCATGAGAGCACCTGAAATAACTGCGGCACGGCTGCTTTTACTAGGGGTGATAATAGGCATAGGCTGACTTGGCTCTCTTCTACTAGGATGCCCAGGAACTGACTCATTCCTTTAACAAACATTTATTGAGTGTCTCATATGAGCCAGGCACTTTTCTTTTCTGTCACCCAGGCTGCAGTGCGATGGCACGATCTCAGCTCACTGCAACTCCCGCCTCCCAGGTTCAAGTGATTCTCATGCCTCAGCCTCCTGAGTAGCTGGGATTACAGGCGCCTGCCACCACGCCCGGTTAATTTTTTTTTTTTTTTTTTTGAGACGGAGTCTCGCTCTGTCACCCAGGCTGGAGTGCAGTGGCCGGATCTCAGCTCACTGCAAGCTCCGCCTCCCGGGTTCACGCCATTCTCCTGCCTCAGCCTCCCGAGTAGCTGGGACTACAGGCGCCCGCCACCTCGCCCGGCTAAGTTTTTGTATTTTTAGTAGAGACGGGGTTTCACCGTGTTACCCAGGATGGTCTCGATCTCCTGACCTCGTGATCCGCCCGTCTCGGCCTCCCAAAGTGCTGGCATTACAGGCTTGAGCCACCGCGCCCGGCCTAATTTTTGTATTTTTAGTAGAGACGGAGTCTCACTATGTTGGCTGGCCTGGTCTTGAACTCTTGACCTTAAGTGATCCACCTGCCTCAGCCTCCCAAAGTGCTGGAATTATAGGCGTGAGCCACTGCGCCTGGCCAAGCCAGGCACTTTTTCTAAGCACTGGAGATCTGGCCGAAACAAAACTGAGCTTTGGCTCTCATGCGACTTAGATCCTAGTGGGGGAGACAGGCAACAAATGAACAAGATATACAACAAGATGCATGCATAAAATACACAGCTCAGGCGGCGACAGTGCTCAGGAGAGGACAGTTCGCCGACAGAGGAGGAGAGAGGCGGGGAGAGGAACACCTTCCACATGATAGTTAGAAAAGGCCTCTGATACAGTTGCATGAGAATGGAGACTCACTGAGGTGAGGGATGGGGCCATGTGGGTATCTGGGGGAGAATATTCCAGAGAGAGGGAATGGCAAATGTCAATGAGTGAGACTGGTGCATCTGAGGAATGGCAGCCAGAATGCAGTACAGGGAGTAAGGGAGGAGGTGGCAGGGAGGAGACCAGAAGCAGGATGCGGGGGTTGGGGGAGGGGGGATCTCCTTACAGGGAATGCATTTTCTAAATTAACCAGCACACATTTTCTGGTAATTGAATAAGAAATCAAATTGGGACTGAACACAAGCACCTAAACACAAAACTTCCAAAACCTCTTCTTCTCAGCTTCAGTCAGGAGGCCCACCTCTTCCCTCAGCTGTCAACCTTGCCCTCGGCGGGCTGGCCTGCTCCACTAGTGCACCCACCACTCGAGACAATGGCGAGCCAAGTGTGTGTGGCCAGCGTGTGGCCAGCCGAGTGTGTGCGCGTTTGCCACGGCTGAAGCCTCTGAACACAAGGGAAGGGGAATGAACCTTCCTCTTCTCCCTGCCCTATGTCCGTGGCACAAACACCCAAAGCACAGTAGGGTTTCCAAGTAAATGCTACCAAAATGCATAATTAAAGAGCGAGCAACACTTTCTAGCTCCCGGCGGACATGTGTTTAAAGAACAGCCTCAAAACAACGAACTAAATCATCTAATAAACATATGCTGAGTGACTACGATATGCCAGGCACTGGCCTGTGAGGCACTGAGGATATAAGACTGTGCAAAAGAAGGATGGTCCCTGCCCTCAGGGAGCTGACATTCTAGATGGGAGACAGAAAAAAAACACACACAACGCCACGAAGACAAAAAAGCTGGAAAGGGGCCAGAATGTCTAAGAGGGAAGAGATGGGAAGAGGGGGCTGCCTTCCAGGAGGCATCTGCAGCGGGCATCTGTGAGGCAGGGACATCCAGACCCCTCCATGAAGAAAGCCATCTGGGAGATGAGTGACCAGGTCAAGAGAAGAGTAAGTCCCAGGGCCCGAGATGGGAAAGTGCTGGGTGTGAGTTTGGGAGCAGGGAGATGGCTACCCCTACTTCTGCCCTCTCTCAGCAGCAAGCCTCCCCAGACACACACCCACACTTTCTCTGGTTTTCTGGGCTTACTTGGTAGTCACCCTCATCTGCACCAGAACTGGGCATTGTGGCTGAAAGGTTGCCTTCCACCGCATCAGTTCCCTCAGTATCTCAGTGCTCACTTGATGCCAGGCACCAGACTGACGCCAAGAAATCAGCAACAAACAAGACACAGTGCTGCCTTCCTGGGGCTCTAAATTCCACTTTTTAAATAGTCCTACCTCACCTCACAACCCAGACAGCACCTTCAGGGCAGGAAACTGTGCTCTCCTTGCTCTGTTCCCTGTCTCTACACACTTTAGAATACTCTGAAGAGAGCCTGCAGTGCCTTTGCTGTTTTGAAAGTATCAGAATCTTGGATGTGTGAATTCAAGCTTGTGATGATCCAGGTAAGAGATCAACTTTTGTTTCTGTGACAGAGTCTCACGCCATCTCCCGAGAGCAGTGGCACGATCTCGGCTCACTGCAGCCTCCACCTCCCAGGTTCAAGTGATTCTTCTGCCTCAGCCTCCTGAGACGCTGGGATGACAGGCATGCGCCACCACGCCCAGCTAATTTTTGTATTTTTAGTAGAGATGGGGTTTCACCATGTTGGTCAGGCTGGTCTCGAACTCCTGACCTCAGATAATCTGCCCGCCTCGACCTCCCAAAATGTTGGGATTATAGGTATGAGCCATCACGCCAGCCAAGAGATCAACTTCTTTCCACAAACTAGAGTCACGACCAGTGGTTCCTGTATGCATGTCTCTGAGCCCATTGTGCCTCAAACATGCAGGAGAGGCAGGGCTGACAATTTCACACTTGAATATATTAATCTCCACCTGTATGCTCATGGGAGTGAAAGGATGGTAAGAACCTTCATTCAGAAGAACAGCCAGGATTCATCTTGACAGGAAATGGCTCCACATTCCCAGGAGCATCTTCCTTTCCATCAAGGTCTGAATGACTGGCTGTGACAGCATCCAAACCTACCCCTGACACCCTGTGATCAGAAGGGTGGCGGCACCTTTGGTCCTAGTTCCAACTCCACAAAACCGAGGCAGACAGACCCGAACAGGAACAGAGCCACCCAACGTGGGAACTATGCCAGAAGTAAACGAATACTGTAAAAGATTAAAAAGAACTCCACAATAAAAAGGAACAAACCATTAATAATACACCAACTTGGATGAATCTCCATGGAATTATGCCGAATGAGAAAAGCCACTCCCAAAAGTGTCAAACTGTAGATTCCATTTAGATAACATTTCTGAGATGACAAGTGGTTGGGTGCCAGAGGACACAAAGGGGGGTAGGGTGAGGCAGGAGTGGTTAATCAAAAGGGTGACACTAGTGACCCTTATGGTGACAGAACTGTCCTGTATTTGATAGTGGTGGTGGGTACATGAACCCACGTGATAAAATTGAATAGAACTAAACACATAGGCAATTAAATACAAGTAAAACTGGGGAAATCAAACTTTGGCAGATTATATCAGAATCGGGGTTGGGACATTATATTACAGTTCTGCAAGAAGCTACCATTGGTGGAATGGCATACAGAATCTCTGCCTTGCTTCTGGCATGTGAACCTACAGTTATCTCAAAAATTTCGATTAAAAAAAAAAGAGCTTCACACATTGACTTATCTTTTGGTCTCCTGTTTGAAATTTTGTGAAGGACTCCTACTTCAAACCATTTTCTTTATGAAAGTCACATAAGAGTCAAAAGGAATTTGAGAAATCATTTAGTCCCCACATTACAGAAATAGATTTCCAAAAATATTCTAGAATCTACACTTCATCCTAACATGCTCAAATTGTTAATCGATCAAGTATTCCTTAACTACAGCAGGAATATGACAGATAGCCACAAGGGTATTTAAAATGCTCCTCTTACACGTAATTCACAAGACAATTCTTTTCCCAGGAATTTTAGTGGTGTACTAGTCACTGAGCTATGATTTCACTTTGTGGTGGTTGTCGTGGTATCTTCATCAGCTCAGTCAACATCAATTCCAAGCCCCACTGGCCTATTTCCAAGACTCCTTCACAATTAGAGATGGGGACGTGATTTACGCTGTGCCAGTAAGGTGCATGCATGACTTTACTAGAGGACACACAGGGCACTCATCTTCTCAGGGAGCATTATAGGGATGACGTGGTCCTGGGGCCTACCCCTGTAACGGCAATTTCCTGAATGTGCAGGAAAAGAAAAAAAGCTCCCATGGGACCCCCAGTTCCATGGTGTGGTGCTGGGCGCATCACCTGACCCTCAGCCTCTCAAGTACCATTTAATAAACCCACACAGCAGTGAGAATGAATTCTAGTATCTACACACTAAGGACTCTGCCCAACATAGATTTAAACAGGGGTTTTCAAAATGCACCTAAGACATGTGACTTGTATGAACATTATTTCCTTAGAAAACAAAAGGTAATCTTGGCAACTTATAAAGCAGTAAGAAAATAGCCACAAAACCATTACCAATCATAACTAATTAAGGATTAATGACACCACGTGCATATTTGGGGTAAGAAAAATTAACAGAGGAAGTGCAATGAAAAGAGTTAAGCAAAGTGCTCAAAGTATCCACTTAAAATGTTTTTAATTAACAATGCACACACACAAAAAGCATGTTGGAACATATCCATTCAGGCAGAGGAAATTACATAGTAGGGTACTCCAAATATCTATATTGGATTTGTTCTTAACATTTTTTTCATTTGCTGGATCTGAGCGAATTTAATGGGATGCTAATGTAATTTGCACATATTAAATTCGCAGACAAGGCCAAAAAGCACTAGGGCATAAAAATCATTCTAAGTGGCTTATAAGAAGAAAACAACATTAAAACTAGAAAGATTAAGGTAAAAGGATTTTTTATTAATTTTAAGGGATAAAGAAATTTCTCCTGCCTTCAGTTTTATTATGTGACACGTGATAGGTAACACTTTTATGTTGGTAACAAAATGTAACACAGTTCCTTCTACATAGTGTTACCTTCCTTTCTGAGGCTGTGTAAAGCAATGCTTCTCAAACTTTAATGGGAATCTTGTTAAATGCAGATTCTTATTTAGAAGGTTGTGGGACAGGGCCCACAATTTTCCATTTCTAATAAGCTGCTGGTCCCTAGATCTTTGAGCAGCACACAAGTATGCACTTGGTTGTTTCTTTTCAAGAAAATATAGAATTGTAGTCATTTCTTAGTTAAAATCTCAATATCAAGCATATGCCTCATTATTTTTATCTGTGTTTCAATGCAAAATTACAGTGTAACCTTAGTGAAGTTTGTTTGTTTTGAGACAGGGTCTTGCTCTATCCCACAGGAGTGCAATGGTGTGATCATGGTTCGCTGCAGCCTCAAACTCCTGGGCTTGAGTGATCCTCCTGCCTCAGCCTCCCAACTGGCTGGGACTACAGACATGCTCCACCATGTGCAGCTAATTTTTAAATTTTTTGTAGAGATGGGGTCTTGCTATGTTGCCCAGGCTAGTCTTGAATGTCTGGACTCAAGCAATACTCCTGCATTGGCCTCTCAAAGTGTTGGGATTACAGGTGTGAGCACCACACTCGGCCTGGGAAGGTATTTTAGATTAAACAACTCGTGTAGCGTAGACTTCATGAAACTCTACTGAAATGATGACATCAGGAATAGCTAGGATCAATCTGTGCATGTGCAGGCAAGAACAACTGCCAGCTGGATGACAGCAAATGAAAGGCACCAGACATCCAAGGGTGGCATCAACTGTGGGATGAATGCAGACTTCAGAGATCTCAAGTAAGTAAAAGAACGTGAGGCTCAGAATCCACGAAATACGGCAACAGACTTTTGCAGACATAGCCTCTGACTCCAAGCTTTTCATGAATTTCCCAGTTTACATATTTAAAGGCACATGCAAGGAATTGGTTTGTCTGGAATTACTCAAACCAAATAAAGAAAGACAATTTTTATTTATTTATTTATTTATTTATTTATTTATTTATTTATTTATTTATTTTGAGACAGTCTTGCTCTGTCACCAAGCTGGAGTGCAATGGTGCCATCTCAGCTCACTGCAACCTCTGCCTCCCAGGTCCAAGCAATGCTCCTGCCTCAGCCTCCCGAGTAGCTGGGACTACAGGTGCCTGCCACCAAGCCCAGTTAATTTTTGTATTTTTAGTAGAGATGGGGTTTCACCATGTTGGCCAGGATGGTCTCAATCTCTTGACTTCGTGATCCGCCTGCCTCGGCCTCCCAAAGTGCTGGGATTACAGGCATGAGCCACCGCGCCCGGCTGATAATTTTTTTTTTTTTTTTTTGAGACGAGTCTTGCTCTGTTGCCCAGGTTGGAGTGCAGTGGCGTGATCTCGGCTCACTGCAACCTCTGCCCCCACGGTTCTAGCAATTCTACCTCAGCCTCCCAAGTAGCTGGGGACTACAGGAACGAGACACCACACCCGGCTATTATTTTATTTTATTTTTTGAGATGGAGTCTTACTCTGTTGCTAGGCTGGAGTGCAGTGGCGCAATCTCGGCTCACTGCAACCTCCGCCCCCTCCTGCGTGCAAGTGATTCTCCTGCCTCAGCCTCCCAAGAAGCTGGGGCTATAAACACGTACCACTACACCTGGCTAATTTTTTGTATTTTAGTAGAGACAGGGTTTCACCATATTGGCCAGGATGGTCTCGATCTCCTGTTCTCGTGTTCCACCCGCCTCAGTCTCCCAAAGTGCTGGAATTACAGGCGTGAGTCATCGCGCCCAGCCACGCCCGGCTAATTTTTATAGTAGTGATGGGGTTTCACCATGTTGGCCAGGCTGGTCTCCAACTCCTGATATCAAGTGATCCGCCTGCCTTGGCCTCCTAAAGTGCTGGGATTAGAGGCGTGAGCCGCTGCACCCAGCCAGCTATTTTTAAAAACTTGCTTTTACTTTCCAAAATTCTATGTGGCAAAAGCTACAACCAACAATTTGAAAGATTTTTCCCTGCAAAAAATTTCAGGGTTAGAATGGTGCCTGAAGAACATTCGTCTCATGCTTTACATACTCTGGCTGGGCAGCTCAGCAAACTCTAACAAAGAGAGATGTGGCTTCCTACTCAAACTTTGCAGCTGGGTAGGAAGTTCTTGATAGTGCCTTGAGAAATGTCTCCTGATAGCTTCGACTCCCTAGTCCTAAAATTTCCTTTTCAGAACACATGGAACAAATTCTCCAAAAATGTGCAGTTATCCATGATGCATCCCTGAGACATTCTTAGTTCCTTCACACATTCCACTCACGACCTGGTTTTCTATCCCCCTTACCAGTGGGATTATTATCCCTTAAATATGTTCCAGTTTGTCTACCCTCATCCAATTACCAGGCAAGGCAGCACCAAATAGGGTAGGCCTGCCATTTACTTGTCCCCTATGATATACCACTGATAATACTGTTAAAGAGGTCATTTGCTTTCTTGGAAATCACATCTTACTGAGTTACAACCACCTAACACTCCTGTTTTTTCACAGTATTGCTAAGTCACTTTTCCATGACTGAGTAATAATGTATCTCTATTAATGCCCTCAGTGCCAGACTGTCAAACTGCCATCACCACCTCTCCTGATCTTCCCTGCACTTCAGGAAATGGCCTGGAATTGTATTTTCCAGAATCCCATTCCCTGTAGAGTTCCAGGTTAGCTGCCACCAAGGAGAGGTCCCTAGATCCCTACCCTTCTTAGATCTGGAAAGCAGAAAAGAAGTCAATATTCTCTAGAAACAGTTGCAAAAAGACCATAGGCAACAACAGGCAGGACTTTCCCATTCTGCAGCAGCTTCCAGATGATCTAAAGCCACAGCAGCACACAGCGGACATCACTGCTCCTCTAGGAAGATGCACTCTAATCTCATTAGCAATAATAGAAGACTTCCTGAATTTCTTTCATCAGACTTTCCAATGGTTGTGTGAACTTTCGATTCCCTGTATTAAAATCTTTCCTATTTGTAAAGTCAAATGGAGCCTACCGAAAAGGTTACCAAAATTAATAAGTGAGTTTAACGAGGCTGCAAAATACAAGATCAATATAAGAAAACTCGTTATATTTCTACATACTAGGAACAATCAGAAATGGAATTTTTTTTTTTTTTTTGAGATGGAGTCTCGCTTTGTTGCCCAGGCTGGAGTGCAGTGGCCAGATCTCAGCTCACTGCAAGCTCCGCTTCCCGGGTTTATGCCATTCTCCTGCCTCAGCCTCCTGAGTAGCTGGGACTACAGGCGCCCGCCACCTCGTCCGGCTAGTTTTTTTGTATTTTTTTAATAGAGACGAGGTTTCACCGTGTTAGCCAAGATGGTCTCGACCTCCTGACCTCGTGATCCGCCTGTCTCAGACTCCCAAAGTGCTGGGATTACAGGCTTGAGCCACCGCGCCCGGCCAGAAATGGAAATTTTAAAAAAGATTCCATATATAATAGCATCAAAAACTGTGAACACATAAGAATAAATCTGACAAAAATATGCAAGCCCTGAATATGTACACTGAAAACTACAAAACACTGCGGATAGAAATTTTTAAAAACCTACGTAAGTGAGAAGATATACCATGCTCATGAATGAAAAGACTCAATATCGTTAAGATGTCAATCACCCTCCAATTAATTTAGATTCAACAAAATCTTTATATTAAAATCCCAGCAGAATATTTTGTAGAAATTGGTAAGTACCTTCCAAAATTCATATGGAAAAGCAAAGAACTCAGAATAGTCGGTAACTATAAAAAGAACCAAGTTGGAGGACTTGCACAACCTGACGTGAAGACTTATTACAAAGTTACAGTGATTAACACAGTATGGTACTGTCTTATTTTTCTATAGACAAAAGTTTAATGGAATCCAGAAATACACTGATTATACACACACACACACACACACACACATATATATAAAATGAGAGAGAGAGAGAACCAATTTTCAAAAAAGGTGCAAAGGTAATTTAGCTGAAAAAAGAGTGTTTTCAACAATTAGTGTTAGAATAACTGGTAGGAATATTTTTAAAAATGAACCTCATTTTGTACCTTGGCAATACATAAAAATTAATTCAATGAATCATAGAACTAGATGTAAAACCTAAAACTGTAAAACTTCTAGAAGAAAACATACGAGAAAATCTTTGTGACCCTGTGTTAGAAAAATTTTTTCGACACAACACCAAAAAGCATAATCCATAAAAGAAAAAAAAAACTGATATATTGGACTCAAAGTTAAAAACGTCTGCTCTTCAAAAGACAATTAAGAGAATACAAAGATTAAGCCACAGACTGAGAAAAAGTTATCTGCAAATCACTTATCTGACAAAGAATTTATATACAGAGTATATAAAGAACCCCATCTTAAAACTGAGCAAAAGAGGCCGGGCATGGTGGCTCACATCTGTAATCCCAGCACTTCTGGAGGCCGATGCGAGTGGATCACTTGAGGTCGGAAGTTCGAGATCAGTCTGGCCAGCATGGTGAAACCCCAATGCTACTAAAAAAACAAAAATGAGCCGCATGGTAGAGGTGCATGCCTGTAATCCCAGCTACTAGGGAGGCTGAGGCAGGGGAAATTGCTTGAGCCTGGAAGGCGGAGGTTGCAGTGAACCAAGATGGTGCCACTGCACTCCAGTCTGGGCAACAGAGTGAAACCCTGTCTTAAAAAAAAAAAAAAAAAAAAGATGGGCAAAAGATTTGAACATTTTGCTAGAGAAGACACATACGTGGCAAATAAACACATAAAAAAGATATTCAACATCATTCATGATTATGAAAAAACAAATTAAAGCCACAATGAGATGTCAACACACATGTACTTCTAGAATGTCCAAAATTAAAGACTCACCATTCCAAGAATTAACAAATGGAGGCCGGGCGCGGTGGCTCAAGCCTGTAATCCCAGCACTTTGGGAGGCCGAGGCGGGTGGATCACGAGGTCAGGAGATCGAGACCATCCTGGCTAACATGGTGAAACCCTGTCTCTACTAAAAATACAAAAAACTAGCCGGGCGCGGTGGCGGGCGCCTGTAGTCCCAGCTACTCGGAGGCTGAGGCGGGAGAATGGCGTGAACCCGGGAGGCGGAGCTTGCAGTGAGCCGAGATCGCGCCACTGCACTCCAGCCTGGGTGACAGAGCGAGACTCCGTCTCAAAAAAAAAAAAAAAAAAGGAACTCTCTCATGGTGGGAATGGAAAATGGTACAATCACTTTGAAAAGCTAAACATACACCAACTATATGACCCAGCCATTCCATGCCTAGGTTATTTACTCTAGAGAAAAGAAAGCATATGTCCAACAAAGACTTCTAGATGAATATTCATAGCTTTATTCATAATAGCTGAAAATGAGCAACTGCCCAAATGCATATCAATAGGTGAATGGATAAACAAATTAAGGTAAAACATACAACAGAATGCTACTTACTCAGAAATAAAAATAATGGACTACTGTTATACATAACTAGATGAACCTAAAAATAAGTATGTTGGGTAAAAGAAGCCAAAGAAGAGTACCTACTGAACGATTCCACTTGTTTAAAATTCTAGAAAATGTCAACTAATGTATAGTGACAGAAAGCACATCAATGGTTACCTGGGGTGGAGAAGGGGCAGGGAAGGGTGGCAGAGAGGGGTGATAAATAGGCAAGAGGAGACAGAGGGTGGTGAAGGACATTTAACTATCTTTTGCATACATTGTTTGTAATTACCACATTGTAAATGTCAATTATACCTCAATAAGGAGGTAAAAGGAAAAATAAGGAAGAGAGAGAGAGAAAAAAAAAGCCTTTCCTACATGGATACCTGGAATGGCCCATTTCCCTGGCAGAACCCTGAATGACACAGCCCCATAAGTGAGATCTCTTTATCAGTTGAAATTTCACCCTGGATGTGCACACTGTTCCCTAAGATCACAAATCTGTAAATCAGAGTTTCTGCACAGATAACGCTCCTAGGATGGGTGCCAGGTTTCATTTTTCAATGCAATGAAGCCTCTTGTAGAAAAGAGCTTAATAAGGAAAATGTCTGAATTTTTAGAGCTGTTACCTTACATCTCATTGTTTTAATTCTCTGGAGTGCTGTAAACTACCAGCATCTTCACTGAACTTTCCTTTGATCAGCAATACCTATACTGTGTGTTTATAAGGTAATTCAACCAAAGCTGTTAATTTTTTAACCATTCTTACGGTTTTGCTTGCCTTCAAATAAGGTTCTTCGAGTTCAAAGGACACCTTAGGTTTTAATGTAAGATTTAGTGAATAAATCTTTAACATCACCTCACATTTTACTCCTGAAAGTACTTTCCTATACACTACAATTAATATGCCATGCTTCTAACGACAGCCTGAAATTAGGAGTGGTTTTACAAATATCCAAACAGGCTAAGAAAACAGCCTCCCAGGGCCGGGCATGGTGGCTCACACCTGTAATCCTAGCACTTTGGGAGGCCGAGGTGGGTGGATCACGAGGTCAGGAGATCAAGACCATCCTGATTAACACGGTGAAACCCCATCTCTACTAAAAACAGAAAAAAAATTAACCGGGCGTGGTGGCACACGCCTGTAGTCCCAGCTACTCGGGAGGCTAAGGCAGGAGAATCGCTTGAACCCGGGAGTGAGCCGAGATTGCGCCACTGCACTCTGGACTGGGCAACAGAGCAAGACTCTGTCTCAAAAAAAAAAAAAAAAGAAACAGCTTCCCAACGAGGGCTTATACCACATATTCTAACATACATACATACATACATACATTTATCTATTTATCTTATTTTATTTTATTTTATTCTATTTTTGAGACGGAATTTTGCTCGTCGCCCAGGCTGGACTGCAATGGCACAATCTCGGCTCACTGCAACCTCCGTCTCCCAGGTTCAAGGGATTCTCCTGCCTCAGCCTCCTGAGTAGCTGGGATTACAGGTGCCCACCACCACACCTAATTTTTTAGTATTTTTAGTAGAGATGGGGTTTTACCATGTTGGCCAGGCTGGTCTCGATCTCCTAACATCAGGTGACCCACCTGCCATGGCCTCCCAAAGTGCTGGGATTACAGGTGTGAGCCACCGCTCCCGGCTCACATACTCTAATGTTTATAATCTGGAATCACTAAAAACTATGTTTACACCTTAAGGGCCAGGAGCAGCACTCTACCATGAACACTCGACAGTGAAGAAACTAAAACGAAGATGAGGAATAGCAGTCTTAGCTATGGCCTTGGAAAGAACTATTCTCTACAGAAAAGTGATGAAATATGGCTCCTAAACAGGAGAGAAAATAAGTTTATCAACCAGAATCCACAGCTCCGAGGCACATATTATTCAGGAGAAAAACTGAGAACTTATTAACAGTAAGTGGTGGGACAGCTTTTCTAAACATTCAGGTGTTTTCCTTTTCATGTTGCATATTTTTCCTCTGCTTTCCTCCACACATGGTCCGACACAGTTTTTCTTTTCCATTGAAAGAATAAATAATAATAACTGACCTTTGAAATCAGATTGCTAGCAATTCAGCATCAAAATCACAGTAAATTGATTCCATTAAATTCCATTAAAAGGTAATTTTAGGACCAGGTGCAGTGGCTCACACCTGTAATCCCAACACTTTGGGAGGCCGAGGTGGGCAAATCACTTGAGGTCAGGAGTTCCAGAACAGCCTGGCCAACACGGTGAAACCTCACCTCTACTACAAAAATACAAAAATTAGTCAGAAGGCCGGGCACGGTGGCTCAAGCCTGTAATCCCAGCACTTTGGGAGGCCGAGACGGGCGGATCACGAGGTCAGGAGATCGAGACCATCCTGGCTAACACGGTGAAACCCCGTCTCTACTAAAAAGTACAAAAAACTAGCCGGGCGAGGTGGCGGGCGCCTGTAGTCCCAGCTACTCGGGAGGCTGAGCCAGGAGAATGGCGTAAACCCGGGAGGCGGAGCTTGCAGTGAGCAGAGATCCGGCCACCGCACTCCAGCCTGGGTGACAGAGCGAGACTCCGTCTCAAAAAAAAAAAAAAAAAAATTAGTCAGTGTGGTGGCATGCACCTGTAATCCCAGCTACTTGGGAGGCTAAGGCAGGAGAATCTCTTGAACCTGGGAGGCAGAGGTTGCAGTGGGCCAAGATGGTGCCACTGCACTCCAGCCTGGGCAAGAGAGCCAGACTCTGTCTCAAAAAAAGAACGTAATTTTAGGCTAGGTGTGGTGGCTCACGCCTATAATCCCAGTACTTTGGGAGACTCCTTGTGCCCAGCCTGGGCAACATGGCAAAACCCCATCTGTACTGAAAATACAAAAAATTAGCCTATAATCCCAGCACTTTGGGAGGCCAAGGCAGGTGGATTACTTGAGGTCAGGAGTTCAAGCCCAGTCTGGCCAACATGGCGAAACCCCATCTCTAATAAAATACAAAAAATAATAATAATAATAATTAGCTGAGTGTGGTGACACACGCCTGTAGTCCCAGCTACTTGGGAGGCTGAGGTAGCAGAATGGCTTGAACCCAGGAGGTGGAGGCTGCAATGAGCTGAGATTGTGCCACTGCACTACAGCCTGGGTGGTAAGAGTAAGACTCTATCTCAAAAAACAAAAACAAAACTAGTGGTATTAGGAGGCCTCCTGCCTCCCAACACCAGGAAAGCGAGCACTCAACTGACAGCCCCTCCCCTCAGGCTCTGGGCCCTCCTCTCTCACTGACCAATGACCAAGTCTCCGTCAGGGCTGCATGTGTACACAGAAGAAATGGAGCTAAATAATGTACATGAAGATCTTTAAAAAGCATTAATTACATGCAAGGAATCAAAACTAAGTGAATTCAAACAAGGATACATTTGGTTCTCCTCTGACCCATGTGTTCTCAACTCTTAGCAGGATGCATATCCGGTTAACAAGATTGGAGGAGACTTGTTTTAAGGCAGTCCATCAAGGAAAGTGATTTTTGCACACCTTTCCAGATCTATGCTTTAAGAAAAAGCCAAGAATTGTATGTTAGAAAATAAATGGAAGAGATGTGGACTCTGCTCCTGAGATCACACGGTTTCTACTGCAAACAAGTGATCTGGTGGCAGGTGGGCTTCCTGATTATGCTGCACCATTGACATTTTATTATGTTTGTGTCTGTTACTCGAATCCTGGAAATCCTCTGAGAAAGGGTGCTATTTGTGACACTTATCTTGGTATTGAAAAAAATCAGCAGACAAGGAAATCAACTCTGAATTCAAGACTCTACAGGTGACAGTCATACCCTACTTCTCAATGCTCTTAATTTGTGCTCTATTTTGAGAATAGTAAAAATGGAAAGTCGTGTTCTTGTGTGCCAGCAGTTGTCATTTAAATTTAGCAAGCTGAATAATAATTGAATTACCTTGAGGAAAA